>NC_062579.1:29300000-30746878 GCF_022837055.1 Prionailurus viverrinus
CTCACAGTTTGTGGGTTCGAGCCTGGAGTCAAGCTCTATGCTGACAGCTCAGATCCTGGAGCCTGCTTCAGATTCTGTGTCTCCCTCTCTCTCTGCCCCTCCCTTGTTCATGCTCTGTCTCTCTCTCTCAAAAATAAATAAACATTAAAAAAATAAAAAATAACATGCCCATTACCTAAATCAATCTACTATCAAATTTAATGCCATCCCTACTAAAATACAAACAGCATTTTTCATAGAACTAGAACAAGTAATCCTAAAATTGGTAAGGAACCACAAAAGACCCAAAGTAGCCAAACACAAGTTTGCATTCCTATCAAGAGTGCAAGAGGGCTCCCATTTCTCCACACTCTCACCTACAACGTTTCTTTCTTCTCTTGTTGATTTTAGCCATTCTTACAGGTATAATGTGGTATCTCATTGTAGTTTTGATATGCACTTCGCTGATGATCATTGATGTTGAACATTTTATTTAAGTTTATTTATTTTGAGGGGGGCGGGGCAGAGGGAGAGGAGAGCGAGAATCCCAAGCAGGCTCTGCACTGCCAGTGAGTAGCCTGACGTGGGGCTCAATCCCATGAACTGCTGAAATCAAGAGCTAGACCACCTATGATCAGCTAGAAATAAAGAAGGGTATGGGGCTCATAGCAACCAGCACATAGATCTTGGTGGACCGTGTATCTGATGGCAATGGTACCTGATCAGAGCATAGCCAGCAGTTTTGCCCACGTGTGGAGTGAGGACATTGGCCTTCTCTGGCCAGGAAGCACATCAGCAGTTCTACCTAGAATTGGTCCCCAGCCAGCATTCCAGTCTAGCCATAGAGCCCATCTTATGGCCCTACCCAAGCAGAGTGGCAAGCCAGCAACCCTATCCAACTGCAGAGCATAGCCTTTGAGCTTGCCCAACCAGGAAGCCCCTTCAGTGACCCTGTAAAGTCTTGGAAAGCACCCTATTTACCTTCTTGGCTGTGGAGCCCAGCATACAGTCCTGATTAATGGCTGAGCGCAGCTTGCAGCCTTGCCCAGGCAGGGAGCCCATTCAGCAGCAACTGTTCAGCCTTGGAGCACAGCCAGTGGTCTGCCCAATCACAAATCCTTGTCTGCTTCCTTGCCTAAAATGGTAGTACAAGTGGCAGTACCACCCAATAAGGGAACACAGCCAGTGACCCTACTTGACTGGAGATACTTGCAGAGTTTAGCCATGATCCCACCTGGCCATGGAGATCAGCTGGAAGTAAAACTGTTACTATTTGAATATGACATGATAATATATATGGAAAAAATATATATGTATATATCATAAATATTCCACACAAAAAACTGTTAGAACTAATAAATGGATTCAGTAAAGTTGCAGGATACAAAATTAATATACAGAAGTCTTTTGCATTTCTATACACTAATAACAAACTACCAGAGAAATCAAGACAACAATCCTATTTACAATTGGATCAAATAGAATAAAATACCTAGGTATAAATTTAACCAAGGAGGGAAAATATCTGTACACTGCAAACTATAAGACATTGATGAAAGAAATTGAAGAAGACATAAATAAATGCTCATGAAGTAGAAGAATTAATACTATTAAAGTGCCCATTCTACCCAATGCAATCTACATATTGAGTGCAACCCTTATCAGCATTCCAAGGACATTTTTCAAAGAACTAGAACAATAATTCTAAAATTTGTATGGAACTCAAAACTCCCTGAATAGCTAAAACAATCTTGAGGAAGAAGAACAAAGCTGAAGTATCACAATCCTAGACTTCAAACTATACTACAAAGCTATAGTTATCAAAACAGTATGGTATTGGCACAAAAATAGACAAACAGATCAATGAAATAGAATAGAGGGCCCAGAACTAAACTCACACATATGTGATCAATTGATTTACAACAAAGGAGGCAAGAATATACAACATGGAAAAACAGTCTCTTCAATAAATAGTGTTGGGAAAACTGGACAGCTACATGCAAAAAAAAAAAAATGAAACTGAACCACTCTCTTATACCATATACAAAAATCAAGTCAAAATGAATTAAAGACTTGAAAGTAAGCCCTGAAACCACAAAACTTTTGGAATAAAATATAGTTGGTAAGCTCCTTGACATCAGTCTTAGTGACATCTGTGAGGGGGAGGGTGTGACTCCAAAGGCAAGAGAAACAAAAGCAAAATTAAACAAATGTGACTACATCAAACTAAAAAGTTTTTGTGCAGCGAAGGAAACCATTAGCAAAATGAAGAGGCAACCTACTGAATGGGAGAAGATATTTGCAAATCATATATCTGCTAAGGGGTTAATATCAAAAATGTATAAGGAACTCATACAACTCAATAGCAAAAAAAATCTGAATAAAAATGGGCAAATGATCTGAACAGACATTTATCCAGGAAGACATACAGATTGGCCAACAGATGCATGAAAAGATGCTCAACATCACTAATTATTAGGGAAATGCAAATCAAAGCCATAATGAGATATTACCTCATACTTTTCAGAATGGCTATTATCAAAAAGACAAGAAATAGCAAGTGTTGGCAAGGTTGTGGAGAAGAGGGAACCCTCATACACTTTTAATGGAAATGTAAATTGTTGTAGCCACTATGGAAAACAGTATGATAGTTCCACAAAAAAAATAAATATAGAAGTACCATATGATCCAGCAATTCCACTCCTGGGTATCAGGTATCTATCCGAAGGAAATGAAAATACTAATTTGAAAAGGTGTATGCACCCCTATGTTTATTGCATTATTATTTATAATAGCCAAGATATGGAAATAACCTAAGTGTCCATCAATAGATGAGTGGGTAAAGAAGATATGGTATATATGTACAACAAAATGCTGCTCAGCCGTAAAAAAGAATGTATCTTGCCATTTGCAACATGGGTAGAACTTGAGTGTATTATGCTAAGTGACATAAGTCAGACAGAAAAAGACAAATACCACATGATTTCACTTACATGTGGAATCTAAAAAACAAAATTCAGGGTCATAGATATGCAGAACAGATTGGAGATTGCCAGAGGTGACAGGGGTTGGGAGGATGTAAAATGGGTGAAGGACATTAAGGTACAAACTTCTAGGTATTAAATAAATAAGTCCCAGGAATGTAATGTACAGCATGGGGAGTATAGTCAATAATATTATATTATCTGTGTAAAGTAACAGATTATAACTAGACTTACTATCGTGACCATATTGCAATGTAGACAAATGTCAAGTCACTGTATTGTACACGTAAAACTAATATAATATTGTGTGTCAGTTAAACCTCAGTAAAAAAAATACACACATTTGTAATCTCTGGGATTCAGGAACAGGCAGGTCTTACTGTAATTCTCTTTTATAAGTAAAGGAGAGTGAACATTATAAAGAACACCTATATGTTTGACGCTAATATATAAGCATGTGTGCATGTATTTGTACTCAAGAAAGTAATTTTCTTTTCTATATATAAAAAAAAAGGAGCTAATGCCAAGATTTGAATGGATAGTCTTTGTGACTTTGAATGGTCTTTGTGTGTCAAGAATGTTAATAAGAGTAGTCACAGAGAGGAAGACAGTAATTTAGACACTAAGAAACCTTAATGAAAAAGGAAGTAAGTGAAAGGAGAGTAGTTGATTGCAATAAGGATATGAGTGGATGATACAACCTGAGGGCTTGTTTTCCCATCTTACAAAGATGAAATATATACATATACTTCCATATACAGATGGGTTCTTTCATTATTAGAAACAGAAGTGTGCTTTAGATCCGTGCTACAAATATTTCTAGATACAGATTTACTTGTCCCATCCAGTTTTACTTATTGTTTTGGACCTATAAAGAAGTTGCTCGATGTCTTATTTTAAATGTATGAGTGAATTTTAAATTGCTATTCACAAGATGCAAAGATTAATTTCACTTGAATAGAGGGGCGCCTGAGTGGCTCAGTCATTTAAACCTCCAACTCTTGGGGCGCCTGGGTGACGCAGTCAGTTAAGCGTCCGACTTCAGCCAGGTCACGATCTCGCGGTCCAGGAGTTCGAGCCCCGCGTTGGGCTCTGGGCTGATGGCTCAGAGCCTGGAGCCTGTTTCCGATTCTGTGTCTCCCTCTCTCTCTGCCCCTCCCCCGTTCATGCTCTGTCTCTCTCTGTCCCAAAAATAAAAAATAAACGTTGAAAAAAAAAATAAACCTCCAACTCTTGATTTCAATTCAGGTCACGATCTCATGATTCTTGGGTTCGAGCCCCACATTGGCCTCTGCAAGTTATTGTAGAGCCTGCTTGGGATTCTCTCTCTCCTTCTCTCTCTGTCCCTCCCTGGCTTGCACACTGTCTCTCTCAAAATAAATACACATTCAAAAAACTTTTCACTTGAATAGATATGTGAGAATATTTGATTCTGCTGTGTAGTTTTGCACACACAGATCTGTGCACACTAGATTTGCCATGAACTTGAAGCTCCCTACTATTCTGCATCCATGTCACATGATATGGAAACATTCTTTCATGGTGAATTTTTATGAACATGTTGAAAATTTTTAAATATATTCATTTGGAAGGTATGATAAAAAACAGCATTACTAAAGTTTTACCTATAATTTTGATGAATGTTTTAAATTGTTTTTCTAACATTTATTTATTTTTTGAGAGACAGAGAGAGCACAAGCAGGGGAGGGGCAGAGGGAGAGAGGGAGACACAGAATCTGAAGCAGGCCCCAGGCTCTGAGCTGTCAGCACAGAGCCCAATGTGGGGCTCAAACTCATGAACTGCAAGATCATGACCTGAGCTGAAGTTGGACACTTTAACTGACTGAGCCACCCAGGCACCCCTTTATGAATAGTTTTCAATCTAGTCTGGGGACTTGATGCAATCCTGACAAGTGAGATAACAACTTTAGTATAAATGAAGCTAACATTATTTTGGCTGTGAACTTTAAGTTTTGCTTAACAAAATAATTGTCGTAATTATTTCCTTACAGTTTTAATATAAATGAAACTATACAAGTCTCTTTTACTTGGCACATTTATTTTGAAATTCCTTTCATATTGTAGTTGACATAACTAGGTTATTTTGTTAAGTAATTCTTTTATAGTTTTATTTTTACAAATGATATAATGATCTAATATTCGCCATGCTATAAAAATGTAAGAAGAGTATATATGAATATTGATTTCATAGTTAAAAAAATATTGATGAACCCAAGCAGAAGGTCATTGAGGAATCTTTATAGACATTAGGTGTTAAATTGACAGATGTGGAATCAAAATTGCACATGCACAGTGGAATACTCATCATGAATTCTACTTGATGTTAGAATGAAAGAGAAATCACAAAGTAAGCAGTAAGTAGAAAAATGTTTAAACATCTTCATGTGGATCTTCTTCTATATTTGGGTGCATTTTCATTACTCGTTCTATAGGAGTCTTAACAGAATCATAGCTCCATCCCTTCCTGGTAAACAACTTCTCAAGGAAGCCTGGCATCCTGTAGCCCTTGAGTTGAATGAAATCTTTAAAGGCAATTGTTCCATAAAGATCTTCAATAATATCCTTTTCAGGAACCTTCTTTCCAAAACTACCATCTTGACCTTCAAGTAAGACCTTGGGGTCAATCAAAGGTTCATCATTTATTAGCTTTTTCCACAACTTGGGCTTCAGGTACCATGCTCCATACCTCATTTTCACCCAATTGGGTTTATAAGGATTCTCTGGTGGCTGGAGTTTCTTCTCCCAATCTTTATCCTGTAAGGAGAATCTTATGCCCTCCATCTCATCTAGCCCCTTCCTGTTCTTTAGATCCATAGGAATCTGGTTTACTTTCTTCAGGCAGACCAGTTTACGGGTTAGTTTGCACTCATAGCCAAGGTCAAATTGTTTCATGATGAACTCTTCATCAATGCCCAAGTCTCCTAAAGTAGCAACCCATTTGCAGAATTTACGAACTTCTCTTGGTACTTTTCTTTGAAGAGGAGGAATTTTGAGCAAATCATCTGTGCTTGATTTCTTTTCTTCAGGAGGCACTTTGTCTGGATGTGACCCAGGAGTCTTCTTGGGAAGTTCAACTTTGGCAGGACATTTCTCACAACGCTTTGTGGGAGACTTCCTTCTTTTCTCAGTGTTCTTACAAGAAGCCCAAGTGGCCTCCAGCTTCCTGTCAGGATCCAGCACTTCCAGCACCTTTAGTAACAGGTCTGCAGGTAGATCTTTCTCCAAATCTGGGTCGAGAGCCAAGGGATGCTCAGTCAGTTGGGCCTCAATGTCCTCTAAGAATGCCTTCCGTGCTAGCTGGGCTGGTGAGAGAGTAGAAAACAGGTCTGCTTCCTTGGTCAGCTTTTTATGACTCTTTGTTGGGGCAGGTTGGGGAACTCTGTGAGTAATCACAGGGAGAAAGCCCTCCTTAGGGCTGCGAGTGATCAGACCTTTACAAGGTGGACACCCCCTTCTGAAGTCATCCAGCCCCTCTTTCACAAATATCCACCTCCGGCTGTCCAGGGAGGTGGGGAACTTCAGAAGCTTCTTCTTGTGATTTGCAAAACACTTGGAAGGTAATTTGTCTTTGTACCAGGGCTTGCAGTTCATGCCCAGGGGCATTGGTTCCAGTGGCCCTGGGGCTAACAGCCACTTCTTGTTCTCCATGGTACCTCTAGCCCCCGGGGGGCCGCCAGCTTTAGTGGTTTGTTTTCCAGTTGCTAGGAGACTTCGTAGCCAGGCACCCCCAGATTCTTCCCAGAGGGGGGTCCACGCAGTTGCCTCCTGACAGCCAGCTTTCTCCTGGGATGGGTGCCGAAACTTCATTCCTTTTTGTTGAAGGGTACTATTCCGTTATGTGGGCGTACTCCACACTTTAATAATCCATTCGCCTTTTAATGGGCCTGTGGGTTAATTCCAATTTGAGGGTATTACAAATAAAGCTGCCACAAATATTTGTGTTCATATCTTTGTACATCATTTCATTTCTCCTGGATAAACTTTAGCAGAGAGGAATAGCAGAAGCATATGATGGGTGTTTGTTTAACATTTTAGGAAACCACCTAACTTTCCCCAAGGGGATGTTTAATATTCCTTCCAATAGTGTATGAGAATTGCTCTTGGTCCACATAGTGCCCAATACTTGGTATGATTAGCCATGTTAATTTTGGCTATTCTGATAGGTGTATAGTGGTATCTCACTGTGCTTTTAATTTGCATTTCCCTAATGACTATCTGTTCATGTGCCTAGTTGCCATTTATCTCTCCTGTGGTGAAGTGTCTGTTCAAATTTTTTACACATTTTTAAATTGTATTGCTATATATCATTGAGTTATGAGTTCTTCGTGCATTCTGAATGTAAGTCCTTTATCAAATATATGATTTGTAAATTTTTCTCTCAATTTTTTCTCTCCACATATGACATACATTTTCATTGTCTTAACAGTGTTTTTCAAAGAGCAGAGTTTTGACATTTGATGAGGTCCAATGTATCAGTTTATTTTTTTATGGATTGTTCTTTTTGTATTGTATCCAAGAAAACTTTCCCTATGCAAAGGTCATAAAGGTGGTTTTCATTCTGCTAAGTTTTATAATCTTAGGTTTTACATTTAGATCTGTCCTCTACTTAAATTTGTTTTTTTTTAGGTGATGCAAAATATGGATCAAAGTTTTTATTTTTATTTTTTGCCTGTGGATATCCCATAGTTCCAGAATTTTTTTAAGAATCTTTTTTTTTTAAGTTTATTTATTTGGGGGGAGACAGAGAGAGAGAGTGCACACACATATGCCTGAGCAGGTTAGGGACCTGCAGGTTAGAGAGAAAGAGACAAAATTCCAAACAAGCTCCATGCCATTAGTGCAGAGCCTGATGTGGGGCTCAAACCCACAAACTGTGAGACCATGACCTGAGCTGAGAGCAAGAGTTGGATGATTAAGTGACTGAGCCACCAGAATTTTTTTTTTTTTAAAGAGAAGCTTTTCTCCACTGAATTACGTTTGTAATTTGGTAGGTGTAAGTTGTTCATATTGCTGTGAGTTCATTTCTGGACACTTTGCTGCTTCACTGCTTTCTCTGTATACCAATTCCACACTGTGCTGATTACCTTGTATTTTATAAGTCTAAAAATAAGACTGTATTCGTCCTTCAAGTTCGTTCTTCTTCTGCGAAGTTGTTTTGACTATTCTAGGTCTTTTGAATTTCTATAGGAATTTTAGAATCAGTTTGTCAGTGTCTATAAAAAAACCTGTTGGGATTTGAATTAGGATTTGGTGGAATCAATAAATCAATTTTGATATCTAATATTGAGTTTCCTGACCCATGAAAAAAGTCCCATCTCTCCATTTACATGTATTCTTTCATTTATCTTAGCAATATTTTGTACTTGTCAGTGCATAGTTCTTTCACATCTTTTTTCTCTAAGTTTTCCTTAATATTTTATGTTTTTTGATACTACTGTAACTAGTATTATAATTTTTATTCACCATGTTCATTGTTACTATATACAAAAATAATTTATTTTTGTGTATTGATCTTGTATCATGCAACTTTTGTAAACTGACATCAATTCTAGTAGCTTTTTTTTTTAATTTTTTTTTTTTTAACATTTATTTATTTTTGAGACAGAGAGACAGAGCATGAACGGGGGAGGAGCAGAGAGAGAGGGAGACACAGAATCGGAAACAGGCTCCAGGCTCTGAGCCATCAGCCCAGAGCCCGACGCGGGGCTCGAACTCACGGATCGCGAGATCGTGACCTGAGCTGAAGTCGGATGCCCAACCGACTGAGCCACCCAAGCACCCCATCTAGTAGCTTTTTTTAAAGTTTATTTTTTGTTTTGAGAGAGAGAGAGAGAGAGAATATGCAGGAAGAGCAGAGAAAGAGGGAAAGAGAGATAATCCTAAGCAGGCTCTGCACTAACAGTGCAGAACTCATGAACCATGAGATCATGACCTGAGCCAAAACCAAGAGTCAGATGCTTAACCCCACAGAGCCACTTGGGCACCCCATCTAGTAGCTTTTTTCTTTTTCTTTTTTGTAAAGTCCATTGAATTTTCTACATTGAGAATCATGTCATCTCTTAATAAAGATAGTTTCACTTCTTCCTTTCCAGTCAGAAAAAACTTTTTCCTGGCCTTATTGCACTGGCTAGAACCTACTTATATTGATTATTCATTTTTGAGAGACAGAGAGAGAGAGACAGATATGAGTGGGGGAGGGGCAGAGAGAGAGGGAGAACAGAATCTGAAACAGGCTCCAGACTCTGAGATGTCAGCACAGAGCCCAACCTGGGTCTTGAACTCACAAACCGTGAGATCATGACTTGATCCAAAGTTGGGCACTTTACTAACTGAGCCACCCAAGTGCCCCAATTTTTATATTATTTCTGATCTTAGGGGGAAAGCCATTAAATGCGATGCTAGCTTTAGGTTTTTTGTACGTGTTGTTTTCCAGTTTAAGTTGCTTTTTATTCCTAGAGGTCTGAGGCCTAGTGACAAATGCTTTGTTTCAGATATGTGGATTGTGTCAAATGTTTTTTCTGCACCCATTGAGATGTTCATACAGCTTTTACTTTCTTTTCTTTTTTTTTTTTTTTCAACGTTTATTTATTTTTGGGACAGAGAGAGACAGAGCATGAACGGGGGAGGGGCAGAGAGAGAGGGAGACACAGAATCAGAAACAGGCTCCAGGCTCTGAGCCATCAGCCCAGAGCCTGACGCGGGGCTCGAACTCCTGGACCGCGAGATCGTGACCTGGCTGAAGTCGGACGCTTAACCGACTGCGCCACCCAGGCGCCCCTGTTTTTTATTTTTTTTTCTTAACTGCAAATTCAGCTTCTCTAATAGCTATAGGGATATTTAGGTTATCTGATTTTTCTTGAAGGAGTTTTAGTTTGTATATTTCAAGCAATATGTTTGTTTTATTTATGTTGTCAAAATTATTGTCATAAAGTATCCATACTATTTCCTTATTGTCTTTTAGTATCTGTGGAATCTATGGTAATGTCACCTCTTCCATTGTTGATTTTTGTAGTTTGTATCTTCTTTTTTCCTTTTCTTCCTAATCAGACTGGGTACAGAATAAGACAATTTATTGACCTTCTTAAATAAAGTTTTTAATTTCATTGACTTTTCCCATTATTTTTTGTTTTCTTTTTGATTGGTTTCTTCTCCTGACTTTGGTCTGTTGTTGTGTCACCCTTAATGGTCTGTTCATGGCAATCTACAATGCTTTTTCCAGCATGAACCTCAAAACTCTTCCAGCGTCTACTCATTACCCAATTCCAAAGCTACTTCCATACTTTCAGGTATTTGTTACAGCAGCAACTTACTTCTTGGTACCAATTTCTTAGTCCTTTCAGGTTGCTGTAACAGAACATACTGCACTGGGTGGCTTATACACAACAGAAATCTATTTCTCACAGTTCTCGAAGCTGGGAAGTCCAAGTTCAGGATACAGGCAGATTAAGTATCTGGTAAGAATCAACTTCCTGGATCATAGACACCCATCTTTTCCTGTGTCCTCACATGGCATAAAGACTTAAGAATCTCTCTAAGGCCTCTTTTATAAGGACATTAATCCCATTCATGAGTGCTCCACCCTCAAGACTTAATCACCTCCCAAAGGTCTTATGCCCAAATACCATTATATTGGAGATTAAGTTTCCACATATAAGTTTGGGTGAGACATAGTTAGCCTGCAGCATGTGGACATTCATTAAATTTTATATATTTTATAACCTCCGCACTACTTTTTGAATTACTTTGGCTTAAAGACTATATCACTCTTAAATAGATTTTAACATAAAAATATTTACCAGGGCTCCTGGGTGGCTCAGTTGGTTAAGCGTCTGACTCTTGGTTTTGGATCAGGTCATGGTCTCGTAGTTAGGGAGATCAAACCCTACAACATACTCTGCACTAGAGGCATGGAGCCCACTTGGGATTCTCTCTCTCCCCCTCTCTCTCTCCCTGTCCCTCCCTCACTCTCACTTGCTCTCTGTCTCTTTATCTCTCAAAATAAATAAACATTTTAAAAGTATTTACCCATGTAATGGTCAGCTTCATTGTTCTTTACTCCTTGCTTTAGATCAATATATCTATTGTATCATTTTCCTTCAGGGAAAACAAAAATATAGTGTACCATATGTCTGCTGGTGAAGAAATTGTTCTTTTCTTATGTGCTTGAATTTTTTCTTATTTTGCCTTGTTTTTTTTTTAAGATTTTTTTAATGTTTATTTATTTATTTGGGGGGAGGGGCAAATAAATGTTTATTTATTTGGGGGGAGGGGCTCAGCATGGAGCCTGACATAGGGCTCCCATCTCACAACCATGAGATTACCTGAGCCAAGAGTATCAAGAGTTGGATACTTACTCAACTGACCCACCCAGGTGCCCCATTTCAGAGATATTTTTAAAGATGTATTTTCTGTGTATAGAATTCTTGGATGATAGGTTTTTTTCTTTCAGTACTTAAAAAAAAAGACAGCTCCATTGTTTTCTCATTTGCATTGTTTTGGACAACAGGTATAAAGTCACTCTGATTTTGGTTTGTACATAGTGTGTCTTTTTCCCGCCTCTGGCTACTTTCAAGATGTTTTCTTTATCATTGTTTTTGAGCAAATTGATTATTATGTGCCATGGTATCATTTTTTTGTATTTCTTGTGATTGTGACTTGTTGAACATCCTGAATTTGTGTGTTTATAGTTTCCATCAAATTTGCAGGGAAATTGCCCTAATTTCTCCAGATGTGTTTTCTGCCTTGCTTTTTTCTTCTCTTCTTTGTAGATTCCAATATTCCACATATTATATTACTTGAAGTTTCATACAACTCACTGATGCTGTGCTCATTTAAATGTTGTGGTTTTTTTTCCTTTGTGATGCATTTCAGGTCATTTCTCTTGCTAGGTCTTAATGTATAGTAGTCTTTTTTTCTGTAATATCTGATCTGTCATGAATGCCTTACAATATAGCTTCCATCTTACACTTTGAAATTCTTATCTCTAGAAGTTTGGTTTAGTTTGTTTTTTCATGTCTCTACTTAATTTTTTGAAAATTAGAAATATAGACATTAAAACTGTTTTAAGGTCTTTTCCTGATAATTTTAACATCTGTATCAATTCTGGGTTGGTTTTGATTGACTGGTTCATCTCTTAATTATAGAAGCATGTTACTCCCTCTTCCACTCTAGTAATTGCTGGATGCCAAAAATAATAAAATTTACCCAGGTGGGTGCTGGATTGTTTTGTAATTATGTAAATATTTTTGAAACTTGTTTCTATAAGCTGTTAAATTTCTTGGAAATGGTCTGATCATTTTGGGTTCTTTTTCAGATTTAATAGGCAGAAACAGAGCAGTGCTCAATCTATGGCAAATTATTCCCTACTCTTCCATGTACACAACTAGTGCCTGTGAATATTGAGGCTTTCCAGTCTCGCTGGCAGGAACAGTCACTATCCTAGGCCTGGTATACATGCCAGGCATTGTAACTTATAATCTTTTTAGGTAATTCATTTCCTGGCATTAGGTAACTTCCTCATGAGCATGAGCAGATCAATAATCAGTTGAACAATTAGGATGGGGGTGGGACTGGGGTCTGAAAGTTTCTGAAGTTTTCTCTCTGCATAAAATTCTACTTTCTGGGGGCGCCTGGGTGGCTCAGTCGGTTAAGCGGCCGACTTCGGCTCAGGTCATGATCTCATGGTACGTGAGTTCAAGCCCCGCGTCGGGCTCTGTGCTGCCAGCTCAGAGCCTGGAGCCTGATTCAGATTCTGTGTCTCCCTCTCTCTGACCCTCTCCTGTTCATGCTCTGTCTCTCCCTGTCTCAAAAATAAAATAAAATGTTAAAAAAAAAATTAAAAAAAAAAAAAATTCTACTTTCTGGTCTTAAAAAGTCTACCCATTTTGTTCTCCAATGTCTCTTAGCTTAATCTCTTAAATTTAGAGTGAATGTTGGCCTCTGCCTAGACTACCCCTCCCTGAACCATGGCCTAGAAATCTAGTAAGTAATCTGGGGTAACCATAGGGCTCATCTCATTTGTTTTCCATCTCTCAGGGACGGATCTCTACTGCCTAATGTCCAGTGTCTTACAAACTATTGTCTTATATTTCTGCACCCCTTCCCTTTTTTTTTGGTTGTTTCAACAGGTAAATCTAGACCCTTTTTCTATATCTTGGCCAGAGGAAATTTTATTTTTCTTTCTTTCTTTCTTTCTTTTTGCTTTGTCTCCATGAATTTGGGAAGCTGCCCTCTCAAAAGTTACCCAAAGAATTCTTAACCATCAAATACCTTATCATATTCTTATCACTGATCTTAATCATTAAAAATTGTGGATCGTGGGGCACCTGGGTGGCTCAATTAGTTAAGCATCTGACTCTTGATTTCGGCTCAGGTCATGATTTCATGGTTCAGGAGATTGAGCCCCATGTCAGGCTCTGCACTGACAGTGTGGAGCTTACTTGGAATTCTCTCTCTCTCTTTCTCTCTCATTATAAATAAATAAACATTAAAATTTTTTAAATATTTTGGATCATACTGACATTATTGAAATTTATATTCTTCCTGAAATTTTATACCATTCAGTTTTTCTCCTAATGCTTATGATATAGATCCATTTTGAAATACACAACATGAATACCAAACTCCTCACCATACCACATTGCTATTTATAATTCTGATCTAACATAGCTTTTCTTTTGTCATCACCAAAATTCTCCAATACAAAAATCACAGATTAGATATCATTCCTCAGTTATGGCCTGATAATACGTCTTTGTTTAAATCCATTTGGTTATTTATTCCTGTATTTACCACACATTTGTTAAGTTCTGTGCTGGATCCTCAAACTGCTGCAATTAAAAGTATAATTACTCTGTTTTCCCAATAATGAAATTCCCCTTATTTCTTTGCCAATGAAATCAGCTTTTTCATATCAATTACTTCAAAAGTTGTGCCCACATTTCATCTTTGAGGTAAATCTTTTCTGAATAAGTATTGACTGGTATAGGCGAAGATTACACATCAATGAAATGGAATTAAATGGAGCAGTACAACTAGGGTAAACTAAGGTTGGTATCAGAAGCTGAAGTGTGAAACTAGGAAATAAAAATGTGAGCAAGAAAATAGGAACATGGTCTAAGTCTAGAGATAATTGCTTGTTTTGTTTTGTTTGTTTGCTGCAGTGTGAATCACTAGCAGACAATCTCCACTTAAATGCAGGGGCAAAGTGACATTTTCAGATGAGAAAATAAAGATGATTAGTAAGTTCACTTAAGTTTATGGCCAGAAATGGGACAAATTCTGATACTCAAATACCTTTAAAAGTTCTGTATCTTCCCACTTTGTCATATGACATTCAGATGACACTTGAGCAACTCCAGCCATCCCAGCCCTAAGCAACCACTGATCTACGTTCTGTCTCTTTAGATCTGCTGATTGTGGACATTTGATATAAATGGAATCATAGAATATGTGGTCCTTTTTTATTAGCTTCTTTTATTTAGCATACTGTTTTCATGTGTCATCCATATTATAGCATATGCTGGGCACTTTGTTTCTTTTTATTGCAAATAATTTGTGTGGATATACTATATTCATTAATCAATTGAACATTTGGGTTGTGTCCACTTTTTTATTATGAATAATGTTGCTATAAACAATTATGTACAGGTTTTTATTTTTTCTATTCAGTCTTTTGAAATTCATTACTCATATTTCCCCAGCTTCATTGAAATATAATTGACAATTTAAAATTTTATATATTTAAGGTGTATGACTTAGTGAATTGTTACACATTTATATTGTAAAACAATCAGCACAGTCAAGCTAATTAACATATCCAGCACCTCACAGTTATCATCTTCTTTTCTTGTGTGTGTTGAGAACGCTTAAGATCTACCCTCTTAGCAAATTTCGAATATACAATATGATATTGTTAAAAAAATTTTTTTACATTTATTCTTTTTTTTTTATTTTTTTAACGTTTTTTATTTTTATTTTTGAGACAGAGAGAGACAGAGCATGAACGGGGGAGGGGCAGAGAGAGAGGGAGTCACAGAATCAGAAGCAGGCTCCAGGCTCCGAGCCATCAGCCCAGAGCCCAACACGGGGCTCGAACTCACGGACCGCGAGACCGTGACCCAAGCTGAAGTCCGCCGCTTAACTGACTGAGCCACCCAGGCGCCCCTACATTTATTCATTTTTGAGAGACACAGAGAGGCAGAGCACGAGTGGGGGGGGGGCAGAGAGAGAGGGAGACACAGAATCTGAATTAGGCTCTAGGATCCAAGCTGTCAGCACAGAGTCCAACACGGGGCTCAAACTCACGAACCAGGAGATCATGAGCTGAGCCAAAGTTGGACGCTTAACCAACTGAGCCACCTGGGGACCCCAAATTTCAAATATACAATATGATATTGTTAACTATATTCACAGTGTTGTACATTAGATCTCCTGAACTTATCTTAAATAACTGAAACTTTGTACTCCAACAAGCTTCCCACTTCCTCCTCCCCCCAGCCTCTGACAATCAGCACTACAGTACTCTCTGCTTCTAGGAGTTTATTTTAGATTCTCTATGAAAGTGAAATCATGCAGTACTTGTTTTTCTGCATCTGGCGTATTTCACTTAGTATAACATTCTCCAGGTTCATCCACGTTGTTGCAAAAAGCAGGATTTTCTTCTTTTTTAAGGCTAAATAATATTTCTGAGTGTGTGTGTGTCTCACGTTACCTTGATTCATCTGTGGGTGAACATGTAATTTGTTTCCATATCTTTTTTTTTAAGTTTATTTATTATTTTTGAGAGAGAGAGAAAGATAGCATGTGAGCAGGGAGGGGCAGAAAGAGAGAGAGAAACTCAAACAGGCTCCATACTGTCAGTTCAGAGCCTGACACGGGGCTCGAACTCACAAGCTGCAATATCATGACCTGAGCCAAAACTAAGAGTCAGAAACTTAACCAACTGAGCCACCCAGGCACCTCTGTTTCCGTATCTCGGCTATTGTGAATAATGCAGCAACAAACATGGGAGTGAATGTATCTCAATATACCCATGATTTCATTTCCTTTGGATTTATATTGTAGAGTGAGATTGCTGGATCATAATGTGGTTCTATTTGTCATATTTTGAGGAACTTCCATACTGTTTTCCATAGTGGCTATACCAATTTACATTCCCACTAACAGTGCACAAGGGTTCCGTTTTCTCCACATCCTCACCCACACTTGTTATCTTTTATCTTTCTGATGAAAGCCATTTTCAAGTGGGAGGTGGTATCTCATTGTGGTTTTGATTTGCATGTCCCTGATAATTAGTGAAGTTGAGCACTCTTTTATACCTGTTGGCCATTCGTATGTCTTCTTTGCAGAAATTCAGGTCTTTTGTCCACTTTTTAATCAAAGTGTGTTGTTTTGTTTTGCTATTGGTTTGTTTGAATTACTTATATATTTTGGATATTAATCCTTCTCAGATATATGGCTTGAAAATATTTTCAACCACTCTGCAGGTTGCCTTTTCACTATGTTGATTGTTTCTTTTGTTTTGCAGAAGCTTTTTTGTTCGATTCAACCTCACGTGTCTACTTTTGCTTTTGTTGCCTGTGCTTTTGCTGACATATCCAAAAAATAATTGCGCAGCCTAATGTCAAGAACCTTTTCTGTATGCTTTCTTCTATTAGTTTTATAGTATCAGGTCCTATGTTTAGGACTTAATCCATTTTGAGTAGATTTTTTTAATATGGTATGAGATAATTTCATTCTTTTGCATGTCTATATCCTATTTTCTCAGCACCATTTATTGAAGAGCCTCTTTTCCCCATCGTGTGTTCTTGGCACCCTTGTCAAAGATCAGTTGATCCTAGATGTATGGATTTATTTCTAGGTTCTCTATTCTAGAGTTTCTTTGGTCTATATGTCTATTTTTATGCTAGTACCATACATTTTGATTGCTACAGCTTTGCAGTATATTTTGAAATCCGGAATTGTGATGGCTTCAGTTTTGTTCTTCTTTCTCAGGATTGCTGTGGCTATTTGGGTTCTTAAATTCATTAGCCCTTGTGTTGTGACCTAATATGTAGTCTCTCCGGGAGAATGTTTTGTGTGCACTTGAGAAGAATGCATGTTCTTCTACTCTTGGGTGGTAATTACTATATATACCTGTTATGTCTGTTTAGTCTATAATGATCTCAAATCAGTTCATGATTGCTTTTCTGTTCTATTGTAAGTGAGGCACTAATGTCCCCTACTATTATTATACTGCTATCAATTTCTGCTTTTAGATCTGTCAATATTTGCTTTATATATTTGGCTGCTCTGAAATTGGGTGCCTATATATTTATAATTATTATATTGTCCTATTGAATTGCCACTTTAATTATTATACAATGACCTTATTTGTCTCTAGAGAGTTTTAAACTTAAAGTCTATTTTGTCTGATAAGTATACTCAACCTTGCCAGGCTGGATAAGGTGAGCAGGACAGGCCCACCACTAATAACAGCATCCCTTTGGGGGCTTTTTAAAGTTATGGTGCTACTGCTCCAGGGTCAAGGACAGGAGACTGGTGCTCTCCATACTCCCACCACACTCCCCCTGGCATCAGCATGACATAAAAAAAAAAGCCAGTGCAGAGGATTGACTGTTTTTTTCTCCTCTAACTACATAAACATATGTCTAATAAATATATATCCATTTCCACCAACTCTTGTGAGAGCAATAAGTTGTCATGACCAAAATATATTACATGAGTTTCATGCTAATGAGGTTTGAGAAGCTGATAAGTTTTTCTGTTTTTTTCATTTTTGTTAGTTTAGTTATATATTGACCAGCACTTATCAGTCCATGCAGTGCATGTATGTCATAGAATCTAATGGTAGGAAGAACATGTAATGCAAAAAAAAAAAATGGAAGGGTGAACAGGGGCCATCAGAGGATATATAAGTATGTATTTATCACAGTAATTTGAGGTATTCACTTGTATCTTCTTATGGTTGTCATTAGATCAGCACAGAATTCAGTTCAAGATTTGGTACCTGGGCATTGTCCTATACCGTTCTTGCTTATGTGGATATTAGAGCTTCTAGCACTCTGAAGCAAGTTGGAGATCCACAAGAGTTCTGAGATCAGCTTGTATATACTGATAGGAAATGACCTTTGTCCCCCCTTTCTAAGCATACACATTTTTTAAATAATAGACAATCTAGAGCTGTTTCCTTTACCTTTTTGTACATTTTCTCATGTGTAAAATGAAGTGGTTGAAGCAGATTATCTGGCTTCGTAGACCAAAATAATTTAAATCAGGGAGACTTTTTTCATAAATATTTGACTAATCTCTGTGTAGGGAGAATTTTAAAGCACCATCTCAATGATCTTTAAGGAGAAACAAAGAGCTTTATCCTTCCATTAAGAACAGAGAATGAAGTCCTTATATCTTAGAAGTAAGCAGACATTTTAGGAGCTTGGATCAATGCATTTAGAAAATAATTTAGTCCTCTGTATTAAAGAATTCTTAGTTTCCAGGAAAAGTTGCAGCTGCCTTCCACAGTACAAGCCTTTTGATCCATTATCTCTCAAAACTAGTGCTCTAAGGAATCAGTTGTTTGGTCTCCTTTTAAACAGTCACATTAATGTTTTTTTTTAATTATTTTTTTAAGTTTATTCATTTTGAGAGACACAGAGAGACCGAGCAGAGGAGAGGCAAAGAGAGAGAGATGGAGAGAGAGAATCCCAAGCAGGCTCCGCCCTGTCAGTGTGGAGCCCGATGTGGGGCTCGAACTCACAAAATGTGAGACCATGACCCGAGCCAAAACCAGGAGTTGGACGCTTAGCTAACTGAGCCACCCAGGTGACCCTAATGTTTCTTTTCAAATTTTTTTGTTTGTTTTTCTATCCAAACAGTAATTGAATGAGGTAATCATTTATCTGCAGTTCAGTTATTACAACTGCCTCCATGAGTTTTAAAAGTTCAAATGGATTACTGAAACAGTACTTTCTGTTTGGGAGAAGGTTACAGTGCCTGTCCCCTCCCACTAAGAACACATTTACTGTACTATCTTAAAGACTAACTGCAATTTCTTGTGTTTTTTTTCCCCTAGTAAATACCAAGAATAGCATGGGGTTGGTGAATAGCTTGACAGACTTGACAGGAAAAAGCATTATAGAGCCATTAATATATGTTTTAATATTTATCAACTATTGTTTGTCTGTAGATATATCTCATTGTCCATCTGATTCTTTTATTTACCCATGTGAATAGACCAATCAAGTTCATTGGAAAATACGAGCAAGAAACACTTTGAATTGTCACCAATATGACAATAGATTACATTTTAACAGTTTAAATTGTCTTTAAAAGCAAGAAAAAAAGATCTGTTTAATTATCAAAAGCTAATCAGTGTTTCTATTTTTAAATCCACTGCAGAGTTTCTGATCTGCAAAGCAAAATAAATAAGGGTGGGGGTGGGGATACAGTATCTTTGATTTTGTTTTCCAGAGATGGTGACCATTTGTTAATCCAGCGGTACTACCAAAGTTTGAGCCAGGAATCCACCCCCCACCCCACCCCCAACCCCTGTCCAGCCTGGTAGTCCTCCCCAGATGTTGATTTCCTTAGGGAGTGAGGAAAGAGAGGAGCTAGAAAGAATCCTAATATGTCTGGAAGAAGAAAACAAGTGAGCCTTCTTTTTGGTTTTGTCATTGATATGCAGAGTGCATGCATTAACATGCATAGAAAAGTGCCAGGAATCTTCATTTAGAGTCATTCTCTAATTCTTTTCTAAAGCAATCTGTTTAACTATATTCGCAGATGCACTTTTTTATCTCAAAGAAGAAAACAAATGCACTAGTGTAAATGAGAGCTCATACTTTAGGTATGAAAAGAATCAATGTTGACGGTGGTATTTGATCCGTTGTATGTGTTTCAGAATCTTTGATTATGTATCTTTTCTTAAAATATTTTGTTATTGAAGTATAGTTGACATGGTGTTACATTAATTTCAGGAGTACAACATATTTATTGTGAGTCCATATGTTATGCTATACTCACCACAGGTGTAGCTGCCACCTGTCCCCATACAATGCTATTATAATGTCGTTGATTATGTTCCTTAGGCTGTACTTTTCATCCCTGTGACTTATCCATTCCATAACTGGAAACCTGTATCTCCCCCTCCCCTTCACCCTTTTTGCCCATCCCCTCCCTCCCTCCCCTCTGGCAACCACGTTTGTTCTTTGTATTTATGCATCTGTTTCTGTTTTTGTTTGTTTGTTTGTTTGTTTTAGATTCCACATATAAGTGAATTCATATGGTATGTATCTTTCTCTGTGTGTCTTATTTTCTTAGCCTTAATACTCTCAGGTCGGTCCATCTATGTTGTCATAAATGGCAAGATGTCATTCTTTTTTTTTTTTTGATGTTTTTATTTTATTTTTGGGAGGGGGATAGGGGAAGAGAGAGAAGTGGACAGAGTATCTGGATCGGTCTCCACGCTGACAGCAGCAAGCCCAATGCGGGGCTCCAGCTCACAAACTATGAGATCATGACCTGAGCCGAGGTCGGCTGCTTAACTGACTAAGCCACCCAGGTGCCCCAAGATCTCATTATTTTTAATGGCTAAGTAATATTCAATTGTGTGTGTGTGTGTGTGTGTGTGTGTGTGTGTGTGTGTGTACCCCACATCTTCTTTATCCACTTATCTTATCGATGGACATTTGAGTTGTTTCTATATCTTGGCTTTTGTAAATAATGCTACAGTAAACATAGGGATGCATGTATCTCCTTAAACTAGTGTTTTTGTGTTCTTTAGGTAACTATCCAGTAGTAGATTTATTGGATCATATGGTATTTCTATTTTTAATTTTTTGAGAAACCGCTATACTGTTTTCCACAGTGGTTGTATCAATTTACATTCCCACCAACAGTGCACAAGGGTTCCTTTTTCTCCACATCACCAACACCTGTTATTTCTTGTCCTTTTCATATTAGCCATTCTGACCATGTTAAGTGGTATCTTTTTGTGGTTTTGATCTGTACATCCCTGATGATGAGTGATGTTGAGCATCTCTTCATGTGTCTGTTGGCTATCTGTATGTATTCTTTGGAAAATGTCTATTCAGATCCTCTGCCTATTTTTTAATTGGAGTATTTGTTTTTTTAGTGCTGAGTTGTAAAAGTGTTTTTTATATTTTGGATATTAACTGCTTATCAGATTTTTCATTTGCAAATATCTTCTCCCAGTCAGTAGGTTGCCTTTTTGTTTTGTTGATGGTTTCTTTCACTGTGCAAAAGTGTTTTATTTTGCTGTAGTCTCAATAGTTTATTTTTGCTTTTGTTTACCTTGCCTGAGAGACATCTAGAAAAATATGGCTATGGTTCATGTCTAAGAAATTGCTGCCTATGTTCTCTTATAGGAGTTTTATCATTTCAGGTCTCACATTTAGGTCTTCAATCCATTTTGACTTTATTTTTGTGTTTGGTATAAGAAAGTAGTCCAGTTTCATTCTTTTGCATTTAGCTATCCAGTTTTCCCAGCACCATTTATTGAAAAGACTCTTCCCCATTGTATATGCTTGCCTCCTTTGCCATATATTAATTGACCGTATAAGTGTGGGTTTATTTCTGGGCTATTTTGTTCTGTTAATCTATGTGTCTATATTTGTGCCAGTACCATACCATTTTGATTATTATAGCCAAGTAGTATATCTTGAAATCTGGAATTGTGGAAAATCTGGAATTGAAATCTGGGTGGCTCAGTTGGTTAAGCGTCCAACTCTTGATTTCGGCTCAGGTCATGATCTCATGTTTCATGAGTTTGAGCCCCGTGTTGGGCTCTGCACTGACAGTGTGGAGCCTTGCTTGGGATTCTCTATATCCCTCTCTCTCTGCCTCTCTGTCTCTCTGTCTCTCTCTCTCAAAAATAAATAAATAAACATTAAAAAAACAAATCTGGAATTATACCTCTAGCTTTGTTCTTCTTTCTTAAGATTCTTTTGCTATTTAGAATCATTTGTTCTAGTTTTGTGAAAAATACTATTGTTATTTTGATAAGGATCACATTGAACCTGTAGATTGCTTTGGTTTGTATGGACATTTTAACAATATTAATTCATACTCTTTTATTTCTGACAATAGAGTTTAAATAACAGTACAGGTCGTTTCATTCCATGATTATGTAATTTTTACATGAGTTTGGACATCTATACAAGGATCTCAAGGCATTTTAAAAAATAGGTACATTGGCTCAGTCATATTTGGGGAACGAATCAGTGACAATTCCAGTTGTCAACCATCATGTGCAAAAGATGTTCATGTAAAAATAGCAGAAACTGTAGAAGTTAAAAGGCTAAAGAAAATTCACATCAACCGCAAAGAGGACACAGATGTAAAAATGTGGGGTATTGTGTGGTGTCAGAATAATGCAAATCATTGAACTTTCACTTTCATATTACGTTTATTATATCCCATGTCTTTTGGTTAAGGAAACCTTTGCACATGATTACTTCTCACTCAGTGTGCCTTCTTCAGACATTTACCACCAGGCAAATCTTTATAAGAGCAATTGCACACATTTGTTACACTTTAAGTACTTTCATCTCTTCAGTCTAGCCCAAGGCCCTTAATCTAAGTAATAACAGTGTATTTGAGACCAGTACCCTCAAGGAATATGTCAAGATAAAGAAGCAAACTGCTGCTAATCCATTGCTTTCTGCTTCCACTGCCCTCCTTCTAGCTCTTAAAGCCCCTGACCTGTGGCTATGCTCCTTATCTGGTCGGCTTTCCTTTAGGCTCTCTCTTACCCCTCCAATAAATCCTCCATACTGACTTGAGTAGTACATCTTTCCAGAATCAAGACCCATCATGGCATTTTTCCTTCACTGGATTTCTGCATCTAGAAATAAAATCTAGCTTCTCAGCTGGGCATTCAGAATCCTCCACATGTTCTCTTGACCTGCATTTTCAACTTCATCTTCTTCATTTCTTGTGTTCTGGCCATGGTGTTGCAGCATCTGTTTCTGAGTATGTTCCGCCATCCTCTTTCTGAGTCAAGCTCAAGCTTGCTTCTCAGCCTAGCTGCTAATCCTCATCCCTCCACTGCCATATCTGATGAAGCTGATGATGATGGAGTCCTACCCATCCTTCATGACTTTGCTCAAAATGACTTGCCCCACAGAAGCCTCCTAGATCCCTGAAGTTGAAAATAATCTTTTACCTATATTTTCAGAATAATTTGTATCTTTCTTGGTGAACCCCTTAAGAGCTGACCTTTTTATCAGTTATTACTAGCACCTCCCTCTCACTAGATCAGGAGTGCCTTTGGGTCATGGACTGTGCCTTAATTATCATTGTGTCCCCTATAGCACTTAGTACAGTATGAATGTTTGGCAGGTATTTAGGAAACATTTGGTGAAGACATAAGGGAAGATTGCAGCAAGAATATTACACAAGTGACATCCAGAAGGTAATAGCGAACATTTTGATGGTTTTTAAGATGACTTTATCTCTGGCCTTATTTGTGAGACTGTTTGGCATTGAAGACCACGGTACATAAAACATTTATATCCACTTTATTGAAGACAGTCATTATATCTATTTATGCTAAATATTTAATGGTAGGGTCAAATGGGGGTGGAGCCAACATTGGTATTGTATATAGAATTTGACATTACCCAGATGTAAAAATAATTTGTTGTACATGCTTATTGAAAGTCAGTTCTCCATGGGGTACCTCGGTGGCTCAGTGGGTTAAGTGTCTGACTTCAGCTCAGGCCATGATCTGTCAGTTCATGAGTTTGAACCCCACATCAGGCTGTCTGCTGTCAGCACAGAGTCCACTTCAGATCCTCTGCCTCCCTCTCTCTCTGCGCCTCCCCTGCTTGTGCTCTCCCTCTCTCTCAAAAATAAACAAACATGAATAAAAAAATTTAAGTTTAAAAAAAAAGTCGTTTCTACAATTCTGTAACATATTTTTAGCTCATTGGTCAAGAGCTCCGTCTAATTTGCTTTTATTTTTATTTTTTTAATGTTTATTTATTTATTTTGAGAGAGAGAGAGAGAATGCATGTGACTGGGGTAGCGGGAAAGGCAGAAAGAAGGATAGAGAAAATCTCAATCTTTCCAAAATCTCCGCAAGGAAGAACTTGTCTCCTTTCTGTAAATGAGAATCTTAAGCTCAGACAGCTTAAAATGTCTGGTCTGAGCTCTAACAGTCAGCAAGTGTTAGAACCAGGTTCAATCCAGACTTTCTGGCCCAAAATAGCTAATCCCACCTTGGACAAGAGAATGTAGGTGAGTCATTCTATAGAAATGTCATTTGTAGTCCATCCCTAGACCCAATCAAAATTTTCACCTGTTCCCGAAATATATCTAGCCTTGAAGAAGTGTTGCAATGACTAGATTTCCCTGTATAAACCAACTTATCTCTTTGTGTTTTAGCAATGCCTAAATTACCCTGAAAAATATCTATGACCATTTTCTAAGATTAGTATGGTTTGTTCTCTGAAAGAAAAATGACACCAGAACTTGTTGGAACTCAAAAATGAGTGACATGCGGTCAATGCAAATCTTCTTGCAAATTAACTTGACCTTCAAGAAAAGTTCAGGAGGAACTTACTTTATTCTTCCTGCCTCCCCCGCTTTTCTTTAAAAAAATTTTTTTTTCTCCTCCCTCTAAATACCAAAGAAGTGTTTCTCAGGAGTTCCACCTTTGAAAACAGCCTGCCTGGGTCCTTTTGCTCTGTCTTCTCCAGTATGCAGAGCCATCTATGTTTTTGTCTTCATGATCCCTTTTTTTAAGTTTATTTATTTATTTAAGTAATCTCTACCGCCAGCGTGGGGTTTGAACTCACCACCCCAAGATCAAGGGTTGCATGCTCTTCTGACTGAGCCAGCCAACCACCCCTTCATGATCCTTGAAGTCATTGTTTCTTAAGGAGTTTTTAATTTGCTCTCTTTTTGTCCTCCTGAAGAGACCCAGTGAGTCATTGGATGCCCTCTGTCTGTTTCTGCCAACCAAGCTGTATTTCCCAAGTCTAAATTTGTATATGTGGTTTGACAGAGCATGCTCTTTAAGACAGGGGAAAGGATATTTATTTAAATTGAGATTGTCCCAAATCCTTTGGATGTATGGACACCTTATCTCTCTATATTTTGTGTTCCTTTATTCTGTAGCTGGGACTTACCTTCAAATGAGAAGAGACGGGCAGCCTCATTCCTAACTAGATATGTTATTTAATTTTGTTATTTATTCTTATTCATAACACCTCTTCACAAATCCCCTTGGGAAATATAGACTGGCTTATTTAGAAGTGTCTCAGATGTGTGTTATCATTTTAGAATTCTCTTTTTCCCAATTGTTGCACATGGCATTCAACAAATATTTGTTGAATGAGTTAATAAATGAGTTGAAATTAAGCTGAGTTTAACTGTGGCACACATGCAATCTTTGTGACATACTCCAAAGCCCAGAGAATGGCCAACAGTCTAACATTCTTCTGTTGACCATTCTCTGATTCTTGGTATGTGCCACAAAGATGAAGTAAATGCTAAACCTGACTCTGAATTTTCCTGATAGTGCCTCTGTTTCAGTTCTGCATATCTTTTTCTCATTACCACAGATGATTCAGCCTCACTCCCATTTGGTAGAGACCATTTGGATGTTGAGAATTTCCTACTACATATCTTTATCAATGCAAACTTATACAAAGACTCAAGGTGCTTTTGTTTTAAACTTAAATCTGTAATGTCCAAATGCTGACATTTTTTTGTCTGTGAATGAACTCAGACTTGCTCTGAAATTTTAGGTGTGAACCTAGTAATGAAAAGGTAGCCTTTATGAGAGACAGAAACTCATTGTCATCCTGCTATCTGCATAGCAAATTGATTAGATTGTTCCCAAGTCTAAAAGGAGGATAAATACTAACCTGATTCACTGTGAAGTCTGAAGTTAATTAAAGTTGCCAGGAGATGCTATATGATAGCAGGAACCCTGTGGATTCCTAGTACCTACTCTGTACTTTTCATATGTCTTTTTGTTGGGCAGCCAGACACTGTGCAGTCTAAATTTGAGTTTTCCTTGCTTCTTTTCATTCCTCCAGTGATTATGCCAGATTAATAATGTCACAGTCATGGAAATTCTAGATTGGTTACTTACACTGCAGATTTGAACTGGCTGGAAATCATGATCCTGTTGCTTTACCTTGTACACGAGGGATGGCTTTGGGCCCGGGGCTGGCTGTTTTCTGCATAGTCTCCGCAGTCTGTACTCCATGCTACTTCATTAGGACTTTGTTGTGAATCTCCAGTGATGGCAAGAGTCCCCAGTGGTGGTAAGCACACAGCCAAGACGACAGGACGCTGAGGGGGATCAGGAGTGGCCTTCCCAGCAGAAGGAGGATCAGAGAGTGTCAGGGTGAGGAAGAGCAGGGAATGTTGGGGAAACTTACTTTTGTGATGAGACAAATAACAGGAGCAGATGAGGCCGCATGAATGGGCAAGGCCAGGCCAGGAAGGGCGTGATGCCACCTCACCTAGGACTGGGAGCCACTAGGGCATAAAGCCAGGGGCGATGTTGTTAGATTTACACTTACATCCATCACTCAGGCAGCTGTGTGGAGGGTGACCTTGAAAAGAACTATACTGGAAAATAATTCAAATTGGGAGGTAGCACGGAAACCCACAAAAGAGATCACTGAGACCTAAAGAAAGGTAAGAGAAATGGGGAAGACAGGCTGAATTTGAGTGGTATTTCTGGGCAGGGGCAGAGCTGTTCAATGTGATGGTGCAAGGGATCTGGGGACAGAAGGGACGAGTCACAGTTCTTGAGGGTGTGTGGCAAGATGACGGTCGTTTGCAGCTGGGACTGATAATCCAGGAGGAGGAAAAGTGGGTCCCTTCTTTATCTATATTTTTTAAATAAATACAAGTTGATAGCATTTACACTACTTATAGATGCCTTCCTCAAGGGTCAAGTACCTGGAAGATGCTCAATGGGGTGTGGGAGGGCTTGAGTTGAGGGGCTGTTGACACACCCATGGGTAAATGTCTGACAGTTAGAAATGCAACTGTGAAGCTTCCAGAGATACTAGATCTAGGAGTCACCAGCTCCCAAGTAATACTTGAAACCATGAGAGTGAACTTGTCTACCCAGACAGCATGGCAGAAGGACGACTCTGGGTTTGGTAGAACTCTAGAAGATTCGTACGTGAAGATGTCTATTTAATTACCTTTTAAAAAATAGGTCCTGTTAGCCTAGGCCGCTCAGTTTGTTAAGCGTGCAACTTCAACTCAGGTCATGATCTTGCAGTTCACGAGTTTGAGCCCCGTGTCGGGCTCTCCTGACAGCTGGGAGCCTAGAGCCTGCTTCAGATTCTGTGTCTCCTTCTCTCTGCCTCTCCCTCCCCCCCTTCTCAAAAATAATTAAAGATTAAAAAAATAAAAAAGTAGGTAATCACACACATTAAAGGAAATCCAAGTGGTTGAAAAGACATATATAGAGAAAAATGAGTTTTTCTACAGCCTTATCCCCTGGCTGTAGTGTTCCCAGCTCCAAAGGCTACCACCTCTATTGGTTTCTTGTGTATCCTTTCACAGATATTATCTGCAGATGCAAATATTTGCAAATATGTTTGTTAGGATTATTTCATACAATGCCATATAGTGTTCATTCTGGTTGAGTTGAGGTCCTGGTGACACACCCATATGTAAATGTTTGACAGTCAATGAGAAATGGGAACTTTGGAGCTTGTAGGAGTGTGGGCCAGAGATAGGAGATTTATGAGTCACTAGTTCACAGGTGGTAGTTCAAACAGTGAGAGTAAATTTACCTGCCTGGGCAGTGTTTATCCCCTTGTAAAAGTGCAACAGAGAAAAGAGAGGAGTGAGCAATAGATAGAAAAACAGGAAGAGAAAGATAATATAGCCCCAAGAGAAGAGAAGAAAAGGTGACACATTATTGTGTTCAAGAAATTAAATTATTGGAAGAAAAAAGAGAACATTTAGTTGTTTTTTATTTCAAACGGGCATGAGGAGGAAGGAAAGTACCATGCCAAAAAGGAATGTAGGGGGCTTTGGAAGATGTGGACAGACATCCCAAAGGTACCCTTTCTCTACTTGTTTCATTTGCTTAGGACTGCCTTTCAGGGAAGTCTTGGGAGGCCTTGAACACCACAGGCATCTCAGTGGTGACACATTGAAACGGTAGGTCTTTTCTCCTAGAAACACCCTAGCATCATTTTCCTCATTTGGAGCACTCACGTCTTCATTACTGTCCTAATGTGAGAAGCAACCCGCTCTGGCTCCAGCTCAGAGGTTGTTGACTGCAGCTTGCCGGCCTCTTGTGACCAGGAAGGACCCTCCCAGCTCCTGGCTCTGCCTGGCTTCGCTGTGACTCCAGGGAGGAGAGGGGAGCCTGGAGGCAGCAGCGGATGCTAGGTGTCTAATCACGGGCTTCCTGGGAATATTGGACAATCTGCTTCTTTACCCAAACCACCATTTACCTGGAGAAACTTTCGATGGCCCAGAACAAACCATAGAGGCCACATTTGGGCCCACCCTCCAGTCCCTTGTTTCTAGGATGTGGATAATGTTGTCCTATCCACATTGTTAATGTGGATAGTTTCTCAGATGAAAGGTGCAAAAATAGATGGCAGGCGAGATATGTTTCGAGAAGCCTCTCACCAGCCCGTGAGGGGGAAGACCAAATGGAAATAACATATGCCAAAGAAGTTTGTAAACTCTAAAGAAGTACATACATATGCAACATTATTTTGGGGGGGAAAAATCATCAACCATGTGGCCTCCATAACAGTCTCTTGGACACTTGCAACTTCTCCAAGCTTCAGTCTCCCCATCTGGGAATAGCGGTACATCCCACAGGCAGGTATTGCCAGAATTACATGAGTCCATAGGTAAAGGGCTTACCTTTTACTGTTCAGGACTGAAAGCTATTAAAGTTTTAATAAATTTAGCTATCATTACTATTTTTAAGTATTATTCTCTAGGAGATACAGTCCCATGCTCAGATGTATGACAAGATGGACTTTAAAGCCTTCTCAGGCCTAAAGTTCCACATCACATGACTCTACAATCTACATTATTGCCTGCAATTTTATGAGCACAGGAAAACAGCAGAAGAGACCAGAGACACGTCACAGCAGAAGCCTGTGGTCACACACTGGAGGGAAACTCCATCCTTTCATTCTCAGACACTCTGGTCCTTCCCAGTCACACAGTCACTTGGAATGGCAGAGAGGCTGCCTGTGACAACAATCTCGGTCCCAGTGCTGTGTGCCAAGAATGCTTTCCAAGTGGGGAAAAGATTGGCATCAAGCTAAAGTAAATCAAAACAGTAAAACTTTGCAAGATGGCTGGAAAAAATGAAACAAACCTAAGTAAATAACTGATCATAAAAACTAGCAAGCATGATTTAGATGTCAGTCTGATTTTTTTGCATGTTATAAACAATATAAATTCTTAACATTTTGGCAGAAAATAATACAAGTAATATCACATAGTTTGTCCATTCTGACAGCAATAGAATTAAGTGTGATTAGTGTGCATAGGAAGAAACCATATATGCTTTTAATGGGACACAGAACTTACATATACCTAATTCTTCTTTTTGAAAGGGTAGAATAACAACTTGGTGAATTAACTGCAGTAAATAATAATAGACTATAAAATCCTTAGAAGAATCGATCACTATAAATCAGCAAACATTTCAATATAGAAGATATAGTTTGGAATTACAAAACAAAAATTTAATATCAAAATGGCTCATATTCTTGACCATTTCTTGAACACCAGATGCTGTGCAAAGTCCTTTTTATGTGTTATAGTATTTAATCCTTGAACATATAGCATGTTATCACATTTTACAAATGTTGACACTTAGGTTCTTTATAGAATTTTTTCTTTCTCTTCATATAACTTACCACAATTCATAATTATATATTGGTTTGGGTATCTGATTGATATAAAAATTATAACCTCTTGTGAGAGGTAGCTGGGTCCATTTTTATGGTTGGTGAGGTAGAAGGGGCAGCACAGGGATCTGTACCAAGTTTGATTCCAGCTCAGAGCAGCTGTAGCCTGGGCTGTACCTTCCACGGACTGAGAACTGGCTTCCCCTCTTGACTCCCCGAATGCTGGCTCTGCATACTGACCGCACTGGAGTCTAATGGCCTTTCCTTATCCCCACCCCCACCCCTACCCCTGAGGAGATGAGCTTCCTCTTCAGCAGCCATTATGCTAATACATTTAGTCAAAGAAGACCATCCCTGAAGGATTTCATGAGTGTGAACACTTAAAACCTGCAGAAGCACTCTGGGAAGTGAGAATACTAGAGGAGCAGTCTTGTTGCCAGAGGAAGAAGACCTCAATATTAGTTGACAGCAGTGTAGACTTCTTCAACCAGATGAGAGCTCTGCACTGGAGCACGTTGTTGAGTCATGTGTGTGGGTCCAAGATAGGAGTATCATTGGGAAGATGCTATTAATATTAAGGCTCAGGCCTTAATATTAAGGCTTTCTGTTTGTCTAAGCCATCCGGTTTGTGGTACTTTGTTACCCTGGCAGCCCTACCAAACTAATACAACTAGTGAAACAAACTGAGAAAATAGGGTACAAAAACACCCACTATCTGTGTTTACTGATAAAATTATTCCAAAAATAGGTTGGATTCAAAGCAAGGGCTTCTAAGCATAGCTAACTTTGACGTTCTCGATGGCCTGTTGTTTTCACGAAGTCACACTTGGTTGTAATATGTGGTGACTAACCTGCACTTTATTAGTTTGGCCATTGTTTCTTTGCTGAAGAAATTGACTGAGTCTATTTCAGGTGACAACATAATAAATAATGAAAATTTCTGCCAATAATTTATTAGCACGTTTCCAAACCAAATTTCTTAGCAGCATAGTCACATAATCAGGTAAATTTCATTCCACTTCAATTTAGAAGTTAAAGAAAGACATTTTTAGTGTTCTTAATATTTAGAACATTTGCATCATTTTGTATTCTGTTTTCAAGTCTGTATGCCAGTGCTTCTAAAGATTAGAATCTTTCTGTTTATATGTCTCTATTTATCTATCCATCTATTTTTTAAAAATCCATGATTGCTATTTTATTATTTATTTTCTATGACTGCTGTCTTAATCATCATGTGACATATGAGGTATATGAGCAACCAAAGATTTTTTCTAAAAGTCCTTTTTATCTTTTAATATTTATTTGATATTTTATCAACATATAAATCTATCTAGGCTGTTAGGAGAGTATATGTATAAGAAATAATATCTTTTAAGGCTTCTAAGAATAATTGTAGAGGCCACTTTTAGACAACAGTCTTGAGCATTGGAAACTTGATCAAAGCAAAAGGGCTTCTTGGCTGAATACAAACAGGCCTATCAGGTGAATCCCCCCCCCCCAAAAAAAATATCCATAGGCCCTAACTAACCAATGGGTACCTACAACCAGGCGCAGCTACCAAAAGAGGGAAAATCCCATACGTCGCCATACCTCCTCACCTTCCCCTTTTAAATACAGCTCCCACCCACTGCTTCATGGCAGACTGTCTCTCCTTTGCTGTCTTGCCCACTGCTCCCTTGCAGTGTATTTGATAAACTTCTACCTCCTTTGTTCTGCTTCCAGTGGATTCTTTCACCGCCCATACCACAGGCTTCCTTCTGATCATTGCCCCACATTTGGGGGCCCCTTCCGATCAGGAGAGACACCACAATAATCTTATAGATTTTTATTTTGAAATGCATCATTCAAATTAATTTTAACATGTGAAGATTTTGGTTAAAAAAAAATCTTCCTGGGCACCTGGGTGGCTCAGTTTGTTAAGAATCAGACTCTTGTACCCCAATGTTTATAGAAGCACTCTCAACAATAGCCAAATTATGGAAAGAGCCTAAATGCCCATCAACTGATGAATGGATAAAGAAATTGTGGTTTATATACACAATGGAGTACTACGTGGCAATGAGAAAGAATGAAATATGGCCCTTTGTAGCAACGTGGATGGAACTGGAGAGTGTGATGCTAAGTGAAATAAGCCATACAGAGAAAGACAGATACCATATATTTTCACTCTTATGTGGATCTTGAGAAACTTAACAGAAACCCATGGGGGAGGGGAAGGAAAAAAAAAAGAGGTTAGAGTGGAAGAGAGCCAAAAGGGTAAGAGACTCTTAAAAACTGAAAACAAACTGAGGGTTGATGGGTGGTGGGAGGGAGGGGAGGGTGGGTGATGGGTATTGAGGAGGGCACCTTTTGGGATGAGCACTGGGTGTTGTATGGAAACCATTTTGACAATAAACTTCATATATTGAAAAAAAAATTTTTTTTAATAAAAAAATTTAAAAAAAAGAATCTGACTCTTGTTTTCAGCTCAGGTCATGATCTCATGGTCCTGAGATGGAGCCCAGTGTTGGGCTTTGCTCTTGGCTCAGAGTCTGCTTAGTATTCTCTCTCTCTCTCTCTCTCTCTCTCTCTCTCTCTCTTCCTGTGCCCCTCCCCTGCTCATGTACTCTCTCTTTCTCGCTCTTTCTCTCTCTCCCTCTGCCCCTCCCCCTCTCAAAAAAAAGAAATTAAAAAATTTTTAATTTAAAACATCTTCCAAAATATTATCACAAACATGCGTCTCAAAGCCACTATTTTTATTCATGTTGTAGTGTTGGAGTCCACCACCTTTATCCCAATAAAGATAAGGTAAGAGAAACCACAGTGAAAACCATGAAGGTATACAAAATTTATAGAACAGCTAAAGGTATAGTGTGCTATCTATTCTTTAATGTATATATTTATAAGGAAGGAATGAATAAAATATCTTCCCTCATGTTGCTAATAGTAAGACTAAACTGAGCCCTCCTAGAGGTTTTCTTCAGTTTGACTGTTTCTGTATCAATACTCAAACTTATTTTATTTCTGTTGGGATAAAAAGGATCTTCCCCTTTAACAAGAAAAAATTTTTTTTCATTTGGGTCCTAGGACTTAGTGAACTCCAGCTGACTGTTTAGAATATATTAAGGCACAGCAAATATACTGGAAGATTTGGCAGAAAAAGCTTTAAATTCACCTACATTCTGTATTTCAGAGCTGTGATTTTTATAGTCACTCACTGACTTCCTTGATGGCTTCAGTAAAGGTTAGATTTGATAGTATTTTTTGTTATTTATTTGTATTATCCCACTAGACTATAAAGAAAATCATTGTTTGAAAAAAAATCCCTTTTTTAATAACTCAATTTTAATAAATTCTTAAATATATATGGGACTTTAAATAAAAAATTCATCTAATTTAGGCTGAAACCGTGTATCATTATTTGTGGATTTGAAAAGTAGGATATTCCCTTGTGAAAAGGGAAATGGCCCACATGAAACATTCTAAAATTAATGTTTAAGCTAAGCCGAAGTTCTCTGTCAACCATTCTGTAGGGTTACATTGAGCATTTATAAACAAGAAAGCTGATTTCTAGATACTGCCTAGAATGTTACCACCTCTCAGCTTTTTTTTTTCTTTAGAAAATCAGTAAAACTTGGTCTATTTTTTTTTGTTTTTTTATTAAGTTTTAATTTTATTTTTTATTTATTTTTAAATTTTTATTTACATTCCAGTCAGTTAACATACAGTGTTATATTAGTGCCTCTCAACTTTCAACTAAATCTTGTTACCTTTTTTTTTTAATTCCATAAGGAATTAACTTCCATTCAACTAGGTTTCATTTTCATCTTCATTTCTAGTATTTCTAGTATTCTTAGACAAAAGGGTACTCACTTTTCTCCATGCATTTTCAGCAATAGGAATCTTCCTTTTCGTCATGACTAGGCTGTAAACCAAACATCATCATATCCCAAAGACAGATTACTAATCAGATACAAATCACAAGTTTGTTGGTAACCTGAGACACATAATGGCCTTTACTATTTTTAATAAGTACTTTATCACCAGGTACACCTAAACATTAATGTTCACATTACTTGTTTACATTCAAGGCCAAGGAGTCAAGGGAGGGAAGAAAACTGGAAGGGGAGAGAATGGGAGATGATGGCATCTTCTTAACTTGGCTAAAGAGCCAACCTTGAATTTGAGCCAAACGAGTTTGAGCCAACCTTGAATCAGAGGAAATCAGTCTGCCCTGGGGTCTGCTGTAAAGCAGGGCTCCCTGTTCTACAACCCACCTTCCCTTTCCTCCTCAAAATCAGAATTCCTTGCTTTTCATTGTCTGTGATCATTATGCTTTGTTTGTACCTGATCACAACCAAGGGGTGGAGGTCTCTTGCTCCATTGTGCAGTTAATCATATGGTGCTTTAATGGTCAGGCCTTTAAAAAAAAAAAAACTTTTAGACAATGATGAGGGAGTGTGGGGCAGGCTGAGGGCAAAGTACAGGCTAACAGCACCACCAACCACCCCCCGCCAGGTGGAATATGTGTGATATTCCTCAGACACTCCTGGCTGCCCGAACAAGGGAAAGGAAAGTAAGCAAATGGTTGACTGCTAGAGATCACAGTCATGCAGGACAGGAGTCTCCTTCAGTTTATGGATAACTTAGTAAAATGCAAGAAAATGGCAAGCTTACCCATAGCCTAATCTGCAGAAACCTATAGACTCCATTTCCTGGAGCCCTAATATCACCTTCATCAAGGTGCAAGGGGGTTTAAGTGCTTGCCATGGTGATGTGGAAAACTAAGGCAAATGAAAAAGTAAATTCCCTTACTGCCTACCGCCCATTTGACTAGTCCTTGAAACAGGCAGTGTGACCTTCCTCTAGGAGCTCAGCTGCCTCGATGATGACACTTTGCTAGGGGCAAAAGAGAATCTTGGCTTAACATGATCCTGACCCCTCAGGATCCTGTAAGTCTACTTTAACATAAAAAAATTCCTTTGGAAACTTCCTTTATCTCAACTCCCCCAAGATAAATGCTAGCAGTCATACTCCAAGCTTATGGCCCGCGGATACACATCTGAAGGGTCTCATGACTGAGGTTTTACTAAACAGTAATAAATGGCATTTTCCTAATACCACCTAGCCCCTCAATGTCCTGGAAACCTTGCTTCCAAAATTCCTTAGAGACTTATGCTGTCCCTAACCCCCTCCCAACCTGAAGATATATAATCAGTTACCGGTCACAATCCGAGTGCAGCTCTTCCTGCCCACAGGTCCTGTCCCCGTGCTTTAATAAAATCACCTTTTTGCACCAAAGACGTCTTCAACAATTCTTTCTTGGCTATCAGCTCTGAACCCCACCATCACCCCAAAACCCCATCAATGACGCTGTCATAGATTTTTGTTTAAATATTCAAAATTCTCTGTGTTACAGTGTTTGTATTGGCAGCCAGATGTATCTTCTTCTTCAGATTGTGAATAAATCTGGTGATTTTACCTGGCTGCTAGTTAACGAAGTGTTTCCTCTTAGACTTGCAGACTCCTAGCTCAGGTAGTTGCTTGTTACTCTACAAATCCTAGTCTGCACTCACCATGACTTTGGTGACAACAAAAGGAAAGTTTTTCTAGTATTGCAAAGGCCACAGGAACAATTCTAGTGGTGAGTTTTAAGTTTTCCAAACCTTGTTCACTTTTTCTTATGATTCTCTTGGCCTTCTGAGTGGTGAGGTTAAAGCAGAAGTGGAGCTTCTTTTTTAATTTTTAATTTTTTTTTTTAATTTTTTTTTTCAACGTTTATTTATTTTTGGGACAGAGAGAGACAGAGCATGAACGGGGGAGGGGCAGAGAGAGAGGGAGACACAGAATCGGAAACAGGCTCCAGGCTCCGAGCCATCAGCCCAGAGCCTGACGCGGGGCTCGAACTCACAGACCGCGAGATCGTGACCTGGCCGAAGTCGGACGCTTAACCGACTGCGCCACCCAGGCGCCCCTTAATTTTTAATTTTTTAATGTTGATTTATTTTTGAGAGAGACAGACAGAATATGAGTGGGGGAGGGGCAGAGAGAAAGGGAGACAGAATCTGAAGCAGGCTCCAGGCTCTGAGCAAGCTGTCAACACAGAGCCTGATGTGGAGCTTGAACTCACAAACTGCGAGATCATGACCTGAGCTGAAGTCGGATGCTTAATCAACTGAGCCACCCAGGTGCCCCTAAACACAACATCACTATCTCATGAGCAGAGAAAAACCAACAGTCAGTCTAGCACAAACAGCCAACAAGGCTTTAAGCCAATCAAATCATTTCCTTTCTTTGCTTCTGCCCCCTCTCTATGAAGTCTTTGTCCTGGCGCCTATTGCAGAGTGTACCTAACCACTTTTCCTTTGGCACTGCTTGATTCAAATTGATTTTTCTCAAATAAACTCTTAAAAGTTTTAATGTGCCTCATCTTCTCTCTTAACAACACCAAACCCTGAACACCTTCAGACAGGGACATTATTTCCTCCTGAACATTCAGTTCATTGAGTGGATGTGATTTTTGCTACCGTAGAATCCTGGCAAAAGGGAAAATAATTATCTTACATCTTCAGTCTTACTATGTTTTGCATTATATTTTGATATACCAGACTCTGAAAGGCTTTCAACAGGATAGCAATAATTTTATTGAAACACCTGCATTGAAATTCACTTAGATTTTTTTCTCATTATCAGATTCTATTCCAGGTAAGTATTCTGTAAACGGATTATCAGTGTGTTGTACACTTGTTGTAGAACATTACATATCTTGTCTACATCAAAAATAGTAAGCCTTGCTTGCCATCTAAAATATTTTAAAGTATTCTTTACGTTAAAAATTTATGTTTTATTTGTAAACCTTTAGAGACTTTGTCTATGTTTCTGAGTGAGTTAAGTGCAGTTTTAAAAAGGCGTTTGGTATCTACTTTTGTAACTTCATCAGGATAAAATACATTGTAAGAAAAATATTTGCAGTATGTGATTGTTGAGAACAGTGACTATTGCTGTTTTGCTAAAGTGTGTGCTCAGCTCATAACAATAAATATTTGTTGAAAAAAGGAATGAGTCTCACAGAATTTAGTAACTTGCCCATGGTCACTGAAGGGGAGCAAAATTTGCTACCTCAAAATATGCCTCTTTGGCATAAGAATTATTTGGGGCTTATTATTTAAAAAAATTTTTTTAACGTTTATTTATTTTTGAGACAGAGAGAGAGCATGAACGGGGGAGGGTCAGAGAGAGAGGGAGACACAGAATCTGAAACAGGCTCCAGGCTCTGAGCTGTCAGCACAGAGCCCGATGCGGGGCTCAAACTCACGGACTGAGAGATCATGACCTGAGCCGAAGTCGGTCGCCCAACCGACTGAGCCACCCAGGCGCCCTTGGGGCTTATTATTTTTGAGAAACTGCCGACATAAGAGAAGCTGTGAAAACAAAGTAGAAATTACCCTTTTCTGAGGGAAATTTACTTTTATATGGAAAATCTCCATTTGTTGAAGGTGTTTTCCTCTCTGCACCAAGAAGAGGAAGATGACTCTAAATCTCTAGAAATTTATTAATGGAAAAAGCAAAGACCTTGTTATAACAACCTTACCCTTGTTGACTGTGCTTTTCTGGTAGCGTCCTTTAACTGGCTCCCCCCAACCCAACATTTTGTTTTGTCTTTAGCTGGAGATGTTATTTAAGGTGGTGGCTCTGACTGTTTCGGGGGAGTTACTCCATTTTCCTGGGTCTCTTCCCTCAGTACAGGAGGTATACATGTTATTAAACTTCTGTTTGTCTTTCTCCTGTTAATCTGTCTTTTATTACAGGGCAGGGGGCGGGTGGTCCTCAGCCAAGAACGTAGAAGGGGAGAGGGAAAATTATTGTCTTTGCCTATATCACTCAGCTTTGGGAACCATTATCTTTTGGACTCTATACAACATTGGGTCTGCTAACTATATAGAGCTGGTCAGCCATTTTACAAAGATTCAAACAGGAGAAAAAAGTCAAATGAGCACATGCTGGTTCTGAAATTATTAAGCTTCTGGATCAAGGTCATCAGGTGTGGTGTCTACACGGGGTGTCTCTCCCAATCAGATGAGGGCCCCCAAAAGTGGGGCGACTGATACGGTGGAAGTCAGTGGAGTGGGAGGTAAAGAATGCCCCTGAGGAGAACAAAGGAGATAGAAGTTTGCTGAATATAGCACAAGGGAGCTGCAGGCAGGACAGCAGAGGAGAGACTGTCTGCCATGAGGCAGTGGGTGGGGGCTGTTTTAAAGGGGAAAGATGAAGGGATGCCTGGGTGGCTCAGTTGGTTAAGCGTCTGACTCTTGATCTCAGCTCAGGTCTTGATCACAAGGTTGTGAGTTCAAGCGCAGCATTGGGCTCTGCGATGAGTGGGAAGCCTACTTAAAAATCTGCATTCTAAAAGGAAAAGATGAGGAGGTATGGGAATGTATGAAATTCTCCTCTTTTTAGTAGAAGAGGGAGATCAGCCAGGTGATCGCTGTGGCCCTTTCTATATTCCATTGTTCAAGTCTGTTTGCCTGAAAGCACCCTCTACAGCAGGCACGTACATTCAGACTTTCTGTTATGGGATAAAAATAAACATATGTAAGACAGGTGTTATGTTACTTGCAGCATAGAGTACTCTCCTGATGGACTCTTCTTTCCCCAATAAGAGCCACAGCCTTTGCTTAGCTGCTTAAAAGGAGAAAAGTATTCTGGAAAACTAGTTTTGAACAACCATACTGTAGAATTCCTATGTGCTCAGGAAAAAATTCTGTTTCACATGGCAGTTGGGGAACTAGAGGGCTCTTCGCTGTTTGTGCTTCTAACATCAGGGGGCAGAGAGGGAGAAAGGAAGGGACAGGCATATTTTAGAGCAAAGTTGAGGACTCAGCTCTAAAGACTGTGAGACTTGGGACTTCCAGATCTATTCTAAAATCTCTTAATTTGACACTAGTTTGACAGTGTTTAGTCAACACAGAAGGAGTATGGAGAAAAAGCAAACTGAGGGAAGTAAACATAAGGGGACACAGAATGTACCTGGAGATGAAGCATTTACTTTCAAGCTGAGCGGCCTGAGTGACTGGGGGCCAGCTGGGGTTGAGCCAGTGAGGCCTGGGGTCCTGACACAGGTCAGCAGTAGGAAGGGGAGAGAGCAGTTAGCCAGGCAAGCAGGTTTCCCGCGGCAACTGAGACCCACGAAGCCTTCTGGATCATTTGCCCGCAAGGCGTGGCCCCGTGCATGTGCACGTTACACGGAGGACTGCCCGCACCTGGGACCCGTACAGCTTCTCAGCCATCTGGGACCCAGAAAGTGGTGGACGCTCCCTCCCGATCCGGTCACCCCGATGAACTGCAGAGAGCAGGGGGACAGTCATTTCAGCCGCAAGGTGATGCTGCACAGACATTTTCTAACGTGAAAAAGGATGTAGGGTTCAGTTATGCAACCAACAGCAGCCACAGATGATTGTAACTCTTTGATGAAGTATTCGAGTCCTACCTTGCCATTACTTGTGTCACTTGGGATTTGTGTCGGCAGAAGGTAAACTCGTGATTGCTTCTGCCTCCTGAATTTATCAGAATTAGGGGTGTTCAGGGCACCTTCTCTGTTTCTAAGGTTAATAGAGTGCTGATTCCATTGTACCAGCAGAGCCCCCATGAACTCAGAATGCCGCAGGTTGAAGGAAGACTTTAAAGGTAATCTCCTGTTTTCCAGATGAATCAACTGAGGCCCAGAATTGTAACGAAGCTAATTTGAGTGGAGACCAACAATATGCCTCTACAATGCCATGTTTGTATCCTAGTGCACCCCTCCTGGTGGGAAAACATCCCTACTCAGTGTTTTCTAAAAGGCCCCTTATAGGGTTGCTCCAAGTGTTGGTTGTAGGAAGCTTTCATGCCATATCAGACTATCAATACTCCGTGTAAGTGCAAGTGACCCCCTTGGGAAGCAGCAAAGATAGAAATGAGTCAGTTAACTGAAAGAAGATAGATTGACAATGCAGTCATTTGGAAAACCATTTAATTTCACTTGCTGCCACCTTCAGATAAGAAGCATATACACAATCACATAAGCCAGGAGGAGTACCACTTAATATTTTTTCTAAGTGTTTGAGTACCACCACCTATTGGGGATTACCTCTGCATATTTGTGTGAAAACACACAATGAAATATATTACTGGGATACTAAGTGGCATTTTCTTATAAGGGACTTTAAATAAATTTAATATTTTAGTTTATCAATTATGTTATTTCTCTTCAGTTTTCAAGTATGATTGATTAAAAGAATAGTTTGTGATTTGTGATCATTATTTTATTAATAACAAAATTATTAAAGTATTGAGAGAAAATTATTTCCCACAAAATAAGTTTAATTAATTTAAATAATTTCCCATGTTATACTAAGAGAAAAAAGAGAGGGAGAAAATAATTTTGAGGTTTTTAACATGAGCAACTCAGAGGATGAGTTCGTATAATTATAAATACCATAATAATTATGGAAGATTATTTATAAAAAAGGCTGCAGTAATTTCCGCCCACTGTCCATGCCTTTGAGCATTTCCCTCCCACAGTGGCTCTGTGATTGCCCATGTGACTTGCTTTGGTTAATAGGTCAATAGCAAATGTGACATAAACAGAGACTTGAAAATTGCTTGCCCTCTTTTGCTGCTCTGGGAAGCCTGTAATCACCACCGAGCAAGCCCAAGCTAGACTCCTGGATGATGAGAGGCACACAGCCAGGTCATCCCCTGCCTCATCTGATACAGAGTCAACAACAACCAGACAGGTGAATGAGGCCATCTAGTACCAAGCAGACAAAGTGAAGTTTAAGCTAAATCTGAAGAAGGATAGCAGTTAGCCAGCAGTTTCTTTGTGTCAACCAGTACCAAATACCAAGCCAGGGCCTCTCAAATCTGTATACTAGTGTCAGACATGTAAGAGCGACCCTTCCTCAGGAGCATAATAGTTATAATTCCTATACTAAAAGGTTCTGTGTAAATAACCTTTGATCAAGTGGTCACCTGGCACAAAGTAATGTTTGCAGTTCTCCTGTGATAAACTATATTGGGATCCCACATTGGGTATAGAGATTACTTTAAAATAATTATTAATAATAATTAAATAAATAAATATGGAATTCAAAAATGTCTACATACAGTAATTGTTTTTACTTAAAAATATTTACTTTATTCTGTATATGAATGTATGTAGTCTTTCTTTCGACTTAATAATGGCATCCCTGGGGGGCGGCTCAGTGGCTCAGTCGGTTAAGTGTCCGACTTCAGCTCAGGTCATGATCTCTGGTTTGTGAGTTTGAGCCCCGTGTCAGGCTCTGTGCTGGCAGCTCAGAGCCTAGAGTCTGCTTCAAATTCTATGTCCCCGTCTCTCTCTGCCCCTCCCCTGCTTGCACTCTGTCTCAAAAGTAAACATTGAAAAACATTTAAAAAAAGAAAAGAATGGCATCCCTGGGGCACCTGGGTGGCTCAGTTGGTTAAGCATCCAACTCTTGATTCTGCTCAGGTCATGATCTCATGGTTTGTGGGATCGAGCCCCACAACAGGCTCTGCACTGACAGCGTGGAGTCTGCTTGGGACTCTCTCTCTCCTCTCTCTCTGCTCCTTCCTGGCTCGTGCATGTGTGTGCACTCTCTCAAATAAATAAACATTTAACAAAAAAGAGATGGCATCACTAACTCAATATATACCTTTCCTCTAGCACAGGGGTCAGCAAAGTTCTTCTGTAAAAGTTCAGCTAGTAAATATTTTTTGCTTGTAGCCCACATGATCTGTGTCACAATTACTAAATTCTCTTGGCATAATGCAAAAGTAGCCAGACAGTACATAACCAAATGGGTGTGACTGTGTCCCCAAAAAACTTTATTTCTGAGCACAAATTTGGACTTGGTAATATTTTCAAAGAAAAATTTTCAGTACTAAATTTAAAAAAATAGATAAAACCAAAAACAGTTACCAAAATCTTTGGTGCTTAGTCAAAATTAACAGATCAATCTGGATCTGAACTTTAAAGTGAGTTCAGTTTAGTATCAGAATCCCAGCTTAGTATCAGAATATTTTGGAATTGTTTTGGAAAAAAAGGCAATATTACACCTCAAGGCCAGCCCAGTGGTATACAAAGCCAGGCAGTGGGAGCAGCTGTTCCTATGGGAAGGCTTATTACTTCCACTGTTTTGCTGTGCTTAGCGATAATGAAATGCAGACAGATTTTAGTCAGTTTTATTATTATTTTAAGTTGTCTACAGTCAGTAAGTTCTATTATTGCCTGTACTCTGCCTTCACCAAGGGGAAATAGCTTCCACTGCGTCATCCTTGGAATGCCACTCGGGGCCAGCCTTTACAAGACTTTTGCCTCCCTGATGTAATCTGAGGACTATGGGAAACCTTCTAACAAGTACATCATAAAGCACCTGAAATTCTACCATTAATAACAGAAATAATGAGTCGGTTAACTGTCCTACTTCAGCTCAGGTCATGATCTCACCATTCGTGTGTTGCAGCCCCGCGTCCTGACAGCTCAGAGCCTGGAGCTCGCTCTCTCTCTCTGCCCCTCCCCTGCTCTTACTCTGTGTCTCTCTCTCAAAAATAAATAATCATTTAAAAAAATTTTTTTTAAATAACAGAAAGAATGGTAATGATAGAAATGGATAAGAATTACCATTTGTTGACTACCTACTGCATGCTAAACATTGTGTGTTAAATGCTTTACTTATATTTTAGAAGTGAGGGAATGGAATTTCAGAGAAGTTAAATACCTTGTCCAAGACCACAGGACAAGTATGTGGGAGATCCAGCATTGGGTGCAGGGAGCAAGTAGGGTAGAGAAGGTGTGGAACCCTTCAGGAAAAACAATGCTTACAAGTGGTGTGAAGTAAGAGGGTTGCCTGACAAAAATATGAAAGGCTAGGCTTGAAATGAGAGAGTATCTCACAAGTTTCCCATGGCTGCTTTTGTGCCCCAATGTGTCCTTTCTCCTTATCTTTGGCAGTTGATTTCTTGCTAAAAATATGCAGAGTGCTTCCATGCTGCTACTCTCACAGTAGCCAGGGTTTTGTGCCAACGGAGCCAAAGAACACTCGCTTGTTCACTTCGTAAGCTAAACTACAAAGAATGTCAACCATGAGATCAAAGGAATAAATGATTGTCGTATAAAATTGCTCTGAAAGAAAGCTTACTCCACATACCTTTATGAAGAACCTGAAATAATTATTCAAGCCTTTTTCATAATACTTTGACACAGTATTTGAAAACACACCAAAACATACTCCTGAAGCCAATATTACACTATATGTTAACTTACTAGAACTTAAATAAAAACTAAAAAATAACACAAAAAACACACCAAAACAGCATTCACAAACATCACCATATTGGGCAATAATCAATTACTATAATTTGATTGTTAAATAAGATCACCCTGGGGCGCCTGGGTGGCGCAGTCGGTTAAGCGTCCGACTTCAGCCAGGTCACGATCTCACGGTCCGTGAGTTCGAGCCCCGCGTCAGGCTCTGGGCTGATGGCTCAGAGCCTGGAGCCTGTTTCCGATTCTGTGTCTCCCTCTCTCTCTGCCCCTCCCCCATTCATGCTCTGTCTCTCTCTGTCCCAAAAATAAATAAACGTTGAAAAAAAAAATTAAAAAAAAAAATAAGATCACCCTTTCTAACCTCTAAATCATATGTGACACTGTTTGAAAAGTTAGATGATTGCCTAAGATACAGAAGTAGTTTTGGTCTCATAGAAAGATTTCAGCATTTAACAGAGTCAGGACCCTATAGATTTCCTGGTTCAAAAGATGTATGCCTTACATTGGCAACCCAGATGTTTTCTCCTCTTCCTGAGACTGTAAATGTTTTAGGTATGGTCAAAGACCTCAACTAAGATGAATATTGAAAACTCCTCTAGTGAGAATAAAAGGAAAATAATAGAAAAATAAAATAAAACAAAAAGCATGCCCACCTTGGTAAAAAGGGAAGGGAGAGACAGGGAAGGTATAAACATATTCACTATAATTGGGAGTAAATGTGACATTGATAGAAAGTTTTAAAGTTAAGAGACTAAAAGGGACTCTCCGACTTCGGTATGCATCTTTGTCACCTGGAGGGATTGTTAAAGCATAAATTGCTAGACCTAATCGCCAAAGTCTCTGATTCAGAAAGTCTGAGGTGAGTCCTGATAATCTGCAATTTGAACAAGTTTCCAGGTGATGCTGATGGTACAGGTCTGGGGGCCACACTGGGGACCACAGTAAGTTAAGTGGGTCTTAAATTCCCCACCAGCAAGAGAGAATAGGTGACCACTGCCTGCATGTGAATCCTGTCTCTACCACTTACCAGCACTAAGACTTTAGTCAAGCTACTTGACTGTTCCCTGAGTTTTACATTCTACTCTATGATATATCCCTGTTTGTTTTCATATAAAAAATTATACCCCCTTAATATTTCAAGTAAAACTGTAAGTCCTAAGGAAGGGGGCTGATCTTCAAATTGCATAGCACACTAGAATCACCTGGGAGACTTGAAAATAGACTGATGATGGGTGAGACCCATCCCCAGAGACTCGAATTCATCAATCATAGGGTTAGCTTGGGAGTAGGCATTTTTAAAAATGGTTGAGGGGTGCCTGAGCGGCTCAGTCGTTAAGCATCTGACTCTTGATTTCAGCTCAGGTCATGATCTCATGGTTCATGGGCTGGAGCCCCGCGTTGGGTTTCTTGCTGTCTGTGTGAAGAATCCTGCTTGGAGTTTTCCCTCTCTGTCTCCCTCTCTTTCTCTCTCTCAAAAATAAATAAACGTAAAAAAAAGAGAAAAAATGGTTGGTATAGTTATAACCTTACATGGTATACACCAGTGAAAATATATAAACCAAGACTATACAAATCTACCTGGGGAAATATTATACCCTCAAAAATCAACTTGTACGAAAAATCACATTATTATACCTGCCAAAAGCAACTTGCAGGAAAAAATCACCTTTTAACACAATAATAACACTTCTGTTAAGATTAAACACATCTAAAATAGTTCCACTTACACAGATGGTAAAAGTGTGACAACATACACAAGAAACAAACTACACTCCCAAAGTAATAGTTACCTCTTGGGAGGAAAGGGCTCGGAGTATCCCAGTGAGGAGGCACACAAAAAAAGCTTCTGTCACAAAAATATTTAACTTCCTTTAAAAAAGGAATTGGAGCAAGTATGGCAAAATGTTAACATCTAATACATCTAGGTGGGGATTAGATGGGTCATTTTTATATTAGTTACTTTTTAAAAAGATTTTTAAAGTGGTTTTTATTTATTTTGAGAGACCAAGTGTGTCAGTGGGGGAGAGGCAGAGAGAGATGGAAAGAGAGAATCTCAAGCAGGCTCTGTGCTGCCAGCACAGAGCCCAATGTTCGGCTCTATCCCACAAACTGTGAGATCATGACCTGAGAAGAAATCAAGGGTTGGATGCTTAACTGACTGAGCCACCCAGGGGCCCCTCTACCTTTTTTTTTCTAAAGTAAGCTTTATACCCAACATGGGGCTTGAACTCACAGCCTCTAGATCAAGAGTCACATGTTGTACCGACTGAGCCAGCCAGGTGCCCCTATATTTCTTTTGAGTATGTGAAAGAGTCATAGAAAGGAAACTACATTTTCTTTCATTAGGGAGTGTGTCAGTTATGCACCCTGCTACAGGATGCTGAGAATGTCTAGGGGGTCTCTATTGTATTCAGAATTGACATTGGGGCTCAAGAAGAGTCTTAAGGGGTGAGAGCTCCCACAACACATTTGGGAAGCATTGCTTCACCATACATTCAGTGTCATTATTTGTTACTCCAAACAAGTGAAGGCACAGTCTTAAACTTATAAAGGTTAGACTATACTAGTCAACCTTGAGCTCCCACCCATGCTTGTTAGTTAGAATCAGGCAATTTAGATCTGCAGGTAGTGCAAAGTCAGGACTGTCAGGGATCCTCAATATCACCACTAATTTCAGAGGTTCACCTCAAGGACTCACATAAAAGAATTCATAGAACTCAGTATATAGTTGTACTCAGGACTAGGACTTATCACAGCAGTGCAGTAAGGATACAGGGCCAGAACTTAAAGGAAAAGACACAGGTGGAGACTGGAGGAATCCATGTGCTGGTGTTCTTATGCTCTCTGCCTCCCCTGAGCTCTCACACAGAGCATCCTCTTCCCCCAGCAAGGGAAATGCAGCAACATGTGTGCGATGTTTCTGCCCAGGGAAGCCCTTCCAGACTCTTTTTAGGGTTTTTACTGGAGGCTGCTCACAAAGGCACCCTCTGCGTATCAAGTAGCAAAAGTCCAGACTTTGAGAAAGAGGACAGGTGGCCTGAATAAAACACACTGTACAAACAATCTAAGCATAATAGACATGCTTATCAATTAGGGAGTATTAAGAACCCTCCAAGTTCCCAGACACCACCAGCCACAGACCAAGTTTACAAACAGGCCTTTCTAAGGATACCACTCTTAGGCCTGTGAACTATTTTCTGCAGAGGACAATTGGCAGAGACCTCAGATCGTGCAATCAGAAGTATTACAGAGCCCTATGGGATAGAATGATGAGGTGAAACCAACAAGGCGAAGCCTATTAAGGGAAAACAAGAGCCTTGCATTAAAGTCCAAAAGATCGATTACTGGTACTGGATAGGGGAGACCCAACTTGACAGCAATTAATGTGAAAAACACCCAGAGGGTTTGTTGCTCAATATCAATTAACAGTGTTAACTGAGCCATTGGAAAAACTTAATGGAACCTTATTCTAAATTAATGGGAGTGTCATGTCCAGATTAATGGACAGAAAACTCCCATGGTATTCTGAAATGATCAGACATCACTTGGAAAATGTGTGCATTTCTAAGGTTCTTATTCTATCTAACACAGATATGAATAAATAAGAGAAGTACATAGTGTGGGTCACTAGGGTGACATTCATATGCGAGCACTGTTAACATTTTTGAAAGGAGGTTTTGAAATTTTTGAAATGAGTCATCATTATTCTCTTTTGTTCCATTTGGCAGAATTGAGACCAATGGTGCAGCTTTAGGGAGGCAGATGCAGAGACAACATAAAAAGGAATTAGAATGGCCCAACTCTGGAATTAGCTGACTTGAACAGGAATGTGTTTCCCAGTAATGGAAGCACTCGCACAGCTGGATGAAAATTGATCTCTAGACTGGATAAGACATTAAACCCATAGACCTATAGAGACCTATAGAGTCTCCTTCTACTCTAAAATTCTATGGTTTTATTAATTTAGACATTTTCCATTGTGCCAATGGCCTAGATGCTGCTGGATTGAAAGCCAAAGTAAAAGCCAGGAGTGATCTTTGTCCAGTGTCTCTGAATTTGACTCTGACTGTTGCAACAGGAAGCATGGGTATGCTCACAAGCACTGAGAGCTCATTTCATAACATTTCCTCCTAGAAGCAGGCCTTAATTTTGGAGACAAAGCAGTTTTCATTGACAACTTTCATGCTTGAAATTTCCACCTCTAGAATTAATCTTTAAGGATTATGTGACAAACCTCAAGACACTACCTCAGTGGGAAGACTGTTCAATTTTAGATGTGATTTCGGTGAATACTAGCAAGTTCCTTAGTCCCCACTGACCAGAACTCCTCAGATAGTACCATTAAAAAGTCATTCCCTTGCACCTTGGGAATATGTTGACTTTCACAAAACCCCTATTAAATACAAACATCCCTGGGGGAAGTAGTGCTGTAGCTAATGTCATCATAATATCATCATGTAAACCAGAGGTCTCTAAACTTTTTATATCACATACCCAATCGGTAAAAAAAAAAAAAAAAAAAAAATTAAGTTGTATCCCTACCCTGTATATATTCATTTATTTATTTATCTCCTTGACTATTTTAACTCATTCAAGCTTATATCCTTAAAACAACTATAACTCTAGTCACATCCAGCTCTCTGCCTGTTTTGCAGCTGTGCCATGCTAGTGCATTTGGCTGGAGTAAAATCCATAACCGTGCAGATGGTCCTGTCTTTAAATTTATGCTGCACACCTCATGTGGGCCCTTAGTGCAGCTGGACCATCGGACTGTTCTTCCTTAATCTAGTCACTCTCCCTAAAGTGTACCTCAAACTTTAGTGTGCTGTAAATCACCTGGGGATCTTGATGAACAATTTTTGACATTGCCATGGAATATGAGAACCTGTATTTCTAACCAGCTTCCAGGTGATGCTGACACTTCTGGCCCTTGAGTAGCAAGGTCCTAGATGACTATTTTATATCTTACTATCTCTCTTCACACCTCTGACTCCTCCTTTCCCACCCCTACTCCCAGCTAGTGACCTGCTTCCTGCTGCACTGAGGAAGTCCTAGCAATCAGAAGAGGACTTCACAGACTCCACCAGCTTATCTATCCAGCATTTGGACCCATAGTTTCTTCTTCCTATCTGTTAGTAGACATCTCAAACATAACTGGCCTGTAAATGAACTCCAATGTTGTCCACATAATCTTTTCTACCAAGTTCCATGCACCCTCTTCTGATGGCTTTGTTATTTCTCCAGTTGCTCAAATCAGAAGCCTTGATTTACTCCTCATGTTTCTTTCCTTCACAACCTGTATCCAATCCTATTTGCTTTACCTTTAAAATATATCCATTGTCTGACCACTTCTCACCACTTGTACTGTTACCACCATCTTCAGGTCACCTGGATCACCATAATCATCTGGTAAATGGCCTCTCTGCTTCAATCCTTGCCCTCTTAGGGTCTTTGTAAAACCAAGTCATTAGAGTGATCTTGTTAAACTTACCATGTTATTGCATCTAAAATGCCATCAATTGTAATAAGCAGTCTTGATTTATAAGTGACATTGCCATGAACTAAGAACTATGAGACTTTGCCTTAATAGTAATCTTATGCAAAACATCACACTTTTTCATCAGAATCTGCCTTTTTTAAGATACTTTCACAATTCCAGGACATGTGACACTTTCTACTGCATCCAGATTCATTGCTTGATGTAATGATAGGCAATCCTTTTGGAAGCATGTCATGAACAAGAGAAAATCAAGGTCCATCTACTCGTTGGTGTATTTTCATTGGTCTTTTAAAGCACTTACGTGGTCACTGCTTTGTAAGCAATTCCAGACTTTCAATAATTCCTCCAATAATGAATGTTCATTTCACTAGTCTCAAGGTTTTCCCCTGCTGCTGTGTTTCCCTGACTTTCTCTTGCACCTCAACTTCTCGTTTCAGGACTACATCGTATAATCATTTGCAGAGCACATAATATTCATAATGCACAGAATTTGATGGATGAGAAGAAAATAAGGACTTCCCTGAACAAGCTCCTCTTTGTGCAGTCAATGACAACTATGTCTGAAATGCTACCTGCAAGATGACTGTTATAAGACAGTTTGTACCAAGGCTATCTCAATAGTCCCAATCTAAGACCTGATAACATGTAGAAAAAATTGTGTCTTGGAATAAATAAAATTCAGTAAGTCAGATCATATAGTTGCTATACTCAAATCTGTCAACTCCTCTCCACTGTGCTTTTCAGAATACTTACCATATCCTATAAGGTGCCATGCGAGCTTAGCTGGGATGGGCCCAGCAACTGAGTCTTTGTCGCAGCGGGATTTTGTCATTTGAGTGACTAGGTGGGTATTTGGAATGTAGCCATGGGAATACTGAGCTGGGGATATGTTTAGTTTGGATTTCTGAGGCATATTTATGTGGTTTGCATTCCTTCCTAGAGGTAAAGCTGCTTCTAGCCTTGCCATGTAGGGAATGGCTTCCAGAAGTGTCCTGCCCATTTTGTTGACTCACCCAGAGTTAGAACATGAGGATGCAAGGCCCAGCAGTGCTTAGTGATATAAACATGTGTTAGGGCCCGTGGGGCCTGGAAGCATGTAGGTAAGTGGGAGAGAGAAACAGTTATTGAGATGGATAGCACCAGATGCTAGACTATGGGGAACTCTTCTAATCACTAGATATAAAATTGTAAGCAGAATGGTTTGCTCCCATCAATGCTTGTCTAAACAGAAGTTCTCTCCTATCAGGAACATACATGAAAATGCAGCACATGCAGTTAAATACTTATGAGAAGTGAGATGATTATGATTCATTTTCAGAAATACCAAATGAAAGCTGTGCTGTCTAGTCAACAATAGGTTTACAACCTATTAGAAATATGTATGAACCACCCCCCACACGTACAATGGAGTCCCAAACCCTTGGACACTTCACTTCCTGGTTCTTCTTACCCTCTCCATTTCGCAGACTTATTTTTCATGAGCTTTCAATGAGCATGCGCCAAAGAACTGAAGTCTCTGCCTCACATCAAGGAATGTATACTTGTTCCAGCAGACTATTTTTTGCCTTATGTGGGCATAGGCATAGTCTGGTAAGGCTGTAACCTCTGTAGTGTTTAGCCAATGAGGAATCAGGGGAGGGACTTGCATGATAGGAGATAAATTGTCTGCTGTAACCTCACGAGTGTGCCTGCCCATCAGATACCCACTCTAGTGAGAACATTGATTAAAGCCTAGCTTCACTGTGCTCTGATTCTCCATGTCCCTACTTTCATTGGGTCAGTAGACTTATTTCTCACAATACTGTATCATAATGCAGGATTTTTGATGTTTGTTCTGTTAGCCTTTTAAGGTTTGAAATTTATTGCAATTTACTTGGTCATTCTGCATAAATCTTCACTTTTGTACCTAATTTTCCATTTGTACATTGGAATTATTTCTCTTTTTTTTTAAACATTTATTTTTGAGACAGAGAGAGATGGAGCATGAACGGGGAAGGGTTAGAGAGAGAGGGAGACACAGAATCTGAAACAGGCTCCAGGCTCTGAGCTGTCAGCACAGAGCCTGACACGGGGATCAAACTCACAGACCGCGAGATCATGACCTGAGCTGAAGTCCGCCGCTCAACTGACTGAGCCACCCAGGTGCCCCTGGAATTATTTCTCTTAAAGAGGAGTTCAATTGGAGCGCCTGGGTGGCTCCGTCAGTTAAGTGTCTGACTGTTGATTTCGGCTCAGGTCATGACCTCATAGTTCCTGGGTTCGAGTTTGGAGCATGCTTGGGATTCTCTTCCTCTCCTCTCTCGGCCCCTACCCCTCTCTCGCTCTCACTCTCTCTCAAAGTGGATAAACTTATAAAAAAAGAAGAGCCCCAAATTGTGTAAGATTCAGGCCCCACAAAAACCTAGATCCACCTGTGCTCTGACATCTGTACCCCCACCCTTCTCCTTCTCCTCCCCACCTCCACCCCGACCCTGCTTCTGTACATACTTACACAGAGCTCTTGCCATGCTAGCCTCCTTACTGGTCCCCAGACAATGCAGACATTCCCCAGTCTTTGCACTGGTGATTCCTCTGTCTGGAGCCCTCTTCCTTCAGACATCCACACTGGTTGCTTCCTCCTCTTTTGAAAGTCTTTTCTCAAAATTTACCTTCTCCATAAGGCCCTCCCTGTCTTGTCCTTTCCTTTTAAATATGCAGCCCATATCTATACACACCCCTCAATTTTTTTTACTCCACTTTAATTTACTCCTTTCTATAGCATTTGTCACACTCTGAGGTAGATGGATGGGGAATGATTGACAGATCAATAGATAGATGACAGGCTATCGATACATAATCAAGCTATTATGCTTCGAGGTTATTGCCTGGCCCTCCATGAGAATGTACTCAATAAATATTTGTTGAATGAATGAAACTCTACTTATATCAAAACCTGTGAATCATTTACTTAGATGACATAGTAAAATGCTCTTCCAAATTGAACAAATTCTTCTAGGATCTTAAGTGAGCCTTTCACGATGCCTTGTAGAAATTTAATACTAACATTGTAGGGGCCCAAGGCAGGCAGCCCCAAGATAGGCCACGTTGGCATAAAGATTATTTTGAGTTAAAAGTAATCAAAACCCAGCAGATGCAGGAAAAGCTGTCTGCCTAAATTTACACTGGAAAGGAGAGCCTGTACCAGGAAGAGAGCTATTAACAGAGACTCCTCTTCACCTAAGAACCTTATCTGCATCATAGGGCAACGTTGTTTTTCAAAACATATCCTTTCCCCTTCTTGCTAATGGTCTTTCTCCCCTTTGTGTCCCCACACCCCTACCCTCTCCTTAGTGACTATGAACTTCCTGTTGCTTCACTGTCTTTGGAATTTCATGTCTCTGGATTCCCCATACATACACCTATTAAATCTGATTTTCTCCTGTTAATCTGTCTCATGTCAATTTGATTCTAAGTCCAGCTAGAGGGACCATAAGCCAGTGGAAGGTCTTCCTTCCCGACAGCATGATACTCTAGGCTCAGCACGTGAAACGTGTAGAAAATGTGAATCTTGAATTGAAAAATCCCAGAGAAATATCTTAGATTTTTGTTGTGGTCATTGGTCGCAGATTCCTTTGTTTTGTTTTTGATTATGTGAAGATGTTTTTAAGCATTTTTTTTAGAGCAGTTTTAGGTTCACAGAAAACTGAGGGGAAGGTATAGAAGTTTCCCATGTCTAGTTTCCCTGTCTAGTGGTTGCAGATTCTTACTACAGAAAAATGACAGGACAGTTTTTATAGTTGAGTGACTACATGACAAAAGACAGAAGCTGCCTTTGAAATAAAGCTTCTCGTAGGCATAGTTTTCAGTTCAGGAAACCAGAGTATTCTATCACGGTCATTCTTTAGAACAATGAGGAAAATGAGTACAGCAGAAAATGTTGAATGCTGTGAGCATTTGACACAAGCCAGACATTTGAAGTGATTGTTTAATAACTTCTTTCCTGCCTGGATTAGTTTAGGTAGGGTTTTTTTGTTTGTTTGTTTTGGCTTTTTTGTTTGTTTGTTTGTCCTTTGACTGAGAATGAGGATCACTTTTGTACATCTGAATGATACAGTGACATCAAGGGCTTCCATCACAGTGCAGGAGGCCATAGTGGCTGGATCCTCGCAGATGTTAATTTGGCTTATGTCTCAGAACTTCACACTTCAGGAAAAATCTTCCTCCTTTTCTTGACCAAAGTGAGTTGCACTTAATATCTGTCTCTCGTGTTTTTACTTGGCTGTGGGCTGCTTCAAGCAACTTCTGTCACAGTGCAAAAGGCTGGATAGAAGTCATGTGTCTCCTTTTCGCTGAAACAAAGGAGAGATTCAGGTGTAGTGCTTTCTGTCTGGCCTAGCAATTGCACCAGAAACACATACTGTGCATAGATGTTCTGTGGAAGTCTTAATTTCAAGAGGAGTATCCCCTATCAGGATCAGTTGTGGTACAAAATATTGTTGGGATGCTAAATTATTTTTGCTCTTTCTTTACATTATAAACTGATATTTGTAGATTTATTTTATTTATTTTGAGAGAGAGGGAGAGAGAGCACACATTCGTGCATGAGCTGGGGAGGGGCAGAGAGAGAGAGAGAGAGAGAGAGAGAGAGAATCCCAAGCAAGCTCCTTGCTGTCAGTGTAGAGCCCAATGCAGGGCTTGATGCCACGAACCACGAGATCATGACCTGAGCCAAAATCAAGAGTCAGACGCTTGATGGACTGAGCCACTAGTGGCCCCTTTATGGCTTTGATTCATGTCTCATCTTGACCCTTGGCAATGGTCAGTGAGCTTTAGCTGTCTATTCACAGCATGGTGAACTGGCAGGAGGGAGCCTCCAATAGGCACGTGTTTGTGAGGCTTCATGGTTTGTGGGGCACAGAGAGGGGCCGCATGTGCCAGAGCCTGTGAGGCTGGTGGTCCTCTGAGATTTGTTCCTTTGTTGATCCGAGTGAACATGACTCTACTCTCACTGCCTCTGTTACAGCAAATATTCGACTCCCAGGAAGAGACAAGCCACACACACTCGGAGAATCAGGAAAAGACTGTTTATTGCACACCAGTGCCAGCCCAGCAGTCACCTCCAAAGGCCGAGCCCTGAACCTTGGCATCAGCCTCCTTTTATGGCTGGGATGGTAGGGGGTCAGGAGAAAAAAGATAAAGGGGAGAGGGCACTTATCAGTGGTGCTTTCCGGGCAGTTGGTGGAGGCAGGAGGCAAGCAAGATTACAGAAGCCAAAAGTATGCAAGGAGAGTATCCAACCTTGCACATATGGCTAGCCCCTTTTATCTTGTTTTTGCTAGCTTTTCTTCTTACTTCCACTTGGGCCCCATAGTCTACTCTCAACACAAGGTTGAAATTGGAATCGGATCATGTCACTCCACTGCTTCGGACCTTTCCTTGGGTTCTCATTTCATTCACAATAAAGGCAAAGTCTTCACAGTGACCTGAAAAGCCCTCCTTGATCAGACCCATACCTTCGTTTTACCTTTCCTACCTCTTCCCCCGCCTTTTTTTTTTTTTATTAACCTCTTTTCTTGCCGTCCACTTCCCTCACTCTACTTGAACCACACTGGTCTTCTTGCTGTTTCTAGAATGTATCAAGCACATGCCCCCTCCAGTCCTTTCCATCTGCTGTTCCCTTTGCCTGGAATTCTCTTCCCTCCTGTTTCCTTATGGTGCACTCCTTCATCCTCCATAAGTGTCTCCTCAGAAGTCTTACCCTGACCACCACATTTTATGATTTAGTTTGAGAGTCTGCATTTCTTTTTTTTTTTCTAATCTTTTTTCCTTTTTTTTTTTTTTAAGTAATCTCTACACCCAATGTAGGGCTTGAACTCATGACCCTGAAATCAAGAGTTGCATGCTCTACTGACTGAGCAAGCTAGGTGCCCCCTGACCACCACATTTTAATTAGCATTCACTCGCTCATTCACATACACACACATAGTCTCTCTCTCTCTCTTTCTTCCTTGCTGTATTTTTCCCATAGCCCTTTATCATTAGTATTCTAGATTATTCTAGTTAATTATTATTTGTCTATCTTTCCAACTAGAATGTATGCTCTAAGAGGGCGGTGATTTTTGCCTTGTCTGTGCTATTCACTGCTCTAATTCAAGCCCCTGGAATAGCACTTAGAATACAGTCAGGTTGATGGGGAACCTGGGTGGTTCAGTTAAACATCTGACTTGGTTTCGGCTCAGGTTATGACCTCACGACTTCATAGGTTCAAACCCTGCATCAGGCTCTGTGCTGGCAGCATGGAGCCTGCTTGGGATTCTCTCTCTCCATCTCTCTCTGCCCCTCCCCCACTCGTGCTGTCTCTGTCACTCTCAAAATAACTAAACTTTAAAAAAAACAGGCACCTGGGTGGCTTGGTTGATTGAGTGTCTGACTTGGCTCAGGCCACGGTCTCACGGTATGTGAGTTCAGGCCCCGTATCCAGCTGGCTGCTGTCAGCACAGAGCCTACTTTGGATCTTCTGTTCCCCTCTCTCTCTGTGCCTCCACTGCTCCCACTCTCTCTCTCAAAAATAAATAAAATATTTTTTAAAAAATTTAATAAAAAATAAAAAGAACATAGGTTGAGCATCCATACTGGTTTGCCAGGGCAGTCCCAGTTATGCCTCTTGTCCTGGCCTGAGTATTAACTGCACTCCCTTCACTGTGCAGTGTTAGATGATTAGATTTCTGGTCACTGTACACAGGAGAGATGCTCAGTAAATATATTTTAACTGAGAAGTTGCTCCTTCAAGGGCAGAGTTTCTCCAGTTGCAGTTCAGGCAAATAGTCAGTACAGGTAAAAAAAAAAAAAAAAAAAAAAAAGCAGAGCACACACCTGTATGGTGGTACAGAAGAGACGCTGGCCTCTGGAAGGTTAGTCTTTGGATTATGGTCCGCTAATCTCTGATATTCACCAGCAGAGTCCTAGTCTCCAACAAAGAGCACAGTGGAGTTGATGTTCCTGCAATGAAACTTAAGGACTAGAAGGCCTAGTGGAGCTAAAATGCAGAACAGCATTGTCAGGGCAGAGGAATTTCCTCTGCCCTTCAAGGTCCTTCTAGTCAGACTAAGAATCAAACTAACATGAGACATTAACAGGGGAAAATGAAATTTAACTTATGCATATAGGGAATTCACGTGGACATGGAAATACCAAAGACGGCAAAATGAAGTATATATGTCGTCCTGAATTAAGAAGTGGGTAGGGGGGCACCTGGGTATCTCAGTCGCTTAAGTGTCCAACTTCGGCTCAGGTCATGATCTCGCTGTTCGTGAGTTCAAGCCCCACATCCAGCTCTGTGCTGACAGCTCAGAGCCTGAAGCCTGCATCCGATTGTGTCTCCCTCTCTCTCTGCCCCTCCCCCAGCTCACATTCTGTCTCTCTCAAAAATAAATAAACATAAAAAAAATTAAAAGAAAAGAGAAGTGGGTAGGGGTCTGGGACTTCAAAGGGAAAGAATGCATGCAATTCACAAGAAGATGAAAAAGAGTAAGTGTTAGGTAAACAAATGTTTGCTGGACCACTCAGAAACAATGAGACACATAGAACTGATCAAACAGGCCTTGCTAGGTTCTTCCCTGTCCACCATACCTAGTTCATATCATAATGTACTTATCTGTGGTGATAGCTCGCTTCCTGGAGCAGGTCCTCTGTCTGATTTCTCTTGAGGCAGTTGGTAGAGTTGCAAAGAGTTGTTCCTGAATATAACTAAGGGCCTAAATAGGCACACTGAGCCCTGTCTCTCTAAACAGTGAGCTCCTCCTTTGGTTGAACTTGGATGTGATGTTGCCAAGGTGCCCTGCCCATCAGAGAGGGAACAAATTTATTGTGAGTGAATGAGGGAGGCAAAGGGAGTAGAAAAGGTGGAGGGCATGGTTCAACCCATCCATCTGCCTGGCCTCTAAAAGAGAGGAGTGGGGGCGCCTGGGTGGCGCAGTCGGTTAAGCGTCCGACTTCCGCCAGGTCACGATCTCGCGGTCCGTGAGTTCGAGCCCCGCGTCAGGCTCTGGGCTGATGGCTCGGAGCCTGGAGCCTGTTTCCGATGCTGTGTCTCCCTCTCTCTCTGCCCCTCCCCCGTTCATGCGCTGTCTCTCTCTGTCCCAAAAATAAATAAACGTTGAAAAAAAATTTTTTTAAAATAAAAGAGAGGAGTGGACTGTTCTTTAAAGAAATTGAAAAAAAAAAAGAAATTGAAATTTTGTCCTCTTTATCTTGCTAAACAAGAGACTATATATGCTTTTCACTGAGACTATCTAAGCTTTAATTTTTTGTTTTCCTTTGTTTTGTTTTTTGGGAGATCTGGAAGCTCTAAGACCAAAAGAAATGGTCTTTCTTGATGTTTTTACATGCAAATTTTGACATACCCAATTTACAACTCCTGAAACATATTCCTTGAGAGCTGATTGTACCCAAGCTCTGCCATTTCCAAACTCTATTAGCTTGGACAAGTCACTTAGCATCTCAGTGCCTCCTCAGTAAAATGTAAATATAATGGTTCTTAACTCATTGGGTAACTTTCAGGATTAAATGAGTTCATAAATATCAAGCACTTACAACTGTGCCCTACATAGGATGGGCACACCACAAATGGAAATTATTATTATTGTGGTGGTGATTGTTTTCCTTGCCCTGGATCTTTGACCTCTCACACTTTCCATCTCTCACCTGACATGTACCACATTCCTGGTAAGCATAATTGGGGGAGAAGACAGAGGCTATTGATTGGAGGTGAAATAAACATTGAGATTCCCCCAAATGCCACACCCCATCTGCACCTATAGTACCTCCAGTCTTCTTTCACTGACCATGGGTTCATTAATGAAATGGCAGGAAAGTGAAAGAATAACAAAGAGTCCCTTTAATGACCTGGAAATATAGCCTTTTAGCATATGGAAATGCAAAAAGCAGAAACTAGCAAAAACAAATTTTAAATCATGCCAACATAATGCACAGACTGTATCAATCAGGATAGGGAAAGTCTTGTACAGTGACAAAGAAGCCCAGCGTTGTAACAGCGTATAACAGCAAGAGCTTATTTCTTGCTCACATAACCTGTCTGTCACAGAGAGGCTGAGTCACCACCCCAAAGCTCTCTTCTCTAGCTGACTTGGGCTGAGCAGCCTAAGATGCATCTCCAGATGCAACCAACATCTGGGGAGTTGCTATACTATCACCATGGCACATAAAAGGGGGATGAGGCAAATATCATATACTGGCTATTAAAGCTATAGCCCAGAAATGAGTCACTTCTGCTCACATTCTTTTGGTTAAAACAAGTCAGATGTCTATGCTTAACTTCAACAGGGTATGTGAAATCTTTGAAGCCGTATTCTAAAAACCACAAACATAAAATGTTGCTTCAAAGGCAGTAATTAAAAATATGTAATATTTGAGGCGCCTGGGTGACTCAGTCAGTTGAGCGGCCAACTGTTCGCTTTGGCTCCGGTCATAATCTCAGGGTCATGGGATCAAGCTCCATGTTGGGCTCCATGCTGAGCTTGGAGCCTGCTTAGAATTCTCTTCGCTCTCCTTCTCCCCCTCTCCCTCACTCACATACACTCTCTCTCTCTAAAATAAAAAAAGAAAGATATATTTAATATTTAACAGTATAAAAATACAAATCAACCTGAAATTAGTAATCTCAAACCTTACTCAAATTATATAAATTCAATTTTTTTCAGTCTTTAAAATTTCATAATTAGTATACTTTTCTGAAACCATAATCACAAGCATGATCACCACTCTGTATAATTTTCAGACATTTCAGTTGTCTGAGAAAGAACTGCATGAAAAGATCATTCTTGTTCCCACTTTAGGACAATGGAGAGAGAAGTGGAATTTTCCCCTGAGTGGTTTGTATTGTCCTAAACTCATAGATATGTAATTTCTAAAGTACATTTATCTGTAATGTCTTTTGTTCCTGGTGTTTAGTGTGTGCATATCAGTATTCAAATTGCTTTAATCCAAAGGAATATCTTAAAAATTCACTTTGACTAGGAAGTATATTCTATATATACTCTAGCTATATATAACCTGTGTCTTTATATATATATATAATCTAAATGTTTACTAAATTGTAAGCATGGACTGTGTATATATATTTAGTTAACATTGGTAAAACCAGCTGTACAATTCAGTGTTTGCATTTAAAGCCAACTCTGAAAGATCCATAGTCATGGAATCATTATCATCAGCAGCAGCAGCAGCAGCAGCATGAAAACAAGATCTTGATTTACTAAGTTTTATGTACTTAGTTCTTTCAATGCTCAGAAGGAGGAGCTATTATTTCCCCTCTATTTCACACATTTGAAGATTGAGGAGAGGTTAAGAGACCTAACCAAGGGTCACACAGCAGGTAGCAGGGAAAGCGCTTAGATTCCAATCTCCCTGGCCCCAGAGTGGGTGCTCCTAAATAGTACTTATGCTCAGTCTGACCAAACCCCACGAAGTGAAATAGGACAGTTTTGATTATTCAACTGCACTTATCCACATGGATTCCCTGAATAAATAATTTTTTTAAAAAAGGTTACATAGGGCCAGACAAAATGTCCCAATGAGATAGGAGTAGAAATAACTTTCCCAGGGGCGCCTGGGTGGCTCGGTCGGTTAAGCGTCCAACTTCGGCTCAGGTCATGATCTCAGGGTCCGTGAGTTCGAGCCCCGCGTCGGGCTCTGTGCTGACCGCTCAGAGCCTGGAGCCTGTTTCAGATTCTGTGTCTCCCTCTCTCTCCGCCCCTCCCCTGTTCATGCTCTGTCTCTCTCTGTCTCAAAAATAAATAAACGTTAAAAAAAAATTAAAAAATTAAAAAAAAAGAAATAACTTGCCCAAAGGGTCATTTGTCACCTACCCACTAGTAGAATGAGTCCAGTACAATGATGTCTCCATTTAAAGTATGTAAGTAGTGAGTAGCAGGCTTTTAGACTAAAAGAATGAAAAAAAGAGTTGTGCTTAAAGATAAACAACTGAATTCTTAATGTTAAAGGAAAAATAACTATAAAAATATTTGAGTTAAACTTGATAGGTATGTCAAAGTCTTCTTTATTAAACATAGAGGTGAGTGACAAAGAAAGTGCTGTAGCTTCAACTCACCTATTAAAAAGCGAACCTCCAGGCATGCCACGAGACTTAAGTAGCCAAAGTATCATATTAGGCTTTTAGTTTGCAATAGGATCAGAGATGAATTACATCTTAACTCATGTTAATTCCAACATCCTGTCAACCAAATACCTTGACAAGCCGGTTAATGAGACCATTGACAGGAGAGTGTAAGATTAGTTGTTTTTTAATGTGGCTTTTCAGTTTACATTCCCTTCATAAAGAAAAGCTTCATAAAGAAATTGCATTGGAAAATCAATTTGTAACCAGAAAATAAATTGTTATTTCAATAAGTTTGCTGAGGTGAGTAGCCTACAATATAAAGGGCATTTATTTTTAGGTATATTGCTCATGTTCAAGAATTTTCTATTTGCAAGGCTAGCTTGGTTAGCCTCTGTACAGAACAAAGTTAAGATACCATGCCTGAGATGGCTAGCCTAAGAACAGCCTGCTTGTGAGGCTGGATCTTGGCTAGCATCTGGGAACTTGGATTTGAGGAGGGCTCACACCATTCCCAGAACTGATAAGGGTGGCTTACTGTATGTAAATTATTTGTGCAAATGACGTGGTTTATGCTGAATTCCTGCTGCCGTTCTGGAAATCTAGAAACTTGATAGATGATTGGCAGAGGGTACCTATGTGACCAGCCCCTAGTAAAAATCCCAGATGCTGAGTCTTTAATGGGCTTCCCTGTGCAGAAACATCAGGCATGTATTCCTCCATTTTTGTTGCTGGGGGAAGGTTTGCTCTGAGTGATTCTTCATGGGAGAAAGAGAGCCTACACGTGGGTTCTTCCAGATTCTGCTTGTGTCTTTTCCTTCATGATCTGGCTGTATATCCTTATTACATCACTGAAATAAGCCTTAGCCTTGTGTAAAACTATATGCCCAGTCCCGTGAGTCATCTTAGTGAATCTCCGGATGTAGGGGTAGTCTTGGAGACGCTCGGCATAGCCACTTTCTGCAGGCGTTTACCTCCACAGGCTTTAATTTAAAAAGCTGTACTGCATTAAGGTGTTTCATCAGAAATTTGTGGAAAAGACTTGACATTTCACTCCTGTTCAGACAAGATAAACAGAACTCCAAATATATTTGCAATCTGTGATTTCACTGCATCAGCTTGTAACAAACATTTTACACAGTAAGAAATTCTGGAAGGGAATCAGGAAGGCAAGGGAATGTACACAGCAGAAACAATAGTGCACTTCTAAAGAAAAATAAGCAGAAGTGTCATTGTTCCTTTAGCCTTGAGGCACAATTATTCTTTGTTCTGAGAATTGTGAAAAAAAAAAATCTAAGAAGCCATAGGAAGGTCTCCCGTGGACTTCCAAAAACAGCAGCCGTGGGAGAAAGTGGGCAGAGAGCAAAGGATCATGTTATTAATGAATGTCATCTTTTAAAATTATAGTATTACCTTTACTACAACATCAGTCTGTGTTTTGTCTAGTTTTCTTTTTAGGTGCCGGAGGGCTGTTAAATATTTGTGAACAAAGGAAGGAAAAATATTCACACAGTATGTTCTGAAATTGAATTGAAAACAAAGGAACAAAGCAGTGTTCATTGAGATCATCACATTAAAAGAAAAGATGCCTGACATCAGATAGAATGAAAATGCCAATGCCTGACATCAGACAGAATTAAAATGCCAATTCCATAATAAATATGTCATGAAGAGCTACTGTAACACAATATAAAATGTTGGAAAACAGTAATGCAATGTATATCTTCTAAGCATCACTGTTAAGTTTTTTTCATCCTTTAAAGCAATGTGATTTTTCAGAGTGTATAAAATGCAATGTTATGAGAGTGTGTAACACATTTTATATAACTTCACAGGGTGTACTCAGAAAATGAGTAATAATTTAAGGAAGAGATTTGATGTATTGAGAGGATGGCTCGAGACTCTTTTCCTTTCCCCCCTTGCCATCCACTTACCACTTGGTAATTTTTTTTTTTCCTATAAACTAAATGATTCATTAATGGGAGAAAAGTTTAAATACTAGCCTTAAGGGGAAGTGGGGCTTGAGAGAAAGTTGTGTTGGGAACCAAGGATTTCCTGTCCCCTTCAAGGTCCTTCTAGACAGACTAAAAATCAAATTAACGTGAAACAGATGAACAGGAGAAAATCAAATTTAATATTGCATGTACAGGGAATCCCCACAGACATAGAAATTCCAAAGACAGGCAAAATGAGGTATATATGTCCTCTTGAACTAAGGAGAAGTGGGTACGGGTCTGGGACTTCAAAAGGAAAGAATACAATTTACAAGAAGACGAAAAAAAGAGTAAATGTTTGGTAAACAAATGTTTGCTGGGACACTCAGAAACAATGAGACACAGAGGACTTTGATCAAACAGGCCTTGCTAGGTTTTTCCCTGTCCATCATACCTAGTTCATATCATAATATAGGTATCTCTAGCTCTCTTCCTGGAGGAGGTCCTCTGTCTAAATTCTTTTGAGGCAGTTGGAGGTGGGAACAAAGAGCTTTTCCTGAATCTGCTTGGTTTTGATTGCTTTTTAATTCCAAATACTCTTGATGCCAAACTGGCCCATTCTGGGGCGGCCTGCCTTGGTCTCTATAGTTGCAAGAGGACAGGATTAAAAGGAGAAAGGTAGTGAGAGTGATGAGTAGTTTGAGGACTGTGTATAGATTTGTATCACTAGTAGAGAGTTACTCTAGTTGTAATGCATAAGCCTATTGAATGACTTGTCATTAAAATAGAAGTGCTCTGACAAATAATTATGTCTATCAAAGAATTTCAATATTGTCACAGAAAGGATTATTTTCCCATACTCTCAGTCCAGTTAAAATATAGAAATCATTTGTAACAAAGACATGTTTATCTCTGTTCCATTTCTCGGGATAAAGGTGAGTGGATTTAGCTTCACAATTTTCTTTTCTAAGACTTTAAATTCCATTAAGGAAAGGAAGTGAATCCATAACTCTGTACTTATATTTTTCTCCCACACCCTCAGGCTCTTCTCATAATAGGAATCTGGAGAAAAGGGTAGGGAATGATGGGGAGTATCTTGCTCCTTTATTGCCATTTTATGAAAAATTAATTTTACTTTGTAATTCATAATTGAGAGACTACAACTCTATATGAATTCAGTTCTAGAATTTCCACTGTTTTTTTATAGTTCCTATTTTTTTGCTGAGATTCCCTGTCTTTATATTCATCGTGAGGGTATTTTTTTAATGTTTTTAATTTATTTTTGAGAGAGAGCGAACGCAAGTGCAGGAGGGGCAGACAGAGGGAGACAGGATCCGAAGCGGGCTCCACAGTGACAGCAGAGAGCCCGATGCCAGGCTCAAACTCACAAACTTCGAGATTTTGACCTGTGCCGAAGTCGGATGCTTAACCGACTGAGCCACCCAGGCGCCCCCACATTTCTCTTCTTAATAAGAGAGGGACTACTTTCCACATGGCTACTTCTTGCATGTTACAAGAATATCGATAGGACAAGGATTACCTCAGAAAAGTATTTATGCAGTCGATCCAAAGCGAGCAAAGGGGCTGACTGACAATAAAGAATATCTTTGTTTACAGACAGAATGATGTTTGGGGGTTTCTGGTATTTTAGAAGATGTTACTTCTGCTTCCGTTTCTCAGCATTCTTAGCAACTTGCTCTGTATTACAAGGGCAACATAGAGTGTGTGGTTGGTGTACAATAAGAGATATAGTGTATATATATATATGTGTGTGTGTGTGTATGTATATATATGTGTGTGTGTGTATATATATATATATAGTTGTTATACACAAGAGGATAATCCACAGCCCAGACTGAGGAGGGTAGGAGCACCGGGAACCTGCCACTGAGGGTTGGTGCAGCAGGGACTGCCTTTCTGCTGATTGCCCTTTATCCCCAGGGAGGCTAGCAGGCTGGGCTTTGATCTTTCTCTCTTGGGGCTATCTGCCCTAACAAGTGGGAGAGGCCTGCGCATAACCCATTCAGGACTCCCAAAGACTGAAAGGTTCTCCAGTCATTACTGATTCTCCCTTGAAAAGTATTTCCTATCTTGGATTTTGGACTTACTGTGAACAGACTGTTTCATTGTTATAATTGGGTTTTAATTTTTTTTTTGAACTTAGAATATCTTAGCTAATCTTTCATAGTTTATCTGGTGTGTTTCTTTATATTTTTGTAACTATCTAACTTTAAACTCTTTCTTCAATTTTACTAAATGTTTAGCATACTTAGTTTTATATATTTTAACTCCTTTCATACCTATCTACAGAAAGGGAGAAGAGAGAGACTAAAAGACACAGGAACAGATTGGATTTCTATACACAATGCAGTATTTTTGTGCAGAAATCATCGAAAACTCTTTTCTGAAAGAGCCAATGTCTCTGTCCCCATAGATAATTTTAGCAAAAAGAATTTTATTATTTTAATATAATATATAGTATTTTCTAGAATTATATACATTATGTATAAAAATATAATAGAAATTGATTTATTAAATAATTTATATTTATATGTATTATTAATATTAATATGTATTATTATATTAATATAAATTATATTACATGCATGTATTGTGTACATTATGTACATATGTAATATGTATTATTATATTAATATAAATTATATTACATACAGTATGTTCTAGAATATATACAATATAAAGTACATCAAAAATACCCCAAAGAGTCACAAGAAGAAAAAAATCACTCATAGTCCCATCCTTCAATCATTGTTTACAATTTTAAAAACTTTTACACTGAAAATGATGCTAAGTAGATAGCAATCCACTACAAAATCATGAACATCTGGTTAGCTGAGGAGGTAGTCTGTAGAAATGGAGATTTGAGACTTTGACATTAGAAGAGCATAAAGCAAGCAAATGAATGAGAAGGAATAAAAATATTCTAAAGGTATAGTTTTAATATTTTTAAGGGATAAGAAAGGAAGTGATAAACCACAAGCAAAATCTCTTGGATCAAGAAAAATCCTAATGCTAATTTCTTGATAGGAAAAAGCTGGACATGGCTCCTAAGCCCCCAATATAGAAAAACTGATGTCACCCCAAAGACCAATAACATTAGCCCTAAAAGCCGAAGTGCTTCAGAGTGTTCTTCCTGACGGAAATAAACAGCATGAGGTAAAAGTAATTAATCTAATTTTATGGCCCCACTTGGGAAAGAGCAATCGGGCAATTTCCTCACTAGGTGCATAAATAAATAAATAAATAATTCTGTTTATATTAATTTTGGTTATATATTTTATATGTAAGTCTAGCATCTTTTTTCAAATAAGCACTGCCCTTCCATTTAGGATTGATAACAGAAAAATGCACATTCAAGCTGGAGGTTTATTTATTATTGAGTTCAAAATTGACTAAGAAATGACTGTAAAAGCTCAAGAACTTATATAGAACCATTAAATAATTTATGGAGGAGCCTAACTGAGAAAAGGAAAGAAGACTGGGAAGAGAATAAGAGCAAAGGACAGAAAGAGGGAAGGGAGATGAGAGGGAGGATTTTTCTTTAAGTTTGAAATAGATTTTGTTTTTGGGTTTTTGGGGTTTTTTTCTTTTTCTTTTTTTATTTTAGAGAGAGAGAGCACACGTGCGCACAGGGGAGAGGGCCAGGGGAGAGAGAGAGAATCCCAAGGGAGCTCTGCACTCAGCAGGGAGCCCAATGCGTGGTGTGATCCCAGGACCCTGGGATGATGACCTGAGCCGAAATCAAGAGTTGAGCACTTAACCGATGGGGCCACTCAGATGCCCTGAAGTAGAATTTGTTTTTGAGAGAAATGAGCCATGTATGCAACAAATTCCCAAATTCAATCTAAAAATCTCCATTAGCGAAGTTCTTAAATTGCTTTTAAAAGTTAAATTACTGTTTCATTTTTCACGGTGCAGGCATTCTAGGCATTCCTGTTTAAAACATTGACCTGATTAGTTTTTCGGTTTACTTTTGGAAATTAGTTTTTAGTCTCTAATTAAGCCAAGTGTGATAGGTTGAACCATGACCCCCAAAGATATCCATATCCGAATCTCAGGAACCTGTGAATATATTGTCTAACAGGGTAAGAGGGTCTTTGCAGATGTGGTTAAGTTAAGGATCTGGGATGGAGAGCTGAGCCTGCATTATGTAAGCGGGCCTTAAATGTAACCACAGCGTCTCATGTAAGAGAGAGGAACAGGGAGACTTGGCAACATAAGAGGAAATCTGACAATGGAAGCAGGAAGCAGAGGCTGGAGAGAAGCAAGAGATCTGAGCAATGTAAGGAAGATGAAAGGAGCCACTAGCCAAACAATCCAAGTGACCTCCAAAAAATGGAAAGGCAAGAAAACAAGTTCTCCCCTCAAGTCTCTAAAAACACAGTCCTGACACCACCTTGATTTTAGACTTTTTAAAGATCTTAGACAGTTCTGACATCCAGAACTGTAGGAAAATAAATATATATTGTTTCAAGTCAAGTCCGTAAATCTGTGGTAATCTGTTAAAACGATAACAGGAGGGGCGCCTGGGTGGCTCAGTTGGTTAAGCTTCTGATTCTTGATTTCGGCTCGGGTCACTGTCTCATGGTTCGTGGATTCGAGCCCCGTATCAGGCTCTGCACTGTCAGCGTGCAGATTCTCTATCTCACTTGGGATCCTCTGTCTCACTCTCTCTCTGCCCCTCCCCAGTTCACTCTCTCTCTTTCTCTCAAAATGAAAATAATGAAATAAATAATAATGAAATAATGAAATAAGTAAAAAAATAATGAAATAATATTTTAAACATTAAAAGTAATAAAACAACAACAGGAAACTGATACAGCAAGCCAGTTTAAAAAGATCTGAAAGCTCAAGAAAAGGCTCTCTCTACATATATTCATAGATATACATACATAAAGGCTATGTATATAAAAAAGCTATCGTATTTATATAAAAAGGCTATTCATATATATACATATTTATGAAGTCAAATATCTGACGTGTTAGACTTTTAATAAAAACAGAAAATACAACACATTGCTCTGGAATCATATGAAGGTACTGTTAAGATACATAACATTATATACTACTTGTACTACTCTCAGTCTCAGCCAGAAAGCTAAGAATCCATTACTCTATCACTTGTGATTGTACTAAAGCACAGATGAAATTTAAATATGATGGAAACTCTCTTAACCAACCTCCTCCTGAAGGAGATGTGGATTAATTGATGATCTCCATTTCAACTGTAAAACATACTAACTGATGTCCACAGCATATTGAATATTCCTGGGCAATAATACTCATGCCTACTTTTGATCCCACCAGTTAAGCTGTCTGCTCTAAAAATAGTTGTGCTCTTTCCCAAACCAATTTATTTCAGTAAATAATATACATCCATAATTTGATCACAAAGATTAGAATTCTTATTTTTAATATTTTCAAGTTTTATTTTATTTTTTTAAATGTTTATTTTGAGAGAGCAAGAGAGTGCACGTGCTCACACACACACACACAAACACACACACACATACACACATATGCACGGGCGTGCATGTGTGAACAGGGGCAGAGAGAGAGAGGAAGAGAGAGAATCCCAAACTGATAGCGCAGAGCCCAAGGTGGGGGGGGGTCAATCTGATAAACCACAGTGAGATCATGACCTGAGTGGAAACCAAGAGTTAGAGGCTTACCCAACTGAGCCACCCAGGTGCCCCTTTAATATTTTTTTTTTTAAGCAATCTCTACACCCAATATGGAGCTCAAACTCACAACCCTAAGATCAAGAGTCACATGGTCTACGACTGACCTAGCCAGGCACCCCGCAAATATTGTGATTCTATATGTACAGTTTAATTCTACACTCAGGCTAAGTGTTTCACAAATTAATAAAATATATATTGAAAAAAACCCTGTTATTTTCATGAAGATGCTTTGGAAAGATTTAATGTAAATGAATAGTTCATAAGAATTGCTGTTAGAGTATGTATGGGGAGACAACTTAAAGGTTTTGAAAAACATCATAAAAATATGGAAGGATTCTTAGATTGCTTCATAAATGTCTTCAGTTTCTTAAAGCCCTTCTCGGACACTCAGAAGTGGAAATTAGAGATGATGTGCTGGTTAAGAATGTAAACTTGGAAGCCAGACAGCCTGTGTTTTAACCTTATCTCTACCGTTTACTGTCTGTGTATCCTTAGGCAAGTTTCTTAACCTCATACGTAAAGTGAGAATAATATTTGCTACCTCAAAGAGATACAGGAAGGATTAAAAGTGCCTGACACATAGTAAGTGCTCAACTATTATTATTATTGTTTTAATTTGAGAGACAGAGAAAGTGAGCACCAGCGGGGGAGGGACAGAGGGAAAGAGAATCCCAAGCAGGATCCATGCTCAGTGTGGAGCCTGACATGGGGCTCGATCCACAACCCTGGGATCATGACCTGCGCCAAAATCAAGAGTTGGAAGCTCAGCCCACTGAGCCACCCGGGCGCTCCTCAACTATTATTATTAATACTATTACCGCTATTATATATGTGGTTTATTCGAGAATATCTATCTGGACCATCTATTAGTGGAATCATACTCAAAGAAGAGTCCTGGGCTTTATGTCAAAAGACTGATAACTAACTACTCATATAGTTTTATATTAAAAAAGATTCTTCAATTCTCCACTTTAGCCAACTTTGCCAATTAACAAACCATTTCCAATCCTAATCGCTTCTGATGAGGGATTCTCCTATAAATTGGTTTGTTTTTCTGTAAATTATTACCTTAAAAACACATGCATAAGACCCAAAATCACATGAAAATTAAAAGGTCCTGTGACCTGTAAGTATCACTTGACCCAATCCTTTCTTCATATACTTTTTTTAAGATTAAGTCTAAAACAATAAGACAATCTGCCTGTGGCCCATGGCATCCTGTACCACTCTGGCCTAGCTCTTATGTCTCCATGCACCATTCATCTTATGATAATAAGGGCCAGGGTCCTTTCAAGCTGAAATTGCCTTCTGTAGCTGGTACAGAAAGATCCATTAGCATCTGCTTTCAAACATTTCAATGTTGTTGCATCTTTGTTGTTACCTTACAGAATCATATTGAAGTCGACAGTATTAGAACTCTCCTAAGACCTAGCGTTTAGTAGTGCCCTGGGTCACCCAGAGGTACCTATCCACTAGAAATGAGAGAAGTGAATCACTGCCTTGTTTTTAAAAAAAAAAAATTTAACGTTTATTCATTTTTTGATAGAGACAGAGCGTGAGTGGGGGAGAGGCAGAGAGAGGGAAACACAGAATCTGAAACAGGCTCCAGGCTCCAAGCTGTCAGCACAGAGCCCGATGCGGGACTCAAACCCACGGACCATAAGATCATGACCAGAGCCGAAGTTGGACACCCAACCGACTGAGCCACCCAGGGGCCCCATGAACCACTGCCTTCTGACAAAATAAACAGAATATCCTTTTTCTTATTTGGGATCATAATAACTTAATAACTACTTCTGGTTAGACAATAAAGGGCTGAAGTGAAGAAGGTAGTGGAATCCCAGGTTGCTTCTGATAGAAACATGTCAATGTTTTAGTAATTGGGAATTGGGCTTTTCTCAAATGTCTTATATTGGAAATTTCTAATTATTTGGGGACAAAATGTTCCCACTTTTTGGATCATATTGGGGAAAAACACTCCAAAGTCTACAGCTGTTGCTCAAAAAGGAAGACTAAATACGAAGGAAGCAAGTGTTGTCTGGTAACATTTATTAAGGGTGGGCTCTGTTGTGCTTCTTCCCAGAAATTCAAGGGAACTTGGTCCCTCTTCTCCCAGAGATAATGGATTTAGGAAAATCAACTCAGATGGTGATGAAACTAAAGGTATATTTGAGCTAAAAACAAAATGGCCAACAAACATTGAGACTAAATAGAGAGCAAATAGAAAATTATTAAATGTTGCCTCTCTGTGTCTGCCTGAAAGCTGAATGTTTGGTTGACTAAAGGAATTCAGGATCAATCATACATTTTAGATTAAGAGTCATAAGAGCACCTGGGTGGCTCAGTCGGTTAAGTGGCTGACTTTGACTCAGGTCATGATCTCACAGTTTGTGAGTTCAAGCCCTACGTCGGGCTCTGTGCTGACAGCTCAGAGCCTGGAGCCTGCTTTGGATTCTGTATCTCCCTCTCTCTCTGCCCCTCCCCCACTCACGCTCTGTGTCTCTCGAAAATAAATGTTTTAAAAAAAAGAGTCATAACTTCTGGCATTAATAAGGGATACTTAGAGGAAAGAGCACAAAGTGAAGTGTCTAAAGACCCGGATTCTAACCCCAGCTCCACTAAGTATTAAGTTAAAGATACATAACATTTCAGAGATGAGTGAACTGGAATTAGACACTACTGACCCTGACCTTTACCAGCTATGACTTTGGGCACAATGCTTCCCTAGTCTTGGAGTTGCTCTTTGTAAAACAGAAGTAAACTCCCATGGGTAGAAGTAATAATTACATGGAATAACATGTAAAGAGCATAGCACTGTGTCTGACATCCAAGTGCTCAACAAATATTAACTGTGATTTACTTATCCATGTGTTAGGGAGGAGGTTAGAGAGACTGGTAGGAAAGAATGAGTGTCAGAATTGGTGCCATTAGCTCATTGAAAAGGAGCTATTTTTAAGAATTATTATTTATAATTTTTCAGCCTCTAAAGAAATATTGGTACTCTAAGGTAAAACTCAGGATGACCATACCCTAGCCAATCAAATCTTTCATCACAGATCTTGCTCTTTCATGTGAATGTCCAGGGTCTGTGAATATTTTTTTGTGTAGTAACCATTCTGTCAAATCATAAGTTAAACAATTAGCCATGGAAATAAATGAATATGCAGAAATGCAACTTATATTTACAGGAGTTATTTTAGCTTTTATTCTTTTTTTACATTTATGTATTTATTTAGAGAGAGAGAGAACGAGCATGCACCCACACGAGCAAGAGCAGGGGGGTGGGCAGAAAGAAAGGGAGAGAGAGAAACCCAAGCAGGCTCCCCACTGTCAGTGCAGAGCCCCACTTGGAGCCTGATCCCACAAACCATGAGACCATGACCTGAGTCGAAATCAGGAGTTGGATGCCCAGCCAACTGAGCCACTCAGGTGCTCCAGTTTTAGCTGTTATTCTAATATTAGCAATAGTGGTTAATATTGATTATACCTGCCCAACAATTGAGACCTGTTTAGCCACCAAAAAAATTTCCAAATTAAATGAGGTTAGGGCTTAGTGAGAGTACCTGTTTGGGTACTGACTCTAAGATAATCAGGGAGCTGACTCTGAGATAATCAGGATTACAAGAGGTTTGGGGGAAGGATGGAAAAGTAACATCTGTGAAAGGTAGGTGGGTAAATGCAAAGGTGAAAGGACTGGGCAGAGAAAACCTTGAGCCTGAAATGCTGATTTGACACTTTGGAAAGGCAACCTTGGACCAAAATGCAGATCGATAAAGTCTCAGCCAACCCAAGAGGGAGCTCCAGAACAAGGATTGCTTCTTAAAGGAGTCGTGCATTGGGTAGGAATGACCAGGTGCCAGTGGCCCACCATGCCCAATCACTTGGTAGGGGTTACCCATGAAGCATGTATCACCCTCACCCTCCATGAAAAGTTGAGGTCCATCTTGTAGGTGATATAGCCTGAGGCTGCCAGCTAACTCTACTTCTAGTATTAGAACAATTTTCTGTTTTGCAGGAAAATTTGAATGGTACACCTGAATGGCTGCTAAAGCCCATAATATACAAATCCTCAATATAGTTTATTAGAATAAGAATTTCTCCTATTTTTCATGCCCTATATAATTTAAAATTTTGTAATTTAAAGCTTTTACGTCTTTTCTTGAATGTATTTTACCAAATTCTTGACTTGTTAATTTTAAGTCAATTATAAATTATAAAGGTTTTAAAAAATATATTTAAAAGTTGATTTATTTTATTTTTAGAGGAAAGTAAATATTCATTCCTGTGTTCCCAAATATAACAATGAAGTTGGCATTTAAAAATGCTGACGTACTGGGGCATCTGGTTGGCTCAGTCAGAAGAGCATGTGGCTCTTGATCTCTGGGTTGTGAGTTTGAGCCCCATATTGGGTGTAGAGATTACTTAAATATAAAGTCTTTAAAAAATAAAAAATAGAAATGCTGATGTACCTTGCCATAAAATTTTACTCAGAATTTGCATTGAATTAAAATTCATAATTTTAAAGTCATATTTGTATTATTGTAAATATATGTTAGATACAAAAACAGCATTCTCTATTAGTTTTCAGGTTCTCTGAGGATAAGCATTGTATCTGTACTGCCAACTATATTCCAAGATGGTCTATACTGCCCAATTATCATGTGGTGAGGGATTATTTACACTATACCCTTGGGTGCACCTGGGTGGCTTAGTCTGTTAAGCATCGACTTCGGCTCAGGTCATGATCTTGCAGTTCATGAGTTTGAGCCCCATGTAGGGCTCTGTGCTGACAGCTCAGAGCTTGGAGCCTGCTTCAAATTCTGTGTCTTCCTCTCTCTCTGCCCCTCCCTTGCTCACACTCTGTCTCTCTCTGTCTCTCAAAAATAAATAAACGTAAAATTTTTTTTTAAATATACCTTTCAACTACCCTACCATCCAGTAATCACACTACTATTTACCCAAAAAATACAAAAACACTAATTCAGAGGGATACATGCACCTCTATGTTTATTACAGCATTATTTACAATAGCCATATTATGGGAGCAGCCCAAGTGTCCATCAATAGATGAAGAAAGAAGATATATAGAGATATATATATATATGTATATATACACACACATATGATGTATATATATATATGTATATGATATATATATTTGAATATATGTATGATGTATATATATATTTGAATATATATATAAAAAATAATGTAATGGAATATTATTCAACTCTAAAAAAGAATGAAATCTCACCATTTGCAGTGACAAGGATGAAGCTAGAGAGTATAATGCTAGGTGAAATAAATCAGCCAAAGACAAATACTGTACAATTTCATTCATATGTGGAATTTAAATAACACAACAAACAAACATGGGGGGAAAATAGGAAAACCAAGAAACAGACTGTTAACTATAGAGAACAGACTGATGGTTACCAGCGGGAATATGGGTGGAGGATGGGTGAAATAGGTGTTGGGGACTAAGGAGTGCACTTGTTGTGATGAGCACTGGTTGTTGTATGGAAGTGTTGAATCACTATATTGTACACCTGAAACTAATATAACACTGTGTTAACTATACTGGAATAAAATAAATTAATATAAAATAAAATAAAATAAAAACCTTTCATGTCAGTGGGGTATATGAAACATTCATTGAAGATGAAATATGTTTTTTACATATCCTTTTTACTGAATTCAGGAGGATGATAGGCTAGGATTTTGAATTACTCTGTAAGCAAAATAAACCACAGACATTAGAAATGTAAAGCCATACTCAATTCATCATGACAGCAAACTGGAGGATATTCTTCCACAAATATTTTTACGGGGATATATGGACAGGCAGATTGAATCTTGTAGATATATACTGAAATTTCAAATTCACTTTAAGACATTTTTTTCTTTTCTTTTTTTAATTTGAGAGAGAGAGAGAGAGAGAGTCCTAAGCAGGCTCCATGCTCAGCGAAGAGCCCAATGTGGGGCTCAATCCCACCACCCTGGAGGATCATGACCTGAGCCAAAATCAAGAGTCAGATGCTGAATCAACTGAGCCCCCTTGGCTCCCTAAGACATTTTAAGAAATATGAATATTGGTTCTGTAGATAATCTAAAGATTTAAGTAAGCTAATTTTCAGACAAATGTCAGTCATAGGCATTATGTAACTAACTTTGGTAGTCTATAGCCAAAAGACATTCCCTGTATTCTGATGAGACCCGGTAAATGTGCATAGAAAAAAAAGAGTTCATTATTTAACATATCCTAAGTATGCCACACTTTATTCAGTATTTTTCCAACATTTTACTATACGTTTTTCAAACATACAGGAAAGTGGGAAGAATTGTACAGTGAACACTCACCACCTAGATTCTACAAATAACATTTAACTTTAGTTGCTTTATCACATTTATCAGTCTCTCCATTTTGCTATCCTTGAATCAGTCCAAATTACTTATTTATTTGTTTAATATTTATTTATTTATTTATTTTGACAGAGAGAGCGCGCAAGCACACATGAGCCAAGGAGGGGCAGAGAGAGAGGGAGACAGAAAATCCTAAGCAGGCTCCATGATGTCAGTGTAGAGCTCAACTCAGGGTTTGATCTCATGAACCATGAGACCATGACCTGAGCTGAAACCAAGAGTAAGATGTTTAACGTACTGAGCCACCCAGGTGCCCCCCAAATTATTTTTAATGTATTTGAAGGTAAATTCTATACATCAGTATATTTCTGCAAAATACACTAGATTTAATTAGAGTTTAATTTTTTTGAGGTAAAATTTCCTTTTTTAAAAAGCTTATTTATTATTTTGAGAGAGAGAGCATGCACGAACAAGCAAGGGAGCAGCAGAGAGAGAAAGAAAGAGAGAGAATCCCAAGCAGGCTCCATGCTGCCAGCACACCAGCACAGAGCCCCAGGCAGGGCTCAAACCCACAAATAGTGAGATCATGACCTGAGCCAAAACCAAGAGTTAGACACTTAACCTACTGAGCCACCCAGGTGTCCCTTGAGGTAAAATTTCTATATGATGTCATGAAAATGTCTTGAGCGTACCATTCAAGGAGTTTCCATAAATGAACAAATCTGTGCAATCAGAATGTAGAATGCTAATACCATCTCGTAAAGTTATCTTGTGCCCCCTTACCACTTCTCAGTCTTCTAATACTCCACAGGAAAATATCATTCTCTTTTTTTCCTACCACAGATGAATTTTAACTGCTCTAGAAATTAATATAAATACATACTCTTTCACGTAAGGCTTTCTTCACTCAGCATATTTTTTTTCTGATTCATCCACATTGTTACTTTTTTCAGTAGTTCTTTCCTTTTTATGGCTGAGTAATATCTCATTGTGTGAAGATGCCTCATTTAATTTAGCCATTGTCTTACTGATGGAGGCCTGTATTTCCAATTTCAGGCTGCTGTGAACCTTCTTCTAATAGTCTTTGTGTAGATATTTTTTTCATTTCTCTTGATGAGAGGACTCATCAAGATTATAGGGTAGGCTTATGTATAGTTTTAGAAGAAATTGCCAAATCTTTCTCTAAAGTAGTTGTATGGTATTACATTCCCACCAACCATGTATGAGTGTTCCAATGGCTCCATATTTTTACTAACATTCAGTGGTGGTAGTCTTTACAATTTTGACCAAACTGATGGGTGTGTTTTGTTAGCCACTTGTGGTTTTATTGTGCATTTTTGCTGATGACTAATGGTCTTGGACACAGTGTCATGTGCTCTTTGGACATTTGTGTCTCTTCCTTTGTGAGGGTTCTACTCAACTTTTTTGTTCATTTTCAAATTATTTACTTTTATTGTTTCCAGAATTCTGTATGCATATTGATACCAGTACTTTGTGAGTTATATGTTTTGCAAGTTTTTCTCCCAGCCTGAAGATTTTTCATTAATTTTCTAAATGATGCCTTTCAATGAACCAAAGTTTTAAATTTTTATGTGAACTAATTTATCATTATTTTCATTTATGGTTATTGCTTTCTTCTATGTTAGAACCTTTGTCTACCCCAAGTCACAAAAATAATCTATGTTTTCAAATAAGAGATTTATAGTTTTACTGTTTATATTTAGGTCTATGTTCCATCTCAAATTAGTTCTGTTTATGGTGCGAGGTAGGAATTGCATTTTATTTCTTTATATATTAATACCCAGTTCCAGCATTATTCATAGAAATGTACTTCTTGTTCTCAATGGGTTACCTTGGCTATGTTGTCAAAAAGCAAATGACCATACAAGTGGGAGGACATTTCTGGGCTCTCTGTTCAATTCTGTTGATATTTTTATTGATCATCATGCCACACTATTTTGATTAGTATGACATTATAGTAGGTCTTAAAAGTCAGTTATTATGAGTCCCCTAATTTTGTTCTTCATTTTCAAAATTGCTTTGGATAATTTAGATTATTCCTTTACAGTTTCATATCCTTTAATTTCCTATATACATAATTTCCTATATACATAATCAGTTTGGCTATTTTTTGTTAAGTCTGCTGGGATTATTACTGGGAGTGTGTTGACTCTAAAATCAAAATTGGGAGAAATATATCTTAACATTATTGAGTTTTCCAATCCATGAACATGGTATATCTTTCAATTTAGTTAGGTCTTGCTGAATTTCTCTCAGCAGTATTTGGTACTTTATAATAAAGAGGTCTTACCTATCTTTTGTTAATTTTTTTCCTATTTAATAGTTTCTGATGTTATTGTAAATCAAATGGGTTTTAAATTGTATTTTCTAATTGTGTGCTAACATATAAAACAACTGATTTTTACATTATTTAATTTCCAAATATAGTTGATCCTTGAACAACATGGGTTTGAAGTGCATGGGTCCACTTAGATGTAATTTTTTTAAGGCACATACTTTTTTTTCTTAGATTTTTAAAAATGTTTTATTTATTTTTGGAGGGGGGAGGGGCAGAGAGAAAGGGGGGCAGAGGATCCGAAGAGGGCTCTGCAGCAGTGAGCCTGATACAGGGCTTGAACTCATGAACCATGAGATCATGATCTGAGCTGAAGTTGGTTGCTCAACCAACTGAGCCATCCTGGTGCCCCAGATTTTATTTTTTTGAGTAATCTCTACACCCAATGTGGGGCTTGAATTCACAGCCCCAAGATCAAGAGTCATATGCTCTAACGACTGAACTAGCCAGGTGCTCTGCAAATTTGTTTTGATAAAGGACAGTACTTTAAGTGTACTTTCCCTTTCTTATAATCATCTTAATGGCATTTTATTTCCTTCAGCTTGCTTTATTGTAAGAATACCATATACAATACATATAACATGCAAAATATGTGTTCATCGACCATTTATGTTATTGGTGAGGTCACCAGTCAACAGTAGGCTATTAGTGGTTTAAATTTGGGGGGAGTTAAAAGTTATGTGTGGATTTTCAACTGTATAGCAAGGGGTGGAGGTTGGTGCCCCAATCCTCTGTGTTGTTCAAGGGTCAACTGTATGTGAATTTTGTCTAGCTATCATATTGTATTCATTGCTAATTTAATTTCATTGTAGTCAGAGGACATACTCTGCATGATTTCAATTCTTTTAAGTTTATTGACACCGGTTGTATGGCCTATCATATGATCAATCATGCTACCTGTATGTTTATCAAAAATTTTCAAGAAGATACAAAAGAAATACAAAAAATAAACCCTTTCTTGTAATTTATCAAACCACTTAGGAGTTAAAAATATAAACACATGGAACAATATGTCAAATACAGGTAAAACTAAAATTATATCACTTGTGTGAATTAAGCACATAAGTGATGAAAAATTCTTTTAAAAAAAATGTTTAGTGGTGTGCCTGGGTGGCACAGTCAAGCCTCTGACTTCGACTCAGGTCATGATCTCACGGTTCGTGAGTTTGAGCCCAGCATCAGGCTCTCTGATGACAGCTCAGAGCCTGGAGCCTGCTTCAGAGTCTGTATCTCTCTCTCTCTCTCCCTTTGCCCTCACCTGCTCACACTTTATTTCTCTCTCTCTCAAAAATTAAATAAACATTAAAAATTTTTTTTAAATGTTTATTTAATTTTTGAGAGAGAGAGAGCACAGGCTGGGGACGGACAGAGAGAAAGCGGAACAGAGAACCTGAAGCAAGCTCTGTGCTGACAGCAGAGAGCCCAATGCAGGGCTCAAACTCATGAACTGCAAGATCATGACCCAAGCTGAAGTCAGATGCTTAACAGACTGAGATACCTCAGCACACCAGCAATGAAAAGTTCTAAAGAAAAGGATTGGTTAAGCAAGATGGTGGAGCAGCTTAGAAGTTCTCAGCTTGTCTCTTCCCTGAAATGCAGCTAGATCAGCACCAAACCATTCTGCACACCTAGGAGACTGATCTGAGGATTAACACAACAATCCATATAACTTGAGCCACAGAACTTGGCAGGTGCGTGGTATGGAGAGGTGAATTGTGGGAGAGAAAAGACACAGAGGGTAGGGAGCTGTTTTTGCAGAGAGAGGATAAATAAAGAGGGACAGAGTGCTGTGCACCTGGAGAATACAGGAAAAACATTCTCCTGAAAGTAGCTGGAGAGAAAGAGAGTGAAAATACAAGGAACTGAACAAGAAATCAGTTCCCCAAAACCATTGACACAGAGAAAGGAGAGGGTCTCAATACCACAGGACTCTATAAATGGTGGAGCACAGAGTCTGAAGTTACAGAGCTCAGTGCCTGGTAGTGCTCTGGTGAAGAAACAGGGTGAATCCCCAAGAGCAGGCAACGAGGTCTGAGGGGTCTGTGTGCCAAATGGGGAGCAGTTCCTCTGATTGGAGAGCATTTGGTAGAAGCCATACAGCAACCCCCCATAGGCAAAGGTCCTATCGGACCCCAGAGAGCAACCATGTTTGCTGGTATTGGGACAAAGACATCAGAGTATGCTGAAACCTAGTGCTGGCTGTGTGTTGTGATTTGCCATAATCTCTGCCACTGTGTTATTGCACAAACATTTTCTGGTGCAGGTCAGCACCCAGCCATTGGTCAGCAAGACCCTCCCCAAGAGAGTCGGGGTGGGTCCAAGCTGCAGGGGTCTCTGAAGTGAGGGATTTTGAAACACAGCCCCATCTGAGATAAAACCCTGGAGGGAGGTGCCACCTGGCAGGTTGACTGCTTGGACATGGACAGTGGTGAAGTGGAGTGAACAGAGGCCTGAGACAAAGAAGGGGTGCTTGACTGCAGGTCGGTGAGAACGCAAAGTTCCTGTGCCAGGGACTAGAAAGCTGGGTGAGCCATTTCCACCTCTCCCACACACAAGCATACATGTGCCCACGCATGTGCACCACACTGATCCACCCTGGTAAGCTAACCAGGGCCACCTAGTGGAAAATGGAGCTAGTAAACCAAGCCCCGCCCAACTGTGGCCTCCAAGCATATCCCCTAGCCAACTAGCACAAGCCTCTCTGCCAGCTTAGTGTACAGACTATAGAGGGCTTCATAGTTTGAGTTCTAGGAGAAACTGTGTGTAACTTCATTCTGGTTTCACTCTTTTCACTGGTTCATCTATTAGATTTTTTTGGTTATGCTTTATTTTTGCTTCTGTCTTTGTTTAAATGTTTTTTTTTCTTTTTTCCCCCCTACTTTCTTTTTCTTGGGTACAGAAAGAGAAACATTTATTTTTCTTTTGTTTTTTTTTTAATTGAAAAAAAATTTTACTATGTTACTTATTTTTTGTAAAATTTTTATTCTATTTCACATTCTTTATTTCATTTTATTCTATTTTATTATATGCACTTTTTAATTTTTAAATTTTTTGTACTTTGTTTCTTTTCTTTCTTTTATTTCCCATTTTTCACTATTTTATCAAATTACAGTGCAAAACTTTCCTAATCTGGGGAAGAACACAGACATCAAAATCCAAGAAACACAGAGAACTCCCATTAGATTTAACAAAAACTGACCATAAACAAGGCATATCATAGTCAACTTCACAAGATACAGACAAGGAAAGAATTATGAAAGCAGCAAGGGGAACAAAACGTCCCTAACCTATAAGGGAAGACAGATCAGGTTCGCAGCAGACCTATCCACAGAATCTTGGCAGGCCAGAAAGGAGTAGCAAGATATATTCAATGTGCTACATTGGAAAAATATGCAGCCAAGAATTCTTTATCCAGCAAGGCTGTCATTAAAAATAGGGGAGATAAAGAGTTTCCCAGACAAACAAAAACTAAAGGAGTTCATGACCACTAAATCAGCCCTAGAAGAAATTTCACGGAGACTCTTTGGAAAAAAGATGAAACAAAACAAAATAGACCAAAAGCAACCAAGACTAGAAAGGACCAGATAACACCCCCAGAAACTCCAACTCTACAGGCAACACAATGGCACTAAATTCGTATCTTTCATTAGTCTAAATGTCAATGGACTAAATGCTCCAATCAAAAGACATAGGGTATCAGAATGGCTAAGAAAACAAGACCCACCTATATGCTGCTTACAAAAGACCCATTTTAGACCTAAAGACAACTTACAGATTGAAAGTAAGGGGATGGAGAACCATCTATCACGCTAATGGTCACCAAAAGAAAGCTGGTATAGCCATAGTTATATTAGAAAAACTAGATTTTAAAATAAAGACTGTAACAAGAGATGAATAAGGGTATTATATCATAATTAAGGGGTCTATCCATCAAGAAGATCTAGCAATTGTAAATATTTATGCCCCTATGTGGAAGAACCCAAATAGATAAATCAATTAATCACAAACATACAGAAATCCATTAACAACAATACCATAATAGTAGGGGACCTCAACACTCTACTTGCAGCAGTGGATAGATCATCTAAGCAAAAAATCAACAAGGAAACAATGGCTTTAAAAAAAAATTTAATGTTTATTTTTGTGAGACAGAGCATGAGTGGGGGAGGGGCAGAGAGAGAGGGAGACACAGAATCGGAAGCAGGCTCCAGGCTCTGAGCTGTCAGCACAGAGCCCAACGTGAGGCTCAAACTCACAAACTTTGAGATCATGACCTGAGCCGAAGTTGGATGCCCAGTCAACTGAAACAATGGCTTTGAATGACACACTGGACTGGATGGACTTAACAGATATATTCAGAAAATTTCACCCTAAAGCAGCAGAATACACATTCTTCTTGAGTGCACATGAAACATTCTCCAGAATAGATCACATAATGGGACACAAATCAGCCCTAAACAAGTACAGAAAGATCAAGATCATACCTTGCATATTTTCAGACCACAGCTCTCTGAAACTCGAAATCACCCACAAGAAAAAATTTGGAAAGACCATGAATACTTGGAGATTAAAGAACATCCTACGAAATAATGAATGGGTTAAACAAGAAACTGAAGAGGAAATTTAAAAGTACATGGAAGCCAATGGAAATGAAAATACTGCAGCCCAAAACCTCTGGAATTCAGCAAAGGTGGTCCTAAGAGGGAAGTGTATAGCAACCCAGGCATTACTAAAGAAGGAAGAAAGGTCTCAAATACAAAACGTAACCTTATACCTTAAAGAGCTGGAAAAAGAACAGCAAAGAAAGCCCAAAACCAGAAGAAGACAGGAAATAATAAAGATTAGAGCAGAAATCAATGCTTCCAAAAACAAAAAAACAGTAGAACAGATCAATAAAACCAGAAGCTAGTTCTTTAAAAGAATTAACAAAATTGATACCCCTAGCCAGACTGATCAAAAAGAAAAAAGAAAGGACCCAAATAAAATCACTAATGAAAGAGTAGATAGAGATCACAACCAAAACTGCAGAAATAGAAACAATAATAAGAGAATTTTATGAGCAATTATATGCCAATAAATTGGGCAATCCGGAAGAAATAGACAAGTTCCTAGAAACATAGAAACTACCAACTGTAACAAGAAGAAATAGAAAATTTTAACAGACCCATAACCACTAAAGAAATTGATTCAGTAATCAAAAATCTCCCAACAAACAAGAGTCCAGGGCCGGATGGCTTTCCAGGGGAATTCTACCAAACGTTTAAGGAAAAGTTAACATGTATTTTTCTGAAGCTCTTCCAAAAAATAGAAATGGAAGGAAAACTTCCAAACTCATTCCATGAAGCTAGCATTGCCTTGATTCCAAAACCAGACAAAGACCCCACTAAAAAGGAGAACTACAGACCAATTTCCCTGATGAATATGGATGCAAAAATTCTCAAGAAGATACTAGCCAACCAGACCCAACAATACATTACAAGAATCATTCACCATGGTCAAGTGGGATTTATTACTGGGATGCAGGGCTGGTTCAATATCTGCAAATCAATCAATGGATATGTCACGCTAATAAAAGAAAGGATAAGAACCACATGATCCTCTGAATAGATGTAGAGAAAGCATTTGACAAAATACAACATCATTTCTTGATAAAAAAAAAACCTTCAAGAAAGTAAGAAGGATCATACCTCAAGATCTTAAAAGCCATATATGAAAGACCCAATGCTAATATCATCCTCAGTGGGGAAATACTGAGAGCTTTCTCCCTAAGGTCAGGAACACAACAAGGATGTCCACTCTCACCACTGTTATTCAACATAGTGTTGGAAGTGCTAGCCTTAGCAATTAGACAACACAAAGAAATAAAAGGCATTCAAATCACCAAGGAGAAAGTCAAACTTTCACTCTTTGCAGATGACGTGATACCCTATGTGGAAGACCCAAACGATTACACCAAAAAAACTGCTAGAACTGATCCATGAATTCAGCAAAGTCGCAAGACATAAAATAAATGTATAGAAATCGGTTGCATTTCTATATACCAGTAATGAAGCAGCAGAAAGAGAAATCAAGGAATCAATCCCATTTGCAATTGCACCAAAAACCATAAAATACCTAGTAATAAACCTAACCAAAGAGGTGAAAAATCCATACACTGAAAACTATAGAAAGCTTATGAAAGAAATCAAAGAAGACACACAAAAAAACGGAAAAACATTCCATGCTCATGGATTGGAAGAACAAATATTGTTAAAATGTTGATACTACCCAAAGCAATCTATGTATTCAATGCAATCCCTATCAAAATAACACCAGCATTCTTCACAGAGCTAGTACAAACAATCCTAAAATTTGTATTGAATCAGAAAAGACCCTGAATAGCCAAAGCTATTCTGAAAAAGAAACCAAAGCTGGAGGCATCACAATTCCAGACTTCAAGCTGTATTACAAAACTGTAATCATCCAGACAGTGTGGTACTGGCATAAAAACAGACACATACGCAATGGAATAGAATAGAGAACCCAGAAATGGACCCACAAACATATGGCCAACTAATGTTTGACAAAGCAGGAAAGGATATCCAATGGAAAAAAGATAGTGTCTTCAGCAAATGGTGCTGGGAAAATTGGACAGAGACATGCACAAGAATGAACCTGGACCACTATCTTACACCATACCCCAAAATAAACTCAAAATGGATGAATGACCTAAACGTAAGACAAGAAGCCATCAAAATCCTAGAGGAGAAAACAGGCAAAACCTCTTTGACCTCGGTCACAGCAACTTCTTACTTGACATGTGTCCAGAGACAAGGGAAACAAAAACAAAAATGAACTATTGGGACCTCATCAAAATAAAAAGCTTCTGCACAGCGAAGGAAACAATCAGCAAAACTAAAAGGCAACCCATGGAATGGGAGAAGATATTTGCAAATGACATATCGGATAAAGCATTAGTATCCAAAATCTATAAAGAACTTATCAAACTCAACACCCAAAAAACAACAACCCAGTGAAGAAATGGGCAAAAGACATGAGTAGACACTTTTCAAAAGAAGACATACAGATGGCTAAAAGACACATGAAAAAAAATGTTCAGCATCACTCATGAGGGAAATACAAATCAAAACCACTATGAGATACCACTTCACACCTGTCAGAATGGCTAAAATTAACAACTGAGTCAACAACAAATGTGGGCGAGGATGCGGAGAAAGAGGAACCCTTTTGCACTGCTGGGGGGAATGCAAACTGGTGTAGCCACTCTGGAAAACAGTATGGAGGTTTCTCAAAAAATTAAAAATAGAACTACCCTATGACCCAGCAATTGCCCTACTAGGTATTTATCCAAAGGATACAGGGGTGCTATTTCGAAGGGGCACATATTCCCCAATATTTATAGCAGTGCTATTGACAATAGCCAACGTTTGATAAGAGCCCAAATGTCCATCAACAGATGAATGGATAAAGAAGTTTGGTACATATATACAATAGAATATTACTTGGTGATCAAAAAGAATGAAATCTTGCCATTTGCATTATGTGGATGGAACTAGAGTGTATTATACTAAGAGAAATAAGTCAGAGAAAGACAAATATCATATGATTTCACTCATATGTGGTATTTAAGATACAAAACAGATGAATATAAAGGAAGGGAAGCAAAAATAATATAAAGACAGGGAGGGAGACAAACCATAAAAGCCTCTTGAAATACAGAGAACAAACTGGGGGTTGCTGGAGTGGTTTTGGGTGGGGGGAGATGGGCTAAATGGGTTATGGGCATAAAGGAGGGCACTTGTTGGGATAAGCACTGGCTATTATATGTAAGTGATGAATCACTAAATTCTATTCCTGAAATCATTATTACACTATATGTTAACTAACTTGGATATAAATTAATAATAATAATAACAAAAGAAAAGGATTTGTCAGAGTAGGGATTCATTCAGAGTGAGCATCCCTCCACTCTGTAGACATCAGTGTTTGAGCCAATTCTTTTTTCTTAATGTTTATTTTTGAGAGAGAGAGAGAGAGTGAGTGAGCCAGCAGGGGAGGGACAGAGAGGGAGGGAGACACAGAATCTGAAGCAGGCTCCAGGCTCCAAGCCCAGAGCCCAACATGGGGCTTGAACTCACAAACCACAAGATCATGACCTGAGCCAAAGTTGGACACTCAACCTACTGAGCCACCCAGTTGCTTCTTGAGCCAATTCTTGAAACAGGTGTTGGAGATAAACTATTGAATTGGAAATTGGAGCACTAATAAATGAAATGACTTAACATATGGGATTTTAAAAAAGTTGGGCAAGTCATAAACAGAAAACAGCATGGAATCTCCTTCCTTCCCTATATTTCTTCTCCTTTTTTCTACAAGAATGTTTTTCTAATCTTGTATGTGTCAGGCTTTGTGATTAATGTCAGAGCTGTACTGCCCCTCCTCTCAAAGAGTTCTCAGTAAAGAGGGAGATTCAGGCATAAATGAGTTAAGACATAAGCGTTAAGAATAAGGGGGATGCAAGTACTGTGCTAGCAAGGTGAGTGGAAATAACTAATTTACTTTGCATGCTGTGGCACTAGGAAGACTTTACATATTGGCTGTATTTTGAGCTGGATCTTTAAAAATGTGTCTGCCATACAGAGAGAATAGAAAAGTCCTACCAGCATGAGAGTATAAGGTAAATATAGAGAGTAGCTTATCATGTATATGATGGGTTGGGGTGTGAGTTTGCAAAAATGCGCTAGAGCCAAACAATTAGAAAATTTGATTGTGCTTGGGGAGCTTACCTTTTATGTTAAAGTGGGTAGGAGTCATGAAATGTTTTTAAGAAATACAGTGGCTTAATCATATTTGTTTTTGTAAAGCTATCTTGTGGAATTCAGAAGGGTGGATTGGATTTGGAAGAAACTAAAGACAGGGAAACTAGTTGGGAGACCATGTTGTAGGTCAGGCGATTAATGATGAATCAGGCAGGACAGAGGGATTAAGATGTGAGACATATACAAGGTAGAGTGAATCAACAACTGAGGATAGAAAAGAAGGGATCATGGGTGGGGTGCTTGGATGGCTCAGTCAGCTGAGCGACTGGCTCTGTATTTCGGCTCAGGTCATGGTCTCACAGTTTGTGAGATGGAGCCCTGCATTGGGATTCTCTCTCTTTCTCTCTCTCTCTCTCTCTCTCACAAAATCAATAAATATTTAAAAAGTAAGGGATCATGGGTGACTTTAATATTTCTAATGTATGTGATGGGATGCATGGTGGTTTCATTAAGAAGGAAAGAAAATGCAGAAGGAAAGGCAGAAGAAAAATTGAGTTTTGTGTCTTATAAATTGAGGAGGAATTATCCATTCATCAGCTGTAACTACAGATCTGAAGATGAGGAGAAGGCTGAGGGCTAGAGATTTGATTGGCAAGTCATTAAGATTTATTTGATATCAGTTAAGCCGGGAACTAGCTCTATACCCAACTGGTGTGTCTTAGGGAGACTGAAGTATTGAATGAGGATTAGGCTGTGGTAACTTGTGAGGCCCCTCTGGGCCTTTGAGTAAATATTAAGAGGAAGGAGTGGTTGAAGAATATGGGATAACCAGGAGATGCAGTGCTAGTGAAGTAGAGCTGGAATACCAACTCTGACCATTTGGTTCCTAAACTTGCCTTATTTCTTACACAAGAGGCGTATCATAAAACAATAACTGGATGAAAATTAAGCTCACATCATGTATTACTTAGAACATTCTGGGGTTTATGCAAGAGAAAATAATTTGAACTAGCTTCAGTTAAATAAGACATTCTTATGAGAATGCAGTAGTACCTCACAGAAGCCACGGGTAAGAATGTGATTATAACTAGGAGGCAGACCACCATTGAGGATCTAGGCGGTCTTATGTTACATGGCAAAGGGGAATTAAAGGTACAGATGGAATTAAGGTTGCTAATCAACCTAAAGTAAGATTATTTGAGATTATCTGACAGGCCCAATATAATCATAAGGGACCTTAAATGTGGAAGAGGTCGGCAGAATTGTCAGTGTATCAGAGTAATGTCAGTGCTGTCTTTGAAGATGGAAGGGGGCCATAAACCAAGGAAGTTGCCTCTAAAATGTGGAGAAGTCAAGAAGGATTCTCCCTAGAACCACAAATTCCATAAAGGAATTCAACTCTGCTGACACCTTGATTTTAGCTCAGTGTGACCCTTTTCAGACTTCTGACCTCTGGAGCTATATATAATAAATTTGTGTTGTGCTAAGCCACTAAAGTTTGTGGTTATTTTTTTACAGCAGCCACAGAAAACTATTATTAAGAATGGTTAATACTTGAATAAGAGAGAGAGGTAAAAGATAACTCCAAGGCTGTATTTCTTATGCAGTTGTTCCATGGTGAACTTTAAAAAAAAAATCTGTCCAGCAACTTTTCTCTTGTTCCAGAAATAGCATCTTCCCCCCACACTTTGTTTTTATTTTGTCCTCCAACTGTGGTTCTACTGGGGGTGCCATTCTTTTTTTCTTTTTTTAAGATTGATTTGTTTGTTTATTTATTTATTTATTTATTTAGAGCAAGAGCAAGTGAGGAGGGGCAGAGAGAGACAGAGAGAGAGAATCTCAAGCAGGCCACATGATCAGTGCAGAACCTGATGCTCATGAACTGTGAGATCATGTCCTGAACTGAAATCAAGAGTGGGATGCTCATCCGACTGAGCCACCCAGGCACCCCTGGGGGTGTCATTATTATGTCATAGATATACTTTTTCTCCGAGAATGGTTATTTTACTTCATCTTACCCAATCATGCTCCTTATCTGGTGTTCTAAAAATTGGAACTGAGGGAAGAGAGGCCCATTCTGTCTGGTAACAACGTGACAGGTGTGAGCCCACAATTTATCAGAGACCACGGTTCTAAGCCTGCAGAACATGACTTTCAGAGGTTCCAAAGGAATGACCCTGTCCAGAGAGGCTGGGTTGAGAGCCTAACCTGGAATTTGAAGCATTGCCGCTACTTGTTCTATTTATTCTTTTTTTTTTTAACGTTTATTTATTTTTGAGACAGAGAGAGACAGAGCATGAACGGGGAAGGGGCAGAGAGAGAGGGAGACACAGAATCAGAAGCAGGCTCCAGGCTCTGAGCCATCAGCCCAGAGCCTGACGCGGGGCTCGAACTCACGGACCGCGAGATCGTGACCTGAGCTGAAGTCGGACGCTTAACCGACTGAGCCACCCAGGTGCCCCTGTTCTATTCTTAAAGCCAATCATAGACTTACCCCTTCACAGCTTGGGTTACACAATAACTTTCTCTTTTTTGCCTAAGATACTTCATTTTACTTTTGGTCACTTTAATCAAAATATCCTGACAAACTCAGACACAAAATAAGAAAATAAACCCATAATTTAATGAAAGTTTGTGAACATATATACACATCTATTAAGAATGCAAAAATTACCTTTATTCACCCAGTGGTTTTTTGGGGGCAACTTCTGTATGTGAAACATTTTATTAGTGAAATGAATAGGACAAAGTCCATTTCCAGGCATTCACAGATTTATTCATCCTACAGTCTGTGTTTATGTTTACCAATGTACATACCCTCCTGTAATATGTCCTCACTACAATCCCCCTGTACTTATTTGACAAATGCAAAATAGAAATGAGTTCAAGAAGGTCTGGTTTGTAAAATACACAAATGGAAGGACCACAAAGGTTAATGGGGAGAATTTCAGGATATTCAGATCTCTAAGGGCAATTACCAGACTCTCCCCAAAAATGCTGCCATCACAGTCAAAACAGTTGCTAGGCAGGACTAGGGGTGTGGCCTTGTGACAATTCTTTTATTCTTAATAAGCCAAATGTTTCTCAATTCTATCATAACTAAAGTAAAAAGAAGAAAGGAAAAGTAATTTGGAATATATCACTTTAGGCCCACAGGACAAGGCATGTTGGATTCACTCAGGTGTGTTTGTTTTAATAGCTGATCTGAAGGCACGTGAGATACCCCAGCTGACCAGACTCTAAACAGAAAAGCAAAGAACTTAAAACTAAGCACGCATGCAGCATGGAATAATAATCAAGTTAGGCTTCTTAAAATGCTAAATGCCATAAAACCTGAAACCATTAGGGCAAAGTCCACACAACAACACAGGCCGAAAATTCTGTTTCTCAGACAGGCTTTTAGAAGGTTCAAATTCTAAGGTGCTACCTAAAAAGTAGGGTCAAAGATGCGTCTTATTTGAGAACCCGTGTTCTTCTTCCCAAGATATTTGGGTAGGCTTATTCAACTCTCTTTTTAAGAAAAAGCGGATTATTGTCACCGCAAGTGCAGAAACAGCAGCAACAGTTCTCAGGGAAAGGGCTCAGCTTTAACAGCTGTCTCTAGTTGGATAATCACCCACTACATTCTGGGCTGGCACACAGCAGAGTCAAGTTAACGAGGATACACTGCACAGGAGGTCTGTGCATGAGATATCCCTAAATTCCTCACCTCTGGAGGGCGGATAATATGTGGGGAGATAGGCGTGCAAAAGGGTAAAAGGCTAGCTAGGAAGGATCCAAGGTGGCTCCAGGGAGAGGCGTGGTGGCCCCCGGGGACTGACTAGCTTGGCCTCGCGCCAAACGGGCTTTCTTGAGGATGAGTGTGGGGGTGCACCGAGAGGACTCGACAACTTCTCTGCCTGTGTTATAAACAGACCTCAAGAATGGAAAACTCCAGCCCAGTGCCCGGAGCACTCGGTTTTCCGGACCCAGGCAGCCGCGGCTCCGCCCCTCGGTTTCCCACCCCGCCTGGCCACGCCTCTCCTCTCCTAACCCGGCCCGGGCCCCGCCCCCGCCACCTCCCACCACCATTCTCTTCGGCTCCTCGTTCCTGCTAGGTTCGGCAGCAGTGGGAGCGCGCAGGCGCGGCTGGAGGCTCGCAGAGCGCAGAGTAGCGGCGCGGAGCGCGCGGTAAGTGAGGTGTTGGCGCCGGGATTGTGGCTGGGGAACCAGGTTCGCGCCGAACATCCCGGCAAGGTTCGGGGAGTGTGCGGGTGAGTGCCCGGGGAATCTTCGGTCCCGGGAAGAGAAATTGGCCGGACGTGAGGCAGGGGGAGTTGGCCGCGCTGCCTAAGAGTGTCTAGCTCCGGCCGCGTGGGGAGCGGAGTACGTGGTGGCGGGAGTGGGTGAGGGTTTGTGTGAGGAGAAAAATAGGAGGGAAGGGCTCTAGAGACTGAAGTCCTTACTCAGGCTTGGCAGGACCGGGAGGCTCGCCAAGGGCGCTGGAGGGTGTCCCAGCTTCAAGTTCAGTATCCCCTTCTGGGTGCCCCTGAGCGGCGTCCCGGGCCCATCCCTTCCCCCGCCCCGCCTCTCAGAGTGCGGAGTTGCCAGGAACGTTCCTGGTTTGGGGGGAGAGGATTTGGGGAAGGTAGGCTCTCGCCCCTGGCTAGTGCCAAGGAGGGCGTGGCGTTCGTGTGACTTTCCTTCACCCCGCCTCCGGGAATGTGTCCGTCTTCTGGTACATTGTGCTCATGGACTTTTTAACAAAGGCTATGACTGTTTTCTAGGCAGTGGCGGGTGACAGCGGGGCGGGTCAGTGGGAGGGGGGCGCGTACGAGGTCGCGGTGTGGTCCTGGGGGACGGGGGCGGGGGCCGGCGTGGAGGGAGTGGAAGGAAGGGAACAACCTTCCTGCCTCAGCTTTTTCCTTCTTCCTGGTCCGCTGATTTTGATCAGTGGTAAGAACAGCCTCAAGAGGGATATGATTGGAAATCAGTGTGTGTTCGGACTCTGGCTGCAGCCGTTGGTTTTGTAACTGTGCTGTTGATGTATTTTCTAAGTGTCCCTTCAGAAGGAGAAAAACGAAACTAATGAAATCGAAGAGGAAATAATTGAACGAAAGGGTGAAGAGGTGGAGTGTCAAAACTTAGAGCTAAATTAATGCCTTCTGGTAGTCATAGTATAAATAAAGCCAGACTTTGAAGGATGTGAAGGTGTGCAAGTCAGGGGAAGTGAGGAGATTAGGGTGCTGTTGATTGTTTCAATCAAGAGGGAATTATTGGATGTGTGTGTGTGAAGGTGTTGCCAAGTTCTTGGATAGACTCACTTTAGAACCCTTACAAATGATACTGAGAATATAAAACACTAGGGCAAATACTGTGATATTGGATAAGGTTCCAGGGCTTTCATTTGCAAAATTAGAGTCTTTATGAAAAGTAGTATGTGTGTTTTCAAGCATAAATGTTGATTTTTTTACTCATCTGTTTAACTTAATACAACAAAACAAACAACTTCTTCCTCCTCCACCCCTTTCCCTTGATTGTGAATCCTGTTTCATAAACATTTAACTTTCAGATCTAAAGTGTTTAAAGGCACCCCCACCCCCAAAGTGAATAGGATTTCTTCATGTGTTGTCATTTTACTCTTTCTTTTCCTGTTATTTTAAGTTAAATTCCATGAACATTACCAATTTTGGGGAGGGAGGTGTTACGGATACCTTTTCCTTTTCCAGTGCTTAATGAACCCTTGTTCCTCCTTTCAGACTCAGCCCAAATTTTTCTTGGAAAAATTTGCAAACTCTCCCAGAATGAATTAATCGCCCTCTTTTCTGTTAAACTAATACCACTGGTCTTATTTCTCTCTTGGAACTAGAACCTCAGTCTTCTGTGCTACCCCAAAACCTAGGGCTTCTGGGTATGTATTAAGTGCCTAATAAATGCACTTACATGTAGATGTTAATAAATGCTGTTAGAAGATAATTCATATTGTGTAAAGTTAATGGGATAATAAAAGAAATGCAGAATACTGAAATTATCTGTAATTGAATGACATTATTTGGAATGTGGATAAGAAAAAGTGTGGCAATAAGTCCCCATTTATTAGTCTGGTTTATCCTTCTAAAAGAGGTGGAAAAGCTTTGCAAATATAGGCAAAATAGGCATCAGAAAAGGGCAAAATTTCAAACAGGTCAGCTTCTGATACTGAAACTAGTGAAAAGTCCAACATAAAACTGAAGATTAATCTTTTGTAGAAAGACACTAACTGGGTACTGCTGTAATTTAGGAATTTGCAAGTGAATCAAGCTGGCCAGATGGTATCCTCTGAAGGCTAATAATGTAACTAAAGAAACTAACCTATTAGACCAATTAGAGAGTCTAATCAGTTGTGTTTAGAAGGAATACTTATAAATCTTAAGGTGGTTTGAACATTTGGCTAATGGGCCTCTTCATGTGGTAGTACCCTCAATAGGCTTGGCCCCACTATTTCTGCAGCCTGTTTTTGACATCTGTCTTAAGTCTACCATCATCATTGTCTTTACAGTCACCTTTGGCTCTTGAAAGGAATTATCTTCCCTTTGCTCCCTACCACTCAAGCTCATCACCCCCTACCTAGCTTTCATCTCCTCAGTAGATTTACTGACTGGAGACAATATCATGAACAAAATGATCACTCAGTTTAGAAGTGAGTAGAATTCACACGAGTCTGAAAATGAGTCAAGATGGGCTACTTGGTTAGTCTGTCTCATCCCAGCAAAGCGGATAACTGACTTCTATTTTACTCCTTTCATTTTGTTCCCTCTTGATCTAAATGTGAAGTTTTTCTTTCTGTCACTTAAAAAAAAAAATAATGTTAACCATTGTTCACCCCCAAACACTTCAAGTTAGTACCTGGTTTTTATGAGAAAACCTTGGGTCTCAGAAAGGATGAGTAGAGTCCATGAAACTTTTTAAAAGAAGTTCTACAGGGGCATGAAACTTTTTAAAAGAAGTTCTACAGGGGCACCTGGGTGGCTCAGTCGGTTAAGCTACCGACTCTTGATTTTGGATCAGGTCATGATCTCATGTTTCTTGAGTTGGAGCCCCACATCGGGCTGTGCGCTATCAGTGCTTGGGATTCTCTCTTTCCTTCTCTCTTTGCCCCTCCTTCTCTCTCTCAAAAATAAATAAACATTAAAAAAAAGCTCTGCCAAAAAAGATTGGGGGGTGCTCCTGGGTAGCTCAGCTGGTTAGGCAGGTGTGGAGCCTGCTGGGGATTCTCTTTCTCCCTCCCCTCTGCCCATCTCCTGCTCACACTCATGTATGTGCGCATGAGCTCTCTTTCTCAAAAATAAACAAATAAAGTTCTACATACATCCTTTGTGGCCTTTAGACTCGCTTACTGAAAAAGATACTCCAAACCAATGTGGTTAAGGCTTCCTTTTTTTTTTAAGTTTATTTATTTATTTTGAGAGAGAGAGTTTGTGAGCAGGGGGAGGGGCAGAGAGAGAGGGAGAGAGAGAATTTCAAGTGGGCTCCATGCCCTACTTGGGGCTCCATCCCACAAACTGTGAGGTCATGACCTAAGCCCAAATTAAGTCAGTCACTTAACTGACTGAGGTACCCAGGAGCCCCAAGTCTTCCTTTTTAAACTTTCTTCACCTAGAGTTCCTCTTCATATTTCTATTTTTTTCCTCTCATTCTTTGTCGAGACAACCCCAGCCACTTCCACTGAGCCATCTTCTTAGGGTCTGTCCAAGACTCTCTTTCCCACTCTGTGCAGGATACAATATGATCATCAAGGGCATGGAATATGGAGGCATTTGTTAAACTTTGTCAGTTTCTTCATTTATAAAAATGATGGTTATAATATTTACATGGTAAGTGAGGTCAGGAATATTACAGTTTATAATGTTTAACACATACTAATTGCCCTAAAAATGGTACTATTGTTATTTGTTTTTTTTAATTTTTTTCAATGTTTATTTATTTTTGAGAGATTGAAATGGAGTGTGAGTGGGGGAGGGTCACAGAGACAGAGGGAGACACAGAATCTGAAGCAGGCTCCAGGCTCTGAACTGTCAGGACAGAGCCCTATGCAGGGCTCGAACACACTAACAGTGAGATCATGACCTGAGCCTGAGCTGAAGTAGATGCTTAACTGACTGAGCCACCCAGGTGCCCCACGTACTATTGTTATTTGTAATTGCCATTTCTTATGAGGAATATAATTTCAGTAGCAGTTAATTCCAAAATGTGATTGTATTGGGGCACTTGGGTGACTCAGTTGGTTAGGAGTCCGACCTCAGCTCAGGTCATGATTTTGCAGTTTGTGGAATTCAAGCCCTGCGTCGGGCTCTGTGCTGACAGCTCAGAGCCTGGATCCTGCTTTGGATTTTGTGTCTCCGTCTCTCTCTGTCCCTCCCCCACTCACACTTTGTCTCTTTCTCTCTCTTACAAATAAAACATTAAAAAAAATTTTTAAATGTGGTTGTATTGACATCTCCTACACTGTTCAAACTCTAGTTCTGTATTTGTAGATCCTTCCTAAAACAGGGAGGGATTATCTAAAACAGGTGGCTTAACACAGTGGTTCTCAAACATCAGTGTCACAATAATCACAATAATGCTCACTTAATTGTAAGTAAAATTGGAAGGGTGACAAAAGATGAGTCCAAGATTTTGATCTGAGCAATTGGAAGGATGGAGTAGCCATTTAGTGAGATGTGGAAGATTGTAGGAGGAGAAACTTTGAGAGGAGGAGGATCAGGAATTCAGTATGGAGGCACCTGGGTGACTCACTGGGTTGAGTGCCTCTTGATTTTGGCTCAGGTCATAATCCCAGGGTTGTGGGATTGAGTCCCTTGTTGGCTCTGTGCTGAATATGGAGCCTGCTTGAGATTCGCCCTCGCCCTTGCCCTTCCCATCCCCTCCCCTGCCTCCCTTCCTCCCTCCCTCCCTCCCTTTCCCCCTCTCCATCCCTTTGCCCCTTTCCCTTGCTCCTGAGTGTGCTTTATCTAAAATAAATAAATGAATAAAAAGTTCAGTACTGTGCATGCTGAGTTCAAGATGACTTTGATATGTGGGTGGAATTCAGGAGAGAGGTATGTGTAGACAGGAAGCTCTGGGAATGGATCAAATCATTACAAGGAAAGAGAAGAGGACACTCCTTTGCTTTAAAAAAATATTAATGAACTACTTTTAGAGGACTTTAGGTTCACAGCAAAATTAAGCATAACATACAGAGAGTTCCCATATCCCCCCCCCCCCCCCCCCCCCCCCCCCCCCGTCCCTAGACACAAACAACCTCCTCCACATCAACATCCTGCAACACAGAGGTACATTTGTTACAATTGATGAACTTACATTGACACATTTTGTTTTTTATTTTAGGGAGAGAGAGAGAGACAGAGAGAGAGCGAGCGAGAGCGCGAGCACGCGCGCCCGCGAGAGCGTGCACTCAGGAGCACAAGCAGGGTGGAGGGGGGGTGGGGAGGAGGGACAGAGGTGGGGGGAGAGAGAGAGAGAGAGAGAGAAAGAAAGAAAGAAAGAAAGAAAGAATGAATTTTAAGCTCATCATGGAGCCCCCCCCATGCAGGGCTGGATCCCATGACCCTGGGATCCTGACCTGAGGAAAAATCAATATTTGGGTGCTTAACTGACTGAACCACCCAGGCACCCCATTCTTGCTTTGACACATTTTTATCATCTGAAGTCCATAGTTTAAGGTTTACTCGCAGTGTTTTACACTCTGTGGGTTTGAACAAATGTTTAATGACTGTATCTACTGTGGTATCATACAGAATAGTTTCACTGCCCTAAAAAAATTCTGTATTCTATTTATCTACCTCACTACCTCACCTCCTCCCCCCCACCACCACCCGCCCCAACCTCTCCTGTCCCCAGGCAACCGCTGATCTTTTTACTGTCTCCATAGTTTTGCCTTTTCCATAATGTCATATAGTTGGAATCATAGTATGTAGCCTTTTCCTATTGGCTTCTTTCACTTAGTAGTATGTAATTAAGGTTTCTCCATGTCTTTGCATGGCTCGATAGCTCATTTCTTTTTAGTGCTGATTCACATTCCAGTGTCAGGATGCACCACAATTTATTTATCCATCAATCTACTGAAAGACATCTTGGTTCCTCCCAGGCTTTGGCAATTGTGAATAAAGATGCTCTAAACATCTGTGTGCAGGTTTTTATGTGGACATGAGTTTTTAACTCCTTTGGGTAAATACTATGGAGGACAATTGCTGGATCCTATTTTAACAGTATGTTTGCTTTTGTAAGAAACAGCCGGACTGTATTTCAAAATGGCTGTACCATTTTGCATTCTCCCTCACAATGAGAATTCCTGTTGCTCCACATTTCTACCAGCATTTAGTTTTGTCAGTGTTTTGGATTTTAGCCATTCAGATAAGTGTGTAGGGGTATCTCATTGTTTTCATTTGAAATTCACTAATGACATATGGTATTGAATATCTTTTCTTTTTTTTAAATTTTTTTTAATGTTTATTTATTTTTGTGAGAGAGACAGAGACAGAGCTTGAGTAGGGGAGAAACAGAATCCAAAGCAGGCTCCAGACTCCAAGCCATCAGCCCAGAGCTGGACGTGGGGCTCAAACTCATAAACTGTGAGATCATGACCTGAGCCAAAGTCAGATGCTTAACCGACAGAGCCACCCAGGCGCCCTATTGGACATCTTTTCATATGTTTACTTGCTGTTTATCTTCTTTGATGAGGTTTCTTTTTTTTTTTTTTAATTTTTTTTTAACGTTTATTTATTTTTGAGACAGAGAGAGACAGAGCATGAGCAGGGGAGGGTCAGAGAGAGGGAGACACAGAATCTGAGACAGGCTCCAGGCTCTGAGCTGTCAGCACAGAGCCCGACGCGGGGCTTGAACTCACTGACCGTGAGATCATGACCTGAGCCGAAGTTGGCCACTTAACCTACCGAGCCACCCAGGCGCCCCTGATGAGGTTTCTTTTTAGGTCCCTTGCCCATTTTTTAATCAGGTTGTTCATTTTCTTATTGTTTTAGGAGTTCTTTGGGTAATGCTCCATCACATGTCTATTTTGGAAATCTTTTCTCTCAGTCTGTGCCTTGTCCTCTTGACATTGCCTCTCACAGAGCAGAAATTTCTAATTTTAATGAAATCCAACTTATCAATGACTTCTTCCCACAGATCATGCCTTTAGTGTTGTATTTAAAAGTCATCACCATACCCAAGGTCAATTAGGTTTTCTTCTGTGTTATCTTCTAGGAGTTTTATAGTTTTGCATTTTACATTTAGTCTGTGATCCATTTTGAGTTAAATTTTGGGAAGGGTGGAAAGTCTGTGTTTAGATTCTTTTTTGTGTGTGCGTAAGTGGATGTCCAGTTGTTCCAGGTCATTTGGTGAAAGGACTGTTCCATTGTATTGCCTTTACTCCTTTGTCAACAGTTGACTGTATTTGTCTGGGTCTATTTCTGGGCTCTCTTTTCTATTCCATTCATGTCTTAGTATTCTTTACCAATACCACAGTCTTGATTACTGTACCTTTTAATAAATCTGTAAATATAAGGTAGTGTCAGTCTTGTGACTTTATTCTCCTTTAATATTGAGTTGGCTGTTCTAGGTCTTTTGCCTATCCATATAAATATTGGAGTAGGATTGTAATTATCCACAAAATAACTTGTTAGATTTTGATTAGGATTGTGTTGAAACTATTGGTCAATTTGGAAAGAGCTGACATCTCAACAATACTGAGTCCTTCTATCCATGAACATGAAATATTTCTCCATTTATGTAGTTCTTCGTTGATATCTTTCATCACAGTTTTGAAGTTTTCCTTAAAGATTCTGTACATACTTTGTTAGGTTTATACATAACTCATTTTAAGGGTGCTGATGTAAATGGTAGTGTATTTTTAATTTCAAATTCCACTGACTTATTGATGTATATAGGAAACTGATTAATTTTTATATATTAATCTTATACAACATTGCTATAATTTCTTATTAGTTCCAGGAATTTTTTGTTGATTCTTCCGGATTTTCTATATTGATGAGAATGTCATCTGGGAACAAAGACCGTTTAATTTATTTCCCTATCTGTGTAACTTTTATTTACTTTTCTTATTGCATTAGTTAGGACTTCCAGTATGGTGTTGAAAAGGAGTGGTGAGAGGGACATTATTGTCTTGTTCCTGATAGTGGGAAAATTTTGAGTTTTTCACTATTAGGTATGATGTTAGGTGTATGTTTTTTGTTAAGGTGTTCTTAACAAGTTGAGAACCTCTATTTACTGAGAGGTTATTTTTGTTTCTTTGTTTTAACCATGAATGGGATCTAAATTTTGTCAAATACTTTTTTGGCATCTATTGGTATAATCATATGATTTTTCTGTTTTAGCATGTTGATGTAATGGATTACATTAATTAGTCTTTGTTGAAACAACCATGCATACCTGAGATAAATCTCACTTGGTCATGGTGTATAATTTTTTTTTTTAAAGTAAGTCAAACCATTTTTTGTTTTATTTTAATTAAAAATTTTTTTAAGTTTATTTATTTATTTTGAGACAGTGAGAGTGAGGGAGGACCAGAGAGAGGGGGAGAGAGAATCCCAAGTAGGTTCTGGGCTGTCAGTGCAGAGCCCAACACAAGGCTTGATCTCATGATAGTGAGATCATGACCTGAGCTGAAATCAAGTTGGACACTTAACCAACTGAGCCACCTAGATGCCTCTGTAATTCTTTTTATACACTGTTGGATTTTATTTGCTAATATTTTGTTATTTTTGCATGATATATTCATGAGTGATATTGGTCTATAGTTTTCTTGTAATGTCTTTGCCTGGTTTTGGTATTAGGGTAATTCTGGCCTCATGAGAAAGGAATATTCTCTTGGTTTCTGTCTTCTGGAAGAGGTTGTAGAGAATTGGTATAATGTTTCCTTGAGTGTTTGATAGAATTCACAGATGAGTCCATCTGGTCTTACTGCTTTCTGTTTTGGAAGGTTATTAATTATGGATTCATTTTTTTAAATAGATATAGGCCTGTTCATATTGTCTATTTTTTCCTTGTGTGAGTTTTGGCAGATTGTATCTTGTAAAGAATCCATTCAATTCGTATAGGTTAGCACATTCGTAGACATAGATTTGTTCATAATAATCCTTTATTAACCTTTTAATGTCTGTGTGATCTGTAGTGATGTCTCTTCTTTCATTTCTGATACTGTAATTTGTGTCTTCTCTTAGCCTGGCTAGTGGTTTATTGATTTTATCTTTTCAGAGAATCAGGTTTTGGTTTTGTTTTTTTTCTCTATTGATTTCTTGTTTTCCATTTAATTGCTATCTAATTTTTATTATTATCTTTTTGCTTTTAATTTGCCCTTTTTCTAGTTTTCTCAGGTGGAAGCTTAGATGGTTGATTTTAGAACTTTTTTTCTAATATATATATTCAATGCTGTAAATTTCCCTCTAAGCACTCCTTTCACTGCATCTCACAGTATTTGATAAGTGGTATTTTCATTTTCATTTAGTTAAAAATATTGTTAATTTCTCTTGAGAGTTCTTTGATCCGTGTGTTATTTAGAAGTTGCTTAACTGCTTTGTATTCTGAGATTTTTTCAGTTATCTTACCGTTATTGATTTCTAGTTTAATTCCATTGTAGTCTGAGAATAGACATTGAATGATTTCTATTATTTTAAATTTGTTAAGGTATTTTTAATCTCATAGGATGTGGTCTGTCTTGGTGCATATTCCATTGAACTGGAGAAAAACATGAATTCTGCTGCTGTTGGATGAAGTAGTCTGTAGATATTAATTATATCCAATTGATTGATAGTGCTGTTGAGTTCAACTATGTACTTACTGAATTTTTGCCTGCCTAGTCTGTCCATTTCTGTTAGAAGGGTATTGAAGTCTGCAACTATAATAGGAGATTATTCTATTTCTCCTTACAGTTGTGTCAGTTTTTGCCTCATATAGTTTGACATCCCATTGTTATGTGCATACACATTAAGGATTGTTTTGTCTTCTTGGAGAATTGACCCCTTTATCATTATGTAATGATCCTCTTGATCTCTGATAACTTTCTTTGCCCTGAGTCTACTGTATCTGAAATTCACATAAGCTACTCCTGCTTTCTTTTGATTGGTTGATAGCATGGTATATCTTTCTCTGTCCCTTTGCTTTTATTTATTTATTTATTTTCAAATTTTTATTTAAATTCTAGTTAATACAACCATCCCTTTACTTCTAATCAATATGTCTCTTTGTAGTTAAAATGGTTTTCTTATAGACAGCATTTAATTGGGTTTTGTTTTTTTTCCACTCTGACATTCTCTTTTAATTGGTATATTTAGATCATTGTTGGATTCATATCTACTGTATTGTTACTGGTTTGTATTTGTTGCCCTTGTTCTTTGTTTTTATCTTCCACATTTTTTTTTGCCTTTTGTGTTTTTTTTTTTTAAGTTTGTTTTTGAGAGGGCGGGAGGGGGAGAGAGAGAAAAATCCCAAGCAGGTTCCACATTGTCAGCGTGGAGCCCAATGTGGGGTTCCAACCCCCGAACAGTGAGATCATGACCTGAACCAAAATCAGTAGTTGGATGCTTAACCAACTGAGCCACCCAGGCACCCCAGTATCTTTTGTTGTGGTTTTAATTGAGCATTTTATGATTCCATTTTCTCTCATTTCCTTGCATATTAATTATGCTCTTTAAAAGATTTTTTTAGTGGTTGCCCTAGCATTTGCAAAATGCATATTTCCAACTACTCCAATTCTACTTTTGAATAATACTGTGCCACTTCATGAGTAATTCAAGTACCTTATAATAACAGAATATTCCAAATTTATCTTTCCCATGCCTGTATCATTGTTGTCATTCATACCAGTTCTCCATAAGCATATTATATATATAACCACTCATAATTGAATGCATCGTCGCTATTTTGAACAAATCATCTTTTAGATCAATTCAGAATAAGAAAAATTAAAGTTTTTTAGTTTTACTTTATTAATTTTTTTATGTTCTTTTTTCTTTATGTATATCAGACCTATATTATTTTCCTTCTCTCTAAACTTCTTTTAACATATCTTGCCAGGCAGATGTACTTGGCAAAAAAATTTCCTCAATTTTTGTTTGAGAAAGTCTTTATTTCTCCTTCCTTTTCGAAAAATAAGTTTTCAGGGTACAAAATTGTGTTGGCGTGTGTTTTTTCTCTCAACACTAATGAATGTTTCACTTTACTCTCTTGCTTGTGTGGTGCTTGAGAGAAAGTTGGTTGCAATTTTTACCTGTGCTCCTCTAGAGGCAAGGTGTTCCCCCCCCCCCGCTTCTTTCAATATTTTTTATCTTTGATATTTGCAGTTTGACAATGATTGCCTACATGTTATTTGTTTGTTGTTTTAACATTTATCCTGCTTGGTGTTCTCTGAGCTTCCTGAATCTGTGATTTGGTATCTGACATTTACTGGAGAAAGTCTCAGTCATTATTGCTTCAGATATTGCTTCTATTCCTGTCTTTACTTCCACTTTCTGATATTCTCATTATGCATATGTTACCCTGTGTACTTGTCCCACAGTTCTTGGATTTTTTTTTTCAGTCTTTTTTCTCTTTCCTTTTCTGTTTTGGAAATTTCTTTTCTCCTATTTTCAAGTTTAGAGATTGTTTCCAAGCCATGTCCCATCTACTAATGATCCATCAAAGGCATTCTTTATTTCTTTTACAGCATTTTTGATTGGTAGTATTTTAAAAAATTCTTTCTTAGCAGTTCCATCTCTCTGGTTATATTACATCTATTCTTACATGTTGCTTAAAATTTTTTTTTAATGTTTATTATCAAGATACAGAGAGCATGAGCATGAGAGGGGCAGGGAGAGGAGGGGAGGACACAGAATCCAAAGAAGGCTCCGGGCTCTGCACTGTCAGCACAGAGCCTGACGCGGGGCTGGAACTCATAAACTGTGAGACCATGGCCTGAGCGGAAGTTGGACGCTTAACTGACTGAGCCCCCCAGGCGCCCCACATGTTGCTTATTTTTTCTATTAAAACAAATAGCATATTAATCCTAATATTTTAAAATTCCTGGTCTGAAATTTCCAACATTTCTGCCATATCTGACTCTAGTTCTGATGTTTGTTCAGTCTCTTCAAACTGTGTTTTGCCTTTTCATATGCCTTGCAATTTTTTGTTGAAGGGTAGACATGATGTATTGGGTAAAAGCAACTATGGTAGATAGGCCTTTAGTAATGTTGTAGTAAGGTGTGGGGGTAGGGGAAGTGTATAGTTCTGTGATTTGGTCTCAGTGTTTGGTGAGCTTGTAATGCTTGTACCGTGAACTTCACCAGTGCTTCTCAGTATTTTTTCCCCCTTAGGTGGTGGTATTTCTGGGGGCGGGGCAGGGGGGGGCTGGAGTTGTGTATTTCTCCTCTCTCTAGTAGGTTTGAGTCTTGTTAGGTTCTGGTAAAATAGGGTCTTCTGAGGGAAGTCCTTGTTGCGAAGAACAGAGTGCTCTGGCATATTTCAAAAAGACTCCCTTTTCCCTCCCTGCCCTGGAAGCACAAGGGAATTTTTCTTCACTATTTAATGTGGGAACCAGGTCTAGCTTCTGAAGGTAAATCTCACAAAAGTGTGGCCTCCCCCCCCCATGACTGGGTCCACCTGAAGAGTTTACCTCTCCTACTTGTCTATACTGCCACCTCCAACAATTCATCACTTACAGTTCAGGTTGTCCTACCTTGGCACGGTTACCTCTGAGATTTCTGCTTTTGGATTTCTGCTTGTTTAGGTTCTCTTACTCTGTATTTGCTTGTCTTTCCAGTTTGGGGGCAGCAGTTTGCCCTGTGATCTCACTTCTCTGATGGACTTAAGAAGTGTTGGATTTTCAGTTTGATCAACTTTTTACCTGTTAACTAAGAGAGAGTTGTGACTTCTGAGCTCCTTATGTGCCAGCCTGGAAACTAGAAGTTCCCTGTTGCTTTTCTTGAGACTTTTATCATTTAATTGTCTGTAATATTAGTGGGTTTGTTTGTTTTTTGCCTGTTTCAACCTTTATATAAATGGGATCATGTGTATATACATCTTTTTTTGAGTTTATTTATTTTGAGAGAGAGAGAAAGAGAGCAAGAGAGAGAAGGAGTGGGAGGGGCAGAGAGATGGGGGAGAGAGAGAAGAATCCCAAGCAGGCTCTGCGCTGTCAAGGCAGAGCCTGATGTAGGGGCTCAATCTCACAAAGAGTGAGATCATGACCTGAGCCAAAACTGAGGATCGGACACTTCACTGACTGAGCCACCCAGGTGCCCGTGTATATATATCCTTTTGCTCATCATTATGTTTGTGGGATAAATTCATTAGTTTGATACTTCTCAAACATTGATGCGAATGTGTATCCCTTACGGATCTTGTTAAAATGTAGATTCTGATTTGGCAAGTCTGGGATGTATCCTAGATTCTGCTTTTTTAACCAGGTTTCATGTGATGCTGATGTTTTTTTTCCCCATAGACTGTACTTGGAGTAATAATAAGGTTCTAGTTCAGCCCATTTTCAACTGCTCAGTATGCTTTGTATACCTCAGGTAATCTGTATAGATTTTCTGCTGGAATAGGAAGGATATGGGAAACTATCCTTTGCCAAGTATCATTTTCCAGAACTGGGGCTTGGAGGAAACAAGTTACTTTATATTTAAAATGGATATTGTCGTCAATATAGTAAATTGAAGATGGTATTTGAATAAAATATTAGCAAGATAGTCTTGTAAAATTTCTCACATTGCATTTTTAGTTGTAGGTTATTATATATAGGTAATTTTTTGGTAAGGTAAAATTGAAAGGACAAATTGGTGCACATGTGTACATGTATGTGTGCTCACTTAGGTATGTAGGGGAGTAATAAGGTAACTTTTTTTCAGAGCTTTTGACAGGAAGTAATAACTCAGATGTTTTGTTTTGAATTTATTCCCCCTGTTCACAGGGCTTAGAAGACAGCTTCTTGCTGTTGTAACACCTTTTCCACAATGACATAGTAATTTGGTTATCCTGAAAACCCTGGGAACCATAGAAATAGTATTGTCAGTAGAAGTGGACTTTTATTAGAGTCCTAAAGAAATGGCTTTATGCAATATATGTCAAACTGTAATTCAGCCTTTACTGAACACCTTTGCTGTGTAAGGAGCATGTATACTAGTTTTACCTTTTATAAAAGAGAAGTTTAAATACTCAAGAATGTTATTGAGGAAAAAAAGAATGTTATTAAGCATAATGAAGTGAGAATCAAATAAGGTACCAGAAGACAGGGATAATCAAAGCTTTTAAAAATGCTCAATGGTTGCTTTGCTTTCTCCATTATTGGGTGGTAATAATTGGTATACTTATTTTCAAGCTCATTCAGATACTAATGATGAATTTTTGATAGCCCTCATTATTTTCTTGAAAGGCTTGGCATTTAAATGGGTCATAATTTAAATGACAATGTGAACTTCCTAGGTTTAGTGCCTCAGAATTTAGAACCTAGGGTTTCTTTAGGAAAATGTGTTATCTTTTATGTCCCTGACTTGGAGTAAGATTTCTTATATTTTATTTTCTCTCTTCTTTCAAAATTGTGTCTTAGAAGGTGTTTGTTATTTTCTGGAATCCTAGGTAATTAAACCCTTCCTTTTTGAGTGGCAAAGCCTGGTTATTCAGAGCACTATGTGTTCTGCATATCTGCCACAATCTGTCTCTAGTATGCTTGTTCTTTGTGGTTTGGTTTCTAATGTTATGCATTCCAATTTTGTAGAGAAAAAAATCCATATGACTAACTCACCACAGTAATCCTCTCTGACATGTTTGCTTCAGGGAGAAAGCTGGCAAAGTTAGAAACATATGCCTAGCTTTAAAATTTGCTGTCACTGCAAAAAAAAAAAAAAAAAAAAGTTAATGGAATATATTCTAGTTTCTCTCTCTGTGTTAGTCTTACTCATGGGACCAGAGTAATGATTTTGGCAAGGATACATTTACTTTCCCATGTAGTTTTATCATGCTTCAGTATCTCACTCATTTTTCTTAGGATTTATCAAGAAAATAGTATTACATATGGAAGTAAAAAATATTTTCTTGGGGCACTGGGTGGCTTAGTTGGTTGAGTGTCCAGCTCTTGATTTTGGCTCAGGATCTTGTGGTTCGTGAGATTGCGCCCTTCTGTCAGGCTCTGTGCTGACAGCGCAGGTCCTGCTTGGGATTCTCTCTCTCCCTTTGTCTCTGCCCCTCCCCCGCTCACAGTCTCTCTCAAATTAAATAAATAAACATTAAAGAAAACGTTTCTTTAGACCCATAAACAGTCTTCAGATGTCAGTGTCCAAATGTTTTTGTTGCATTGATATGAATTATATTGCAAAATCAATGTGTTCTTTGAATTTTAAAGTTTCTTTAAAGTGCTAATGGTAGATGTTAATATTTATTACCATTTTCTGTATATTTTATTCTCTAAACTATGAATGTTTACCCAGTTTATAGAACTGACCTTTGCAAAGTTGACCAGTCCATTCCCACTGCTCTTGTCCTAGTTCAGATTTTATTACTTCTTTCCTAACACTATAGTCATATCCCTTTTACTGGTCTACCAGTCTTTAACTTGAATCTGCCCATCCACAGGTACTCAAAGCCTCCAGTTTATAGACACCGCCCTTCACAGTGCTTTCAGAACGCCCCATCCACCCTTGTAGATCCAACTATTCACTTTCTCAAAGGCTGTGTATGCCTAACCTTTCTGAGTTGGCTTCAGCTTTTTCTATTTGAGTTCCTCTTTTGCATTTCAATTCTTAACTATTTAGGTGGGGCCACTTCTCTGCTACAGTCTCAGCCTTAGAGCTAGAGGTCAGAGCATCTATTTTGTCTTTATCTACTTGGTCTCTGTCTGGTTCCTAATACCAGGAGTCAGGATGCTGAATATTCCTGGACTCCTGGCGTCTGTAGTGGGTCTTCTCCAGTCTCCTTTAACATCTAGTATCAGGATCCTCAGAAGACCAGGAATGGACTGGGGCAAATCCTGTGTAGAGTGAGATTTTATTTTTTCTTTGAAACCCAAACCTGTTTATGGCAGTTATGTTTTTCACAGGAGTATACTGAGTTTATTATTCAGAAGATTTCCTGAACTATTTTTTCTTCTCATCTCTCAACTCTTGGCTATGTGGGTTATGTTCTTTAATAATAATAACAATAATAACATAATAATAATGATAAGCCACTCCTGGCCACATGGATTATCTTTCTTAATAACAACAAGAATAGTAACAGCAATGACAGTAACCCTTCTGTGCTGTACCAGATATGTTACTTTCATTATTTTTATTACTCTGTATGGTATATGATATCTCCATTTTACAGTGAGGACACTGCAGTTCAGAGAGGTTAAGTGCCCCCGGTCACTTTGGGATATGTGGTAGAGCTGGAATTCGAATCCAAGTCTCCCTTGCACTAAGTGTTGGAGCTTTTTCCAGGAGGCCCCATTGCATGAAGCATGCTTTTGGGCTGCCTCTTCCCATTCTCAGTTTTACATAGTGAGTACACAGTGAAATTGTATTTAGGAAGAGAAAATATATATTGAATGCTTACTATGTGTGCCTTTTAAGCATCAGCCATGGTCTAGCAAGCATTAAGTAGTTAATGAATGTTGAATAGATGAATGAAAGGGTACTATGTAAATTAGTTAGAAAGGCTAATCTCTCTGTGTTTAACACAGTGGCAGGCATGCTGTAGGCACCCCAAAAAAATATTGGTTGTATTGATGAGATTATCCATTCAAATGGTCTTTGATTTAATTAGATTATCCACTGTAGTCTTCTGTTAAAACAGATGATGATAAGTATAAGTATTTAAGTCAGAGTAGCCTTCTGGTGATGTAAAGATGTGTTTTTTTCCTTTGGATCCCTCAAAAAGTAATTGATATCATATGATGAACTCTACTTCCAGAAGGCTTCATTTACTGACTTCATCTTACTGCATCTCTTATCCAGTCCCTAAAACTCCTTCCTTAACCTCTGCCCTTTTCCCTGGATAATGCCATCCATTCCCATGACTTCACCTTCATTCTGCATACTGACAGTTCCCACAGCTGTATCTAGTCAGAATTTTTCCTTGATCATCCAGGCTCATATAAATGACAGTGTACCTTAAACTGAAATTCTTTTTTTTTTTTCCAAAAAAATTTTTTCAGCGCTTATTCATCTTGAGAGAGAGAGAATGAATGGATGAGCGAGCATGGCAGGGGCAGAGAGAGAGAATCTGAAGCAGGATCAAGGCTCTGAGCTGTCAGCACTGAGCCCGACATGGGGCTTGAAGCCACAAACTGTGTGACCTGAGTGAAGTCGGATGCTTAACCGACAGAGTCATCCAGGCACCCCTGAAATTCTTAAATAAAACTTCTTCCCCAGCCCGCTGATGTGACGGTGGGGTTCTGGGAGTGAATGGTCAGGAAATTATTCTTGAGACATTTTTGGTGCAAAAAGGTGGTTTTATTAAAGCATGGAGACAGGGACAGGACCCGTGGGCAGAAAGAGCTGCACTGGGATGTGAGGAGCAATTGATTATATACTTTTAAGTTGGGAGAGGCAGAGATAAAGGAAGTTTCCAAAAGGATTTTCATATTTTAAAGAAGACAGGATCCTGGAGGTCTGGCTCCTGTCAAACCTAGGTTGCTTTTTTGCCTCTAGCAAAGCATTAACATTAAGGCAGTTGTGAGTTCCGTGAGGAATGTCCTATTCTGCCTGTCTGAAGTATTTGTCAATGGGATGCAAGTTGTAAGGAAATTTAATTTTATCTACATTTCTTTTGCCTTTGTTCTCCCGTTTCATCCACTACCCCACAAATATATCTGCTTCTTCTTTGTGTCTCATATTGTTAAAGGGGAAGGAAGCTCTGTATTCAGAATAAACACCTCTGGGTAAGAAGCAGCCTGAATATAAAAGCATGAATGTGACAGAAGGCGTTCCCTTAGCCTTTCTTTAGGAGAAATAGCAGTCCTGGTTCTAGCCTTAGGGCCTCCAAATCAAGGGGCTAACCAGAGTCTGCATCATGCCCTTCAAAGAAGTTTTTGTCTTTTGGTGCTTTTCTGTGCTCTTTTGACCTTCTCCTCCTTGCTAATGCAAGCAGGGATGGCAGGAGAAGGGCTCCTTTTTCATTACCTCCTTTTATCAAGCATAAGGTATGAGAGAATGTAGTCTGATTACCATTTATAACAAAACTCTTTCCAAATTTTACGTAAAATACAAGTCTTAGGATTAAACTGTTCATAATTTTTCATCAAATATTTAATTGACTACAGGAGTCACATGACTTGGTAAATTACTTTGAGTTAGCTTCTCCCATTCTTTATCTATAGCCCTTAATGAGGACAGTTATGTTATCTTGAATCTTCATTGTGCTTTCACTTGCACAGAACTCTCCCAGGGTTTGTGTGGATTTTTCTCCCATTGTCCGTTTCTTTCTTAGCTGGATAATAGACCATTGGTTGTTTTGTGAGTTATTTTTCTTTCCAGTCCTTACAAAGGGCCTGCCTGGTGACATTGTGCTGTTAACTCTTACCTGCTTCTCTAGGCCTATCCATGGTTTCTCCTTCTTGTGCTACAGTTACTGGACTTCAACTGATAGTGTTATTTTTTTCCTGTTACATTATTACAATGGCATGTGGTTTTGCTTCTTTTTTCTCCTTCATCACACACTGGGTGGGACCTATTTGCCTAAAACAGTATATGAATTATCTTCAAACAGCTTGAATTAAGTTAAATGCTTTGTGTAATGTTGGCAAAGAAAACTTCAGCATTCTCTTCCTATAGTCATATTAGAAATTTATAAGGAATATTTCATCCTTTTTACTCCAAAGAGGTTTAACTCCTTATGTAATATTGATGGAAGCTATGGATTCTTTTTCTTTTTAAGTTTACTTTTTTATTATTTATTTTGAGAGAAAGAGAGCGTGTAGGGGAGGGGCAGAGAGAGAGAGAGAGAGAGAGAGAGGGAGAAGGAATCCCAAACAGGCTCCACAGTGCCAGCAAAGAGCCCAATGTGGGGCTCGAACTCATGAACCGTGAGATCATGACCTGAGCTGAAGTTGGAAGCTTAACTGATTGAGCCACCCAGATGCCCCTGGATTCTTTTAAGATGATCAAAAGTTAATGCACTTCTAGCCTCCATTTGGCATAGGTAAATCTTACTTGCTGTATGATCATTCATAATCTGTTCATATCTGTATTTAAAGAAATGTAATTCAAATTCATTTTTTTAAAGTTTATTTATTTTGAGAGAGAGTGCACATGCGCATACACACACACACACAAAAGCATGAGAGACGGAGGGGGAGGGGCAGAGAGAGAGGGAGAGAGAGAATCCGAAGCAGTCTCTGCCAAGCAGGCTCTGCGCTGAGCCTTACACGGGGCTCCGTACCTGAGCCGAAATCAAGAGGTGGACCGAGGAGCCCCCAAATTCATTTTGGTGTAGGTTCTCCAGTTAGCCAGGACTAAGGCACACTATCTCAGAGAGCTCTGATACAAGTTTGTTTACAACCTAAGGTTCTAGCCCTCTCTGGAGTAGATGTTTCTGGTTGTTTCAGAACCCTAACCTTTGAATGACCTTGCTTAACCAGAAGCAGCAGTATTAATTCCAGGGAGTATTACCAGACCCTAAGAGTATCTGTAGGACTAAGAGTGAGTAGATAGGGAAGTCATGTATAGCTGGTATAGTGCTTCCTTCATTGTGGGCTGCACATACCTCCCACAAATAGGCCCCCTGCTTCAAGGGTGCTTGTGTAGGGAGTGGTTAACTCCATTAGTCTGTACAGGTAGATGACAGAGGATATTCTGTTAAAAAATTCACACTCATCCTACTTCACCATGACTTTCTTTTAACTAAGCCCCAGGTGAGATAACTCTGTTTTCTGTTAGTAAGAGCTTCAGAAATCTTGGCATTGAACATCGTTCTAGTACTTTTGGTTTACAGAGAAGCAGGTTAAGTTCAGCATATTGTAGAAAAGCTTCTCTGTGTTGCACCTTGGCAGCCTTGCATGTCTTCATCAGGCCACGGGGGCAGTGCTTGACCATAATCTGACTTAAGTCTTGTCAAAATGCCGTGATGCTTCTTAGAGTGAGGGGTGATAGGCAGCTTCTCATAACATATCTTGTGGGAAACTGCCATCAGGACATTTCTCACCCATCTTCTGGGTTCAGCTGAGTTGCAGGACTTTCCACCTTGTATGCTGTGTGGTATAACTTCAAGTATCTTTGTAAGTTTATAAAACTGCTTGGATTCAGTTTCGAGGTCCCTCCTTGACAGCAGCATGACACATTTGCTTGGACTGTGTCATCTGGCCCTTCCTGTTTGATGTCATCCTGTGGGAACTAGAGAAATTGACAGCATACTGGTTTTGCTTTTGCTGTCTATGTAAGTAATAAATTGTCTGAATCCATTTGAGCTTATTTTCTGTTTCCCTGCTGAATCTATTGAAGTGTGCCAAGCCAGCCTACTAGCTGTAGTAGTAATACTTGTGGCCCTGTCAGCCATCGTATTGCTCCTTTGGGAATGTTTGACTAAGCGACATACTGGGACTGTCACTGGCAAATAAATACTCAGCTGCTTTATGCACCATGGTGTGCTCTTTGGGCCTCATACTTGTGTCTGGGCAGAATGGGGTCCCCAGTTTGCAGGTGGATAGAAGCCAGGGCTTTCTAACGGAATTACCCTTTCCTCACATTGCCAGGCCAAGGAAAATAGCAAGATCTGCTCATCAGAAAGTCTTATGTATACAACTGGAAGGACCACACAAATTCTGAAGCTGCCTGCCTCCCCCTGCCACCACACACCCCTCAGTGTGCTAGGAAACAAAGCATAATCACAGTGTTTGGGCGTATTCATAGTGGTGTACTTTAAATGGTGTGTTCCTGCTCAGGAATTGCCTCCTGCTCGTAGATCCTGTGGCCTCTTCAGTCTATAGTATTTTGCTTTCCAAAGAAACTAAATGTTTTACCCTGCAAGCATCTATAAAACATTCCTATTCTGGCATTAGCTCTGAAAAAAAATAGAAGATACTATGGAGGATAATTTCTACCTATATATTTTTAGAAATTTTTCTCTAATACTTTTCTGTATTTGCAGTGTTTTTTTTAATGGAGACATTTAAAGGTATGAATTTCCCTCTAAGCACTTTTAACTGCATTTCACAGATTTTGATGCTGTATTTTCATTACCACTTAGTTCAAAATATTGCCCAATTTCTCTTGTAATTTATTTCTTTATCCAAAGATTATTTTGAGTTTTATTGTTTCGTTTTCAAATATGTTGGGTTTCCTTGGTTTTCATATTGACATACGTGACGAAAATGTTAACACAGTGGGTCTGGTTGCTGACTCCATGTCTCTGAGGGAACCTGGAAGCATGGTTGATTCTTGGTCAACCCCTGGGAATGTGGTTCTTTGAATTTTTTTATTTTAATGGTTGATTTTGTTTAGTACATCAGGAGCAATAGACTGTGCTGTACCTGTTTGTCTGAATTGTTTTGTACAAACATGCAGATTGATCATGTGTACCTGGTTTCATTACTGGGGCCCCAGGTTTCAGTTACCATGACTGTTGCATAGCAGGATATGCCTACATGACTAGCCCTCTGTAGAAGCCATGAATGCTGACTCAAATGCTCTTTCTGCCCTTCCTTGGACAGAGATATTTTGCGCATGTCTATGTATTTTGCTACTAGAGAAAAAGCATGTGTAAGCAGCTTATGTCTGGCCTCTCTGGGTTCTTCCTATTGCATGTCTTTTTCCTGATGCTTTTATTTTGTACCATTTGGTGTGATAAATCTTAGCTATGCATATAACCTGTTGAGTTCTGGTGAGTCACAAATCTAAGGGTGGTCCTGTGCCCTAAACTGTAATCTAATTTATAATTTTATTGCGGTCAGAGAACATACTATGTATGATTTCATTGTTTTAATTTGAGACTTGTTTTATAACCTACAATATTGTCTTTCCTGGTAAGTATACCATGTGAACCCGAAAAGAATGTGTACTCTGCCACCATTGGGTATATTGGTCTATAAATATCCACTAGGTCAAAGTGGCCAGTAGTGTTCTTTAGTTCTATGCCTTTGTTGATTTCCCCCTCTCCCAAGTTCAATCTGTTCCTCAGATAGGGGTTAAAGTCCCCAACTATGACTGGGGAATTGTCTCTTTCTCTCCTTAATTCTCTTGATTGTTAATACATGTATTTGAAATTTTGTTATGGGATGCATACCCATTTGAGATGATGCCTTCCTGTTGAACTGACCCTTTTATCATTATGAAGAGTCCTTCTTTATCTCTGGTAATACATTTGGTTTTGAAATTTGTCTTGTGATATTAATGGTCATTCCAGCCTTTTGCTTACTCTTTGTGAGGTATGTTTTTAATCTGTGTATTTATATTTAGAATCATTGTCTTGTAAGCAGTGTATATTTGTGTGGTTTGTTTTACTTTTGCCTTTTGACAATCACTGGAGCATTTAGTTTGGTAATCTTTAATTACTGACATGATCGGGCTTAGGCCTACTCCTTTATTTTGTATTTTCTACACATCTCTGTTTTTCCTCCCCTCTTCCTCTTCTTTGTCTTTAGAGTATTTGAATGTGTTTTCAGAATTCTATTTTATTTTTTCTATTGATATTTGAGCTATTCTTTTTTTGTACTATTTGTACTTTTTTTTTTTTTGTAGTGGCTGCTCTAGGGATTACAATGTACAGACATAACTTTTCACAGTCCACTTAATTAATGTAATACTTAATACATTAGTTAATGTACCAGAAATAAAACATAGAAATCTTAAAAGTTACAGGCCCACATCCCTGTCCTTTTTGTTATAGTTGTTACATACACCCACACAAGACACTGTTTTAGTTTTAAATAGTTATTTGGTTTATAAAGAAATGTAGAGGAAAATAATAGTCTTTTGCATTTATTCATTTACTCAGCCATTTACCATTTTGGATGCTCTTTATTCATTTTTGAGTATCTCAGTTCCATCTGGTATTATTTCCTTTCCATATAAATAATTTCTAGTATTTCTTACAGTGCAGTTCTGCCAACAAATGCACTTCTTACAGAGCCAATCTGTCAGTGACAAATGCTTTTTATTTTTTTTATTTTTTTTATTTTTTTTTATTTAAAAAAATTTTTTTTTCAACGTTTATTTATTTTTGGACAGAGAGAGACAGAGCATGAACGGGGGAGGGTCAGAGAGAGAGGGAGACACAGAATCGGAAACAGGCTCCAGGCTCTGAGCCATCAGCCCAGAGCCCGACGCGGGGCTCGAACTCACGACCCCGCGAGATCGTGACCTGGCTGAAGTCGGACGCTTAACCGACTGCGCCACCCAGGCGCCCCATTTTTTAGTTTTATCTGAAATATCTTTATTTCATTTTTATTCCTTAACGATATTTTTGCTAAATACAGAATTCTGGGGTAACATTTTCCCACCCAGTGCTTTAAATATGATGTTCCAGTCTTCATGGTTTCTCATAAATCAACCATTAGTTGGATCATTGTTCTCTTGACTTTGATATGTCATTTTTCTCTTGCTGCTTTCAAGGCTTGCTCTTTATCTTTGGCTAATAGTGGTTTATTACATACTTTGGGCTTCTCTGTGTTTTTCTGTTTTGTGTTCAATTAGTATCTTGTATCTGTGAATTTCTGTCTTTCATCATTTTGGGGAAATTTTTGTCCATTATTTCTTCAAATGTGTTTTTTTTCCTCTTCATCTGGTATTTTAATTATACTTATTTATGACTGTTTAATATCATCTAACAGGTTTCTGAGCTTCTGTTCATTTTGTTTCATTTTTCCTCCCTATTCAGTTTTTGTGATTTTTTTTTTTTTTTGATCTGTCTTTAAGTTCACTTACCTCCTCTGTCATGTCCATTTGGCTGTAAATTCGATCTACAGACTTTTTTTTTCAGAAATTATATATTTTTTTGTTCTAAAATTTCTCAATTGTTTCTCTGTGCCGGGGTTTTCATGAATTGATCATTTCAACATCTCTGTCATAATTAAGTATGGTTCTGATGCTTTCTCTGTCTCATCAGACTGGTTTTGTTTCATTTTGTTTTTGTTTGATTTTATTATGATTTGTAATTTTTTGTTGAAAGATGGACATGATGTACTAGGTAAAAGGAACTGAGGTAAATAGGCTTTTAGTGTGAGGTTTGATTTTTATCTGGCTAGAGGTTAGGTTAGGCTGTGTTTAGTGTTTGTTGTAGTGGTAGGTATCAGAGGATAAAATTCCCTTGTCTTTGTTTTTGACTCTTCTGTTGTCTTTGGGTTCCCCTAGGGACTTGTTCTTAAATAAAGTCTGAGATGTGAATTTATTTCCATTTCTTTTCAGTATTCCCCTGTTATTATATAGGAGTCATATTGATGTGGTAAGATGTGGGAAGAGAGGAAGTGTCTGTAATCCCACAGTTGGGTCTCTGGCCTGCAGTGAGCCTCTGCCCCTGGGCTGTGACCTTCACAAGTGCTTCTCATTGAGTGAGACAGGAAGGCTAAATGGGAGCTAGAAATGGGTATTTCCCTTTATCCATGTGGAAGGCTAGAGGGGGTTAGAGCCAGCTGGGTATTTGGTTATTTTGAGCCAATTTGAGTATTTTACTTTCCCAGGATTGGTTAGTGTCTGGTAAATTGAATTGGTTAGGGTCTCTTGAGGGCAGGTCTTGTTAAGAAGAAATGTTCTGGGCATGTTAAAAAATGGCTACTTTCCTCCTATCCACCCCTGCTTGGAAACCTGAAGAAATTTTTCTCTGATCTTCATTGTGGGAACCTGGTAGGGCCCCTGGAGGTAAAATTCACAACACTGTGAAGGTCCCCCAAGATGGGGCGTCCCTAGAGTTTTTAACTCTCACACTGGGACACTGAGCTTCCAGCAATCAATGATGCTGGTACTGGTTCTGGACTTTTCTGTTTCTGGGCTTCTGCTTTGGTGAGTTGGATTTTCTGTGTCTGCCTGTCTGTTTCTATAATTTGGGGGTCAGTGGTTTGCCCTGTGACGTCAATCTCCTGATGGATCTAGGAGGAATTGTTGATTTTCATTTTTTTACCTTTTTTCTAGCTGTAAGAATGGGAATTATGACTTCTAAGGTTTTTACTAGAGCAGAAACTGGAAGTAAAGTTTTTATGAATTAAAAATACGCCTCGTATTTCATTGATGATAGCCACTTTAACATTCTCCTCTTTTAATTCCAGCATCTAGTTCATCTTTGAGTTGGCCAAGAATGATTTTCTTTCCTCCTGATAGCATATTTTCTTGATTCTTTGTATACTGAGAACTTTGGGATTATATCTTCATTATTGAATGTTAAAGTGATGAGATTCTGGACCGTGTTTTTTTTTCCCCGAAATAAGTATTATTTCCTTTGTTTTAGCAGCTAGTCTTTTTTTTTTTTCTGGCTAGGTTTGAACAGCTAACTTTTTCTTGTGCAGTAGCTCTTGTCTTTGTTCAGATCTGTTGTTTTGGGATGGGCTGCTAGGAGTCTAGTCTGTGCAAGCATTGTTCAGGGTTTAGTCAGAGATGTGGGTAATCAGGACTTAGGGATCTACTCTTTGGCTGTTTCTCTTCAACGCTCATGATTTTTTGGATTCCTTTTATTTGGTTATCAATGCCTGAATGACTTTTTGTTTGTTTGTTTTGTTTTGTTTTAATACGTGTTCACTCACTTCTGCTGTGGGCTGCACCTGGTCCCAGACTAACAGGCATACCATCTCCCCTCTAAGTGAGTGCACAGTCAGCCAGTGTCTGTCTGCTTCTTTTCATTCACTTGCACCTTCTGGGTGGCAACTGTAGTCTTAGTTCAGAATTTGTTCTTTTGCTTTGCATTTGTTTTACATCAGTATGGTCCAAGGTTTGGTTTAAAGATGTGGATAGACAAAATTGGGGGGTTCCCTCTCTAGCTCTCTTCATTCTGGGATTCCTCCACTTCTTGAGCATTTTCCCAGCTCAACTTCTCTGGTTCCCTAGGCCTGAATAATGACTTTTACCCCCCATGTGTGCCCCCTCTAACTGCTGCTCACCCCAAGTGCTGCACTAAGCCCTAGGCTAAAAGTCATGGTGATGAAAATTTATTTGTTTAGCTCCCTGTCTCTATTCCTCCTACCAAGTATGAGTTCCCTGTGAGAGCCTGTATGCTTTTGTTCACTTCCCAGTACCTTAAGATTGTTTTTCTTTCTACTATGACCAGGTTTTGTAGTTGTTTTCTGTGTGTATATGTGCAGGGGATGGAGAGAATCCTATAGATTCTGTGTTTATCATACCTATCATATTTTCTTCAGGGCAAAAAAAAATTTTTACCAAATCATCTCTTAGAAACCAAGACCATGTGTTCCTTTAATGAGTGTTGGTAAGACTGAATCTTGTGATGTCCTAGCCTCTTGTTTTCCACACAAAAGGGAGTAGGATATATATAGAAAACCCAAAAGATTCTACCAAAGAACTGCTAGAACTAATAAATGAGTTCAGTAAAGTCCCAGGATACAAAATCAACATACAGAAATCTGTTGCATTTCTATACACCAATAATGAAGCAGCAGAAAGGGAAATTAAAGAATCACTCCCATTTACAATTGCACCAAAAACAAGATATCTAGGAATAAACCTAACCAAAGAGGTAAAAGACCTGTACTCTGAAAACTATAAAACACTGATGAGAGAAATTGATGATGGCACAAACAAATGGGAAGGTATTCCATGCTCATGGATTGGAAGAACAAATATTGTTAAAATGTCTATACTTCCCAAAGCAATCTACACATTTAATGCAATCTCTATCCAAATACCAACAGCATTGTTCACAGAGCTAGAACAAACAATCCTAAAATTTGTATGGAACCACAGAAGACCCTTGAATAGCCAAAGCAACCTTGAAAAAGAAAAGCAAACCTGGAGGCATCACAATTCTGGGCTTCAAGTTAAATTTCAAAGCTGTAGTAATCTAAACAGTATGGTCCTGGCACAAAAATAGGCACATAGATCAATGGAACAGAATAGAAAACTCAGAACTGAACCCACAACTATATGGCCAATTAATCTTCCAACATAGCAGGAAAGAAAAAATATCCAATGCAAGAAAGACTGTCTCTTGAACAAATGGTGTTGGGAAAACTGGACAGCAACATGCAGAGAATGAAACTGGGCCACTTTTTTGTACCATACGGAAAAATAAATTCAAAATGGATGAAAGACCTAAATGTGAGACCTGAAACCATAAAAATCCTAGAAGAGAACACAGGCAATAACTTCTTTGACATTGGCTGTAGCAACTTCTTTCTAGATTGGTCTCCTGAGGAAGGGGAAACAAAAGCAAAAATAGACTATTAGGACTATGTCAAAATAGAAAGATTCTGCAGAGCAAAGGAAACAATCAACAAAACTAAAAGGCCACCTGTGGAATGGGAGAAGATATTTGCAAATGACCTATCCAGTGAAGGCTTAGTATCCAAAATATATAAAGAACTTATGAAACTCAGCACCCCCCAAAATGAATAATGCAATTGAAAAATGGGCAGAAGACATGAATAGACATTTTTCCAGAGAAGACATCCAGATGACCAACAGATAAATGAAAAGATGCTCAACATTACTGATCATCAGGGGAATGCAAATCATAACTATAATGAGATATCATCTCACACCTGTCAGAATGGCCGAAGTGAACACAAGAAACAATAGGTGTTGGTGAGGATGTGGAGAAAGGGGAACCCCTTTGCACTGTTGGTGGGAATGAAAACTTGTGCACCCACTGTGGAAAACAGTATGGAAGTTCCTCAGAAAGTTAAAAATAGAACTACTTTCCAATCTAGCAATTTCACTACTAGGTATTTTCTAAAGAATACTAAAATACTAGTTCACAGGGATATGTGCATCCTGATGTTTATAGCAGCATTATCTACAGTAGCCAAATTGTGGAAACAGCCCAAGTGTCCATTGACTAATGAATAGATAAAAATGAATTTATACACATACACACACAGACATACAATGGAATATTACTCAACCATAAAAAGGAATGAAATCTTGTAATTTGCAATGACATGGATGGAGCTAGAGACTATTATGCTAAGTGAATTAAGTCAATAAGAGAAAGACAAATACCATATGATTTCATTCATATATGTGGAATTTAAGAAAGAAAACAAACGAGCAAAGGGAAAAAAAAAGAGGCAAACCAAGAACTTAACTGTAGAGAACAAATTGATGGTTACCAGAAGGGAGGTAGGTGGGGAGTGAGTGGGTGAATGGTGGATGGGTGAAATAGGTGATGGGGATTAAGGAGTACACTTGTTGTGATGAGCCCTGGTGTTGTGTGGAAGTGCTGAATCACCTGAAACTAATATTACACTATATGTTAACTAGCTGGAATTTAAATAAAAACTTAAAAAAATAATATGAAAAGAAAATTGAACACTGTATCTAATGACAAAAAAAGGGAATAGGAGAGGAAGACATTTTAGAGTTAAGCAGAATTCTTTGGGGACTGTGAGCAACCTATGTGATTCCACCTCACTAAGTTGTTTTGAAAATAGAATAAATTTTCATAAAATTTGGTAAGTTTTAAAAACCTATTGCTGTTTTGAGCTAAATGCTAGATTCTCCTTTGCTTAGTACAGTGCCTGCTGTAGGTATTCCGTAAATGTTATTTGAATCCATTAATTATGTATGGATTCACCATAATAAATCACTCACCATTAATAAATTAGCTAAGAGTATTTTGATTATCTCAGAAATATGATGAAAGAAAATATTTGTGTATGTTTCTTCTAATGTAGATACATGGCTAGTATATATAAAGTCATTTAAAATAAAAGATTAGGGGCGCCTGGGTGGCACAGTTGGTTAAGCGTCCAACTTCAGCCAGGTCACGATCTCGCAGTCCGGGAGTTCGAGCCCCGCGTCAGGCTCTGGGCTGATGGCTCAGAGCCTGGAGCCTGTTTCTGATTCTGTGTCTCCCTCTCTCTCTGCCCCTCCCCCGTTCATGCTCTGTCTCTCTTTGTCCCAAAAATAAATAAATGTTGAAAAAAAAATTAAAACAAAAAAATAAAATAAAATAAAAGATTAATTTGTCTATGATATAGTTTGTTATCTAGTGCTATGTATATGAATTGTTTGGAGGAAAATCCTGTAATGGTTATTTCTTCTAACTCATTTGTAGAAGGACTGTAGGGAATAGTGAGCTAAGTAATTAAAGTTCGTTTTCTAGTTTCCACCTAATATGACACCACAGGAAATGAGATTATTGAACACCTTAAGAATGCATACAGCAAGTAGGCTTATAGAAATAATCAAAGAATTTAGGTTATAGAATAGCTAAGGATTAAAGTTTCTCTAATCTTGGGGCTAAAGTGTTCTGGAGCATATGTCTACACACATACAAAGTATAGAATTCATCAAAATACAACTTGCAACACTTACAGCTCAATACCTTCTTGTTAATTTATATGTAAGAGATTATGTAGGGTCTTGATATCATTATAGTAAATCACAGGCTGTTTCATACGTGCTACTCTCTATATAATGGGAATGAAACCAAAGCAGCCACGTTGGTCTGTTATTAAAGTTAGAGGCTGGTGTTAGCATTGACCTGTTAGTGTGATTATTGTAAAAGAGATATAGTATGGAGCTATTTCAGGGAAATTAATCCAAGTATTCAGCATCATAACTCAGAAACTCCCTTCAGTTCTCTGTCCTTGTTTTCTGTTTACTCAGTGCTATAGGCAGACTAGTGAATCCTGAGAAGGCTTAGGACTTCTAAGGGGCTGTGGTAGCTGTTTTGCTTTTGGTTTTAGTGACCCATAACTACAGATCCCCCTGTATGCAGCCTCTTTCTTTCTCAGATAACCTGGGTTGAAATCCAGTGCCCCCAAGCTTCTTTGAGGCCCTAATTGCATGAGTGAGCACTAAAAATGTGAAAATAATCATAGACCAGAATAACAAGGTAAGTGAGATCAAAGAATATTTTTATGGGTACTCATGCATGTTGCCAGCAGAATTTAATTTTTCTTCAAACGATTCTCAGAGATCATTTATAATTTAACAAATTTACGTTTGATTCTTCTGAGCATCCTGTTCCATTTCTGTTAGTTCTGTACCAGACCACCTTCATTACTACCCTTCATCTTACTCTCACGTATCTGAGGTAGATGAATGCTTCAGTTGAATGAGATGTAAGGAGGTGTATTTTCTTTTTCTTTTCTTTTTTTTTCTAAGTTTATTTATTTTGAGAGAGAGACAGAGAGTGCATGTGTGCAAGCAGGGGAGGGGCAGGGAGAGAGAGGGAGAGAAAATCCCAAGCCAGGCTCCACACTGCCAGTGTATAGCCTGACATGGGACCCAAACCCATGAACCATGAGATCATGACCGGAGCCAAAATCAAGAGTTGGACGAACGCTCAACCAACTGAACCACTCAGGCTCACCGAGGAGGTATATTTTCAAGAAATTATTTCTCATGTTTCTTGGTGTCTGTGTGATAAGGAGGACAGGGAGAAAGTCTGTTTTAGAATAAGCTACATGAGGTAATAGCATCCTATAATGCTTATATGAAATTTGGTGAAATGCTTTTCCAAAGAGAATTTTCTCTTCAAATTGGTTTATGGAAGGGACCTTCCCTAACATTGACTTTCCTTGGTAACTAAAACTGCAGCTAGACATTTCAGAAACAGGTTCCAAGGTGGTGAATAGATGGTAAGGTAATTTTCTTAAACTCTTGGATCCTGGTTGTCTCCAGAGGCTTTGAAGCTGTGAGTTACAAAATAGGCTGATTTCATCTCTTAGGATTTTTGCCAGGTTAGTAGTTACACTGAGATTGTTAATACTCGCAGATGGCAACACAGTATTCTTCCTTTTACTCCAGGATACAGATGATTCCTAGATGATAAGGGAACAAGAGTAAGTTTTAGTTTGGAACACTTGGAATATCAGACTTCTTATTGGCCAAACACAGTGGTATATCTAAGCTGTAGTCATGCAGCCACAGAGTTGTTACTTCTTGTTTTATTGAGATAACCTTGAAAATGTCCATTAGACTGTAAGCAATGTGAGGGTAGGTTTTATGTCATTTTGGTCATCATTGAGTCCTGGCACAATGCTTGGCTGTGGTAGGGAAGAATGAGAAGTATACAGTGTCCTAGATTTCTTTACTTGTTTTAGCATAGGAATAGAGGTAACCATGTTGGACAGAAGACAAGGTATTCTGTCTCTTCTGTTCGTAGTCTCATATTTCAAGACTCAAATGTTGCCTTGTCTGTGAAGCCTTCATATCATTCCTGGGTCTAACTGACCTGACCACTTTTCCCTTAATGTATCCTTTACCTTTTTTACAGCATTGATGACATTTTTATTGCATTTAAAAAAAAGTTTATTTATTTATTTATTTATTTTGAGAGAGACAGAGACCATGTGAGTAGGGGAGGGCCAGAGAGAGAGAGAGAGAGAGAGAGAGAGAGAGAGAGAGAATAAATCACAAGCAGGCTCTGTGCTGCCAGTGCAGAGCCTGATGTGGGGTTCGAACCCATGAAGCTGTGAGATCATGACCTGAGCCAAAACTGAGTCAGATGCTTAACTGACTGAACCACCAAGGTGCCCCCTTTTATTGTATTTTTGATGTGTATCTGTCTCTGTCATAGTGGAGAACTCAATTACTATTTGTCTATTCCTAGTATATTAGTGGGAATGAGTTTGGCTGCAATTAGCAGGAAATGCAATTAATAGAAGTTTAGAGAAGGGTATATTTATCTTACAGAATAAGTTTTGGAGGTAGGAAATTCAAGGGTAGGTGTCTTCAAGGGCACAAATATTTCTGGTTTTTTTTTTTGTTTTTTTTTTTTTTTTTTTTTTTTTTTTTTTTTTTTTAGCCCACCAAGTTTAACATATGGTTCTCATTCTCATGATCGTATAACAGGTGTGCTCCACATCTCATATCACTATCCCATGCAGAAGAAATAGGGCAAATGGCAGAAGGGTTTGCCAGCAGTATGTCCTCTTGAAATGAAGACTTTCCCCTTGTATCATATTGGCTAGAACTGAGTTACATGGCCACCCTTACTTCAAGGGAGTCTGAGAGCTTTTCTGGTACTTATACTAGAGAAAGGCAGGGGGCAAAGGCATTGTTGATGGCATTTGTGTAGGTAGTCTACAGTGCTGTGTTCATGATTGGGATCTCCCTCAAAAATGTTCTGGTACATGTCCAGGCAGTTATGTCACACATTGAACAGTAAGCTTACCATATTAAATATCAAGAAGAAAATCTGTTCCTTTGCTATTGCTTCAGACTCTTTGTTATCTGTTTTAGAAGTATGGCCTGGCTTGTGGTTTCAAGTTAAACTTACTTTGGTCATTTCCAAAATGGAGGATATGGTCAGGGATGGAAATAAGCAGCAGTACAAGAGAATGTGGTTCCAGGAACTTGGCTCCAGCAGCATGGAAACCATTTAATCCTGTAAGTGATGGACTCTAGAAATAATCTGTCTGCTTCCTAGGATTCTGTCATTTTTAGATGTCCTTTAGCTCTCAATTTCTTCCTCCTCCTGTGAATTGCATTTGATAGAGGGAGAGGCTGCAGCACTTGTTGTGCCCCCTTACTTGTAGTGTGAGCTTATGTAATTTCTGTATCAACAAAGAGTCTCTGGGTGTCCTCTTCTTTAAGCTTTAAGAATGAAGTTGAGGGCAACTGGGAACTCTTAGGACCCTCTAATACCTGCTGCTTCCCCTTGCTCTTATTCTCTGTTGCCACCTTAGGGCCCTCCCTCCCTGTGATTCATGAGTTTACATGTGTTCCTTACTGTGTTCTCTAGGTAGTTGTGAATTTTAATGTCTCTTGATCTAAATACAAAACACTTGTTTGCAGCCATAAATTCTCTTCCTACTTACCACAACATAGGAAAACCCTACAGTCATATATATTAGATCTTTTTCCTCAGAGACCAAGCTTTCCTCCACAGTCCTTCCATTTAATTGTTCTGGGAAAGGCAGGAACTTTTCTGCAGGTTTCTCTATTTTTGAATTATGTCTAGGAAATGTATGTCCAATTTGGTAGTGGAGAAGTTTTTTTTTTTCCTTTGAGAGGCACGTATATAAAAGAGGAAGAGCTCAAACGAGGGCCTCACATGTAAAGAAAGATCTTAACTTAGAGGATAGTTCTTTTAAGTAGAAGTTTAATTTTTGAGAGAAAATGTTCCTCATGCATTCTTCTGAAATTAAAAACAGAGAGTGCATACACCCATAAAGAAGAGACAACACAGAATTTTAACTAAAAGTTTTAGGTTTATAGAAGAACAGATAGATACATACATACATATACACATACATACTTATTCAACCTGACAGGTTATCAATCAAGGAATTGTAAACTAAAGCAATGACATACCATTTTTCATTCATTGAATTCACAGATTTGAAAAAAACAAAATGCTTGTACTCCCCATTGTTGACAAGTATGGGGAATAGGCAGTTTTTAAGTTTTTTTGTAATTATGAAAGATTAAACATACAAAAATAGGCCAATATAATAATAACTTTTGTGTCCACCATTTTTTTTGGATCTTTTTAAAAAAGACCTGACCCTCCCTAATCTGATTCTTCCTCATTCCTTCACTGTCCCCCTGATAGCAACATCAGGCAACCACTCTCTGCAAACAAGCATGCTCAAACATCAGTGGTAAAAATGAAATTGCTTCCAGTTTTCTGGAGAGCAAGTTAGCAATACATATCGCCCTAGGAATTTAATTTCAGAAAATGATAAGAGATACCCATACAAGTATAGGTAGGTACATTTATCAGTGTTATTTATAATTAAAAAAAATGAACCCATCCTAAATGAACATCAGTCGAGGATTAGTTAAGTCAATGAAAAAACATGGTGGATTACAAAACAGCAATGAAAATTTATGCATGTTCCAAGTTGTTTGCTTTAAGTATACTTCAGTTTGGTGAATAGAAAATATTCCCCATACATGTCATGCAAGAATCTGTAGTCAATCCTATGTTAAAACCTGTAATTTGGTTTTGTGTTTCAGACAGTTAAAATTAGAAAAAGGTAAAAGTGAAAATGGGAAATTAAAAGACTGGTTGAGTTGATAATGAAAGATAGTTAAGTAGGCAGCTGGTTGTTTGGGCTCTTCAGGAGACTTGATGTCTTAGCCATCAGTTACTGAGTTTCTCTGTGTCAGCTGAGTGCTAGATACTATCATCACTGCAGAAAGGCCAAGTGATGGCCTCATCCCTCAAGCAGCTTACAGTCTGGGGAGGAAATAATACACATGCAAAAAACTGGTGAGTAAACAAGCAAGAGTAATGGTTGGTAAATGAGTACTACAGATTTGAATGCTATAAAAATTCAGAGGACAGACAGATTCTATCCTCCTAAACTGATAGAGATATTTTTCTAAGCAGGTGGGGGAATTATACTGTCATTAATAATGGCTTTAGAATAAAAATAAGCCAAAAGGAAGGGACATCTTTCTTTCCTTCCCTTCCTTTCTTCCTTCCTTCCTTCCTTCCTTCCTTCCTTCCTTCCTTCCATCTCCCTACCCAACGTGGGGCTGGAACTCACAAGATCAAGAATTGCATCCTCCTTTGAGCCAGCCAGGCACCCCATGGGGCCATCACATTTCAATTAAAGGGAATGATGTGAACAAAGGCTTGGAAGTGAGAAAGTGTATAGTGTTTGTAGAGAGCTAGCTTGACTTGATTTGTAGGATTCCTGTTGGAGTGGAAAAGCAAATAAAAGTGACTGCAACTCAACCTAAGATGTCAACCTTGTTTGTCTTAGGACCTCTGATTCAGGTTTTCACGCATTTGTATTTGTTGCTTTTAATTTTAAGTCACAAAAACAGCCATTTTAGTTTCAGAAAATCCATTGTAGGACATATGAAATAAAGCTGATAACTGTAAAATTTACATTCTTAGTTCATTACTACAGTGGGGACAGTATTAGAGTGAGAATCAGACCTGGGATGTGCTACAGGATCTACCAAGTAGTGATTCTGTAACCAAACCAAGGCTTGATTTAAAATTGAGTACTGAAGTGGCGATAGTCCAGAACAGTATTCCCCTCACCCAGTACCAGAAGCTCTAGTGCATTGTCCCCAGACAATTGGACTCCAGTATAAGTTTTTGGGGTTACTTTTCAGCCATTACTGTATCATAACATCTTTTGTTTGGGCTGACTGATTATTTGGTAAACCAACTTGGCAAGCTTTCCACAATGTACCTGCAGGGAGTAGTAATTCTTAGGGATCTAAGGCTACCCACAGAAGAACTACAGTCCCTCTATTCTAATTATTTAGAATAGAATGATATTCTGAATTCTCTTGGCCACTGGGGTTCCTTATCAGCATTTCTTTCAGGACTGCTGCTGTGTTTTGGAGAAGGGCCAGCACAGTGAGTCAGATCATTTAGGTTTTGTTTGTAGAGTGGCCGTCAGGATATTTGTCTGGATCAGCAAGGTGCAATGAGTTTCCTTTGGCATAGGCATTCCACTGGGCCTGGTGTGTTTTCAGTTGTATCTACGCAGTTTTAGGAAGCCATTTGAATGGGTCAATTTCTTTCTTTTTTTTTTTTTTAATTTTTTAATGTTTGTTTATTTTTGAGAGAGAGACACAGCACGAGCAGGGGCAGAGAGAGAGAGAGTGTGCACGCGTGAATGCACATGAGCAGGGGAGGCATAGAGAGAGAGGGAGACACAGAATCTGAAGCAAGCTCCAGGCTCTGAGCTGTCAGCACAGAGCCTGATGCGGGGCTCAAGTTCACGAACCATGAGATCACACCTGAGCCGAAGTCGGACACTTAACTGACTAAGCTACCCAGGTGCCTGTGGACGGGTCAGTTTCTAAATATATTACACATACATAGGGTACCTTGCCTCTCTGCTATCTTGTCATTGGTCTACTTATGACAAAGAAGCTATAAGAAATTGTGCTATAAAATACCATATTGTATTTATAATATGGATGTTGAAGTTACTCATTACATTTCTTCTTTTAAAGACACTAGGAATAAGTTTTCTCTCTAATCTTAAAATCATAAGTAATGAGGCTTCTGGGTAACTACTTTCTTTTTATCTTAGGGATACTGTGGCTCATGTAACTAATTGTGTTTTTCTTTTGGCATTGGCTCCTAAGAGGTTTATCTCTTTAGCAAAAATTCCACCTTTCAGCAAGACTTTTATATACAAACTTGAGTCCTGTCTATTCAGGTTTTATTATTCTGAATCTTCTTGATTTTTCTCTTTGTCACATTTTTCTCAAATGCTTTTTTAATTTTTATCTTTTATGACATAATAGGATATAAGTAAATAAAATGAATTTGATACTGAAATGTTAAGTTTAATGTGTTGAATTGGTATCTGTTTTTGCTTTTTTTGTTTATCGTGCTTTGGTGATGACCTAGGGTGCCTAATTAGGTGATGTCCAAAAGTATATAACAATTGAACATTTAGACAAGTTAGTGTGAGGGGTAAAGCAAGAAGTGATCATATGCCTCCAGTAACTACTGAGAACACCTCAAGGTTTGCACCAGTTGTATCTTGGCCCTTTCCTCTCAAGCTTCTCCAAGTCTTATTTCATTTCACCAGGAAGCCTTTTACAGGAAACTAAACAAAGTCCCAGAAATGTCTCACAACTGATTAAGTAACAGAACAAAAGATAAGCCCCGTGCGTATTCCCTGGTCAGGATAAATTCTTCCATATGTACCCTATATAATCCAACTCTTTCACTGCCAGACTGTTGCTACAATAGGAAAACTCCAGTTTTTGTAGTCTATTTCAGCTAGGTATTAAGAAGGAAGCTGATTAAATTAATTTACATATGTGTGAAGAGCTAATAACCACTCCCTAATTTTCCCAGTAACAACATATACTTGGTTGCCCCCAAAGGATAAGATAGCTCTATCTCTAGATGTCTATGTCCAGGTTCTCCCACTATCTGTCCCAAGGAAATATAAAAAATGAAAATAACAGTTTATATTTAAAAAATACATGGCTACTTTATGGCAGCAAAAATAGAATAAATTCTTAATGTATGCATAATTTTATTGGATGTAACAGTTTATTTCTGAATGATAGAATATTTAGGAAATAGTTAAATTATGGTGCATGAATATAATTCAATTATTAAGAATCCTGTTCATGAAGTATTTACTTTTATAGAAAGATTATTACAATGTATGAATAAAACAAGTTGACATGAAATGGAGTATCATAGGAGCTCACCTTGTTAAAATACAATATTTTATTCAATAAATTTTGCATGTCTAGTATGTCAGGTGTAGTGAGGAGTATGGGAATATAGCATCAAACAAGATATACATGATCCCTGCCCAGCATTAAACAAAATAGGACATCATTATAAAATTAAATCTCCCTTTGGGGCTTGATGATTTCTAGTCAAATGTGATTAAGCTCATTTTCTGGTTTGTGGACTCTCCAGGACCTTGTTTTCATTTCTCTTCTGCTTTTTGTCTGAGAATTCAGAGCTCTCCAGTTCAATTAGATTGAGCAGTGGAGTTTAAAAACAGTAGCAACAGACAATTCAAGCCTAGCATTCCCCATCATCTCTAGTTTTTTTTTTTTTTTTTTAAACCTATGTGGTCACTGTTGCCCAACAACATCAGTGTAATAGTTTTTCCTTGGAATCCATTCTTGAGATTTTATCTGGGCTGCTCCTGCAGGAGAAAGTACTAATTAATACAGGGGGAAAAAAAAGCATTTCTGCATGGGCCTTCTTATTTTACCTTACAACAAACCCATACTTATGCTTTTATAGAATGTAATTCTTTTTTTTTTTAATTTTTTTCCAACGTTTATTTATTTTTGAGACAGAGCACGAACGGGGAAGGGGCAGAGAGAGAGGGAGACACAGAATCGGAACAGGCTCCAGGTTCTGAGCCATCAGCCCAGAGCCTGACGCGGGGCTCGAACTCACGGACCGCGAGATCATGACCTGGCTGAAGTCGGACGCTTAACCGACTGCGCCACCCAGGCACCCCATATAGAATGTAATTCTTATTGTGAGGCATTATCAACTTAATTTTGTTCTTGAGACAATTTTCCTTTAAAAACTTTGAATGATACTTACTGGGAATGGACCTTTATTCAGGAATAGTTTTTGTAGAAGAAAGCTATAAATCTTGTTTAAGAACTTCATCCTACAAAATAATACCTTCTTCAGAATTGAGGTTAATATTCTAGTTGTGTTAAACCATTAATTTTGTTTCTCCCGGCAGCTTTAATATAATATCCTTGAACATATTCGCCACAGTGATGTATTTTGTTAGTGATGCAACAGTATTACATGTTATAGAAAGACCTCTTCTTCTAAAGCCTAGAGCGATATAAAATTTATTCCATATAGTATTTATGATTAGTTTTCAGTGCCATTTTTTGTGATCTGCATATAAAGTAGAACAATGGGATTATTGAAGGTGTGAGAACCTTTTTTTTTTTTTCTGGTTGAATTGTGAATGTTGAGCTCTTGAAGTGATTTAGTATATCTGATCCCATTTATTTAAAAAAACTGTAATAGTGAAACTTCTTCTGTGATCCCATTTAAAGCACCAGTTTGTTACATTTAGGGCTGAGATTTGGTGCTGTGGTATGCCTAAGATAATACAACCAAAGCCACATTGTTTATTTTACTTTTTCACTCACACATGATGTCCATTATGCATTGATCTTCTCCAGTAATATTAACTTTCTTTAACTGATTGTTATGCTATCTGAAGACTCTTATTAAAATTTAATCAGTAAACTAAAAATAAGCAGCTAATGCCATAGTGCATTCTGGTAACTCACAAGACAAGAAAAAAAAAAGTAAAGCCTAATGTAGATTGTGTGAGGTTAAAGGAAGGTGAGTATATATTTTATTGGCTATTGAAGGGTATATGTAAGTTACCAATTTTCCTCTCTTGAGAAGTATGTAATGGGAACACACTTACAGGTAATGCACTTTTTCATTTGCTGAATACCTACTGTTTTCCCTATACTAACACTGAACTGTCCTGAATTATATGGCATTACACAATAGGCTTAAAGCCTATCTCGCCCCCTTGTTTTTCACAGAAAAGCTTTTGTAGGTAATGACTATGGCTCACATGATTCTTGAGCTCTGTTCTGCACTTCCTTCCCATTCACCAAAGTGAAGCAAACCCTACCCACATGCATCATCTTCATAATGGCCTCTCCCTTTTTGTTTCATTCTTAAAGGGTTCCTTCTGCCTTACTGCTTTTCTTATTGCTCTTCTCAAAGCATTTCTAGATTTAGAAGAGATACCTAACCATATTCCTGTTATATTAGGTTTGTTTTTCTTTTTCTTTTTGATGACTTTGTTCTGCTGGCTCAAAGGCACTTATTTTCACAACAATACAAAGAACTCATTATTTTAGAATATTATGGCATTTTGTTGATCTTAAAGGTAGTATTTCTCTAAACGAGCAAAAGACTTGAAAGAGGCATTTCACAAAAGATATCCAGTGGTTGGTTAACGTACAAAAAGGTGTTCAACTTCATCACTCATTAGGAAAATGCACAGTGTAATACCATTACCACCCACCAGAATAGCGAAGATGAAAAAGAATATACTAAGAGTCTGTAAGAATGTGGAGCAACTGGAAGTACACTGTACTGTTGTTGAGAATGAATATTGGTACAACCACCTTGGAAAAGTGTTTATCAGGTAATGAGTAGAGCTGAATACAGGCATCCCTATGGCCCAGTAATTCCTCTTCTAGGAATATACCTGACAGAAATGGGGATATAGGTTCATAAAAAGACATGTACAAGAATGTTCACAGCATTGTTTCTAATAAACCTAAACCTGAGACTAATATAAATGTCCATCAAATGATAAAATGAGTACATTAATGGGGATAGGTACTTAATATGGAATCAGTAGTGAGAATGAATGAACTAAAACTATAGGCAGCAACATGGTTGAATCTTACAAACATCATGTTGAACAAAGGGAGTTAGATCCAAGAGTATATATTATGATTGCATTCACACGAAGTTCACAGACATGCAAACCTCATTTGTGATACAAGAAATTAGGCTAGTTGGGAGATAGTAACCAGGCAGGGGGCACAAGGGGGGCTACTTTGGGGTGCTGGTAATGTTCTGCTTGGTGTCCTGATCTGGGTACTAGTTACATAGGTGTGCTTACTTTATGAAAATTCAACAAGGAGTGTACCTATGATTTGTGCACTTTTTTGTATGCATACTATATTTTAATACTATTTTATATAAAAGATTAATAAATACTGTATTATCTACTGCTACATAACAAATTACACTCAAACCTGGCAGCTTAAAATTATGAACCTATACTGTCTCACATAGTTTTTGGGAGTCAGCAATCCAGGAGCAGATAAGTTGGGTCGTTTTGAGTCAGGGTCTCTCATGAAGTTGCTATTAGACGGCCTACAGGCCTGCAGTCTTGTGAAGGCTTGAATGGGGCTGGAGGATCTATTTCAAGGTGGCTCTGTCACCTATCTGTTGACAGAGGCCTCAGTGAAAGCTCTTTTTACCACAGACTAAAAAAAGAAAACAAAACCCACAGGTAACATTGTGGGTATGTGAGTGTATAAAATATGTTTTTACATGTGTTTGTTTGTATTTAGCAAATTGCGCACATTCTCATAATTTTTTCTCTGCTCAATACATTGAGGGCATCTTTTTTAAATGATTGGGTCATCTATAGTTCTGTTTCATCTTTTTTGCATGTAGCTTTATTGATGTATAATTGACATAAAAAATTGACATACATGCACATGTTTAAAGTGTACAATTGGATGAATTTTTGAGTATGTATACACCCATGAAATTGTTATCACAGTTGAAGTAATGAGTAATCTATCACTCTAAAAAGTTTCCTCATGTCTCTTTATTATAATCCCCCCCCATCCTTTTTAATGGCTGAAAAGCTTTATTTGCATATGTAAAGTGTCTTTAAAATCCATACTTAAATATTTCTCACAAGTAGGTCTAATTTTTTGTTTGAATTGTAGAACTTCCACTCCATTTTGAGGAAGAAATCTCCCCCTCCCCAGTTAAGAACATGCAAGCCATATTGCCTGAGTTAGAATCTTAGCTCTGCCACTTTACAAACCACATATGACTTTGAGCAAATTGCTTAAATACTCTGCATGATACATTTTTTTTATCTATACACCAGTACTAATGATGGTACTATACCTAACTTATAAGATTGCAAAGATTAAAGTAATTAATGTATCTGCTGATCTGATAACCAAGCACTACATTATTGTCTGCTGTTATTATTCTCATGGGTTGTTATGCTAAGAGCCTAGGTTGTCAAGCTTCTCCTGATAATATCAAAGCTATGAGTTGATAGGGCCCTACATTCTAATATCCTACCAGCACTTACCTCTTCCTTTCGCTACCACTTCTGTATCACATCCCTGCGAGGTCTTTACTAAAAGTGAGGAGAGGTATGTACTTAATGTTAGGATCTTTTAGTATTTAGGTAATATCTTTGGGACATTTTGTATGCTGAGAGATACCTAAAATAGGATACTTTAAAAAAAATCCCAAGACTTTATGTCAAAATGCCACTTACATTTCATCATTGAAAGTCATTAGTGGTCTCTTAGATACTAGTGATTATGCATGTATAATAGCTATTCCTTTTACATATACTAAGTATATATTGTATGAAAGATTCAAAGAATTAAGATATTTCTTGTCCTTGGGAAGTTTACTGTCAACTTGAAGAAATATGAATAGATTTTGTAGTAGTGAGTGTGGAAAGACGGGCATCAGGTATTAGAGATACGGCAATGGAAGACTGAGTAGGTCTTACGGATTGGTTATGTTAGCACCACTGTTGTAAACCCATGTTATAGGGGTGCATTTTACTACTTTTTCTAAACTGGACTACAACCCAAATGTCTACCAGTGGTAGAATGAATGAATACAAAGCAAATATACGTAACAAGGAGTCAGTAGTCAGAATAAATACCATAACCACATGTAACAATATAAATGAAATTTACAAACATGAAGTTTAGTGAAAGAAGCCAGCTCCAAAGGAGTATACACTATGATTTCATTTATACAAAGATCAAAAAACCGTGCAAAACCCATCTATAGTGTAAGAAATCAGGCCAGTGGTTGCTAGTGCCTACACACACACACACCCCCACACACCCACCTCAAGCCTACCTACCCTTTTCTTCACCTTGTGTATTCCAAGTATGAGACTTGCCTTTATCACTATAACTGCCATTACCACCATCACCACCATGGAGTATCCAGGGCTCTGTTCTTCAGGGCATATGGTCCAGGGAAGTTACAGAGAGGGCTACTGCATGGGGCAAATTGGTTGAGTACTGAATAAAGCTTCAAGCGTGAATAGGCATCCTTCTAGCAGGGAGACATCAGCAAGGCGATGACTACTGTCTGAGAGAAGCCTTCACCATATATCATCAGGAAAGATTCTGTCCATGTGTTTGCTCTTATGGTCTTTTGATGCTAAATCTACTCCCAAGGGACTCCTTGGCATTCAAGCAGTGCCCTTCACTAAAAATGGCCCGTTGTTTTAAATCTGTTTGGTACCTTCAGGTATGGCCTATACTGGGCCCCACTGACTTCTCTCCTCCCTTTAGTCCAAGGGAGCCTTTCTGGACTGGGAGAGGGAAATGAGTAAATGGGGTTGAAGGGAGAACCCTTGCTCTCATTATTTTCTTCAATCTTATTGATTTTGCTAGAAGACCTCTCATTTCCCCCAGGTACCTTGGATTACAAAGTTAAGAAAATTTGCTTTTTGCCTTTTTTCTGACCAAAGCTTATCTTTCATTTGAAACAATGAGAACAGAATGGGTTAGCTATTTGTGGGGGAGGTGGCAGGTAAGGGGTTAAAAAAAAAAGTGAACTCTTGAGATAAATAAAACTTTAAATATCTTAAAATTTGATTCTACAACACATGGGTTGAATGAGGTAATGAAGATATAATTACTATAATTATAGAATTCAGAGGGGAAGCTACTTTATATATGTGGTGGAGAAAGTAATATTTGGCTTTAGATCTATGATGTGTCAGGTGGTGGCATGATACCCAGGTGTAGATTTCTCTGGCATTTGGAACTGTGGAAGTTAGGAGAAAGGTCAAGGCTGGATATATAGCTTTGTATTTTATTGAGGTGGAAGTGATAATTGAAACATCACTGTGGATGAAATAATTTTTGTTAGGAAATCTAAATGACTTCATCAAATGATTTATGGGGCATCTAGATTATTTGATGTAGTCTGTGATGACTTTTTATTCTCTGAGGTATTTCTATAGTTTTAGCATGATCTATTTAGATAGTTACACCATTATCATTAATATTTTATTGTGTACTTGAAATGTAAGCCCCACTGTCATATAAAATTAATATCTCTAACTTAAAAGTTATATAGGGAATTTTCTAACTGCTGTTACTGATAGCACTGGATCTTTATGTTTCAATAATATTTATCCTGGTCTTTCTTGAATTTCTTTTGACTTATTGATTTATGAAAATCTCATAAGCTGTTTCATTGTACACTCCAGGAGTTGGCAAATAATGGCTTGCTGCATGTTTTTGTGCGGCCTATGAACTGAGAATGGATTTCACATTTTTAAATGGTTGAAAATTTTTAAAAGAAAATTTCATGACACATGAAAATTATATAAAAATCCCATTTCAGTATCCATAATAAAGTTTTATTAGAAATAGCCACCACAAATTCATTTCTGTGGCTGCTTTTGTGCTACAATAGCAGAGTTGAGTAGTTGCGACAGAGACTGTATGGCCCAGAAAGCTTGAAATATTTACTCACTGGCCCTTTATAGAACAAGTTTGCTGACCTCTGGTATACATCAGCAGCTGTGTTGACTAGTTACTGAAAGCTACTAGTTACTACAGCTACTGAAAGAATAGTATTTTAAAAAGTGATTATTTTACACAATCATCTTTATTTTTTTCAAATTTTTACTTAAATTCTAGTTAACATATAGTGTGATACTGGTTTTAGGAGTAGAATTTAGTGATTCATCACTTACCTTTAAAACCCAGTGCTCATTACAAGTGCCCTCCTTAATCCCCATCACACATTTAGCACCACCCCCCCACCACGTCCCCTCCAGCAACCCTCAGTTCTCTATAGATAAGAGTCTGTTGTGTTTTACCTCCCTTTTTTTTTCCTTCCCCTGTATTCATCTCTTTTGTTTCTTAAATCATCTTTAAATAATTTCTGCCCTCCTCTGCTTTTTCCCTTTGGTATGTACCATTACTTGTCATGATTTAACATGTAGACATTTTGCTTGTTGAAATAAACAAGCACAGTCTTTCTTCCCATGTAGATTGTAACTTTCATGAGAGCAGGATTTTTTTTCCTCTTTTGTTTTCTGCTGTCTCCCCAGCACCTAGGCAAGTAGTAGAAACACAATGTATTAGAGTAGTCACACAGTATATGTTGAATTGAAAAGATGACTTTGCTGAATCTGCTACATACTACTTTACCCAAATCTGAGGATAACTGACAAGCAGATGGAAACAAAGTGTTATTTTCTTCATTTGCATAATTTGCCTAATTTTGCTTTCTAGATTTTAAAAGGTTAAGTATCCAAGGAATTCGGTAATACCTGACTGCACTTTTGATGTTGCTGCCTTGTGTATATCACTGGAAGGAACAGCATCTATAAATATTAATACATTGCAGGGGCGCCTCGGTGGCTCATTTGGTTAGCCTTGGACTCATGATTTTGGCTCAGGTCATGATCTTACTGTGAGTTAAAGCCCCACATTGGGTTCTGCACTGACAGTGTGGTGCCTGCTTGGGATCCTCTCTCCTGCTCTCTCTGCCCCTCCCCCACTCATGCTCTATTTCTTAAAAAATAAACTTAAAAATATTAATGCATTGCATATGTTAATTTAAAATTTTATTTTATATATTATGATTTTATAATTTATTTTATAATATATTCAATACATACTACTTATTTGTTGTGTTTCTCAAGCCTTTATGTCAGTTATTATACATTGAGGATAATGGGCTAGCAAAGTGAATGGCACATAATAAGTACCTAAAAGTTAGGGTAATTGAAGAATTAATTAAACAGCCTTTTTGGGAATAGGTTTCTTTATAAATGTAGAGGTATTATTTAGTGGTTTCCCACTACTTTTAGAATAAAATCCAAACTTTTCCCCCAGTAAAGCTTTGCACAATTTGACCATTTGTCTCTGACTCCAACCTCTTCTCTCTTGCTGGTGATGGTGAAGCCAGACTAAACTTATTTCATTCCTCTAATACCTTATGTTCCTTTATGTATAGTTAAAAAAAAAATTATGACTTCCCCAGAGCCTCTAAGCTTTATTAGGACAAGAATCACATCTGTTTTACTCACCATCAAATCCCCAGTGCTTAGCAAAATTACTGAAATATAGTAAGTGGTAAGTAAATATGTGTGGAATGACTACATACATGGTTGACAGAGCACTGGACTTGGTGTCCGAAACTCTGGATTAAAATCCTGGCATGTGTTCTCAGTCTTGATCTAGATGCCACTTAATGCAGGTGTATTTGTGAAGTCATTGAGATATTCAGTTATAATGTGAGCACTTTTTAAAAAATTTGTTTTGAGAGAGAGCGAGCACAGGTGCACAAGTGGGGGAGGGGCAGAGAGAGAGGGAGAGAGAATCCCAAACAGGCTCCTCCTCACTGTCAGCGCAGAACATGATGGTGGGGCTCCATCTCATGAACTGTGAGATTATGACCTGAGCCCAAATCAAGAATTGAACACTAACTGACTCAGCCACCCAGGTGCCCCAGCCTGAGCACTTCAGATGTGAATATGTTGATAAGTCAGAGACAACGATCCTGGGGTGCCCCTACTTACTAATTATGTGAACATGAGTGAATCAATTTCATTGAAGTTTAGTTTTATCATTTATTAATACATCTTATTGTACCTGCCTCATAAGGTTGTTGTAAGCCCTGATAAGATGACATGTGAAACTGCCTTATTGTTGTAGATATAAAACATGTACTCGTTGAGTCATTATTATTTGAAGCGGAGAAGATGCAGAGGGGAAGCACTGAGAAACCTAGTTAGAATAAACCCATCTCTTACAGAAGAGCCCTTTACGCAGCTGACCAGACCTGGGGCTTTAAGAGACACTATGAGGAAAGAATGGACTCCATCTCATCTCTAGCATATGCAGGAGGACCCTTAGGCCCTCTTAGCCTTGAAAGTAAGACGGAGCTTTGGAGCTTAGGGGAGAGCAGGAGACTAGGACTGGCAGAGCCCTTACTAAGATGGCCAGAACTTAATGTAATGGTGTGTCTGAGTACAGTGGAGGACAGTGAAGTGATTGACCTACCTAACCAGTTATGAGAGAGACATGTAGCTGAAAAATAAAGCTAGCTTTGACGTGCTGCTTCTCTACAAATTAAAATGTAGCTTGTAGTGTTTCAAAACCAATAAAGAGCTGGATATAATTGAATCTCAGGATTACTGGAAGAGGAATCATTACCAGGATTAGGAGTTTCCAGACTATGATGGTCACTGGAAGGCTGGGAAAAGAGGGGCAAGTACATGTAAGGGGCATGAAAAGTGAGAGGGGAAGCTCTTAAAGAACTGATGGTACACGTTCCAAATTTAAATAGTACATGCAGCCGAAGCTAGAACCTTAAAATAAGATTTTATTCTTAAAAATTTAGCTCATAAAATATATATTATTTTATCCTCTGTCTTAAGTAGCAATAGTAATGCTTAATGTATTGAACCAGATTGATAAACTAGAAAATGAACCACCAGAACTAGATTGAACCAAGACATATTGGGAAAAGAAAATTGTTATCATTGTCATAAGTCCTGCTTAATGTGCATTTATTATTAAGAACTGTTGTGTTATCATTTAATGCTCCTACCAAGCCTATGGAATTAGAGTTACCATTAATAACCCCATTCTAGATGAAGAAACTGAGGCTTAAAGAGGTTAAATAAGTTGCCCAAGGTCAGATAGTTAGCAATTGGCAGGGCACACCTCAAACCCCCGGTGTGTGTGGTGGCAAAGCCTATACTCTGACCTGTTGGTGGAACTTGTGTCAGGATGCGTATAACCTACCACTATTTGAAAGGCGGTGGTACTAGAAATCAGCTTTGTTCCAGCATGCCTTCCATATATATAAGAAATCCACACAGAGAAGAAATCCTCTAAACTGTAGACTGTGGAATCTGATTATACTGGAAGAGTATATATAACATTCTCTTACTAGATTGTAGGTTCCAAAAAAGAGAATTTGTCTCTTTTGTTTGCTGTGGTTTCTCTAAAGCAAAGTTTCTCATCCTTGATGTTTTTAACATTTTGGACTGAATAAGTCTTTGTTCTGGGAGGGCTGTTCTGTGCATTGTAGGATATTTAGCAGTATCCTTGGCCTCAGCCCACTAGATGCTAGTAGCACTCCTCCCCGGTTGTGACAAACAAAAATATCTCTAGATATTGCCAAATGTCCTTTGGTGAGAAGATTGCCCCTAGTTGAGAATAGCTGTCCTAAAGAATAGAGCAGTGCCTGGCAAGTAAAAGACACTCCGTAAATATTTTGTAATTGACGACAGGAATAAACATTGTTCTACAAAGTGTACTGCTTGTGATGTTCGAAATAACTGGAGGAAACCCTGAAAAAGTTTGAGAGTTTTAATAGTTACACATTTTATATGCATCAGAAAAAAAAAAACATATCAAACCCATGCTTTCATGTACTATTTTACAGGACAGGGCTAAAGTGGATACTGAAGTAAAAACACGAAGTTAAATAAGCACAGATGATAAATAGATTTAGCAAAAATCATGAGATTGCTTAAGGTGGTATGTAAATGACTGTAATTTGAAGCAGTGATCTGTACTAAGGGAAATTTACACAAACATAGTGTGTCCTAAATATACCTAGTATGACAACTTCTCCTAAGTCTGGTTTGTATAGGCCATTAGAACCCTCATTGGGAATGATCTAGTGCCCTGCACATACTAAACAAGATGTAGAAGACAAATTGGTTACCCTCTGAGAATTGGACAGTCTGAGAGATACTGTAAGGTATGCACATCTGTATGAGATAGCACCTAAATTTCATATTGTATGAGAGTTCAGAAGAAAAAGAGATTACTTCCTGTTCAAGTAATGAGGAAGGGCTTCACTGAATTTGAAGGATAAATGGAATTTTAGCAGGTGTAGATAATGCAGAGGAAAAGAGCAGAGGCATAGAGTTTAAAGCATATTTAAGGGATGAGCGGAGGCCATTTTGGCTGGACTGTGGTATAACTGTTAAGAAAGGTGGAACCTGGTTATAAAGAGTGTTTAATGCCAGGCTGGTTAAATCCATGGAACAGTGATTTTTATTTCCTAAAGTCTGGCCAACAGTTGCTCTGTTGTTTGTGTGTGTGTGTGTGTGTGTGTGTGTGTGTGTGTTTAATTTTTTTAATGTTTATTTATTTTTGAGAGAGAGAGAGACAGACAGGGCATGAGCGGGAGAGGGGCAGACAGAGAGAGGGAGACACAATATGAAGCAGGCTCCAGGCTCTGAGCTGTCAACACAGAGCCACATGTGGGGCTTGAACTCACTGTGAGATCATGACCTGAGCTGAAGTCAGATGCTTAACTGACTGAGCCACCCAGGTGCCCCTGTGTGTGTGTTTTTTAAGTGTGTTACCATTCCTATAGAAATAATATTTAGCTTGGATGGAGACCTGAGAATCAAGATTAACAAATGCTCCTACTCAGAAAGAGAGGTATAAAAACTAGAACACACACACACACACACACACACACACACACACACACACACATACACACCACACACACCACACACACCTGACAAAAGAGAACAGTGCAACAGGGGATCAGAGCAGTAAGAGCAGGCTAAATCCTGGCCATCAGAAGAAGCATGTTGGTAACCTGCAACTGGGGGAGTTCAGGGTTTGGGAGCAATGTGGACTATAGGCCTTGAACCTCCTATCTCTGTGAGGAAGTTTTCTTTAAAACAAATTCTAATCTTTGGAAGTTTACCACTAGAATACTTGGTGAGGCAGCTGACAGGTAATACTGATTTTTGCTTCCTTAGTTTCATCTTCCCCTGGAAGAGAGCTGCTTCTAATACCTGTTCCCTCCATTATGTTGACCTCTGGAGAGGCAAGTCCTCTTTGAAAGTCCTGGCCCATGCCTGGCAACCCTTTCTTTTGTAGGTCCTCTGACACAAATGCAAATAGGCTTGATTCTTTTCAAAAAGGCTTTATTAAATATTAAGGAAGAAAGAATAAATAAAATATAAAAAGTCTTATCAGATTTACCTAGCATCTCTGATAGCACTGTACTCTCATCAGTCAAATCTCCTTTCCCTGTTGCCATCAGAGATACCTTCTCAAATTCCAAATTTTGCCATATGACTTGTCTGCTTAACTCATGATTTCTCATTTATACAGGGATTCTTTACACAGTACTTATTTATCTGACTTGGAGGAATTACAGTTAAAATTAAGATGATACTTGGGAAGGGTAAAGGACCTTCCTGTGAATATGTATGAGAGTTCCAGCTCTTTGCTAGATCCTTCCCCGAATAGCTTCATCTGAAGGGTCAGGGGTCACTATATTTCAGACCCTGCTTCCTGTGGTGCTGGATTTCTGATGAGGTATATCTAGTTTGTCTCGGGGGGAAATCCCAGTGGGTGAGACTACAGCTGTCTACCTCAAGTCAACCTGAAGAGTTTGACTCTAACCCATTTTATAAGTTGGTGTTCTGCATAAGATTTTTTGAGACTGGTCTGCAGCTTTAAAGGTGGGAGAGTAATGAGAGAAACCATTAGATGTTTTCTAAAGTTCCTTTTGGTTCCAAAATTCTCTGAGAACAGCCCCCCTGACTTTTTTCTTGATTCACTTTATGTTAGTTTGCTCTATACAATTAATACCTTGTTAGAAAATAATGAAATTTCAGAGCTGCAAGAGGCTTTCATAGTTACCTTGTCCAGTTTCCCAAATTCAGCTCCAAAGAAAAGGACTCCTGAGAAATATTGACTACTATTTAAATTTGAAGTTAGTTAACATACAGTGTAGTCTTGGCTTCAGGGGTAGAACCCAGTGATTCGTGTCTTACATATGACACCCAGTGCTCACCCCAAAAAGTGCCCTCCTTAATGCCCATCACCCATATACCCCCACCCCCCCCCCGTTTTCCAGCAACCTTATTTGTTCTCTGTGTTTTAGAGTCTTTTATGGTTTGCCTCCTTCTCTGTTTTTATCTTTCCTTCCCTTCCCTTATGTTCATCTGGCGAGTTTCTCAAATTCCTCATATGAGTGAAATCATATGGTATCTGTCTTTTTCTGGCTGACTTATTTCACTTAGCATAATACCCTCTAGTTCCATCCCATGTTGTTGCAAATGGCAAGATTTTGTTCTTTTTCATCACTGAGTAGTATTCCATTGTATATATGTACACCACATCTACTTTATCCATTCAATATCAATGGACACTTGGGCTCTTTCCATAATTTGGCTATTGTTGATAAGGCTGCTATAAACATTGGGATGCATGTGCCCCTTTGAATCAGCATTTTTGTATCCTTTGAATAACTTCCTAGTAGTGCAATTGCTGGGAGTATTTTTTTTTTTTTTGATGCTATTATAAGTGGAGTTATTCTTTATATTTCAGACAGTTCATTGTTAGGCTATGGAAACAACTTATTTTTGTATGTTGATTTTGTGTCCTGTAATTTTACTGAATTATTTTATTCTAACAGGGTTTTTTTTTTTTGAATCATTAGGATTTTCTGTATACAGGATCATATCCTCTGCAAACAGAGATAATTTTACTTACTCCTTTCTAAGTTAAATGCCTTTTATTTCTTTTTCTTGCCTGATTGCTCTGGCTGGGTCTTTAGTATTATGTTGGGTAGGAGTGGTGAATGTGCATTCTTGTCTTGTTCCTGATCTTAGAAGAATAGCATTCAGTCTTTGATCATTGAGTATAATGTTAGCTTTGGGCTTCTCTTATATGGCCTTTATTATGTTGAGGCATGTTTCTTTCATACCCAATTCAATGAGAGTTTTCTTTTTTATTTTTTTTCAACGTTTATTTATTTGTGGGACAGAGAGAGACAGAGCATGAACGGGGGAGGGGCAGAGAGAGAGGGAGACACAGAATCGGAAACAGGCTCCAGGCTCTGAGCCATCAGCCCAGAGCCCGACGCGGGGCTCGAACTCACGGACAGCGAGATCGTGACCTGGCTGAAGTCGGACGCTTAACCGACTGCGCCACCCAGGCGCCCCTGAGAGTTTTCTTTTTTAAATTACCATGAATGGATGTTGAATTTTTATCAAATGCTTTTTCTGCATCTGTTGAGATGATTATATGATTTTTATCCTTCTGTTTTATTTTTGAAGAGTTCGAGCAGGATTAGTATTAATTTTTCTTTAAATGTTTGGTAGAATTCATCAGGGAAACCACCTAGTCCAGGACTTCTTTGTTGGGAAGTTTTTGATTACTGATTCTATCTACTCATTATTAGTATGTTCAGATTTTCTATTTCCTTATGATTTAGCCTTGGTGGGTTATATGTTTCTAGGAACGTATCAGTTTTTTCTGGGTTGTCCAATTTGTTGGTGTATAATTGTTCATAGTAGTCTTACCCTTCATATTTCTGGTGTTACTTGTAATGTGTCCTATTTCTGATTTTATTTTTTATTGGTCTAGCTAAAGATTTGTCCGTTTTGTTCATCTTTTTAATGAACCAACTTTTATTTTGTTAATTTTCTCTATTGTTTTCCTATCTTATATTTTATTTATTTCTGCTCTAATATTTAGTATTTATTTCTTCTAACTGTGGGCTTCGTTTATTCTTGTTTTACTATTCCTTGAGGTGTAAAGTTAGGTTGCCTTTTTGAGATTTTTTTTTTCTTGAAACTTCATCGCTATAAACTTCCCTCCTAGAACTGCTTTTGCTACATCCCATTGGTTTTCTTATGTTGTGTTTCTATATTTTTATGTCTTAAGGTTTTGTTTTAATTTCCCCTTTGCTTTCTTTTTTTGTCCATTGATTGGACAAGAGTGTGTTGTTTAATTCCCATGTATTTGAGAAGTTTCTAACTTTATTGATTTGTAGTTTCATACCACTGTGGTTATATAAGATAGTTGGTATAGTTTCTGTCATCTTGAATTTGTTGAGACTTGTGGCCTACCATATGATCTATCATAGAAAGCATTCCATGTGTACTTGAGAAGAATGTGTGTTCTGCTGTTGGATGGAATGTTCTGTTTATGTCTGTCTGGTCCATTTGGTCTATAGTGTATAAATCTGTTCTTTCCTGATTGATTCTCTGTCTGTTTGGTCTATCCATCACTGAGAGTGGGTATTAAAGTCTTCAACTATTATTGTATTGCTGTTTATTTCTCCTTCTAGTTGTGGTAGCATTTTTTAAATGTGTTTACATGCTCCCATGTTGGGTGAATAAATATTTATAATTGTTATATCTTTTTAATGAATTGACTCTTTTTTCATTATATAATGACCTTCATTCTTGTGACTATTTACAGCTTAAAGCTTATCTTGTCTGATAAAAGTATAGCTGTCCCTACTTTCTTTTGGTTATCATTTACTTGGAATGTCTGTTTCTATCCCTTTACTTCATTTTATATGTGTCCTTAAAGTTCAAGTGAGTCTTTTGTAGACAGTGTGTCATTTGGATCCTGTTTTTAATCCATTCAGTCATTCTGTGTGGATTTTTTTTATTGGGAAATTTAATCCATTTAAAGTAACTATTGATGGGTAAGCACTTACTAATGCCGTTTTGTTCTATTGAATTCTGCAGTCATATTTTTTTTGCTCTAAGATTTGATGGTTTCTCTTTCTTACATTTCTTATTTTGTTCATGCCACTGTTTTCCTAATTTAATTTAGCTATCTGTTTTCTTGTAGTTTACTGACATTCTTTAAGAAGATCATTCTGAATTCTTTTTCAGACAATCCATAGATCACCATTTTATTAGGGTCAGTTATTGAAGCTTTATTAGTTTCTTTTTGTGGTGTCATGTTTACCTGTTTCTTCATGATTCTTGGTTCTTTGCATTGGTATCTCTGCATTTGTTTAAGCAGTCTCCTTTTTCAGACTTTACAGGTTCACTTTAGCAGGGAAAGACCTGTCGCTACAGCTTGGGGGTACTGGACAGGTCTTCTGGTAGCCTCTGTGGGAAGGCAGGGTTTGCTGTTGGGGTCTCTTGTTTGGTGCGGCCATTGCCCGTGCTCTGAGGTTGGGGCTCCATGTTCAAGCAGGATGACGGGGCAACTATCTTCTTGTTTGGATGGGGCTTTTACTTATTTATTTATTTGTTTATTTATTTAATATTAAATTTATTGTTAAATTGGTTTCCATACAGCACCCAGTGCTCATCCCAACAGGTGCCCTCCTCAATGCCCATCACCTACCCTCCTCTCCCTCCCACCTCCCATCAATCCTCAGTTTATTCTCAGTTTATAAGAGTCTCTTATGGTTTGGCTCTCTCCCTCTCTAACTTTTTTTTTCCTTCCCCTCCCCCATGGTCTTCTGTTAAGTTCCTCAGGATCCACATAAGAGTGAAAACATATGGTATCTGTCTTTCTCTGTGTGACTTATTTCACTTAGCATAACACTCTCCAGTTCTATCCACGTTGCTACAAAAGGCCAGATTTGATTCTTTCTCATTGCCAAGTAGTATTCCATTGTGTATATAAACCACAATTTCTTTATCCATTCATCACTTGATGGACATTTAGGCTCTTTCCATAATTTGGCTATTGTTGAAAGTGCTGCTATAAATATTGGGGTGCAAGTGCCCCTATGCATCAGCACTCCTGTATCCCTTGGGTAAATTCCTAGCAGTGCTATTGCTGGGTCACAGGGTAGATTTATTTTTAATTTTTTGAGGAATTTCCACACTGTTTTCCAGAGCGGCTGCACCAGTTTGCCTTCCCACTAACAGTGCAAGAGGGTTCCCATTTCTCCACATCCTCGCCAGCATCTTTGGTCTCCTGATTTGTTCATTTTGGCCACTCTGACTGGCGTGAGGTGGTATCTGAGTGTGGTTTTGATTTGTATTTCCCTGATGAGGAGCGACGTTGAGCATCTTTTCATGTGCCTGTTGGCCATCTGGATGTCTTCTTTAGAGAAGTGTCTATTCATGTTTTCTGCCCATTTCTTCACTGGATTATTTGTTTTTTGGGTGTGGAGTTTGGTGAGCTCTTTATAGATTTTGGATACTAGCCCTTTGTCTGATACGTCATTTGCAAATATCTTTTCCCATTCCTTTGGTTGCCTTTTAGTTTTGTTGATTGTTTCCTTTGCTGTGCAGAAGCTTTTTATCTTCATGAGGTCCCAATAGTTCATTTTTGCTTTGAATTCCCTTGCCTTTGGGGATGTGTCGAGTAAGAAATTGCTGCGGCTGAGGTCAGAGAGGTTTTTTTCCTGCTTTCTCCTCTAGGGTTTTGATGGTTTCCTGTCTCACATCCAGGTACTTCATCCATTTTGAGTTTATTTTTGTGAATGGTGTACAAAAGTGGTCCAGTTTAATTCTTCTGCATGTTGCTGTCCAGTTCTCCCAGCACCATTTGTTAAGGAGACTGTCTTTTTTCCATTGGATATTCTTTCCTGCTTTGTCAAAGATTAGTTGGCCATACGTTTGTGGGTCTAATTCTGGAGTCTCTATTCTATTCCATTGGTCTATGTGTCTGTTTTTGTGCCAGTACCATGCTGTCTTGATGATTACAGACAGCTTTGTAGTAGAAACTAAAGTCTGGGATTGTGATGCCTCCTGCTTCGTTTTCTTCTTCAATATTACTTTGGCTATCCGGGGTCTTTTGTGGTTCCATACAAATTTTACAATTGCTTATTTTAGCTTTGAGAAGAATGCTGGTGCAATTTTGATTGGGATTGCATTGAATGTGTAGATAGCTTTGGGTAGTATTGACGTTTTAACAATATTTATTCTTCCAATCCATGAGCATGGAATGTTTTTCCATTTCTTTGTATATTCTTCAATTTCCTTCATAAGCTATCTATAGTTTTCAGCACACAGATATTTTACATCTTTGGTTAGATTTATTCTTAGGTATTTTATGATTCCTGGTGCAGTTGTGAACGGGATCAGTTTCTTTGTCTTTCTGTTGCTTCATTATTAGTGTATAAGAATGCAACTGATTTCTGTACACTAATTTTGTATCCTGTGACTTTGCTGAATTCATGTATCAGTTCTAGCAGACTTTTGGTGGAGTCTGTCGGGTTTTCCATGTAAAATATCATGCATCTGCATGGGGCTATTAATTGTGCTCTGCAGTCAGGTGGGGCCACTAGCTGGGTTCTGTGAAGTCCCAGGCTGTGTTCCCTGGCAGTATGGTGCCACTGGTTGAACTCCTTGATTGGGCAGGACTGTAGGCTGGGCTCTGCAATCATCCCTGGTTGTATGGGGTCTCAGACTGGGCTCTAGAACCATATGGTGCCACTGGCTAAACTCTTGTGTTTATATGGGACTTGCAGGTTCGTGCCCTAAAGTTGAGTGAGGCTGCATGTTTGTCTTCATTATCATGTAAGCCATTGGCTATGCTCAGGTGGTGGGCAAGGTCATTGGCTAGGCTTCCTTGTCCCTTGGGACCACAGTCTATGCTCCTTGATTGGGTAGGGTTAACAGCTTGGTTTCCTGTCTGGGTAATACCACAGGTTGTGTTCAACAATTAGACAAGGTGAGTAGTCTAAGCTCCTCTGCTTATCGGGGTTGTAGGCCAAGCTTCTCAACTGGATGGGATTGTAGGCTAGGCTGTGTCTCACAGTACAATAGGCTGTGCCCCCATGTTTCCCAGGCCACTCTTCAGGCTCCTTGGTTATGTGGGGTCAGAGGCTTTGGTGAACAGTTGGGCATGGCTGCTGGTTTGACTCCCTGGGGGAGCAGAGCTATAGGATGAGCTCTGTGGCCGCTCTAGTTCCCTGGCTGGGCTTCCTGGATGGGTGGAGCTGGAGGTTACACTCAGTGCTAGGGCAGGACTGGGAATTTGCCTCCCTTCTTGGGCAAGGTGGTAGAACAGGCCCCCCTGTCAGTATGGCCCACTGACTGGGGATCCAAATCAGGCAAAACTCCCAACCAAGTTCTGTAAGTCAGAGGGGGCCCCTGGCTCAGCTCTGTGGATGGCCAGAGCTGCTGATTGGGATCTCTTTTTAGGAGTGCTGCTGCAAGCAGGAAAGCCATCAGCCAAGACCTGAACACAATTTGCTGTAAGCCCCACCCCCTTCTCCATCTCTGTCCCCAGTAGTCAAGCCCTGCACATTCTTCCAGTGACCCCTGTGAGGCAAGACATGAATGGGCTTCCTGGGAAGTGTCCCATGTGCTGGGGGAGCTAAATGTCTGCCCCGGGCTCTCTTTTCCCAGTATAGAAACTGTAGGCCCTGGTGGGGGGCTCTCATTGTGTCACTGTGCCACTGTAGGGGAAGGGCAGTGGTGTCAGAGTGTGTCCAGTCCTCTTACCCTTCTAATGTGGGATTTTGACAATGATGTTTTTTCTATGGATAGTTGACTGTTGGTCTTCTTGTGAGGGAGACTATAGTTGGGAATGACCTGTATGGCCATCTTGATGATACCATTCTCCTATATGCTTAACTTCAAGTAGGCTATACATTCCTTAATGGGACAGATAGATTACGTCTTATAATTTTGCCTCTCTGGTGCTTAGCTCCATGTTGGGAATGTAGCAGGTGTACAATAAATGTGTGGTAATTCTATTATTGAGCCCTGTAAGAAAATGAAGCATTAAGGTATGAATTGGCTTCTGTGTGTACATTTTCAACTTTTAAATACAGAATTGCTGTTCCTCCATGCATACCTGCATTTGGATTGTGTGTTTTTTCCTTCAAAATCTCTGTTGTCAGTAATTCATGGTTATTGTTTCATAGTCTTTATTGGTAATAACTCTGTGGGCTGCTTTGCCTCAGGGATTATTTAATTAGGGTATTGCTGTTTGACACTATTCAAGATAGTGTTATACCCTAAAGGGTATTGGATTTGTCACAGAATGACACTGAAGAGAAGCCAGGGATAGGCAAACTAATAACATCCTAGCTTGGCTATTATAATTGTTTTTTTTGGCTTTTTTATCCAATATTTTTTGTTTATATCACTGCCTTCCTAAGAAGACCAATTTGATGACTTTCATATGGCAAGGGCAGAAACTAATGGTAGACAAATAAGGACATAGTAAGTTGATAACAGAGTCCATGCCTCCAGAATGCTGTGTTTCTCTAAAGTTAGATACCTATTTGTGATGAAGAAAACATTTGTGTAAGGGGGCAAGATTGGAATGCACTAAAATGAAATGCTCATGTTGACCACATTAGCTTTAATGGAGCTTATTTGATATAGTGACTCAGTCTCTGTGAATCTGACTATGTGTATGCGCTGTGTTTTATACAGGGAATCATCATCCAGGGACCTGCCAGAGACCACAAGAAAACATGGGGAGGAGTAAGTTTCTCTTGCTTTTAAATAAGTTAGACTTTCTCCATATTAATCTATATATACAGGAAATCAAATTTGCAACTCAATGTGTTTTTTTTGTGAACATCTAAATTGTATTTCTGGTTAGTGTTAGAAAGTTTTTGTCTGAAGCAGGGCTATGCAGAGAAACACCAACAGACCACATGCTGCTCATTGGCAAAGTTTTTTTTTTTTGTTTTTCCTCTTTTCTGAACATCTCTCAGTACAGGGAGAGATGGCTCAAGCTTGGTATCTATAGACCTGCCTTAATCCGAGCTTCTTTGCAACTCTTGGGAAAGTTACTCATTTGCTTCCATTGGTTCCTAAACCTTGTTGATAATTAAATAAACAAAAAAATGATTCTGCTATGCAACCAATGACAGTATTAAAAAATTCATTGTTAGGTTGATTTATAAATGGTTTTGATTTCCCCTAAAATGTTAAAGCCTGGCATTAAGAACCATTAGGTGACTTCCTCTGATTTTTCTTTTCTCATGAGACTATTTATGGGCAGTAGACAATAGACAAATTCAAAGTCATTTTATTGTTAATAGTAACCAACCACCAGTGACTTCATAAATAATCCTAATCAACATAGACCATAAAAGCAGATGCATAAAAGACCTCAGAGGGAGACTTGGTGTTGTGTAGTATAGTGAGAAGAATACTGGGCATAGAGTCAGAAGCCTGAAAAAAATTCTACTTCTAGTACTTTGATCTATTCCTAGAGTTTCCCTATATTTGCTTGTCCACCTCAAGTGGGGTTTGTATATTCTGTACTTCCAGCTTCAGGAAGTTGTGGTTGGCATAATGTAATGATACATATAAAAGTGTGTTGGGAACTCTGAAGTATAATAGAAGAGAGCAGTGGTATTGGCTCATTCTTGTCTTTATTGAATAAGTGTATTTTCATTGGTTTTGTCTCTTAACAGTTAAAATGAAGTTTTTTGATCAGATGTTTTTGTAGGCAGCAGGAATGGGACTAGGGTTATGCAAGTGATAGAGAGTACCTCCTTAATATTTTGTGCTCTAAGCACTTTGCCTGCCTCACCTTAGTATGGGCCCTGGAAGGTAGCCCCAGGGACTATGGATCAGTGATGGAAAGTTTCTTCCTGAACCTTGTTGAGTCAGATTTTGCCTCTTTTCTCCAGTGATTTCTTTAGGGATTGATTAGCCCCAGGGATTTTGTTTTTTTCCCAACCTCCACAAAATATGTCAATCTCCTGATAGTTTAGAAGTGTAAAAAAATTGAATAAATTTAGTTTAGAAATATAAGAAAATGAATACATTTAAAAAGAACTGTTGAAAATTCTGGGACTAATCCATGCCATGTTCTAACCCTAAGTCAGCTGTCAGCACAAGTTTCTGGAGTAACTCATTGTGGCTTGGTCCTTACCTAATCTTAGGCTTCAGGTGGATTTTGATAATGTTTGGATTGTTGGATTTCATCACGACCACATGAAGAAGAAAGCTGCACTGAGAGCAACACATTCCTTGTCTCATCTCTTCCTTTTCAGAATGATCCTCGGGTCATTAGCAAGGAGATCTTTAGGAGCTTACGTTAAAGGTGCTTCAGCAGGTGTTTATTTAAATGGTCAGGCAACTAATAAGAGTTCTTGATAAAGGATAGGGCATGGTACTGTTATTTGCAAAGATGGGCATATTTCCAACCTGGAGATGAAGTAAGAGAAGTGCTCCCCAAAATGCTACTTTACAAACACCTGGAAAGTTATAATAGCAGCATTTTGACTGTTTGTGTTGTCCACTGTAAAAGCATTCTTAACATCCTGAGTCTTGAAGCCTCTCCATCCTTTACTCTCTAAGCTTTACTTAGCTTGCCTGATTTCACTTGCTAATTGCTGTCACTGTTAGTGGGAGAAAAAAGATGGTACTGTGTGGTAATTTTTTTTTTCTTTTCTGGCATCATACAATGAATTTTTTACTGGATTTGGCAAAGATTCTGACAAACATAGCTTAATGTGTCATACAAAGGGGCAGCAGAGGAAAATATCACAAAGACATGGCACTAGCCTTATTAATGAGGAGGCTTGGAAACAAAGAACACAGCTGGGAAACCAAACAGTGTAGGTGAAAAATTAAAATTAATATTGAGGTGAATTTCTTTTCGTATCCTTTGATACTGGATGAAGAAATTATTTATAAATATGTTAATGAATCATTCTTTTATGTGACATGAAAAAAATTGTAAGCCATGTCTTACAAATGGTGATGGGAGGCTAAGAACACACTTTTGTATTTAATTTCTTATGAGACCACCATCACTGTCCATTTTATATCCTTGAAATCCCATTTACATATATCCCATATATGTTATATATATGTATTTATGGGATCTATATACACACACACACACATATATAGTAAAATGGGATTTACTATATATATATGTAGTAAATATGTATATGGGATATATATACTATATATAATAATATACTATATATTTATATTCTATATAATAGTACATGGTATTTAAATATGCTATATTTAAATATATATTGATAGTAATTTCATATAGTATAGCACAGTAAATTATCTATTATATACTATATTTAATGTATGTATATTACATTATCCTATATATAGTATATATTATAATATTTATAGTATATATATAGTAAATATATTTATATATAAATATATATTTAAATATATATATATTTTTATATATATTTAAATATATATTTATATATGAGTTCTGAGCTAGGGCTTTGTACTTAGGACTTTTTTTAATGTTTATTTATTTTGAGAGAGAGAGTGAGAGTGCAAGCGGGGTGGGGCAGAGAGAGAAGGAGAGAGAGAATCTCAAGCAGGCTCTGCACTGTCAGCGCAGAGCTCGACATGGGGCTCAATCCCACTAACTGTGAGATCATGACTTGAGCCGAAATCAAGAGTCAGGTGCTTAACCGACTGAGCAATCCAGGCACCCCTGTATTTAGGACTTTTAAGAATATATAATTATTTTGATATTAACAAGTATCTGTGGAACACTTCATAACTCTTAGATATTTCTCATATGTTATCTTACTTGAGTTGTAAGAGAACTCTGTGATGTAAATAGGGATATTATCTTTAGTTTATATATTATAAAACTGAGGGTCATGAGAGAAAGTCGCATCTGAAGCCCACATTCTATAAAATGAAGAGCCATAATGCAAACCTAGGTGTCCCTATGTCCTATGCAGTTTTTCTTTTCTTTCAATAAACCATGTTCTGAATGCCCTAGTCATTAGTAGTGTATAAAGTCAATTAAAAACTTAGGAGCTATCTGTTGAAAGAAAATATTTTCAAAGATCTATAATGACGTTCATATATTTCTTGAAGCATGGGGGACTGGACAGATGGGCAAAGAGAATTTGGCTCACCATTTATGATAACAGTTAAAACATGTGTATTAGATGGTGGAGTGCCTCAAATATCAAAGTCTTCTGAGCAGCGGGGCACACAGCCTACAGTGTGAGGTGCCTAAAGTTAGAGGCTTAAGACACCACTTACCTGGTAAAAGCCACCCTTCTTGATTGATAGGTTTTTGTCATTGTGGTTTTTCTTAACAGGAAGAATATAATACATTATGGAACACCAGAATAGTATGAGACAACAAGGGGAGATGCTGTTACAAAAAGGAACAGCATGTATGAATAAAATCATAAGATTTTAGTGGAGAATTACTACTTGCACAAAGAAGAGAATGTGAATATTTTACAAATGTGTATAATAGGCTCACAAAATACTATGTACATAATGATCGAGTACTTATTATTTACAGTTGGAAATTAAAACTTTATTCTACCTTTTCTACCTCCCACCCCCTGAGCAACTGGTATATTCATGACAAAATGACAAGTCTCAGTACTCCACAAAGCAATTTCTTGGGATTTTTCTTGCTAAAAATTTTGGAGGTTATTGTTTTGTACAATGTTTGAGTAGAATTTGATTTTTTTAAATGTTTATTTTTGAGAGAGAGAGACAGAGCATGAGTGGGAGAGGGGCAGAGAGAGAGAGAGAGGGAGAGAGAGAGAGACACAATCTGAAACAGGCTCCAGATTCTGAGCTGTCAGCACAGAGCCCAACGCAGGGTTCGAACTCTTGGGAAGGGCGAGTTCATGACCTAGGCCGAAGTTGGACTTTCAACCAGCTGAGCCACCCAGGTGCCCCAAATGTGGTTTTTTAAGTCATACCTGTTTTGCATCTGAACTTTTCTTGTTAGAATGTAGTTCTCTTACTGTATGTTCTAAGTGCTCTAGCAGCAGTTCATGGTATTTATTAGTCTAATATATAGTTATTGATTGTTAAATTTACTGTCTTTACGTTAGGAACAGTGCTTATGGTAGAAATTCATTATGCTGTCTCAATAATAGCAAACCTGTTTTACAAAATAGGAATAATATTTAGCCATAAATTTTCAAAAGGGTTAATTTTGCTTTGTTGTATAGAGAACAATGTCTGGAAGAGCTGAATGATGGCAAACAGACAGGTCTTATTTGTGGAGAATAATTAAAATAAGAATATGAAGATAGCTTAGCACTTTTTGTTTCTCCTCTTTCATTATTTAGTCTGTGAAAATAGCTCTTACCCTGCCCAGGGTCTGTAAAATCTTAATCTGAAAAAGTCAGTTTGTGTCATCATATTCTATACCTAATGGTAGCTTAATGTCCTTGATGTTCTAGTATACATGAACATATCATTGTGCTATAAAAAAAAGTGGCAAATGTGCTAGTTACAGTCTCTGTTTTTTTATTAAAATGTAGCAGCATAATTTCATTGGGTCCCTGGATGTGCTTGGCTCCTTTTACCCCAAGAAACCCAGAGATGTTCCCCCACTTATCAAGACTTAGTGGACGGAAAGATGGTTTACAGCTACCACAGTATATCTGTCTCTAAGCTCTTGGATTCAGTGCTGAACTACTGTTCAGTTGAGGCCAATCCTAAACTTTAACTCTGAGCATACAGCTCTATATTGTCAAACAGAGAATGAACATTCAAACTGACAAGCCTTGTAAAGTGACTGTCTCTTAATGTAGTGTCTAATTTTATTTCACAGCTCCCTGGTTTATAGTTCAAGTAAAGGCACACATTTAAAGACAATTAATTATTTCATTTTCTGGCCTATATTAAATTTCAGAGTCTCTTTATTACGGTAGCATATTCATGCCTCTGCAGTTTAGATGATGTCACCAATTTATCGTAAACCCTTATCTTCATAATTTTATAACAGTAATACAGATCTGCTTGGGGTTGACAACAGCCATTATTTTTTCCTGGCAAGTCTTTCCCACTAGGAAAATGAGTTAACTATCGAAGGGTCAAGCTACTTAAAAAACAAAACAAAACAGAACATCTCATTGTAATGCTTGATGCTTTTTGTCTTTGATGCCTTTTACCTATTTAACAAGAAAATAACCTTTGGTACATAAGTTAGGCTTCACTATTGACATTTTTTTCATTTGAGGCAAAATTCACGTAACACAGAAGTGACCTTTTTAAAGTGTACAACTCAGTGACATTTAGCAGCAGTTTAGTGATGTTTAGCAGCATCACTGGCATCTCCATACTAGATGCCAGTGGTTCCTTCCTCTCCAAGTTGTGACAACCAAAAATGTATCCAAACGTTGCTAAATGTTCCCTGGGGGTGCAAAATTGCCCTGGGCTGAGAACCACTGGTTTAGAATAAAGGAAAGTAAATCTTTAGAGATAAGCCATAACTCACATATTATGATGTTTTTCATAGAAGTAACTTGAGTCTAAAGGAGAGCATTGTATGGTTCTAGAAACCAAGGTATAGCCCTGGTTCTATAATGAAGCAGCTGTATCCTTGGGTAAGTTACTTAACCTCTGGACTTCAGTTTTCTTGTCAGTAACATGAAGGGTTTGAAATGGGTCCGTGGTTTCCAGTATGCTCAGTGAAGCACCGACTTTTCTAAAGGGTCCCTGAGGAGCCACCTTACAGGAAAGGAAGAAAACAAAGTGCTCCTGGTATGTAGCACCTCCCCTTCAGATAGAGAAAGCAAAAGTTTGCATTCTGCTTTCATTTCTAGAGAAAATTCACATACAAACAGTATTAATTTCACCAGTAAAAACTCATTTCTGAAATCTATGTGCTAATTAACAAAGGCACTAATTTGTCATTGAGAGTCTGTTTCTTAAATCCATCATGCTCTGCTGTTGTTGGCAGAAGAAAAAGGTAGCTGAATGCAATCTTTGCTGTCTGAAATGTGACTTTTTGATTAACTGTAGAATGTATTCTATTAGGACACTTATCCACTCCTACAGTCTAGATTACAGCCGACTATCACATGGGTGGTATTACACTGTCTGTTGACAAGTTGTAAAGCATTCACTATAACACAGGTATTTAATACCATATTTCATATTTGGTGAGTTCTGTCTACATCTCTTTTTCCCATTAAATGGTGATTATAAGTTATAGTTATTTCCATATTCTTCCATATGGGACAGAACTGTAATCAATGTAGATAGAATCCATAAACTAAAAAGAAATTTTTATGGTTGTAAGAAGTGTAAACACTAAAACCAATGATCTTCTTGCTGATACAATCAAGACGTTAGTGATAGGAGAAATACCTATCTTTGGAATTCTTCTGTTTTGATGATTTCACCTGATTGTGTGCTTAATTTTGACTTGAGTGCTGCCATCTACCATTTCATGAAGAATTTTTTAATAAGAAGGAGCTATAAATTATAAAATTCCTTCAAAGAAAACTTGGCCTTCTACATTTCTTTGTGAGAGAATCTGTTTTACCATTTCTCTGTATCTCATTATTCCTTATTAAGCATAAAATCATTGGGGTGCTTGGGTGGCTCAGTCGGTTAAGTGTCCGACTTCAGCTCAGGTCATGATCTCATGGTTCGTGGGTTTGAGCCCTGCGTTGGGCTCTGTGCTGACAGCCTGGAGTCTGGAGCCCACTTTAGATTCTGTGTCTCCCTCTCTCTGCCCCTTCCCTACTCCCACTCTATTTCTCTCTCTTAAAAAATAAATAAAACACTAAGGAAAATACATAAAATCATTGGACAAGAGACATCTGAATATATGATGTAAAATTTGGCTTTTAAGAAAACCATATTGAGTTAGTAAGACTCACTCTGGGGAGAACCATGTTTATTTTGTTTTTAAAGAATATTGACTTTATAGACATACATTACCTCTGTTGTTTTCTCTTTTATAGAAATCCATTTCTGGCATTTGCTCCACACTTATTCCCGGAAACCTGCCTGTTATCATCTGGCATTTTGTTGCATACCTCCGGAAGCACAAAGATACATATTTTTTCAAGTCTTAGGTACAGATTATAACCACCACATTGTCCTTAAGAAGCAGCTTCGGGATATTAAAGATACTAGCAACAATTATTTCTTCTCTCAAACCCTGAGACTTCCCACTTTGACTAGCTCAGTCCTGTCACTTCAAATTATTTTTTAAATATCTGATTTCTTATATGGGTTTCAGCTCCCTAATTTCCATGAAAACATGTATATTCTACATACCATTCTAACTAAGCTGTACATTTGTGATATCTTTATTGGGTACATGAACACCACCATACAACAAATTTTGAATTATAAACCTACCTGCTATGAAAAAAATTAACCTTTAAATTCTACAGATAGGTTACAGAGGTGAAGTACAATTGGGAAACACTTTATTTTTTTCACCTTATCAAGAAATAGGAAGATGGTCTGGCATCTTTTTAGTTTGCATAATTTTGTTTTTTAGTAAGTGAAATGTCACTTTGGAATGTGGGAATTTGTTTTCCTAGGGAAAGTTATTTCCATCAGTCTTTGATAAGAAATACCATTTAATACCTTTTTCAGCCAGAAAAAACCTTGAAGGCATTGTATGTATGCCCAACTGAGTAAATAATAGTACAAAATGGCTTGCAAACAAGAAAACAAGGAATTATGAGTATGACACTTGATTATTTTTTTATATAAACCTGAGCACGGGGTTAGCTGGGGAGCATGCCTTGTTGATTTTCTCTTATTATTTATTTATTTACTTACCTACATACTTATGGTGTGGGGGGGGATGGTGTTTGCTTGGCTGTAAATAGCGTATTAATATCTCAAAAGGATTTGGATAAGATACACTATTCCTACTCAACAAAAACCTTTCCAGTTATAAAATTCTTCAGAGTTACAACTGAAAGAGCCTAAGAAATCATATACAACACCTTAGCTTCACTAATTAGGAGAAAGGCCCAGATAAATTAAGCAAGAAAATTCAGAATCATGTAGCCAGTTTAGTGCTGGACCTGAAACAGGAATCTGCATATTCTGAGTACAAATTAAGGACCTTTTCACCATATCACACTCCTATCATTTGCTGCAGTTTCATTGGTCTCAGTACACGGTTGCTGAAAGTGGTAAATGGATATTGGCTTCAAAAAGTTTGTCTCAAAAGACAATTTTTATGTGACAAACAGAAAAGCTCAAAAAAGTGGATGGTTTAGCATATTCTGTCTTTTATGAGAAATTCACAACTAAACAGGATATTAGAGATTCATTCAGAAAAGAAAAACAGCTTCCTGGTTAGTGTGTGGATCTATTATAGACTCAGTCGTTGGTGTGCCAACATTTACAGACATGGTCTAGGAACAAACTTTCCATTAGAATAAATAGACTTTGCAGATCTCTGTTGCTTACCTTTTTAATAAGTGTTAAAAAAAACTTTCTAAAAAGCATTTTTTATGGAACTAGTTCTAAAACAGACCCTATAATCTACTTCCTTCCTAAACAATATGAACATCATATGGCCCTTTCTTAGTAACTCAGATTCATTATAAACATAATCACTGATGCTCACAGCTTTGGGAGTTGTTAATATGGGAGGTGGTTAGAACCTACTCTAACCCTCAAAGGGTCTTCTCTCTTTTCCTCTGCCTTCAGATTAATCAGCTTTCACTTCTTGTTGCTGTCTGTGTGTTGATCTAGTTCAGCTCACCTCTGCCCCTTCTACCTTTTAGCTGTAATGTGCAGTGAGGCTTTCAAGTCTCATAGTCAGGCTTATGGATGAAGGTTGAATAATTTGATCCTTGATGAGTCTAAGGGAGCTGGGGCTTCCTGTAGGTAAAGCATAAGATAAATTATAATGTAAGACCTTAAGGGGTCATCTCTTGTTTCTGAGTTCATGAGACTAAGTTTATTTGAGTGTTTTCTGCATAAATGATATATTACTATCACAAGGATTATGTAAAATATTGAATAGCTACCTGAACTGTCAGATAACCTCAAAATGAATAGAAAATAATTATTCAGTATATTTTGTTATAGCTATTCCTGATACTCTTTATATATATACTCTTTATGTACTCTTTATACTCTTTATATATATATATATATATATATGACATATATATGTCATATATATGTATGTCATGTGTGTAATTTTCTTTTTTTTTTTTTTTAAGTTTATTTATTTATTTTTGAGAGAGACAGAGATAGCGTGAGCCAGGGGAGGGACAGAGAGAGAGGGAGAGAGAAACTCTCAAGCAGGCTCTACGCTGTCGGCACAGAGCCTGACACAGGGCTCGAACTCACCAAACTGAGATCATGACCTGAGTCGAAACCTAGAGTCAGACGCTTAACTGACTGAGCCACCCAGGCGCCCCTTGTGTTTAATTTTCATTTCTTATTCTAGCCTTAAGAGCTTCATTGTGGTCTACTGTTAAAATTCTCAAAAAAAATTTTTTTTTAATTTTATCCAATTTTGAGAGAGACAGACAGACAAAGCACGAGCAGGAGAGGGGTGGCAAAGAGAGAGAGAGAGGGAGACACAGAATCCGAAGCAGGCTCCAGGCTCTGAGCTATCAGCACAAAGTGTGACGTGGGGCTTGAACCCATGAACCATGAGATCATGACCTGAGCCAATGTCAGAAGTTTAACTGACTGAGCCCCCCACACACCTCTGTTGTTAAAATTCTAATAATGATAGGCTATCTGCGTACACTTGATCAAACTTGAAGTTAATAAAAGCAAGCATATAACTTATTGTAAAGGGTGCTTCCTTATGATTTTGTTACAAGTGTTAGATCCTTATAAATAAGGACTAGAAATAGACCTTAATTTATGTTCTGAAGAATTTCTGAAAAAATTGTTTAAAGTTTATTTATTTTGAGAGAGAGTACGTGCATGTGTGTGTGTGTGCTCACAGGGGAAAGGCAAAGAGAGAGGGAGAGAGAATCCCAAGCAGGCCCCACGCTGTCAGCACAGAGCCCAACACCGGACTCGAACTCTTAAACCATGAGATCATGACCTGAACTGAAACCAAGAGTTGGATGTTTAACCGACTTAGCTACCCAGGTGCCCTGAATTTCTGAAATTTTAAAATCTCATGATATTTCCCAAATATTTATTAATCATCAAAGTATATTGTAGGGGCGCCTGGGTGGCGCAGTCGGTTAAGCGTCCGACTTCAGCCAGGTCACGATCTCGCGGTCCGTGAGTTCGAGCCCCGCGTCGGGCTCTGGGCTGATGGCTCAGAGCCTGGAACCTGTTTCCGATTCTGTGTCTCCCTCTCTCTCTGTCCCTCCCCCGTTCATGCTCTGTCTCTCTCTGTCCCAAAAAATAAATAAATGTTGAAAAAAAAAAATTAAAAAAAAAAAAAAAAAAAAAGTATATTGTAGCCACTAGGCAACATTAGGTAATTGGAAGAACCTATGAAATTCTCATAAGGCTTTAATAGTGGCTAAAGGTATGGTGCAGAAGGAGAAAAATGGCTCCTAAGGCTATCTTTAGTCACAGAGGACATGCTTTGTCTTCAATTGTGAACCACCAAGATATGTCTAAGATAACCTTGGTTTCTGGGGAGCCAAGGCACATGTTTACTGAAAATCTTTGCTACTCTACTGATCATAGAGCTGAGAGTAGGCTGCATAATTAGTTAAGTCAGATGCAAACCATCAATCTGTACATTTTTAATAAACAGTCCAGACTAGTGCTGAGTGCCTCCAAGAGAGTTTCAGACTTAAAACAGCACTTTATAAAGCTAGTACATTTCATTTCAAACTTGACCTAGGAGACCAGACTCCCAGGCATCCCTAGTGTTAAGCATTCGGATTCCCTGCAAGTTAACCCTATCCTTATTCATTTATTGTGTATTTTCTGACTGTATTTTTATTATCAGTTTGGCAGATCTCTTGTTTTTCCTTTTATGGATTAACTGCCACTGTGACAGTGACAAGTCATACTACTGTTTATTGAGCATTCATTCTTTGCCAAGCCATGAGCAAAGTATCTTATGTACATGACTTCATTTATAACTATGAGATTGGTGCTATTATTTCAATCTCACAGATGAAGAAAGCAAGCTTAGGGTTTTTGCTTTTCTCACATAGCTGTCTACTCTAACAACTTTTTCTTAACTTTATAAATGTGGAACTGATGTCCACCACTGAACAAGCTTGGGATACCAGTGAGATCACATTTGTTACTCAAACAACCACAGCCCCTGGTAATACAAGAATGTTTCTTCTTTCCCTGTCAAACCCCATTCCCACGGGAAATTTAAGAACTCTAGGATTACACATTAGGTCTAGAAGAGTAGGTCTTGACTCTTGCATTGAAGAAAAGATAATGGAATGCTAGGTTAGTTTGTGCAAAGTCCCCATTTTCTGTTACTCTTGATCTTCTTGCTACTGTTGCTAGTATGTAGTCTTACATCAAAACCCTGGCACCTAAACCAGGCTTTCTGGTACCCAGAACAGTTCCAGGGACACTAAAGGAATCACCACAGTAATTGAGACACAAGTTGCCCTAGCTGGGCTGGCAGTAATTTCTAGCAGTGCTAGAAAATGAAAAGCGAACCTTTTTATGTAGCATTTCACTTACCTGTGCCCACTCCATAATACAGTAGGCCTGATTTCCCAGTGTTTCAGCCATTTAGTGACCTTGTTGTTTCAGTTTTTATATCTCTGGTCTCTTCTATAGGCAGACTCCTAGAACCAGGGTGGCTAACTGAGGAAAAGCTAACTTAGTATAATCTACGACTGAGTGATGTGGCTAGTGATGTTAATCTTATGAGTAATTTATATGAGAGGTTCTGTAACATTGAATCTTCCAAAGGATCTTTGTTTCCTTCTTCAGAGAAGGAACTTCCCCACCCATTTAAGCTTGGAGTGCCTAATAGATTTGGGAGACCAATGGCAAGATTCCATGTGTCTCCAGGCTGGAATTTCCCAAACTTTCTGAATTTATGGTGCCTTTAATTGTCAGAGTGATTTTTTTCATAGCAGCCATAGGTTGAAATAAATGCCTGATAATTCCATTTATTAAGTAATTAGGTCCAAACAACTTAATAAGTATTTATATCCTGACAGCTTAGTAGCCATTTGGAAAAGTAATATACCTAAATTGAAAGAAAGGAATATATATTTTTTTTTTAATTTTTTTTTCAACGTCTATTTATTTTTTTGGACAGAGAGAGACAGAGCATGAACGGGGGAGGGGCAGAGAGAGAGGGAGACACAGAATCGGAAACAGGCTCCAGGCTCTGAGCCATCAGCCCAGAGCCCGATGTGGGGCTCGAACTCACGGACCGCGAGATCGTGACCTGGCTGAAGTTGGACGCCCAACCGACTGCGCCACCCAGGCGCCCCAAGAAAGGAATATTTTTATTTCAACTTTAAATAGGCATGCAGTTACTTATAGGATGTGTGTGCCTCTTGGGCACTGTCCAATTTCCCTAACCATTGGAATTGTATTGGATACGGTCACCTCCATTTCCTATTCCATATTGATTTTTCATACAGTATGTTTTTTTAACCACAGCTGAAAATCCATCTTCACAAAGGAAGTGAATATTGGAACTATCTAATGATGAAAATGTTAACTACCTTAAGCTGGTAGTTTGTGTGATGTGCAACAGATCTCGAATATCAATGCATTTCCTTCAGAAATACAAAATATCTGCTCATTCTCCATGAATTTGCTGCAGCACCCTCGGGGCCCTTGGTGCATAGTTTGGGTACCAGTATGCTAGTTCCTTGCCAAACCAAGAAGCATCTGGCTTTGCCCTCTTCCCCAAACAGTATGTGTCTAGCTACTCCACTTCTACATAACTATTAGGGGAAATCATATGATTATTTCAGAACAAAAAATGTTGTTCCAAGGGGAGCATAAATAGAAGTATCCTATACATTTCAAACGATAGTTTCTCTTGCTAAAAAAGGATGTTCAAGTGCTGTCTCATTAGAAACTTTGCCCTAAATGTATTTATTTCACAATCATATATTACGTTTGCAGTGCTGCTTCATAGAGACACAGCCCATGGTTTCTCAGCTTCTAGTGACTTAGTCTTAAAGCTCCTCCCTTTGTGCGTTTTCATTTATTCGACGCTTATCAAATTCTATTCTTACCAAGTTCTTTACCAGGTATTATGAAAGACTGGTTGGATCAAAATACTAATAATACACAGACTCTGCCCTCAGGAAGCTTACAGTCTTGAGTTTTGATAGGCATATCAAAAATAATAATATAGTTTAATTACTTGCTGTAATTGAGTTATATGCAAATACCTAGAGTCTGTAGCACCTCTGTCTAATGACGCGGATAGTAGAACCTGGAGAAAGTTTTTAGAGGCTGTTACATCTGAATAGAATAGGAGTTCATTAAGCAGATGAAATATTAGTACACAATTAGGCATGAAACAAATGGAGAATGGTAAGATTTGGTTTGAATGGAGGGATAAGGTGCATGGTAGGTGTAGTGGCTGAAGAAATTGCCCAATAGCCATATCTTTCCTATCTTTCCCCTTCTTTCCATTCCTGTTGCCACCATTCTAACACATGGCCTCATTATTTCTCAGTCTGGTCTCTTGTCAGCAGCCTCTTACCTAGCCTCTCTCCCTTGAATTTTCTCTTCAACCTACCCATAAATCTGTTGTATTTATACATTTTTCTAAGTAATGAAGTATTGGTCTAAAATCTTGAATGCCATCAAATAGTTTGAATATTTTAGCTTAATATTAAGTGCCTCCATGATATGGCTATTGGCCCCCATTTCCAATTTTATTTTTCACTTCCCATTTTGATTCTTACACTCTGCACCTATTGACCACTCACTGTTCCTTATTTATGTCCCTTGTTTTATTCAGTTCCAAGCCCTCGCACTGTTTTGTTTTCCTAGGATGTCTTTCCTCACCATCTTTGCACATCCCAATCTTACCAGTCCTTAAAAGGCCAGACCAAAAAAGCTTTGCAGGGGTCCTTTAGGTCATCTAAACATACCTACCCAATAGAACTATGCCTGCTTTCTCACCTTGAGGAGCATCCACCATGGTTAGTCTTGTATTAGAGTTCTTGGTATATCTCTTTTATCTTCATTATCGTTTACACTGAAGAACCTTGTGGACAGAGGCCTCTGCTAGTCATTTTTGTAGCTTGCTGTGATCTCCTTGTACATAGTCTGTATTCATTAAATATTTCCTAAGAAAAAGAATTTTGTTCACCTAAGAGAAAAATGTCAACATTTGTAATGTTAAATAGTGGTTCCTTTAGCAAAATCAGACCCAAGGTGAAAGAACTGATTAGATAATTGGAGTAGAGATTTTTCAAAGGTGGTTCTTAACTTTCAGGCCTTATCATCTGCTGTTTTTCAGGAAATCTTTGTACGTGACTGCACTTGGCTAAAGATTTTTGGCATTAAAATAATCAGTTTTAGTATCCTACAATGCATTAAGAAATATATTCTACAACTACCTCTTTTATTTAAGGCAGTAATATAGGTAGTTACATGAGCCATTCTCATTTATTTTTATTCTTTTCTTTTGAAGAGAAAGCACAGGTGAGAGCTATTAGTTTTGAAATCATGAAAAAGTAGTTACATTTTTAAGATAAATATACTTATTTGGTGGGTGTGAATGTGTCAGTCTTACATTTAAATGTTTAGTAAGGCTTTTTCCCAGCTGAACCTAAAGAATACATTTTAGGTTTTTCTTTATTTCCTTTAATGAGAAAATTACATGTTTGAATAACACCTCAGTGTTGTGTTCTCATTCTGTATACTTGTCACATTATTTAATCTCTGATACAGGCATACATGATTCTGGACAGCTGTGGGCTGACTCACACCCTTTGATGAGAAGGAGGCAGAGGGAAGTGATCAACTTTAGTTTTAAACATCACTGCCTTAGTTTTTGAAGTCCAAATACAATCCCTTGCATCACAGGAAATGCCCAGTATTTTCGGAAAAGATAGTCTGATCTTCTCCTATAGGTCCAAGCTGCCACCTTCTCCTTTATTTTGTTTCCACATTGAAAAAATCTTAATTCTGGTATCGTTCATTAGATTTCCAAATTGCTTTGATGAGGCCCTACCACAATTTTCTGTTCCCTAGCATATGGCAGACATAACTAATCTATAAGTGTCTTTCCTATGGGTCAGATTCTTATTCCAGGTAGTATCTTCTAATTGACCAGATTTGGCAAGTAACATAAACTTTACTCGCCAGCTTATTGTAGAGTTCTCAGTATTATATTACTTTGCCTCTCAGTACAAGAAATACACAGAATGTGTTTGTGGCATGTTCTTGGTAATTTGATTAGACTGGGGTTAGAAGAGCTGTGTCCTACTATAGGTTTACTTACAGTTAGTTGTTTAACCTTCTGAATTAGCCTGCTTTCTGGCTACAAGAGTTACCTGCTTTCCTTGACCCCGTTTTCCATGTAGATAGCATAAAAGAAAGTTTTCTCTGAGCAGAATTTAGTTTTTTCTCTTAAAAATCTTAAAATACATTGTTGTTGATTGATTGGCTTATTTTAAAGAAAACTGTCCCAAAAGCCAGGGATATCTTAGACTGTATTAATACATTGTGTTTAAAAACAAGGAATGTTACGGAGTATTGCACTGAGTGTAGGACACTGTATTTTATGAGATAAAGATAGTTCAGAGACTCCTGTCCATTTTATGTGCCTAACACATGAAGAAACTAGACCTGTTTTTCCTGGAAAAGAGAAACTTCAGGGGAAATCATTTACCATCTTCATGTATTAGGTGATCTGTTACATGGAAGAGAATTGTATGTCATTTCAGAGGGCATAACCAATGGCTGGGAAGTTGTTAATTCAGTGAAATGTCCTTTGATAAAGGGCTCAGAGGAGCCCGTATTCAAATAAATATGACAAATGTATTCCTTTTTTGGAGATTTGCAGATACAGATTAAATATATATTAAGGACCCTCAAAAGTCACACAGTAACAGATTTGTTAAATTTGTTAATCCCAACATTCCATAAACACCTTCCTCAGAACTAGTTTTCTAAGAAGCTCACATTTCAGTAGTGGTTCTCAGACTATGGTAGTGAGACAGCAGCATCAGCATTACCTGGCAACTTACGAGAAATACAGCTTCTTAGCCCCACCCCAGACCTGCGGAATCAGAAACTTTGGGAGGTGGGCCCAGCAATCTGTATGACTTAATTCGTGCAGGGAATTGTCATGCTGCCACTGTGAGAAGTAGTGCTAAAAAATTTCACTGCTATTTTCCAACTCAGAACACCCTTTTAGTTTCATTTCTAGCACTTGCCACAACTTTTATTTTTTACAGTTTCTTCTTAATGATATTCTAGGACTCTATAATTCATTGTTATAGATAGTTATCTTTCTGAGGTGTAGAAGGAAGGAAAGTCTTATGAAAGCCAGCTCATAGTTTTCGATCTGGTATCAATTTGGATACTTTGAAGAATCCTAAGTAATGAATCCATATCTTCTGTAAAGTGAAATACACATTTCTATAATGAGGTAAACCTTAAATTCATTGCTATTGTTGCCATTTAAAAACAATTTTTTTAAGTTTATGTATTTATTTTGAGAGTGACAGAGTGAGCGGGGTAGGGGTAGAGTGAGAGGAGGAGAGAGAGAATCCACGCAGGCTCCTCACTGTCAGTACAGAGCCTGATGCAGAGCTCGAACTCACACTGCAAGATCATGACCTGAACTGAAATCAAGAGTTGGATGCTCAACCGACTGAGCCACCCTGGGAACCCCTATTGTTGCCATCTTTAAAGGAGCACTTAACTGTTTTTCATTTTTCATTTACTTCAAAATGTTCTTTGTAAAATATAGACTTTTCTTTAATATCTTAAAATTATCTGTAATATGCCTTCTCTTATGTTAGAAGTCAGTAAGATTAGAGAGTTTTCTGATTTCTTTGCATTAGAGATTAAATTCTTGTAGCATTTTATTTATATGAACAAGTATGACACTTTTAGAAAAGTGAAATTGAAGTATAGTTTAAAATGAATATGTATGGGGCACCTGGGTGGCTCAGTTGGTTAGGCATCTGACTTTGGCTCAAGTCTTGATCTCGCGGTTTGTGAGTTCTGGCCCCGCGTCGGGCTCTGTGCTGACAGCTCAGAGACTGGAGCTTGCTTCCGATTCTCTGTCTCCCTCCCTCTCTCTCTGTCCCTCCCTGCTCACACTCTGTCTCTCTCTGTCTGTCAAAAATGAATAAATGTAAAAATTAAAAAAATAAAATGAATATGTTAAAATAGAAATAATTCCCCATAAGTATACATATAACTAGTGCCTTATTTATTTTACTGGGTATCATAAATGTGCATTTTGAGTGTATATATGAAATGTCTCTAGTGTTTATGCAGAAGAATTTTCTTTTTTTTTTCTGTGGGACAGTGAAATTGGGTTAAATATGTTAAAATATCACAATATATTTACTTTAAGTGTACTTAGAACAAAATAATTAGTGTTCCTTGGAATGAATTATGGCCAAATTTATCTTAATTTCTTGATGCTATTTTGTCATCCCTTCCCTTCATACAAGCAGGGGTTCTCTGGGTTTATGTTGCTAGGTCAGTTGCAGCTTTATTTAGGTTTATTTAGAGGGACAAAGACTGGTAGTCTGGAGACTGGATTTTGATTTGGTTGCTGCTGTGCAACAGCAGAATGCCCGGGAGGTAATCTACTTACAACAGTGAATATAAGCAGTGGAATCGCTATTACTATATTTAAACGCCGATGGTTGGCAGGAATGTGCTAAAGTCTGAATCTAACAGCTAATTATGTCACTGTCCCTGCCCAGGGCAACTGCTACTGAAAGGACATGCTCATGTGATGAGGAAGACAGCAGAGGTGGTGGTTTGGAGCTAAATGTTACTTTGTTGGTGACTCACGGGAAGAGGTTTAGGATGTTGGCTGTGGTTTCTAAAGAGCACCCAGCCGTTTTCACCTTGTGTATGAAGTTACCACGTGTTTTTTTAAATTATAATTTTATGCTTATTATTTTCTCTCTCCTTAGTTTTCCTCACAGGAGAGAAAGCCAATTCAGTATTGAAACGCTACCCAAGAGCTAATGGACTTTTTGAAGAAATAAGACAGGGCAACATTGAGCGTGAATGCAAAGAAGAAATCTGCACATTTGAAGAAGCAAGAGAAGCTTTTGAAAATAATGAGAAAACTGTAAGTACACTGGCAATTTTTAAGAGCCGTTCACAAGCTTTGCCTACCTTTTGGATGGATGTCTGCAGTCTGCATTCCCAAATGGCGTGCATTGCTACCAATTACAAATCGATCCCACACTGCCTTTGTGAAGAACTCTGCAAGTGGCATCTAACTAAGAATACTCTGTGGATAGCAGAGCCAGGTTCACTTCCCCGTGTGTTGGTCTGTCTTCCAGGGCCCTGTTTCCACAGGACTCTGCTGAGCTCAGATGGATCATCCTGGCAGGGGGGAAGCACTTGTTTCACACAAGGCTCTGTTGGGGAAGAATATAGATATCATCACCTGACTCTGCTTAATCAGTGAGAAAGAGTGGAGGAACCTAATAGAGGCTGACACGGTTTTAAAAATCTTTTACTCCTGGGGCACCTGGGTGGCTCAGTCGGTTGAGCGTCCGACTTCGGCTCAGGTCATGATCTTATGGTTCGTGGGTTTGAGCCCCACGTCGGGCTCTGTGCTGACAGCTCAGAACCTGGAGTCTGCTTCAGATTCTGTGTCTCCCTCTCTCTCTGCCCCTCCCCTGCTCTCTCGCTCTGTCTCTCTCTCTCTGTCCCTCTCAAAAGTAAATAAACATTAAAAAACATTTTTTACAAATAATAAAAATCTTTTACTTGTAGTACAAAAGAAAAGACATATCTATTTTTGAACTCAACTCCCTTCCCCACTTTAAGAAAAACCCCTCTTTACCACTCTTTACTCTAGAGGGCATGCTCTTCCAGGAGAGCAGGGCTGGAAATGCAAACGGCAGTGGTGTAAATTCTGTGGAACTGCTCTGCACTTGGAAATTACATTACCAGAGGTAGCCAGCATATAAAGATCCATTCCCGTGCACCGACCTTGAAAATAACACTGGGCGCTAAGTAAGTGATGTCAGATGTGCTTAGAGGGACAGCATTTATGTCTTAGAAGCAGCAGATACAGAAGTTTTAATGAAAGGGGTTTTGATCTTTTGTTATGTAGAAAAGGACCCAGGAGGTAAGTGGAAGGAGCTCCAGGAGAGAGGATCAGGGAAGCATCATTGTTGTATTCCAGTGTGCATAGCAAAAACAGAGTGTATAAATTGATAAACTGTGAGTATCAGTTTTTATGTTTTTATTTTTTTACTGAAGTATAATTGACATACAGTACTAATTAGTTTCAGGTATGCAACATATTGTTTGGGCAATTGTATGCATTATTTAATGCTTACCACCATGAGTGTGGTCATCTTTTGCCACCATACAAAGTTATTGTTATTACAATATCATTGGCTATGTTCCCTATGGTGTACTTTTCATGACTGTGACTTAACTTATTTTATCATTAGAAGTTTTTATCTGTTAATACAGTTATCTATTTTGCCCATCCCTTCACCCACCTCCTATCTGGCAATCACCAGCCTGTTCTCTGTATTTAAGGGTATATTCATTTGTTTTGTTTTTTAGATTCCACATGTAAGTGAAATTATAGAGTATTTGTCTTTCTCAGTCTGGCTTATTTCACTTGGCTTAATACCCTCTCCGTCCATGTTATTGTAAATGACAAGACCTCATTCTTTTTTTATGGCTGAGTAGTGTTCCATTGTGTGTGTGTGTATGTACCACATCTTCTTTATCTGTTTGCCTATCATTGGACACTTAGGTTGCTTTTATATCTTGGCTATTGTAAATAATGCTGTAGCAAACATCGGTATGCGTATATCTTTTCAAATTAGTGTTTTTATGTTCTTTGGGTAAATACCCAGTAGTGGAAGTTACTGGGTTATATTTCTATTTTTTTTTTTTTTTGAGAAACCTCCATACTGTTTTCCACAGTTGGTGTACTAATTTACATTTCCACCAACAGTGCACAAGGCTTCCTTCTCTCCACATCCTTGTCAACACATTATTTCTTGTCTTTTTGACAGTAGCCAATCTGAAAGGTGTGAAGTGTTATCTCGTTGTGGTTTAATTTGCATTTTTCTGATGATGAGTTATGTTGAGCATCTTTTTATGTGTTTGTTGGCCATCCATATGTCATCTTTGGCAAAATGCCTTTTCACATTCTCTGCCCATTTTTAAATTTGATTGTCTATTTGTTTAAAGTAGTTTTTAAATCTTACTTAAATCCCACAATCAAAAACAAACAAAAAAATCATCATCCATAATCCCATCATGCACTCACAAAAGCACTGTTATTGGGATTTTAATTTCTTTTTGCCTTTTTTCCCCCTGCATCTGCTTAGTCCTTATTTGTTTTATTTTACATATTTATTTTTTTCTTCTTATAAAATTAATATATGTTCATTGTAGGGAAATTGAAAATATAGTAAAACATGAAATGAATAAATCATTTCAATATTTAGCATCATCAGTTTTGTAATTTTGGTATATATTCTGGCCTATTTTTAATAAATAAACATTTTTTTAATGTTTATTCATTTTTGAGAGACAGAGACAGAGTGCAGACAGGGGTGGGGCAGAGAGAGAGGGAGACAGAGAATCGAAAACTGAGCTGTCAGCACAGAGCCCAGCGTGGGGCTTGAACCCACGAACCGCGAGGTCATGACCTGAGCTGAAGTCAGACGCTTAACCAACTGAACCACCCAGGTTCCCCATACACAGGTAATTTTTAAAGAACAGTAGTATTGTAGTATAAATAGTGCTTTGTAGCATGCAGTTTTTAATAAAAACTGGCTCATGTTTTTAAAACAAGCAAAACTTAGTTTTTGATATTATCTTTTATCAAAAAATACAAATTTTAGGTATTCTATCATTTTCATAAAGCCAGAGTTTTCATCCTGCTTTGTCATTCTCCTTTAAAGGAAAGGTAAGAACTTTAGTGGGAAGATACTTTGAAACTATGTAAGTCTTCCGTTCTTCATCAGACTTCTGCCCACTAGTTTTAATATCTGCTATTGATGATTTTTGACTGAATCAATTACAGTTTCCAGTGGTGATTTCTAACTCCATCCTGTGTACATTTGTTAGTTGACATTCCACTATGGGCAGGAACAATCTAGCTAGCTAGCTATACAGACCTAAAGATTACTTTATTCAAGAGCTATAATCCATTATTGTCAATGTTTTGGTCACATTGTCCCATATTTGGCTAATGGAAGTTTCTTCAGACTGGTTCTCTGCTTCTTTGACATTATCATTTTTTTAAAGCACTTTTTTACTTTTTGGGTGAGCAAAATGTTCCAGGATGATCATGTACTTCCCTGCCCCCGCCTTGGAATTGGCTTTTTCTGTGAGGAGCCTTGGTTACTTTTATTAGAAATAGTATTTAGAAATCAAGATGTAGTAGCTAGTATATTCTCATTGCTATGAATGTACCATTGCTTCTGGGCCTTCCAGCACCAGAACTTGGGGGAAAAAAATCACAAACACATGTATATGTACAAAAATGTGAACTTACAGATTCATCCTGCTGCTCTCCAATTCCAGTACCCCTCAGGGTTCTTATTTGTTTCCTCTTTCTGTATTTGTAGATGAGATGGAGATATTCTCTGTTTTTTTGACAGTGAGAACCGTGGCTCCCAATAACATCAATATATTATCTCATTTACTCAGTCCTACAGCACACACAGAGTGGTTTCAGAATTATAATACTAATACCATAGTGGGGAGAGGGACAACTTTTATATTCATTCATTCATCCATATCATTCCATATGTATTCAGAGATTATTCTGTTTTTTAGAAGCTGTATACTACTTTCTTATAAGGATGTGCCAGTGTATTCAACCAGTCAACTGTATTTGGGTATTAACTAGTTTTGAGTATTTTTGTACTTTACAGATAATGCTGTAATATATAATTTTGTGCTTCTGTATTTTTGCATTATTGGAAGTGGATCTTCAGGGTGAATTACAAGTGGAGTGGTGGTCAAAGGGTTAATGCATATGTAGTTTTGTTAGATATTGCCAGAATGCCCTCAATAAGGGTTGTACTATTTTGTACTCCCACCAGATATTTGAGAATGAAATATATATATTTTATGACAGTCTTAACAGCAGAGAGTATCTAGAAAATTTTGACATGTTTGTCAAGTCATTGGGTGAGATGTGATATTTTGATGTTGTTTCTGCTTATGAGTGAAGTGGCATATTTTGCCATGTGTTTTACGGGCCATTTTTATATCTATCTTGTGAATTGTCTTTGTCTTTTGCCCACTTTTCTATCCGGCTTCTGATCTTTTTTTCCCCTCAGTTTCTAAAAAGTATTTTAGAGATATTTGTTTTTATTGGTGATGTGTATTTCATATATTTGCTTGCAATTGTCATTTATATTTTGACTTTGCTTATGGGTTTTTAATGCATTTTTTTTCATTTTCATTATAGCCATAAGTTAAACACATATTTTATTGAATATAGATTTTTGATCATAGTCAACAATCTTAATTATACCCTAGGGATAGAGGAATTCACAGTTTCTTCTTATAAATATACTTGAGTTTTGACATTGAGATCTCTGTTTCACCCACTGTTTATTCTTGAGTATGGCATGAATTATGGATATAATCTTTTTCACATGCTATTCAGTTGTCCAAAGACCATTTTTTATACAATCCTTCTTTGCTTCAGTGATTTTAGTTACCCTTTATCATATTCCTAATTTCAATATATACTTAATTGATTTCTAGATTTTATATTCTAGTTCATTGGTCCATCATTCTGCTAAAATGCCATTACCACACTGCTTTAATTAGAGAGGATTTTCAGTGTATTTTAGTATAAATTAGAACCAGTTCCCCTTATATGCTCCTCTTTTCCAGTGTTTTGTGAGCTATTCTTGCATGCCTGCTTTTTCATATAAATTTTAGCATTAATTTGTCTAGATCCAGAAAAAATAATTTGTCAGTATTTTTATTGGGATTTCTTTTAATCTGTAAATTAACTTAAGGGGAACTAACATCTTGAAGATATTAAATCACCTTCTCCAAGAGGAAATTTCTTTCTTTTGGTTGAAATCAACATTTCTGTCTTGCAGGAATGTTTTGTAGTTTGCATCATACAAATTGTGCACATTTTTTGGGTGGGCCCTTAAGTATTATTACTCTGTTGCTATTATACATGGGGTGTTCTTTTCCATGGTATATTGTAACTGGTTATTATTTGTGTATGTGTAAGCTACCAATTGTTTTAAACCTTGCTAAGTTAAATTGGCTTATGATTAGCCACAAATATTTAAAGTGTACAATTTGGTAAGTTTTAACATATGCACACACCTGTGAAACCACACTGTGAATCACTACAACCAACATAGTAAACAAATGCATCATTCTCAAAAGTTCCTTCTTGACTCATTATAATTCCTCCTTCCTCTCCCCAGGATCACCACCACCCCAGGCAGTGATTGATCTGATTTCTGTTACTGTAGTTTAAATTTTCTAGACTTTTCTATGAGTGAAATCATGCATTAACTTCTTTTAGTTGGCATTGATTATGTTCAGATGCATCCATATTTCACATATCAATAGTTCATTCATTTTTATTGCTGAGTAGTACATTATTGTATGTATATGGACATTTGGGTTGTTTCCATTTGGGGCTGTTACAAATAAAACTGCTGTGAAGACTCATGTGCTAGGCTATTGACTTTTTTCAAAAATATATTTATTTAAATTCAAGTTTGTTAACATACAGTGTAGTATTGGTTTCCGGAGTAGAGCCCAGTGATTCAACGCTTACATATAACACCAAGTGCCCATCCCAGCCAGTGCCTTTCTTAATTCCCATCACCCATCTAGCCCATCCTCCAGCAACCCTCATTTTGTTGTCTGTCTTTAAGAGTCTCTTATGATTTGCCTCCCTTTTTGTTTTTATCTTATTTTTCCTTCCCTTCCCCTATGTTCATCTGTTGTGTTTCTTAAATTCCACATATGAGTGAAATCATATGATATTTGGCTTTCTCTGACAGACTTATTTCACTTAGCATAATAACACTCTAGTTCTATCCACATTGTTGCAAATGGCAAGATTTCATTCTTTTTGATCGCCATGTAGTGTGTGTGTGTGTGTGTGTGTGTACACACACATACCACATCTTCTTTATCCATTCATCAGTCAGTGGACATTTGGGTTCTTGCCATAATTTGGCTGTTGTTGATGGCGCTGCTATAAACTTTGGGGTGCATGTGCCCCTTCAAATCAGCATTTTTATATTCTTTGGGTAAATACCTGGTAGTATGCAATTGCTGGGTCGTAGGGTAGCTTTATTTTTAATTTTTTCGAGGAACTTCCATATTTACAATCGCACCAAAACCTGTAAGATAGCTAGGAATAAACCTAACCAAAGAGGTAAAAGATTTGTACTCTGAAAACTATAGAAGGCTTATGAAAGAAATAGAAGAAGACACAAAGAAATGGAAAAACATTTAATGCTCATGGATTGGCAGGACAAATATTGTTAGAATGTCTCTACTGCCCAAAGCAATCTACACATTCAGTGCAATCTGTATCAAAATAACACCAGCATTCTTCACAGAGCTAGAACAAACCATCCTAAAATTTGTATGGAACCACAAAAGATCCCGAATAGGTATTGACTTTATTAAATTAACAAACCATATATTTATTTTGATATGAGACCTAAGAAATCTCATGGTCAAAGTTATATTTCCACAGATGCATTCTGTTTTTTAAACTTTTTATTTTGAGATAATTATAGAGTCACAGAAAATTACAAAGATAATACAGAGTGGTCCCATTGTAGACTTTAACCCAGTTTTCTCCAGTGGTTATATCTATAAGTGTAGTACAGTATCAAAACTAGGAAACTGACATTGGTACATTCTGTGTATATAGTTCTGTGCCATCTTGTCACTTGGGTAGATTCTTGTCATCACCACTACAGTTAAGATTCAGAATTCTGTCATCACAAAATCTTCCCTTGATAGTCACATACCTCCTCTCCCACCACCATCCCTAACCTTTGGTAATCACTGATCTGTTCCCCACCTCTATAATTCTGTCATTGCAAGAATGTTATATAAATGGAATTATATAATATGATATGGAATCTTTTGATATTGGCTTTTTACACTCAGTATAATGCTTCTGAGATTCATCCAAGTTGTATGTATCAGTAGTGCATTCCTTTTTATTTCTGAGTAGTAGTCCATTGGTATGGATGTACCATAGTTTGTTGAAGCATTCATTCATTGAAGGACATCTGGGTTGTTTGCAATATTGGCTATTACTTAGAAAGCTGCTATAAATATTTGTTTGTAGGTTTTTTTGTATACCTAAGTTTTTATTTCTCTTTGGTAAATCCCCAGGAATATAGTTGTTGGGTTGTGTGGTAAGTATATATATAACTCTTAAGGGCACGGACAAACTAATTTGTCATTATACAGATTACCATTTTACATTTCCCCCAGCAATATTTGAGTGATCCAGTTTCTCTGCATACTCACCAGCACTTGGTGGTGTTTATTTTAGTCATTCTGATAGGTGTATAGTGATGTCACATTGTGGTTTTAATTTCCATTTCCTTAATGGCTAATGATGTCAAACATTTTTTCATATATTTATTTTCTATTGATATATTCTCTTTTGTGAAATCTCCCTTCATGTCTTTTGCTTATTTTCTAGTTGGATTGTTTTCCTTTATTATTGAATTTTGAGAATTCTTTATATATTCTAGATACAAATCCATTGTCAGATACATGTTTAGTAGGCTATTGATTTTTATGTGTTAATTGTATATCTTACTTACCCCTCTGACCCCTTGTATTGCTTTCAAGGTGAACAATATTTTTAATGCATAGCTTTCTGGCCATTATGCATCTCAGTGCTTCTGTGTGTCCTTTCCTCTGCATAGAGATAGGATGCTGCATTTCAGCACTCTTTGAAGCACATAGACGAAACTCTTTCAGCAATTGCTCAAGCAATTCTCTGCACTTTCCAGCATCATCTTTTCCCCTCTGATAGATTCATTCTCATTAGTCTACACGCCTTTTAAAAAAAACCTCTCTTCACCCCACATCCCCCTCCAGCAACTACCTTCTGTCTTGAAACTCTGTTCTGTTTGTATTCACTCCCCTGATGGGGTTTCCTAGTCTCATGGCTTGAAAGGGTAATGATTCCAAAATTTATATCCTGGAGGGCCACCCTGCTCTTCAAAACTATGTGACTGCTTACTAAGCATCTCCTCTTGGAATCCTTAAACTCTACATAAACAAATTCATGTCCCTTCCAAAACAATCTGCTTCTACCACAGCCTTTCTGATCTCAGTAAGTGGTAACTGTCTTTCCAGCCATCTCTTTACTAAGCCCCCAAACCTTGTTGTTATTCCTGACTCTTCTATTTCATATTCACATCTCATCTGCTGATAGTGTTGGTTCTAACATGAAAATATATTCAGAACCTAACCACATTTTAGCTCTTTTTACTTTTACCACTTTACATCCCAGTCATCACTCTCTCATCTGTATGATTTATTGCCCCCCCTTTTGTTGTTGATTCTCAAAACAGCAAGGCAGAGTGATCTTTTAAAGTACCTTGTCTGTAATGGTGTTCCATGTTAGTAAAAGTCGAAGTACTCAGAATCACCCAGAAGGTACTATGCTAGCAGTCCCCATCTTGCTCCATTCCATTCATTCACTGTGGCTGCAGTTTCTTCTTTACCACATCTCCTGTGACACTCCACTCTTCACTCACTTTGCTCTGGCTTTCTTGTGGCTCCTTACATATACACAGAACATGTCCTGCCTCATGACTTTGGCACTTGTATTTTCCTCTTCCTGATAGATATGTCTGAGCTCGCTCACCACTCTCAGGTCAAGTTCACATTCTCAATGAGGACATATCTTACCTTAAATTGCAACCTCTTGCCCCTTCTGTGAATTTTCCTTTCTAGCACCTATCACCATCTGACATTTGTTGTTTTTATTTATTGTTACCCTCCCTTGAGAACTGTTAGCTTTATAACAGCAGCATTTCTTGTCTGTTTTGGTCATAGATATGGTCCTTACAATATAAAACAGTGCTGGCACGTAATAGGAATTAATTAAATATTTGATGAATGAAAGAAGGAACAACTGGATTGGCATATTATGAGATAAATTTATTTCATAGGAAGTAGTGATCTAAAACTTATTCACAAATTAGCTGATACATGTGGACTTAATTTTAAAAGTTTTTTTTTTATTGGTGTTAGGTTCCTTTCCTTCTTTATATAATAGTGTAATAGAAATGGTTTCTAATCCTTAATCTGTTTCAGTGTTTGTTATATGTTAAGAAGGATCTGCTCTGTATTAAGAAACACTGAACAACACAGTTTCATCTTTGAAGTTCATGATTGATTAATTACGACAGTGAAGAAAATGATTGACTTTTGTGATTTACTTACTGTTAGACTACTTATTAAATAACTATCTTTTTGTTTACTAAAATTTATTACTCAGAACAGGTTTATTCATACCTATTTTCATCATCCCCAAATCTGAAGTGTGTTAATTTAGAAGTATTCTTTCAGTAGGATGGGGTGGGGTTTTTTTCGTCATATTTTATCTAATTTGGAACACAAGTCTAATTATAACATACAATGGAAGCAAATGTACTTTGTGGTTCTCATTTTCACCATGTAGAGATTTGGCCAGATTTAATCAGATTTATCTGCTGAGTACCTGCTATATAACAGACACAGGACATAAAACAATGATTAAGCTGACCTTCCATCATGGCATTTGAGATGTGATAGAGACAGCCTGTGTACACACAGAATCTCACATAAGCAGTAGTTATCAGAATTCTGTGCCAAAATCCTTGGCCTTCAGAATGACACGGACCTGATTTGGTGTCTCAACTCTGCCACCTACTGACTGGTATTGCTTTGTGCAAACATTATACCTTTCTAGGCATCATTTTCCGTATCTTTTAAAAAGGAGAAATTATACCTACAGCTTTAGGTTTGTGGCTGTGCACTTAGCTTAGTGCTTGGCACAGAGAATGCTCCCAGTAAATAAATTCTATTCTAGTTTTTAGGTGCTCAATTGCAGTCACTTTATTTAGGAATCCTTATTTGATCTCTTCCATTATTTTGTTTTTTCCTTTCTCTTAGCCCATCAGGATGCTTTGCATGTTAGAACTTTAAATTTTGAGCTAACATGAATAAAGTATTAGTGATTCTTTAAAAAATCTATTTCAGAACTTTTCTTCACAAATTATTTCTAGTTTATTTGTGCTTGACTTTTCAAAATAGTTGTCCTTAGAGTTGACTAGAGTGCACAAGAATCAGGTTGGCTGCTTGTCAAAACTGCATAGTTCTACCTAGCATCTTGATCCGGGTTTCTAATACTATTCCACCAGTAAAAGAAAAAACCACGACTCTTTGAGGGGAATGGCTGATTCTAGGGCTGAGGCAATGAGAATACACGATGAATTGGAGTATATTGTATTACTAGAAAGTAAGAAAGTGCTAAAAAAGAAAAAAAAAAAGAGTGGGAGGATGTCAGGGGGACACAGGAGCCAACTTGAAGGAGCTCCCAGTGGCCAAAGCTGGAACAATTTGAGTAACAAGTAATGTAGTATTGGGTTATAAACCAAAGCATATAGTAAATGCATCAGAGTCCCCAATGATATAAATGAGTGAAAAAAATAAATAGGTGAGAAAAATACATAGTACACAATAATTCCAAATTATGTATACAAATATTCCCATCTTTAGGAGGCAGAACTTAATTCTCTGCCTTTCTTGTGTGTAGCTTGGGTTTAAGGATCCGTTCCCAAGAAATAGAGTATGGAAAGTGCTGGGAAAGAACTTACAGTGGACAAACCTGGCAGATACTCCCTTGACCAGGTGATCAAGGTTAGTATCATCAGTGATGTCATGATGTATATCATGTGATGAGAAGGGAATTCACTTCTGTGGTATTTTCCCCACAAACCCATAACCTCGATGGGATCATGAGAAAATTACCAAAGACATCCAAATTGAGAGACATTCTCTAAAATACTTGACTCCTCAAAACTGGCAAGATCATGAAAAAGAGGAAAAGGCTGTCTCAGACCAGAGGAGACTAAGTAGACATGATGATTAAATGCAGTGTGGATTTGAGGTACCTGGGTGTCTCAGTCCATGATCTCACAGTCTGTGGGTTTGAGCCCTGCATAGGGCTCTGTGCTGACTCAGAGCCTTGAGCCTGCTTTGGATTCTGTGTCTCCCTCTCTCTCTGCCCTTCCCCAACTCATGCTGTCTCTTTCAAAAATAAATAAACATTAAACAAAATTAAAAAAAAATAAACACAGTATGCATTGGATTGTGGATCACAGTCATTAGTGGGAAAACTACTGAAATCCAAATCAGCTGTTAATAATAATGGACCAGTTTTGGATCACTATTTCTTTTTAAAAATTTTTAAAAAATATTTATTTTATTTTATTATTTTATTTTTTTAATGTTTATTTATTTTTGAGAGAGACAGAGACAGAATGCGAGTGGGTTAGGGGCAGAGAGAGAGGGAGACACAGAATCCGAAGCAGGCTCCAGGCTCTGAGCTGTCAACACAGAGCCCGACGCGGGGCTTGAACTTGCAAGCTGTGAAATCATGACCTGAGCTGAAGTTGGATGCTCGACTGACTGAGCCACCCAGGCAGGCACCCCAGTATTTATTTATTTTTGAGAGAGAAACAGAGTGCAAGTGGGGGAGGTGCAGAGAGAGAGGGAGACACAAAATCCAAAGCAGGCTCCATGTTCTGAGCTGTTAGCACAGAGCCCGATGCAGGGCTCAAACTCAAAAACTGTGATATCATGACCTGAACGAAGTTGGATGCCTAACCAGCTAAGCCACCCAGGCGCCCCTAGTTCACTATTTCTAACAAATATACCATTCCAATGTAAGATGCTAATGTTAGTGGATACTGGCTGAGGAGTATAGGAAAGTACTTTGTACTGTCATTGCAACTTTGCTATAAATCTACAATTACTACAAAATAAAATTTATTTTAAAAAAGCACATTTTAGGGTCCGTAGGTCTCCAGGGGGCCAGGGAACTTCCTTTCATGAGCAGTCTTAGGGATTCTAAGGTGGGTGATCAGCAGATAACATTTTATAACATTGTGAAGCAAGTGGTTCAACTAAAACCTCTTAGTTGGAATACTCAAAAAGCTTTGCAGTGTGTGATATACCCAGGGGTGTGGATGATTGTCCTGTCTGAGTGCATCATTGCAAGTCTTTATTCCTATTCCCTGGGTGCTCCATGCTCTACTCCACCCCAAGCTGTGGTTGCATTTTAGAAACTGAGTCAGTAATATCCAGGCGTTTTTTTTTTTAATTTTTTTTAAACATTTTTATTTATTTTTGAGACAGGGAGAGACAGAGCATGAACAGGGGAGGGTCAGAGAGAGAGAGACACAGAATCTGAAACAGGCTCCAGGCTCTGAGCTGTCAGCACAGAGCCCGACGCGGGGCTCGAACTCACGGACTGTGAGATCATGACCTGAGCCGAAGTCGGCCGCTTAACCGACTGAGCCACCCAGGCGCCCCATATCCAGGCGTTTTAGACCTTAAGTCCAACTATTGCTTTTTTGATAATACCTGTCATTCCAAAGTGTTGCTATTTAAATTTGTGTGAAAATTGTTGAAAGAGAAGTTGAAGAAAAAACTATGCAGCGCCCCTTAATACTAGGTTTTGTTACAAAAGTTACACCGGAGATTTCAATTTAGAGCCTATGGCAGGAGATAGGATGTAAACACTTTTGGGTGGGAATAGCAATTACAAGAAGTGTTCAGTGTCTGAGGTATTTTAGAGTTAGTTGCTAGTTGCCCAGAGATTTCTCATCACACTTTCAGGCCCAAACTCAGATACTTTGGCATCATCAGGGAAATTCCTATTTCACTTAGCCTCTGATGGCACTCGAGCCACTGATTCAGAACTTTGCCCTTTGAGGGATGATGGACTGCAGTAAAGAAAGGAGGTAGGAATCAAGTTTGGGCATAGACACATAGGCAAATGTGGGGCATTGCTGCCACCATCTCCTAGCCATATTCTGCATTTTCATCCACATCTTCCTTAGGCCCATCCTGGGGCTTCCTAGTGGGGCTTCCTCACTACTTCTTTTGGGATTTCCTGAGAGAGTAAATTAGGCAGGGCCAAAGTATGTTATTTTCTGTGTATTTTGAAATTCCCTGTCTTGTTCCTGATCATAGAGGAAAAGTGTCAGTTTTTCACCATTGAGTATGATTTTAGCTGTGGGTTTATCGTTTGTGGCCTTTAATATGTTGAGGTATATTCCCTCTATACCCACTTTGTTGAGAGTTTTTATCATGAATGGATATCAGATATTGCCAGATGGCTTTTCTGTATCTATTGAGATGATCATATAATTTTTATCCTTTTATTTTGTGACTGTGGTGTATCACATTGGTTGATTTCCGAATATTCAATCATCCTTGCATCCCTGCAGTAAGAATACCCCTTGATCATGGTGAATGATTCTTTTAATGGATTATTGAATTCAGTTTACTCATATTTTATTGAAGATTTTTGTATCTATGTTTCACCAGGGATATTAGCCTGTAGTTTTCTTTTTGTTTAGTGGTTTGTGTATCTTCGTTTAGTGTCTTTGATGGCCTCATGGAATGAATTTGGAAGTGTTAGGTACTCTTCAATTTTTGGAATAGTTTGAGGAGAATAAGGATGAACTCTTTAAATGTTTGGTAAAATTCACCTATGAAGCCATCTGGTCCTGGACTTTTGTTTGTTGGTAGTTTTTTTTTTTATTATAAAATTCAGTTTCGTCACTAGTAATCAGTCTGTTCAGATTTTCTCTTTCTTCCTGATTAAGTTTTGGAAGATTGTGTACTAGATATTTATCCATTTCTTTCATGGTGTTCAATTTGTTGGCATATAATTTTTTAAATTTTTTTTTTCAACGTTTATTTATTTTTGGGACAGAGAGAGACAGAGCATGAACGGGGGAGGGGCAGAGAGAGAGGGAGACACAGAATCAGAAACAGGCTCCAGGCTCTGAGCCATCAGCCCAGAGCCCAACGCGGGGCTCAAACTCCCGGACCGTGAGATCGTGACCTGGCTGAAGTTGGACACTTAACCGACTGTGCCACCCAGGCGCCCCTGTTGGCATATAATTTTTCATAGCAGTCTCTTATAATACTTTGCACTTCTGTGGTGTCAACTTCTCTTTCATTTCTGATTTTGTTTATTTGTGTCCTCTTTTTTTTCTTGATGAGTCTGGCTGAAAGTTTATCAATTTTATTTTTTCAAAGAGCCAGCTCTTGGTTTCATTGATCTTTTCTTATGTTGTTGTTGTTTTGTGTTTTTTGTTTGTGGTTTTTTTTTTTTTTTTTTTAGTCTCTGTGTCATTTACTTCCACTCTGATCTTTATTATTTCCTTTATTCTACTAACTTTGGGCTTCATTGCTATTCTAGTTCCTTTAGGCATAAAGTTAGATTATTAAGATTTTTCTTGTTTCTTCAGGTAGGCCTATATCACTATTAACTTTCCTCTTAGAACTACTTTCACTGTGTCCCAAATATTTTGGACTGTTATGTTTTTATTTTCATTAGTCTCCATGTGTTTTTTGATTTGCTTTTTGATTTCTTCATTGGCCCATTGGTTGTTTAGTAGCATTTGGCTTAGCCTCCACATATTTGTGTTTTTCCACTTTTCTTCTTGTACTTGATTTCTGGTTTCATACTGTTATGATCAAAACAGATGCTTGATATTATTGATATTATTTCAGTTTTGTTAAATTTATTGAAACTTGTTTTATGGTCTAAGCTATGACCTGTCCTGGAGAATTCTCCATTTGAACTTGAAAAGAGTGTATATTCTGCTGGTTTTGGATGGAATGTTCTGTATATATCCGTTAGGACCATCTGGTCTAATGTGTCATTCAGAGTCACTATTTCCTTGTTAATTTTCTGACTGGATGATCTATCCATTGATGTAAGTGGGGTGTTAAAGTCCCCTAATATTACTGTTTTATTGTCAATTTCTCCCTTTCTGTCTTAATATTTAGGTGCTTTCATGTATTCAGGTGCTTCAATGTTGGGTGCATACATATTTACAATTGTTATATCCTCTTGTTGGATTGATCCCTTTGTCATTAGTAATGCCTTTTTTGTAATTAGTAATGCCATATGTTTTGTCTGATATAAGTATGGCTTTTTTTTTTTTTTGCTTCCACTTCTGTGGAAAAATTTTTTCCATCCCTTCACTTTCAGTCTGTATGTGTCTTTAGGTCTGAAGTGAGTCACTTATAGGCAGTATATAGATGGGTCTTTTTACTTTTTTTTATCCACTCATTTACCCTATGGCTTTTTTTTAATGTTTATTTTTGAGAGAGAGAGTGTGTCTGGGGGAGGGGCAGAGGGAGAGAGAGAAAATCCCAGTAGGCACCATGCTGTCAGTGCGGGGCTTGATCCCATGGACCATGAGATCATGACTTGAGTCGAAATCAAGAGTTGGACACTTAACCTACTGAGCCACCCAGGCTCCCCTACCCTGTGTCTTTTGATTGGAGCATTTAGACTTTTATATTTAAAGTAATTATTGGTAGATATAAACTTATTGCCATGTGTTAATTTTTTTAGTTGTTTTTGTACTACTTCTCTATTCCTTCTTTTCTTGCTCTCTTTCTTTGTAATTGATGACTTAATTTAGTGTTATGCTTGGATTCCTTTCTCTTTATTTTTAGTGTATCTATTATAGGTTTTGGGTTTGATGTTACCATGAGGTTCATATATCCTAAGTATATAGGAGTCTGTATTAATTTGATAATTGTTTAAATTTGAACACATTCTAAAAAATAACTTTATTTTTACTCCCATTTTATGCATATGTTGTCACATTTTATATATTTTTATTTTGTGAATCACCTTAACTATTTTTTAGATATAACTGATTTTACTATTTTTGTCTTTAACCTTCATACTAGCATTATAAGTGATCTACTGCCTTTACTGTGTGTTTGCTTTTACTTGTGAAATTCTTTTCCTTTCATAATTATCTTCTAATTATGTCCTTTTCTGCTGAAAAAAGTCCCTTTAACGTTTCTTGTAAGGCCATTTTAGTGGTGTTGAACTCCTTTAACTTGTTTGTCTGGGAAACTCTTCCTCTCCACGGTTCTGGTAACCTTGCTGGGTAGAGTATTCTTGGTTGTGGGTTTTTTCCTTTTAGCACTTTGAACATATCATGCCACTCCTAGCCTGTAAAGTATCTGCTGAAAAATCAGCTGAAAAGCCATATGGGGTTTCCCTTGTATATAACTGGTTGCTTTTTTCTTGGTGCTTTTAAGATTCCCTGCTCATCTTTAATCTTTGACATTCTAATTATTATATGTCTTGGTGTAGACCTCCTTGAGTTCATCTTATTTGGGGGTCTCTTTTATTCCTGGACTTGGATGTCCATTTTCTTCCCTAGGTTGGGAAAATTTTCAGCTCTTATTTCTTCACGTTATTTTCTGCTGCTTTCTCTCTTTCTTCTTCTGGGATCTCTCTCATGTAAATGTTAATATGCTGGATATTGTCCTAAAGAGCTCTTTACTCTATTCTTACTTTTTAGAATTCTGTTTTAATTTGGTGTTCAGCAGTGTGCTTAACATTACACTATCTTCAGATTGCTGTTCTGTTTTCTGCATCCTCTAATCTGTTGATTCCTTTTAGTGTATTTTACATTTTATTTACTGTATTCTTCAACTCTGATTCTTTTTTTTTTTTTAATATTTTCTATCTCTTTGTTGAAGTTGTCATTGAGTTCACCTACTCTTCTCTAGTCTGGTGAGCATCTTTATGACTATTACTTTGAACTTTTTATGAGGTAGATTGCTTACTTCTGTTTCATTTCATTCTTTTTCTGGGGTTTTGTCTCATTCTTTCATTTGGAGCATATTTCTCTGTCTCCTCACTTTGTTTGACTTTCTGTGTTTGTGTCTATGAATTAGGCAGAATATCTACGTCTCCTAAACTTGAAGAATGGCCTTGTGTAGGGACATCCCCTTTTTAGACTGTGTGTCCCTGGCAGCTTTGGCTGGTTGGCTGGAGTTTTAATGGGCATGGGCTGGCAGTCCCAAGGCACTCCAAGCTGTGACCACCCAGGTTGGACAGCTGGAACTGAAGTGGGCACAAGCTGGGGTGTCCTGGGGCTTTCTGGGCAGAGGGTACCCTGGAAACACAGTAGACATGAAACCAGTATGGTCTAGGATATCATGGGGCACTCTGCATAGGGGGTGCCACAGTGAGTCCCCTGGAGATCAAGTGGGTGTAATGCTGGGGTGTCCTGGGATGTTTTGTACCCGTGTTGCCTTGGTGAGATGACTAGAGCTATAGTGGACACTGTCCAGGGCTGTCCTGGTGTGTGCATTGCTGGGGTCACCTTATTGGGAATGCTGGGGCTGGTGTGGGCTGGGGCGCCCAGACTCTACTCCCATCTGTACAGTCAAAGTGGAGAGGGAATGTAAATAGTGGGGCTCACTAGTCCCTTCAACCCAAAGGGTTCTAGGACTGGTTCCTTTATATTCTAGTTGCTCTTTTAAAATTAGTGGTGTTTTATTCTCTGGCATTCAGGCCCTTTTATAGATTATGAATCTTATCTAGTCTCAGTTATTCCTTTCAGGTTATGGTCTGAACTTAATTTGGAGGGTTTCAGACTGTATATTACCAAAGCAGTGGACATGCGAGCAGTTTGTTAACCTTGACCTGAAGTTACCTCATTTTCTCTCCTACTGCCAGTTAATCTTTTTCAAACCTGTCCTCATAGACTGAGTACTGGCAGGAATACTGGGCCCATTTTTGTCACTTGTACAGTCATCTCCACCATATAGTTAATGTAACTCTGCATATTACAAGCAACAATATCTAGTTAATGATGCCCTGTTTAACTTCCATATATGCTGTTTACCCATGGTTACACTAAAGACACATAGAATTTCAGAACTCATCAGTATACCTCATCAGAATTAATTTGGCAGAAGATATTCTTCTAATGGATCTGGTGGACATCCAAGAGTTCCATGGCAATATTGCACCAGAATTTGAGGTCACATAAATGATGATTCAGGTGTCTAAAGAGACCCTGCTTTGTGTAGCCACCCTAGTTTGACAGTCTAAACTCCTATTCCTTAGAGATAGGGAGATATGATCTACCTTTCTGGGCACTTTTGGGCATAAAAACTCATACCTTTTCTCCCATTTATGTTTTTTTAAAATTTTTTAATGTTTACTTTTGAGAGAGAGAGAGAAGAGAAGAGAAGAGAAGAGAAGAGTGCAAGCAGGGGAGGGGCAGAGAGAGAGGGAGACACAGAATCTGAAGTAGGCTCCAGGCTCTGAGCTGTCAGCACAGAGCCTGATGCGGGGCTTGAACCCATGGACTGTGAGATCATGACCTGAGCCAAAATTGGACACTTAACCAACTAGGCCACCCATGTGCCCCATTCTCTCCCATTTCAAACTTCCTGTTAGGTTTGCTTTATGCCCACCTTTTTCTCCTTTGCTCCTTCAGCTCCTGCTAGACCTTGACCTTAAGATCATGAAGCAAAGAGAGGAGCATGATTTGCCCTTTAACGTTACCCTTCCCATTTTCTTTCCTTTAGTATTTTGGGGGGAATGAGGTGGAAGGGGACAGAGGTCTCTAAGTTAGCTGGTATTGCTGTATCCTCTTTTTGTCTGTCACTAAATCTTTGGTGGGCCTAATTATAAGTTGGGTGGGAGGTGCATGGTGTTCTTCAGGGGGGTCCTAAAAGAAACCTCTGTACAACACAGTTCCAGAAATAGGAGTTATGGTCCTGTGTTGGCCTCTACCAACCCCTTCCCCAGCTGGCTTCTATCCTAGTATGCATGCTTCATATCCTTGTTGGGGCCTTTTGCCTGGCAAACAGCCCTCTGGTGCAGAGTAGCTGCAACATGGCTCAGGTTTTCCACAGTATCCACTGAACCGGTGGAAAATTCCTACACCCTTGTTTTTTTCTGTTTTTTTTTTTTTAATGTTTACTTATTTTTTGAGAGAGAGATACAGAGTGTGAGTGGGGGAAGGGCATGAAGAAAGAGGGAGACACAGAATCTGAAGCAGGCTCCAGGCTCTGAGTTGTCAGCACAGAGCTCTAAGTCACGGATTGTGAGATCCTGACCTGAGCCAAAGTCGGATGCTTAACTGATTGAGCCACCAGGTGCCCCTTGAACACCCTTGTTTTCCACCTCGGGAAAGATCTATACCATCGCTGACTCTGTTGCTTTTCCTCAAATATACCCTGCCCTTCATATGGGCATAGAGTGCAGTATTGGGGGTACATCAGCTATTCCACAGCTTAAGCAGATGTCCACTCAGGGAATGAAATATTAGTGTTCTCTCTTCATACATGTATCCTGTAACTGACTTTCTTGGAATAACTGAGCTCCCCTCAGTTGTTCAAAGTCTTAGGGTCTAAACAAGAACTGTGAATCCATGAAATGTGACACACTAGCCTAGCATGTGTAGTAGTGATTCTAGTGGCCCTGTCAGCCACTGTGCTGCTGCTTTGGGATGCTTAACTACTTGGTAGACAGTACTGTCCTTGTTAGAAATGACTCACATTATCTAACAGTGAGCTGCAATCAGTCAGTGTAATTGATGAGAATAAAACTTTCACATTCAAATTGGGATGTGAGTAGAAACCTAGATCAGCAACTTTGCTTGGTATAAATGGTTATGCATCTCTTCATTTGAAAGATGATGTCACATGCCTCCCATAGCATGCTAGGAGGAGGTTAGCTATGAATTCAGAAGTGGGGTTTACCTGTTTCTCAAGCAATTATATTCCTTAGTCTAATACACTAAACCTCCCACTCCAAAAAGGGAAAGAAAAAAAGTTGGAAACCACCCATTTTAGGATGAGACCGAAATGTAAAATGACACAATATCCAACAGAAAATGACAATTTTTTTCTTTATTAATGTTTTGTGTCTACATAATACTGTAGACTATTAACGCCACAAATAAATTACCAAAAAGTTTAAACAGTTATGAGTATTTTAAAAGTGTCTGCTTTGATAGATGTATTCAGACAAGTGAGTAAAAAAATATTACCATATTTCATTGATTCTCTGATCATTTATTCACATTTTCTCTGAAATTGAAGTTCAGCTTATCAGTGACATCATGGATTAGTTTAAAGCATGTTTTTTCCCCTTTTTTAAAGGTTTTTTGTTTGTTTGTTTGTTTGTTTATTTATTTTGAGAGAGAGAGAGCACAAGCAGGGGATGGGCAGAGAGAAGGAGAAACAGAATCTCAAGCAGGCTCCACACTGCTCGAACTCACCAATAGCCAGATCATGACCTGAGCTGAGATCAAGAAAGGGATGCTTAACTGACTGAGCCACCCAGGTGCCCCTTTTTTCCTTTTTTTTTTTTTAATGGTCATTCATTTTTGAGACAAAGCATGAGCAGGGGAGGGGCATAGAGAGAGGGAGACACAGAACAGGCTCCAGGCTCTGAGCTGTCAGCACGGAGCCTGATGTGGGACTCGAACCCATGAACCATGAGATCATGACCTGAGCCAAAGTCGGACGCTTAACCGACTGAGGCACCCAGGCGCTCCTTCCTTTTTTCCTTTTTTAATGCATAAAAAAATAATGTGCTTTTCGATTCATGGTATATTTAATAAAATACAGCAGCTAATCACCTCTCGTGCCCACTCCTCAGAAATTCCCATCTGGGTGTGGTCACTACTGTAAATCAGTTTCTGTTATAGTAGGTAGCTGCTGATTCCTTTAATATTTGGGGTTGTCCTTGGTTTCTTCCCACACGGGTGTTAGGGTATAGTCTCCCCAGGACAAGGCTGACAGTGGCCCTCATAGTTTGAATATCAGTAACTGTAGAAATAAAATTCCATTTAGCCACTTCCAAGATACAATCAAATCAGTGGCAAAGGAAATTGGTGTCATAGACTCTAAGTCTAAAGTTCCCTTTTGGCCAACAAAAGAGCAGGACACAGGATTAAGGTGAGAGATGGCGTATGTCTGGGAAAAGACAGGAGCCCCGAATAAGGGTCTTTGCCCTGTATTTATTAAGATCAGAAGGCTTACAAACGTGATTGGCGGCACAAAGAGACAAACTGTGAACATTAACTTGGGGATGTGAGGGAAGAGGGGTATTTGGAAGATATACAGTGTTTGGGGTTTGGGTCAGTATAAAACAAAATCCTGGCGCCGGGCAGATGGGCAGATGGTTGTTAATGGCAGACAGGAGGTGCCGTGTGTAACTTAGCTAGCCTAGGGGATGAGACAGTCAGGCGGAATAACCTCAGGGTTAACAAGGCTCCTTTTCTTTTGCTACCCATCTCCGCTCTGGGCTGCTTCACCTGCAACGCAGCGGTCTATAGCTCAATTTATCTGTTTACCTAACTTGGCCCTTTCTTCCTGTGAAAGTAGCTTTTCTGGTACAGTACTAAATTGGGGGGCATTTTTGCCCTGCATGCCTAATTTTGTTTACCTCATATACCTTTGCATTGGGAGCCTGGGTACCATCAAGCTGAAACAGAGGATCTGCTCCTCCACTGTACATACAACAACCAACTGAGAAAAGAGGGCTCTGTCTTTTCTTGAATTGTATATTTTAGAGAGTGGCACTAATGTCATAACTTAAAACAGCATGATTATTTGAACATTAAGGTATCATCCCATTCCCAAAGCTAATATTTGCTACCAGTCACTGCTTATCATGAATAGACTAAAAGCTGATTTTTCTTTCCATTCCACTGTTGAAGAAAGATTCATGGAATAGACCAATTATATTTATAATCGATAGGGTCCATGAAAACCAAATAGGTTAAGCTCTTCATTTTTAAAATAGCCCCACAGAAGTCATTTTACTCCTTTTTCCATAGCGAGATACTGATTGGTGCAGCCGAAAATAGGACCCAGGTCTCCTAATTCAGTGTCTTCCCTCCCTTCCCATCCCCTCCTTCTGCACTGAACATAATTCTCTCCTAATTTAATTGATGGTTATGCCAGGGGTTTTCCAATGAAACAACTTAGTTTTTTCAAGTTCAGATATGATTGAAATGGAAAAATTGGTGGCTGGCACCTACTTTTAGCTAGATTTTTAATTTTATTGTTTTAAAATGCTTGGAAACAATACCATTTGGGACAGGCAAAGGTAATATTCTTTTCATCTTTGGACCAATATTGTGAATGCCAAAAAGACGAATGATGCATGCAACTTCTGATTGGAATTGGAACTTGTAGCTTTTGATTACTAATCTAGTACTTATAAGCACCATACCATGTAGCCGATATACCCGGAGCATAAGGCAGGATGTCTTGAAGAGAAGAAAACCTAATAAAACTTGCAATATAATAGGGCCAGTTAAGAATGAATATAGACGTAGTCTGAGGTTTCCTGTTATTATCTGAGAAGTGGCATCTTGAACTTCTAGACAATTCTGAACTTGTTTGGTTTGACGGTAAGATCATTTTCAAGGGAGCTGTCTTGAAGCTAAATAAACTGATGAGGTTTAATTATGATTCTAGAGTGATGTCTGAAGAGGTAGAGGAGATGATAAAGAATTAGTTCTATTTAAAGTTAATGAAAATTTTCAGTTCTACAGGTATTCATTTTTATTACTTTGAAAGACGTTACATTGTAAAGATTCAGGTGCATACTAATAACTAAAATGAGATAAGCTAGCAAAAATAATAATTACCCATTAACCTAGAATTTATATTAGTTTTTCATTAAAACCATTCTGTCCCACTTTATTTTCTATTTTAAAATGTTAAAACTCAGGGCAAACTCTAGACGAAAGCAGAGATAAATAATTATCTACTAAGGATTTTAGTATCTCTTCAACTTAGCATAAAAAGATAATTTATTCCAATAAACACCATTCTTTTTGCCTTCTCTGCCAGCTCTTGTATTACTCACTTCCATTATCTTAGAAATCCTGTGCTCAATGGCAGTTTGATTATGACTTGCCCTACCACCAACATAATTGGAGAGAAAAGAAAGTAATTGCTTGAATTAATGTATTCTAAGTTACTAATGAATAGAAATGAGGCAGAAACTGTTGATTACTGATATAAAAACTATTTCACCTCCTTCTTTCTTGCTAAGAGAACCCCCGTTTAGGGGAGTAATAACATATCTAGTTGCTAGAGATAAATCATAATTAGCCTAAGTCAGTCATAGCAATATTGTTCCCTTTTCGTAACTGGTAGTAATGTCTTCTCTCTCATTCTTGATATTGGTAATTTCTGTCTTCTCTCTTTTTTTACTGATCAGTCTGTCTAGAGATTTATCTTTTTTTTTTTTAATCTCAAAGAATCTCTGTTTGGCTTTATTTAGTTTTACATATTTTTGTTTTGTGTTTCACTGAATTTTTTGTTCCTTTATCATTTCCTGCCTTCTGATTGGTTTGTGTGTATATTGCTCTTCTTTCTCTAGTTCCTTAAGGTAGAACTTTAGATTTTCAATTTCAGATATTTGTTTTCCTTTTTTAATGTTACAGGGTTTGAATCATTTGAAATTTATTGAGACTTGGTTATGGCCCAGAATATGATTTTTGTTGGTAAATGATCCATGTGCACTTGAGAAGAAGGCGCTTCTAAAGAATATATTTTAAAGTTTCTTCTCTTCTGTTTCCAGCATTCTTTCTTTCTTTTCTTCCTCTTCCTCCTCCTAATTGTGACAAGTAATACCACACTGGTTGCCAGCAGAGAGGACAGCTGTGTGGTTTTGACTCATGGGAATGTATTACCTTTTCAGACAATTATTTAATTTTTAGTAAAGAATGATAATTGAATCATAGTGGTGGCTAAAAACATGCACAAAATCTACACACACAAAAGGATTATGAGTAGCAGACCAGAAATTATGAGGAATTCTTGGAAGACAGGAAAAGCAGGTGCTATCAGATTAGTTAATTTAGGTAACTCAAAACACCTGCAGTAGAAAACCAAGCATGTGCATAGAAACTTGAACAGTTACACTGCAGAAGGTCCCCAGGTCAACCATGTGATTAAAGAGCTACTATGAACAGCAGATGTTTTATCTGCCCTGCTCTGAAATGTCCCCAAACCCTACTTAAATTAGAAGTAAGCACTTGTAGTATTGGACCTTTAGGCTCCCCAAACTACACTCCAAAGACAGTGAATGAGGTTGAGACAAATGCAGACCTGCACAAAAGAAGGGATAAAACAGAAGTACACATCTACCTAGAAGGGACAAATAACTACTTTTCCATCATCAGAAATGCCATTTTTGTTTTGGCAAGAGGAAGGGTCCCTACCCTACCTACAAGCACCCTGCCGTGTACCCCCAAAGAGGAGACTACTTCTTTATATTGACATACTGTGCAATCCCGTTCCAAGGAAAAGCCTATTGGTGAAATGGACATCACAACTGTACATCAGATACATGCTGATTATGTAGGCTAATCAAATGTGCCCTTTATTCCTAAATATGAGAGGACAAAGTTTGGGAAATATTTGAGGAAGGTGAAAGAGAAGATCATAAACAGAGCAATTTCTGAGGTTAAAAAAAATACAGGAAACAGAGTTACCAAAAAAGCCAAATTCATACTCAGAATTTTGAGAATTTGAATAAGAATGTGAATTGAATAAAACTATGAGTTTGAATAGGAATATGAATTTGAATAAGAAGGCTGAGAATATTTGAATAGGATCAGGCTGTAATAAAAGGGATCCATTCAAGATCCCTTTTTTATACCAATAAAATTAAGTAATTGTAAAATGGACACATTATTGCAAAATTAAAATCTTAAACCCCAGGGGGCGCCTGGGTGTCTCAGTCGGTTAAGCATCATGATCTCAGAGTTCTTGGGTTCAAGCCCTGCACTACGCTGTGTGCTGACAGCCCAGAGCCTGGGGTCTGCTTCGGAATCTGTGTCTCCCTCTCTGCCCCTCCATCTTTCCCTTGCTTGCTCACTCACTCCGTTTCTCAAAAATAAATAAACATTAAAAAAAAAAATTCTTAAAGGGTGCTCAGCGCAGGGTCTCCCTGCCTCACTTAGGCTCCACCCGAACCTGGAACAGAGCATGCGCGGCCCCGCCCCACCCCCTTATCCCCCTTCCCCCAAACCGGAAACTCGCCCCCGTTTCCTGTAACGGACCCCAGTTCCGGTTCTATCCCAGAGCTGTTGCCGCGTCCGAGCCCAACGGACGCTGCCTAGAGGTCTCCATTGCCACTGAGTGCCTCTGGCTCCTCTCGCCATTCAAGCTGGGCAATCTTCGGGGTCGCCGCCGCCTTCGGCCTCGCCACTGCCTGTTCCGGGGCCCTCGCTTCAGAGTTGCCTTGACCTTGGTGCCAGCGCCGCCAGCCATGGCCACCGCGCCGTTCTCTCAAGTGCGCCAGAACTACCACCCTGAATGCGAGGCCGCCATCAACAGCCAGATCAACCTGGAGCTCTACGCCTCCTACGTGTACCTGTCGATGGCTTTCTATTTCGACCATGACGACGTGGCCCTGGAGAATGTCTCCAAGTTCTTCCTGCGCCAGTCCCATGAAGAGAAGGAGCGTGTCGAGAAGCTGATGCAGCTGCAGAACCAGCGTGGGGGCCGCATCCGCCTCCACGACATCATGAAGCCTGAACGCGACAACTGGGAGAGCGGCCTGAAGGCCATGGAGTGCGCCTTTCACCTGGAGAAGAGCGTGAACCAGAGCCTGCTCGACCTGCACCAGCTGGCTGCTGACAAGAACGACGCCCATCTGTGCAGCTTCCTGGAGACCAACTACCTGCCCGAGCAAGTGAAGGTCATCAAAGAGCTGGGGGGCTACATCACCAGCCTGCGCAAGATGGGGGCCCCGGAAGATGGCTTGGCAGAGTACCTCTTTGACAAGCTCACCCTGGGCAACAGCGACAAGAACTGAGTTGGGACTGCCTTCCCATAGCCACAGGGTGCATGGTAACTTCCCCTGGTCACCATGCCGAGCATGCATTTTGCAGTATTGCACTTGCAAAACGTTCCAGTTTTTTTCCTTCCAGTTTTGCCATAAAGTTACTTGGTTGCAATAAAGTCATTTTGTTCAAAAATAAATAAAGGTCTCTGGTTGATGTGTATGCACATCTTTCACCTTTTAAGTTTTATAGTAGGTATCCAGGAGTCTCTCCACCCACCCAACCCTATCCATATGCAGCTGAGGATCTCCAGAAATGGAGGGAGAAGGTATTCCATGGGACCCTGGAAAACACAAAATTAATATTCCCCTCATAAGCAGTGTGGGTGGTGGTGGTTTAGAGCCCTGAAGAATGTGGGAACCTATGCATAGTAAAAGTATAAAAACATTGCCTGAAAGTTATGACTGAGGTTGATCTGGGGAAAGAGTGAAGGGAATGGGATTGGGCAGGGATTAAAATAAAGGAGGTCTTCTACTTTACCCTGAAAACTTTTACTTTATCAAAATAAGTAAATAGTAATATTTTTTGATTCTAGATAGCAAGAAAGGGACCCCAGAAGCCATTATGGCAGAGTACCTCTTTAATAAGCTCACTGTGGGCAATAGTGGTAAGAGAAACTTAATCTTAGGCTGGCTTCCTACTGGATATGAGAGTGATTTGCCTTTGGTCCCCTGTGCAGGACATGCATATTGTCATTAGAAAACTTTCACTTCCCCTTATGAATAGTGTGGTTATGTGGTTTGGGGTAAGATGGGTGGTTTGGGGCACTGGTTGCTGTAGATGGATGTATATAGTAAAGTATAGAAAAAAACATGGTCTAGAATTTATAATAGTGGTTGCTTCTGAGAAAGAATTGAAAAATGGGATTGGACAGGGATTAAAATAAATGGAGCCTTCGACTTCATCTGAAGTTTTTAGCTGATTAAGTCATACAAATGTTAATGTTTATTGTTTGTCAGTAACAACCTGGGGACCCTGGAAACTGGCAGAGTGGAGTAACTGATTGGCAGGTTGACCCTTGTTGTCAGTGACTATGGGAACTGTGTTTTAGGTTTGCTTCTCTGGAGACACAGGTGCAACTTCAAATGGCCACCAGTACCAGGCATGCATGCTGCCATCAGAAAACCTCTAGTTTTGGGGGTTTATGTACACTTTGTAATAAACCCTGTTCAGTATAAGGGTTGAAAATTTAACAAAGATGCTGAACATCAAAATATTTGAGAATGACTGAGGTAAATTGAATCTTCTAGAAAGAAATAATTCATAATAATAATTGATAGTCATAGAAGAACCTTCTATAATAACAAGCACTCAGTAGAAATTCCAGAAGGAGAAAACAAGAGTTTGTGTAGAGTGGTAGACAATAATCAGGAAATAATTTTTCAAGATACTATAATCTCGGGGTGCCTGGATGGCTTGGTCAGTTAAGTGTCCAACTCTTGATTTTGACTCAGGTCATGATTTCATGGCTTGTGAGATCTAGCCCCACATCAGGCTCTGTACTGACAGCATGGGGCCTGCTTAGGATTCTCTCTCTCCCTCTCTTTCTCTGCCCTTCTGCTCACGTACATGCGTGTACTCTCTCTCTCAGAATAAATGTTTAAAAAAAATACTATAATCCAAATACTATTACCATGTATATTTCCTCCTTTAATCTACTAGTGTTCTGAATTACATTAACAGATTTTCCTGTGTGGAATTATTTTTTATTCCTGGAATGAAACTTATTTGATCACTGTTGATTTGTTTTACTATAATTTTTTGAGATATGATTGAGATGTATGTAGCGTTGTGTAATTTTAAGGTGTACCGTGATACACTGATAAATTGGGAAATGATTGCCACCAAAGCCTTAGCAAAAACCTCTATCAATTCATGTAATTACCATTTCTTTTCGGTGGTGAGATTTCTTAAGATTTATTCCCTTAGCAATACTTAAGGATATTATATTGTTAACTATAATGACCCTTCTGTACGTTAGATCTCCAAAGTTTGTACTATTTGATCAACATCTCTCCATTTTCTCCAATCCTTCAGCTTGTGGTAATCAACATTCTAATCTGTGTTTCTGAGTTTGGCTTTTTTGGTTCCATATATAATTGATAGAATACAGTATTTGTGTTTTTCTTATTTCACATAACATAGTGTCCTCAAGTTTCATCTAACTTGTTGTAAATGGCAGCTTTTCCTTCTTTCTCATAGAGAAAGGCATGAATACCCAGAAAAGAAATGGCTGGATCATATGGTAGTTCTATTTTTAATCTATTGAGGAATGTCAATACTGTTTTCTTTACTGGCTATATTAATTTGCACTCCCACCAACGGCGCACAAGGGCTTCCTTTTCTCCACATCCTTGCCAACACTTGGTATTTCTTGTCTTTTTAATGATAGCCATTCTAACACATGTGAGGTATATTGCATTGTGGCTTTGATTTTTATTTCCCTGATGACATGTGATGTTGAGCACCTTTTCTCTGTCCATTTTTTAATTGGGTTGTTTGGTTTTTTACTGTTGGGTTGTATAAGTTCTTTATATATTATGGAAATTAGCCCCTTATCAGATATATGATTTGCAGATATTGTCTTCTATTCCATAGTTTCTTTTTGTTTGTTTTACTGTTTGTGTCTTTTGCTGTGCAGAAGGTTTTTTTTTTTATTTTTTAATGTTTTATGTTTGAGAGAGACAGAGACAGAGTCAAGCAGGGAGGTGCAGAGAGAGGAGACACAGAATCTGAAGCAGGCTCCAGGCTCCGTGCTGTCAGCACAGAGCCCAATGCAGGGCTCAGACTCACAAACCATGAGATCATGACCTGAGCCAAAGTCACCACTTAACTGACTGAGCCACCCAGGTGCCCCAGTAGTTTTTAAAATTAGTATAGTCCCACTTATTTTTGCTGACATCACTCTTGCTAATATTTTTATTTAGGATTTTGTATCTCTCTACCTTAATAAGTAATTTTCTTTCAGGTGTGTAAGTACCATCTTTGTCCTGTTTAGGTATTAAGATTACTCTGGCCTTGTAAAATAAATTGAGAAAAAATTTTTTCATTTTTATATGCTTGTGCTTTTGGTATAATATCCAGAAAATCATCTCCAGGACCAATATGAAAGAACTTTTTTCCTATGTTCTCTCCTTGGAGTTTTTTGGCTTCTGTCTTAGTTTAAGTCTTTAATCCTTTCCAAGTTAATTTTTGTGCATGGTGTAAGACAGGGGTCCAATTTTATTCTTGCGCATGTGGTTGTCCAGTTTTCCCACAACAGTTTATCAAAGACACTGTCATTTCCCCATTGAGTATTCTTGGCACCCTTGTCAAATATTAGTTGACCCTTTATGCATGGGCTTATTTCTGACCTTTTGATTATGTTCCGTTGGACTGCATGTCTGTTTTTTAATGCTGGCATGATGCTGTTTTTAATTATATACTTTTATATTACTGTATGAATTCAGGAAGTATGATGCCTCCAGCTAAGTTCTTTCTTGAGATTGCTTTGACTAGTCGGGGTATTTTGTGACTCCATAGGAATTTTAGGATTGTTTTTCTTTTTCTGTAAAACATGTCATTGGAATTTTGATAGGTGTTGCAGTGAATCTATAGATGGCTTTGAGTAGTATGGACATTTTAACCATATCAGTTCTTCTGATCAGTGAACATAGGATATCTTTCCATTTATCTGTGTCTTCAGTTTTTTTCCATGCAATTCTTAAAGTTTTCAGTGTACAGATCTTTCACCTGCTTGGTAAATTTATTCCTATGTATTTTATTGTTTTTGATGCTAATGTAAATGGGATAGTTTTCTTTATTTCTTTTTCTTGTTGTTAGTATATAGAAATGCAACTGTTTGTGTTTATTTTATTTTATTTTATTTTTTAATGTTTATTTATTCTTGAGAAAGAGAGCATGAGCAAGGAAGGGACAGAGAGAAGAGGGAGACATAATCCAGAGCAGGCTCCAGGCTCTGAGCTGTCAGCACAGAGCACGACATAGGGCTCAAACTCATGAACCATGAAATCATGACCTGAGCCAAAGCCGGACGCTTAACCAACTGGGCCACCCAGGCACCCCTGTTTTGTTTTTATATCCTGCAACTTTTCTGGATTCATTGATTATCTCTAATAGGTTTTGGTGGAGTATTTAAGACTTTCTAGATATAAAAGCATATCACCTGCAAAGATAATTTGACTTTTTTCCTTTCCAATGTGGATGCCTTTTATTTCTTTTTCTTGTCTAAATGCTCTGGCTAGGACTTCCAGTATTATGATGAATATGAGTGGTGAGAGTCAGCACCTTTGTCTCATTCCTGATCTTAGTAGAAAAGCTTTCAACCTTTCACCATTGTGGATGTTGTCATAGCTTGCCCTTTGTGACCTTTATTATGTTGATGTATCTTTTCTATACTCAATCTGTTGAGAATTTTTAATCATAAATGTTAAATTTTGCCAGATGCTCGGGCACTTGAGTGGCTCAATCAGTTAAGCATCGTACTTTGGCTCAGGTCATGATCTTGTCTAAATCATTGTTTTCCAAGGACTCCTGAACTGTGGCCAAGATGGACGGGAGCCAGTTGACAGGCCACTATAGGGTTCATACCTGGGAACAAAGTCTATATGCCCTTTACCCAATGCACGAGTGGTTTAGACTCTTCCTGAGTCACTTGGCATATGGAGCTGGATCATCCTACAGCTCCCACAAAGCCACTTTTGTCTGTGGGATGGATGCTAAATGATTCTTGGGGTAGGGGGTGCAAAAACAACAGATGTCTTATTACACCATGCTGCTGACATCACTCTTGGCTAATACTTCTATTTAGGATTTTGTATCTCTCTACCTTAACATGTAGTTTTCTTTCAGGTGTGTAAGTACCATCTTTGTCCTGTTTTGGTATTAGGATTGATTACTCTGGCCTTGTAAAATAAATTGAGAAATAATTTTCATTTTTATATGCTCTGGAATAGTTTTCATATTATAGGTGTGGGGGTTTTTTTGTTCTAAGAAGATTTAGTAGAATTCACATTAAAATTATTTGAGTCTTGGGGCACCTGGGTGGCTCAGTCTGTTAAGTGTCTGACTTCAGCTCAGCTTATGATCTCTTGGTTCATGAGTTTTCTGCTGTCAGTGCAGAACCCACTTCAAATCCTCTGTCTCCCTCTCTCTGACCCTCCCCCCATCTCTTTCTCTCACAAAAATAAACATTGAAAAAATTATCTGAGTCTCTTCTCTTTTTAAAGATAGATGATTTTATTTCTGTAAAAAATGGCATTTGGATTTTTTAGGGATAACATTGAATCTGTAGGTTGTTTTGGGTACCACAGGTGTTTTGACAGTATTAAGTCTTCTATTCCACAAACAAGATATATCTTTACATTTACTTGTTTCTTTAATTTCTTTCAGCAAAGTTTTGTGTCACATTCATTGATTATCATATGTTCAACTATCCTCATGCCCCAAGGATAAATCCCACTCGGTCATGATGTATGATCATTTTAATGTGCTGTTGAATTCAGTTTGTTGAGATTTGTTGCATTTATATTCATTAGAAATATTGGCATATAGTTTTATTGTAGTGTCTTTTTCTGGCTTTGGAATCAGAGTAATACTGGCCTCATAAAATGGGTCTGGAAGTGTCCCTGCTTCTTCATTTTCTTGGAAGAGTTTGAGAAAGATTGGTATTAATTCCTCTTAAATTCATTTAGAACCACAAAAGACCCAAATAACCAAACAGTCTTGAGAAAAAACAAGCTGGAGGCCTCACACTTCCTGAATTCAAAACATATTACAGACTTACAGTAATAAAAACTATATGGTACTGGCATAAAGACAGACATATAGACCAATAGAACTAAACAGAAAGCCCAGAAATAAACCCACACATATATGGTCAAATAGTCTTCAACAAGGATGCCAAAAATCCATAATGGGGAAGGTATAGTATACTCAATAAGTACTGTTGGGAAAATTGGATATGCACATGCATAAGAATGAAAATTGAAACCTACATTACACCAGACACAAAAATCAACTCAAAATGGATTAAAGACTTTGACATAAGAGGAAGGGTAGGCAGCAGGCAAAGGGAATCACATTAGAGCTACTGATAAAATTATAGCTAAAATTGATAAATCATCATGCACTTTGCCATTGAGACTCTCAAGCTTTCTTACACATTAGAATTAGCACCAGACTACATCCTAGGCCAATTGTATTAGTCTCAGGGGGCAGGAGCTAGGCATTCCAGGCACTCAAACCAATGTGAGCACCTTGCTCCTCAAAGTGTACTCTATGGCAAGCAGCAGCAACCTCACCTGAGAGCCTGCTAAAATTCAAAATCCCAAGCCCCATCCCAGACCTACAGTATCAGAATCTACATTTTAATAAGATCCCAGGTGATGAATATGTGTACCCTGACATTTGTGAAGCACTGATTTATCATCCTAGATTTTAACCATGGCTATATACATTGGGACAAACTGGAATGCTGGAAAATAATACTCATACTCAGACTTAAACAACTTATCCCATTATATCTTTATGAATATACTGGAACAAACACACTAAAAACTTAGTGTAACTTCAACAATTATTCAATTGGCAAATATTTAAAAAGATTTGAAAACCCTATCTAATTTCCACTGATGTTGGATATGTGCATATACGCTCAAAATTTTTTTTTAATTCCACTATACTTAACATACAATGTTATGTTATTTTCACGTGTTCAATATAGTGATTCAACATGTTTATACATTACTAAGTGCTCATGATAAGATTATAATTTATTTTTATGATAGGTGTACTTTTAATCCCCTTCATCTATTTTACCCATACTCCCACCTTCCTCCCTACCACTGGTAACCATGCGTTCTCTATAGTTAAGAGTCTGGTTTTTTTGTTTGTCTCCTTTTTCTTTGTTAATTTGTTTCTTAAATTCCACATATGAGTGAAGTCATGTGGTATTTGTCTTTCTCTAACTTCTTTCACTTAGCATTACACCCTTTAGTTCCACTGACGTTGCAAATGGCAATATTTCATTCTTTTTTATGGCTGAGTAATATTCTTTTATAGATGTACTATATCTTCTTTTTCCATGGACACTTCGGTTTTTACCATATCTTGATTATTGTAAATAATGCTGCAATAAACATAGGGGTGCATTTATCTCTTTGAATTAGTGGTTTTTTTGGGGGGGGGGTAAATACTCAGTTATGGAATTACTGGATCACATGGTAATTGTCTTTTTAATTTTTGAAGAGCCTCCATACTGTTTTCTGCAGTAACTGCAGTAGTTTGCATTCCCAACAGTGCACAAGGGTTCCTGTTTCTCCACATCTTGCCAACACTTAGTGTTTCTTGTGTTTTTAATTTTAGCCATTCCAACAGGTGTGAGGTGATACCTCATTGTAGTTTTGTCTAGTTTGTCTGATATAAGTGTGGCTTCTCTATCCTTTTTTTAGGAGTCCATTAGCATGATAGATGGTTCTCCATCCCCTCACTTTCAATCTAGAGGTGTCTTGAGGTCTCCTATGTATCTCTTGTAGGTAGCATGTAGATGGGTCTTGTTTTCTCACCCATTCTGATACCCTTGTATATTTTGACTGGAGCATTAAGTTCATTTACATTCAGAGTAATTATTGACAGATAACAAATTAGTGCCATTGTGTTACTTGCAAAGTTGCTGTTTCTGGAGGTTTTTTCTTTTCCTTTCTAGTCTTTGTTGCTTTTTGTCTTTGCCACTTAAAGGGTCCCCTTTAATATGTTTGCATGGCTGGTTTAGTGGTCACAAACTCCTTTAGGTTTTGTTTGTCTGTGATGTTATTTATCTCTCCTGTTCTAAATGATAGCCTTGCTGGATAAAGTATTCTTGGCTGCATATTTTTCCCGTTTAGCACATTGAATATATCATGCCAGTCCCTTCTGGCCTGCCATGTTTCTGTGGAGAGATCTACTGCTAACCTGAGTTGTCTTACCTTGTAGGTTAGGGATTTCTTCTCCCTTTCTGCTTTCAGGATTCTTTCCTTACCTCTATATTTTGCAGAGTATACTACAGTATGTATTGGTTTTGGCCGGCTTTTGTTGAATTTGATGGGAGTTCTTGGTTTCCTGGATTTGGGTGACTGTTACCTTCTCCAGATTAGGGAAGTTTTCAGGTTTAATTTGTTCAAATAAACCTTCTCCCCCCTTTTCTCTCTCTCTTCTTCAGGGACTCCTATGATATGAATGTTATTATGCTTTATGGAGTTGCTGAGTTCCCTACATCTACATTCATGATCCAGTACTTTTCTTTCCCTCTTCTTTTCAGCTTCATTATTTTCCATAGTTTTACGATCTGTACCTCTGATTTGTTCCTCTGCTTCACCATCCTCATTGTCATTTCATTTAGTTGGTTTTGCATCTTGGTTATACCATTTTTTATTTTTGCCAGGCTGGTTTTTATTTCTTTTATCTCTGCAGAAAGGGATTTTGTAGTGTCTTCTATGCTTTTCTCAAGCCCAGCTAGTATCCTTATGATTTTTGTTTTAAATCCTGGTTCAGATATATTACTTACATGTTACTTATATCTGGCCATGACCTCTTCCAGTTCTTTTGGAATGAATTCCTCCATATTGGCATTTTGCCCAGATCTCTGTCTTCTCTGTGTTAGGAAAACCTGTTAGGTTTCCTGCTCTTGAGAGTACTGGCTTTATGAAGAAGAGGTCATATACTGTCCAGGACTTGGCACTTTAAGAAGTTTGTGCTGTGTGCACTCTGTTGTGTTTAGGTTGCTCTTTCCCTATCAGTCCTCTGCAGTCCTCTCCTTGCTTGCAGTGTGGAGTATTTGGACCTAGTCTGGTTTGTGGCAAGTTTTAACTAGGTGTGTTTGGTCTGCTAATTAGAAAAGTCTAGATCCTATTTCCCCTAGAGTTGAAGCTTTGCAGCACTCTATGATCAGTAGACTTAGTGCATGTGGGGAGTTTTTGCTGGTGTTCTGCGGGAGGGGCCTGTGTGTTGCTTCTTAGGGAGACTTGCCCTGCATGATGCAGTCAGTGGAACAGGGCTTGATGTAAACTGCTCCAGCCTTCACTGGGGGTGCTGTGTTCCTCACTGAAGTCTGTGCTGATGGGCAGTAGGAAAATGGCATCACCCTCTTCTCTCAACGCTGGAGAGAGGTGATTGCCCCTGCTGCTGTTCAGGAAGCCCTCACAGAAGTACAAACAATCTCCCCTCTTTTGTCCCAGCCTTCCATCAGAACCCTGTCTTCATTCTATGTCTGAGTTGTCCATGTGCGTGTACACACACTCCTGTGTGTACTGTGTTGCTGGGTTTCAAAGTTCCAAATCTTAGGGACCTGGCATGGCACAAATACTCATTGATCCTCTGGGGGAGGATCTTGCCACACTGGGTCATGCTGGTTTCTTCCAGAAAAGCAGTCGCACAGCCATGTGAGGCTAGGAGTTTACAGTAGAGCGCATCCAATAGCTGGCTTCCAGGTCAGCAGGTGCCTCTGATGCTATGCTAATTAATGGGTCAGCTCAATGGCATCTGCTTTCTCTCCTGTCCCTTGAGAGACAGTGCTGCCTCTCCCAAATGCACTTCAAGAAGAGGAACTATTACTCTTCGTGCAACCCACAGGATCCTCAGACCACGCTGTCCACTTAATGGGCCTCTGTCCTCCCTCCCCACAGGATCACCACTAAGCCTGTCAGGCATGACCCTGGTGATGGCACACATTTGTAAAACTGCAGACTTTGAACTCTTCTGCTTATAAGGACAGCCCCTCTCTCTTTCTCAGTCAATGGTTTTGGGGAAGAGTTTTTGTTGTGCAACCCCCTATGTGCTTTCACTCTTTGTTTGTCACTCTTCTCTCCGTGATCAGGGCTCCCTTCCCTCTGCAGCACCCACAGTTCTTTTCTCCCCTAAATCAACTCTCCACAGCTCCTACCTTCCCTGTTGTATCCATTTTTTTCTCCCTCTAGATGTGCAGTTTGTTCTTTGAGCCCTCAGATCAATTTCTTGGGTGTTCAGAATTATTTGGTATTTACTTTGTTGTGTTTGAGGCAGAGGGCAAGCATAGGATCCCCCTACTATTCCGCCATTTTAACTTCTCCCCTAGTTCCTATATCATTTATTTCTGCTCTCATCGTTATTATTTCCTTCTTTGTACTGGTTTTGGGTTTTGTTTTTTCTTGTTTTTCTATTCCTATAGGCGTAAATTTAGGGTTTGGGGGTTGTTTTTTTTTTTTAGCTTTTTCTATGTTCTTGAAGTAGGCCTGTATTATTATAAGCTTCCCTCTTATTACTGTTTTTGCTGCATCTGAAAGAGTTTGGACCATTGTGTTTTCATTTTCATTTGTTTCCATGTACTCTTTGATTTCACATCTGACCCATTGATTGTCAAGTAGCATGTTATTTAACCTCCATGTATTTGTGCTCTTACCAGATTTTTTCTTGTGGTTGATTTCTAGTTTCATATCATTGTGGTCATAAAAGTTACATGGTATGACTTGGATCTTTTTGAGTTTGTTGAGACTTGTTTTATGGGCTCTTACATGATCTGTTCTGGAGAATGTTCTGTGTATACTTAAAAAGAATATGTATTCTGTTTAAGGATGAAAAATGTTCTGAATATATCCATTAAATCCATCTAGTCCAATGTGTCATTCACAGACACTGTTTCCTTGTTGATTTTCTGTTTGGATCATCTGTCCATTGATGTAAGTTAGGTGCTGTAGTCCCCTACTATTGTATTATTATCAATTAGTTCCTTTATGTTTAACTGTTTTATGTATTTGCGTGCCGCTGTGTTGGGTGCATAAATATCTTAAAATGTTGTATCTTCTTGCTGGATCGTCCCCTTAATGAGTATGTAGTGTTCTTTCTCTCTCTCTCTCTTTTTAATTTTAGAGAGACTGAGTAGGGGGAGAGGGGCAGAGAGGGAGACATGGAGAGAATCTAGGCTTGATCCCACAATCCTGGGATCATGACCTGAGCCAAAATCAGGAGTCAGATGCTCAAATGACTGAACCACCCAGGCACCCCTCTTTATCTCATTACAGCTCTTATTTTAAAGTCAGTTTTGTCCAGTATAAGTATTGCTGTTGCTACCCAAGCTTTCTTTTCATATCCATTTGCATGATAATGTTTCTTCATCCTTTCGCTTCTAATTTGCATGTGTCTTTAGGTCTGAAATGAGTCTTTTGTAGGCTGCATATAGATGCATCTTTTTTTTTATCCATTTCATCTCGCTATGTCTTTTACTTTGAGCATTCAGTACATTTATATTCAAAGTAATTACCGATAGGTATGTATTTTTTGCCATTTTGTTACTCGTTTTATGGTTGTCTTGTAGTTCTCTCTCTGATTCTTCCCTTGCTCACTTCTTTCATGATTAGTTGGCTTTCTTTAGTGATATATTTGGATTCCTTTGTCTTTATTTTTTGCATTTCTGTTACTGATTTTTTGATTTGTGGCTACCATTCGTATATAACATCTGCTACATATAGCAGTCTATATTAAGTTTGTGGTTTTTTAAGTTTGAGCCCATTTTTTACTGCTTTACCCCCATCCCCGCCACATTTTAGGTATATGGTATCCTAGTTTATATCCTTTTTTTTTGTGAGTCACTTGGCTAATTTTTATAGATGTACTTATTTTTACTGCTTTTGTGTGTCCTACTTATTGTCATAGTCTTTCCTTTTCAGTCAGAGCATCCCCTTTATCATTTCTTATATGGCTGGTTTACTGGTCATGAATTCCTTTAACTTTAGTTTGTTTGGGAAACTCTTGTCTCTTCTTATATTCTGAATGATAGCCTTGCTGGATATTCTTAGCTGCAGATTTTTCCCTTTCAGTATTATGAATATATCATGCCACTTGATTCTGGCCTGCAAGGTTTTTGCTGAAAAATCAGCTAATAGCCTTATGGGCTTTCCCCTCTATTTAATTAACTATTTTATTTTCTCTTGCTGCTTTTAGAATTCTCTCTTTATCACAACTTGTTGCCATTTCAATTTCTGTGTCTTGGTGTGGACTTCCTTGGGTTGATTTTTTTGGAGTTTCTCTGTTCCTCCTGCATCTGAATTTCTGTTTCCTTCCCAATTTGTGAAGTTTTCAGATATTATTTCTTCAAATAAATTTTTTGCCTCTTTTTCTCTCATCCCTATAATGTGAATGTTACTGTCCTTGATGGAATCACTCAGTTCCCTAAGTCTGTTCTCATTTTGCCTAGTTTTTTTCCCCCCCTCACCTGCTCAGCTTGATTACTTTCCATTACCCTGTTCTCCAGGTTGCTGATTTGTTGTTCTGCTTGTTCTACTGTTTATTCCATCGAATGTATTTTACATTGTATTTATTGTGTTATTTCCGATAGATTCTTATGCATCTCTTTGTTAAGGGTCTCACAAATGTTCTCCACTCTTTTCTCAAATCAAGTATTATCTTTATGATCATTATTTTTTTAATTATTATTTTGAGAGTGAGAGAGTTGGGGAGGGGCAGAGAGAGAGGCAGGGAGAAGGAATGCCAGGTGGGCTCCGCACTGTCAGTGCAGAGCCCGATGTGGGGCTCAAACTCATGAACCATCAGATCATGACCCAAGCTAAGTCAAGAGCTGAACACTTAACTGACTAAGCCACGCAGGTGCCCTTGAGCATTACTTTAAATGTAATCTATCAGACATATTACTTATCTCCATTTCACTTGGGTTTCTTGCTGTGGTTTTGTCCTGTTCTTTCATTTGAGACATATTCCTCTGTTTCCTCATTTTGTCTATCTGTGTCTGTTCCTGTGTTAGGAATGTGAGCTATGCCTCCTCCTCTTGAAAGTAGTGGTCTTAAAAAGAAAAGGTCCTATAGCACCCTGTAGTGTACTGTCCCCTGCTTACTAAAGTCTGATGCTTCAGGGGTACCTCTTATGTGTGTAGCATGCACCTTGCTGTTGTCAGCTGCTTTTTCCTTCAGTCCAGTGATCAACAGGAGCTTTCTTTGACTGTTGTGGCAACGTTTTGGCCCTGTGGTGTTAGTGGAGCAGTCTGGCGCTGCCTTGGGCTTGAGTTGAGTCAGACCAAGCATTTGCCAGAGATGCAGTAGCACCAAACTGCAGGGTGCTTTCCCTGCCATGTCCTCTGAGAAGCTTTCATTGTAAGCTTTTGTCAGACCAGCTCTCTGCTCCTAGCCTACTGCTGGGTCTGTAGTCTGACTGGAATGTGTGGTTACCTTTCCCTCTCCCTAGGGCAGGCATCAATTTGGAGTGGTATTGGCCCCTGTTGGGGCTTCTTACACACTGCCAGACTTCTGGCCTGGTTTGATTGGTCTCTGGCCATGAGCAATTGGAAGAGGTAGATCTGCAATGCGAGCTGTGGGGTGGTTGGCCAGTCCTTTAACCAAGATTTGCATGCCCGAGGCCCTCTGCAGGAGGGGCCTTGCAGACTCCCAGCTGACAACTGAATTGGGCCTGTCTAGAAAGGGGCAGATCTGCAAGAGTTGGGGCTGTGATGTAAGCAAGGTAGTAAATATCAGCTGCCTGCTGGTTCCTTCACTGGGTGGGGAGAAGGAAATGGTATCTTCCAGCTCCTTTGTTCTTGGGGAAGACCCTCAGGGATCCCTGCCCCTCCAATTGAGAAGAGTAAACAATTCTCCCTCCTGTATGATCCAAGTATTTTTCAAACTACTGCTTCTATGCTGTATTTCAGAGGGCTGTTTGTTGTTTTAGCTCTTTGTGGGTTAGGGACTCCACTTTCTCTCACCCTCCAGGCTCTCATGGAGCCAAGCCCCCTGATTTTTAAAATTCTAGGCCTTAAGTCCAGCTCATTGTTAAGAACTCACAAAATTCAGCCCCTCTGTTTTTCAAAGTCAAATATTACAGAGAATCATCTTTGCTGTGTGGTCTTCCTGGTGTGGTAGTCTTATTTCTCTCCCTTTGCTGCACCTAGGGGGCCTTCCCTCCCATGATCAACTTGCAGTCTTGCAAGCTTGTACACATTTCTACCCTTCCTACCCTTTTTGATGTGTTCCCTTCTCTATATATGTTGTGGAATTTGTTCTGCCAGTTTTTGGGTCATTTTCTGGGTTATTTACACTGATGTGAGTCTTGTCTATTTGTATCCATTGGATGAGGTGAGCTTAGGGTCCTCCTACTTCACCATTTTCTCCCCATAATCCCATACTTTATACCTTTTCTTACCTAATACACATCCTACTTTCTTTGTATGTGATAGGGTTTTGGAATGGTGGGGGTCCAGAACCGACGGCCCAGAAAGAATTCTTGAGACGTCTTTGGCGCAAAAAGGTGATTTTATTAAAGCACGGGGACGGGACCTACGGGCAGAAAGAGTTGAACTGGGGTTGTGAAGACTGACGTTATATACTATAGACTTGGGGGAGGTAAAGGCAGATGGGAGGCCTCCAGAAGGACTTTGATATACTAAAGAGGACTCATAAGATGTCCAGGGGCTTTGCTATTGTCAAGCTAAGGTTGTTTTCCCTGTAGTAAGGCATTAACATTAGGACAGTAGGGGGTTCCTGGAGAAATGTTATACTCTGTATTTGCCTCAAGTATTTGTCAATGGGTTACAGGTTATAAATTTAATTTTACCTACCATTTCTTTCTTGCCTTTGTTTCCCCACATCACTATGGAGGTTAAGGTGATTTAGAGCTGCAGGAAACTGAGTCCATAGGTTTCTCGAGATTAGGCTATTGATAAGATTGCCTTTTTCTTGTAATTGACTAAGACATTTGTAAACAGACAGGTGTCTTGTTTGACTGTGATCTCTGTTAACCATTTGTTTTCTTTCTTTTCCTTTGTTCTTGGGAATCCAGGAGTGCCTGAGGAATATCACATATATCCTTCCTTGGTGGGGGGGGGGGGGGGAGGAGTTGTACTAGCTAGTGTTTGGCCTTCAGCTTGCCTTATGTTCCCTCATCATATAGAGATGTTTCTTTTATTATTTTTAGTAGATTTACTTATATATACTGGAATCCTTAGTCATTAGAAATCTTAACTTCTAATAAAAACTGAGAAGAAATTGTGAATTGTTATACTCCATTTAGTAGGTTGGCAAATTTATGCATAGATTTCATAATTTCTGGTAGCATATGCTTCCTCATAGTACAAAATGTGGCACAAGATATGTTTGCTGAAACATCCAAGTATCTTTAGGTAACAAGAGCCAAAAGTAGATACATCTGTGTTCGTAATGTTTCAGTATTTTATCTTACTTGGAAATGATCTAGATATTCAGTGAATTTCCATCATTTAACCTAGAAAAACTCCAAAGTTTTAGATTATCAAAAATATTTGGGTAACTACTTTTAAGTAGACCTACCATAAATATTATTATTGAAAAGTCTGAAAAGGTGGAGGCAGGGGGCACCTGGGTGGCTCAGTTACTTGAGCTTCCAACTTTGGCTCAGGTCATGATCTCACCGTTGGTAGGTTCAAGCCCTGCATCTGGCTCTGTGCTGACAGTTCAGATCCTGAAGTCTGCTTTGGATTCTGTGTCTCCCTTTCTTTTTTTTTTTTATTTTCTTTTTTTCTTTTTTTTTCTTTTTTTATATGAAATGTATTGACAAATTGGTTTCCATACAATACCCAGTGCTCATCCCAAAAGGTGCCCTCCTCAATACCCATCACCCACCCTCTCCTCCCTCCCACCCCCCATCAACCCTCAGTTTGTTCTCAGTTTTTAACAGTCTCTTATGCTTTGGCTCTCTCGCACTGTAACCTCTTTTATTTTTTTTTTTCCTTCCCCTCCCCCATGGGTTCCTGTTAAGTTTCTCAGGATCCACATAAGAGTGAAACCATATGGTATCTGTCTTTCTCTGTATGGCTTATTTCACTTAGCATCACACTCTCCAGTTCCATCCACGTTGCTACAAAAGCCCATATTTCATTTTTTCTCATTGCCACGTAGAATTCCATTGTGTATATAAACCACAATTTCTTTATCCATTCATCAGTTGATGGACATTTAGGCTCTTTCCATAATTTGGCTATTGTTGAGAGTGCTGCTATGAACATTGGGGTACAAGTGGCCCTATGCATCAGTACTCCTGTATCCCTTGGATAAATTCCTAGCAGTGCTATTGCTGGGTCATAGGGTAGGTCTATTTTTAATTTTCTGAGGAACCTCCACACTGCTTTCCAGAGTGGCTGCACCAATTTGCATTCCCACCAACAGTGCAAGAGGGTTCCCGTTTCTCCACATCCTCTCCAGCATCTATAGTCTCCTGATTTGTTCATTTTGGCCACTCTGACTGGTGTGAGGTGATACCTGAGTGTGGTTTTGATTTGTATTTCCCTGATAAGGAGCGACGCTGAACATCTTTTCATGTGCCTGTTGGCCATCCGGATGTCTTCTTTAGAGAAGTGTCTATTCATGTTTTCTGCCCATTTCTTCACTGGGTTATTTGTTTTTCGGGTGTGGAGTTTGGTGAGCTCTTTATATAGATTTTGGATACTAGCCCTTTGTCCAATATGTCATTTGCGAATATCTTTTCCCATTCCGTTGGTTGCCTTTTAGTTTTGTTGGTTGTTTCCTTTGCTGTGCAGAAGCTTTTTATCTTCATAAGGTCCCAGTAATTCACTTTTGCTTTTAATTCCCTTGCCTTTGGGGATGTGTCGAGTAAGAGATTGCTACGGCTGAGGTCAGAGAGGTCTTTTCCTGCTTTCTCCTCTAAGGTTTTGATGGTTTCCTGTCTCACATTTAGGTCCTTTATCCATTTTGAGTTTATTTTTGTGAATGGTGTGAGAAAGTGGTCTAGTTTCAACCTTCTGCATGTTGCTGTCCAGTTCTCCCAGCACCATTTGTTAAAGAGGCTGTCTTTTTTCCATTGGATGTTCTTTCCTGCTTTGTCAAAGATGAGTTGGCCATACGTTTGTGGGTCTAGTTCTGGAGTTTCTATTCTATTCCATTGGTCTATGTGTCTGTTTTTGTGCCAATACCATGCTGTCTTGATGATGACAGCTTTGTAGTAGAGGCTAAAGTCTGGGATTGTGATGCCTCCTGCTTTGGTCTTCTTCTTCAAAATTCCTTTGGCTATTCGGGGCCTTTTGTGGTTCCATATGAATTTTAGGATTGCTTGTTCTAGCTTCAGGAAGAATGCTGGTGCAATTTTGATTGGGATTGCATTGAATGTGTAGATAGCTTTGGGTAGTATTGACATTTTGACAATATTTATTCTTCCAATCCATAAGCACAGAATGTTTTTTCATTTCTTTATATCTTCTTCAATTTCCTTCATAAGCTTTCTATAGTCTTCAGCATACAGATCTTGTGCATCTTTGGTTAGATTTATTCCTAGGTATTTTATGCTTCTTGGTGCAATTGTGAATGGGATCAGTTTCTTTATTTGTCTTTCTGTTGCTTCATTGTTAGTGTATAAGAATGCAACTGATTTCTGTACATTGATTTTGTATCCTGCAACTTTGCTGAGTTCCTGTATCAGTTCTAGCAGACTTTTGGTGGAGTCTATCGGATTTTCCATGTATAATATCATGTCATCTGCAAAAAGCGAAAGCTTGACTTCATCTTTGCCAATTTTGATGCCTTTGATTTCCTTGTGTTGTCTGATTGCTGATGCTAGAACTTCCAGCACTATATTAAACAACAGCGGTGAGAGTGGGCATCCCTGTCGTGTTCCTGATCTCAGGGAAAAAGCTCTCAGTTTTTCCCCGTTGAGGATGATGTTAGCTGTGGGCTTTTCATAAATGGCTTTGATGATCTTTAAGTATGTTCCTTCTGTCACGACTTTCTCAAGGGTTTTTATTAAGAAAGGGTGCTGGATTTTGTCAAAGGCCTTTTCTGCATCGATTGACAGGATCATATGGTTCTTATCTTTTTTTTTTTTTTTTGGTTAATGTGATGTATCACGTTGATTGATTTGCGAATGTTGAACCAGCCCTGCATCCCAGGAATGAATCCCACTTGATCATGGTGAATCATTCTTTTTATATGCCGTTGAATTCGATTTGCTAGTATCTTATTGAGAATTTTTGCATCCATATTCATCAGGGATATTGGCCTGTAGTTCTCTTTTTTTACTGGGTCTCTGTCTGGTTTAGGCATCAAAGTAATACTGGCTTCATAGAATGAGTCTGGAACTTTTCCTTCCCTTTCTATTTCTTGGAATAGCTTGAGAAGGATAGGTATTATCTCTGCTTTAAACGTCTGGTAGAACTCCCCTGGGAAGCCATCTGGTCCTGGACTCTTATTTGTCGGGAGATTTTTGATAACCGATTCCATTTCTTCGCTGGTTATGGGTCTGTTCAAGCTTTCTATTTCCTCTTGATTGAGTTTTGGAAGTGTGTGGGTGTTCAGGAATTTGTCCATTTCTTCCAGGTTGTCCAATTTGTTGGCATATAATTTTTCACAGTATTCCCTGATAGTTGTTTGTATCTCTGAGGGATTGGTTGTAATAATTCCATTTTCATTCATGATTTTATCTATTTGGGTCATCTCCCTTTTCTTTTTGAGAAGCCTGACTAGAGGTTTGTCAATTTTGTTTATTTTTTCAAAAAACCAACTCTTGGTTTCGTTGATCTGCTCTACAGTTTTTTTAGATTCTATATTGTTTATTTCTGCTCTGATCTTTATTATTTTTCTTCTTCTGCTGGGTTTAGGCTGCCTTTGCTGTTCTGCTTCTAGTTCCTTTAGGTGTGCTGTTAGATTTTGTATTTGGGATTTTTCTTGTTTCTTGAGATAGGCCTGGATTGCAATGTATTTTCCTCTCAGGACTGCCTTCGCTGCGTCCCAAAGCGTTTGGATTGTTGTATTTTCATTTTCGTTTGTTTCCATATATTTTTTAATTTCTTCTCTAATTGCCTGGTTGACCCACTCATTCGTTAGTAGGGTGTTCTTTAACCTCCATGCTTTTGGAGGCTTTCCAGACTTTTTTCTGTGGTTGATTTCAAGCTTCATAGCATTGTGGTCTGAAAGTATGCATGGTATAATTTCAATTCTTGTAAACTTATGAAGGGCTGTTTTGTGGCCCAGTATATGATCTATCTTGGAGAATGTTCCATGTGCACTTGAGAAGAAAGTATATTCTGTTGCTTTGGGATGCAGAGTTCTAAATATATCTGCCAAGTCCATCTGATCCAATGTATCATTCAGGGCCCTTGTTTCTTTATTGACCATGTGTCTAGATGATCTATCCATGTCTGTAAGTGGGGTGTTAAAGTCCCCTGCAATTACCACATTCTTATCAATAAGGTTGCTTATGTTTATGAGTAATTGTTTTATATATTTGGGGGCTCCGGTATTCGGCGCATAGACATTTATAATTGTTAGCTCTTCCTGATGGATAGACCCTGTGATTATTATATAATGCCCTTCTTCATCTCTTGTTACAGCCTTTAATTTAAAGTCTAGTTTGTCTGATATAAGTATGGCTACTCCAGCTTTCTTTTGGCTTCCAGTCGCATGATAAATAGTTCTCCATCCCCTCACTCTCAATCTGAAGGTGTCCTCAGGTCTAAAATGAGTCTCTTGTAGACAGCAAATAGATGGGTCTTGTTTTTTTTTTTTATCCATTCTGATACCCTATGTCTTTTTGTTGGCGCATTTAATCCATTTACATTCAGTGTTATTATAGAAAGATACGGGTTTAGAGTCATTGTGATGTCTGTAATGTTTTATGCTTGTAGTGATGCCTCTGGTACTTTGTCTCACAGGGTCCCCCTTAGGATCTCTTGTAGGGCTGGTTTAGTGGTGACGAATTCCTTCAGTTTTTGTTTGTTTGGGAAGACCTTTATCTCTCCTTCTATTCTAAATGACAGACTTGCTGGATAAAGGATTCTTGGCTGCATATTTTTTCTGTCTAGCACCCTGAAAATCTCGTGCCAATTCTTTCTGGCCTGCTGTGTCTCCCTTTCTCTCTGCCCCTCTCCCACTTGTGCTCTGTCTCTCTCTTTCTCTCAAAAATAAACATTTAAAAAAAATTTTTTTAAAGTTTGCTTATAAACATTTATCCCAATTATATCTGTTTCATTTATTTTTTAACAGTCATATTCAGATTAACACTTAGGAAAATTTCACGAGAGATTAAAACAGCTAGCCATCACAACAAAGTTTGCAAAACCTACAGCGTGAGTTTGACTAATTAACTCCGGTAGAATAAAAGATATAGGACTACATTATATTCAGTGCTGACAGCTCTGAATACATCTCTATTTTAATTAAACCAATATAGCTAAACTAGCTTTCATTTACCAGACATTATCTCAGATCACATGAATTTGTAAAGCATTTCGGTTAGTTTCTGTATTCTAGAGAGTTTAGAAATATTAAATTTGATAAGTGCTTATTTTTCTGGGTCACTTAAATCAGATTTTACAAATTAATTTTGGCAATACCATCCAGGGCCAGAAAAATGTGCCATATACATTCACAGACATAGACACATAGAAACTCTATAGCTTCCATTCCAGAATTTTAGCTGCGAATCAGGTACAATATAAACCCCACTAGTTAATATTAACACTTGAATCCAAATTGTGTTCCAGGCAGACAGAATAAGTTCAAGTTACCTGCTCCAGTGGCTAAGCCTTTTTACTATTATATGTGGAGGAAATTAAGATTTGTATTTGTCCTTGAAAAGCAACTTTATGGAGGCTATAGACTAGATTTGGGCAAGGGAGCTCTTATAGCAGTTTGTATTTAAATTTGTTTTATGTTTATTTACTTTTGAGAGAGAGAGAGAGAGACAAAGAGTGCAAGTGAGGGAGGAGCAGAGAGAGAGGGAGACACAGAATCTGAAGCAGGCTCTGAGCTGTCACCACAGAGCTGGATGCGGGGCTCGAACTCACAAACAGTGAGATCATGACTACCAGTTTGTATTTTTTTTAATGTTTATTTATTTTTTGAGAGAGAGAGAGAGAGAGCGCGTGAGTGTCAGAGACAAAGACACAGAATCGGAAGCGGGCTCCAGGCTGCCCAGAGCCTGATGCAGGGCTTGAACTCACAAATGGCGAGATCAGACCTGAGCTGAAGACTGATCCACTCAGACGCCCCTAGCAGTTTGTATTTTTAAAAGCTGCTCTCCCCTACTGTTTTTCCTTCAGTCTTAGGTAATTGAGGGCAGTATCTTACTTACCTCCTTGGGTATTTACACTTCAAAGACGTGTAAAACTTAACTTCTTCAAGGGGCAGAGAAAGAATGTAAGTTTTCTACTAGAAGTTGTAGTGTAGTGTCTTTTGGATGACTTCAGCAGTCCTAATGTAATAGTGAAGACTCATACTTGGGGGCGGGGTGTCTTGTAAAAGGAAGTCTCTGGACTCAGGGTCAAATGGGACATCTTTAGGGTTGGAAATGAGGGAGGGGGCCATTTGGGTTAATAAAGTCATGGAAATATAAGCCCAATTGGATGCCAATTTTGTATAACAGGAAACAGGCCTCATCTTAATGTTTTCCCTTCACTGTGATCCTTAGCAGTGATCACTGTTGGAAGGATGGGCACAGTACCAGGCAGTAAATTATCTGTGTGCAGAGGGGAAGGCCCCTGTACAAATATCTGGCTCCAAGGGCCTTTGCCTTCCCTTTTCTCTTTTCCTCCTCAATAGAGGCTTTGATAACCCTGTCACCTTTTCCTTGGTGGCAGGGATGCCTTATGAAGCACATTTCTTGTTTTATCCCAGTTCATGGGAAAGGTGAGGGGCTCAGGATCTGTGGTACCTCAGACTAATCAAGCATATAGCTCAGATGGATCTTAATTAAGAAGATTATGGGTTTTAAGGTCTTTAGAGATGCTGACCATTTAGTCCATTTCAGCCACCATGAGTAACATTTCATCGCCCCTTCTAAAAACAGAACAAAACCCTGAAATTGCCAGTTAGCCTCCCTCTCTCTTTCCTGCTGCATAAAATCTTTCAAAAAGGTTTGAATTTCAGTTAAAATAGTTTCTGATCTGTTTCCACTTCATTTTCTCCCATTACCTTAAAGTTTTGGATGATGTCAGTGTGCACCCTCTTCATAGGCATTTGCTTTCCAGGATGTCCCAATAGACCTTTCCAGGATTTGGGTCTGCCTCCACTAGCCCAATATGTACAGGGTGTTTGGGAAAAGCCCCTGGGCCTCTGGAGTGTAATACCAGAGCCTTGGTATGTTGGTATGCTGCAGCAGTGAGCGATGCCCGGGAACCTTCCATGGGGTTCTACATTTATCAAGGAGCTAGTGCACCTCCTCAGAGTCCTTAGGGGGTGCTGGCAATAGATGTTCAGGAAGTGTATATTTGCCTATTATTATTATTATTTTTTTTTTTTTTTTTAGCAATTCTGAACTAGAGATTGACCCATGATAGCTCATCAAGTCAGAGGACAAAGAGCAACAGTACTGTGTGAACTGGTGGCACAGAGACCATAGGCCTCTGTTGTGCTTGCCTTTTCACAGGGCCATTGGTTTCCTATTGCGAGGCTATTTCACTCTCTGGGTTAGGACTTACACTCAAGGCACAACCCACTGACTCAACTGTTTCAGGCAGAGGTTTCCCATCCTCCTCAACTACAGGCAGGAATCCTTTTCTTCTGCCCAGAGCCTCTCCTTGGGCAGCGGCAGTAGCTTTGCAGTTCACTCCACTCTACTTACCTCTCCATGGACTTGAGGCATAGAAGACCCTTGTACACATTAATAGGTCCTTATAATTAATGGTCTAATCATCTCATTAGACCCTGTGGCCTCCATCAGGCTGCTCTGGGAAGAACATTGAATTATTATAGCAGCTGTGATATTTGGGGTTCATACCACAGGCAACACATGAGAGAGGCAATATATGAAAGCACAGAGCAGTGCAGCAGACCTCCAGTAAGCAGTGCTCCTTTCTCAGATGAGGGTTACCCACCTGAGTTAGGTGGTTTTAAGCAAGTTGCACCTAGATGGCATTCAGTTAACTGCAAGGGCACACATGCAGTCCTGCTGACTACCTCAGTTGTGTGCAGGTCTCAGCCTATCAGTAACCAATGATGAGGCTGGTTTTTATTATGATTGCAAGATGCCCTCAGCAATATCATCAAGAAACTTTGAAACGAACCAGATTTAGTGCTTATAGGTTGTGGAAAGCACATAGCAATGGTGAGAGAGAGTGAGAGTACAGGATTAGGATTTTGTGTGTTCACTCTTTGTGAATTTAAAACATAAGAGCATGAACTTAAAGCACAGGAAGAGAAAAACAAGTAGTCCCAATGTTCAGTTCTCTCTCTAAATCAAAGGAGCAGGAGTAGGGTTATGGGAGTGGGCTGGCTCTTTATCTAGTTGGATAGCAGGCAATATATTCAAGATAGCCATCTTTAAGGTGGATGCCTCTGCGATCAGACCTTAAGTCAGGTGCTTGAATCACAAAAAGGAAAAGCTGTCAGAGCTTGCACTACAGTATCTTATAGGCTTCAGAGTACAGGTTGTTTATCTCCTTGGTTAAACTTACTCCTAGGAATTTTATTATTTTTGAGGAAATTGTAAATGGGATTGTTTCCTGAATTTCTGATAGTTATTAGTATATAGAAATGCAACATTTTTATACATTGATTTTGTATCCTGCAACTATAGTGAATTTGTTCATTAGTTCTGTTTTTTTTGATAGTCTTTAGAGTTTTCTATACATAATATGGCATCTACAAATACAGTTTTGCTTTTTCCTTTCCATTTTGAATGCTTTTTCTTTTTCTGGTCTAATTGTGTAGGACTTCCAAAATTATCTTGAGTAAAAATGGTGATAATGGGCATCCTTATCCTGATCTCACAGGAAAAGTTTTCAGCTTTTCACTATTGAGTATAATGTTTGCTGTGTGCTTGTTATATATAGTCTTTATTAAGTTGAGGTAGGTTTCCGCTATAGTCACTTATTAAGAGTTTTTATCCTAAATGGATGTTGAATTTTGTTGAATGCTCTTGAGATGACATAAGATTTTTATCCTTCGTTTTGTTAAAGTGGTATATCATATTGATTGATTTGCAGATGTTGAACTATCCTTGCATCTCTGGAATAATTCCCACTCATTAATAGTGTATGGTCCATTTAATTTACTGTTTAATACGATTTGCTAATATTGTGTGTGTGGGGGGGGGGGTCTTACATCTATGCTTATCAGGGATATTGGCCTGTAATTTTCTTTTCATGTGATGTCCTCATCTGGTTTTAATAGCAGGATAATGCTGGTCTTATATGAGTTTGGAAATGTTTTGAGAAGGATTTTTATTAATTTTTCTATAAGTGTTTGGTATAATTCACCAGTGAAACCATCTAGTCCTGGACTTTTGTTTGTTGAGAGGTTTTTGATTACTGATCCAGTCTCCTAACTAGTAACTGGTCTGTTCAGACTTTCTCTTTCTTTCATGATTCAGTATTAGTAGGTTGTATATTTCTAGGAAATTATCCATTTCTTCTAGGTTGTCCAATCTGTTGATGTATAATTGTTCCTAGTATTCTCTTATGATCTTTAGCATTTTTTGTGGTATCAGTTGTAACTTTTCTTTATCCTTTCAGAAAACCACCTCCAGGTTTCATTGATCTTTTCAGTTGTCTTTAGTGCCTCTTTTATTTATTTTTTGGTTCATTTGATCTTTGTTACTTCCTTCTGTCTACTAACTTTGGGCTTTTTCTTCTTCATTCCTTGAGGTATAAGGTAGGTTCTGTAGATTTCTTGTTTCTTATTATACACATTTATCAGGAACTTCCCTCTTAGAACCGTTTTTGCTACATCCCATAACTTTTGGTATGTTGTGCTTCCATTTTCATTTGTCTAGACATATTTTTAAATTTCTTTTGATTTCTTCTTTGACCCATTGGTTGTTCAGGAGCATGTTCTTTAATCTCTACATATTTGTGATTTACTCATTTTATTTCTAGTTTCTTACCATTGTGGTTGGAAAAGATGCTTGATGTGATTTGTCTTAACACTTGTTTTGTGGGGGCACCTGGGTGGCTCAGTCGGTTGAGTGTCCAACTTTGGCTCAGGTCATGATCTTGCTGTTTGTGAGTTCAAGCCCTGCGTTGGGTTCTGTGCTGACAACTCGGAGCCTGGAGCCTGCTTCAGATTCTGTGTCTCCCCTCTCTCTCTCCCTCCCCTGCTTGTGCTTTCTCTCTCTCTCAAGAATTAATAAACAACAAAAAAAAAAATAGAAGACTTGTTTTGTGGTCTAATATGTGATCTTGGAGAATGTTCCATGTGTGCTTGAGAAGAATGTGCATTTTGTTGTTTGGGATGGAATGTTCTGTATATATCTGTTAAGTCCATCTGGTCTAATGTGTCAAGGAATATCTTTACCCATCCCTTCACTTTGATCTGTGTTTGTGCTTACATCTGAAGTCTCTGGTAGACAGTATATACATAGGTCTTTTTTATAATCCAGTCATTCACCCTATGTCTTTTGATTGGAGCTTTTAGTCCATTTACATTTAAAGTAATTATTGGTAGGTATGTCCTTATTGCCGTCTTGTTGTTTTCTGGTGGTTCTTCTCTATTCCTTTCTTTTTCTCTTGCTCACTTCCCTTGTGACTTGATGACTTTCTTTAGTGTTACACAAAAAATATAAAGAAAGGAATCCAAGCATATCTGTTACAGGTTTTTGGTTTGTGGTAACCATGAGGTTCATAATAGGACATTCTATTTCAGCTCACTCATCAATTCTGCTTCATCCATTCTGTTATTGAACCCCTCTAGTGTATTTTTAGTTCAATTATTGTATTCTTTAATTCTGTAACTTCTAGTTACTTAAGGTCACCAGCTGCATTAGCCTCTAACAAGAGAGTCAGCTTATATATATTTTTAAATATTTATTTTGAGAGAGAGAGTGCAAGCTGGGGAGGGGCAGAGAGAGAGAGGGAAAGAGAGAATCCCAAGCAGGCTCCATGCCCAGCATGGAGCCCAACATGGGGCTCAATCTCACAATGGCTAGATCATGACCTGAGCTGAAATCAAGAGTCGGATGCTCCACTGACCGAGCCACCTAAGTGTCCCAGTGTATATTTTGAAGCTATGAAGTCAGGCATTGACTTGTGTACTCTAGCTAGGTAAGCCCTAGATGGCACCTTTCAATGCAAGGCTGTTTCTTCACCATTGAAAGTCTATTATTTAGTGTAGCCTTCTTCATTGTCTTAGCTAGAGCTTCTGGGTAATTTGCTGCAGCTCCCATATCAGCACTTGCTGCTTCACCTTGCACTTTCATGGAATTGGAAGTTGGCTCCTTGATCAACCTCTGCTGGCCTCCAACTTTTTTTTTTTTTTTTACAGCTGCCTCATCTCTCTCAGCCTGCATAGAATTGGAGAGAGTTGGGGCCTTGTTCTGGATTAGGCTTTGTCATAAGGGAATGTTATGTTATTTGTGTGTTCAATGGACAAGCACTTTCAATTTCCTTCAAGAAAACCTAGCTTTTGGCCTGTCTTGGCTTTTGACAGGATTTGTGTTTGATTTAAAGTGAGAGATGTGTCAGTCTTATTTTCACTTGAACACTTTAGGAGAACATATTTAACGTTTAAGTTTACCCCCCCCCTTTCTATAGGTGCATTTTGTGGCACCCCAAAACAATTACACTAATGATATCAAAGATCACTGATTACTGTAACAAATACAATAACAAAGTTTGAAATATTCTGAGAGTTATCAAAATGTGACAGGGACACAATTGCTGTTGAAAAGATAGCACTGATAGGCTTACTCAACACAGTGTTGCCACAAATCTTCAATTTATAAGAAACACAATAGCTGTGAAATGTGATAATACAGGAGTATTGCCTGTACTTGTTCAGGAAAGGGAGAAGCCTTGTGAGCACTGGGTATAAATGCTTCTGGGCCCTTTCATCAATACAAACCCAGTTCCAAACTTTATTATGTTCTAAGCTGGTTAATCAGATTGTAGGACATGTTTATCCTCCTCCTTCCAATTATGAAATCTGAGCAACTGGAATAGAATTTGACTATTCATAAATGGCAGTGAGAAAATTCACAACAGAAAAGCACACATTTTATAAAAGGACAATACTGTACATACAAAATTTTGTTCTGAAACTTACCTACTGTAATGAAACATTTACCTTTTGGGGCTCCTCCCTCTGAAATGGTTCAGACCTCTCTTCAGATTCCTTTCATTATTTATATAATTTTAACCTTCTCTAAAACTACTGTGACCTTTAATGATTACTCATTAAACAAAATTCCTCTTCTCTCTAAAAGCACTGCTTTACAATGTCTTGTAATCATATGCTCATCTTTTGGCTGTTTTCATTAAAAAAGACCACTTATATAGCTTACAGAGATACAAACTGGGGCTTTTTGTTTGAATAACAATTAGAATCACATGAAAATTCACAGGAAGTAAGGACTAATATTATAAGCCTAGTTCCCCAAAAATAAATATGTCATTACCTTTTTATTCAGATAATGTTACTTTGATCTGTAAAATGAGCCAGTTAATATGAGAAGACTGAATTTTTTATTTTATTTTATTTTTTTTTTTTTTCAACGTTTATTTATTTTTGGGACAGAGAGAGACAGAGCATGAGCGGGGGAGGGGCAGAGAGAGAGGGAGACACAGAATCGGAAACAGGCTCCAGGCTCTGAGCCATCAGCCCAGAGCCCGACGCGGGGCTCGAACTCATGGACCGCAAGATCGTGACCTGGCTGAAGTCGGGCGCTCAACCGACTGCGCCACCCAGGCACCCCGAGAAGACTGAATTTTCTAGAAAAATGGCCAAACGGGTTCAGAATATCTTATGGATCAAGGCAGATTGCTTTTTGGCTTGCTGTGCATGCCTGGTCTCTTATGTGTTAAATGATCTTGGGTTTATTATTAGGTATCCTCTCTCTGCCTTCATTTCCTCATCTTCGAGTGGGAATGATAGTTACACCTTTATTGCTAGGTGTGGATTGAGTTAGTATAGATAAAAAAAAAATCTGGTTTTATACTTTTTGTCTAAGCTTTGTAACACTTAAAAATATAAGTTGATTATTTTAGGCTGTAGGTTATTTCCCAGGATGCCACATAAACCAGAGAAATTTAATTATACAAGCCAAGCATGAAAAAAAAAAATCATTTTCATGTGCATTATTGATGCTTAATTATCCCAAAGTGTAGGACAGTATAAAAAGAGCCACTTTTTATTGTATTTATCTAAGGTTAGCATTATATAATTGTTTGAAATCACTGTCTCCCCCATTTAATATTATCCACAAAACCCAAATACATATGATTTGAGAGATTAGGAGGAAACAGAGAAAATTGTCATTGTCAGATAAAATTGACCACAAATAAGATATTTGATAGGTCTCCAAAATAAATTATTAGTAAATTACAATTTTAGTTGATACAAAATAGATGTAAAACATTTTCTTAATTATATCATTCATAGTGATTATACCTTTGTGATATGATTTATATTTTTTTAGATGTTTATATATTATCCTATATTCAAAAATAAAGTTGGCCATCCTAAAAGTGGTAATTTTATACAAAAAGTTAATAGTGTACACATACAGAAGCACATTTACTTTTTTTTCCTAAATGTCCTAAATTTTGACCTGTGATTTAATTTGTATTCATGAAATAAATGAATCACTTGACAATTTAAGGTTTTGGTACTGTCCTAAAATAAATGCTGTATTCTTGGGGTGTGCTATTTCTACTTCTGGCTTAATATTGAACCTTATATATTTTCATCTGTACATAGCCTTTAGTAGACCATACAATATTATGCCCAAATTTATCTTAGAATCACAGAACGTTGGAGTAATGTACCTTTTAAATGACCTAGTTCAGGGGCACCTGGGTGGCTCAGTTGGTTAAACGTCCAACTTTGGCTCAGGTCACCCTGTCACAGTTAGTGGGTTCAGGTCCCTGCGTGGGGCTCTATGTTGACAGCTCAGAGCCTGCTTCGGATTTTGTGTCTCCCATGCTCTCTCTGCCTCTCAAAAATGAATAAACATTTAAAAAAATTAAAAAAACGATCTAGTTCAGGGGTGGAACACAGATGGCTTTGAGTCATTTTTATGCCCACCATACTTTCAAAGCCTGTGTGTGAGGGGATTCATGATGGCAGCATAGGAAGACCTAGAACTCACTTCTTCCCATGAATACCACAAATTTACAGATATAGAGTTTTGGGGTTTTGTTTTGTAAAGGACCTGAGAACTAGATGAACTGCACCTCCATGACAAAAGAGATGTATCAAGAAGGGGAAGTGAAGTAGAGACATGGCCTCACCTGGGAACCCACCCCTGATGTAGTAACCCCACAACCAGTACTCTCCATTGAAGAGTTGAAGGGATTATATCCCACATCAGAAATCCCAACCCTGAGGGCCAGCACTGGAGAGGTGAACCCCTAAAATGTCCAGTTTTGAAAATCAATGGAGATTAAGACCAGGAGAATCATAGAACTGTGGGAAATGGAGATTCTGCTCTTAAACCCACTTGCCCTGATAGCCAGCATCCAAGCAACAGACTGAAACGTACCTAGACCACACTGAGGCAGACCCACTTACTAATTTTAAAGTGGCTACAGGAGAAGCAGGAACCCGTAGGGACCTTGCCAGCCAGCACTTCATCCTCACAAAGACACTATTTTTGCAATCTCATCCTAACTTGCTTATGATGGAGCTGACAGTCATCATATTTGGTGCTCATGCTCTAAATAGTAGAATTAATAACTACCCTTCTTAAAGTATTCCAAGCTAAAGAGGAAGGAACACTTACTAATTTTACGAGGCCAGCATTGCTGTAATATCAAAATCAGACAAAAACCACAAAATTACATGCCAGTATCTCTGATGAACATAGATATAAAAATCCTCAACATATGAGCAAAGTTCAACAATACACTAAAAAGACCAAACATCACAACCAAGTGGGATTCATTCCAGGCATGCAGGGATGATTTAATGCTCACAAATAAATCAATGTGATACACCATATTAATAAATTGAAGGATAAAAATCATATGATTAAAATAGACAAAAAGCATTTGACATAATTCAACATTCATTTATGATTAAAAACTCAGCAAAACGGGTATGGAGGGACTGTACCTCAACATAATAAAGGCCATATATGATAAAATCCACAGCAAACATAATACTCAATGGTGAAAGCTGAAACCTTTTCCTGTTGATCAAGAAAAAGACAAGGATGCCCACTGTTACCACTTTTATTCAACGTGGTATCGGAAGTCCTAACCACACCAAGTAGACAAGAAATTAAAGGTATCTAAATTATAATGGAGTAAAGCTTTCACTACTTGCAGATGATGTGATACTATAAAGACTCCACCAAAAAAACTATTAGAATAAATGAATTCAGTAAAGTTGCAGGATGCAAAATTAATATACAGAAATCTATTACATTTCTATACACTAAATAAGAAAGCAGAAAGAGGGATTAAGAAGACATTCCCGTTTACAATTGAATCAAAAAAGAATACTGTACCTGTGAACTTAACCAAGGAAGTAAAAGACCTGTACTCTGAAAACTTTAAGACATTGAAAGAAATTGAAGACAACAAAAGTATACAGAAAGATATACTATGCTTATGGAGTGGAAAAATACTGTTAAAATGTCCATACTACCCACAGCGAAAATACCAATAGCATTTTTCAAGAAACGTTCGCAAATAATCCTAAAATTTGTATGAACCACAAAAGATCCCAGATAGCCAAATCAACCTTAAGAAAGAAGAACAAAGCTGGAGTGTTGTAATCTCTGATTTCAAACTATACTACAAAGCTATAGTAATCAAAACAGTATGGTATTGGCACAAAGACACATAGATCAATAGAATAGATAGCCTAGAAATAAACCCACATTACATGGTCAATTATGACAAAGAAGACAAGATCATACAGTGGCAAAAAGACAGCCTCTTCAATAAATAGTGTTGTGGATACTGGACAGCTACGTGCAACAGAAGCTGGAGCACATTCTTATACCATATACAAAAATCAACTCAGAATGGATTAAAGAATGTAAGACCTAAAACCATAAAACTACAAGAAAACTTAGGTAGTGTAAGCTCTGTGATGTCAGTCTTAGTAATTTTTTTTTTTGATCGGTCTCCTCTGGCAAGGGCAACGAAAGCAAAATTAACAGGGGCACCTGGGTGCCTCAGTTGGTTAAGCATCTGACTCTTGATCTCAGCTCATGTCTTGATCTCAGAGTCATGAATTCAAGCCCCGTATCAGGCCCTTCATTGGACTCCACACTGGGTGTGAAGCTTACTTTAAAAAAAGCAAAATAAACAAATGGGACTACATCAAGCTAAAAAACTTTCGCACAGCAAAATAAACCCAACAAAACGAAAAGACAACCTACTGAATGGGAGAAGATATTTGGAAATGATGTATTTTTTTTTTAATTAAAACATTTTATTTTTGAGGGAGAGAGAGAGTGTAAGTGGCTAAGGGCAGAAGGAGAGGGAGACACAGAATCTGAAGCAGGCTATAGGCTCTGAGCTGTCAGCACAGAGCCCTACACAGGGCTCCAGCTCACAAACCATGCAATCATGACCTGAGCGGAAGTTGGATGCTCAAGGAACTGAACCACCCAGGCACCCCTGGAAATGATATATCTGATAAAGGGTTGATATCTAAAATATATAAACAACTCATACAACTCAATAACAACACAGAAAAACCCATTTAAAAAATAGGCAGATGACCTGTATAGACATTTTTCCAAAGAAGACCTATACATGGCCAACAGATACATGAAAAAATGTTCAGCATCACTCATCATCAGGGAAATGCAAATCAAAACCACAAATGCAATACCACTTCACACCTGCCTGGATGGCTAGTATCAGAAAGACAAGAATAACAAGTATTGGTGAGGGTGTACACTGTTGGTGAGAATGTAAATTGTTGCAGCTACTATAGAAAACAATATGGAGGTTCCTCAAAAAAAATTACAAATAGAACTACCATATCATCCAACAAGTCCACTTCTGGGTATTTATCTGAAGAAAATGAGAATACTAATTCAAAAAGATATATGGACCCCTATGTTCACTGCAGCTTTACAACAGCAACCTAAGTGTCTATCCATAAGTGAATGCATAAAGATGTAGTATATATATACACAGTGGACTTTTAATCATAGAAAAGAATGAAATTTCACCATTTGTGACAACATGGATGGACCTAGAAGATACTATGCTAAGTGAAATAAGTCAGACAGCAAATGGCAAATGCCATATGATTTCACTTACATGTGGAATCAAGACAACAGAAACAGACTCCTAAAAACACAGAACTGGTAGTTGCCAGAGGGCAGGAGGACAGATGAAACAGGTGAAGGGGATTAATAGATACAACTTCCAGTTATAAAATAAGCCATGGGGATGTAGTGTATAGCATAAGGGAATATTGTCAATAATATTAGAATGACTTTCATGAAAGACGGTAACTAGGGGCGCCTGGGTGGCGCAGTCGGTTAAGCGTCTGACTTCAGCCAGGTCACGATCTCACGGTCCGTGAGTTCGAGCCCCGCGTCAGGCTCTGGGCTGATGGCTCAGAGCCTGGAACCTGTTTCTGGTTCTGTGTCTCCCTCTCTCTCTGCCCCTCCCCCGTTCATGCTCTGTCTCTCTCTGTCCCAAAAATAAATAAACGTTGAAAAAAAAAATTAAAAAAAAAAAAAGAAAGATGGTAACTAGACCTATCATGATCATTTTGTAATGTACAAAAGTTTCAAATCGCTATTGTACACCTGAAACTAATGTCAATTATAATCTACTAAAAAAAATAAGAGTGATAGAAAACAAAACCAAAAGCGTGAGAAATATCCTGGTAAAATGAAGTGAAGGATTAAAGTAAAATCTCACAAATAAGAACTAATAAAGTCCACTGAACAAGTGTGGGATTTCTTAGCTGCATATTGGAAGCTGTAGGACCATGGAATACTACCTAGATTTATGAAGTGGAAAAAAAAGAGCTACAACCTGAGACTGAAATATCATTATGGTAACATTTACCAGTTAGGGTGAAGGAAAGCTATTCACAGAGCTGTACAATTTTATAGACTATTTCCCATGTGTCTCATGTATGGAAAATTTTCAGAAAGGACTACTCAATTACAAAATAAATCAGAACAGCAACTTCAAATCAGGGAAGATGGATAAAAAATAGTAATGAGCAATGAATCTTGCAGTGTATGTATAATTAAGTCTGAGTGGATGATGATCTAGTGACTAGGAATTGGTAATGTAAATGCTAAACTTTTTTTTAAAAAACCTTTGTAAGTAAAGTATATAACTATAAAACAAGCAGCTTTAGTGCCCTGAGTCTTATTTTTAACCAGATTCATAGATTTATGTTAATGCCATGCTATCATGGGACATCTGGCAATACAATCCCCAGTCTAGTCCAACTCCCTCTATTTGCCCATTTGGATAATGGCCTGGTTCCCTTCCTTGATGCCATATATTTACTATCAGTGACTTGTAGTGCCTGCAAATAAATAGGATTGTGAGAAAAGCACTTACTGGTTAAGTTTAAACGTTGAAAAAATAGTCAATAGCATTAGGATTAGGGGTAGTCTCCTTACGGGATAGATTAACCAGTGAATTTGAGGCGGAGATTTGATATACAAAAATTGTAATAACTACTATTTGTTTATATGTCTGGGACTTAGTTAGACATGTTATATATGTTATCTCATATGATGCTTAGATAGCCTGTAAAGTACAGGTTAGTATTATCCTGCTTTTCAGGTGAGGAACCTAACGCTTACAAAGAGTAACTTGTCCAGGTCTCACAGCTAGTAATTGGGTCAGGTTGCCTTTTTGTGTTTTCAGTATTTCCCCCCAAACAAATAGTAAAGATTTGAACTACTAGTCCTGGTGTCTTTCAGGAGTATAGTCTATGTTAGGAAATAACCTAACACAATTTCTTCACTAGCCTGAGCTTTCTACTAGGCGCAATGTGTAATTACAACATTCGGTGAATATCTGTGTACTAAACTTTGGGGGTGGAGAGGGAGTTGAAGGTCTGGTGGAAAGAGACCTCAAACACAACCATGAGAAAACAAAGCATTCATCTGTAAAGTGTTTAACTACTGAAAGCCTATAATAGCCTAACATAGCACATACCATTAATGATGATGGGGTTTCACATCTCACTGAGAAACTTCATAATTGGACATGGAAAATGTTATGTGACATTTTTAAGGGAAGATTATTTGGTTTAAGTGGGAAATAGGAAATCTCTCATGCTTTGTTTTTCCTTCTAAAATGTCATAGCTGGGGGTGCCTGGGTGGCTCAGTCAGTTAAGTGTTCGACTTCAGCCCAGGTCATGATCTCACCATTTGTGAGTTTGAGCCCCACATTGGGATCTGTGCTGACAGCTCAGAGCCTGGAGCCTGCTTCGGATTCAGTGTCTTCCTCTCTATCTGCCCCTCTCCTGCTCTGTCTCTCAAAAATAAATAAATGCTAAAAAAAAAAAAAAAGAAAAAAAAAAAAGAAAAGGTCATAGCTGAAAACATAACTCCCCAGGCTTGAAAAGATTCTTGGGTTCTGACCATTTTACAGAGGATCCAGAATGAACACTGTAACTTGACTTATTTCTCATTTCTTGTCATGAAATATATAGGCTGTAGGTCCTTTGAACCAACAAATCTGGTTTTGGTTTTTGGGTCATTATGTTAAGAGCATCCAGACATTGGTTCTTTTGATATTTCCCATCTTTTGACCATACTGATTTTTAATATGTCTTTTATTTTCAGAAGGAGTTTTGGAACACCTACACAAAAGCCCAACAAGGAGAGAGTAACCGAGGAAGTGACTGGTTTCAGTTTTACCTTACCTTTCCATTAATCTTTGGCCTCTTCATTATCCTTCTTGTCATTTTCCTAATTTGGAGATGCTTCCTCAGAAACAAAACTCGCAGACAGACAGTAACTGAAGGCCACATTCCCTTCCCTCAGCACCTTAATATTATCACTCCGCCTCCCCCACCAGATGAAGTGTTTGATAGCAGTGGATTGTCACCAGGCTTCCTGGAATATGTAGTTGGGCGCTCAGATTCTGTCTCCACTCGCCTATCCAACTGCGATCCTCCACCCACCTATGAGGAAGCCACTGGCCAGGTGACCCTCCGGAGGAGTGAAACAGAACCTCATTTAGACCCACCCCCAGAGTATGAGGACATCATCAATTCCAACTCAGCCAGTGCCATTGCCATGGTGCCTGTGGTCACCACCATCAAATGAAACTGTAACCTTTTTACTATAATCATTTTTAAAATACTAATGAAAGAACTTTCTAGCACTTTACCACTACATAAATGTGCATTGACTTATTGTATTGGACTCTGACAGCATACCACTTCACATTTTCTGATTTGATTTTCATTAGATTTGTTTCCGACTATAAAATCATTATCCATGCTCATTTTTGCTAATCAAAATATGTGAAGAGGGAAAAACATATTAGTGGAGGTCTTTGTGATGTGATGAGGTACACATATGTGTGTATGTATTTCTATGCATACATATGTGTATGCACATCAGCCCAGTATATGTGCAAGTGTCTTAAAAAGCCATTAACTTCGGTCTAAATCACCTATAAAGAGAACATTACTCACCAAATTAAGGGGGGGGGGGGGACAGCAACAACTTGTACCATAGCCAGCCACATGCTGTTGAATTTTGAAAATAAGATGAACTTAGTATGTTTTCTAATTCTTACTGGCTTTTGTTAACCTCCTTTTTCGTCAGCTACCTTAAAAAATGCATGTAATCCACCTTGATTTTAGAAACATCTCAAAAGGAGAGAGGGAAGGCACAATAAATGATAATTTAGTTATAGTATATAGCAAGAATACCATTGGTCATTAGTGGCATTTGGGTAGTTTGGAGGAATGATTTTGTTATTGTTGACTGCCTTCCCCTTAACTCCTAAAATTAAACACTGTTTGCTTAGTGTCTGAATAGCTCATGCTATTTGTATTAACATCTTGGTTAAATACAGAGAGGATCTCCTGGCAGCAGGATAGTTTCTAAACTAGTTATATGTATTAATGACAGGGAAGAGATACAGATTTCTCATTTGCTCATTTGTGACCATAATTATTTTCTTTTTGCTGTTTCAGTGCCTTTTACTCTACTGTCTACTCCTTCTCTTACCACCACAGAATTTGTAAGAACCCAAGAATTTAGTAAAAATCTTGAAATTATCTTCTTAGTTTTTATATAGACTGAAGTCTTTGCTTCAAGATGATTAGGAGGTGTTTTCCATTAAATTAAAAACTATGATTTTTATATTGCTCTCCAGTTGGTGGAGGCAGATTGCAAAGTCTGTTGTGCCAGGTGCACATAGTTTCACATATTTTCATTGTTGCTATTTCATTTTGTATTTTCATCAAATTTTTTAAAGTGCAGGATATTTACTTTGCTCTTGGAGTAAAGGGAACAGGCTATGAATGAACTGCCAACAGAAACTGGCGCAGAAAGGAAAAGAGGGCTGTTCCATTAATATAGGCACTGATGGAAAATTCATTCTGTTGGTCAGGGAAATATCTCTGCCACTCCCAAGCCTCCTTAGTGTTGGATAAAATGGTTAATGAAGCAGAACAAGTACAGGTTTTGTAAGTGTCAGTCATATCCTGCCGCCTCCATCTCCATCCCTACAGACCCCCCCCCTCCAGTCCTTCCCTGGAACCCAAGGAAGGAGGAATGCTGGGGGGAAACCCTGAACCAGGAGTCAGATGACCCGAATTCTAATCCTGTTCTCTAAAAAAGGTACTTGCCCTGGTACCGTGGGAAAGACCCATATCTACACCTCAGATTCTTGAACTCTGAAACGGATAATGTCATTTATCCTGCCCTTCTCCAGGGGCTTTAAAAGGATCTAATGAGATGGTGTGTATGAAAATAATTCTTTAGATGTGAAGAGCTGTCTGCGTGTAAGGTCATAGCATTGCTCTTATTGTGCTTAAGGGAGGATTTTCTCCCTGTTTCCCTAAAATTTATCAGAGGTTTCACATAGTGATAAGTAGAGTAGACTGCTCCATAAATGGCTAACGTGTTCCTGATCCGAGTGTCTTGCTATTAAACTTCTGTCACTCTGGTCTATCCCAGTGCTGTGCCAATTTAAGAGACGACAGCCAGCTTATCACAAACAGGATTAAGAAGATATTGGAAAGGAAACTAAGATGTATGTGTTTAAGATGTATGTAGTTAATAGGTTTCATATCTTTCCTGAACTAAGAATTAATAAATCTTGACCCTCATCTCAGTAGAAATGACAATATTAATTTGAATTTGGCCATGAACACATGGTAACTTTTGGCTTCTAGTTGTAGCTGAAAGTGGGAGTGTTTGATCCAGTGACGTGTGTGTGTGTGTGTGTGTGTGTGTGGCTATTTTGGCTCTTTTTTAAAGGAAAATTAAGGTTCCTTTTTTATGGGCTTTTTTTTTTTTTGATTATTAACATTAGGCCTTACATTAAACCAGCAGTTTTTAAAGTGTGGCTGGCCCATGACCCCCTGGGAGCCCTTGAGAGAATTTTAGGACATCTGTGAGATCAAAACTATTTTCAGGGGCGCCTGGGTGGCACAGTCGGTTGGGCGTCTGACTTCAGCCAGGTCACGATCTCGCGGTCCGTGAGTTCGAGCCCTGCGTCGGGCTCTGGGCTGATGGCTCAGAGCCTGGAGCCTGTTTCCGATTCTGTGTCTCCCTCTCTCTCTGCCCCTCCCCCGTTCATGCTCTGTCTCTCTCTGTCCCAAAAATAAATAAACGTTGAAAAAACTATTTTCATAATAATACACAGGCATTAGTTGTCTTTTCACTCTCTCAAAAAGAAGTTGAAAATGCAAAACAATGCCATTTCCCACAAATCTTTTTTTCTGTTTTAGGAAATATAGGTATTTTCTTAAAAATGTTATTTATGTTAGCATGTAATAGACTTTCATTTTTAAATAAATGCTTACAGTTTTTTTTAGTTTTATTTTCTAATATGGCAAATATTGATGGATATAAACTCTATAAACAAAAGCTCTTTGGCATCCCGATCTCTAATAAATTTTAAAGAGTATAAAGGGGTCTGGAGACCCAAAGTTTTAGAATTACAGGGTCAGACAAAGGAACAGGATGTTCTATTACTATGTATATACTTGCAACTTTATCTTACATTTTAAAGTCTTGATATTGGATTTAATGCTGCCTCTTAATGATACCTGAATTGCAGTATAAGAATGGATATTGATTCTTGAAGCAAAAGCCAAACGCTTCATCAGTTGATACAGCTTTTTGGCCTGTTGGTCCAAGACAGCACACTACTCTGTAGTGATACTGATACCAGCCACAGATCTCTGGCAGCATTTGTGTGATAAAGACAGGATAACAAAATACCACTTTCTTCAAGAAACATTTCTTAGTTCGTTTTGTTTGATTTTGATTTGGGTTTTACATTTTTCAAAACCCTTTTGCTACCCCTTCTGGTTTTATAAACTGAGTTTCTTAACATTTGTTATAATTAAAGGGGCTTGTCTGGAATAATATTTTTTATGCTTTTGCCTTTCTTACATGATTGATATTACATTCACCTTTGGTCGTTTTTAATAAAGGTTTATTTTTGCAGATATATTTAGTACCTTTCTTAAGCAGTAATTAAGTTGAATCAACCAGTTTGCATTTAAACGAGAGAATGGGCTTCATAGTCTTCCAATGGAATGATTTCCAGGCCTCCATGATGCAGTGGTTGTGTATGAGATCCCAGAACTGGCACTTTCTGCCTTTCTGCTTGGAATGTCACAATGAATTATATGTGTTTAAAGTAAATTCAAGGATTTCTTTTTTTCTTATTGACCAGTACAAATACAAATGTCGTGTTTGATTCATTGTTAATGATGACTTCAAGATTGATGATGTGATACAATAACTGTGGAGGTAGCTTTAACTTGGTTCTGTGTAAATAGCATGTGTTTTATTATAATTCACATTTTTAAACACTTGGTTTACATTAAATTATGATATTTAACTATTTTTATGTTTATACTAGGTAAGGTTTTTCTTATGTTTCTGTGTTTTTGGTATGCTAAATAAAGCTATTTTTAAACCCAAGAGATTTGTTTTCTGCCGTGTATTCTGTTATGGTAAGGTGATAACATGCTGCATAAGCTTTTATTAATTGTGGTCTTTTTAACAAGGGAAGATTATTGTTTCTTTTTTCTTACATATTTAAGAAATATTGTTCAGTAATCCTAAATTGGAGAATACCTCAGGGTATTCTCAGCAGAAGAAAAAACTTTCTATACTAACTTTTGAATGATGTTGGCATGATGCAAAATGGGAACACTTGGTCCAGAGGGCCCTCCCTGCTGTAGTGTAGTGTGTCAAGTCTTGGGTATTGTGTTGTCTGCAGATACCAAGGAGCTGGGTTTTTTTTTCCTCTTTAACAGCTTATATTTGACATTTGAGAATATGAGAAAGGAAAGCACAAGATGGAAACATTTGTGACCACAGGGCATCTTCCTAAGTGTAGTTACCTCAAAGACTAAAAAGGTGATGTGATAGGTCATTGACCCAGCAAATGTAAATATGACTCGATCTTTATGGTATAAAAATTAAAATGATTTACTTACCATCTATACCTACAATTTCTCCTTGAATGTAAGTCTGAGTATCCATTTTGTAAGTCTAAATCCCCAAAGAGTTGTGTAAAACATAACAGGGTACTTTTTAAAAACTATATAGCAATTTCTAAAAATTATATAACATACAGATTAATAATACATCATGAAACCCAACACCGAGATCAAGATATTTCTAGCACCCTAGAAGGCTCCGTCATACACCTCTCCTTAAACATAACACTATTCTCACATCTATCATAAGAGATCAGGTTTTTAAATTTCATACTTGGCTGTGGCCATATGGACTTGGCTCTCTTCCTTTTTTAAATTCTTATTTCAGAAAACTTCAAGGTAGAAGTTCCAGAGCTGCTCTTCCATCCTTCTCCTTGAACCTACTCCTCTTCTAAACCTTTTCTACACACCTGAAGCTCTTTGAGGGCAAGAATTATGTTTAATCCCTTTAATTCTCTTCCTCCAAAACATCAAATACCTTAAAGTGAGGGCTTTTTTAATCCTATGTACTGATCAAAATATCAGTTTTCTGTCTTCATGCTTGTGTTTCTGCTGTAGTTCTTATCACCTACCATTTCCTTAAACTTTGTATGATGACATTTTGTTTTCATTTTATCTATATATCTATATCCAATCTATATCTATATCTCTATATTTTTTTACTTCAAAATCTGTGATCTGGTCCCACAGGCCTATCTGATTTTATTTCCTTCCATAGCTCAGGTAATAGATATTTACAAAGTGCCTACTTTGTGTGAAACTAGGGTCATAAGAAAATAATGGTGCTTATAGATGTCATCCCTGGGATTTTGCAGCAGGCTAAGTCTGGGATAAATTTATAATTTAATTTAGTGTAATCCTAATTCCACTCCAGCTCACAGAGATTCTTTTTCCACAAAGTCCCACTGTGTTTATAATCAATCATTTTTATCATGGTCCTGCATATTAGTCTATGTTGTTATTTTTATAAGTTTTTAGCAGTGGTAGCTAACTTTGAAAAAAATTCATAGAACCCTAATATGTTAAATTGATAACTCTCTCAAAAATAAATATTTAAAAAAAGGGGGGGGCACCTGGGTGGCTCAGTCGGTTGAGCATCCCACTTTGGCTCAGGTCATGATCTCATGGTTTGTGGGGTCGAGCCCCACAATGGGCTCTGTGCTGACAGCTCAGAGCCTTGAGCCTGCTTCAGATTCTGTATCTCCCTCTCTCTCTGCCCCTCCCCTGTGTGCTTTCTCGCTCACTGTCTCAAAAATAAATAAGCATTTAAATTGATAAGGCTGGTGGTTCACTACAGAAATAGGAAGCTTGGAACCTCACCTTACTTCCAGTCCAAGTCACAGCAAACACTAGAACTTCATGAACATAATTAGACAACCACTGTAATATAACATCTATCAATGTCCGATTTCATACCTACTCACACACAATTTACAGAATCTCCTCCACTAACAGACTGATTAGGATTTAAAATGCTCTTTTTAGTCCAGTTCCTAACTCCTAAGCAAACTGCACTGACCACTAACATACACTGTCCACAAAAACTGAAGAGAGAGCCAAAGAATGTTAATAGCTCTGATTCTGTGTTTATGTCACTTCCAACATCACCGTATTTCTTGCTACATTTTCAATAATAAGTCCCTTTGCATTTGTGGTTAATGATTTGAATATATTCATAAATCCTATTTAAAAACAAACATTGCACTATATGCTAATTTGGATGTAAATTTTAAAAAATAAAACAAGTTGTAAAAAAAATAAGTCAAAACAAGCATACAGTGATGTCAATGAAATAGCATGGAGTAGGGAATTCCAAAAGCATGTTCTTCCACAAAAGCAGCAAATAGGGGCACCTAGGTGGCTTAGTCGGTTGAGAGTGCAACTCTTGATTTCGGCTCAGGTCATGAGCTCACATTTTGTGAGTTTGAGCCCTGTATCAGGCTCTGCGCTAACAGTGCAAAACTTGCTTGGGATTTGCCCTCTCTGCCTCTCTCTCTCTCAAAATAAATAAATAAACAATTTTTTTTAATGCATCAAATAAACTGACAAAAATTCTGGGCATCAACTTCATCAGAACTCTAGAAACTAAATATAATTTATAGCAACCAGGAAAGGAAAAAACCTTTAATCGTTTGGCCTTCCCCTGCTTCCTTTCTCAGTGGCATCTTGGAAGACAATAGCCCACATTCTAAGTATAGGTTCCTAGTACCAGAGGAAGTAAAATGGACCTTATTCTCAAAAGAACTGAGGTTGATTGTTCAGCCCTGTATCTTGGCTTCCTGAAGTACCAGCTCAAAGGCTTGCCTTTATTTTGCCTAACCTAGAACTCTCCCAAATTGGAAGCAACCACCTGGGGGATATTTTTCAAAAACACTTAAAGGTAAATGCATTAGGTGCTACCACCTGGACAAGGGATAACACTTGGGGAAAATAACAGAAAACTGAAAACCTTGGGAAGAAAGGCTGGGGAATAAAGAGAATAAGCACTTTTAAAAACTTCCACATAGGAATCTAGATGGCTAAATGCATATAAAGAGCTCAGTGAATTCTCTAAAAAAAAAAAAATCTGAGAGGCTCTAAACTCTCAACTTTGACCTCAGATTCTCCATAAGCAGAAAGTGAAAGTTAGGGTAGAGTTATATGTCATCTGGCCAAAAGTTGAAGGTTTCCCCCAACACACAAAGAGAGCCCATGTGCTAAAAACAGGATACTTTTGGGGAGAGAGTTTAACTCTCAGGTCACTAGCTGACCACTATAATAACAGAAACAAGACTACAGTAACACATGTGACAAGGAATACAGACTTTACAAAATGAGTTAAAAAACATCACTAAAGCAACGAACAACGAGAACAAACGGCAAAACAAACCCTGAAGACAGAGGAAAATCAGATTTCCAGAGTTGCCCTTCTATAATACTAATTCATTAGTCCCATTACTGCTGAGAATACTACCCAGCCCTGAACATCTAGGAAGCCTGACCAGAGAACCTAGGAAACCACAGGGCCCATCCTACAGCCTTGCTTAGGAAGGAAACCAAGACAGTCCAACTATTCTAAGCCCATGGCATCCATTCCTACATGCCAACCTCAGAGCTTGGGCAGTGGCATCACCCAAAAACAGAACCCAATAGCAAGCCTCACCTACCCAAGGATATAACCAGCAGACATGGGTTTCTAAACCCAAACTAAGCTGACTAGTAAAGAATGATCTCTGTCAAACTGAACCTGTCAAGTCTGGAAAAGGAGAACATTTACTCAAATGCACAGACACCAACTTAAGGAATCAAGGATAAAAGTAAGGTAAATGGGACACCTCCAAAAGAAATTAATAAATCCCCAACAAATGACTAAAGAAACGAAGATCTATGAACTGTCAAAGAATTCAGAATAATCTTTTTAAAGTTTAGTGAACTAAAAGTACACATAGACAATTCAGTGAAATAAAACAATGCATGATAACACATGTTCAAAGAAATAGGAACTATCAAAAACAAACCCTACATCTAAAAAATATAATAAGTGAAACTGATTATTCAATAAAGAGCTTCAAAAGCAGGCTCAACCAAGAAGAGCAAATGACCTAGAAGACTTGAAATTATCAACTTATTAGAAGAAAATTAAAGAATGAAGAAAGTCTAGGGGACTTATGGAACACAATCAAAAGAAACAGTATCTGTATTATGGGGATTCAAGAAAAACAAAAGAAAGGAATAGACAAGATATTTAAAGCAATAGTGGTTACAATCTTCCCAAACCTGGAGACAGAAATGGACATCCAGATCCATGAAGCCCAAAATATCCTTGAATAGGTTCAACATGAATGGGGCCACACCAAGACAGATTATAATTAAATTGTCAAAAGTCAAAGAATTTCTAAAGCAGCCAAAGAGAGAAGTCACATACAAGGGAATCCTGTATAAGACAATGGGTGAATTTCTCAAAAGAAACATTTTGGGCCATGGAAAATGAGATGAGATATTCAAAATATGTGAAGAAAAAAACCTTTCAACCAAGTTATCCCAGCAAGGTTATCCTTCAGAAATGGAGAGAGAGAGACTTTCTCAAACAAAAGCTGAGAGAGTTAATCAACATTAGATCTGCCTTACAAGAAATGCTAAAGAAAATTGTTTGAGTAGAAATAAAAGGATGGTAATAAACATCATAAAAACATAAGAAGGTAGTGTAAAGCTTACTGCTTATGATAAATATACAACCAATGGCACTTAAAACTCTAGTATAGGTCCAAGATGGCAACATAGGGAGACCCTGAACTCACCTCCTCCACAGAAAACACCAAATTCTACCCATTAACAGAATAATTCCTCCTGAAGAAAAACTGAGGACTGAACAGCTTCTAAACAACCAAAGAAAGAGAGAACAGCAAGAGAGATGGAGACACAGTAACAAAGGGAACCCCACCCCCAACACTGCAAATAGCAATGGGGATAGTACTGAAGGACTAGGAACAATTTCCTATGACCTTGGGCATAGAAAAAAAGCTAAAGTATAGAAGAGCAACTAGCATATAAAAGGGACAACACCAGAAATCCGCAAAGAGGCAGAAGAACTGTAGGAACACTAGGTCAAAGGGACTGGAGAACAATAGGTTTACATTCCTACTCCACCTTAAAAGCATGGACTGAAGCAGGGTCTTGACGCCATAACAAGTGGATCCAGTCATCACAGTAAGCTTGCAACCTCCACACACTCAGTGTCTGCAAGCCCACACCCACCACTTGTGGTGCTGGAGCACAGAAAATAAGCCATATTTTAAACGTGTCTTGTTTTATTTTTGTTCTATTTGGGTTCCTTTTCCCTCTTTTTTTTCCTTATATTTTTGTCTTTATTATTTTGTCTTTTTTTTAACATGTTTTTTTCTCTGATGTTGTTGTACTTGTTATTATTTTCTTCTTTCTATAAAAAGCCATGATCTAAAAGAGTAACTAGCATATACAGCCACAGCTCCAGCCAGCCAGCAAAAGCCACTAAGCATATACAGTCTGCATAGGGAAAACCATACACAAGACCACCCCTCCAAATTTAGAAGTAGCTGTGCCATCTCATCCATAGAAACAAAGTCAAGGAAAATGGGGAGACAGAGGAATATATTCAAAAAGGAAAAAAAAAAGGAAAAATCTTAGGAAAAAACTAAATGAAACAGACATAAGCAGTATGCCTGATAAAGAGTTTAAAGTAATAAAGATACTCACCAAGCTGGAGAGGAATTCAAGAACTCAGTGAGACCTTTAATAAAGAGGAAGTAAATATTAGAATGAACCAGAGTTGAAGAATACAATAACTGAAGTAAAAAACATACTAGAAGGAATTAACAGTTGATTAGAGGATACAGAAGAATGTATCCATGATCTGGAAGACAGGGTAATAGAAAGCACAGAAGCTGAACAGCTAAAAGAGGAAAGAACTTTTTTTTTTTTTAATGAGGATAGATTAAGAGGTCTCTTGGACAACATCAAGTGAACACTCACATTATAGGAGTTGCAGAAGAAAAAAAGAAAAAGGTGTAGAAAACTTATTTAAAGAAATAATAACTAAAAATCTCCCTACCCTGAGTAAGGAAATAGAATCTAGGTCCAAGAATCACAGAGTTCCAAACAAGATGAACCCAAGTAGGCCCACACCATGGCACATAATAAAATGTCAAAGATTAAAAAGAGAGGATCTTAAAAACTGTAGGAGAGAAACAAAAAGCTACCTACAAGGGAAAACCTGTAAGGCCAACAGATGATATTTTAGGAGAAACTTTGCAGGCCAGAAGGGAATGGCAGAATATATTCAAAGTGCTGAAAGGAAAAAAAAAATCCATGACCAACAATACTCTACCCGGCAATGTTATCATTCATATTTGAAGGAGACATAGAGAGTTGTGAGGCAAACAAAAGATAAATAAGTTTATCATCACTAAATAAGCCTTACAAGAAATGCCAAAGACACTCTTTATGTGGAAAAGAAATGGCCACATTAGATATAAGAAAATTCTGAATACAAATACATAAAATATGACAGAATTTAATAAAACATGGAGCAGAAAGAAAGGAAGAGAAGGCAAAGAAGAAAAAGAAGTATGTTTTCTTCTTTCTCTGTTTTTTTGTTGTTTTGTTTTTTGGGATTTTTTTTTAGAGTGTGTTTGAACTTAAATGACCACCAAATAAATACAAACAGCTACTTACTTAGAATATATATGAATCTGGGGCGCCTGGGTGGCGCAGTCGGTTAAGCGTCCGACTTCAGCCAGGTCACGATCTCGCGGTCCGTGAGTTCGAGCCCCGCGTCGGGCTCTGGGCTGATGGCTCAGAGCCTGGAGCCTGTTTCCGATTCTGTGTCTCCCTCTCTCTCTGCCCCTCCCCCGTTCATGCTCTGTCTCTCTCTGTCCCAAAAATAAATAAACGTTGAAAAAAAAAAAAAAAAATTAAAAAAAAAAAAAAAAAAAAAAGAATATATATGAATCTCATGATAACCACAAACCCAAAACCTACGAAAGATAAACAAAAAACAGAGAGAAAGAAAACAAATCATAACACTATAGAAATTCACTGATTACAAAGAAAGAGCATGAAAAGAAGAAAGGGAGAACTAAAAAAACAAAAAACGAAAACAAGAAAACAAAATTTAAAAAGGCAATAAGTACCTACTTATCGATAATTACTTTAAATGTAAATGGCTTAAATGCTCCAATCAAAAGACACAAAGTGGCAGAATGGGTAAAAAAAGAAACAACAAGACCTATCTGTATTCTGCCTAAAAGAGCATACCTAAAGACACATACAGACTGAAAGTAAAGGGACAGAAAAACATTTATCATACAAATGGAAGTGAGAAAAAAAAAAGCTGGGTAGCAATACTTATGTAAGACAGAATAAACTTTAAAACAGATGGTAATAAGAGACAAAGGGGGGGATTACATAATGATAAAGGAATCAATCCAATAACAGGATATAACAATTGTAAATATCTATGCACTCAACACCGGAACACCTAAATACATAAAGCAAATATTAGTTGATATAAAGAGAGAAATTGATGGTAATAATAGTAGGGGCCTTTAACACTCCACTTATATCAATGGATGTAAGAACACATTGGACCAGATGGACATGAAGAGATACATAAAGAACTTTCCTTCCAAAAACAACAGAATGCACATGGAACATTCTCCACAACAGATCATATATTAGGCCATAAAGCAAGCCTCAATAAATGTAGGAATACTGAAATCACACCATATATCTTTGCTGATCACAATGGTGTGAAACTAGAAATAAATTGGAAGAAAAAAACTTAAAAAATCTCAAATATGTGGAGGCAAACATGATACTAAACAACTAGTGAGTCAACAAAGCAATCAAAGGAAAAATAAAAAATACATGGAGACAAATGAAAATTAATAGTCCAAAATCTTTGGAACACAGTGAAAGCAGTTATAAGAATGCAGTATATAGTGAAAAAAAAAAAAAACAAACAAAGCCCAAGGTGGGTAGAAGGAAAGAAATAATAAAGATCAGAGCAGTAATAAATAACAGACTAAAACAACAATATAAAAAAAAAAATCAATGAAACCAAGAGCTGGTTCTTGGAAAAGGAAAACAGAATTGACACTCCTGACCAGACTCATCAAGAGAAAAAGATAAAGAACCCAAATAAATAAAAAATAAATAAAATAAGAAATGAGAGGAAAAATAACAACTGACACCACAGAAATTTATAAGAGAATACTGCAAAATATTATAGGCCAACAAACTGGACAATCTAAAAGAAATGGATAAGTTCCTAGAAACATACAATATTCCAAACCTGAACCAGGAAGAAATAGAAAATCTCACAAACTGATTACAAGTAACAACATTGAATTGGTAATCAAAAACTACCAAAAATAAAAGCCCAGGACAAGATGGATTCATAGGTGAATTTTAAAAGACACTTAAATAAGAGTTAAAATCAATTCTCTTCAAACTATTCCAAAAAGTAGAAGTATCAGGAAATCTTCCAAATTCTTTTTATGATGCCAGCATTATCCTGATACCAAAACCAAAGACACCACACACACACACACACACACACACACACACACACACACACACACAGCAAGCAAAGCAAAGAAAAAGGAAAAGAAAAAAGAAAACTACAGGCCAATATCTCTGATGAACATAAACTGAAGAATCTTCAACAACATAGTGGCAAACCACATTCAACAATACATTTAAAAAGACTCCTCACCATGATCAGCTGGGGTTTATTCTAGGGATGCAAGGATGGTTCAACATTCAGAAATCAATGTCATATACCACATCAACAAAACAAAGGATAAAACCACATGATCATCTCAACAGATGCAGGAAAAGCAGTTGACAAAGTATAGCATCCATTCATGATAAAAATTCTCAAAAAAGTGGGTTTAGAGGAAACATACCTCAACATAATAAAGGCCATATATGAAAAACCCACACCTAATATAATACTCGATAGTGAAAAACAGGTAATTTCCCCTTTAAGGTCATGAATAGTATCCAGTCTTGCCATTGTTACTCTATATATTAGTGGAAGTCCTAGCCACAGCAATCAGATGAGAAAAATAAGAGCATCTATATAGGTAAAGAAAAAGTTAACTGTCACTCTTCACAGACATAATAATATACATAGAAATCCTAAAGACTCCACCAGAAACTAGTAGAAGTAATGAATTTGGTAAAGTGGTAGGATACAAAATTAATACACACAAATCAGTACCATTTCTATATACTAGTAATAAATAACATAAAGAGAAATTTTAAAAACAACACAATCTACAGATGCACCAAAAAGAATACCTAGGAACAAACAACCAAAAAGGTGAAAGACTTGTATTCCAAAAACTATAAAATGCTGATGAGAGAAATTGAAAATGACTCAAACAAAGGGAAAGAAATCCCATGCTCATGGATCCGACAAATTAATACTGTTAAAATGTCCATATTATCCAAAGCAATCTACAAATTCAATGCAATCCCTGTCAAAATACAACAGCATTTTTAACTAAACTAGAATAATACTAAAATTTGTATGAAGCTACAAAAGACCCCAAATAGCCAAAGCAATCTGAAAAAGAAGAACAAAGCTGTTGGTATTACAATCCCAGATTCCATACTTCAAGTTATATTACAAAGCTGTACTAATCACAACAGTATGGTACTGGCACAAAAACAGACACATAGATCAATGGAACAGTAATAGAGACCCCAGAAATAAACCCACAATTATATGGCCAATTGATCTATGACAAAGAAGGCAAAAATATGCAAAGGGAAAAGACAGTCTTTTCAACAAATACTGCTGGGAAACTGGACAGGTACATGTAAAAGAATGACACTGGACCACTTTTTAACACCACACACAAAAATAAACTCAAAATGGATTAAAGACATAAATGTGAGACATGAAACCATAAAAATCCTAGAACAGAACACAGGCAGTAATTTGACATCAGCCTTAGCAACATTCTTCTACATATGTCTCCTAAGGCAAGGGAAACAAATGCAAAAATAAAGCATTAGGATTACGGCAAAATAAAAAGCTTCTGCAAAGCAAAGGAAACCAAATCAACATAACAAAAAGGCAACCTAACCTACTAAGTGGGAGAAGATATTTGCCAGCAATATATCTGATAATGGGTCAATATCCAAATATATAAAGAATTTATAGGGGCACCTGGGTGGCTCAGCCGGTTAAGCGTCTGACTTTGCCTCAGGTCATGATCTCATGGTTCGTGGGTTCAAGCCCCGAGTTGGACTCTGTGCTGACAGCTCAGAGCATGGAGCCTGCTTCAGATTCTGTGTCTCCCCCTCTCTCTGCCCCTACCCGCTCATGCTCTGTCTCTCTCTCTCAAAAATAAATAACATTAAAAAAATTAATAAAAAAGAATTTAGACAACTCAACACCAAGAAAACAAGCAATCCAATTAAAAAAATGAATAGATCTGAACAGACATTTTTCTAAAGAAGATATACACATAACTAAGAGACACATGAAAAGATGCTCAACATCACTAATTAGGGAAATGCAAATCAAAATCACAATGAAGTATCATGTTACATGAGTTAGAATGGCTAAAATCAAAATGACAAGAAATAAGTGTTGACTAGGATGTGGAGTAAGGGAATCTGTGCACTGTTGGTGGAAATGCAAACTGGTATAGCAACTGTGGAAAACAGCATGGAGGTTCCTCAAAAAATTTAAAAGATACAACATGATCCAGTAATTCCACTGTTGGTTATTTACCCCCCAAAAACTAAAACAGTAATTCGAAGAGATATGTGCAACCCTATGTTTATTGCAGCATTATTTACAATAGCCAAATTATGGAAGCAACGTAAGTGTCCCCCAATAGATGAATCATCAAATAAAACATGGTGTGTGTGTATGTGTGTATATATATATACACATATATATATATACACATACACACACACATATATATATATACACATACACACACACACACCATGTTTTATATATATATATACACACACACACACACACACAGTGGAATATTATGTAGCCATAAAAAGGATGAGATTATATCATCTGAGACAACATGGGTGGACCTAGAAGGTATTACGCTAAGTGAAATTAGACTGAAAAAGACAAATGCTATATAATTCTACTCATGAGTAGAATTAAAAAAATGAATAAATAATCAAAAAGCAGAATCAGACCTATAAATACAGAAAACAAACTGATGGTTGCCAGGGAAGGGGGTGAGGTTTGCACAAAATGGGTGAAGGGGAGAGGGAGATATGTGCTTCCAATTATGAAATGAACAATTCATGAGAATAAAGGGCACAGCATAAAGAATACAATAAATATTTTAGTAGTGCTGTAATGGGACAGATCGTTGTGGTGAACATAGTATTATGTATGTATTTGTTAAATCAATAAATTATACACCTGAAATTAATATAACATTGTGTGTCAACTATACAATAGAGAAATGAATAAATGAATGTTGTAGTGCCTATCCTTAAAGAGCTTATAGTCCTGCCCCCTTCACAATTTGAATAGGTTTATGAAGGTAGTAAGACCATCTATAACAACAAACTCTAGCTTGAAAGTTAAAAAGCAAATACAATAAAAATAACTACCATAATCTGCTACTAGTTACTCCATATAAAAATTATGCATACTAGGGGCGCCTGGGTGGCGCAGTCGGTTAAGCGTCCGACTTCAGCCAGGTCACGATCTCGCGGTCCGGGAGTTCGAGCCCCACGTCAGGCTCTGGGCTGATGGCTCGGAGCCTGGAGCCAGTTTCCGATTCTGTGTCTCCCTCTCTCTCTGCCCCTCCCCCGTTCATGCTCTGTCTCTCTCTGTCCCAAAAATAAATAAACGTTGGGAAAAAAAAATTTTTTTTAAAAATTATGCATACTATAATATCAGTAACCTAAAATGTGAGGGTAAGGAGAAATAAAAATGTAAGTAAGTATTCAATTGAAGTTATCAGTATAAAATAGAGTGTTATAATTTTAAGATACTTTGTTTAAGCCTCATGGTAACCACTAAGAAAAATCTATAGAGGTACACAGAAAAACATTATAAAAAAAAAGTCAAAGCATACTGATACCTAAAGAAATCAAACACACACAAAAAAGGCAGCAGAGTAAGAAACAAGGAATAATTGATCTACCAAAGAGAAGCAATTAATAATAAGGCAAAAGTAAGTCCCTACAATAAAAAAATTAAACAAAAATGGTTTAAATTTCCATATTACTCAGCCATAAAAAGAATGAAATCTTGTCATTTGTAATGACATGGATGGAGGTAAAGAGTATGCTAAACAAAGTAAGTCAGAGAAAGACAGATACCATATGATTTCATTCATATGTGGAATTTAAGAAAAAAAAAACAGATGGACATAGTGGGGGAAAAGAGAGAGACAAACCAGAAAACAGCCTCCTATCTATACAGAATAAACTGAGGGTTGCTAGAGGGGAAGGGGGGGGTATGGGTGAAATAGGTGATGGGCATTAAGGAGGGCACTTGTGATGAGCACTGGGTGTTGTATGTAAGTGATGAATCACTAAGTTCTACACCTGAAACTAATATTACACTGTATGTTAACTAACTGGAATTTAAATAAAAACTTAGAAAAAAAGAATATTTCCTAGGGATGTCCTGAGAAAAAGGAACACTTTTGCATTGCTGGTGGGAATGCAAACTGGTGTACCCACTCTGGAAAACAACATGGAGGTTGCTCAAAAAATTAAAAATAAAACTACCCTATGACCCAGCAATTGCACAACTAGGTATTTATCCAAAGGATACAGGAGTGCTGATTTGTAGGGGCATATGTACCCCAATGTTTATAGTAGTGCTTTCAACAATAGCCAAATTATGGAAAGAGCCCAAATGTCCATCAACTGATAAATGGATAAAGAAGATGTGGTATGTACACAGCCAACACATATACACATATACACACACACATACACACACATACACACACCATGGACTACTACTCAGCAATGAAAAAGAATTAAATCTTGCCATTTGTAACAATGTGGATGGAACTGGAGGATATTATGCTAATCAAAATAAGTAAGAGAAAGACAGATATCACATGATTTCACTCATACGTGGAATGTGAGAAACTTAACAGATGATTATAGGGGAAGAGAAGGAAAAATAAGATAAAAACAGAGAGGGAGCAAACCATTAGAAACTCTTAAATACAGAGAACAAACTGAGGGTTGATGGGAGTGGGAGGTTTTGCAAGTGGGTGATGGGCATTGCAGAGGGAACCTGTTGGGATGAGCACTGGGTGTTAAATGTAAGAGGATGAATAACTGGATTCTACTCCTAAAGCCAAGGTTACACTGTATGTTAACTAACTTGAGAATAAATTTTTAAAAAAGAAAAAAAAGAGACATCATGTAAATGGATGTCAAAAGAAAGCCAGACTAGCAATACTTACATATTACAAAATAGACTTTAAACAAAGAGTGTAACAAGAGACAAAAAAAGACATTATATAATAATAAAGGGGACAATCCAACAAGAAGATATAAACAAATTGTTAATATTCATGCACCCAACATGGAAGCACCCAAATACATAAAAGAGTTAATAATAAACACGAAGTAACTAATTGACAATAATACAGTAATAGTAGGGGACTTTAACATCCCACTTACATCAACTGACAGACCATCCAAACAGAAAATAAACAAGGAAACAGTGGCTTGGAATGATACACTGGACGAGATGGATTAACAAATATGTTTAGAACATTCCATCCTAAAAGAACAGAATACACATTCTTTTCAAGTGCATGCAGAAAATTCTCCAGAACAGACCACAATTAGATCACAAAACAAGTCTAAACAAATTCAAAAAGACCAAAGTCCTACCATGCACCCTTTCTGATCACGGTGCTATGAAACTAGAAATCAACCACAAGACAAAATCTGGAAAGATCACAAATACATGGAGATTAAATAACATGCTACTAAAGAATGAATGGGTCACCCAAGAAATCAAAGAAGAAATAAAAAAATACATAAAAACAAATGAAAATAAAAATACAATGGTCTAAAATCTTTGGGATGCAGCAAAGGTGGGTCTAAAAGGGAAGTTCATAGGCATACAGGCCTACCTCAAGAAGTAAGAAAAATCTCAAAGAAACAACCTAACCTTATACTTAAAGGAGGTAGGAAAAAAAAACCCACAAAGCTCAAAACGAGCAGAAAGAAGGAAATAATAAGTATCAGAGCAAAAATAAATTTTACAGAAAAAAAAAAGAACTGATCAATGAAACCAGGAGCTGGTTCTATCAACAAAATTGATAAACCTCTAACCAGATTCACTGAGAGAGAGAAAGAGAAGGAGAGAATGAGAAAGAACTCAAATAAACAAAATTGGAAATGAAAGAGAAGGGGCGCCTAGGCAGCTCACTTGGTTGAATGTCGGACTCTTGATTTTGGCTCAGGTCATGATTTCACAGTTTGTGGGATTGAGCCCCACGTTGGGCTCTGCACTGACAGGATACAGACTGCTTGGGATTCTCTTCCCCCCCGCCCTTCCCCTGCTACACACACACACACTCTCTCTCAAAATAAATAAATTAATTAAAAAGATGAGCATCACATTTTAGGTGGAAAGAAAAAGATATGAAAGAGGAGAAATAACAACCAACACCACAGAAATAGAAAAGATTTAAAGAGAATATTATGAAAAATTATATGCCAACAAATTACACAACCTAGAAGAAATGGATAAACTCCTAGAAACATGTAACCTTCCAAAACAGAATCCAAAATAAATAGAAAACCTTAACAGACTAATTACCAGCAATGAAATTCAATCAGTAATCAAAAAACTTCCAACAAACAAAAGTCCAGAATCAGAGGGCTTCACAGGCGAATTCTATCAAACATGTAAAGAAAAGTCATTATGTATTCTTCCCAAAATATTCCAAATAATAGAAGAGGAAAGACAACTTCTAAATTCATTCTATAAGACCAGTATTATCCTGATACCAAAGGCAGATAAAATACCACAAAAAGGAGAACTACAGGCCAATATCTCTGATGAACATAGATGCAAAAATCTTCAACAAAATATTAGCAAACTGAGTCCAACAATACATTAGAAAAACTCATTCACCACGATCAAAAGTGGGATCTATTCCTGGGAGGCAAGGGTGGTTTAATACTCACAAATCAATCAACATGATATATCACATCAATAAGAGAAAAGATAAATAACATATGATTATGTCAGTAGATGCAGTAAGACCATTTGACAAAGTACAACATTAATTCATGATAAAACCCCCCAACAAGGTAGGTCTGAAGGGAATATACCTCAACATAATAAAGGACTTATATGAGAAACCCACAGCCAACATCATACTCAATGGAGAAAAACTAAGAGCCTTGCCCCTAAGGTCAAGAACAAGACAAGGATGTCCACTCTCACACTTTTATTCAACATAGTACTAGAAGTCCTAGCCACAGCAGTCAGACAACAAAAAGACTTAAAAGACATCCAAATTGGCATGGAAGAATTAAAACTCTATTTCCAGATGACACCATACTATATATAGAAAACTTTCGGTGGTGAAAGACTCCACCAAAATAACTACTATAATTGATAAATGAATTCAGTAATGTGGCAGGATATAAAATCAATATACAGAAATCTGTTGCATATCTGTATATTACTAATGAAGCAGCAGAAAGAGAAATTAAGAAAACAATCCCACTTGCAATGCACCAAAAATAATAAAGTACCTAGGAACAAATGTAACAAAAGAGGTTAAAGACCTGCACTCTGAACCATAAAATAATGATGAAAAAAACTGAGGAGGAAACAAATGAAAAGACATTTCATGCTCATGGAATGGAAGAATAAATATTGTTAAAATGTCTACGCTACCCAAAGCAATCTACAGATTTACTACAATCCCTATCAAAATACCACCTGAATTTTCCACAGAACTAGAACAAACAATTCTAAAACTGGATGTATCACAATTCCAGACTTTATTACAATTCTATACTAATCAAAACAGCATGGTACTGACAGAAAAATAAACACAGAGTAGAAAACCCAGAAATAAACCCACAATCATATGGTCAATTAATCTTTGACAAAGGAGGAAAGAATATACAATGGGAAAAATGCAGTCTCTTCAATAAATAGTGTTGGGAAAACTAGACAGCAACATGTAGAAGAATGAAACTGGACCACTTTCTTACACCATACACAAAAATAAATACAAGATGGATTAAATACCTAAATGTGAGACAGGAAACCATCAAAATCCTAGAAGAGAACACAGGCAGTAATTTCTCTGACATTGGCCAAAGAAACATTTTTCTAGATATTTCTCCTGGGGCAGGGAAACAAAAGCAAAATAAACATTCAACTATATCAAAATAAAAAGCTTCTGCACAGTGAAAGAAAGTATCAGCAAAACTAAAAGGCAACATTCAGAATGGGAGAAGATATCTGCAAAGGACATATCTGATAAAGGGTTAGTATCCAAAATATATAAAAAACTAATACAACTCAGCATGGAAAAAACAAGCCAATTAAAAAATGGGCAGAAGATATGAATAGACATCTCTCCAAAGAAGACATACAGATGGCGAAAAAACACATGAAAACATGTTCCGCATCACTGATCATCAGGAAAATGCAAATCAAAACTACCATGAGCTATCACCTCCCATGTGTCAAAATGGCTAAAATAAAAAACACAAGAAACAAGTGTTGGCAAAGATGTGGAGAAAAAGGAACCTTCTTGCATTGCTGGTGGGTATGCAAACAAGTGCAGCCACTGTGGAAAACAATATGGAGGTTCCTCAAAAAGTTAAAAATAGGATTACCCTACAATCCATTAATCACACAACTGGGTATTTACTAAAAAAATAGAAAGCACTAATTCAAAGGGTTATATGTGCCCCTATCTTTATTGCAACATTATTTGCAATAGCCTAATTATGGAAGCAGCCCAAGTGTCTATCAGTAGATGAATGGATAAAGAAGTGGTATGTATATACAATAGAATATTATTCATCCATAAAAAAGAATGAAATCTTGCCATTCACAACAACATGGATGGAACTAGAGTGCACTACGCTAAGCAAAATTCATCAGAGAAAGAGAAATACCATATGATTTCACTCATATGTGGAATTTAAGAAACAGAATAAGCAAAGGAAAAAAAGAAAAATAAAGAGACAAACCAAGAAACTGATGGTTACCAGAGGGTAGGACAGTGGGGGGATGGGTGAAATAGGTGATAGGGAATAAAGATTACACTTCTCATGATAAGCACTGAGTAATGTACAGAACTATACATTACACTATAGTTGAATCACTATACTGTTCACCTAAAAGTAATAACACTGTATGTTAACTATACTAGAATTAAAATATAAAACTTAATTAAAAAACAAAAAAGGACATCATTAAATAAAATCAGAAACAAAAAAGGAGATGTAACAACTGACACCACAGAAATACAAAGGATTATATGAAAATCTTATGAAGTATATGCCAACAAAGTGAACAGCCTAGAAGAAATAGATAAAATTTTAGGATCATAAATTTTAAAAAACTGAATCAGGATGACATAGAAAATCTGAAGAGACCAATTACTAGTAATGCAATTGAATTGGTAATCAAAATCTACCAAAAAATAAAAGTCCAGAACCAGATGACTTCAGAGGTAATTCTACCAAACATTTAAAGAAGAGTTGTTATCTATATTCCTCAAAATATTCCAAAAATAGGAGAGGAAGGAAAGCTTCCAACTACATTCTACAAGAGCAGCATTATCCTGTTAACAAAAGCAGACAAAGACACCACACAAAAGAAAACCATAGGCCAATATTCATGATGAACACAAGTGCAAAAATCCTCAGCAAAGTATTAGTAAACTGCATGCAACAATACATGAGATAAGGATCATTCACCACAGTCAAGTGGGATTTATTCCAGGGATGTAAAAATGGTTCAATATTCCTAAATCAACCAACATGATATACCACATTAACAAAACAAAGAGGGGTGCCTGGATGGCTCGGTTGGTTGGGGTCCCTTTGGCTCAGGTCATGATCTCACAGTCTGTGAGTTCAAGCCCCATGTCAGGCTCTGCGCTGACAGCTCAGAGCCTGGAGCCTACTTCAGATCCTGTCTCCCTCTCTCACTACCCCTCCCTCACTCACATTCTGTCTCTCTCAAAAATAAAAACATAAAAATTAAGAAAAATAAAAGAAGTAACAATTATAAAAGTCATCTAAATTGATGCAGAAAAAAAAAACACTTGACAGAATTCGACATCTGTTTATAATAAAAACTCAACAAAGTGAGCTTAGAGGGAACATAATGCAACATAATGAAGGCCGTATATGAAAAACCCACAGCTAACGGCATACTCAGTGCTGAAAAACTGAGACTTTTCCTCTAAGATCAAGAACATGACAAGCATGTCAATTATTTATTCCACACAGTCCTGGAAGTCCTAGCCACAGCAATCAAACAAGAAAAAGAAATAAAAGCCATCCATACTGGAAAGGAAGAAGTTAAAGTGTCACTATTTGCAGATGATATGATACCATACACAGAAAACCCTGAAGACCCAGCCCAAAACTGTAAGAATATATTAGTTCAGTAAAGTAAAGAATACAAAATTAACACTGAGAAATCAAGTGCATTTCTATATACTAATTACAAAGTTGCAGGAAGAGAACCTGAGAAAACAATTCCCTTTACAATTGCACCCAAATAGTAAAATACCTAGGAAAAAAACTTAACCAAAGAGGTGAAAGACCTGTACTCTAATGACTATAAAACATTGACAAGGGGTGCCTGGGTGGCTCAGTTGGTGAAGTGTCCAACTCTTGGTTTTGGCTCAGGTCATAATCTCACAGTTCGTGGGTTTGAGCCCCGCATTGGGCTCCATGCTAACAGTGCAGAGCCTGCCTGGGATTCTCTCTTTCCCTCCCTCTATGCCTCTCCCCTGCTCTCTCTCTCTCAAAAATAAACTTTTTAAAAAAACATTGATGAAAGAAATTGAAGATGACACAGGGTGCCTGGGTGGCTCAGTCAGGTAAGTGCTGACTTTGGCTCATGGTTCGTGAGTTTGAGCCCCGTGTTGGGCTCTGTGCTGAAAGCTCAGAGCCTGGATCCTACTTCCAATGCTGTGTTTCTCTCTCCCTCTACCCCTCCCCTGCTCATGCTCGCTCACTCTCTCTCTCTCAAAAATAAAATAAACATTAAAAAAAAAAAGAAACTAAAGATGACACAAATGGAAAGATTCCATGGTCATGGACTGGAAGAATTAACCTTGTTAAAATGTCCATACTACCCAGAGAAATCTATAGATTCAATGCAATCCTTACCAAAATACCAACAGCATTTTTCACAGAACTAGAACAAATAATACCAAAATTTATATGAAACCACAAAAGACCCCAAATAGCCAAAGCAATCTTGAGCAAGAATAAACCGGGAGGTAACACAATCCCAGATTGCAAGATACAGTACAAGCTGTAGTAATCAAAACAGTATGGTTCTGGCACAAAAACAGACACATAGATCAATAGGACAGGATAGAGATTCCAGAAATAATCCCACACCTTTATGGCCAAATAGTCTGTGACAAAGGAGGCAAGAATATACAATGGGGAAAAGACAGTCTCTTTAATAAATGATGCCGGGAAAACCAGACAGCTACATGCAAAAGAATGAAACCAGACCACTTTCCAAAACTATACACACAAATTCAAAATGGATTAGCCATCTAAATGTAAGACCTGAAACCATAAAACTGTTAGAATACAGGCAGTAACTTCTTTGACATTGGCCTTTGAAACATTTTTCCAGATATGTTTCTTAAGGCAAGGGAAGCCAAAGCAGAATGAACTACTGGGGCTACATAAAAATAAAAAGCATCTGGACAGCAGTGGAAACCATCAACAAAACTAAAAGGCAACTGACTGAATGGGAGAAGACACTTTCATATATATATCCAATAAGGGGTTAATACCTAGAATATATAAAGAACTTCTACAACTCAACACCAAACCATTTTTGTGACCAATCCTTGCCTTAGAGGATTAAAATAAGACGCAGTACTTTTATATAGATGTAATGAAAAAAACGTAAGAGCCAGTTTTGCTTATTGTAATGCACGTGCTTCACATCACGCTTTTGATTGCTGAGGCATCTGCTTCAAAGACAACTATCATGAATAAACACATTATCAGCCACACTGATGAAGAGCCAAGCCACCCACCCCTGAAGTTTCCTTTGTTTTAGAGGTTTTTGGTTGGCTTACCTAACAGTCCATTTGACACTTGCTTTTTTCCTTCCCACGTTTTAATTGCTGCTCTTATATTTTAAATTCACCAATAAACAGAGAACCTGAGAAACTCTAGGCGCCCTACCCTAGGCCCTAATAGAAGCAGAGCCCCAAATCTTCATATGTGTGTGCTCTCTCACTGATACACACACTCTCTCTCTCTACTGCAATGCCATTGTGTGGTCCCTGCTATACCATGTATTCTCCAGGATTTGTGAGTAATAAACCGTGTTGTTTCTCAAACTTCCCTGATGGTCGTTGCCTACGTATGTCTTATAATCGTAAGAAGAACCACAAGGGCTGGTCCAGCTACAACACTGGCTCAGAAAGGGGAAATGTCTGAGGGTTCATCTCCAGCCCAGGTAAGTGCGCCTAGACATTTCTAGCCAATAACGTCACTGCTGATAGGCTGAGACTGGCACAAAACAATTGGGGTCGTTGGTAGAATTGCATGCTTGCTATTGCAATTAACTGAAGGGAAAGCACTTTAGCTACAAGCGGCTTACTGACTAATCCAGGTGTGTAACACCATGTGCAAAAGGAGCACTGCTTCCTAGATGTCTATCACACTGCTGTGCGCTTTCACATATTGCCTCTGCCATGTGCTGCCTGTGGTATCCATCCTAAAATGTTACTGCTGCTGTAATAATTCAACACCTTCCCCAGAGCAGCGTGATCAAGGCCATATGGTCTAATGAGACAATCAGACCATTAATTATAAAGGCCTTAATTGACTATTAATGTGCATGAGGGTCCTTCATGCCTTGAGGCCAAGGGGAGCTAAGGAGGATGTGCTGAATCTCAAGGGTAGTGTCACTGTCCAAGGAAAGGCTCTTGGCTAAAGGCACAATGTAAGGATATTCCCATAGATAAGGAGGATGGCAGATCCCCACCGGAGACTACAGTGTCAGGGGGTTGTGCCTGGACTATGAGTCTTAACCCAGAAGAGTGAAATAACCTTGCAACAGGAAACCAATGGCACCATGAAAGGGGAAATACAACAGAGGTCTCATGTCTCATCGCTTCACTAGCTGCTGTCACTCTTCTCCTGACAGGGTATCATGGGTCCAATCCCTGGTGAAATGTTGCTAAAAACAAATTAATGGACAAATATAAGTGTCCTGAACATCTGATGCCAGTGCTCCCTGATACATGTAGAACCCCATGGAAGATTCCTGGGTGATGCTCAGTGACACAGCATATCAACATGCCAAGGCTCATGTATTACACTCCAGAGGCCCAGGGGCCTTTCCCACAGACCCTGTAAATACTGCACTAGCATAGGAAGACCCCAATCCTGAGGATGTCAATTAGGATAACCTGGGAGAGAATGTGACCACCTGTGAAGAGGGCCCACAGGGTATCATCTGCAATTTTTTCTGGTAACAACATGTAAGATTAAGGTGGCAAGAGAAAATCAGAAAGTAGAAACTGAGATCAGAAACTATAGCTGAACTGAAATTCAAACCTTAAAGATTTTGTGTAGCAGGAAGGAGATTAGAGAGCTTATTTTGTGTTTTTTGTTACTCATGGCTGCCAAAATGCATTAAACTTGCCAGTAGCTGTAAAGACGTAAAATCCCTTATCTTCTAAAATATCCATCTGGGCTATATGTTTATTTACTCTGAGATACCACGGATTCTGAGCCCCCCCGGCTTTCCTCTGAATGGGGCAGAACCAAGAAATGTGCTCCACGATGCATCCCTACCACCAACAGAAAAGCCGATAGGGTTATGGAGTCCTCTAGTAAGGAGAAAGAGGGATAAGGGAAGGCAAAGGCCTCTAGAGACACCAATACCAGGTCACTCCCTTTCCTCACTTGGATTATTTATTGCCTGGCACCATGCCCATCTTTCTATCACAGCAATCACTGCTAAGGCTCACAGTGAATGGAAAACATTAGGTGAAGCCCATCTCCTGCTGTACAAAATTGGCACAGTCCAATGGGTTTATCATTTCCATGATCACACAAACCCAAATGAAGCCCTCCTTCATTTCCTACCTTGAATAGTCCCTATTTGACCCTGAGTCCAGAAAATTCTTTTTACAGGGCACTCCCCCTAATTCAGGATGGTGCTACTATATTTTATTGTGACTGCTGAAACGATCACTAGGGCATTGGAGGGCAATGACATGGTTGATAGATGTAAAGGAGATTCCCACCCAGGTATTTCAGACTTATGACCCTCTGCTCCCACTGCCCCATAAAGTTCTCATTTAAAGAAATTTCCCTCAACAGAAAGGGTTCCCCACTCCTTCCCTAATAAACCCTGATTTAATTTTGCCTCTTATAGGAATATACAGGCAAACTTCAACTGGAGTTATGAAATCTCCAGGTTGCTGACACTTACTCTCTAGACAGTTTCTAAACTCCAAGCCCTGAAACTAGCATTTTCTCAACTACAACCCCTTCTGTCATCCATCCTCTCGCCACACAGCTGCCCTCTAACCCCTGTGGCCCTAACCCAGTCCCCGCTATTTACTCTGCCCCCTTTCCTAACCTCCAAGACTGAGAGCCATCTAAATGCTACCCCTGAAAATTAGTGGCTCCCCAGGGCTTGTCCCACCTCTCGAGGACAATTGCCCCGATACCAGTCCAAGGGGCCATTGGAACAATAAAAATGCACAGCCCTTTGTGGCCCTATTAGACACTGGGGCCCAAGCCACTGCCAGTCTAGGCAATTTCTCTAAATTTCCAGAAGGGGAGACCTTCTACTTATAGGGAGTTTCTTTTCTTTTTTTTTAGTTTTTAAATTTACATCCAAATTAGTTAGTATATAGTGCAACAATGATTTCAGGAGTAGATTCCTTAGTGTCCCTTACCCGTTTAGCCCATCCCCCCTCCCACAACCCCTCCAGTAACCCTCTGTTTGTACTCCATATTTATGAGTCTCTTTTGTTTTGTCCCCCTCCCTGTTTTTATATTATTTTTGTTTCCCTTCCCTTAAGTTCATCTGTTTTGTCTCTTAAAGTCCTCATATGAGTGAAGTCATGATATTTGTCTTTCTCTAATTTCACTCAGCATAATACCCTCCAGTTCCATCCACATAGTCGCAAATGGCAAGATTTCATTCTTTTTGATTGCCAAGTAATACTCCATTGTATATATATATACCACATCTTCTTTATCCATTCATCCATCGATGGACATTTGGGATCTTTCCATACTTTGGCTATTGTTGATAGTGTTGCTATAAACATGGGGGTGCATGTGTCCCTTCGAAACAGCACACCTGTATCCCTTGGATAAATACCTAGTAGTACAATTGCTGGGCCGTAGGGTAGTTCTATTTTTAGTTTTCTGAGGAACCTCCCTACTGTTTTCCAGAGTGGATGCACCAGCTTGCATTCCCAAGGGAGTTTCTAGTAAAATAATCAAAGGTGTACAAATCCATTCAGATGTGACTACTTGGACCATTCACATCAAAAGCCTTCCTCTAGTTGTGGCCTGCCTGATTCTCTTTCCCTATTATAGACACAGTTGTAGTGACACACAGAACAAGTCCAAGTTCTTGGACTTCCTGGTGGGATGTGAGGGGTAAGCTTAGGAATCCCCTGGGCTTACACCAATGGGTTAACAAACCATAAAGAAATACAAAGCCATAAAATGGTCACACCCGAGTTTGGGTAAACCAGATTGGCACCTGAAGAATAGGGGGGTGTAAAGGCACCCTGAGAATAGGGAGGTACAAAAGGACCCCAAAATAGAGAGGAGGTGCAGAGCCCCCAGAATAGAGAAGGAGAGGCAAAGGCCTAAAATAGGAATGGGAGTAAAGGTGCCCAATACATAGGTATAAGAAATAAATAAGATTAGATATTCAGGGTAGAAGCACCCCAATTTAGTACTATAGCAGAAAAGCTGCTTTCACAGGAGGATAGGGCCAGGGCAGGTAAATTGGTGAATTGGACTATGGACCGCTGCACTGCAGGCAAAGCAGCCCAGAGCAGAGATGGCTAACAAAAGAAAAGGTGCCTTGTCAACCCTGAGGTTATTCCCCCTATCTGTCTCATCCCCTAGGCTATCTAAGGTAAACAGAGATGCTGCCTCATGTCCTCTGTAAACAACCTTCCTCCTGACTGCCCAGTGCCTGCATTTTGTTTTATATTGACCAAAACACCAAATACTGTATATCTTGAAAACCCCCCTCTTTCTTCATGTCTCCAAGTTAATGTTCACAGTTTCTTTGTCTCTTTGTGCACACCCATCATGTTTGTGAGCCTTCTGATCTAAATAAATATGGGGCAAGCACCCTCATTTGGGTCTCTTGTCTTTTCCCAGACATTAGCCATCTCTCGCTTTAATCCTGAGTCTGCTCTTTTGCTGGCCAAAAGAGAACTTTAGACTTAGAGTTTACAACAGTGGTATTTCCCAAATGGACACCAATGACTTTTCCTACCTCAGTCAAGATGGTAAATATTCCTTAATACCAACTTAAACAGGGCACTGAAGGTCTATGCCCTGTCATTAAAGATATTCTTGAGACAGGAATCATTAAGCCCATAATCTCCCCTTTTAATAAATCTATCTGGCCGGTACTGAAGCCAACCACTAATGAAAGGGACTTCACCACTGACAACCAGAACCTCAGTGCTCAGGTGCCCCAAATAAGGCTCTAATTCCTAATATTATAAAACTGGTTGAGGACATATAATTGGTCCAAGGAGCATCCTTCATGGTCACTGACCTAGATATTATGTTCTATTCTGTTCTTACCATGGAGGAATCCCAGGCCCAATTTGCTTTCACTTTGGAAGGGACTCAATATACATTTATGAGATTCCCAATGGGATATTTAAACAGTCCTGCAGTTGCACATAACCTCTGCCACTGGGATTTAAATATCTTATAATTGGAAAGGTGCCATTTTGGCATTATATCGTTGACATGATGCTGAGGGGTCCCCTCTGAGGAAAAAATATGGGCAGATTTGCACACCCTCACACACTACTTAAATGAATGCAGCTGGGCAACTACCTCTCACAAGATCCAAGGCCCAGCCTCATCTGTCAAGTTTCTGGGCATCATCTGGTCCTCTAAAGGCCAAGAAATTCCCCACACAGTCAGACATCAATTAGTCACCATTAAGCCACTCACTACAGTCAGGCACAACACTAGGTCTTCTCATGCTCTGGGGGCAACACATCCCTCAGCTCTCACTAATTCTTCACCCTATACACACAACCACACCAAGCCCACCACCTACCACTGGCGTGAAGCCCAACAGTATGCTTTGGAAGTTGCCCAGCAGGCAGTCCAACAAGACTTACCTTTAGTTCCCTCTGGCTCCAAATTTGAAATCAAGTCCTTGGTCATACCTGACTGCCTCCTGAAGCCTCTGAATCAGACATGAGTCCATCTGGCTTCCTATGGGGTTTGGGACTAAGTGCTTACCCCTAGTGACAGCCCAATGTACTCCCCTTGAATGCCAGCTTTTGGCATCCTATCGGGCTCTTTTAGAAGCTGAGACCCTAACCAGCCCCCCCCCCCCCCCGCCCCGGCTACTGTTCTGCATACAAGTTCCTATAATGCCCCAGGATAGAGATGTCTCCCAGCAGAAGATCAGCACAGCCACTGATGTCTCCTTTGTGAAACAGAAATTGTACCTTCAGGAAAGGGTTAAACCAAACCTCAAAGGCCATCCCAAATTACAGGAGGATGTGGATTCCCCCATGCTGAGCCACTGACTTGAGAGCCTTGAGGAAATAACAGTGGCATCCCTGCTTCCTCCTCTGGCTACTTGGGGAGCTCCTTGGGACTAACTATCTGAGATGGACAAGGAGTTGGTGTTCTTCATTGATGGCAGCACCACCACTGCACACAGAGCAGCTCACTGGAGAGCCACAGAATTCCACCTTGCCTCAGATACCTCTCTAGTCAGGAAGGGCACTCCCAGCTCAGCCCAAATGGCAGAACTTGTAGCTGTTCACCTAGCCCTTAAGGACACCATAAGGACACCAAATGGAGCCTTTTACAGATCCACATTATCAAATATTTCTGCACTGTGGCTAATGGTCTTGTGGTTTGGTCTGGCCAATAGCTAAGGGACAATTTTCTCATACATTCCATCTAGGGTGCCCAGATATGGAATGAATTAGCAGTGTCTCTGATTCCTATCACTGTTATTTGCATTTCTGCACAACTAACCACTCTACACAAGAAGCCATTTTCAACAATATCATAGACTCCCTCACTAAATCCTCCACAATCTGCCCAGTACGTACACCTTAGGGTACTGACCCTTCCCACAGCTCACAAAATGGGCCCACATAACCTTGGGTAACAGGGAATTCATGCTTTAATAACGGTCTCACATGTGGGGATTCCTCCTCTCCTGAGTAGCAGCTAAGGCTTTGACAGATGAGTACATTCCCTGCTCCCTAACCAAATAATGGAGGCTATCTATATGGGGACATAACCCCTGGATAGACAAACTATACTCCCTCTGGCAGACTGATTTCATCTGCCCACTGCTCCCTTCTCCTGAGGCTTCCAGATAGGTCATCACAATCATCAATACTTACATGGGACTCCTCTTGGTGACTCCTATGTGGAATCCCTCCTTCCTTACTAAATTTATTCTTGTTCCCTTCTGATTGCCAGATATATTGACTCTGATCAGAGTCCCCATTTTATCTCCCCAGAGGCTTCACAGTGAGCTCTCCAAATAATATTCTTTGGAACTTCCATCTACGTTACCAGCCCCAGGTCCCTAGCTTCACTGAGTATCCTAACAGCCTTCTTAAAGAGATTCTACTTAAATTACTTTCAAGTAAGTAGTCCTCTAAATGGATCAAACTCTTGCCCTGTCTTGCTTAATTAAGGTCCTCATCTTGCTTAATTCTGACCTCTGGGCCTTCATACCCCACATACCAATTATTATACACCCTAAAAAATTCCACATATGGTCACCTCTGGCAATCCTCAGACTTTTGCATTCCAAGACAATGTTCTTTTTATTTTGTCCTCTGACTCTACTACCCCTTCCACTATGATTTTTCTTTTTAAATTTTTTTTAAATGTTTATTTATTTTTGAAGGAGACACAGAGTGTGAGCAGTGGAGGGGCAGAGAGAGAGAGGGAGACACAGAATGTGAAGCAGGCTCCAGGCTCTGAGCTGTCAGCACACAGCCTGATGTGGGGCTTGAACTCATGGACTGTGAGATCATGACCTGAGCTGAAGTTGGACGCTTAACTGATTAAGCCACCCACGTGCGCCCCCCCCGTTTTGATTTTTCAATCATCTCACCATCTGCTTCATGCTGGTGAAGTCCAATAATATTCCCTTATCATTGAATGTCCTCCAGGACAAAAGCCCACCAAGTTAGTGCATGATTATTTCTCGGGAAACCCTGGCAATAGTGAGGACGTTCCAAAAGGGGCCACCTCCATGCTGGCCACTTTCAATGAATATAGTGGTTGTAAGGGCTGGCTAATGAAACTCAATCTCCCTACTAATTTATATATAGTATAAATGATCACCCTGGAACCACCCAGTGACAGAGTTTGGGTGTATGAAAGAGGGAAACTCTCCATTTGGTAGACATAAACCGTATTTGGAGAGAAAGCCGTAAGTCACTGCCTTATCCCATACTAGATAAGGTAACCCAGTACTTTCTCACCAAGAATAACCATACTCAACCATTAATATATAAATAGCTCATGCAGAAGGAATAGGACCCAACCTCATGTTCTATATGGCTATACCCATTCTTACTGCTTTGTATGGCTGGGTAATAGGGTTACTTGGTAGACCTCACAGACCTAATAAGCACAGACAGATACAATGCTGGAATAATACCACTCCAGCACACAACTGCACCACCAGAAAAGTAGGAAACCTGTCAGAAGGGCTCAGGCTGGCATGCAACAGAGACTGGGTAGCAAAGGGATTGAATCCCTTTACGGGCAATGAGTACTCTGAAAGCAATGTCTACATGACACTCACACCCCAATTTCTGTACATCAAATATTGCTACAAGCTACAGGCCCTGACTGCCTATACATAAAACCCATCTGGTTACAGGGACTGTGCTTCCATGATTTGTCCATTGTCCTCAGGAGTGGAGCCCAGGAAGGCCTAAAGAGCATCCATAAGATCTCTCTTAATCTGGGATATATATGTGCCCAGAATCCTTATTTTCTTGGGATGAGCTTTTTGAATGAAAGGGCAGTCACCTATTCCATTGCTAAATGTGCCCCTTATGACCCAGGAACGCTATCAACAATGTGTTCCATTAGCTGCAGGTATCAGATATGCAGCTTAGTCCTCAGGGAAGCCTCTAATCTATATCAGTTAGCCTACTCCCAGCCCATGACCAATCCTCCACCTGGATAGTCACACGGGAGGGTCACCCCCCTCTGCATGGTCACCACTCCAGAGGACCTCACCTGTGAATGAGACAGACTTGTTGCTGAAGAGAACATCATCTCAGACGATATCACTCCAGCCCAAGAGTTTGCCACGGGAAATGCCTATGCCTCCTATACCAGAGACAACAATCCAGGGACATATCACCATTTTGAAGACTTAGCTACTCACCCCAAAGGCCTCAGCCTCCAGTTTATAATGAACTTATTGGCAGAACATGCAATGTGGACTAATATTTTCTGGGAACAATGGACTAAACGTCCCTGATGGAACAGGAGGATGACTCACTGCAATAGTATTTTGCAGAATTTTCCAGGTGATTGTTGATTGATTCTACCCTATACCAAGAGGCCTGCCAGACCATGAGGATGTTCCTTGCTGACTGCAGGGCAGCACTGTACCAGATTTCCCCACTATGGCAGGCAAAAATATACCCTCAGAACCATACAGCTCTCCTGTCTACAAATACTGCAATTTGTTAATATCCTCACCACTAATTCTGAGGCCTCAGCCTCACAGAGTAGATTGTAGTGTCAGTGTTTGGCAGGATTTTTAATTGTAATGCAAGTGCCTGACACTGAGCTTTTGACTGCAGAAGCAGCCACATCAAACTTATCTTGAATAACCACAATGCCAGCTATAAGACTAGATAAAGAGCCAGGCTGCCCCACCCTAAAGTTTGTTTAGGTTTAGGCAACTGATCATTTGAATATGTGTTTTTCTTTTCTCACATTTTAATTCTCATTATTATGTTGTAAATTCACCAACAGGGGCACCTGGGTGGCTCCGTAGGTTGAGCATCATCTTCATTTCAGCTCAGGTCATGATCCTAGGGTCAAGGGATCGAGCTCTGTGTTGGGCTCCATATTGAGTGTGTAGCCTGCTTAAGATCATCTCTCTCTCCCCCTCTCCCTTTCTCCTTCTGCCCCTCTCCCCAGCTTGTGTACTGTCTCTAAAAAATAATAAATAAAAGAAATTTACCAATAAATAATGAATCCATGAAACCCTAGACCACAATACAGTAGGACCCGAGGCCTGCATGCCTTCTTTCTTTTTGCACCCACAACCTCACTGCATGGCCCCAAGCATGCCATGTACCCTCACATACCCTCTAGGACTTGTGAATAATAAACATTTTTCCCCCAAATTTCCCTGATAGTTGTTGCTGAGGTGCATTTGCAATCCTAAGAACCACAAGGGGCCAGCCCATCCACAATACTGGCTCTGAATGGGGAAATGTCTGTGGGGACTCATCACACATACATGGGTCCAGGTGAGTGCCCTAGGCACTTCTAGCCAATAGCATCACTACTGATAGGCTGAGACTGACCCAAAACAATAGGGCAGCCCCCATTACCAAGACTTCTGCTATTCACTTTCCTGGTGTGGCAGCTCTTCCACATTCCTCTTGGGTGAAACTGGTCATTTGATAAGCAGTAAGTGGTCACTGGGCCACTGCCAATCTAGAACTTTCCCCAAGAAAGTCAGTCTCTGGCCACATGTGACAGAGGAATCATTTGAGCTCCTTCCAGAATAAAAAATACAACTGGCATCTTGGATATTTAAACCACACATGCTCAATCATAAAATAACTGTCAGGAGAGTGAGGACCAATGATAATCCCAATTGCTCTGTGTTAGTTTCTACATGAAATGGATGTGAGTCTGTTGTTAGCCACTAAATGCAGAACACAGACCCTAAAAATTATCTGACATACTACCCCACCCCTTAGCCCCAGATTAAAAAATTGGGTGTGAAGAATTATGGTCAATTTGAGAAGTGTTGGTTTAGTTAAGTCACATAGGTACATATAACCAGTAAATGATTATTTAGGGCTTATGTGTACCAAACTATTGAGAGATGGAATAGAGAGATGATCTTAAGACCTCACAAAACAGTCTAGTTGAAAATAAGCATACACAAATATCACAGTTATCTGGAGTACTGACCAAGGGCAATAGCTTGGGAGAGAGGTGATAACTCCCTAGAAAACATTTTAATGCCATGAGGAAAGGCAATCCAAGTATCTGTTCTACTCCTAGGATGAAACATTCATTAGGCTCAATGAAAAAGTATGAGAGCCCACAACCTTATAAGGAAATGTCACCTACAAATCATACCAGTGATTGTATGTGGTTGTATGTGATTGTAAAACAAGAATAACCCAGATAAAGGGCTGGGAAAATGGCAGAGTAGGAGGGCCCTAAGCTCACCTCATCCCACAGATACTACTAGATATCACTCACATCAGCATATAGCCCAGGAAATGACCTGAAGACTGGCAGAACTCCACAACTAAAGGTAGAGAAGAAGCCACATCAAAGAAGGAAGGAGGGGGCTAGGACATGGTTTGGAAGTGAGGTGGACCATGGCCATCCATAGTGGGGAAGGAGCTAGTAGCACAGAGCAGGGCAAAAAACAGACTGTCACACCAAGGAGCCCTCACAGGGAAAACAAATCCCCATAAAATTTGGCTTTTTAAAATGAAAGGTGCTGAATTTTGTGAGTTCTTACAACCAGCAGGACTTAAAGTCTGGAATTTTAAAAATGTGCAGCCTCAGCTCTGGGAGAGCCCAGAGAGTCTTAGGAGGCAAAGTTCCTACCCTTTAAGGGACAGCAGGAAAAGCAGCCTGTGCAGATATTATTTAGAACTAGCAGTTTGAAAAACAGGGGCAGATGGGAGGAAGAATGATTTACTAATCTCAAAGCATGTCCCAGAGAGGCAGGGATCACGAGGAGATCCCTCCAGGAACAAAGGAGATGGCAGATCCCCTGCCCCCCAGGATAAATATATGGCCATTTGCCAGAAGCAGAGCTGCACCAACACTCAATACTTAACTTGCTTACACCAAGCCCTGCCTCCCACACTTCAGCACATCCACCCTTCCCAGTTATGTTTGCCTCAGGCCCAGCACAGCAGGTTCACTTCCTTAGAAGATGGACACAAATCCTATCAATACTTTATCTCCCAAATGCACCTTTTGCTGGACCTCAGTTCCAACAGCAGCAATGGTGGCAGCGGCAGGTCTCATTTCACAAGCAGACCAGCACACACCTTGTTAAAACATGCCCCACCTGGTCAGCGACCAAACACTACCCAGAACAGGCAAAGACAGCCTCGCAGACAACTGGACTGAAGGAAAAAGAGGCCAGGACACAAGAACAGAGACCACACAGCACAGAATGAAGACACTTCGTGAAGCACCAAGTCCTGGGGAACAGGGGACACTGCATGGCAGGGCACTACAGGACCTCCTCGTCACAGGGCCATTACTGTCAAGAGCAGGAGAAGTGGCTGACTTTCCTAACAGAGAAACAGGCACAGAGAGACAAAATGAGGAGACAGAAATATATCAAAAATGAAAGAAAAGGCCCAAATCACAGCAAGAGCTGTAAGTAAAACAGATATAAGTAATATGCCTGATAGAGAAATCAACATAAAGATCATAAGGATACACACTGGACTTAAGAAAAGAGTGGAGGACATTGGTGAGACTCTTCAAGAGACAAAAAAAAAAAAGAACTAATCAGAGATGAAGAACACAATAAATGAAATTAAAAATACACCGAATGGAATAAATAGCAAGCCAGAGGAAGCAGAGGAATGAATTAGTGACCTGGAAGACAGAGTAATGGAAAGTAATCAAGCAGAACAAATTAGAGGAAAAAATTATGCAACTTGAGAATAGTCTTAGGGAACCCAGTGACTCCATCAGGCATAATAACATTAGTATTACAGGGATGCCAGATATGAGAGAGAAAAGGGGACAGAAAATTCATCTGAAGGAAAAATAGCTCAAACTTCTCTATCCTTGGCAAGAAAAGAGAAATCCAGATCCAGGAGGAACAGAGACCCCCAACAAAATCAACCCAAGGAGGTCCACATCAACACACACTACAATTAAAATGTCAAAAAGTAATTATAAAGAAATAAATTTTAAACCAGCAAGAGAAAAGAAGACAGTTACATACAAGGGTATTGGTGAATTTTTCAGCAGAAACTGTAGCCCAGAAGGGAGTGGCATGATATATTCAACATGCTGAAAGGGAAACATCTGATGCCAAGAATACTCTATCCAGCAAGACTATCATTCGCAATAGAAGGAGAGAGAAAGAGTCTCTCAAACAAATACTAAAGGAGTTCATGACTAGTAAACCAGCTCTATAAGAAATATTAAAGGCGATTCTTTGAGTGGAAACACCATAAATGAGAGTATGAAATATATCTGTGAGAATCAGTCAAGGGATGCACAAAATAAAAGGATGTAAAATATGGTGACACAGGGGTGCCTTGGTGGCTCAGTCAGTTAAGCTTCGAACTCTTGATTTTGGCTCAGGTCATGATCTCATGATTCATGAGATTGAGCTCTGCTTTGGGCTCTGCGCTGACAGCATGAAGCCTGCTTGGGACTCTCTCTATCCCTCTCTCTCTGCCCCTCCCTGTCTCTCTCTCTCTCTTCACTCTCTCAAAATAAATAACTAAACACTAAAAAAATATATAGCACCATATACTTAAATACTTAAAACGTGGGAAGGATAAAAGTAAAGAATGGGGTCAAATTTAAGCAACCATCAACTTAATATAGACTACTATACACAGAAGATGTTATATACAAACCTAATGGTAACCATGAATAAAAAACCAGTAATAGAAAAGCAAAGGATAGGTAGAAAGGAATCTAAGGATATCACTAAAGAAAACCAGCAAACCATGAAAGAGAGCAAGAGAAAGATCTGAGAAAATCTACTGAAATAATGACAAAACAAGTAACAAAATGGCAATAAATACATATCAATAATTACTTTGAATGTAAGTTGGCTAAACACTCCAATCAAAAGACATAGAGTGACAGAATGGACAAAAACCAGACCCATCCATATGCTGCTGACAAGAGACTCATTTCAGACCTAAAGACACCTGCAGATTGAAAGTGAAGGGATGGAAAAAACATTTATTATGCATAGGCCTATCAAAAACAAGCTGGCTGGCACAAAAACAGATCAATGCAACAGAACAGAGAACACAGAAATGGACCCATAAACATATGGCCAACTAATCTTTGATGAAACAGGAAAGAATATCCAATGGAATAAAGATGGTCTCTTCAGCAAATGGTGCTGGGAAAACTGGACAGCGACATGCAGAAGAATGAACCTGGACCACTTTCTTACACCATACACAAAAATAAATTCAAAATGGATGAAAGACCTAAATGTAAGACAGAAAGCCATCAAAATCCTCGAGGAGAAAGCAGGCAAAAACCTCTTTGACCTTGGCCACAGCAACTTCTTCCTCAACACGTCTCCGGAGGCAAGGGAAACAAAAGCAAAAATGAACTACTGGGACCGCATCAAAATAAAAACCTTCTGCACAGTGAAGGAAACAATCAGCAAAACCAAAAGGCAACCGATGGAATGGGAGAAGATATTTGCAAATGACATATCAGATAAAGGGTTAGCATCCAAAATCTATAAAGAACTTCTCAAACTCAACACCCAAAAAACAAATAATCCAGTAAAGAAATGGGCAAAAGACATGAATAGGCACTTCTCCAAAGAGGACATCCAGATGTTCAAGTGACACATGAAAAGATGCTCAACATCACTCATCATTAGGGGAATACAAATCAAAACCATAATGAGCTACCACCTCACACCTGTCAGAGTGGCTAACATGAACAACTCAGGCCACAATAGATGTTGGTGAGGATGTGGAGAAAAAGGATCTTTTTTGCACTGCTGGGAGGAATGCAAACTAGTGCAGCCACTCTGGAAAACAGAATGGAGGTTCCTCAAAAAATTAAAAATAGAACTACCCTACAACCCAGCAATTGCACTACTAGGTATTTATCCAAGGGATACAGGTATGCTGTTTTGAAGGGGCACATGCACCCCAATGTTTAATAGCAGCACTATCAACAGTAGCCAAAGTATGGAAAGGGCCCAAATGTCCATTGATGGATGAATGGATAAAGAAGATGTGGTATATATATATACAATGGAGTATTACTCGGCAATCGAAAAGAATGAAATCTTGCCATTTGCAACTACGTGGATGGAACTAGAGGGTATTATGCTAAGCGAAATTAGTCAGTCAGAGAAAGACAAATATCATGACTTCACTTATATGAGGACTTTAAGATACAAAACAGATGAACCTAAGGGAAGGGAAGCAAAAATAATATAAAAACAGGGAGGGGGACAAAACATAAGGGACTCTTAAATATGGAGAACAAACAGAGGGTTACTGGAGGGGTTGTGGGAGGGGGGCTGGGCTAAATGGGTAAGGGGCATTAAGAAATCTACTCCTGAAATCATTGTTGCACTATATGCTAACTAATTTGGATGTAAATTTAAAAAAATAAATTAAATTAAATGATAAAAAAATGAAAAAAGCAAGCTGGGGTATCAATACTTATATTGGACAAAATATATTTTAAAACAAAGACAGTAACAAGAGACAAATAAGGATACTATATAATAATAAAAGGGACAATCCAACAAGAAGATACAATATAAATGGTATGCAGACAGCATGGGAACACCCAAATACATAAAAAAGTTAATAACAAACATAAAGGAATTAATTGATAGTAATACAATAATAGTAGGGGACTTTAACACCCAACTTACATCAATGGACAGATCACCCAAACAGAAAAATCAGCAAAGAAACAGTGGCTTTGGATGACACTCTGGACCACATAGATTCACAATATTCCATCCTAAAACAGCAACACACACACACACACACACACACACACACACACACACACTCTTCAAGTGCACATGGAACATTCTCTAGAATAGATCACACAGTAGGCCACAAAAATCTCAACAAATTCCAAAAGATCAAAGTCATACCAGGCATCCTGTCTGACCACAATGCTATGAAACTAGAAATCAACAAGAAAAAATCTGGAAAGATCACAAATACAGGGAAATTAAATAATATGATACTAAACAATGAATGGATCAACCAAGAAATCAAAGAAGAAATCCAAAAGTACATGGAAACAAATAGAAATGAAAATACAATGGTCCAAAATTTCTGAGATACAGCAAAAGTGGTCCTAAGAGGGAAGTTTATAGCAACATAAATCAAGAAGCAAGAAAAATCTCAAATAACCTAAGTTTACATCTAAATGGAGCTAGAAAAGGAACAAACAAAACCCAAACAAAACAAAACTAGTAGAAGGAAGGAAATAATAAAGATTAGAGCAGAAAAAAATATCTAGAAACCAACAACAACAACAACACAAGGAATAAAATAGATCAATGAAACCAGGAGCTAATCCTTTGGGGAAAAAAAAATCAACAAAATTGATAAACCTCTAGTCAGACTAATCAGAGAAAGAGAGAGAGAGAGAGAGAGAGGACTCACATAAATAAAATCACAAATTAGAGGAGAGATAATAAACATCACAGTTATACAAACAATTAGGAGAGAATATTATAAACAATTATATGACAACAAACTGGACAAACTAGAAGAAATGGATAAATACCGAGAAATATATAACCTAGCAAGGAAATTAAAGAAGTAATAAAAAAAAAACTCAAAAAACGAAAGTCCAGGACTAGATGGCTTCACAGGTGAATTATACCAAACATTTAAAGAAGAGTTAATATGTATTCTTCTCAAACTATTCCAAAAAATGGAGGAGGAAGAAAAACTTCCAAATTCATTCTATGGGGCCAGCATTACCCTGATATTAAAACTGGATAAAGACACCACAAAAAAAGAGATTACAGACCAATAACTCTCATATAGATGCATAAATTCTCAACAAAATATTAGCAAACTGAATCCAACAATACATTAAAAAAATCGTTCACCACAATCAAGTAGGCTTTATTCCTGGGATTCAAGCTTCGTTCAACACTCCCAAATCAATCAATGTGATAAATCACATAAAAATGCATAAAAAATCATATGATCATTTCAATAGATGCGGAAAAAGGATTTGACAAGGTACAATATCAACTCATGATTAAAAACCCTCAACAAAGTAGGTTTAGAGAGAACATATCTCCACATATTAAAGGCCTTATATGAAAAACGTACAATTAACATCATACTCAATGGGGAAAAACTGAGAGCATTTCCCCTAAGGTCAAAAACAAGATAAGGATGTCCACTCCCATCACTTTTATTCAACAAAGTACTGGAAGTCCTAGCCATAGCAATCAGTCAACAACAAGACTTAAAAGGCATCCAAACTGGTAAGGAAGAACTGAAATTTTTAGTATTTCCAGATGACATGATACTATATATATAGAAAACCCTAGAGACTCCACCAAAAAGTACTAGAACTGATAAAGGAATTCAGTAAAATTTCAGAATACAAAAATCAATACGGAAATCTGTTGCATTTCTATATACTAATAATGAAGCAGCAGAAAGAGAAATCATAAAACACAATCCCATTTGCAATGTACCAAAATAATAAAGTACCTAGGAATAAATTAATCAAAGAGGTGAAAGACCTGTACTCTAAAAACTATAAAACATTGATAAAAGAAATTGAAGACAACACAGAAATGGAAAGACATTCCATGCTCATGGGTTGGAAGAACAAATATTGTTAAAATGTCTATACTACTCAAAGCAATCAATAGATTTAATGCAATCCCTATCAAGATACCAACAGCATTTTTCACAGAGCTCAAACAATCCTACAGTTTGTATGGAACCACAAAAGACCTGAAATAGCCAAAGCAATCTTGAAAAAGAAAAACAAAACTAGAGGTATTACAGTTCCAGATTTCAAGTTATCCTACAAACCTGGAGAATAAAAACAGTATGGTACTGGCACAAAAACAGACGTAGATCATTGGAACAGGATAGAAAACCCAGAAATTATATGATCAATTGATCTTCAACAAATGAGCAGAATATGCGACAGGAAAATAGTTTCTTCAACAAATGGTGCTGGGTAAAGTGGACAGCTAAATGCAAAAGAATGAAACTGGACCACTTTCTTACACCATGCACAAAAATAAATTCACAATAGATTAAAGACCTAAATGTGAGACCTGAAACCATCAATATCCAAGAAAACAGCACAGTCATTTCTCTGACATTGGCTACAGCAACATTTTTCAAGATACGCTTTCTGAGGCAAGGGAAACAAAGCCAAAAATAAACTATTGGGACTTCATAAAAATAAAAAAACTCCTGCACAGTGAAGAAAACAATCAACAAAGCTAAAAGGCAACCTACTCAATGAGAGAAGATATTTTGCAAATGACTTATCCAATAAGAGGTTACTAGCCAAAATATATAAAGAACTGATACAACTCAACATCCAAAAAACAAATAAGCCAATTAAAAAATGGGCAGAAGACATGAATAGATATTTCTCCAAAGAAGACATCCAGATGGCCAACACACACATCAAAAGATGCTGAACATCACTTATCATCAAGGAAATGCAAATCAAAACCACATTGAGTTATCACCTCACACGTGTCAGAATGGCTAAAATCAAAAACACAAGAAACAACAAATATTGGTGAGGAATTGGAGATAAAGGAACCTTCTTCAGCTGTTGGTGGGAATGCAAACTGGTGCAACTACTGTGGAAAACAGTATAGATGTTCCTCAAGAAGTTAAAAATTGAACTACCCTACAATCCATTAACCACACAACTGGGTATTTACACAAAAAATACAGAAACACTAAAAGAGATACATGCACTCCTATATTTTTTGCAGCATTATTTACAATAGTCAAATTATGGAAGCAGCCCAAGTGTCCACTGATTGATGAATAGATTAAAAAGATGTGGTGTGTATGTGTGTGTGTACACACAATGGAATATTATTCAGCATTAAAAAAGAATGGAATCCTGCCATTTGCAACACTATAGATGGACCTAGAGAGTATAATGCTAAGCAAAATAAGTCAGAGAAAGACAAATATATGATCTTACTCATATGTGGAATTTAAAAAACAAGCAAATGAAAAAAAAGAAAAAGAATGAAAGAGGAAAATCAAGAAAGAGACTCTCAATTATAGAAAATGAACTGGTGGTCACCACAGGGGAGGTGAGTGGGGGGGGATGGGTGAAACAGGTGAAGGGGATTAAGGAGTGCACTTGTCATGATGAGCGCTGGGTGGTGTATGGAATTGTTGAATCACTGTAGTGCATACCTGAAACTTGTAAGCATTGTATGTTAAATATACTAGAATTAAAATACAAACTTAATTAAAAAATAAAATGAAAACAATTTTAAAAAAGAACCCCAACAAAAGGGTTTAGCCCACATAACCTAAACTTCCCTCATCCCACCCATGGCCAAAGGCTTGGCAGCCCCCTCTGAGGAAAAGTATCCTTCATTCTCAAACTAGAGCCCTTCATGAGTTTTAAAAACTTACACTCATTTTCTAGTAGAAACTGAGCAAAGAGAGACTATTCTATGTGGCTGAACAGGAGAGACCTGCCTTGCTGAAGGTTAGGACAGTCCCAAGAAAGCTGGGGCAGGGGGTGTGTGGTGTTCCTGCGCTACTCTATGGAATCACAGCAGCTTTTCCCTGCCTGTGTCTGTACCTGTCTGTTCTCACATTACTTACGCTGGGAGAGGCCTCACGGAAGTCTATGGCCCAGTGCCCTGTTTATACCCCATTTATGAAAGGGGTGGCTCAGGTCACTAAGGGTACAGTTGAAACTCAGATCTGGTTCTAATCCAGCTTCCATGTCATCTTGGGCAAGTAATTTATAATCTAGGTTTCAGTTTCCTCATGCTGGAAAATCATAAAGAAACAATTCCCACCTCACAGAATTGTGAGGATTAGTGATAATGCAGGAAATAAACTAGTCTGGTAAGGACTCATCACATCTTCCATTTATTATCTGGTCATAGCAGCAGGACTGACACTCTGGTCATCTTTATTAACCAGTGCTCACTGGGGCCAGGCTCCTGAGCCCTGGGCTTCATGGAGGCCACTGCCAGGCAACTCTGCCCAAAGTTATTTCATGCCTGTATTTGGGAGTTGAAGCCCTTTTCTATTTCCCACAGATATCTCCAACAGGTTGTTCCAGGGTTTTCTAAGACCAGTTTTGTTGTTCCTTTCCCTCTATACTCTTTTCCAAAGATGGCAAATTGCTCAGGGAATTATGTGCTAAGTGCCTGGCATGCTGTATGATGTAGGGGACACAGATACATGACTCACTCTAGTTCTATGGACCTCACAGTCCAGCAGGGAAGACTAAATGGGACTATCCCTTGAATGATCTTCTCAGTCCTACCTCCAGTTCTAGAATAGCATCCTCCTCTTTTGGAGAACTGCTCCACACAAACACACATTCCAGCTATGTGGTTCCAGTGGTGCCCCCTGTTCTTACATGACACACATCTCCCTCACCACACGTGACAGGCTCAAGGGTCAGCCAGTCACGGTACTTGCCTTTTGTGCCTTCTGTTGTTGGCTTATGGTCAGGCACCTAAGGACCAATCTGATTCTATTTCCCAGCATTGAAGGAGAAGAAAAAGCTTATTCCTTGCTCCTCATGTGTCCTTGGAGGATTTTTTCCTTCCATTCTCCATGAGGAAAAAAGGGAGCAGGGCTGATATATATATCTGGTGAATTCAGCAAAAGAAATAGATCATGATGCTTTGGCTATCTACACTTTTCTTCTTTTGGATCTGCATTTCCACTGAGAGGAAATGCTGTAAGTCTACAGGGTCTAAATAGGTATAATCTATAGTTTATCCAGAACTTCCTATAAATGGGTAATTAGTTAGGGTAGGTTAACTGGTATAACAAGCATTCTGAGTATCACTGGTTTAATATAGGAAATTTTTATTTTTTGTTCAAGATCAGTGCACCTTGGTGGTATAGGTGATATGGGGATATTCTCCTTCTGTCATTCAAAGACTAAGGAAGGGAATGCATATTAGAGCAGTTTTGAGACAAGGCAGACCACACAACAGAAGGGAAACCAAACAGAAGGACTCATTTACCTGGAGGAGAAATCCACTGTAGTCTCCCAGTGTCAGAAAAATGGCAAGCTTATATTAAAAAACCCTACATTAAAAAACACCATCAATGGGGAAAAACAAAGAGCTTTTCCTCTATGGTCAGGGATGTCCACTCTCATGATTGTTATTTAACACAATACTGGAAGTCCTAGCCTCAGCAATCAGACAATAAATAAAAAGAAATAAAAGGCATCTAATCAGCAAGGAAGAAGTCAAACTTTCACTATTTGCAGATTATATGATACTCCACATAGAAAGATGAAAAAACTCCACCAAAAATTAGAACAGATACGCAAACTCTGTAAAGTCACAGGATACAAAATCAATGTACAGAAAACTGTTGCATTTCTATACACTAACAATGAAGCTGCAGAAAGAGAATTCAAGGAATCAATCCCATTTACAACTGTACCAAAAATCCTAAGACACCTAGGAATAAACCTAACCAAAGAGGTAAAAGATCTGGGGCACCTGGGTGGCTCAGTCAGTTAAGCATCTAACTCTTGGTTTCAGCTCAGTTAAGCGTCTAACTCTTGGTTTCTGCTCAGGTCATGATCTCATGGTCCATGAGTTTGAGTCCCGCATTGGGCTCCACGCTGAGGGTGTGGAGCTTGCCTGGGATTCTCTTTCTCCCTCTCTCTCTCTAAATAACTGAACTTTAAAAAAAACAGGTAAAAGATCTGTACTCTTAAAACTATAAAACATTTATGAAAGAGATCGAAGATGACACAAAGAAATGGAAAGACATTCCATGCTCATGGATTGGAAGAAAAAATACTGTTAAAATGTCTATACCACCCAAAGCAACCTACACATTTAATGCAATTCCTATCCAAATACCAATAGCATTCTTTGCAGAGCTTGAACAAACAACCCTAAAATTTGTATGGAACCACAAAAGACCTGGAATACCCAAAGCAATCTTGAAAAAGCAAAGCAAAGCTGTAGGCATCATAATTCCAGACTTCAAGTTATATTACAAAGCTGTAGTGATCAAGACAGTATGGTACTGACACAAAAACAGACATATAGATTAATGAAAGAGAAAACCCAGAAATGGACCCACAACTATATGGTCAACTAATCTTTGAGAAAGCAGTAGAGAATATCCAATGGAAAAAAGACATTCTCGTCAACAAATGGTGTTGGGAAAACTAGACAGCAACATGTAGAAGAATGAAACTGGACCACTTTCTTACACCATACACAAAAATAAATTCAAAATGGATTAAACACCTAAATGTGAGACAGGAAACCATTAAAATCCTAGAGGAGAACACAGGCAGTAACCTCTTTGACATTACCCTTAGCAATTTCTTACTAGATGCATGTCCTGAGGCAAAGGAAACAAAAGCAAAAATAAACTATTGGGACTTCATCAAGATAAAAAGCTTTTGCATAGCAAAGGAAACAATCAACAAAATGAAAAGACAACCTACTCAATGGGAGAAGATATTTGCAAATGACAGATACAATAAAGTGTTAGTATCCAAAATATATAAAGAACTGATACAACTCAACATCCAAAAAATAAGCCAATTAAAAAATGGGCAGAAGACATGAATAGACATTTCTCCAAAGACATCCAGATGGCCAACAGACACATGGAAAGATGCTCAACATCACTAATCATTACTGAAATGCAAATCAAAACCACAATGAGATATCACTTCACATGTGTCAGAATGGCTAAAATCGAAAACACAAGAATTGGCAAGGATGTGAGGAAAAGGAACCTTCTTCAGCTGTTGGTGAGAATGCAAACTGGTGCAGCCACTCTGGAAAACAGTATGGAGTTTCCTCAAAAAGTTAAAAACAGAACTATCCTACAATCAATCAAGTGCACTACTGGGTATTTATCTAAAGGGTACAAAAACACTGATTCAAAGGGTACATGCATCCTGATGTTATAGCATCATTATCAACAAGGGCCAAATTATGGAACCAACCCAAATGTCCATCGACTGATGAATGGATAAAGAAGATGTGGCATTTATGTATGTATATTTACACACACACACACACACACACACACACACACACGATGGAATATTATTCTGCCATAAAAAGGAATGAAATCTTGCCATTTGCAACTACTTGGATGGAGCTAGAGTACATTATGCTAAGCAAAATCAGTCAGATAAAGACAAATACCATATGATCTCACTCATATGTGGAATTTAAGAAACAGATGAACATGGGGAAAAAAGGAAAAAGAGGGACAAAGTATAGAGAACAAACCCAGGGTTACTAGAAGGGATGTGGGGGGATGGGCACTAGTGATGAGCACTGAGTGTTGTCGGTAAGCAATGAATCACTAAATTCTACACCTGAAAGTAATGTTACTCTGCATGTTAACTGGAATTTTAAAAACTCGAAAAAGAAAAAGAAAAAAGAAAAATGGTAAGCTTTTGGCATTTGGGATAGCCCCTAGCCTACCTACAAGCAAGCGCCAAAGCATATATCCCAAAGACAGAATACCACTCCTTAATCGACACACTCTCCCCTCCCATTCGATAAGAAGCCTATTAATGAAAAGGACTTCACAACTGTAGGTTAGATCTATGTACTTACCTAGGCTATTCAAACAAACCCCTTATTACTAAATACAAATGTGCAAAGTTTTAAGTATTCCAGGAAAGTGAAAATCATTATGAACTATACCATATATATATATATATATATATATATATATATATATATATATATATACACACACACACACACACATTTTAAACAGGAAAGAGAGAACTCTGTCCAAAAATCCAAATTTTTGTTTTCAGAATTTTGAGGACAATGGGGTTTTAAAATGACAACAGGGTGTTGGGGCGCCTGTGTGGCGCAGTCGGTTAAGCGTCCGACTTCAGCCAGGTCACGATCTCGCGGTCCGTGAGTTCGAGCCCCGCGTCGGGCTCTGGGCTGATGGCTCAGAGCCTGGAGCCTGTTTCCGATTCTGTGTCTCCCTCTCTCTCTGCCCCTCCCCCGTTCATTCTCTGTCTCTCTCTCTCCCAAAAATAAATAAACGTTGGAAAAAAAAAATTAAAATGACAACAGGGTGCTATAAAAGGGAGTAATTAGAGAATAAGAGGCAGTCCTTGGAAAATAGAAATACCGTTGCAAAATTAAAACTTAATAGATGTTAGGTGCTCAACGCAAAGTCACCCTCCCCACCCAAACTCTGATGGAACCTGGAACACAGCGCTCATGCCCCGCCCGCCTTTCCCTCTTTGTACCACCACCCCCATGCCAGAAACATAACAGATCTCCCCCTCTACTAGTCCCCATCCTGCGTAACTGACCCCATTTCCAATATCAATCCAGAGCTGCTGTCTGAACCCAGCACCCACTCGAGAGCACCCTCCTTTCCACTCTGACAGCGCCCTGAATTGCCGACCTTTCCAATCTGACAGTGCCAACCCTGAAGACTCGCGGAAGACCTGCCACCACTATCTTCGCCTTGGTGCCAGCGCCGCCAGCCATGGCCACCGCGCCGTCCTCTCAAGTGCGCCAGAACTACCACCCGCAGTGCGAGGCCGCCATCAACTGCCAGATCAACCTGGAGCTCTACGCCTCCTACGTGTACCTGTCCATGGCTTTCTATTTCGACCGCGCCGACGTGGCCCTGGAGAATATCTCCAAGTTCTTCCTGCGCCGGTCCCACGAGGAGAGCCAGCATGCCGAGAAGCTGATGCAGCTGCAGAACCAGCGTGGGGGCCGCATCCGCCTCCGCGACATCATGAAGCCTGACCGCCACAACTGGGAAAACGGCCTCAACGCCATGGAGTGCGCCTTTCACCTGGAGAAGAGCCTGAACCAGAGCCTGCTCGACCTGCACCAGCTGGCCACCGACAAGAATGACGCCCACCTGTGCAGCTTCTTGGAGACCAACTACCTGCACGAGCAAGTCAAGGTCATCAAAGAGCTGGGGGGCTACATCACCAGCCTGCGCAAGATGGGGGCCCCGGAAGATGGCTTGGCAGAGTACCTCTTTGACAAGCTCACCCTGGGCAACAGCGACAAGAACTGAGTTGGGACTGCCTTCCCATAGCCACAGGGGGCATGGTAACTTCCCCTGGTCACCATGCCGAGCATGCATTTTGCAGTATTGCGCTTGCAAAACGTTCCAGTTTTTTCTTCCAGTTTTGCCATAAATAAATAAAGTTATTTGGTTTCAATAAAGTTATTTGGTTCCTAAATAAAGGTTTATGGTTGATTCATGTGTGAAAACCCCTAACCTTTTAAGTTTTAAACCAGGTATCCAGGCCACATGCGGCACTGGCCGTACAAAATATCCACTGCAATTTATCATCTTGCAGTAAAGCAACACGGTATCCCAAAATCCCCTCAACAGAAGGGTTGAAACATATAAAATACAAAATCATGAATGAAGCTCAAATTTGTGATATTGAATATGAGGTAGAATAAATCCCCCTAAATGTTAAGCCAGTGAGTCTGGCTGCTTTGAAGAATACAGAGGGTGAGGGAGAGTTGAAGCTGGGAGGCCAGTCAGGAGACATTGTCACCAGTCCGATGAGAGACACTGGTGGTTGAACAGGACAGGAAGCTGAAGAAAAGGTGACTGAGACAAATTCTAGTTGCATCTGGATGACGCAACAAGATTTGCTTATGGATCAGAGGTAAATGAGAAATGGGAGAAATTATCTAGGTTCTGCTATTTGTACTTGAACACCTGACTTGATGGTAATGCTATTTATTAATCTGAGGATGTTTGCTGGGGAACATGAGGGGTGGGGAAGGCATGTCCCGTAAAACCTGAGATGCCTATTAGATATGCAAGTGGAACTGCCATGCAGGGGGTCAGAAGAATGAATCTGGAGCTCAGGTGGGATGTCAGGTTTGGAAATACACACATAGGTGACATCAGTTACAGATGGTGTTGAGGTCATGGGACCGGATAAGTTCACCAGAAACAAGAGTATAGAGAATGTGGCACAGCCAGCCCCATGCTACTTCTCTATGGATTTTTTTCTGCTTACCTTTAAAAATTCAGCCTGCCTCTCTATCCGTGGAATTTGACCAAATGACATCTGTATCCATGTAAACCTAAGGTTGTCCCTGCCTAGGAAAAATACTCACAACATGTTTCTTCTGTACCAGGTTGGTTACAAAGGTAAACGTTAAAATTTAGATTGTCATGCCTTATCAAGGACACATGGCTAGCTTGAGTCTCGTTACAGTTTGCAGATCGCTTCGAACATTTACTAAAATAAGAACAAGCTTAGTTATATCATAATATCCTTTCACATTTCACCAGGACTGTACTTTAATACTTTCTTAAAAGTGAGGATTGTATCCCTCTGAGTAAGTTCCCAGAAAATGCTCTTGCCCCTTTCCTTTTCTTGGTCAAACTCGATCCTTTCACTCTTTCTCTGCCTGATTTGATGAACTCTCTTCTGACTTTATCTCAGATCAGAGATACAGATGTCAAGGGACTGTTCCTAGATATGAGGAAGCATAGAGTGAGTATCAATATATGAGTTTTCAAAACTGGAAATTGACTGGGGGTCTTTTCTACCTTCCAGTTTTGGAGAAGCAGTTGGTATAGTGGTTTCTTAACCTCCCACTGCCTGGGTTCACATCCCGGCCTAGCCACTTACTAAATTGGGTGAATGTGGACATGTAATTTAACTTTTCTGTGCCTCCGTTTCCTCCCATGTAAAAGAGGGATAATAAAAGCATCAACCCCATCGGTTGCTGAGAAGATTAAATGAGTGAATATGTTTAAATGTTTCCAACAGTGGCTGGCACACAGAGTACACATAAGCCATCATTTATCACCACCACCTTCATCCACTTCTAAGTTCTTGGTGGTGTTCCTTTGGGGGAGAAGATTCCACATCTGTACTTTGCCACTGGGGGTCGCTCTTGCATTTCAACCAACTGTGTCATTCTGAATACCGAGAAGGAAAAATCCTTGGTAGCTGCTTGGCTGTCAGGTGCCGCCAGGAGTCAGGAGGGTAGATTGCTGTTTTCAGGCCCCAAAGTCAGGCCCAAGCCTGGAGGGGGGGGGGTTGCTGTTTCAATCAGCCTTCCCTTTAAATCGCCCCCTAGAACATTTTTTGCGTATTCTTCCCAAACCCAGGTTGCCTGAGCCTCCTCTTTCCAACTTAACTAACATTCCACTCTTCAGAGATGGAAAAGATAGGACGAAGTGCTACTCCTGATCTGGATGTTTGGACCTGAAATGGAGTGGAATGTGTCAGGGAGAGACAGGATGGGAAGAGGAGACCACCTTGGGGCTACTGATAAAATAATTAAAATTGATAAAATCTCCATGCACGTTGCCATGGACATTCTCAAGTTTTGCTGTACATAAGTATCACCTGCAGAGCTTTAAAAAATCTGAGTGCCCCAGACCCATCCCAGACCAAATACATCAATTTCTTGCACAGGATCTAGACATCCCAGGCAATTAAAACCAGCATGAGCACCTTGCTACTCAAAATGTGTTGTAAACCAGCAGCATCAGCCTCACCTGAGAGCTGATTAGAACCGCAATAGTATTAAGCCCTACCCCAGAGCAAATGACTCGGAATCTACCCTTTAACAAGAGCCCAGGTGATCAATATGAACACTGAATTTTGAGTGGTACTTTTAACATCCTGGTTGTCAAACCTGACTGCGCCTTGAAATCACCTGGGGAGCAAGAAAATAATCTTGATGCCTCGCTTTAAACTCAATCATACTCTCACCTAAGTACTGAACCAAAAATAATAAAAACTTACTGCATCTTCAACAGCTATTATTGAATTGGAAACCTCTCATTTTGTTGTTGCGTGTATGCGTGCATGCACATGCGTGCGTGCACACGCGCGCGTGCGCGCACACACACACACACACACACCCCATTTTACCCATTTAGTTTTATCACAAACCGGTTTGTCTTAGACTATGAGTTGTCAAACTATGGCTTACAAGACAAATCCAAGCCACCATCTGGATTTTTTTTAATATTCTTAAACACTTTATATTTTGGAGTTTTAGGTTCATAGCAAAATTGAAAGGCACAGAGATTTGCCCTGCCCCTACATAGACACAGCCTACACCACTAATACCATCCCATACCAGAGTGGTGAATTTATTACAATTGATGAACCTACACTAACACATTATATTGACCCAAGGTCATAATTTCTATTCAGGTTCACCCTTGGTGTTGTATATTCTGTGGTCTGGACAAAAGTATAATGACATGTATTCAGTATTATAGTATCACAGAGTACTTTCACTGCCATAAAGATCTTCTGTGTTCCATCTATTCTTTCCTTCTCCCTTCTAAACCTCTGGCAGCCACTAATATTTTTACTGTGTCCATATTTTTTCATTCAGATATAATTGACATAGCATTATATTAGTTTCAGGTGTACAACACAATGATTCAATATTTGTATATATTGTGAAATAATCACCACGATAAGTATGGTTAACATCCCAAACCACACAGTTACAGATTTTTGGGTGGGGGATGAGAACATTAAAATTTTACACTTTTAGCAACATTCAAATATACAGTACTGCATTATTAACTACAGTCACCATGCTGTTCACTGTGTCTCTGACTGATTTAATTTATAACTGGAAGTTTGGACCTTTTGAACGCCTTCCCCCATGTTGCCCATCCCCTAATCTCCACCTCTGCTTTGGCAATAACCACTCTGTTCTCTGTATCTATGAGTTTGATGTGGTTTTGCTTGTTTTGTTTTTAGATTCTGCATATAAGTGAAATCATATGGTATTTGTCTTTGCCTGACTTATTTCACTTAGCCAAATGCCCTCAAGGTCCATCTATCTTGTCACAAATACCAAGATTTCCTTCTTTTTATGGCTGAATGATATTCTGTTGTGTGTGCATATAAAATCACATTTTCTTTATTCATCCATCAACGGACACTTAGGTTTCTTCCATATCCTTGCAATTATAAATAATTCTTCAATGAGCATGGGAGCATAAATATCTTTTCCAGTTATTGCTTTCCTTTTCTTTGGATAAATACCCAGAAATGGGATTGCTGGATCATATGGTAGTTCTATTTTTATTTTTTTGAAGAAATTTGCATTAGTTTACATTCTCACCAAAAATGCACAGAGGTTCCCTTTTCTCCACATCTTCACTAACACTTGTTATTTATTTTTTTTTTAATTTTTATTTATTTATTTTTGAGAGAGAAAGAGAGAAAGTGCTTGCGCTGAGAGGGGCAGAGAGAGACAGAGAGAGGATCCCAGGCAGATTCTCACTGTCAGCACAGGCCCCACTGCAGGGCTAGATACCACAAACCATGAGATCACGTCAGCCGAAATCAAGAGTCAGACACTTAACCAGCTGAGCCACCCAGGTGCCCCACTTGTTACTTCTTTTTGACAATAGCCATTATGACAGGTGTGAGGTGACATCTCATTGTGGTTTTGATTTGTATTTCCCTGATGATTAGTGACGCTGAGCATCTTTTTTCACATGTCTTTTGGCCATTTGGGTATTTTCTTTGGAAAAATGTCTATTCAGATCCTCTTCCCATTAAAAAAATTTTTTTTAAGTTTATTTAGTTTTGAGAGAGACAGAGAGAGAGAGCGGGGGAGGGGCAGAGAGAGAGGTAGAAAGAGAATCCCAAGCAGGCTCTGCACTCTCAGCACAGAGCCCAATGTGGGGCTTGAACTCACAAGCAGTGAGATCATGACCTGAGCTGAAACCAAGAATTGGACGCTTAATCGACAGAGCCACCCAGGTGCCCCATCTGCCTTTTTTTTTTTTTAAGACAGCTGATTTATTTTGTATTTACTTGAGATTTTATTTTATTTTATTTTATTTTATTTTATTTTATTTTATTTTATTTTATTTTAATTTTAAGTAGGCTCCATGCCCAACATGGGGTTGAACTCACACCCCTGAGATCAAGAGTCACATGCTCCACCAACTGAGGTGGCCAGAAGCCCAGATCCTCTGACCATTTTTTAATAGGACAGTTTGTACTTTTGCTTCTTAGTTATGTGAATTCTTTATATATTTTGGATATTGTCCCCTTATGAAATATGATTTGTAAATATTTTCACCCATTTAGTAGGCTGTCTTTTCATTTTGTTCATGGTTTCCTTTGCTGTGCAGAAGCTTTATAGTTTGATGTAGTCCCACTTGTTTATTTTTTTCTTTTGTGGCTTTTGCTTTTGGTATCAAATCCAAAAAATCCAAAAAATCACCACCGAGACTGATGTCAAGGCTCTTACTCCCTATCTTTTCTAGGATTTGTAAGGTTTCAGGTCTTATGTTCAAGTCTTTATTTGGAGTTGATTTTTGTGTATGGTTTAAGAAAGTGATCTAGTTTCATTCTTTTGCATATGCTGTCCAGTTTTCCCAGCACCATTTACTGAAGAAACTTCTTTCCCCATTTTATATTTTGGTTCCTTTATCATAAATTAATCGACCATATATGTGTGGGTTTATTGCAGGGTTATTTTGTTCCACTGTTCTATGTGCCTATTTTTGTGCCAAAACCATACTGTTTTTGATTACTGTCCCCATATTTTTGCCTTTTCCAGAATGTCATATAATTGGAATTATACTATATAATCATAGTCTTTTCAAATTAGCTTTTTTCACTTAGTAGTATGCATTTGAGTTTACTCCATATATTTTCATGGTTTGATAGCTTTTCTAGCACTGATTAATATTCTATTTTCTGGATGTACCACAATTTATTTATCCATTCATCTACTGAAGGACATTCCTTGGTTGCTTCCAAGGTTTGTCCATTATGAATAAGGCTGCTATAAACACCTGCATGCAGGTTTTTGTGTGGACATAAGTTTTCAATACCTTTGGTTAAGTACCAATGAACATAAATGCTGGATCATATTGTAAATGTTTAGTTTTACAAGAAACCATCAGACTGTCTTCAAAAGTGGCTATGCAATTTTGCATTCCTACCAGCAATGAATGAGAGTTGCTTTTGTTCCACAACCTAGCCAGCATTTACTGTTGGCAGTGCTCTAGATTTTGACTATTCTCATAGGTATGTAGTTGTATCTCATTTCGGTTTTAGTTTGCATTTAGTTGATGACATATGATGTGAACCATTTTTCATATGCTTATTTGCCATCTTTATATCTTGTTGGTGAGGATTCTGTTAAGGACTTTGGACCATTTTTTTAAACTTTTTTTTATTTTTTATTTTTTTAAATTTACATCCAAATTAGTTAGCATATAGTGCAACAATGCTTTCAGGAGTAGATTCCTTAGTTCCCCTTACCCATTTAGTCCATCCCCCCTCCCACAACCTCTCCAGTAACCCTCTGTTTGTACTCCATATTTATGAGTCTCTTCTGTTTTGTCCCCCTCCCTGTTTTTATATTATTTTTGCTTCCCTTCCCTTAAGTTCATCTGTTTTGTCTCTTAAAGTCTTCATATGAGTTAAGTCATATGATATTTGTCTTTCTCTGACTAATTTCATTTAGCATAGTACCCTCCAGTTCCATCCACGTAGTTGCAAATGGCAAGATTTCATTCTTTTTGATTGCCAAGTAATACTCCATTGTATATATATACCACATCTTCTTTATCCATTGATCCAGCGATGGACATTTGGGCTCTTTCCATACTTTGGCTATTGTTGATTGTGTTGCTATAAACATGGGGGTGCATGTGTCCCTTTAAAACAGCATACCTGTATCCCTTGGATAAATGCCTAGTAGTGCTATTGCTGGGTTGTAAGGTAGTTCTATTTTTAATTTTTTGAGGAACCTCCATACTGTTTTCCAGAGTGGTTGCACCAGCTTGCATTCCCAGACTTTGGACCATTTTTAAATCAGGTTGGTTGTTTTGTTATTGTTGAGATTTAAGTATTCTTTGTATATTTTGGTAATAGTCCTTTATCAGATGTGTCTTTTTCAAATATTTTCTCACAGTCTGTGCCTTGTCTTCTCACTTTCTTAACATTGTCTTTTCCAGGGAAGAAAAATTTAATTTTCATGAAATCCAGTTTATCAATAATTTCTTTCATGGACTGTGTCTTTACACTTGTCTCTAAAAATTCATTGCCATACTCCAGGTCATCTAGGTTTTCTCTTATGTTATTTTCTGGGAGTTTTATAATTTTGTGTTTTACATTTAGATCACAGAGTTAAATTTTGTGAAGGTATAAGGTCTGTGTCTAGATTCATTTTTTTGCATGTGGATGTCCGGTTTTTCCAATACCATTTCTTGACAAGACTATCTTTCCTCCATTGTATTGCCTTCGCTCCTTCGTCAAAGTTCAGTTGATTATATTTATATGGATCTATTTTTGGGCTATTTTATTTCATTAAATGATTTGGCTATTCTTTTACCAGTACCACACTGTCCTGATTACTGTAGCTTTACAGTAAGTCTTGATGTTGGGTAGTGTCAGTTCTCCAACTTTATTCTTCTATTTTACTATAGAATTGGCTAGTCTGGGTCTTTTGCCTCTCTATACCAACTTTAGAATAATTTTGTTGATATACATAAAATAATTTGCTATGGTTTTCACTATATGTCTTTAAAATTTTTTTTAAATGTTTATTTATTTTTGAGAGAGAGATAAAGAGCACCAATGGGGAAGGGGCAAGGAGAGAGAGACAGACAGAATTCGAAGCAGGCTCCAGGCTCTGAGCTGTCAGCACACAGGCTGATGCAGGGCTCGAACTCACGAGCTGTGAGATCATGACCTGAGCTGGAGTTGGACATTTAACCAACTGAGCCACCCAGGCGCCCCACACTATATGTCTTTGTAATAAAATGTTATTGGAACTAAGCCATGACCATTTATATGCTATGGCTGGGTTTGTACCACAAAGGTAGTAGGTGAGACAGAATCCATATGTCCCACAAAGCCTAAAATATTTACTATCTTGTCTTCTTTTTATTATCTTGTCTTTTACGGAAATGTTTGCTGACCCTTGTGCATCATAACAGGCTCTAAATGTATCTAAAACTGCCAAATATTTTTTTTTAATTTTTTAATGTTTATTTTTTGAGAGAGAAGGAGAGACAGAGTATAAGCTGGGGAGGGGAGACACAGACACAAAGAGAGAGGGAGACACAGAATCTGAAGCAGGCTCCAGACTCTGAGCGGTCAGCCCAGAGTCCAGCACGGGGCTCAAACTCACAAACCGTGAGATCATGACCTGAGCGGAAGTCGGACACTTAACTGACTGAGCCACCCAGGCGCCCCTAAAACTGCCAAATATTTTTAACATTTTAATTGCCTTTATATCTTCAATATGCTCTTTGCAGTTTTGCCATCAATTTCTCTACAACCACCACCCTTTGGTATAAAAGAAAGCAATTACTTGAATTAATTACATCTAAAATGCTAGTGATTTAATCCATTATCTCAGCAGAGAGAGTACGGGCAGATGCTGTTGATTAATCCAACAGCCATTTCACCCCTTCTTTGTTATTAAGAGTGTTCCCTGGTTTTTGTGAAGTAACAATGTGCCCAGTTCCTTGGCATAAATCATATTAGTCTAAATTGATCATGAAAGTTTTCTTCCTATTTCAAGATACTTTACAGAGCCTCTTGTGCTTCTAGGGTTGACTACATGACTAAGTTTTGACCTAAGATGTAAATAGAAATAGTCTAGATTTCTGAAAAAACTTTACTTGCCTGAGAAAGGTGATGAATTTTTCAAAAAGAAATCATTTTACCCTATTCTTGTCATTCTGATTGTGATGCTGGTGTGAGGATATAATGTCAAGTGCAAGGGCAGCCACCCTGTAACCATGAGGATAAAGCCAAGAGAATTATAGAGCTTAATTTATAGAGGATATAATTTATATCCTCTTAAATTATAGAGGATAAAGCCAAGAGAGTATAGAGCTCTATTATAATTTATCCAGAGGCATAAACTATGACATTTCCTCCACACACCCCACCCCCATCTCCAGCTTCTTGATAAACACAATTAACTTTATTGCTTAAGTTCCTTTGTGGACATTCTGTTAGTTATGATTCATCTAACAAGTATGAAACGACTACAAGGAGATGGTATTTTTCAACTTCATTCAAAATTAAATCTACTTTTTGCCCTTATTTGTAAATACTCAGCATTTGCCAAGTGCCTGCTATATGGGAGGTACTGTTTCTGATTCCTTGCAGACATTATCTGTGTCATTCTCACAACAACCCTACGATATATGGATCATCCTTATTTTACAAGTGAGAAAATGGTTTCAAGATAGTGAGTGTCATAGTCTGGAACCACACAGCTAGTAAGTCAGGGAGTCAAAATCCCATCCTCTAACCAACCTCCCCTCTGGTAACCAGCAGTTTGTTCTCTATATTTAAGAGTCTGGTTTGTGTATTTTTTCTTTGTCTTGTTTTTTAAATTGCACATGAGTGAAATTACATGGTTTTTGTCTTTCTTTGATTTATTCCATTTAGCAGTATACCTTCTAGGTCCATCCATGTTGTTGCAAATGGCAAGATTTGATTTGTTTTTATGGCTAGGTTGTGTGTGTGTGTGTGTTGTGTGTGTGTGTGTGTGTGTGTGTGTGTGTGTGTGTGTGTGCGCGCGTGTGTGTGCATGTACGTGCACGCAAACTGGTGCAGCCACTCTGAAAAACAGTATGGAGTTTCCTCAAAAAGTTAAAAATAGAATTACCCTACAACCAGCAATTGCACTAGGTATTTATCCCAAGGATAAAAAATGCTGATTCGAAGGGCCACATGCACCCCAATGTTTATAGCAGCTCTATCAACAATAGCCAAGTTATGGAAAGAACCCAAATGCTCATCGACTGATGAAGGGATAAAGAAGATGTGGTATATATACACAATGGAATATTATTTGGCAGTCAAAAAGAATGAAGTCTTGCCATTTGCAACAGTGTGGATGGAACTAGAACGTATTATCCTAAGTGAAATAAGTCAGAGAAAGACAAATGTCATATGATTTCACTCATATGTGGAATTTAAGAAACACAACAGATGAACATAGGGGAAGGGAAGGAAAAATAAGATAAAAACAGAGAGGGAGGCAAACCATAGGAGACTCTTAAATACAGAGTATAAACTGAGGGTTGCTGGAGGGGAGGTGGGTGTGGGGATGGGCTACATGGGTGATGGGCATTAAGGAGGGCATTTGTTTGGATGAGCACTGGGTATTGTATGGAAGTTATAAATCACTGGGTTCTACTCCTGAAACCAATACTACACTGTATATTAATTAACTTGAACTTAAATAAATAAATTATGTATTCTTAAAAAAAGGAGAGAGGACCAAATGGACATTTTTCCAGAGAAGACATCCAGATGGCCAACAGACACATGAAAAGATGCTCAACATCACTAATAATCAGGGAAATGCAAATTGAAACCATAATGAGATATTACCTTAAATCTGCCAGAATGAAAAAGAAAACAAGGATGTGGAGAATAGGGAAAAACAGCATGGAGGTTCCTCAAAAAATTAAAAAATAGAAATGCCATATGACCCATAGTCCCACTACTGGGTAATTACCCAAAGAAAATGAAAACGCTAATTAGAAAAGGTATCTTCACCCAATGTTTATTTCAGAACTATTACAATAGCCAAGCTATGGAAGCAGCCCAAGTGTCCATTCACAGATGAATGGATGAAGAAGATGTGGCAAATATATACAATGGAATATTACTTGGGAGTATGCGGTGTGTATCTCATTTCCTGCAAAGGGCTTCTCTGATGCTAAATCATGGGACAACTCAAGCAAGTACAAACTGCAAGCATAAGACAAATAAAACATGTGGAATTATCTTGACTAATGAAAGATGGGAGTTGCTATTGGACAATTCTTTCTCTTATATGTCCCTTAAGCAGACAGTTCTAAGATGCATTTCAGGAGGCAACTTAGAAGGTTCCCAAGATCACATACCTGTTACCTTTAGCAATGGCCAACTTAATTATACATCCTTGTTTTGGCCTTCTCTTCCCCCATTAACACTCTTCTATACATCATTCCTGCTCCCTGGGATCAGCTTGCAAATAAACTACCTCACAGAGCTTTTTGTCTGTTTGGGGCAGAACATAAGCTAAGACATGAACAGAGAGAAATACATACACTGTAATTGGATATTTGTTGATATTAAGACATTACTGTTTATATTTTTGAGTCTGATAATGATACTGTGGTTGTGGTAGATAGTGTCCAAAGATGGCTCCAATGATCTTCACCTGCTGGTATTCAGACCTTTGTGTAGTTGCTCCCACAATGAATCCAGAATGAACTGTGATTTACTTGAACCATTCAAATGTGGCAGAAGTGATGCTATGCCTGCTCAGTGTCTAAGCTTCAAGAAGCCCTGGAAGCTTCCACTTCCATACTTTGGGCGACCCTTAGTTTTCATGTAAGAAGTCTAGCTGCCTCACCAGAGTGATAACATGCACCAGCCACACAGAGAGACCACATAGAGAGGAGGAGGCTCTGAGATTACACAGAGAGAGGTCCACCCACCCCAGCATCCCATCTGAGCTCCTCCTTCCAGACAAATCTGCCACTGTGCCAGACATATGAGTGAGACATTGTGGATATTCTAGCCCACTCAAATCCTCACATGAATTCTGCTGCAGCTGACATCAAAGATAAGTCATCATGCTGTGTTGTGTCTGAACTTTTGACCAGTAGAATTATTAAAAATAATAAAGTGGCAGTTGTTTTCAGGATCTAAATTTTGTAGAAGAGGAAGGAAAACTTCCAAGTTTATTCTATGAGTCCAGTATCACCTTGATATCAAAACCAGATAAAGACACCACACACACAAGAAAAGAGAGAATTATAGGCCAACAACTCTCGTGAATATAGATGCAAAAAATCCTCAATAAAATATCAGCAAACCAAATTCAACAATACATTTAAAAAAATCATGCACCATGAGCAAGTGGGATTTATTCCAGGGATGCAAGGGTGGTTCAACATTCACAAAACAATCAAAGTGATGCATCACATCAAGAAGAGAAAGGTAAAACCCATCCAATCATTTCAATAGATGCAGAAAAAGCATTTGATAAAGTACAACATCCATTCATGATAAAAACCCTCTGCAAACTAGGTATAGAGGAAAATACCAGAACATAATAAAGGCTTTATATGAAAAACCCACAGCCAACATCCTACTCAATGGGGAAAAACTGAGAGCTTTTCCCCTAAGGAAAAGGTCACAAGACAAGGATGTCTACTTTCACCACTTTTATTCAACATAGTACTGGAAGTCTAGCCATCGCAATCAGACAACATAAAGAAACAAAAGGCATCCAAATTGGTAAGGATGAAGTAAAACTCAATATTTGCAGATGACATGACACTATACATAAAAAACTCTAAAGACTCCACCAAAAAAGCTACTAACTGATAAATGAATTCAGTAAAGTCATAAGATACAAATTCAATGTACAGAAATCTGTTGCATTCCTATATGCTACTAATGAAGCAGCAGAAAGTGTAATTAAGAAAATAATCCTATTTAAAATTGCACCAAAGACAATAAAATATCTAGGAGTAAACTTAACCAAAGATGTGAAAGACCTATAAAACAGCGATCAAAGAAATTCACGACAATGCAAAGAAATGGAAAGACATTCCATGCTCATGCTCATGGGTTGGATGAACGAATATTGTTAAAATGTCTATACCACTCAAAGCAATCAGCAGATTTAATGTAGTTCCTATCAAAATACCAACAGCATTTTTCTCAGAACTGGAACGAATAATCCTAAAGTTTGTATGGAACCATAAAAGACCTTGAATAACCAAAGCAATCTTGAAAAAAAAAAAGAGCAAAATTGGAGGTATCACAATCCTAGACTTCAAGGTGTATTACCAAGTGGTGGTAATTAAAACAGCACAAAAATAGTAAAGGCACAAAAATAGACACATAGATCAATAGAACAGAATAGAGAGACCAGAAATAAACCTACAATTATGTGGTTAACAGCTATGACAAAAGAGGCAAGAATACGCAATGAGGAAAATACAGTCTCTTCAAATGGTACTGGGAAAACTGGACAGCTACATGTGAAAGAATGAAACTGGACTGCTTTCTTATACTATATACAAAAATAAACTCAAAATGCATTAAGGACCTAAATTTGAGATTCCAAACCACAAAAATCCTAGTAGAAAGCAAAGGCAGTGATTTTTCTGACATTGGCTGCAGCAGTATTTTTATAGCTATGTATCTTGAGGCAAGGGAAACAAAAGCAAAAATAAACTATTGGGACTACATCAAAATAAAAAGCTTCTGTACAGCAAAGGGAGCAATCAACAAAACTAAAAGGTAGATTATGGAATGGGAGAAGGTACTTGCAAATGACATATCCAATAAAAGGTTAGTATCGAAAATATATAAAGAACTGATACAACTCAACACCCAAAAAAAACAAATAAGCCAATTAAAAATGGACAGAGGACGTGAACGGACATCTCTTCAAAGAAGACATCCAGATGGCCAACCAACACATGAAAACATGCTCAACATCACTCATCATCAGGGAAATGCAAAACAAAACCACAATGAGCTATCACCACACCTGTCAGAATGGCAGAAATAAAAAACAAGAAACAACATGTGTTGGTGACAATGTGGAGAAAAAGGAACCCTCTTGCAATGCTGGTATACAAGCTGGTATAGCCACTGTGGAAAATGGTATGGAGGTTCCACAAAAAATTAAAAATAGAATTACCATATGATCCAGTAATCCACTACTGGGTATTTACCCCCAAAATACAAAACCCCTACTTCAGAGGGATACATGCACCATTATGTTTATAGCAGCATTATTTACAATTGCCAAACATGGAAACAGCCTAAGTGGCCACTGATAGATAAATGGATAAAGAAGATGCAGTATATATATATATATATATATATATATATATATATATACACAAGGGAATATTACTCAGCTGTAAAAAAGAATAAAATCTTTCCATTTTATGAAAGTCTTTCCATTTTATGAAATCTTTCTATTCCATGAAACCATATGATTGGATCTAGAGGGTATAATGCTAAGTGAAATAAGCCAGTCAGAGAAAGACATATACCACATGATCTCACTCATATGAGGAATTTAAGAAATGAAACAAACAAGCAAAGGGGAAAAAAAGAGAAGCAAACTAAGAAACAGACACTTAACTATAGAGAACAAGCTGATGGTTACCAAAAGGGAGATGGAGGGGGTGGGTCAAAGACAGGATGGGGATTAAAAAGTACACTTATCATGATGAAAAAAATAAATAAAATAAAAATAAAGGTTCTTATTTTTAAAAAAGCATCTAATTTGGGGGATAATTTATTATACACAAGTAGATAACCAAAACAGTGGTTAGGGATTTTTTTAAAGTTCTCATCTTTTATAAATATATACTGAAATATTTACAGATAGGAAAATCATAAATCCCATGGTTCAGAAACATCTGATCATCTGAGTCAACCTGGACTTCAAACAATACTAAGATGGCCGAGGCTAGGGAGTAAATTTCAGGAAGAAACTTTCCTTTTGCTTTTCTCAAACTGCCATCTTTGGTCAACTCACAGTGAAGCACAGATACGGAATTCACACCCAGGGCTGCTGACTCTAAAGCTTCTGCTTTTAATAACCCTTAGGCTATTTTGCTACTATTTTGTAAACTCTATGTCTGGATAAAAACTGCTAGAGAAAAATCCAGTGATAGGAAGGTGAATGCCTTATCTTTTGACCTCAGTTCAGTAATATACAAGATACTTTTGGCAGTGTAGACAGGCAGGGAGTAACTTTTCTTCCAGCCAAACAAGTTGCTTTACATTAAGAGAAGATGTTTATATTCTTCAGTGACTCAAGCAAGGAAGTCCTCTCTCTTTATCCTGGATTGCATTTAACCTCTGGACACTCTGTCAACTAACAACCTTGGCATTTTAAAAGGATTATAATCTTTCTAACCTCTGCTCTCACAGGTTTTTTTTTTTTTAGTAATTCCCTTGAAGATAAATTAGCACTCTTTTAAGCATTTAATCTTATTCCTTTCAGCAATTTCTCTTGGGGGCACATGTGAAGATTTTTGTTTTATTTTCCCATAAATGTCACATAACCTGTCAGATGTTCATTCCTGACACATGGAATTGCTACATTTTAGACTATCTGGACTTCTCCATCTACCCTCAAAAAGGGTTATGTGATGTTGACTACTTAAGGCCATGGAGTTGATGCTCAACAAGGTTCAAAGGTGACAATCTCCTACAACCTGATGGGCTAGATATCTTCAGGGAAACAAAGAGAGAGGTAAAGAGAAGAATATAAATGATCCCTGACTTCGGCCAATTATCTGAACAGGATGACTCTGGGGGTAGGTGGTAAGCGGGTCATGGCCTTAGTGGTATGCTTTTTAGCTTCTGAGAAGGTTTCTTACCCCTACCTCACAAATGAAAGGATCACATAATACATTCCCATCAACTAAAAATAACATGTTTGACACATAGAAGGTAAAGTGCTTGGGCATCTTTTCCTTATTAAAAGCAATATTTGTTTTAAAAAAGGTGTGAGTACTTTTTCTGTAACAGTGGGGCCAATGAAAGTTCATAATGAAGAGACAGGATTTCTAACATAAACTTTTTTGGCATAAGGCAGCATTTCTCATATTGCGTATTTGGGAAACATTTGGTCTGAGATACATTTATCTTTTAAAAAATTTTATGATCAATTAAGCCTGGAAAACACTTATATCATGACTCATTTCTTAGATATTTGCAATGCATAATATCATATTATGGCTCTAAAAACTATTGCAATTCAAAAGGCAAGCTAAGTAATGTTAGGTAGGAGACTACTTTTGCTCCAGAAGATAGAAAGGACCTTTTGCCTTTGGTAATTTCTGGATATTATGTTGAAGTGATAAACGGTGCATACTCTTTACAACCTAAGCACAGGAAATCATAACAACTGAAATTCATGTAAGAAAAATGCAAAATTTTATTTAAAAAAATTCCCAGAGTAGTGGTGGAAATTCCAGGGAAATCAAACTGGGATTTAAAGCAAGTTGAAAAAAGATATCCAGAAGAAAGTTTTATAAGCAAATTGACAAGTAAATATGATCCAAATAGGGAAAGTGGCAAAGTATAGGTTAGAAAAGGTCATGTACAGGGGCGCCTGGGTGGCTCAGTCGGTTAAGCGTCTGACTTCAGCTCAGGTCATGATCTTGCGGTTCGTGGGTTCATGCCCTGCATCGGGCTCTGTGCTGACAGCTCAGAGCCTGGAGCCTGCTTCAGATTCTGTGTCTCCTACTCTCTCTCTCTGCCTCTCCCCCACTCATACTCTTGCTCTCTCTCTCTCTCTCAAAAATAAAAAAATAAACATTAAAAATTTTTTAAAAAGAAAGAAAAGGTCATGTATAATCCAAAAATGAGATTTTTTCATTGCCCCATATTTTTTTGGAAATAAACAATTTTCTGAGCTTCTATCATGACTACTTAAATGCTTATCTGAAGGTCCCCAACACAGTAAGTTTGTACCAGAATATAAAGCAATTCACTGTTTCTCTCACTGATAAAGTCTTGCTTCCAAAAATATGTAAGTTAAATTAAACAATGTGCTTGGTGAAATATTTGATTCACATAGTGGGCTAAGGTGTTATCTTGTTGCAAATAATTATTAGAGTTTGCAGACCAGCATTTTAAGTAGCATTGTCCTGGATGATATAAAATATATGAACACAAAGATACAGGCTTGAAATTTAGACAAGTCCACTGTTTTTGGTTTGTTTTTTTTTTTTAGTTTGTATTTTTGAGAGAGAGAGAGAGAGAGAGAGAGAGAGAGAGCACATGCATGAGTGGGGGAGGGACAGAGAGTGAGAGAGAGAATCCCAAGCAGGATCTGGGCTGTCAGCACAGAGCTCCATGTGTGCCTCAATCCCACACACTTGTGAGATCATGACCTGAGCTGAAATTAAGAATCAGATGCTTAAATCCTGAAAAAGAAAACCAAAGATGGAGGCATCACAATTCCGGACTTCAAGCTGTATTACAAGGCTGTAATCATCAAGACAGTATGGTACTGGCACAAAAACAGACACTTAGATCAATGGAAGAGAGAACCCAAAAATGGACCCACAAATGTATGTCCAACTAATCTTTGACAAAGCAGGAAAGAATAGCCAATGGAAAAAAGACAGTCTCTTCAGCAAATGGTGCTGGGAAAACTGGACAGCAACATGAAGAATGAATCTGGACCATTTTCTTACACCATACACAAAAATTAACTCAAAATGGATAAAAGACCTAAATGTAAGACAGGAAGTCATCAAAATCCTAGAGAAGAAAACAGGCAACAAGCTCTTTGACCTCAGCTGCAGCAGAGTCTTACTTGACATGTCCCCAGAGGCAAGGGAAACAAAAGCAAAAATGAACTATTGGGGCTCATCAAAATAAATTGCTTCTGCACAGTGAAGGAAACATTCAGCAAAACTAAAAGTCAACCGATGGAATGGGAGAAGATATTTGCAAATGACATACCAAATAAAGGGTTAGTATCCAAAATCTATAAAGAACTTATCAAACGCAACACCCAAAAACCAAATAATCCAGTGAAGAAATGGGCAAAAGACATGAATAGACACTAATCCAAAGAAGACATCTACATGGCCAATCGACACATGAAAAGATGCTCAACATCACTCATCATCAGGGAAATGCAAATCAAAACCACAATGAGATACCACCTCACACCTGTCAGAGTGGCTAAAATAAACAACTCAGGCAACAACAGATATTGGCAAAGATGAAAAGAAAGGGGAACCCTTTTGCACTGATAGTGGGAATGCAAACTGGTGGAGCTACTCTGGAAAACAGTATGGAAGTTCCTCAAAAAATTAAAAATAGAACTACCCTACAACCCAGCAATTGTACTACTAGGTATTTATCCAAAGGATATGAAAATACTGATTTGAAGGGGCACATGCATCCCAATGTTTATAGCAGCACTATTGACAATAGCCAAAGTACAGAAAGAGCCCAAATAAATGCCCATCGAATGATGAATAAAGAAGATGTGGCATATATATATACAATGGAATATTATTTGACAATCAAAAATAATGAAATCTTGCCATTTGCAACAATGTGAATGGAACTAGAGTGTATTATGCTAAGCGAAGTAAGTCAGTCAGAGAAAGACAAATATCATATGATTTCATTCATATGTGGAATTTAAGATACAAAACAGAATAAACATAAGGGAAGGGAAGCAAAAAATAATATAAAAGCAGAGAGGGAGACAAACCATAAGAGACTCCTAAAAACAGAGAACAAACTGAGGGTTGCTGGCAGGGTGTTGGGTGGGAGGGAAGGGCTAAAGGGGTGAGGGGCATTAAGGAGAACACTGGTTGGGATGAGCACTGGGTGTTATATGTAGGTGATGAGTCACTAAATTCTATCCCTGAAAAAAATATATTGTGATTAAAAAATAAACATTAAAAAACAAAAATAAATAAATATAAACATAAATACATTAAAAAAAAAAAAGAGTCTGATGCTTAACTGAATGAGCCACCCAGGTGCCCCTAGGCAAATACACTGTAAGTAAAATAATTCAGGTTACAGAAAAGCATGGTGCCATTTTTGAAAAATTTCTGCACGTGGTGTGTTTGTGTGTACATGTGTGCATGCATGGAATGCTGACTACAAGAATGAGCTTCAGGGGCGCCTGGGTGGCTCAGTCAGTTAAGTGTCCAACTTCAGCACAGGTCATGATCTCGCGGTCCATGAGTTCGAGCCCCGCGTCGGGCTCTGTGCTGACCGCTCAGAGCCTGGAGCCTGTTTCAGATTCTGTGTCTCCCTGTCTCTCTGACCCTCCCCTGTTCATGCTCTGTCTCTCTCTGTCTCAAAAATAAATAAACGTTAAAAAAATTTTGAAAAAAAAAAAGAATGAGCTTCAAAATAATAACTATGGTTAGTTTGGGGTGGTAGGATTTCAGGAGATTTTAGCATTTTATAATTTATTACACTGTTTGTATGTTTTCTACAACCATGCATCATTGCCCTCAGTATACCAGAAACTGCAAGGAATCCTTGAAATGTGGAAATTAGATGGAACAAAACAAAAGATGGAAATCACAACCCAAAATGCCCAGGATAGGAGTGCTAGAATAGCTGCTCCGCTTTCAGAGGTAGCAAATATCATGAATAACAGGAAGCCTGGAGTAAATGAAGAGAGTGATTAGTTGGGTACTATAGGAGGAACACATACTGTTGCCCATAGCCTCTTCCTACTCTCAATGCTTTGCAGTAGCAATTGAAGCAAAAGCTTTTAGATGAATGCAGTACGTGTGGAAGCTCAAGCCAGGTGGTTGGGGACAGTGCCCACAGCCCACACCCAGGAAGAACAAGAAGCATTCAAACCCAGAAAACCAGCACTACACCAAAAATATGAGCGGACTCTCTCCAAATTCACTACCAGCTGGAGTACTAGCTGCCCCAACCCTGGCCCTATCAAGCTTTCTAAATTTGCACAGTAGAATGTCTAACAAGGAATCTCAAAATCAAACATAAGCACACAACAAAGAAACAACATCAAATACTTAAAGAAGACTTAGTAAAAAGTGAATTATAAAAAGAGTTATATTGGAGGCAGTCCAAGATGGCAGTGTAGGAAGACCCTGAATTCAGCTCCTCCCATTGACACATTGAATCTACACCTAAACATAAAGCAAGTGCTCCACAAGTAGAACCAGGGCTGACTGAATACCTTCTGCACAACAAACAATAGAGGAACCACGCAGAGAAGAGTGGGAGAAAAGGCAACATAGTAACAATGGGAACCTCATCCCCAAAGTGATGATATTACTGAGGCACCTGTGTGCAGACTTGCCTGCCCTGGGACACAGCAAAATAATAGCAGTTTAAAGGGTAACTAGACCATAAATGAATGATACCCATTTACTAGAGCATTTGCCAAATGGTGGAGGAGCTGTTGAAATTCTCTCTGAGGTTGGAGGCGCTGGCAAGTTCCAATGTTTATGTTTCATCTTCGCCTTGACAAGTGTTATGGAAGCAGGCTCCAGGCACTCTAGCCAGCCTGCTAGGGCCACCCTAGTAAGCCCCAAGTCCCTAGCTCACACCAGCTCCAGCTGTCCCCCAAAGGCAACCCTCTGCCCATGCCAGCTCCCCCACTCCAGCCATCCCACCAAGGCGACTCCAGTACTGCATGCTCCAGGACTCCCCTGTACAGTGTCGACCAAGCCATTTCACCAAGACTATCCCAGCGCAAAATGCACTGGGACACCCCCAGCCCACACCCACTCCAGCTCCAGCCATTCCGCCAAGGCAGTCAGGCATGGCATACTCTGGGACAACTGTAACAAAAGACAAAGATGGCATTACATGAGGATAAAAGGGTAAATTCCAGAAGAGGATATAAAATTCATAAATAATTATGCACCTAACACAGAAGGACCTAAATACATAAAACAAATATTAACAGACATAAAGGAAGATACTGACAGCAATACAATAACAGAGGGGCCTTTAACACCCCACTTACATCAATGGATAGATCATCCACACAGAAAATCAATAAGGAAATACTGGCTTTAAGTGACACATTAGAGCAGGTAGATTTAATAGATACATACAGAACATGTCATTCAAAAACTATGGAACACATATTCTTTTCAAGTGCACATGTAACATTCCCCAGAATAGATCACATGTTAGGCCACAAAACAAGTCTCAATAAATTTAAGTAGATTGAAAGTATTTTAACATTTCTCCTGACCACAATGATATGAAACTAGAAATCAGGTACAAAAAGATAACCGAAAAAACACAAAAGCATGGGGACTAAACAATATGTTACTAACCAATCAGTGGGTCGATGAAGAAGTCAAAAAATACTTTGAGACAAATGAAATGAGAAGCACAACTTTCCAAAACCTATGGGATGCAGCAAAAGCAGTTTTGAGAGGGAAGTTCACAGTGATACAGGTCTATCTCATGAAAGAATAATCCCAAATAAATATATAGCTTTGTACCTAAAGGAACTAGAAAAATAATAAGTTAGTAGGCTAACTTCCTTAGTTAGTATTAAAGAAATAATGAAGATCACAGTGGAAATAAGGGAAATGGACATTAATAAAACAATAGAAAAGATCAATGAAACTAAAAGCTGGTTCTTTGAAAAGATAAACAAAATCAATAAACCACTATCCAGACTCACCAAGAAAAAAGAGAGAGGGGAGAAACAAATGAAATCAGAAATAAGACAGAGTTATAACTGATACTACAGAAATACAAAGATCATAAGAGATTACTATGGGGGCACCTGGATGGCTCAGTTGGTTAACCATCTGACTTGGGCTCAGGTCATGATCTCACGGTTTGTGGGTTCAAGCCCGCATCGGGCTCTGTGCTGACAGCTCAGAGCCTGGAGCCTGCTTCCGATTCTGTGTCTCCCTCTCTCTCTGCCCCTCTCCCATTTGTGCTCGCTTTCTCTCTCTTCCTCTTAAGAATAAACATAAAAAAATTAAAAAAAATAAGAGGTTACTATGAACAATTATATGTGAACAAATGGGAAAATCTAGAAGAAATGGGTAAATTCCTAGAAACACACAACCTTCCAAGACTGAATCATGAAGTAGTAAAAAATCTGCATAGATTACACATAATGAAACTGAATAAGCAATCTAAAAACTTTCTTAAAAAACAAATGCTCAGGACCATATGTCTTCACAGGTGAATTATACCAAACATTTAAAGAAGAGTTAGTATCTATCAAATTATTCCAAATAATGGAAGAGGAAAAAATGCTTCCATACCCATTTTACAAGGCCAACATTACCCCAACACTAAACTCAGATAAAGACATCACAAAAAAGAAAATGACAGGCCAATATCCCTGATGAACATAGCTGCAAAAATCCTCAACAAAATATTAGCAACCTGAGTTCAAAAATACTTTAAAAAGATAATATGCTGTAATCAAGTGGGAACTATTCCAGGATGCAAGGATGATCTAACATCCATAAATCAGTAAATATGATATACTATGTTACAAAATGAATTATCAAAATTATATAATCAATTCAAGAGATTCAGAAAAAGCATTTGACAAAATTCAGATTTAATTTACAATAAAAATTCTCTACAATGTGGGTATAGAGGGACTAGGCCTCAACATAATAAAAGCCATATAAGCTAGGCCAGCTAACATCATGCTTAATGGTAAAAAGCTGAAAGCTCTCTCCTAAGATTAGCAACAAGACAAGGAAGCCCACTCTCACCACTTTTCTTCAGCATAGTATTAGAAAGCCTAGCCAGAGCATTTAGGCAAGAAAAGTAAAATTAAAGGCATTCAAACCAAAAAGGAAGAAGTAAAACTCACTATTTGCAGACTATGTGATATTATATAGAGAAAACCACCAAAAGAAAGATCCACCAAATAATTGTTGGAATTAATAAAGGAATTCAGTAAAGTTATAGCACTCCCAGTCAATATACAAACATCTGTTGCATTTCTATACAGTAACAACAAACAGTCATAAAGAAAAATTAAAAGACCATCTCATGGGGCACCTGGGTGGCTCAGTCAGTTGAGCATCAGACTTTGGCTCAGGTCATGAACTCGCAGTTTGTGAGTTTGAGCCCCACATCGGGCTTGCTGCTATAGCACAGAGCCTGCTTTAGATCTTCGGTCCCCCTCTCTCTCTGCCCCTTCTCTGTTTGTGCTCATTCTGTCAAAAATAAATAAATCTTTAAAAAAACCACACACACACAATCTCAGTTACAATTGCATCAAAAGGAACAAAACCTAGGAATTAATTTAACCATGGAGATAAACTACCTGTACACTGAAAACTGTAAGACACGGATGTAAGAAATTGAAGAAGATAAAAATGGAAAAATATTCCATGCTCATGTACTGCAAGAATTAATATTGTTAACATTTCCATAGTACTTGAAATAATCTACAAATTCAATACAACCCCTATCAATATTCCAATGGCATTTTTCACAGAAACAGATAAACAATCACAAAATTTGTATTGAACCACAAAAGACCTAAAATAGCCAAAGCAATCTTCAGAGAGAAGACCAAAGCTGGAGGCATCACCCTCTTCAATTTGAGACTATACTGCAAAGCTATAGTAATTAAAACTGTATGATACTGGCATAAAAACAGACACATAGCTTAATGAGCACAGAAGTAAGTCCACACAGATATGGTCAATTAACTTATAACAAGGAAGCCAAGAATATACAATGGGGAAAGGACAGTCTCTTCAATAAATGGTGCTGGGAAAACTGGACAGCTACATACAAAAGAATGAAGCTACAACACCATCTTACACCATATACAAAAATCAACTAAAAATGGATTAAAACTTGAATGTAAGATTTAAAACCATAATACTCATAGAAGAAAACATAGGTGGTAAGCTCCTTGACATCATCTTGGTGATGATTTTTTTTGGATTTGACACCAAAAGCAAAGGAAAAATGTAGAAACAAACAAGTAGGACTACATCAAACTACAAAACACAACAAAGGAAGCAATCAACCAAATGATAAGGCAACCTACCCAATGGGAGAAAATATTTGTAAATCACGTATCTGATAAGGGGTTAATATCCAAAATATACACAGAACTAATGCAACTAAAAAGCAAAAAACCAAACAATCTGATTTTAAAATGGGCAGACGATCAGAATAGACATTTTCCCAAAGACAACATACAGATGGCCAGCAGGCATGTGAAAATATGCTCTATAAAACTAATCATCAGGGAAATGCAAATTAAAACCATAATGAGATATTCCCTCATGTTTGTTAGAATGGCTATTATCATAAAGACAAAAAATAAGTTTGGTGAAGACAGAGAAAAGGGAATTCTCGTGCCACCAATCCTGTTGGTAGGAAGGTAAACTGGTGCAGCCACTAAGGAAAACAGTATGGAGGTTCTCAAAAATTAAAAATAGAACTACCAATGATCCAGAAATTCCACTTCTGGGTATTTCTTCAAAGAAAATGAAAATAGAAGCCTGAAAAAAATATCTGCACTCCATGTTTACTGTAGCATTTATAATAACCAAGATATGGAAAGAACCTAAGTGTCCATCAATGGATAAATGGGTAAAGAAAATATGATACACACACACACAGACACACACACACACAGTGGAATGTTATTTAGCCAAAAAAAGAAAAAAGTTCTGTCATTTGTGACAACATGGATGGACTGTGAGGACATTATGCTAAGTGAAATAAGTCAGACAGAGAAAGACAAATCCCATATGATATCACTTGTATGTGTAATCTTAAAACACACACACACACACACACACACACATAAGCTCATAGATACGGAGAACAGATTGGTGATTTCCAGAGGTGGGGGATAGGGGATGGGCAAAATGGGTGAAGAGGGCCAAAAGTTACAAACTTCTAATTATAAAATAAATAAGTCATGGGGATATAATGTACAACATGAGGACAATAGTTAATAATACTGTATTGAGTATTTGAAAGCTGCAAAGGAGATCTTAAAAGATCCCATCACAAGAAAACAAATTTTTAATTATGTATGGTGATGGCGGTTAACCAGACATCTTACTAACCGTTAACTTACTGGGGTGATCATTTTGTAATATATACAAACATTGAATCCTTATGTTTGTATACCTCAAAATAACATAATGTTATGTCTATTAATTATATTTCAATAAAAAATTACAAAATGCAAGTAATAGCACATCTTTGGCTTGTTACAGAAATGCCATAAGGAAAACACCTAGATTATTGCCTGGTATATAAGAGATACCCAAATAAATATTTACTCTTGTTATTGATGTATTCTACTTTCTAAGAATTTATAGTCTAGTTATGGAGATGAGACTTTAAATAGCAAATCAAAGGTTGAAAAGGAGTTTAAGATAACAAGAGAAGAGATAGTATAGTGTATACTATTATAAATAAGTATGGATTATAAATTTTCTGAGAGTCAGAGAAAGCATAAACCTCAGGCCACAGTGTCCACATAAGGCTTTCCAAATGTGTGATGCTCCATAGCTATTATTTTTTTATGGACTCTAGACTTCTCTTTCTCCAGTTTCTGCCATCAGGTCCTTTGCATGGGTCTCAGGTTAAGGCCCAGCACATAGTATGTGCTCAGTAAGTGTTAATGCCTCTCAGGGCAGACGTAAATCTATCAAAGTAATTTCATTCGGTTTGATTTACTAAATATCTGTGCAAGCTGAAGTTAAAAAGGGCAGCCGTTTACCAACCTGGGGGAAATCCAGCAACACAGATTACACACATTAATTACCACTCTGCAAAGCTCTCTCTGGCTTTGATCCACTACCAAATGTGTCGGTTTTTGAAATGTTCATTAAGAGAACACACATATGATCATGGCTTCGTTATGGCTCCACTTACATTGGTGCAAGCTGACACGGACATGGTAGGGGAGTAACAGTGAACTTGCACAAGTAAGTTTATAACCCACCCGAAATCAGAAAACTGCAGTGGGGCACCTTTTCATAGTTCACCAATGTAGTCAGTGGTTTTATTAGCTCATAAACTGGGAATGAATGTACAGAGGCTGTCAAATTGGTGCCAATTTTACACAACTCCAATTAATTTTCAAACCATAATGACTAGAAAAAATGAGAGTATGATGGAGTAATCGAGGGAAGAGAGAACAGGACTTCTCTTCCTCCCTTTTAAATGGGATTAATATGGGTTGTATAAGGTTTATGTGTCTCATATAACAGAAGTTTTACAGATGGGGGAGGAAGGGAGACTGCTCTGATAGACTGATGTCCACAACAAGTAGCACAAGAGAAGCGTCCTCAGAGTAGAGTCGTGGCCTATTTCCCCCAGGTTGGTAAACAGCTGCCCTTTTTAACTTCAACTTGCACAGATGTTTAGTAAATCAAACCAAGTGAAATTACTTTGATAGATTTATGTCTGCCCTGAGAGGCATTAACACTTACTGAGCACCTACTATGTGCTGGGCCTTAACCTGAGACCCAAGTGATCAAAGCTGAGCAAGGTACAATCCCTGTCCCTGAAGCACTCGCCATATAATAAGGGCCACCACCAAGAGAATAACCAAGGACAATGTGGTAACACCTATGAGAAGAGCACATTCAACTATATGAGGATGCCAATTAGGACATTCTAAGAATTGGCAAGTAAGGATGCCACGCTAGAAACCAACGGGCAACAGGCACCTCATATTCTAAAGAGAGCCACAAAACAAATGGAGAGACCTTCTGTCACCTCAGTGTTCTTCAAGGATTGCTTCCTGCACTGCGAACATAATGGACAAAGGTTTGATGGTAAAAGACAACAATGTCTGATATTTATATCAGAGCCAGGGAGTGAGAGAATATTAGGGTTCTTGGCTACAAACAACAGGACCCTCTCCAGATTGTTTTAGGAAAAGAGATTTATTAAAGGAGATAAGGCAGATTATAGATTCCTTGAGGTGGCTAGAGAAATCAGGCTTGGAGGTTACACAGCTAGCAACTCATCTGCTGACAGGCAACACTTGCACGGAGACCTCTGCCAACTCGAGGTTCCGTTGTCAGGCAAGGCCATTCTGTACTCCTCTTCCTTCCTTACAAAGCTCTCTTCCTAATTGGCCTTGCTTGACTGCATCTCATTGATAGGAGCTAATCTTGGGACACCGTAGTCACAATGGAAGCCAGAAAGGTGAGCTCTGGTTTCTGGCCTGAATCAGTGGGAAATCACCAACATATAGAAATAGTGTTCAAAAAATATCAAGTGTCCACAAAGACAGCCACTCCAGAGGGTTTTTTTTTTATGTTTGTTTTTAACTTTCAATGGTGAGATGTGACTAGCACTACTAAAGAATGAAAATTTCTGCTGAAAATATCTCTAACAAACATACATCTCTTGGTGCATCTGGGTGGCTCAGTCGGTTAAGCAATCCAACTTTGGCTCAGGTCATGATCTCACAGTTCATGGGTTCGAGCCCCATTTCGGGCTCTGGGCTGACAGCTCATCACCTGGAGGCTGCTTCAGATTTTGTGTCTCCCTCTCTCTCTGCTCCTCCCCCTACTCATGTTCTGTCTCTCTCAAAAATAACTAAACACTAAAAAAATTTAAATATACACCTCTTTGGTTTATATCACCTGCTTTTAATTACTGAGCAATTGCCACTGACAATCATTATAAGCCAGTCAGGAAGGAAATTATTGTGAGACAAAATTCGTATTTTCCCTAAAATTAAAAAGAGAGGGGAATATAAAACTGGCAGTATACATATAATTATATTATTATTATTATTATTATTATTATTATTATTATGAGAGAGTACAAGTGAGGGAGAGGGGCAGAGAATCCTTTTAAGTTTATTTATTTGAGAGAGAGTGTACACATGCAAGGGAGGGGAGGGAGAGAAGAGTAAGGGGGGGAGAAGCAGAGAGACAGAAGGAGAGAGAAAGAATCCCAAGCAGGCTCTGCACTGTCAGCACAAAACCAGATGTGGGTCTCGAACTCACAAATGTGAGATCATGACCTGAGTTGAAGTCAAGAGTCAGATGCGTAACCAACTGAGCCACCCAAGTGCCCCATGGGAGACAGAATCTTAAGCAGGTTCCACACTCAGTGAAGAACCCAATGCAGGGCTCGATCCCATGACCCTGGGTGGAATCATGACCGGAGACAAAATCGAGAGTTGGGTGTCCGACAAAACTGAGCCACCCAGGTACCCCCACATGTAAATATATTAATGCCAACTTACTACCTTAGATGAAACCGAGCAAAACAAGGAAACGCTAAAAGAAATTCTTCAGAGGAAGTGTTGAGGCTGTTTTGTTCTAAGGTCTTTTGGATCTTGCCAGAGTGTAGTCCCTGGGAGTGTACAGCCATTGAGGAAGGGGCTGAGGGTTGTTCCAGTTCTAATTCCCACTTTCCTCACATTCTTGGGTATTTAAAATGTTTCCATAGAAAACTGTGGTCATCTGTTAGGTGGAAGGGTTTCATCTGATTTGAGAGAAAGGTAAATTTTACTGCTAGCAAAGCCATCTAAATGTTAAAGAAGAAGGGTGGACAGCAGACCAGGGCCTGTGTTCAGTAATCCATGAAGAGTGTGTTTGTGAGTGGGATTTGGGGGCCTCCATCCAAAACCTTGTTTGGTCATTTTGTGTATTTTGACTTTTCATTGAAGTAGAGCATACATACAGAAAAAGGCACATACACAGCTCACTGAATTTTATGAAATAAATATCCATGAAACCAGTACCCAGATCAAGATTAAAAACATTACCTTCAGGCAGGCTTCATGAATGCTGACTTGTGCAGTTGCATGGGACCCATACCTACAAGGTCTCTGCACTTGATTTAACGCTCTACTGCAGCTGTCTTGAAATTCTTAGTAATTTTTAGCAAGGGTCCTATGTTTTTCTTTTGTACTGGGTCCTGCAAATTATATAGCTGGTCCTGCTCACCAGCATCCCAGAGCCCCCCATCCTCATGCCTTTTACTAGTCACTAACTCTCCCTGTCACTGTTTTCAGATCCTGTTTTTCCACTTTATGTAAAAGAAACAATACAATGTGTGCTCTTTTGTGACTGACTCCATTTATGAAGCATTATGTTTTTCAAATGTTCTCACGTATTGTGTGCAGTTGTAGGTCATTTATTCTCATTGCCATATCATGTTGCATTGTGTGGATATACAATTTATTTATACATTCTACTGGTGATGGGCATTTGGGTAGTTGCCAGTCTGGGGATATTTCCTATAGTAGCACTGCTGTTCTTGTATATGTATTTGCTTATTTGTTCATGGTTTTAAACTAGGAAAATTTAATGTTAGGTATAGCACTTAAAAATATCTTTATGTATGGTTTTAGGCTGCCAGTTTTGGTAAAAGTCTCCATGTTTAAATTAGAGAAGTAAATATTTGCTCAAAACAGTAAGATATCTGGTATACTCTGGACACAGTTTAAGATACGATACACACTGTAAGAGAATATTTGTGCACTACAACCACAGCAGACACAAAATTTTCCAGTTTTATCCTCTCAATTTATTTTTGCTATGTACACATCTTTTAACAAAAATATGTGTGATATTATGCAGCCATAAGAAAGGATGAAACTATGTCATTTGTGACAACATGGATGGACCTAGAGGGTATTATGCTAAGTGAAATAAGTCAGACTGAGAGTGACAAGTACCATACGATTCCACTCATATGTGGAACCTAAAAAAATGAATAAACAAACAACAAAACGAAGAACCAGATTTAAATACAAAGAAGAAAATGATGGTTGCTCAACAAATGGTGTTGGGAAAACTGGACAGCCACATGCGAAAGAATGGAACTGGACTACTTTCTTTCACGATACACAAAAATAAACTCAAAATGGATTAAAGACATAAATGTGAAACCTGAAACCATAAAAATCCTTGAAGACAGCACAGGCGGTAATGTCTCTGATATCACCTGTAGCAACATTTTTCTAGATGTGTCTCCTGAGGCAAGGGAAACAAAAGCAAAAATAAACTATTGGGACTACATCAAGATAAAAAGTTTCCGCACAGCGAAGGAAACAATCAACAAAACTAAAAGGTAGATTATGGAATGGGAGAAGGTATTTGCAAATGACATATCCAATAAAAGGTTAGTATCCAAAATATATAAAGAACTGATACAACTCAACGCCCAAAAAACAAATAAGCCAATTAAAAATGGGCAGAAGACACAAATAGATACTTCTCCAAAAAAGACATCCAGATGGCCAAAAGACACATGGAAAGATGCTCAACATCACTCACCATCGGGGAAACACATTTCAAAACTACAATGCAATATTACCTCACATGTGTCAGAATGGCTAAAATAAAACACACAAGGGACAACAAGTGTTGGTGAGGATGTGGAGAAAAAGGAACCCTTTTAGACTGCTGGTGGGAATGCAACTGGTGCAATGTGACTGGTGCAGTCACAATGGAAAACAGTATGGAGGTTCCTCAAAAAGTTAAAAACAGAACTACCCTATGACCCAGAAACTGTGCTACTAGGTATTTACCCAAAGAATACAAAAATACTACTTCAAAGGTATACATGTACCCCTATGTTTATAGCAGCATTATCTACAATAGTCAAATTATGGGAAGAGCCCTAGTGTTCATTGACTGATGAGTGGATACACACACACACACACACACACACACACACACACACACACACAGGAATATCACTCAGCCATAAAAAGAATGAAATATTACCATTTGCAGTGATGTGGATGGAGCTAGAGAGTATTATGTTAAGCAAAACAAGTCAATTAGAGAAAGACAAATACCATATGATTTCACTCATGTGGAATTTAAGAAACAAAACAAATGAGCAAAGGGGGAAAAAAAGAGACAGGCAAACCAAGAAACAGACTCTTAACTATAGAGACTATGGTACCTGATGGTTACCAGAGAGGAGGTGGGTGGCAAGATGGGGGAAATAGGGGATGGGGATTAAAGAGTACAATTATCATGATGAAAGAAAGAAAGAAAGAAAGAAAGAAAGAAAGAAAGAAAGAAAGGGAGGGAAGGAGGGAGGGAGGGAGGGAGGGAGGGAGGGAGGAAGGGAGGGAGGAAGGAAGGAAGGAAGGAAGAAAAAGAAAGAAAGAAAGAAAGAAAGAAAGAAAGAAAGAAAGAAAGGAGGGAGGGAGGAAAAAAAAACAAGAAAAAATGATGGTTGTCAGAGGGAAGGAGGTCGGGTATGGCCAAAATGGGTGCAGAGGAGTGGGAGATACAGGCCTCCAGTTATGGAATGAATAAGTCACGGGACTAAAAGACACAGAATAAGGAATATAGTCAATGGTATTCTAATAGCATTGTATGGTGACAGATTGTAGTTACATAGTGCTGAGCATAGCATAATATATACACTTGTCAAATCACCATGTTGTACACCTGAATAACATTGTGTGCCAACTACATTCAAGTAAAAAATATAAAATATTTTTAAGTTAAAATTAAAAAAAATATGACATACACCTAAGCATGGAATTGCTGGGTGATAGGGCATGTGCATATTCAGCTGTAGTAGACATTACCAAGTTGTCTTCCAAACTAATTATACAAAAGTGCACCCCCAGCAGCAGCGTTTGCAGTTCACCTCCTCGCTGGGCCTTGTTTTAAGTCCTATGCTATGATGACATCTGCTGGTGGTTAGTGTGACCCTCTCACACCAAAGCTGTTAGATGTAGGAAATAACAGTTCTTTTTAAGATGTGAAGATTTTACCTTTCCCACCCTAGATCCAGTTGAATGCATTCATTTTTATGTTTCATGTTATGCATCTAGAGGGGAAAACTCAAGGGTATAAAGAATATGTATTAAACATGCACAGAACTTTCTACAACAGAGCCGCTATAGCACCAAGACCCATGGCGAGGGTCAGAAGAGGTTAACATAGGATTATAGTTAGATATTGGGCCCTTCAAATTTTTATCTTACCAAATTTTCCATGTCAAAATGTACTCAAGTGCTATTGGTAATTCATCAGATGTATAACATATTTGGAGAAAGCCCATTTACTAGGAATAGAGTAGTTGTTGAGGACTGCATGTTGAATAATATAAATATGTCCCCTTCCCTCTGGGAGCTTACTATCTAGCTGGCAGAGAACTATACAACTTCTACTTAAAAGTGTGACCACTATTAAGATAGGTCCACATATTATTGGTTAAAGATGTACACTTAAGTTAGACTGCTGGGGTTTGGAGTCTGACCCCATGCTTAATAGCTTAATGGTATAAAGCAAGTTTTTTTAAACTACTTTGTATTTCAGCTTCTTCATATATAAATGGGGGATAATAACAGAACAGACCTCATAATGATTTTGTGAAGATTCAATGAGTGTAAATGTACTTAGCATTAGTGACCAACACATAAGTGCCATTTGAGGTTATTGCCATTATCATCGTGTTTAGGGAAGTGTAGGGTTAGGGAAAGTTAGAAGAGGACAAAAAGGAATAAAGACTGTATTTGAAAAAAAAAAAAGAGGGACGCCTGGGTGCCTCAGTCAGTTAAACCTCTGACTTCTGCTCAGGTCATGATCTCACGGCTCGTGAGTTCAAGCCCTGTGTCAGGCTCTGTGCTGACAGCTCAGAGCCTGGAGCCTGCTTCAGATTCTGTGTCTCCCTCTCTCTCTGCCCCTCCCCTGCTCGCTAGCTCACTCTCTCTCTCTGTCTCAAAAATAAATAAAAACAGTAAAAAAAAGTTTAACAACAACAACAACAAAAAAGAAATGAAGACTGCATTTGAATGTCTAGGTCAGGTAGGCTTGGGTTAAAAAGAGGGAAGAAGACAATTTCCTTGATCAAGTAATGTATATGAAACTTAACTAATTGCAAGCATTAGTGAAGGAATGGAACTCTGCATACCTTCTTAGTTCTATCTCTGTTCAAGTTATCCATTGCTGCATAACAAATCATCCTAAAATTTACTAGCTGAAGACAACAATTCATGCAGACCCTCATGGTTCTATGTGTTGATTCTGCTTAGCTGGATGTGTCTCACTTAGAGCCTATTGTTTGGTTGGAATCAGATGCTGGCTAAGGCAAGAGTTTTCAGAAGGCTCTATTGGGAGGGATGTCAGAGATTTTGCACTCACAAAGCTGGCAGTTGCTGTTGGGCTGTTGACAGGGAACATAACTAAGTCTCTTGACTAGAGCATCTACAAGTCCTCTACATGGCTTGAGTTTCTCACAGAATGGCAACGGGGTCCAGAGAGAAGGGTTTCCCCAAAGTGAGCATTCCAAGGGCCCAGGTAGAAGTTGCCAGGCTTCTGAGACCTACCTACAGGCCTTAAGTCCCAGAATGCCACTTCTACCATATTCCATTAGTTAAACAGAGCCATCCCAGAGTCAGTGTGGGATGTGACTGCACAAGGCCAGGAATACTAGGAGGTGAATCATTGGGGGCCATCTTGTAAACTGGCTGCCATTACCAGGAATTCCTACACTGGAGGTGAAGTCAGAGTCACAGGCTGTAACTCAGACCCTATCAACTAGCTAATCACTCTGGGACTTGCCTTTCTCATTTGCAAGTTAAAGGGACTAGACCAGATGACCATTAGTATCCCTTATAACCCTATGATTCTCCATGTATTTCTCAGTCACTAAGTATCTTTTTATCCTAAGCCCCTTTTGTTTTTAGTCCATTTAATAACACTCACCATTTAATGAGGATGTTGTTTATTAGATGCTATTTGTAGAAGCCTACAAAATTTTGCAGAAGCAATTAGTAACTGGAATCAAATATGTTCTTTTTTTTTAAAGCATTTTTTACATGTTTATTTATGAGAGAGAGAGAGAGAGAGAGAGAGAGAGAGAGAGAGAAAGAGCGAGCAAGCAGGGGAGGGGCAGAGAGAGAGGGAGACACAGAATCTGTATCAGGCTCCAGGCTTCTGAGCTGTTAGCATAGAGCCTGATGCAGGGCTTGAACTCACGAACCGTGAGTTCATGACCGGAGCCAAATTTGGCTGCTTAACCAACTGAGCCACCCAGGTACCCCATCAAATATGTTTTTTATGGAAACCTCCAAACCACCTATTTTTTGTGTGCAGCCCTACTGTCTTATGCTACTAAAATTAAAAATTGTGTCAGATAAATGGTAGATAAATTGGCAGGGGACTCCTCAATTTTTATCATCATAATTAATTTTAAACTTCCACATGCATGCCTGAATCACTGATTCTCAGAATTCTGAGTGAGTTCCAACATTAGAGTGTGGCTGTTTATATTTTAAGTTTAAACTAACAAAATCAACATTTATCAGAAACATAAACAGGACTAGAACATAGCATTACGTAACTGTCTGCCAAAAAGTGCCATTTTTACAGAGAGTAGTATTTTCACTATTGAATGAATTGAGTTCATCATGTGCCAGTGGGGTGCCTCTGGAACTTGTTTCTCTTTATTCTGCAATCTCAGGTTCCCAACTTTTTGCCCCAAGGTTTGGTTCACTTCTTTGGATGCAAGAGGCAGCCTGTGGATCTTCTGTAACCAAAGAAATCACTTCATGCTCAGCTTCTTGCCATTTTATGGACAGAAGACTACAGGTGTTCCTTTGAGGTCTGGCTATAATGTTCATCAAAAAAATTTTTTTTCCCTTTATTGATGTCACAGCCTCAGAGCTGGAAACAATGAAAAGTTGGGTTAGTTTCCAGAATGCTTCTCTTAGACCAGACAGACACCATTATCATCACCTTCTTGTTTCCTTTCTCCTGTTGGGTAAACCCACTATACAGTCTCTACACAGAGACGTTTTTACTTCTCATAATTTCAGTGTCCTGAATCACATGTGCTGAGACTAGTTTAGATTCTGCCATGAAACTTTTCTAAGGTTGTCCCTATCTCCTTAGAATCTTATTTTGTAAGTTATTTTTTTATTTAAAAAATGTGTATTTATTTATTTTTGAGAGACAGAGCACGAGCAGGAGAGGGGCAGAGAGAGAGAGGGAGACACCGAAACTGAAGCAGGCTCCAGGCCCTGAGCTGTCAGCACAGAGCCCAACGCGGGGCTCGAACTCACCAACCGTGAGATCACAAGCTGAGCTGAAGTCAGTTGCTTAACTGACTGAACCACCCAGGTGCCCCTATAAGGAAGTTATTTACAAATTTTGCTGTTACCACTTTCAAAGAAAACCTGTGTTACAGTAGTTTTTGGTTTGTTTGTTTGTTCAAACCAAATAAACTTTAGTTCAATTTAGTAAATGAGTGAGACTTGCAGGACTGCCAATCAGTAAACTAATTTCTCTAATACGGTATAATTTGGAATGCCTGCAACATTTCAGTCTACTTTCCTATTCCTAAATTGGGGTGTGAAATTAAGGGCTAACGTATAAATCTTCCAGGATTTTAGACATCTTATTAAGAGAGAAGTTGCCTTCCTTTGCCTCCTGAACCATTTGCATAAAGGTACAACATATCCTGTGAGCCTCCTCACCAATGCTCGCTCGCTCTCTCTCTCTCTCTCATACACACACACACACACACACACACACACACACACCACTAATGTATAATTTCAAGTTCCTGCCACCACTTTCAAACTCATTTGAAAAATTAAACTATTTTAGACACTCAGAAGTCCTTGATTATGACTATGGTTTATTATTTATAAACTAATACATACATGTTCATTTACCTGAAACAAAACAACAAATGGAACACTTGACTACCAAAATTTACTAACTCCAGAGACAATGTCAACTTCAGGGAGAAAGTTGGATGACTTCTCCAACTCACACCCAAAATTGACAGAAATAACTTCATCCTGATTATCGCCCTCAGGCTATTTAGAGCAAGCTGAGCCATTTGTAACGCTTAAAAATCCTACAAGCGTATTCTACCATCCATTAGTTCTGTTTTTATGATCAAAGAAATTTAAATGCAATGCTATAAACTTCGGAAGGGCAATTGTAAAATGAAATTTACATGTGGCAGTGAGCTAAAGAAGTTAATGTCTAATATTTCATTGTGTTTGAGCAAAATCATCTTCTAATTTAGTTCAAAGTTCCATTCTTAGTGAAAGAACATTATCAACAATAAACAAATGCAGTTTACATTTCAAAGTGACTTTTTTACATGTAATTCTTATGTTTAAGTGGCCTCATTTTCACAGAAACAATAGAGGATGAAAAAACAGGCACTGATCTTGAAGGCCTCAATTAGACTCTAAGCACTGCCACACTTTGGCGGAGTGATTGTGGGCAAGTTCATCTCTCTGAGTCTGTTTTGTCACCTGCACACTGAGAGCATTGGACTGGTATGTTAGGTAGGACGTAAGTTATCTCTTTCTCTCATGTAGATGTCTAGGTACAAGCATCAGCGGGTAGTGTGGTAACAGGACCCCAGAAGCCTCCCATCTTGCTATTCCCTTTGTAAGGCAATGTCCTCGCCTACATGGTCCATTACCATCTCTGCATTCCACCCAGCAGATAAAGGGAATTGGAAAGGGGAGAAAACTTATTACTTCAGTTCACATCCCATTGGTCAGAACTTAGTTACCTGGCCCAATTAGCTGCAAGAGATACATGGCATACAAGTGTTTGTACTGGGTAGCCTCGTGCCCAGCTAAATACTGGAACTTCTATGAAGTCCAAAGAAGAGATAGAAAAAATATTGGGGGACAATTGGCAATGTTTACTTACCACAATAAGATAGCCTTTGAAGTCTCATCTAGGGCTACACTTCTCAGGTTCTAAGCTGTGATTTTTGCTTTCAAATATAGAGTCTTTGGATTTGTAAATTCTGCTCTTAGGAGATAGTTTATGAACTAATTAGGAAATAAAGATATGCTACTAACAGATGAAAAGTGGTATTTTATAAGAATATCAGCAGACTTCCCACTGATATAGATTGAGAAGACATGCCAGGCTTTCCCTCAAATGGTCACTGATGTGTACATTGAGCTACATGGATTTGCCAATACTTAAAGTATTCTGATTTACAAAAGAATTCCATATGATTCAACCTTAATATATTCATATGCTTCATGTAGAAGGAGTATGCCAAACACCTAAGGATAATTCTAAAATAACTGCCAATCATAGTTAAATAAGGTATGACTAGTTCAAGAAAAATTTAAAAACTGGGTTCTTCATAGTATAGTTAACCCCTGAACAACATAGGTTTGAACTTCATGGATCCACTTATGCACGGATTTTTTTTTCTATAAATATATTAGAAAAATTTTTGGAGATTTGCGACAATTTGTAAAATCTCTCAGACACACCATGTGTTAGGGACATATCAAAAATTCATAAAAAGGTAGGTTTACCAGGAATGCATTAAATATAGATATTAGCCTATTTTATCATTTACTATCATAAAATACATAAATCTATTATAAAAAATGAACATTTATTGAATCTTATGCACACTTACAGAACATACATGGCACCATTTGTAGTTGAGGGAAATGGAAACAAATGTAAAGATGCAATATTAAATCATAACTGCATAAAAGTAACTGTAGTACAAATTGTACAACTGTAACAGTGTCACAGCCACCTCCTGTCGCTCTTGTCATGAGCTCAAGTGTTGCGAGTATTCACTTAAAACACCATGAGCTACTAACCGTCTCCATGTGAGCAGTTTATCTCTCCAGTAAATTGTGTATCATGGCAAAAAGTGGTTTCTTGTGGTTCTCATGTATTTTTCATCATGTTTAATGCAATACCTTAAACCTTGAATAACAGCATGGGATCCATACACGGTGGCACCAGTGATGCTGGAAGTGTTCCCAAGAAGCAGAGAAAAGCTATGACATTCCAACAAGTTGAATTGCTTGATATATACTGTAAATTGAGGTCGGCAGCAGCAGGTGCCCATTCTTTCAAGATAAATGAATCCAGCAGAAGGATCATTGTAAAAATAAAAAAGGAAGTTTGTGAAGCCATGACTGCAGCAATGCCAGCAGGTGTGAAAACCCTGCGCTTTTTGCAAAATATCTCTATCTTGTATTGAAATGTAGCTTTTATGTAGGTACAGGGTTGTTGTAGGAAAGGCATACCTATGGATTCTAATAGGATTTGGGAAAAAACAAAGTCATTATACAACAACTTAAAGCAAAAGGAAGGTGAAGGATCTAAAGCTGGAGAATTTCATGCCAGCAACGGATGGTTTGATAATTTTAGAAAGAGGTTTGGCTTAAAAAACAACGTCAGGATAAGGGGCGTCCGGTGGCTCAGTTGGTTAAAAAATGTCAAGACAAGAGAGGAGAAGCAGCTTTTGCCGACAAAGAGGCAGCAGATGAGTTCCCAGACACCATGAAGAAAATTATTAAGGAGAAAGACTATCTGCCTGAATAGGTTTTTAAACAGACAAAAGTGCCCTATGCTAGAAAAAAAATGCTTTATTAGTAAGGAAATGAGCACCAGGATTTAAGGCAGGAAGAGATAGGCTAACTACTGTTTCGTGCAAATGCAGTTATGATCAGGAGTGTCCTTATTTATAAAGCTTCTAACCCCGGAACCTTGAAGGGAAAGATGAACACTGGCTGCTAGTCTTCTACTTGTACAACAAGAAGGACTGGACAATGAGAACGCTTTTTGTAGACTGGTTCCATCAGTGCTTGCCCCTGAGGTCAGGAAGTACCCAGCCTGTAAGAGATTGCCATTTAAAGTTCTTTTGATATTGGACAATGGCCCCGGCCACCCAAAACCCCATGAGTTTGACACCAATGGTGTCAAAATGGTCTGCTTGCCCCCAAACGCAACATCTCTAATTCAGCCTCTGGATCAGGGGGTCACAAGGACACTTACGGCTCATTGCACACATACACCATGGGAAGGATCGTCAACACTATGGTAGAGAACTCCGAACATCCTGAAGAATTCCACTACTGAAGATGCCATTGTTATGACAGGAAAAGCCATGAAAACCATCCAGCCCAAGACAATAAATTCCTGCTCGAGAGAACTGTGTTCAGTGTTTTGCATGACTTTATAGGATTTATACAGAGCCAGTCAAGGAAATCATGAAAGAGATCGTGTCTATAACAAAAATGGTGGGGAATAAAGGGTTTCAAGGTTTGGAACTTGGAGAAATTCAAGACCTAACAGACATCACCCCAGAGGAATTAACAGAAGACGACTTGCAGGACATGAGCGCTTCCAAACCAGACAATGCCAGACAACGAGGAAGAAATGTAGAGGTAATGGTGCCAGGACACAAATCGATGCTAGACAGTCTGGCAGAAGGGTTTCAATTATTCAAGACTGCTTTTGACTTCTTTTCTGACATGAACCCTTGTGTGTGTCCACACAAAAAGAACAAACCTTTTAGAGTCTCTAAAAGAAAAGAAGTGAGCTTTATTCGAGTCCAAGTTAGGGCAGCCGTCCGAGATACACAATCCTCACAAAGAAAAGAGTGCTTCGGGGAAGGCACACTTGGTGTAGGGTTATGTACTTTTCCTACGTAAAAAGTTACAAATCACCATAACACAAGACATTCCAGAAAGTTATAGACCTTACTTTAAGCTTTTAGTATGAGCAGATCTGTATGACTTCAGTCTCATTAGCACCAGGGAGGTTTTACTCTTCTCTTTATGTTTGGAATGTTCTCTTGTAGGTCATTTGTCAACAAATCAGACCTACAATGTGTGCTCAAGGCAGAAAGAGCACCCACGCTCTGATGTTTTGCCAAATCATTCTGACCTTGGTAAATGTTAAAATATACCTTCCATGAGACCCCATGAGCAGGACCCACAAACATTAAATGTTGAAAATTTCCTTTATTTTATCATATGATATAGGTACTTGTTTTGGAAAGCAAAATTACGAAAGGGAACACTGAAAGAAGGATTGGTGTCATACAGAAACAGTTTTGGAGACACGAAAAAGAAAAAAAATGTCAGAAATTATGATGTGTTTCTATAAACTTACACTGGGTGTGCCTGTGTCTCCTGCCTTCTCTTGCACCTCCTCCCTCTTTCTGCCTCTGCCACCCCTGAGACAGCAAGACCAACCCCTCCTTCTCCTCAGCCTGCTCAACACGGAGACCGAGATGAAGATCTTTACAGTGATCCACTTCCACTTAATGGATAGTAAATAATCACCATGCTGGGCACGCCTGGGTGGCTCAGTTGGTTGAGTGTCCAACTTTGGCGCAGGTCATGATCTTGCAGTTAGTGAGTTCAAGCCCCGCGTCGGGCTCTGTGCTGACAGCTTGGAGCCTGCAGTCTGCTTTGGATTCTGTGTCTCCCTCTCTGTACCCCTTCCCTACTCATGCTCTGTCTCTCTCTGTCTCTCAAAGATGAATAAACGTTAAAAAAAATTTAAAAAAAATCACCATGCTGTACAGTTAATAAACTTAGCTGTTGCATATGTAAGTGTCTTCTTGTGAAAATCTAATAACTGTACCACAAGAAAAGTATGTTTTTGTCATCATCATGATCTAAGCATTCATCATGTAGAACACTGTGTGCGACACTTGGAAGTGGACAACGTATCCTTCCATAGGCATATGGTGAGTGGTATTTAATATAAAAAGAATAGTGTGTTAGTTTTCCTACTGTTTTATAACTTTGCTTTCAAAGAGTTATATTACCATACAGTATGCCTCCCCTCATAACTGGAGAAACTGTATCAGCCTATCATCACAGGAGGATTTTTTAAAATGTAACAATGTTTCCAATACTGTATCATGAATATGACTATAATACTGTACTGCATGCCATAACATTTTATAAAGATTCACTCATTAGTGTATAGGCTAGGCTACCATAAGGCAATCCTATCAATTACACTAGGCTTCAAGGGAAACAAAAGCAAAAATGAACTACTGGGACCTCATCAAAATAAAAAGCTTCTGCACAGCGAAGGAAACAATCAGAAAAACAAAAAGGCAACTGACAGAATGGGAGAAGATATTTGCAAATGACATAGCAGATAAAGGGTTAGTATCCAAAATCTATAAAGAACTTCTCAAACTCAACATCCAAAAAACAAATCATCCAGTGAAGAAATAGGCAAAAGACATGAATAGACACTTTTCCAAAGAAGACATCCAGATGGCCAACTGACACATGAAAAAATGCCCAACATCACTCATCATCAGGAAATACAAATCAAAACCACAATGAGATACCATCTTACACCCGTCAGAATAGCTAACAGTAACAAATCAGGCAACAACAGATGTTGGCAAGGATACAGAGAAAGAGGCTCTCTTTTGCATGTTGGTGGGAATGCCAGCTGGTGCAGCCACTCTGGAAAACGGAATTCAAGTTCTTCAAAAAACTAAAAATAGAACTACCCTACGACCCAGCAATGGCACTACTAGGCATTTATCCACGGGATACAGGTGTGCTGTTTCGAAGGGACACACGCACCCCCATGTTTATAGCAGCACTATCAACAAGAGCCAAAGTATGGAAAGAGCCCAAATGTCCATCGCTGGATGAATGGATAAAGAAGATGTGGTATATATATATATATATATATATATATATATATATATATACACACACACACACACACACACACACACACACACACACACACACACACAATGGAGTATTACTCAGCAATGAAAAAGAATGAAATCTTGCCATTTGCAACTATGTGGATGGAACTGGAGGGTATTATGCTAAGTGAAATTAGTCAGAGAAAGACAAATATCATAGGACTTCACTCATATGAGGACTTTAAGAGACAAAACAGATGAACATAAGGGAAGGGAAACAAAAATAATATAAAAACAGGGAGGGGAACAAAACAAAAGAGACTCATAAATATAGAGAACAAACTGAGGGTTGCTGGAGGGGTTGTGGGAGGGAGGATGGGCTAAATGGGTAAAGGGCAGTAAGGAATCTACTGAAATCATTGCTTCACTATATGCTAACTAATTTGGATGTAAATTTTAAAAAATAAAAAATAAAGTTAAATAAAAAAAAAAAGAGTCTGTAACATTCTGACAAGTGAAAACATTTCCAGATCACCACAACATGATAACTGCCTCACGATGACTGGTTACAACCATGTGTGAAATTCAATACTTAAAAAAAAAATTTCGAGAAATTTCTTGTATTATTTCAAATAAAATCAAGTGGGGGCGCCTGGGTGGCGCAGTCGGTTAAGCGTCCGACTTCAGCCAGGTCACGATCTCGCGGTCCGTGAGTTCGAGCCCCGCGTCGGGCTCTGGGCTGACAGCTCAGAGCCTGGAGCCTGTTTCCGATTCTGTGTCTCCCTCTCTCTCTGCCCCTCCCCCGTTCATGCTCTGTCTCTCTCTGTCCCAAAAACAAATAAACGTTGAAAAAAAAATTTAAAAAAAATAAATAAAAAAAACTACACTAGGCTACTGTAAAGCAATTGTTTTGCTGCTTCATTATCAGTATATGAATGATATACCCATAAACAAATATGAATTTCTTTTTTACATTATCTTTTCATTTTTGATGTCTAGTGCTAGTAATAAGTATAACATCTAGCATAACCTTATGGTATTGAAAAATACATTTTTCTCTTATTTTCTTAATAACCTTTTCTGTAGCTTACTTTATGGTAAGGATACGATATATGTGTTAAGCAGCCATTTATGTTTTCTGTAAGGCTTCTGGTCAACAGTAGGCTATTAGCAGTTAAGTTTTGGGGGAGTCAAAAGTTATACACAGTTTGGGGTGCATGAATGGCTCAGTCAGTTAAGCGTCTGACTCTTGATTTTGGCTCAGGTCATGATCTCACTGTCATGAGATTGAGCCCCCTATCGGGCTCTGCGCTGACAGTGTGGAGCCTACTTGGGATTCTCTCTCTCTCTCTGCCCCTCCCCTGCTCATTCTCCCTCTGCCTCGATAAATAAATAAACTTAAAAAAACAAGTTTTACACATATTTTTAACTATGCAGAGGGTTAGTGCTCCTAACCCCCCACGTTGTTGAAAGGTCAATTGTATTTTTTTTTTCACCAACCCGTAATATTAAGACTCACTTTTATATAGCTCTTGTGTACTTGGGATGGAAATATGAAACTCTTAAGAACCAGTCTTCCTGGAATATATTTATGACTGGACCAGTATTGCAAGATACTGGTCTTCTTAATATTTACAAAGGGGACCTAGAAAGTCTTGGGTTTTTTTTTTTTCGACATAGCAAATACAAAAGAAATTTGAGCAAGCACTTCATCACCTCCATGTTTACTGGTATGAAGTCTGCAGTTTTATTTTTCCAATAAGAAAGGGAAAGCACAGCCCATGACCTTTTGCTGACTGTAGCGCATTGTTCTTTAGAGCCGTTTCTCATGGAACTGCTGATTTACATGAAATGATCTCTTAGCAACAATCACTCATCCAGAGTAAGACACTCTTTTTTAAATTTTTTTTTTTAGTTTATTTATTTTGAGAGAGAGAGCGAGAGAGAGCAAATAGGGGAGGGGAAGAGAGACAAGGAGAGAGAGAATCCCACACCAGTACTGCGCTGTCTCCACAGAGCCCGATGCAGGGCTTGAACCTACGAACCCTGAGATTATGACCTGAGCCGAAACTAAGAGGTCGATACTTAACAGACTGAGCCACCCAGGCGCTCCATCTAAGTGCAACAAAGTTTTCATCTTTGAAACAGATCAGTTTGCCTTTCCAGTTATAAATACAAAATTTTTAAATGCACATTTAAAGGTCCCATGGTATTATTTGATTTAACAAAGAGTTCTCAGTTTTAGAGATACATAATGAAATATTTGTGGGTAAAATGATATCTCATAGTTTCTTCAAAATAATAAGGGAGAAAGGGGAGAAATAATGCCATGAACTAATAATTGTTGAAGATGGAAGACAGGAACTAGGGAATTTATGGTAATATTCTACTTTTATGCACAATTGAAATTGACCATAATCAAGGAATAATTGTTTCCTCCTACCCCCCCCCCCCCCAACAGCACATATAGATAGAACAAAACTACTATTTCATGCAGGTATAGTGTCATCACAAAGTATTGCCAAAACAACTTTAAATGTTTATATTTATTGTTAAGGTCCTTATAGAGCACTGTTCTAAGGTCATAAATCTTATTTAAAATAAGTAATATAACTTGAGAATAAAATCTGCTTAGTTCTCCCGCACATTTATACACCTCATAAGAAATGAGTTTCTAGTATTTGTACCATTTTTTATAGATTACAGAACTTTCCCTGGTAGCCTTTTAAAATATTTATATGCCACCATTGTTGGATAACTTAACATTGAGAAAATATTTTTCTACTCCTGACAAAAACAACAATACATAAATCTTTCCTTGTATGCAAAAATTACCTTAGACATTTCAAGAAAATAGAAGAGTGTGTACTTTTATTTTTATGTATAAGAAACATATGGTTATGCTTTTGGGGGAATTATTGATTGACAATATGAAAAATTATTTAAATTTAACTTCCAAAATTAACTTTACTCAAAACAATTCCCTTTGGCAATTAAGACTTCAAAAGCTGATGAGAGGCAATGATTTGACGTCCCACTTAAAAATGTAACTTTATGGGGCACCTGGGTGGCTCAGTCGGTTGGGCGGCTGACTTCAGCTCAGGTCATGATCTCACGGTCCGTGGGTTCCGACCCTATGTCGGGGTCTGTGCTGGCAGCTCAGAGCCTGGAGCCTGCTTCAGATTCTGTGTCTCCCTCTCTCTCTGCCCCTCCCCTGCTTGCTGTCCGACTCTGTCTGTCTCCCAAATAATAAAAAAAAATTAAAAAATTAAAAAAAATTAAAAAATGTAACTTTACAAGTTATTACCTTAAACAACAAATGTATCGTGTAGGTCATGGCTACTTAAACCATTTCCCAGTTTTACAAAGCAACAATTTTATTCCATACGGCACCATTGACTAAAAAAGTTAGCATTGAATTTGGAAACAATGAAATATGGTTTGAAACTTGTCTCCTAACATGGAAGAGTCTAGAAAGTGTATTTTGTTTCTAATCTGTGAACATAATTAAGGGATCCAACTGGTAAAATGTGAACCATGACTTCAGACTCTATGCAGCTTTTCTCCCATCTATTCTCTCCTCAGAGACAATATAGTTCAGGGTCCTCAATCACTACCACCACCCTTTTCTCCCTCCCTTCCTCTCCCCTAACACATGTTATCATGTGACATTTTCCTGCACAACCCCAGACCCAAAGTTTAAATTCTATGACACAGTTTGATGGTGATTACTGAAGAGAGTGTGGGCAGTTAATACCAAGGGTTTGGTATATGATCCGATAATGTGACTCATTTCCAGCATGTGGGCCCAGAGACTGACGGCTACTTTCATACATGTCCTCAATGACCTCATTCTCTACATACTTTTCATAGCCTTTTATCACATTTGCAAAAAGGTATGTATTATTAATCACTTTCATCAGGACATAGCAACATAACATATGAAAAACTACACACTATCCAACCAGTATTCCAGATGATATTAATGGCACCAAATTGATGTTTTACCCTATTTCGTACTTTTCTCTCTTTATTGACTTTAAAAGCCCGATCATGCCCGAAACCTCCTTTACTTGTCTCAGTAATCTTCTACCCATGAGTTCATCTAATGGTTTATTCAAGTCATGAATATTTTGAAGCCGCACACTCTCCTGGGAAAATATGTCCTTCACATTTCCTGTCTACTATGTAAAGTATGCATTGCTCTCTTTAATCTGAAAGAAACTATCTTTTCTAAGCTTCCAAGGGTGACTCTTCAATCCATAATTTGAAAAACAAAGAAGCCTAGTTAATTTTCTCTATACACATTCAGGTTTCATGAGCTTCAATCCTGCACTCACGTTAGGGTCTATCTTTGAAGCGTTCTTACTTAGAAAACCTACTCAGTAAAGTTCTCCAGCCATTCAATTATACAAACTGCTGTCGCTGAAGGTGTTTCCAGCACTGCTAACAGTCTACTTGGTCTGTGATCAAAACTAAACAAGGAAGTGTATGCGGAAAAAAAAAATCAGTGTGCACAGACTCACTCTGCGTGCGGCTGCAGCCCCAGGTGAGTGCTTTCTCTGCCCCAGAAACATCCCCACGTGCTATAACCACCTTCACCTACCTGTCAAGGGTGATGCAGCCATCTGGGGACACAGGGAGAAGAAGAAAAATAAATCAGTGTGGATTTCTGTTGGGTGCCAGGACATGTGGAAGTTTACATTTTGAGAGAGATGTTGCTTTGCCCCGACCAACACCAAGTCCAGAGCATATGATTTCATTCATTAGTCAGTTGGTTTGTCCATTTGTTAAATAATTCATTTGTTAAAAATCTAATATTTATTGAGCTGCTACTGTGTGTCATGCCCTGCTCTGGGTGTTGTTGAAACAACGGTGACCTTGCCTTCATGGCATTTATGGTATAGGTGGTTATATGTATTTCTCTTTCTGAAAGAGAATTTAATTGGCTAGCACTCATGTATATTATAGGGCTGTCTATTAGAGGGCTGTTAAAAAATGCATAGCCAATTAATGAGGAAGAGGAAGAGAGGGAGCAAGGTTTACTTAGTATTAGTAGCAGAGATATCCATACATCGCTAAACTTCATGTCCAAAAGAGTTTTAGGTGTAAGAATACTCATGAGGACAAAAGAGTCACTTTTCTCTGAGTCCATACTCCTAATTTTACTGTGTTTAAGGACTCCATTAAAAAAATTTTTTTTAACATTTATTTTTGAGAGACCAGGAGAGACAGAGCATGAGCAGGGGAGGGGCAGAGAGAGAGAGGGAGACACAGAATCTGAAACAGGCTCCAGGCTCCGAGCTGTTAGCACAGAGCCCGACTCGGGGCTCCAATTCACAAACTGCGAGATCATGACCTGAGCTAAAGTCAGATGCTTAACTGCCTGAGCCACCCAGACACCCCTAGGGATTCCTTCTTAAACTAAAACAAGATTCATATCCACTACCCCTGCCCACACACACAGAATAAAGGGTAATGGTTGTCATAAGAAGGCCCATAATAAGGAAAATTTCCTAGTAAAGAATAATGTTTTGTTTTAGGGTTCCCTCAAGTACACCCTTGAAACAAAGATTTGATTCCAAGTAGTTTGTTTTTGAGATAACACCAAGAAACAATAGGAGAATAAAGAAGTAAGGCGGGGAAGGGAAAAAGTCTAATACAGTGAGTTCATGAGCACATTGCTGCTATAGGCAACTGGGACTCAATCCTAATGAGGAGTCTCAGAGAGACTATGAACTATGCACCTAAGAATTATCCCTCCCATGACAAAGAACCTGGAGTATTTATGTGCCAACTACAGTTCTTCCTTGTATGAGGGTAGTTCTTATGGGCATTAAATACTCCCCAGCCCTTCTGATCTGCCATACATGAACTGAGCTCATTCCTGGGGACAGAGAAATCTCTAAGGCAGAGAGCATAAAGAACTATCTTCAGATGACCTCAGGGTACGCCTGGGTATATGGGCAGTTGCCAGCAACAAATTTTAAAATAGATTTGTATTTTCTTAATTAGAAGTGTATTTACGTATTAATTAAAATAGCAGTCCCTTGTGAGCCATTATATGTCCTCAGACAAAGCTCTACCAAGGACTACAACCCAAAGGTTAGGACAACTGTCCTATATAGCTTGACAAATACATGTTATAAGAAAGTAGAAATATTTTTCTTCTTAAAAAATCATAAAGGAAAAAATCCTATTGCTTACTTATTTCTTCAGAAGATAATCCTATTCTTTGAGCCATTTTTGAAACCAATCTCTGCCTTCGAGGGTGTAAAATAAGATGTGGCACCTTTATGCAGGGCAGCCCCTACCACCAAGATTTTTGCTACTCATCATTCTCCTGTAGTGCTTCTTCCACAGTCCTCTTTGGGTGAAACTGATCATTTGATAAGCAGTAGGAGGTCACTGGAGCCATTGCTAATCTAGAACTCTCCACAAGAAAGCTACCATCTCTGGCCAAATGTAACCGAAGAATAATTTGAAGTCCTTCAGAATAGAAAGTACAACTGCAGTATGGGATACTTGAACTGCATGTGCTCAATCACAAAATAACTGTCAGGAGAGTATTAAGGACCAGTGATGATCTCCACTGCTCCTTGAGTTCATTTCTGCAAGAATTGAGCTTGAGTGTAATGGGAGCTAGTAAATGCTGAGAGCAGGCCATAAAATTTTTTTGCCATTTCACCCCCATGCCTCACTCCTAGACTAAAAACGGACAGTGGGCACTTGTGAGCCATATTTCAAGTGTGGGTTTAGGTAATCCAAGTGGTAGGTATATGCACTAGGCAATTATTTGAGACCTATTACGCACACTAAACAGTTTACAGGGGGAAGAGGGAAGAAAATATTGTCGAGACCTCACAAAACTACATTCTTGTTGAAAATAAGCATATACAGGGGCGTGTGGGTGGCTCTGTCAGTTAAGCATCTGACTCTTGATTTTGGCTCAGGTCATGATCTCATGTTTCATGGGATTGAGCCCCACATCGGGCTCCATGTTGGGCATGGAGACTGCTTGGTATTTTCTCTCTCCCTTTCTCTCTGCCCCTCCCCCACTCGCTCGCGTGTGCTCTCTCTCAAAAAAAAAAAAAAAAGAAAAGAAAAGAAAAGAAAAGAAAAGAAAAGAAAAAAAAAGAAAAGAAGCATTCACAAAGATTCACAAATAGCAATGGTTATTAGCTCAACTGACCAAGGAACAACAGGTTGGGAACAGGGGGCTAAACAACTTTCTAGAAAACTAGTTTTAGTTCTACAAGGAAAGGCAATCCAAATCTCTTCTCTACCCTGACTATAAAATATCAATCTTCCCAAATGAAGGGTGGAAAGCCACTCCACACACAGAAATGGCCACCTATCAAACATGAACAGAGTACTGAAATCAAGAGTAACACAAAAGGGTGATATTCTAGCCAGCACATGAGAGAAGAGCCCACATAACCTAAACTTCCCTCATCCCACCCATGGCCAAAGGCTTGGCAGGCCCCTCTGAGGAAAAGTATCCTTCATTCTCAAACTAGAGCCCTTCATGAGTTTTAAAAACTTACACTCATTTTCTAGTAGAAACTGAGCAAAGAGAGACTATTCTATGTGGCTGAACAGGAGAGACCTGCCTTGCTGAAGGTTAGGACAGTCCCAAGAAAGCTGGGGCAGGGGGTGTGTGGTGTTCCTGCGCTACTCTATGGAATCACAGCAGCTTTTCCCTGCCTGTGTCTGTACCTGTCTGTTCTCACATTACTTACGCTGGGAGAGGCCTCACGGAAGTCTATGGCCCAGTGCCCTGTTTATACCCCATTTATGAAAGGGGTGGCTCAGGTCACTAAGGGTACAGTTGAAAGTCAGATCTGGTTCTAATCCAGCTTCCATGTCATCTTGGGCAAGTAATTTATAATCTAGGTTTCAGTTTCCTCATGCTGGAAAATCATAAAGAAACAATTCCCACCTCACAGAACTGTGAGCATTAGTGAGAATACAAAAATGTAAAAAACAATCCAAATCTCTCTGGCTTGTCAAGCACATTTTTTGTTCTTATCAAAGTCCAGTGCAGTTTGGTGGTCAAGGTGATGGGGAAATACTGTCCACATGTCATTCAAAGACGCAGGCTCCTTCCATACTGTGTATATGTCACAATCTCAGATCTTTTCCTCTTCTCGATTAAGCCAAAGGATTGTGCGGAGAGCTTGTTATTAAACTACACCTGATGATGGCACATGCCATTTCCCCCCATATTCCATTAGCCAAAACTCAGAACAAGGCTCAACATTATTATATGGGAAGCTAGGCCATAAAGACCAGTTATGTGGCCAAAAGAAAAAGGAAATGGGGTTTGATAAACATAGTTGCTGCCACCATAAATTTGTCTAATTTGGGATACTGTAAAGTATTAGAAATGTAGTTAGCTACAAATGTAAAGTTTGTGCTTTAGTCATCTGAGTTCTATGTCTAATAATTGGTTTCAAAATCAGATTGGAAGATACAGTGGTTATTTTTGAGTACCCTAAAAATGAATGGAAAGGACTGTTCAAATTAGAGAGCTTTTTCTTTGGGGGTGAAAGCTTGAGCCTACAAGATATTGGAAACCATGCTCCCCACCACATGGAAGAACCTAGTACAGAAAATTAGGCTTCTAGGCATAGAGAAACATAGACGAAAGTTGCAATAGGAAGAGAAGATTCTGGTGGTGATTCCTAGATTTGGTGATCCCCAAGGCTTATAGGAGATACCTCAGTGCCTTTCCACCAACTTCTCCTTTGTGCTTATGTTGGATTTATTTAGGACACTTGCAGCAACAGCATTCCTAAGAAAGACTAGCACATTAACAAGAACAGATTGATAATATCAAATACTGGAAAAGATTTGGAGCAAATAAAATAGTTTTATGCTACTTGTGGGGGTGTAAACTGACACTACCACTTGAAGAACTGGTAACATGTCCTGAAGCTGTATCCTATGACCTAGCAATTCTAACCCTAAGTATATACCCAACAAAAATGTATGAATAGCTTCATCAAAAGTTATATACAATGTTATTCTTAACATTCCCCAATTGGAAACAATCCAAATATCAATAATAGCATGATAGATCAATAAATGTTCATTGGTATATGAGTGGATAAAGAAATTATGGAGTGTGAAAATATATATTCACACAGCTTTAAAAAGAAGATCCTGCTATTTGCATCAACATGGATGAATCTGGGGGACATATATTAAGTGAAATAATTCAGACACAGAAAGAAAAATAATGCATGATGTCACTTACGTGTGGAATCTCAAAAAGTCAAATACATAGAAGCAGAGAGTAGAACTGTGGTTGCCAGGGGTGGGGAGGTGGGGGACACGGGGAGACATTGGTCAAATGTTACAAAGTTGCATTTATGTAGGATGAATAAGCCCAGAATCTAATGCACAGCATGGGGGACTATAGTTAAAAATATTCTTTTACATACTGAAAATGTTCTGACAGAGAGTAGATATTAGGTGCTCCCACCACACACACACAGACACATGCACACATACACGTGCACGCACACGCACAGGCGCACGCACACACATGCACAAACACACAGGAACTGTGAGGAGATGGATATGTTCATTAGCTTGACTGTAATAATCATTTCACTATGTATATGTATGTCAAAACATCATGTTGTACAGTGTAAGCATATATATCCTTTTTATTTCAAAACTTTACAAATGTTTTAAAAAATTCTATAAAGAAAAATACAGAGGTTTTAAAGGAATAAAGATGTGAAATCTATCCCCCTCCAAGAAACTAACTTGTCGCATCTTCATAATCAATGAGAACGAAAAAACTATTGCTACGTACTACAACATGGATGAATTCCACAAACGTGCCATGAGTGAATTAAGCCAGACACACAAAAAAGGAAACTGTATAATTCCATTTACGTGATGTTTGAAAACATGATAAACTAGTCTATGCTTTTAGGAGAAAGCTTTGTAGTGGGCATTCTGCTGAGCCACTCACATTTGCCTTTGAGACTAAAACGCTTACTCCTCAGAGCTGCCAGGCTGCGGGCTGACCACCCTCAGCAGCCACCCCTCTCCAGGAGTTAATCTCCCTAGACCAGAGAAAGCTCTTTTTCTTCAGGTCATGCTTTCTTTATGTTAGTGCACATCCAGTGATGTTTTACGTTAATGTACTAAGGTCCAGTTCACCGGGGCAATTTGGGGCAACTCTGCAGAGCCATCTCAGCTTTGAAGTACTCTGCGGGGGCAGCGAAGGTCTGTACTGTGACTGCATTGTGGCCCACCTCCTCCCTCTGTCCAATGCTGTTTCTTTCACTCCCCACATAAGCTTGATTGAAAAATCACTTCCTAATAAAGTTCTGGTGAGAATTCGCCATCTCAGAGTCTGTTTCCCAGGAAGGGGACCTGCAATATGATTACTCATTGCACCCATCCTAGGCCACCAGCTATGCTGAGCCTTCCTGCTGCCCACCCCGGGCTCATGGGGAGGACACAGATGTCATGAAATGATGGAGAGGCCTGCTGAGCTCACGGGCACGCCCACCTTACCCATCCCCAGGTGAGTGGGAAGTGAAATAAGACATGGGCTTCTGGGGTGTTGGAAATGTTCCAGTTTGACATCTGCTTAATGGTTGCACGAGTATATCTATTTTGTGAAATACGTACTGAGCTTTGCACTTTTGTTTTTTTAATGTTTATTTATTTTTGAGAGAGAGGATGAATGAATGAATGAATGAATGAATGAATATGAGAGGAAGAGGGGCAGAGAGAGAAGGAGACAGAATCCGAAGCAGGCTTCAGGCTCTGAGCTGTCAGCACAGAGCCCAACACGGGGCTCGAACTCACGAACCGTGAGATCATGATCTGAGCTGAAGTCGGATGCTTAACCGACTCAGCCACCCATGTGCCCCTGCACATATGTTTGTGTACCTTTCTGTATGTATGTTTTACTTCAGTAAAAAGTGAGGAAAAATTAGACCCAAGAGGAAGAAAAAAACCTGAAACAAAACTATAATCCCAAGTTTACTACTCAGAAATGAAGACTCTGAGCGAATGAAGGTTATTCAGCTAAATACAGTTGATTTCTTGTCTTTTGCAGTAGTTATATTCTACAAAGTCTCTGTAAACACTAAATTAGTGGACATTAAGCCATCGCTCCTAGAGGATATACAAGGTTAAATTGCTGCAAGTCTCTTTGGCCACAATATTTTTTGTCAAGGAGACAATACAAAACCTTGTTTTCTGTGTATTACTGTTTAAACATAACTTATTTTAACATATGCCATTGATTCACTAACATTGTACTCACAGTTAATAGCACTGTAACTAATTCCTGATGAAGTTGATATAACACATGTATTCTCTGTAAGGCACATCACAGCCTTCTTGCACTTAGGAACACTAGATAGTCCTTCAGCATTACATTTGGGGGCCACTTTAAACAGCTAAATCACCAAAAAACCCACAAACAAGACAAAAAATTGGTGTAAAATAGACCATGAAAAGAACACTTGTTTTCAGTATGAAAGCTGAATCAAGAAGCAAGAGTGGGGGTTCCGGTTCAAGATGGCAATGTAGGAAGACCCTGAAACTCACCTTCTCCACAGAACACACCAAATTACACCTATTAACAAAATTCCTCCTGAAGAAGAAGTGAGGGCTGACCGAAAAGATACTGAATAACCAAAGACAGAGAGAATGGCAAGAGAATAATAAGAAAGATGAAGAAATGGTAACAAAGGGAACCCCCACCCCCAAAACACTGTGAATAGCAATGGGAATAGTACTGAGGGACCAGGAACAGATCCCTTTGTCCTTGGGTACACAAAAAAACCTTCAGTTTAAAGGGACAACTAGCATATAAAATACAATTCTACAACTCTGCCAAGTGGCAGAGGATCTATGGGAAAGCTCTCCAGGTCAGAGGGATTGGAGAACCACACAGTTTACATTCCCACCCCACCTTCCCTCCCAGCCTAGACGGGAGCAGAGTCTGGACGCCATAAAGGGCTGAGCCGGTTGTCTCAATGACCTTGCAACTTCAGTGAGCTCAGGGTTTACAAGCCCACACCTGCCCTAGACATGCTGGGACACAGAAAAAAAAAGCCATGGTTTAAAAGGGCTGAAGAAGGGAAGGAATGTTCGCTCCCCCTCCTCCTCAAAAGCTCAGACCAGAGCAGGGTCTGGCTCACAGTGAGCTTGTGACCTCAGTGAGCCCAGGATCCACAAGCCCACACCAGCTGCCCTGTGATGTTAGGGCATATAAAACAAGCTGTGAGTGTGTGTGTGTGTGTGTGTGTGTGTGTGTGTGTGTGCGCGCGCGCGCGCGCGTGTATGTTTTAGCTTTTACTTTTATTTCTTTTACTTTTAAAAATTTGTCTTATTTTGCTTTTATTTTTTTCATTTTTCTTTTGTTTTTCCTCATTCTCCTTCCTCATCTTTTATTATTTTCTTTTTTCTTTTATTATTATTTTTCCTTATTCTCTCTGTAAAAAGACAAGGTTTAAAAGAGTAATTAGCATACACAGCCAAAGCTCCAGCTAGCCAGCAAAAGTCGCCAATCACACACAGTCTGCATGGGGGACACCATATACAAGACCACTCCCTCAACTTTAGGAGAAGTAGCTGTTCCACATAACCCATAGAAATAAAACCCAGAAAATCAAGCAAAACAGAGAGACAGAGGAATATGCTGCAAAAAAAGAACAAAAAGAAAACTCAGAAAAAAACTAAATGAAACAAAGATAAGCAATATCCCTGACAAAGAATTTAAAGTAATGATCGTAAAGATACTCACCAAGCTGGAAAAAGAATGGAAGAACTCAGACCTTCAATAAAGACAAAATATTAAAAAGAACCAATAAAAGTTGAATGACATAACTGAAAGAAAAAAAACACACTACAGGGAATCAAAAGTAGATTAAAGGATGCAGAAGAATGGATCGGCACTCTAGAAGCAGATAAGGTAATGGAAAGCCTACAAGCTGGACAGCAAAAAGAGAAAAGGATTTTTAAAAATGAGGATTAAGAGATCTCTTGGACAATATTAAGCAAACAAACAATCCCATTGTAGGGGTACCAGAAGAAGAATAAAGAGAATGGTGTACAAAACTTATATGAAGAAGTAATAGCTTTAAAACTTCCCTAACCCGGGGAAGGAAATAGACATTCAAGTAAAAGAAGCACAAGAGTTCCAAACAAGATGACCATGAGGAGGTCCTCACCATGGCACATAAAATGTCAGAGATTAACATAAAAAGAGAATCTCAAAGCACTAAGAAAGAAAAATGTTGCCTACAAGGGGAAAATGATAAGATTATCAGCAGATTTTTCAGCAGAAACTTGGCAAGCCAGAAGGGAGTGGCATGATATATTCAAAGTGCTGAAAGGTAAAATCTTCAGCCAAGAATTCTCTATCCAGCAAGGCTACCATTCAGAAGAGGAGGACAGATAAAAAGTTTCCAAGGCAAATGAAAATGAAAGGAGTTCATGACCACTAAGCCAGCCCTAAAGAGATATTAGGGGGGACTCTTTGAGTGGAAAGGAAGATCACAAATGAGAGTACGATAAGTAAAAAACCACAAAAGCAGTAAAAATAAATATTTCTGAAACAATCAGTCAAGGGATCCATAAAATAAAAGGATGTAAAATATGACACCATATACCTAAGACGAGGGTGGGGGAAAGGAGTCAAGAACTGGTTTAAAGTTAAGCAACCATCAACTTAATACAGACTGCTATATGCAGAAGATATTATATATAAACCTAATAGCAGCCACAAATCAAAAACCAGTCATAAATGTGCAAAGAATAAAGAGAAAAGAACCCAAGTTATCACTAAATAAAGCCATGAGGGGTGGGAGGGAGGGGAGGGTGGGTGATGGGTATTGAGGAGGGCACCTTTTGGGATGAGCACTGGGTGCTGTATGGAAACCAATTTGACAATAAATTTCATATATTGAAAAAAAAATAAAAATAAATAAAGCCATGAAATAGAGGAAGACAAGAAAGAATCAGAGAAAGTCTAAAGAAACAACCACAAAATAAGAATGAAATGGCAATAAATACATATATACTAGTAATTGCTTTTTAATTTTTTTGATGTTTATTTATTTTTGAGAGACAGAGCATGAATGGAGGAGCAGAGAGAGAGGGAGACAGAATCCGAAGCAGGCTCCAGGCTCTGAGCTGTTAGCCCACATGTGGGGCTTGAATTCACAAACTGTGAAATCATGACCCGAGCTGAAGTCGGATGCTCAACCAACTGAGCCACACAGGTGCCCCTCAATAATTACTGAGAATGTAAATGGTCTAAATGTTCCAATCAAAAGACACAGGGTGACAGGAGAAAAACCAAGACCCTTGTATATGCTGCCTACAGGAGACTCATTTAAGACCAAAGACACCTGGAGATTGAAAGTGAGAAATATTTATCATGCAAATGGATGTCAGAAGAAAGCCAAGGTAGTAATACTTATACCAGAAAAAATACACTTTAAAAACAAAGATTGTAACAAAAGACAAAGATGAACATTACATAATAATAAAGGGAACATTTCAACAAAAGGATATGATTGTAAATATTTATGCACCCAACATGGGAGTACCCTGATATATAAATCAGTTAATAACAAACATAAAAGAAATAATCAGTAGTAACACAGTAACAGTAGGGGACTTTATACTCCACTTACCTTGATGGACATATCATCCAAACAGAAAATCAACAAGGAAATAGTGGCTTTAAATGACACACTGGACCAGATGGATTTAACATACATATTCAGAACATTCCACCTAAAACAGCAGAATACACATTCTTTTCAAGTGCACATGGAACATTCTCCAGAACAGACCACATATTAGGTCACAAAACAAGTCACAACAAGTTCAAAAAGACCAAAGTCATACCATGCATCCTTTCTGACCATAATTGTATGAAACTAGAAATCAACCACAAGAAAAAATCTGAAAAGAGCACAAACACATGGAGATTAAATAACATACTACTCAAGAATGAATGGATCATTCATTCAAGAAATCAAAGAAGAAATCAACAAGTACATGGAAACAAATGAAAATGAAAATACAATGGCCCAAAATCTTTGGGATATAGCAAAAGTGGTTCTAAGAAGGAAGTTCATAGCAATACAGGTCTACCTCAAGAAACAAGAAAAATGTCAAATAAACAACCTAACCTTATACCTAAAGAAGCCAGAAAAAGAAAAACAAAGCCCCAAACCAGAAGAAAGAACATAGTATTAGAGCAAAAACAAATGATATCAAAACGAAAATAGAAGAGATCAGTGATACCAGAGGGTGGTTCTTTGAAAAAAATCAATAAAGTTGATAATCCTCCAGCCAGATGTGTTGTGTACACACACACACACACACACACACACACACACACACACACACAAACACACACGAAGGAATACAGTTCAGCTTAAAAAAAAGAATGAGATCTTGCCATTGCAATGACATAGATGGAGCTAGATTGTAATGCTAAGTGAAATAAATCAGAGAAAGACAAGTACCATATTATCTTACTCATATGTGGAATTTAAGAAACAAAACAAATGAACAAAGGGTAAAAAAGAAAGAGACACAAATCAAGAAACAGACTCTTAATTATAGAGAACAAATTGATGGGAGCACCTGGGTGGTTTAGTCAGTTAAACATCCGACCCTTGATTTCAGCTCAGGTCATGATCTTGTGGTAGTGGGATCAAGCCCCACATCGGGCTCCATGTGCTGACAGCATCTGCTTGGGATCCTCTCTCTTCCTCTCTGTCTGCCCCTCCCCTGCTTGTCCTCTCTCTCTCAAAATAAATAAACATTTAAAAAACGAGAGAACTTAACGGTTAGCAGATGGGAAGTGGGTGGGTGGGGATGGGTTAAATAGGTAATAGGGGTTAAGGAGTGCACTTGTGGTAATGAGCACCAGGTGACATATGGGATTGTGGGATCACTATATTGTACACCTGAAATTAATATAATACTGTATGTTAACCAATAAGAATTAAAATAAAGACTTAAAAAATTAAAGATGAGTTAATACCTATCCTATTCAAGCTATCCTCCAAAAAATAGAAGAATGAGGAAAGCTTCCAAGTACATTCTACAAGGCCAGCATTGTCCTGATACCAAAACCAGACAAAGCCACCACAAAATAAGAAAACTACAGGCCAATATCCTTGATGAACATAGATGCAAAGTTATTCAACAAAATATTAGCAAACTGCATATAACATTACATTAAAAAGATCATTCACCATGATAAAGTGGGATTTATTCCTGGGATACAAGGGTGGTTCAATATTTGCAAATCAATCAACATCATACACCACTTCAATAAAACAAAGGATAAAAATCATATGATCATCTTAATAGGTGCAGAAAAAGCATCTGATAAGATTAATCAATGATTTATGATAAAAACTCTAAAAAAATGGGGTTAGAGGGAATATACCTCAACATAATAAAGTCCATCCATGAAAAGCCCATAGCTAACATCAGCCCCAATGGTGAAAAACTGAGAACTTTCCCTCTAAGGTCAGGAACAAGACAAGGATGTCCACTGATTCCATTTTTATTTAACCTATTACTAGAAATCCTATCCACAGCAATCAGAAAATAAATATAAATACAAGGCATCTGTATTGGTAAAGAAGGTAAGCCATCACTATTCACAGGTAACATGATACTGTACATACACAATCCTAACAATTCCACCAAAAAACTACTAGAAGTAATAAATGAATTCAGTAAAGTGGTAGGATACAAAATTAATACCCATAAATTGGTAGTGATTCTATTTACTAAAAATGAAGTCTCATAAAGAGAAACTTAGAAAACAACATCATTTACAGTTGCACCAAAAAGAATAAAATACCTAGGAAAAAACTTAGCCAAAGAGGTGAAAGACCTGTACTCTGGAAACTATGAAACACTGATAAAAGAAATTGAAGATGACACAAACAAATGGAAAGCTATTCCATACTCATGGATTGAGAAAATCAATATTGTCAAAATGTCTATATTACCCAAAGCAATCTATAGATTCAATGCAATTCCTATCAAAATACAACAGCATTTTTTTTTTGCCAAACTAGAAACATACTACAATTTGTATGGAGCCACCAAAGACCCCGAATAACCAAAGCAATCCTGAGAAAGAACAAAACTAGAGGTATCACAATCCCAGATTTCAAGATATACAACAAAGCAGTAGTAATCAAAACAGAATAGTACTGTCACAAAAATAGACACATAGATTAAAGGAAAACCCCCAAATAAACCCACATATATATGGTCAATTAATCTATGATGAAGGAGGCAAGAATATACAATGGTGAAAAGACAGTCTCTTCAATAAATGGTGCTGGGAAAACTGGACAGTTACATGTAAAAGAATGAAACTGGACTACTTTTGAAGACCATACATGAAAATAAATTCAAAATGGATTAAAGACCTAAAACCATAGAAATCCTAGAAGGGAACATAGGTAGTAATTCCTTTGACATCAGCCATAGCGACATTTTTCTAGATACAAAACATTTTTCTAGAAACAGAAACAAAATCAAACTATTGGGACTACACCAAAAGAAAAAGCTTTTTCACAGCAAAGGAAACAACCTACAAAACAAAAAGACAACATACTGAATGGGAGAAGATAATTGCAAATGGTATTTCTGATAAGGGGTTAATAATTGAAGTATATAAAGAACTCATACAACTCAACAACAAAAAACCCCAATCTCATTAATAAATGAGCAGAGTACCTGAATAGACATTTTTCCAAAGAAGACACAGATTGCCAACAGATACATGAAAAGATGCTCAACATTACTAATCGCCAAGGATGTACAAGTCAAAACTACAAAGTTATATCACCTCATGCCTGTTAAGCTAAAATCAAGAAGACAAGAAACAAGTGGTGAGGATGTGGAGAAAAAGGAACACTTGTGCACTGTTGACAGGAGTGTAAATTTGTACAGCCACTTGTAAAACAGTATGGAGATTCCTCAGAAAATTAAAAATGCCATATGATTCTATTCATAAATGGAATCTTAAAAAAATGAATAAGCAAACGAAAAGCAGAATCAGAACTATAAATACAGAGAACAAACTGATGGTTGCCAAAGAAGAGAGGGGTGTGGTTTGGGCAAAATAAGTCAGGGGAGAGGGAGATACAGGCCACTAGTTATGGAATGAATAAGTCAAGGGAATAAAAAGCAGAGCATGAGAAATATACTCAATGATACTCTAATAGTGATGTAACAGGACAGATGGTAGCTATACTTGGGGTGAACATAATAGCATAATGTATAGACTTGTCAAATTACTAAATTGTACACCTGAAACTAATGGAACATTGTATGTCAACTATACTCAAAAATGGATAGATAGATAGATAGATAGATAGATAGATAAATAGATAAATGGAATTCTGTAGTGGATATTCAGGAATGCAACTGACAAATGTAACCTCTGCTTACACTGCTTTGTATTAGTTAGAAGAGACTTATTATTCCCATTGATTGGTTTCATAATAAATTCATTTTATTAATACAGAAAAGAAGAAGGCAGAGTGGGCATGTGAACTTGAGCACATCAAATTTTTTGCCACTCTGCATCTGTGAATCCTATAAAAGTGTCAGAAGTATTTAAGGTTATAAATAAATTTTACTGAACAGTTAAATTCACAAATGATAGAATCTGTGAAAAATAAGGATCCACTGCTATTTGCAGAACTGGACTTCATATCCTGAGACAGATACCATAAAAGACAACTCTAAATGTTTCTAATGTGTTTTTTACCTTTAGAAAATGCTTAAAAGGAAAAAAAACCCACATAAAAATCCTCAATACAGCAAAATTTTATTTCATCTACGCATTTTCTACAATAAAGAGATTTGAAGATCAGTGCCTTTTAAGAAGCTCTTAGTACTTTAAAAACTATCCCTTTGAGAGAAAGACTGCTGTATGTATTGGTTATTTAGTGCTTCTGTAATAAATTAACACAAACTTCGTAACTTAAAAACAATGCAAATTTCTAACCACATGACCCAGTGATTCCACAAAGAAAACAAAAACACTAATTCAAAAAGATATATGTACTTCCATGTCTATTGCAGCATTATTTACAATGGCCAAGACATGGAAACAAGTGCAGTTCCACTGACAGATGAATGGATAAAGAAGATGCATAAAAAGAAGTGGTATATATACATAATAGAATACTGCACAGCCATAAAAAATAAAAAGAATAAAGAGAGCTTGTCATTTGTGACAACATGGATGGACAAGAGGGTATTATGCTAAGTGAAATAAGAGAAAAACATATACCATGTAATTTCACTTATATGTGGAATCTAAAAATAACACAAACCGACTCTGAAATACAGAGAACAGATTGGTGGTTGCCAGAGGGGAGATGAGTGGGAGGATGGGTGAAATAGATAAACGCAATTAATAGGTAGAAACTTCCAGTTATAAAATAAAGAAGTCATAGGGATGCAAAGTGCACCATAGGGAATATAGTCATTAACACTGTAATAATGTTTTATGGTAACAGATGGGTAATTACACTTACATGGTGAGCACTGAGTATAGAATTATTGAATCAATATGTTGTACACCTGAAACTAATGTAACACAGAGGCGCCTGGGTGGGTCAGGTGGTTGAGCGTCTGACTCTTGATTTTGGCTCAAGTCATGATCCCAGGGTCATGGAATCAAGCCCATGTTGGGCGTCACACTGAGTATGGAGCCTGCTTAAGGTTCTGTCACCTTCTGCCCTTCTCCCCTGCTTGTTTGTGCTCCCTCTAAAATAAAATAATTGTTTTTAAAAACAAAAAACAGGGGCACCTGGGTGGCTCAGTCGGTTGAGCTTCTGACTTCAGCTCAGGTCATGATCTCACGGTCTGTGAGTTCGAGCCCCACGTCGGGCTCTCTGCTGACAGCTCAGAGCCTGGAGCCTGCTTCGGATTCTGTGTCTCCCTCTCTCTCTGCCCCTCCCCTGCTCATGCTCTGTCTCTCTCTGTCAAAAATAAATAAACATTAAAAAAAACCGAAAACCAAAAACCAAAAACCAAAAAACAGGGGTGCCTGGGTGGCTCAGTTGGTTAAGTGACCAACTCTTGATTTTGGCCTAGGTCATGATCTTACGGTCATGGGATTGAGCCCTGCATCAGGCTCTGTGTTCAGAGCACAGAGCCTACTTGGGATATTCTCTTTCCCTCTCTGCCCCTCCCACACTTGTTCTCTCTCTCAAAATAAATAAATAAACATTTTTTTTTTAAAAAAGCACAAATATCTGTTTTAGTTCTATAGGTCAGAAGTCTGACACAGGTCTCACTGGTTAAAATCAAGGTGTAGGCAGGGCTTAACACCTTCTGGAGGCCTCTGGGTAAAATCTATTTCTTTGCCTTTTCTAACTTCTAGAGGCTGCCCAAATTCCTTGGCTTCCAGGCTTCTTCTTCAATCTTCAAAGTCATCAATGCTTCATCTATGTGACTATTCTTCTTTCATAATTGTATCTTCATCTGACCATAACTGGGAAAATTTCTCCCTTTTTAAGGACTCAAGTGATAATATTTGGCTCACCTGTATAATTAATACAATCTCCCTATTTCAAAGCTCTTAATTTAATCATATACGCAAAATCCTTTTTGTCATGTAAACTGACATACTCACAAATTCCAGGGATTGGGGTGTAGACATCTTTGGGAGGTTATTATTCTGTCTACCACGTGCTACTTTATAAAAGACACTAACTTGACACAACCTGTAAGGAACTAAAGCCAAATAACTTGAACTTAAGGAGGTATTTTTTTCTTTGCAAGTATCATAGAAGGTTATGGTGCTACTTGAAGCTTAGTGTTTTCATGGTAATTGGGTCATGGAAACTACATAAAGTTAAACTTTTGCTCTCTGACAAAGTTTTATTAAAGCATTTACTGAAATGAATTGGAACCTGAAAATGACTAACAGCCATTATATGTTTACAGCTGAGAGTAATCAAATTTTGGCTACTATCATTCCGTGCAGGAGGACTACATTAGTAAAAGAACTAGGTATGAAACTCTTACATTTTGGGGAGTTGTCTTAGGCAATTTTGCTGCAGGGAAAGCTATCTAACAAACAACTTTGAAATGTCATTCACGCAGGTCTACAGAATTATTTTTGAAGGACTCAGCTGGTACTTGCTAGGCCTGGCTGTGGATTGACTTTGGTTGTGTTGGGTTCATGTCCACTCTACACGTCTCCTCATTCTTCAAGATGCCCAGGATATGCTCTTCAAGTGGTGGATTCAAGAAACATAAGAGGCCAAGTCCAAACATGTAAACACATTTACATTTTTTGGTCAAATTTGGCAAACCTTATGTCTTCTTACATAGCATTAACCAAAACAAATGACATGAGACACTCAAAATTATGAGTTAGGAAAGTATGCGGGCAGGGAAGGAAGAAATAATTGTGAGTAAATAATATAAACTGCCATAAGGGAAAAGAGAGTACAACAGAGTTTCAGGAGTGACATGGAAAAGGTGAATGGTAAGATTCTAGTCTCAGTCCATCTTGGGTCTCCAAATCTGTACCATGCCTAAACTGACTTATGGCTTCGATGATTCCAGTGACTGACAGCAACATCAATAAATCACTCACACTGGGAAATTAAGCAATTATAGAGATGAGAATTCAGATTTTAAAAGCCAGTGACAGCTTCTGTTCATACCACAAACCTAGTTTGAACAAATCAAGTGATTTTCCAAAAAGGCACTTGAAAATGTGAGTGTTGTTAGGCTTCCATCTAGTGGCCACCAAGAGCCATTGTTCAAGATGGATGATGAGTAAAGAATGTCAAAGATAAATAAATGAATAAATAAATAGGTAAATATCAAGAATGGGGGGGGTGCATTTTGAAGATTGCAGCAGAGTAGGAGAAGGACCCAAGGCTCATATCATCACATTGATGAGGTGTAGGGGGTAATGGTGGGGTGGTCCAGAGCCGACAGCCAAGAAAGAATTCTTGAAGATGTCCTTGGTGCAAAAAGGTGATTTTATTAAAGCACGGGGACAGGACCTATGGGCAGAAAGAGCAGCACTGGGGTTTGAGTGGGATTATATACCCTTCAGGTTGGGAGGGGGTCAGGGATAGAGTAAGTCTCTAAGGAATTTTGGAAGCAAGTTTTCTAGGACCTTGAGAGGCAAGGTGCTTTTAGGAAAACACCATTTATTACCATTTAGTAAAACCTCAGTCATGAGACCCTTCAGATGTATATCAGGGGTCATAAGCTTGGAGTATGATTGCCAGCATATATCTTGGGGGAGTTGAGATAAAGGAAGTTTCCAAAGGAATTTTTATATGTTAAAGTAGACTTACAGGATCCTGGAGGTTGGGATAATGTTAAGCCAAGATTCCCTTTTGCCCCTAGCAAAGTGTCATCATCGAGGCAGCTGAGCTCCTAGAGGAAGGTCACACTGCCTGTTTCAAGGACTAGTCAATGGGCTGTAGGCAGTAAGGGAATTTAATTGTTCATTTGCCTTAGTTTCCCACATCACCATGGCAAGCAGTTACACCCCTTTCCTCTGTTCTTAGGTAGCCAAGAGCATCCGAGGAATATCACACATATCTCAGTATCCCACCTGGGGTGGGGGGAGGGGCGGGGTGCTGCTGTTAGCCTGTACTTTTCCCTCAGCTTGCCCCACACTCCCTCATCAGCATGAACACAACTAGATAACTATCAAATCATCATAAATACCCCAGAAATCGACCTGAAGACTGACAGAACAAACTCCACAACTAAAGAGAAAGAAGAAGTAACATCAAAGAAGGTAGGAAGTGCAGAAACATGGCTTAGGGGAGAAACAGATTGCAGGTGCTGCAGAGGGGAGGGAGTTGTGGTTGGGGAGAAGCGCAAGAGAGAGAGGAGCACACAGTGAAGGCACAAGGACAACGCCACTGGCTTGGAAATTGAGAGGGGCTGCATTTTTTGACTTCTTGCAACCAGGGCCTAAAGCCTAGAGTTTTAAAGGTCAGTGGGCTTCCTGGAATAGAACCTGGAGGGCACTGCACTGCTCCTGGAGAGAAGGCAGGCAAACAACCTGGAGGCAGACAGTGTGGAAACAGTAATCTGAAAAATGCCTGGGACACAAAGAAGGGAAATTATTTGCCCTTCTTGGAGCATGACCCTGGGGGGCAGCATTCATAGAGATACCTCTCCAGGAAGAGGGAGCTGGCTGGTGCCATTTCCTGCCCCAACCCCCCAGCCATAAACACAGAGCCACCTGGAGGAAGCAGTGCAGCCCTGCCGCTGGCTGCCTAACTTGCTTACACCAAGCCCCACCCACTGTGCTCTGGCAGGATTGCCCTTCTCAGTCAAGCTTGCCTCAGGCCCAGCATGGTGGGCCACTTCCCCAGAAGGCAAGCACAAATCCCTACCCACACCATGTCACCTGACCAGAGAATTCTTCAGGGCCTCAGATCTGGTGGAGTTGGTGTTAAGTCTCATTTCCCGAGCAAACCAAAGCACACCTACTTAAAAGCTCACGACATTCAGGCCAGGGGCCAAAAACTACTCACAGCAGGCAGGGAGAACCTGCAGATGACTGGCTGAAGGACACAACAGCCAAAACACCACAGCATAGTGCATGCAGCACACACTGGAGACACTCCCTAAAGAATCATGCTCTGCACACTACAGAACTTCTTTTCTCTTAAGGCCATTATTTTCAGGAGCAGGATATATAACTGGCTTTTCTAACACAGAGAAGAAGGCAGAAACTTAGAAAAAATGCCAAGACAGAGGAATTTATCACAAATGAAAGAACAAGATAAGGTTATGGCCAAAGATCTAAGCAAAAGAGATATAAGTAGCATACCTGATGGAGAATTTAAAGCAACAATCATAAGGATACTCACTGGGCTTGAGAAATAGAGGACATCGATGAGACCTTTACTACAGAGATAAAAGAGTTAAAAAGAGACCTTTACCACAGAGATGAAGAATACAATAAATGAGATTGGAAACAGGTTTGATGCTATAAAAAGCAGGCTGGAAGAAGTAGAGGAAAGAATTCGGGACCTAGAAGAAAGTATAAGAACCACATGATCCTCTCAATAGATGCAGAAAAAGCATTTGACAAAGTACAACATGCATTCATGATAAAATCCCTCAAGAAAGTAGGCTTAGAGGGAACATACCTCAACATAATAAGGGCTATATATGAAAAGCCCACAGCTAATACCATCCTCAATGGGGAAAAACTAAGAGCTTTTTCTATAAGGTCAGGAACAAGACAAGGATGTCCACTCTCCCCCTATTACTTAACATAGTACTGGAAGCCCTGGCCTCAGCAATCAGAAAACAAAGAGATATAAAATATATCCAAATCAGTAAGGAAGAAGTCAAACTTCCACTATTTAAAGATGACAAGATACTCTATATAGAAAACCCAAGAGACCACCAAAAAACTACTAGAACTAATGAGCAAATTCCATAAAGTTGCAGGATACAAAATCAATGAACAGAAATCTGTTGCACCTCTATACACCAATAATGAAGCAGCAGAAACAGAAATTAAGGAAACAATCCCATTTACAATTGCACCAAAAGCATTAAGATACCTAGGAATAAACCTAACCAAAGAGGTAAAAGACCTGCACTCTAAAAACTATAAAGTACTGATGAAAGAAACTGTAGATGACACAAAGAATTGGAAAGACATTTAATGCTCATGGATTGAAAGAACAAATATTGTTAAAATGTCTATACTACCGAAAACAATCTACACATTTAATGAAATCCCTATCAAAATACCAATAGAATTTTTCACAAAGCTGGAACAAATAATCCTAAAACTTATATGGAACCACAAAAGCCCCTAAAAAGCCAAAGGAACCTTGAAAAAGCAAAGCAAAGCTGGAGGCATCATAATTGCAGACTTCAAGTTACATTACAAAGGAGTAGCGATCACAACAGTATGGTACTGGCACAAAAAGAGAGAAATCAATGAAACAGAATAGAAAACCCAGAAATGAACCCACAACTGTATGGCCAATTAGTCTTGAACAAAGCAGGAAAGAATATCCAATGGGAAAAAGATGCTCTCTTCAACAAATGGTGTCAGGAAAATTGTACAGCTACATGCAAAAGAATGAAACTATACCACTTTCTTATACCAAACACAAAAATAAATTCCAAATGGATTAAAGAACTAAATGTGAGGCCATAAACCATAAAACCCTAGAGAAGAACACAGGAAGTAACCTATTTGACATTGGCTGTAGCCACCTTGTTCTAGTTATGTCTCCTGAGGCAAGGGAAACAAAAGCAAAAATAAACTATTGTGGCTTCATCAAAATAAAAAGCTCCTGCACAGTGAAGGGAACAATCAACAAAACTAAAGGGCAACCTATGGAAGAGGAGGAGATATTTGCAAATGACATATCTGATAAGGGGTTGGTATCCAAAATATATAAAGAACTTATAAAACCCAACACCCAAAAAACAAATAATCCAATTAAAATATGGGCAGAAGGCACGAATAGACATTTTTCCCAAGAAGACATACAGATGACCAACAGACACATGAAAAGATGTTCAACATCACTCATCATCAAGGAAATGAAAATGAAAACTACAGTGAGATACCACCTCACACCTGTCAAATGGTGAAAATCAACAACACAAGAAACGACAGGTTTTGGCAAGGATGCAGAGAAAGGGGAACGCTTGTGCACTTTTGGTGTGAATGCAAACTTGTGTAGTCACTGTGGAAAACAGTATGGAGGCTCCTCAAAAAGTTAAAAATAGAACTAACCTCTGATCCAGTAATTACACTATTTACAGAATACACAAATACTAATTTAGGGGTGCCTGGGTGGCTCAGTCGGTTAAGTGTCAGACTTTGTCTCAGGTCATGATCTTGTGGTTCTTGAGTTCAAGCCCCACATTGGGTTTTCTGCTGTCAGCGCAGAGCATGCTTCAGATCCTCTGTCCGCCTCCCTCTCTGCCCCTCCTCCACTCTCTCGCTCTCTCAAAAATAAAGACATTAAAAAATGCTAACGTAAAGGGATACATGCACCTCAATGTTTACAGCAGCATATCTACAATAGCCAAATTATGGAAATAGCCCAAGTGTCCATCAAGTGATGAATGGATAAAGAAGAAATGGTACATATATACAACAGAATATTAGCCATAAATAAGAATGAAATCTTGCCATTTGCAGCAACATGGATGGAGCTAAAGAGTATTCCACTAAGTAAAATAAGTCAGTCAGAGAAAGACAAATACCAAGTGATTTCACTTGTGGAATTTAAGAAGCAAACCACAGGAACAAAGAAAAAAAGAGATAAGCCAAAAAACAGACTCTTAATTATAAAGAACAACGTGATGGCTACCAGAGGGGAAGTGGGCAGGAGGCGGGGGATGGATTGAATAGGTGATGGGACTGAAGGAGTACACTTGTGATAAGCACCAGGTGATGTATGGAAGTGCTGAATCACTATATTACACATCTGAAACTAATATTACACTGTATGTTAACTATACTGGGATTAAATAAAAACTTAAAAAAATAAATATCTAGAACATCTGTGGCGTGCAAGTCCAATTCAATGCATGTTAAGGACAGTATTTATAGATGAGGAATTGTTTCTTAAGGGTTTCTGTCCTCCACGCTATACCTAGAACAGAGCCTCACAAACAGAAATTAATGAGAATTTGTTGGTGGATTTCATTCAGACAAGTTCCTTTTCCCTTATGGAACATAAAACCCTTTTTTGTGAATGCCTTTTTCATCTTTTCATAGTCTTGGGTGGTAGATAAGAAGCCATCATCATGCAAATTTGCTTCCTTCAATATTGCCCAAACATGAAAATAATAACTTTTCATGACAAATGACCTGTATAGTCACTACTCTGAATTTGATCTCCATCATATAGCCTGCTTCTTGGCTGATACACTGTTCCTTTTTTCAAATAACAGCCCTATTATGATAACTATATGACACATAATTTTTAAATGTGTACAATTCAATGTTTTTAGTATATTCCCAGAGTAGTGCAACCATGACGACTATATAATTTCAAAGCATTTTCATATCTTCAAAAGAGGCCATGTACCCATGTGTACCCATTAGAAGTCACTCCCCATTCCTCTTCCCTCCAGCCCCTGGAAAATACTAGTCTACTTTCTTTTTCCATGGATTTGTCTATTCTGGCATTTCATATAAGGGGAACCATACTGTATGCAGCTTTTGGTGATAGGCTTCTTTCATTTCAGCATGTTTCCAAGGTTTATCCTTACTGATGCACGTATCAGTACTTTGTTCAATTTTTTTTTGTTGTTGAGTAATATTCCATAGTATGGATATACCACATTTTGTTTATCTATTCATCAGCTGATGGGCAATTGGGTTGTTTTCCGTTTTTGGTTTTTATGAATAATGCTGGCAGAACATTTGTGTACAATAGTTTGGAGGGACATAGGTTTTCAGTTCTCTTGGGATATAAACCTAGGAGTGGAATTGCTGAGTCATGTGGTAACATATGTTTAACATTTTGAGGGACTGCCGGCTGTTTTCTAAGTTTCACACAATTTTACAATCCCACTGGCAAGGTATGAGAGTTCCAATTTCTCCACATCCTCATCAACACTTGTTGTTGTCTATCTTTTTTATTATTGCCATCCTAGTGTGGGTGAAGAGGTTTCTCATTGTGGTTCTGACTGAATTTTCCTGGGGGCTATTAATGTTAAACACCATTTAATGTGATTATGGGCCATTTGCATGTCTTCTTTGAATACATGTGTATCCAAACCCTCTGCTCATTTTTATTGGGTTATTTGATTTCCATTGCTTGGTTGTGAGTTTTCTCCCATTCTCTGCATTGTCTTTTCCTTATCTTTTGAAGCACAAAAGTTTTTATTTTTTTAAAGTTCTTTTTCTTTTAATTTTTTTTAATGTTTATTTATTTGAGAGACAGAGACAGAGTGCAAGCGGGGGAGGGGTAGAGAGCCAGAGGGAGACACAGAATCTGAAAAAGGCTCCAGACTCTGCACTGCCAGCACAGAGCCCAATGCAGGGCTCAAACAAACCGTGAGATCATGACCTGAGCTGAAGTTGGACACTTACCCGGTGTCCCAAAGTACAAAAGCCTTTAATTTTGCTGTAGTCCTATCTTTTACTTCAGTTTCTTATGTTTTGGGAGTCATATGTAAGAAACCAGTGCCTAGCCCAAGGCTATAAAGATTTACTCCTATCTTTTCTGTAAGTTTTATAGCGCTACCTCTTACATTTAAGTCTATAATCCATTTATAAGTTAATTTTTTGCATATGGTGTGAGGTAGGTGTCAGTCTATTTTTTTGAATGCAGCCATCATTTGTTACCCACTGAATGGTCTTGGGCAACCTTGTCAAAAGCCAATTGACCATAAATGCATAGTTTTATTTCTGGGTCCTCAATTCTATTCCATTGATTTACATTTCTACTCTTAGACTAGTACTACACAGTCTTTATTAACATAGCCTTGTAGTAAGTTTTGAAATCAGGAAGTGTGAGTCCCCCAACTTTGTCCTTTCTCATTACCATATGAATTTTAAGTGTGGTTTAATTTTTTCAAAGAAAAATAAATAAATAATAATAAAAACCCAAACGAATTGGGTGTTTTTTGTTTTTTGTTTTTTTAGAGATGTGTTGAATCTTTAGATTGCTTTGAAGATTTCCATCTGATTCTGGGTCGTGAATATTGAATAAAGGAGTGCAAGAAAGTAAATGTTTCTTAATGCATGACCCCAGGTATTATAGGAGTATAAATAATGTGCACAATATACAGGTATGACTGGATATGTCGGTATTTGATATATATGAGTTATTTGTTGTATAAACTCATGCTGAAGCTGTATTTTTAAGAATTTATATGAGGGGGCGCCTGGGTGGCGCAGTCGGTTGGGCGTCCGACTTCAGCCAGGTCACGATCTCGCGGTCCGTGAGTTCGAGCCCCGCGTCCGGCTATGGGCTGATGGCTCAGAGCCTGGAGCCTGTTTCTGATTCTGTGTCTCCCTCTCTCTCTGCCCCTCCCCCGTTCATGCTCTGTCTCTCTCTGTCCCAAAAATAAATAAAAAAAAAAAAACGTTGAAAAAAAAAAAAAGAATTTATATGAGATAGTCAGGGTTGAGAATAAACTGGTAAAATTAAAAAGATGACAGACAGCAGGATTCATTTTGACTATGGAATAAATAACATTGATGATGGCAGGTGAGTTGTCATGTTAACAATATTAAGTCTTCTGATCCAGGAACATGGAGTGTCTTTACATTTATTCAGGTCTCGTGCAGTTTCTTTCAACAATGTTTTGTAGTTTTCTGTGTACAATCTTGCAATTCTTTTGTCAATTTATTTCTTAGTATTTTCTTCTTTTTGATGCTATTGAGAATGGAATTGTTTTCTCAATTTAACTTTCAGATTGTTCATTACTGGTATTTAAAAACACAAATGAGGCTGGCTCAGTTGGTTAAGCGTCTGGCTCTTGGTTTTGGCTCAGTTCGTGGTCTCATAGTCCGTGAGATTGAGCCCCACATCAGGTTCCATGGCAACAGTGCGGAGCTTGCTTGGGATTCTGTCTCCCTCTCCCTCTGCCCCCCCCCCTGCTCATTCTTTCTCTCTCTTTCTCTCAATAAATAAATAAACTTAAAAAAACACAATTGATTTTTGTGTATTGATTTTGTATCCTAAAACCTTGCTGAACTTGTTTATTAATTTTATAAATTTTGTTGTGGAATCCTTAGGGATTTCTATATGTAATGTGCAAATAAAAATAGTTTTACTTTTTCCTTTCCTATTTGAATGCCTTTTATTTCTTTTGCTTGCCTAATTTACTTGGCTAGAAACTCCAGTACAATGTTGAATAGATGTGGTGAGATCATATATCTTTGTCTTGTTCCTAATCTTAGAGGAAAAATTTCATTTCTGACCCCAAGTATGATGTTAGTTGTAGGTTTTTGTATATGTCTCTTTTAGGATTAGGAAGTTTCCTTCTAATCTTAGTTTGTTAGCTATATTTATCATAAGAATATGATGGATCTTCTCAAATTCTTTTCCTGCATTTATTGAGATGTTGTTTTTGTCCTTTATTCTATTAACAAATAGTATATTGCATTGATTTATTGTCATATGCTGAAACAGCACTGCAAACCTTAAATAAATACCACTTGGTTGTGGTATATAATCATTTGTATATGTTGCTGAATTCAGTTTGCTAATATTTTGTTCATAATTTTTACAGCTGTTCCTTAGCACTATTTGTGGTTTTCTTGTCTCGTTTTGATACTGTAACATTTAAAATTTTCCACTTTCCCTAGGTTGTTCTCTTGCTAAATAAATAGTTCTCCATTTTTCCTCAAATCACGCCATTTTCTGGATCTCTAGTTACTCACTAAAGAGAAAGAGAGTGAAACTAAGAATGAAGGAGAGAGATTGAAAGAAAGGCAAACGTACTCTCAGCTATGATGGGCACATATGATTAATCTCTAAGTAATTTTGACTTGTTAACTAAATTCTGTGGCCTTATCACAGGTCTTAAGACAGTTGAATTGAACTCTCTAGAGCTCTCTGGACTCCATTTTGTCAAAAGAGAACAAAGTGACTCTGTCCTACACACACGCATTCACGCGTGCCAGCGCTAAACCACGACTATGACCACCACCATCACCACCATACCTCTTTTAAACTCATACTCGGTGCCAAACTTGGCCTGAGAAGAAACCAACATTCCACCTCTATAGAGCAGTAGCACTTATCTATTCTTTTTCACTTTTTAAATATAAATATGTAGTTACTCTCCAGTGAGAGGGCCAGCGCAGAGCCCAGTGAAATCATGTTGATAATTCTCCTCTCTCTCTCTGAACACTGTGACACAGATAAAAACAAATTTTAAAAAAATATCAAGGAAAATCTAGAAAGGAGTATTCTTATTCAAGGGCAATTTTAGCCTGCTTGTTGGATATCCATCTTGTTTCCTAGGGGCAGGAAGTTAGGAAGGCAACTGACAAAAAGAACATTTGATTTTGAATTGGCTCTTCTTGTTCAGTCACTTGGTTCTAGGCATACAGGTACAAGTCATTCAAAGGACAAAGCCTTGGGTAGCCACCTTAATTTACCCTGGCCAGGAACCTATCAAGAAGCCTCATTCTGCCCCATGGCTTTGATCCAGTATCCTTTGGCACCATACAGTATAAAGAGATTTCTCATCTAGACCTATATTCCAAATGACCAGCCCACCCACAGACCCCATAGCTGACCTGCTGGCCTCTCCATGGGGCCAATGCCTAATAAGAGTAGACATGCTTTACCCTTGCTTTATTCAAAGTTCTCAACATTTTGGTTTTGTCCCAGGCTACAAAATATTTCCTGACTTGTGACAAACTCTTTCTTACTTCTGCCTAATTGGACTTATCTTGTTCTTCATTCTTTTGGATTTTTAAGGTGGGAAGTTAGATAATTTATTTGAGACTTTTACTCTTTCCTAAAACAGGCATTTAGTGCTATAAATTTCCATCTAAGCATTGGTTTTAGCTGCATCTCAAAAATGTTGATATGCTGTGCTTTACTCACGTGGAGTTCCAAATAATTTTTAATACTTCCTGGTCTCTTTCAGTTATGGACTGTTCAGAAGTATATGTCTTAGTTTTCAAATATTTGGGGATTTTTTTAAGATCCTTCGTGATTTCTAGTTTAATTCTATTGTGGTCAGAGAACATATCTTGCATGATTTGAATCCACTTAAGTTTATTGAGACTTGTTGTATGGCCCAGAGTATGGTCTGTCTTGGTAAATGCTCCATGTGCACTCAAAAATAATATGCTTCTAAAGAATAAGTTTCTAAAGATTCCTTTCTTTTATGTCTCTATGATTTTTCTAAACATGAACATTATTTCTTCTTTTCGTTTCTTTTTTCCCTGACTATAACAAGTCAGAACTATAACAAGTAAACCCCACCAGTTGCCTACAGAGAGTAGAACTGTGTGTTTTTTGAGCTATGTGAATGCATTAATTATTTGAAAAATAAGCATATTTTTAAAAAGTAAAGAGCGGTAATTGAATAATGGGAGTGGACTAAACTCAAAGACAATTATGTACACATACACAAGCCAGAATGAATATAGTTAGCAAAACAGAGGTCATGAAGAATGCTTGGAAGATAGAAACAGGAGTTGCTTTCAGAATGATAACACCAGAGAAGTTAAAATACCTGCAGTAGAAAGTCAAGCACACTCAAAGAAGGCTCAAGAACAGAATCAAGGACTAGCAGAGGTCCTGGGTGGACTATGAGATTAAAGAGCTGATCTCTGAACAACAGATCTTCCCCCCACCCCCCCTACCCCCACTCTGACCTTCATCCAACCTTGCATTGGACAAAGCCACAGTGGCAAATGAACCACTTTGACTTCTTTAAACTACACTCCCATGACAGTGAGTTACTTGAACAGAAAGGGAAACCAAGTTAGCATAGGCGTTAGACAACTGAAGACCTGCAAAGCAGAAATGAAACAAAACAAAAGAATACTTCTACCTAGAAGAAAGATCTATCTACCCAAGCCTTTTGGTGTCAGAGAAATGCCATGCTTGGGCATTGGGGATAGTATCTATCCTACCTGTAAGCTCCATGACATCTACTCCCACAGGAGAAGACCACTCCCTGGTTGACATGCTCCATCCTCCCTATTCATAGGAGAAACTTGTTAGTGAAATGGACATCATGACTGTAAATCAGACCCATGCTAATTACCTAGGCTAATAAAATAAGTCATTTATTGCTAAATATGAATGTGCAAAGTTTGAAGTATTTCAAGAAAGTAAAAAAGATGATGACAAACACATGTATTTATATTTTACAAGAAATAGAAATTTACCAAAAAAGTTCAAATTCATATTCTTAGAATGTTGCAAGACAGTGGGTTTATAAAATAAGAACATGCTGCAATAGAAGGAATTGGAGAACAAAATTAAGTATTTGGGAAATAGACATATTATCGCAAAATTAAAAACTTAAACACCAGGTGCTCAGCGCAGGGTGTCCCTGCCTCACATAGGCTCCAACTGAACCTAGAACAGAGCATGCGCAGCCCCGCCCCACCCCTTATCCCCTTCCCCCAAACCGGAAACTCGCCCCCGTTTCCTGTAACGGACCCCAGTTCCGGTCCTGTTCCAGAGCCGCTGCCGCGTCCGAGCCCAACGGACGCTGCCTAGAGGTCTCCGCTGCCACTGAGTGCCTCTGGCTCCTCTCGCCATTCAAGCTGGGCAATTTTCGAGGCCGCCGCCGCCGCCTTGGGCCTTGCCGCTGCCCAATCCGGAGTCCTCGCTTCGGAGTCACCTTCGCCCTCGTCTTGGTGCCAGTGCTGCCAGCCATGGCCACCGCGCCGTTCTCTCAAGTGCGCCAGAACTACCACCCGCAGTGCGAGGCCGCCATCAACTGCCAGATCAACCTGGAGCTCTACGCCTCCTACGTGTACCTGTCCATGGCTTTCTATTTCGACCGCGCCGACGTGGCCCTGGGGAATTTCTCCAAGTTCTTCCTGCGCCAGTCCCACGACGAGAAGAAGCGTGTCGAGAAGCTGATGCAGCTGCAGAACCAGCGTGGGGGCCGCATCCGCCTCCACAACATCATGAAGCCTAACCGCGACAACTGGGAGAGCGGCCTGAAGGCCATGGAGTGCGCCTTTCATCTGGGGAAGACCGTGAACCAGAGCCTGCTCGACCTGCACCAGCTGGCCACCGTCAAGAACGACGCCCACCTGTGCAGCTTCCTGGAGACCAACTGCCTGCATGAGCAAGTCAAGGTCATCAAAGAGCTGGGGGGCTACATCACCAGCCTGCGCAAGATGGGGGCCCTGGAAGATGGCTTGGCAGAGTACCTCTTTGACAAGCTCACCCTGGGCAACAGCGACAAGAACTGAGTTGGGACTGCCTTCCCATAGCCACAGGGGGCATGGTGACTTCCCCTGGTCACCATGCCGAGCATGCATTTTGCAGTATTGCGCTTGCAAAACGTCCCAGTTTCTTCTTCCAGTTTTCCATAAATAAAAAAAGTTATTTTGTTTCAATAAAGTTATTTGGTTCCTAAAGAAATAAAGGTCTCTGGTTCATTCGCGTGTGCAAAACCCTAACCTTTTAAATTTTAAAACAGGTATCCAGGAGTCCCTCCACCCACCCATGCCTCATCCACATACAGCTCAGGATTTCCATAGATGAAAGAAGAAGTTATTCCATGGGACCACGGAAAATGCAAAATTAATCTTCCCATTCTAAACTATAGGCAGATGGGGGTTGGGTGGTGTGAGGTGGGGCCCTGGTGAATGTGGGTGGGTGTGCATGGGAAATTATAAGAAAAAAAAAAGATGGTGTAGAATTCATCATAGTGGTTTCCTCTAACAAAGAACTGAAGAATGCGATAAGGCAGGGATTAAAGGGAATCTTCAACATTACACGAAGACTTTTTATTTACTAAAATAGGCAAACAAAAAAAAAATAAAATACGCAAACATTAATGTTTGAGCTTCTGGGTGGGAACATGGGGGTCTTAGAAGCAGGTATGGCAGAGCATCTTTTTTGACAAGCTCACCCTGGGCAACAATGATAATATAATTGAGCCTTTAGGCTCACTTTCCCATAGACATGGGAGTGACCTCCTAGGTCACCATGCTGGACACGCATAGTGCCCTTACAAAATATTCAAATACAGTTTTCTCCTTCAATTGTACACTTTCTTCTCTCAGAGTAATAAAGTACCAAAAAACCCCACACTACCTGATTAGAAGAGCTGAACAATATCAGGCCAAGGCTAAGGTCAAATTTGTGATATTGAATATGAAGTAGAATAAATCCCCCTAAATGTTAAGCCAGTGAGTCTGGCTGCTTTGAAGAATACAGAGGGTGAGGGAGAGTTGAAGCTGGGAGGCCAGTCAGGAGACATTGTCACCAGTCCGATGAGAGACACTGGTGGTTGAACAGGAGAGGAAGCTGAAGAAAAGGTGACTGAGACAAATTCTAGTTGCATCTGGATGACGCAACAAGATTTGCTTATGGATCAGAGGTAAATGAGAAATGGGAGAAATTATCTAGGTTCTGCTATTTGTACTTGAACACCTGACTTGATGGTAATGCTATTTATTAATCTGAGGATGTTTGCTGGGGAACCTGAGGGGTGGGGAAGGCATGTCACGTAAAACCTGAGATGCCTGTTAGATATACAAGTGGAACTTCCATGCAGGGGGTCAGAAGAATGAATCTGGAGCTCAGGTGGGATGTCAGGTTTGGAAATACACACATAGGTGACATCAGCTACAGATGGTGTTGAGGTCATGCGACCAGATAAGCTCACCAGAAACAAGAGCATAGAGAATGTGGCACAGGCAGCCCCATGCCCAGTGCAGCTACCATTAGAGGATGGGTTGAGATATTCAAACATCCAGAGGGCTGCTGGTCCCACCCTGACCATTACCTCATTCCACACTGTGACCATCTGTGCCCATTCCAAGTGTCCCCAAATCAGCCTGTTCCTAACCTCAGAGTGGCCTTTGGTTTCTGCTTTCAAGATGTAGTGAGAAGTTAGCCTATTATCTTGTCTTTATGGCTATGGGTAGAAAGAAATTATCTCTTAGTAAAAAGATTTTCCAATGAAGTGAAAAAGCTGCTAAGCTCTCCCCTTGTATAAAACTCTTCCCTCTCGCAGTATACTCTGTTTGACCAAATGAAATCTGTGCTCATGTAAACCGTAAAGTTGTCCATGTCTTGAAAAAAAACACTCAAAACATTTTGTTTCTTCTATACTAGTGTAGTTTACAAAGATCAACATTAAAAATGTATATGCATTGTATATGATATTCAAAGATACATGGGTAGCTTGAGTCTCCTTAAAGCTAACAGATTGCTGTGAAGTTTTAGTAAAAAATGAACAAGTTTAGCTAATCAGTAATATCCTTTCACATTTTCCCATGATTGTGCTTTAACATTATCTTAAAAATGAAGATTATGGCCCTTCCAGTTTTGTTTCCAGAAAATGTTATTACCTCTTTTATTTTTGCTAGTCAAACTTGATCTTTCTCTGCTTGGTTTGAAGTTGTCTGCTCCCCCTGACATTGCCTCAGGGGTGTGTGTGTGTGTGTGTGTGTACATATACATATATATACACATAAATACATATGTATATACTTATATGTACATATATAACTGTTCTCTTCTAGATATGAGGAAGCATAGAGTGACTATCAATATATGAGTTTTCAAAACTGGAAATTGGGGATCTTTTCTACTTTCCAGTTTTGGAGAAGCAGTTGGTATAGTGGTTTCTTAACCTCCCACTGCCTGGGTTCACATCCCGGCCTAGCCACTTACTAAATTGGGTGAATGTGGACATGTAATTTAACTTTTCTGTGCCTCTGTTTCCTCCCATGTAAAAGAGGGATAATAAAAGCATCAACCCCATCGGTTGCTGAGAAGATTAAATGAGTGAATATGTTTAAATGTTTCCAACAGTGGCTGGCACACAGAGTACACATAAGCCATCATTTATCACCACCACCTTCATCCACTTCTAAGTTCTTGGTGGTGTTCCTTTGGGGGAGAAGATTCCACATCTGTACTTTGCCACTGGGGGTCGCTCTTGCATTTCAACCAACTGTGTCATTCTGAATACCGAGAAGGAAAAATCCTTGGTAGCTGCTTGGCTGTCAGGTGCCGCCAGGAGTCAGGAGGGTAGATTGCTGTTTTCAGGCCCCAAAGTCAGGCCCAAGCCTGGAGGGGGGGGGGGTTGCTGTTTCAATCAGCCTTCCCTTTAAATCGCCCCCTAGAACATTTTTTGCGTATTCTTCCCAAACCCAGGTTGCCTGAGCCTCCTCTTTCCAACTTAACTAACATTCCACTCTTCAGAGATGGGAAAGAAAGGATGAAGTGCTAATCCTGATTCCACCATCATCTGGATATTTGAACCTGAAATGGAGTGGAATGGGTGGACTGGAAAAGGAGAATGGGCAAAAGGGCTACTAATAGCACAACAACTAAAATTGAAAAATCACTTTAGCACATAGGTGCTCAAACTTTGCTGCACATTAGAACTGCCTGCGGAGTGTTTAGAACTCTCAACATCCAGTCCACATCCCAGGCCAAATGTATCAGTCTCTGGGGCAGGACCTAGACATCCCAGGCATGAAAAACAGGGCAAACACCTTGCTACCCAAAGTATGGTCCTCTGCCCAGCACGTCACTGTCATCTGAGAGCTTGTTAGAAATTCAAAATCTTAAGCCCTACCCCAGGCCTACTGAATCACAATCTAATTTTGGTGGGATGGGTTAAATAAGTGATGGCGATTAAGGAGGGCACTTGTTGTGATGAGCACTGGGTGCCATATGGAAGTGTTGAATCGCTACATTGTACGCCTGAACCTAATACAACAGTGTGTGTTCACTAACTGAAATTTAAGTAAAAACTAAAAAAAAAGAATCTACATTTTAAAGACCCCAGATGATGTATATGCACACTGAATTTTGAATAGCATTCTTGGCATTCATTTTGGAATCACCTGGGGAGCTGGAAGGTAATTCTGATGCATGGGTTTAAACAACTTACTGGGCCACACCCTCCAGTAAGTAGTGGACCAAGCACAATAAAAATATACGCTAACATCAATTATTGAATCAACAATCATTGATCACACGCGTGCATGCACACATACAGGCACACACAATTTTACCCAAATCTGCTCTTCTATCATTAACTGGTTTGTTTCAGAGTGTAGGTTGGCAAACTACAGCCTATAAGCCAAATCTGGCCCCTATGTGTTTTTACAAAGTCTTATTAGAACAGAGCTGCACCCCGCTCTGGAAAGCAGTGTGGAGGTTCCTCAGAAAATTAAAAATAGACCTACCCTATGACCCAGCAATAGCACTGCTAGGAATTTATCCAAGGGATACAGGAGTACTGATGCATAGGGCCACTTGTACCCCAATGTTTATAGCAGCACTCTCAACAATAGCCAAATTATGGAAAGAGCCTAAATGTCCATCAACGGATGAATGGATAAAGAAATTGTGGTTTATATACACAATGGAATACTATGTGGCAATGAGAAAAAATGAAATATGGCCTTTTGTAGCAACGTGGATGGAACTGGAGAGTGTGATGCTAAGTGAAATAAGCCATACAGAGAAAGACAGATACCATATGGTTTCACTTTTATGTGGATCCTGAGAAACTTAACAGAAACCCATGGGGGAGGGGAAGGAAAAAAAAAAAGAGGTTAGAGTGGGAGAGAGCCAAAGCATAAGAGACTGTTAAAAACTGAGAACAAACTGAGGGTTGATGGGGGGTGGGAGGGAGGGGAGGGTGGGTGATGGGTATTGAGGAGGGCACCTTTTGGGATGAGCACTGGGTGTTGTATGGAAACCAATTTGACAATAAATTTCATATATTAAAAAAAAAAAAGAACAGAGCTGCATCCATTCAGTTATCTATTGTCAATGGCTGCATTTGCACTACAACAATACAGTCAGTAGTTGTAACAAAGACCATATGGCCTGCAAAGCCTAAAACGTTTACAGAAAATCTTCACCAGCCCATGTCTGATAGTAACTTGCCACAGGCCCTGGATTCATCTAAATTTGCCAGATACGTTAAATCTTTCACCTGCCTCTATGCATCTATGCATTTGTCCTTTTCTGTTTCCTTTTATTTTCTCTCACTTTCAATAAATATTCTAGAATGCTTTGGGTAGATACAATATTTTACAGTGTTACAAGTATTGCAATTGTCACCTTCCAGACTGACATCTTTGTGTATTTCAGCAAGTCAGCCTGTGGCCTTTCTGTGTCTTGAGTTTTGCTAGTCCCTCAATAAGCCTTTGTTAATTGAGGGCCATCAGTCATCCCGCTTCTGGGAGCATCAGAGTGGAACAAGGCCTGACTGGCCTTTTTGACTGATTCTCCACAATCACATATTCATCACAGAGACTGCTTAAAGTGTACTCAGTTTTAAGTTATTGCAATCTATTCCAATCATCTTTCTTACTGTGAGGCATTTAAATTTCATTAATATGCAAAACTACTGCCTTGTCTAAGGAGGAATAGACTCCTTCCCTTTTATCTGTATTTCAGCATTTACTTTTTGTAATGTTGTGTTTGGTTTATAACTTATTATATGTGATATTAACTATGCCACACGCAACAAGGAGGTTTACTCTTTTTTCCTGTGGGATAATTCTCTGTGCATGATTTTCTTTCCTCCCAAAAGCTGAATTCTTCTATAAAGTTTATGGAGAAGTGAATAAAATATATTTTATATCTATAAATTATAAGATAAACCTAAATTAAAACATTCTAGGAAAGGAGCATCCATATTACTTGTGAATTTTTTGGCCAAACAGCCATTCTTTCAACAAATTATATTGAATTCGGTGATGTGTCCTGCACTATGCTTGGCACTAAGAATATAAGGTGACAACACATAGAAGTATGCTGGAAAAGACAGATACATAAGCAGATACCTTCAATCTATTTGGGTGAAATCTAAAAGAGGAGGAAACACAAAGCACTATGTGAGTTCAGGAGAGGAAAGAAGTCTAGATTTTACCTGGGAGAAAGGAAACTCACTGTGGAAGTGACACTGAGTCTTGAAAGACGAACTGGAGTTTTTCAAGTAGACAAAGGAGGAAAGGGTAGGTCAGCTCTGTTCATTTGCTGCAAAGGAGCCAAGACAGAGGAAAAGGTTACAGATTCAGGAGTGTAAGGGGATACAGTTAATAAAAGAAGATCTAGACGAGGAAAAGAGAAGTGGTAGATTTACCTTACACAGGAGGAGGGACAGGTTTTTCTTTTAGGAAACTCTATAAAAACTCTTCTCTCAAAAGTAATCACTGACTTTGTAATTAATATCACCTTTGGTCTTTTTTCAGCACTTGTCTTGCTTAATCACTGTAACAATTAGCAGTGTTGACTAGTCCTTCCTTCCTTGCCTTCTCTTTTCATAATTTACTTAAGATCTATCTGTAAAAAAATAATACAGACCTAACCACTGTTGGGGAGGGAAATTTTTCTTCTACTCTTCTAGTTTCAGTGGCTGGTCAAACAATTAAAATGACATAAGACAGATTAACAGGAGAAAAATAAATTTAATTTCATACCAATGGGACCTCCAAATATACAAGGCTCAAAATGCAGCCAGATAATTGAGATTTATGTAAAATATCAGAAAGAAGGAGGTCAGGAGTCTCAAAATAGAAAGAGCAGGAAGGCCATTCACAGAAAGGCAAAGGAGATGTTTGGAAAACAAAGGTCGCCCCGTTAGGCAGATAAATTTCTTAGGTTAAGAGGTATAGCTAGTAATATAGCTCTTTTCCTAGTACAGACAGGCAATGGAGTTGGAGGGGGAAGAGGTAAAGAGCTTTTCCTGAATCTGCTGGGTTTTGACTGTCTTTAGCACAAAATAATCCGTATACCAAAGAGGCATATTTTGGGATGAAAGATTCTGTTCCTCTTCCCCTCCCTTTTAGATTCTGCTATTGACCTTTTCAACTTTTATTTTATATACACTCCCCCTTGAGTTCAGACATATACATGGACAATATTGTTATCTCTATCTCTCTGTCTCTCTTTCTCAGTCTATCTCTCCTCCCAGATTCTTTTCTTGACTACGAGACTTGCACAGTTATATGTGAAACATCTCCCTATGGATATTCCCAGAAGACTCAGACTCAACAAGTCCCCCAATGAACTCATTGTCCCTTCTCCAAACTCTCCCTAGATTTGCCAGACCTTCCCATAGTCTTACAGGTAATAAATTTCAGAGTCACCCTAGATTTCTGGCTCTTAGTCTGAATACATATTCCTCTCCTACCCAACAGCCCCCATCTTTTTAGGCTGTAATCATCTATGACCTAATAATTTCCCTAATCTCTGAACCTGTCAGGGTTCTTGGTGGCAAATCGGAAAATCTGATTCTGCCTAATAAAAACAGAAAAGACATTTGTTAGAAGGATGTCTAGAACATATTGGGAAGGATGTAGAACTTTACCCCGAAAATTGGAAGCATCATAGTATTAAAAAAAAAAAACAGCAAAATTCAACGAGTAAATTTGAAGATCTAATTGGCTTATGAATTGATTCATGAATTGGGTAGCACCCCATCTTCAAGTAGAGGGGAGCTCCAAAGGGCTACAGAAAGGGAAAGGTTTTAAATGACAAGGAAGTCATAAACAGGAAAAAAAGGAATATTTTGGGTAACAAAAGAAAAGGGTCTTAGTAGGTCGATGACCTTATCTTCCTTTGGGAGATGGAGAGGGCCCACGTGACAGATTACCTTATTGGTACTGACCAGGAAATTCCTGACTGATTAAGACTACATTTCTGAGGGAGGCTCAAAGTGTAGTTAGATTAGGTTTTAAGACTTGGTGTGGTGACTTGGCCTGTAGTTTTCTTTTTAACAGAAAGTGGAGCTTTGTCAACAGGAAAGGTGCTCAGACATTGGACTGCCCAAAATGATAACATGTAACATATAGTTCTTCTAACCCTCTTTTAGTAGATGCTGTTGGTGATTGGCCCAGATCAACTTGACCAGCCAGGACACCCAAACCTCCAGCTGTTTGTGAGTACTGCAGCTAACAGCATATACCTGTGACCCTCTCAGAAAGATTGGCCTTGACTAACTGGGGAAGCCAAGGACAGAGGCGTAAAAGTTTGGACCCTTTGCCCTGTCTCTACAGTGAGATTTATGCTCCAGAATCTGTCTTGTATCAAGCCAAGGTCAGATTTTACCTGAGATTATCCTTGCTTGATTCTTCCTTGGCCCTATTCTTCTTTCTTTACTCCTGTACAGATTTCTCCTGAGTGTACTCCTCCAATAAATCCCTGTCTTAGGTTCTGTTTCCAGAGACCCCAACCCAAGATCTACCCTTAAACAGAGCTGATCACCTGTTCTCTTTTGTGTTACCAAAACTCCAACTTGATTTCTTTTTAATGGCACTTACTATGGTGTCTGACTTTTTCCACATGTGTTTATCTTTCAATACTGTAGGGGCCAAGGGCAGGCTACCCCAAGATGGGCCACTTTGGCATGAAGATTATTTTGAGTCACAAGCAATCAAAACCAGAAGATTTAGGAAAAGCTCTTTTACCTCCCCCTCAACTGCCTAAATGTACCAGGATATTCTTCTTTACCTAAGAAACTTACCTACATATTAGGGCAACTTTTGCTTTCCAAATACCTCCTCTCACCTTCCTGCTAATGGTCTTCCTCTCCCATGCATCTGAGATGCTTACCCCTCTTCCTTAGCTTAGGATGTCATATAAGCCTCATGTTGCCCATCTTTGGAATTTCATGTCTATGTGGATTCTCCATATATACAAAACTAAATTTTATTTTCTCCTGTTAATCTAGCCCATGTCAATTTGATCCTTGGTCCAGTTAGAAGGACAGAAGAAATTTCTTCCTCCCCAAAAACAGATTAGGGAATCCATGAGTGCAGGAAATGGGTGTATTTTTTTTTCTCTCCTTAAGCCCTAGAATATATGTAATGGGAACTTTTAAAAATGGTTAGTCAGGTGAAACTAATTCATAATAAAGGCCAGATCACAGTGGATTAAAGAATGGATAGAAGTGAGATTGTGGAGACCATAAACATAGTGGTAGGCTATTCTTCGCAATGTCTAAATGTGCCTTGAAATGTCGTTAGTGGCTTACCTATTTCATCCCCCTACTAGATTATGGATAGTAGAGCAAAAACAAGTTTTTAGTAACTAGTTTCAGGCCAAAAGGATTTCTTACAAGACATAAAGCTCATGGAATCTAGTTAATTTCCCAAATGGGTTAAATATATTATTTCTTTCCTTCTTTGTTAGTTTCATTAATAGCTATTCAGAAAGGGTTCAGGTTTAAAATTTGACTTGGCAATTTGTTCCTTTCAAATGTCTGAAGATAAGACTGTGTGGCCAGGACGAAGGATTTCACACGCCCTTTTAGCATTTTTGAAGCCTATATTCCTTATCACTCAACTATTTTGCACAATCATTTCATATTTAGCAAATGATTCCCATTTTATTACCATGTTGCCTCATTTATAGGAGTGTGTGTGTGGTGGGTATAGGAAAGTCATAAAGTTTACTGAGCATCCATTATGCAGAGAATACTTTTCTATCAATTGTTGGGGTTTAGAAGGTTGATAAAAAAAAGAACAGAAAGAGTCTCTATGTTGAAGGAACTTAAGCTTATTAGAATTATGGCATACATAGCTTAGGATCACTTACAGAGGACTTTATCAACCAGTTTCAAGTTAATTAATAATTAATATTGAGCCTGTAGGGTTCAAGAGAGAATAGACTGATGAGATGATAAGCACCAAGTCAATCAAGAAAGGAAGTTTTTTTTGGAGAGAAATTATCTTCAAGTGTGCTTATGAGCCTCATTAAAAAAAAAAACACTTTCTCAATATTCCTGTGTAGTCCCTGCTTTCCTTCTCATTTCTACTCTATAATCTCAAGACCTGATTCTGACCGTACTATACACAAACACTGGAACAAATTGAGTGTGTGGTGAATAGTCCGTATTTCAGGTTGGGAGTCTCACTGAGCTGCTGCCGCTTGCTGAGATGCCACGGGTCCACGTTCTAGCCCTCATGTTTATTAATTCATGAATTTCTTCTTCTCACTAAACCCAAAGGTGAACAGGTATTACATGAGGGATTGGGAACCTTTTTCTGTAAGGTGTACATATTTTACAATTTATAGTCTTTGTCACAACTAGTCAACTCAGCTATTGTAGTGTGAAAGCAGCCACAGACAATATGTAAATGATGGATGTGGCTATTTTCCAATAAAATCTTTTTTTATGAAAACAAGCGCCTGGTCAGAATTGTCACACAGGTTGTTGTCTGCCAGTTCCTGCTACATAAAACAGACTCACACCAATAATATTTCCAAAAGTCATTATATGTGACTGCCGATAGGACTCACATATAACTAAGACAGATTACCTGCATAAAACATCAGAAATTAGCCACTGGGGCACCTGGGTCACTCAGGCATCCGACTCTTGGTTTCAGTTCAGGTCATCTCACAGTTCGTGGGTTCAAGCCCCATGTCAGGCTCTGCACTGAGAGTGTGGAGCCTGCTTGGGATTCTCTCTCTCTCTCTCTCTCTCTCTCTCTCTCTCTCTCTCTCTGTCCCACCCACACTTGTGCTCTTTTTCACTCTCTCTCTCAAAAATAAACAAACTTAAAAAGAAATTAGCCACTAATGTAACTAAACTACAAATTAGAAGGTTTCTTATTAAGCAATGGATCAGATAAATGGCATTGTTTTCTTGGTTTATATTCTCCCAGAAGTGACCTGAGAAAATGGTTTAAATGCAAGTATCTATTTAGCAGATAATCCCTGGGAATATCAGAAGGAAGTAAAGAAGTAAAACAGGGAAGAGAAGGAAGCCAGTAAAATCTGCACTGACAAACAAGATAACTAAGTACAACCACAGCATGCTTCAGCTTTATCCCAATCATCAGGCAAGGAAGCTGGGATATTTATCTAGCAACTGTGTCAGTCATTAGGTGAGGGTTGCTTCTGGGAAGGAGGAGGGGAGAAAGGGCCCCAGTGTCTAGAGAGAGACTTCAGGCAAAGCTGGAAGTTGAGTAGCATATATGGACACACTAAATGTCAAGTGTGTTATGAGTGGGACACCAACAGCATCTGCTACACCTGATTTCTTCTAAATCATATTCATAATAAGGTAATATGAATTAATGAGTTAATTTTCTATTATAGGAATTTTTCTGAATAAATAGAATTGCTACTATAGAAACCAACCACCCCTGCCCTCTATGGTACTGGATAGGTATTAATGTATATTTTAAATAGCTAACCTCTGTTCTGAAATATTCCTCATCAGGCAACCATAATTTATATAATCTTAACATGTAACATTTTAAAATCATCATGATTATGGCTTATTTTTATTGGTGTATATTTTAATAGTTTTTTTTTTTGAGAATTAGAAAAACACAGGGCTTGCTGACCAGAAGTGGACCACCACTTGCCCCACTCTCATTTGGCCTTGGTCTATGTGGTTCAATGCGGTATGTCTACTGTGCTTCTATCTTTACTGTTAGAGGACACCAAAGGATGGCCCGTGGAAAAGGAGAAAGAGGAATAACAGAAGAAGAAAAATGGGCAATAATGCAAGGAAATGAGTACCTAGGAGTATCAGAAGCTGAGGGGTTGGACAGAAGTAGGGTGAGCAATAATCATTGCAGCCTATGGGAAAAAGATAAAAACAGACCTTTTCTGAGTCTTAAAATATATACATAATTTTATTTACAATCAGTGATAACAATAGCGATGGTGATGGGAGATTTGAGGGTATTCATTTTCTGTATCCATGGTTTGGGTTTTTGGTTTCTCTCTATTGCCCTTTACCAGAGACCTTTTTCTTTCTTTTGGTTTAGGGTGCTTGAGCTTATAGTTCCACATAGAAGGACTAGCTGTTTCTGGTGATACACACACACACACACACACACACACACACACACACACACACATATGTTACATATGTAACATATTTCAGGAGGACCCAAATAAATCCATGGTCACAACTCACAGCTGAATGCAAGGATAAGGAGTAAGGAGGATCACAACTATCTTCTTTGTCAGGTCATGTGGACCCTTAGGGGTTAACCAGGGAGAATTACTCTGGGGGCAACTAAGGAAAACTAGAGTGGATATGTACTCTCTGGGTCCACACCCCTGTTTTGAAACACAACCCTATAAAAGAAGGAGCTCCCTCATGCTGGCATATTCAGAGCAAAATAACTCTGCCTTGAAGCCAGCCAGCAGCAGTATAAGCCAATCAGTTGAGAGCACAGGTTTTGGCATCATACAGACCTGAAGCAGACTCCTCAGTTACTTAGCTCCACTGCATGGTATATTCATCCAGACATAAATAGCAATGCCTCACTGAGTATACCATGAAGAATCCACTATTATAAAAGCATTTGAGGGCAATGTAGACTTTCTTAAGATTCCATGGTAGAGATCAAAAGGGAATTTACATTATGCTACCCAATGCAATCAAATTTAAAAATTCTATTTAAGATTTACATTCTTTCAAGTCCCTTCTTAATCCTCCTGTTACAATGATTTTCTTTCTGTCCTGCTTCCATACAACGCCCACTGTCATTGGCTCCACATTCCTCATTCTCACCCCTACTTATTTTTTCTTCCATCTTGCTATGGAGTTGAGCACCCTTCCAGCTTTCCAGCTCAGCAATCCAAAGGGTTCTCCAGTTAACAGGATCCATCCTCCTTAGAAGGCAAGTGGGACTATGTGTTACTAGTGGCAAGGTGTGGGGGGCATTATTTCTTATGTGTCATTTTTCTGTAAAAGACTTTTCCTTCATAGGTATTTTTTTTTCTGTGTTTCCATTTCATTAACTGAGAAAGAAACATGGGAGCACCACCTCCAGCTTCTTGTTCCCTTGCTCACTCCTCTCCAAGGGTGAAGGAGTAACTTCTCTGATTAGGGACACTAGGAAAAGGGGCATGGTAGATGTGTGTGGCAGCCATGGAAGTGTGCCACTCAGATCACCCTTCAAGAAAGAACTTGCTAGGGGGCGCCTGGGTGGCTCAGTCAGTTGAGGGTCAACTTCAGCTCAGGTCATAATCTCATGGTTTGTGGGTTCGAGCCCCACATTGGGCTTTGTGCTGACAGCCTGGAGCCTGCTTCAGATTCTTTGTCTCTCTTTCTGCCCCTGCCCTGTTTGTGCACCCTCTCTCAAAAATAAATAAACATCTAAAAAGAAAGAAGGAAAGAACTTCTGAAACAGTTGCAAAGATGAAGTTAGTTGACAGCCCCCAGATTCTGAAGGCTATGCTCTTGGGCAGCCCCAACCAATGACCAAACATAGCAGGAATGCTAAGTCCTGACCATTTCTGTCCAATGTGAAACTCCTTTAACAGGTAGAGTTTGCTCTGGGGCTCCCTAACGGGTTGACTGACATTTTGTCAAATCTTCATTGAGATCCCAGGCTCCTCCCGTCCAATTCTGCTTCTTCCCCATTTTATCATTCATAGGATTTATAGCCAAGTTCTAAAAGCTTTTTGCATTTCTGTGTCTCAGAGTCGGCCTCCCAGAAGATCCAACTAACACAAGATGGCTCTACAGTTCCTTTCCTCCCTCTCTCTCTCTCTCTCACTCATTCATTCAATTTGTGCAAAGGACTCACACACTCTTACAAACTCCATGTGCTGGATTCCCTAGGGAATGATTTCCCCCTGCAAGTGGAGAGTTGAATTCTTGAATGTGCTGTTAAGGAAGAGGTTTCGGTGGACCCATTATGGCCACACATTCAGTTTCATTCTATAATTCAATCTTAAAATGACAAAGCTGACATTTTTAACTTCATCTGTTTGATTCTTGTGTCTTATGTCTCAATTAGTTTTTGACACAAGAAGGAAACAAAAAAAAGCTGATTTATTTATCTCAACTCTAGTACAAATAGAAAAAAATTCTTACATGTAATTTGGAACACTTGAATGATTTTCTGGAGGCCACATAGGGTATTCCTTCTGCTCTTTTGTAATAAATTCACTTTAAAAAATTCATCAAAGGCATGATCTTAAAAAGTAATGAGTATTTAGCAGAGTGACAGACAAAATTTGATTAAGAAACTATTCCAAGAGTCACTTTTGTAGACAGACCTATTACTCCCTTAAGGATCTGATAATATAAAAACAGAATATCTGGACTATGAGAATGAGGCTTTCCTAGAATGGGTGTGTGTGTGTGTATGTGTTGTGGGTGTGTGTTTGTGTGTGTGTGTGTGTGTGTATGATATATAAACAATGGGGAAATTATTTGGTCCTATACAGATTGTTCAGAAAGGGGCTTTAGCAGACAGACTTTAAGGGTGCTAGTCTTCTCATAATCACTACCTTTGGGACTACCCTGCATATAGCCTTTGCTAACATGTTGGTCTAGGCAGCCAAGGTTGTGCTGTTGCACCTCCATCTTCCCTGTAAGATGCCTAGCCCATTTTGCCTCAGTGCCTATCTGTAGAATCACTCACTTGGTGTCCCACCATTGCCCCTCAGCTCACCCAGAAGACTGTCTGCAGCTTCAGTGAACAGATACTTGTTCTCATCATACTCACCAGAGACTTCTTAACTTGAGTGTCTATATTTTCCTGGCTAAGGGCGTTCTCTGGCTACAGGAATGTGCTAGGTCCACTTGTAAGCAGGCCAGAAGTACCAGGAAATGTAATGCCCTAGGAGGGACTCCCCATTAATAAAGGACAGAAATCGGTGGGTACATCCCCAATTTCCTCACTCTCTTGGAGGGGCAGTTCTGTAGTATGATCCATAGAGTCTCTCAGAGAGTACCCAGTAGAATTGAGTTCCATAGCAATAACCCACTTATTAACAAATCTATTACTGATTTTCCCTGTCTCTTTTCCCTCTCTCTGTTTCCTGGTATCACCCTGAAAATAACCTACTTCTACACAAACCCTTTTCTCAGGATCTACTTTTGGGAGAACTTAAACTAAGACACCACCCCTGGTCCTATCAGATTTTCTTCAGGAGATAAAAAAAATGAGTCAGTGAAAAACAGAAAGAAGCAGACATATGTAGTATAGATGAGTCAAAGAAATTATGGAGTTTTATGGTGAAGAGGTAGGAACTCTTATGTCTGTTTCCAAAAGGCCTCAATACAGAACCCATCACTAGTTACAAGTCCTGTGAGACCCAGTCCCATGTCCCATGAGCTTTCCTGCTGCTAGTTTATGTATGCTTCTGTTTCCTTGCAAGCTAAATAGACTTCACTTCACCAGAAGGCCATATGAATTCAAGCTTGTTCCAAATATGTCTCTTCGTATCAGATTATTTTCATTTGTAATGGAGAAACTGGGGCAGCTGGCAGGTTCATCACGAATGACAGTCCTTCTTAACCATAATGTTCTAAAATGTGAGAGAAGCCCTGGTCCCCGTAGCAACTCATTATTAAATGATTTTGAAGTTTGGAAGGTAGGCCTGGAAACATTTCTGTAGAGAAGTACTTGGTTCATTTTATTTGATTCTTGTTAGTTTCCAAACAGGCCCTAAAGAGGATGGAATGTCTATTTGAAGGCCCATGGTCCCATACGATTTTACCTTTTTACACAGTCTGGTGATCACTAAATAAGAATATTTCTGGGGTACCTGGGTGGCTCCGTTGGTTAAGCATCCGACTTTGGCTCAGGTCATGATCTCACGGTTCGTGGGTTTGAGCCCCTTGTGGGGCTCTATGCTGACAGCTTGGAGCCTGGAGCCTGCTTCAGAGTCTGTGTCTCTGTTTCTCTCTCCCTCTCTCCCTCCCCCTGTCTCTCTAAAAAATAAATAAACATTAAAAAATTTTAAAAGAATATTTCTGTCAGGGCACCTGGGTGGCTCAGTTGGGTAAGCCTCCAACTCTTGATTTGGACTCAGGTCATGATATCACAGTTCGTGGGATTGAGCCTTGTGTTGGGTTCTGTGCTGGGTGTGGAGCTTATTTGGTATTCTCTCTCTCCCTCTCTCTTTCTGCTCCTCTCCCACTTGTGCTCTCTCTCTCTCTCTCTCAAAAAAAAAAAAAAGAACAAAGAAAAGAAAAGAAGCATTCACAAAGATTCACAAATAGCAATGGTTATTAGCTGAACTGACCAAGGAACAATAGGCTGGAAACAGGGGGCTATATAACTTTCTAGAAAACTAGTTTTAGTTATACAAGGAAAGACAATCCAAATCTCTTCTCAACCCTGACCAAAAAATATCAACCTTCCCAAATGAAGGATCGAGAACCACCTCCATACACAGAAATGGCCATCTATCAAACAGAAGCACCATACTGAAATCAAGAGTAATGCAAAAGTGTGATGTTCTAACCAGCACATGGGAGGAGAGTCTGCACAACCTAAAGTCTCTCATCCCACCCATGGCCAATGCCTAAACCTGGACTGGATCTAGGAGAAAAAAAAGAAATGCCTGAAAGTCATTATTGTGATGATTGGTAAAAATTGAGAAGGACTGTATATTATATGATAAATAACAGTGTATTGTTAAAAAACAAAATTCAATAAGTAAATTTGAAGATCTAATTGGCTTTATTAAATGCTTAATAAATAGGGCAGAATTCAATCTAGCAAGTAGAGCAAAACTCTGAGGAATTGTACAAAAAGGAAGATTTTTACAGGAAGGAGGGTGAGGCAATGAAGTTACTACCAAAAGAAAAGGTTTATCCCAGGCAAGGTAGCTTTGTCTTAGGAGGAAGAACAGGTGACCCTATCATGCAGATTACCTTACCAGTTTGGGTGGTTGGAGAAGGCCAATGTTTAGAACCAAGATCTAATTTATTTGACCCAGAGAGTCAAGAGAACACAACTCAAGTATATAAAACATCACCACATCTGACAGAATAACTCATTGATGCAGAAAATTCCTGACCTGCCAGTTAAAACTACATTTCTGAGGGAAGGTGAAATTGCAATTAGAGTAGGTATTAAGCCCCGATTTGGTGACTTGGACTAAATGGCACCATTTTAGGTCTGTGGCTTTCTTTTTAACAGTACTAATGTTAAGTTTCCTGAATTTGATATTTATGCTATGGTTTTATAAGAGAATTTCCTTGTCCTTAGGATACATATGGTGAAGTAAGCTGCATCCATCTGCCTCTTCAACCTGAAATAATTCAGCATGTGTGTGTGTGTGTGTGTGTGTGTGTGTGTGTGTGTGTACATACACTGTAGGAGAGAAAGAAATTTTCTTCTGCCCTTCTAGTTTCTTTGGCTGGTATGGTTAAATTGAAATTAGACAGATTAACAGAAGAAAAATAAAAAAGAGTTTAATAACATGTACACCTCCTATATACATGGGAGAGATTCAAGAAAACTGAGTAACTCTCCAAAGTGGCTTAAGCCACACCACCTTAAATACCATCTCCTGCTAAAGTCAAAAGAAGATATTGGGGAAGGGGGAAGTTAGTTACAGAAGTTACCAAGCAAAGACGCATAATCAAGGGTAAAAATTATTATGCAAATTTAGGTCATTGCCTTGTCCATTGAAAAGAGTTTCTAGAGACCCAGACCCCCTTTTACTAGTACAGAGAGGGAGACACACTTACAAATGGAGATTTCCCATATGTATACAAATGTCTCTTACAAAAGGGCAACATCTGCTAGGTTTTCTAAGATTCTCCTGTGTTAGCAGTTTCTTCTTTCTTTCTTTATGTTATTTTAGTTTTTAATTAGAGAGAGAGAGAGAGAGAGAGAGAGAGAGAGAGAGCGAGTGAGCACTCCAATGGGGGACAGGGGCAGGGAGAGGGAGGGAGAGGCAGGAAGAGAGAGGGAGAGAGAGGGAGAGAGAGAGATTAAATCTTAAGCAGGCTCCACGCTCAGTGCAGAGACCAGCACAGGGCTCAATCCCATGACCCTGGGGTCATGACCTGAGTTGAAATCAAGAGTCATACACTAACCAACTGAGCCAGCCAGGTACTCTGTGTAGTTTCTTAAAAATAATTAGCCCAACTAAATTCTTAGCTTTTAATAATCACTCTAATGTAAATGGAATAAGTGTTCCAATCAATAGATACAGGGTATCAGAATGTATTAAAAAAACCCAAGATCCATCTATATGCTGCCTATAAGAGACTTATTTTAGATATAACTACACCTGCATATTGAAAGTAAGGGGATGGAGAACCATCTATTATGCTAATGGAGGTCAAAAGAAAGCCAGAGCAGCCATACTTACATCAGACAAACTAGATTTTAAGCCAAAGATTGTAACAAGAGATGAAGAAGGATATTATGTCACAATTAAGGGGTTTATCCATCAAGAAGATCTCACAATTGTAAATATTTATGCCCCCAACTTGAAAGAACCCAGACATATAAATCAATTAATAACAAACATAAATAAACTCACTGATAAAAATACAATAAGAAGAGACTTTAACAGCCCACTTACAGCAATGGACAGATCATCTAAGCAGAAAATCAACAAGGAAACAATGGCTTTGAATGACACGCTGGACCAGATGGACTTAATAGATATGTTCAAAACACTTCATCCTAAATCAGCAGAATAAACATTCTTTTTGAGTACACACGGAACGTTCTACAGAATAGATCACATACTGGGTCAAAAATCAGCCCTCAACAGGTACACAAAGATTGAGATCACAGTATGCATTTTTTCAGAACACAATGCTATGAAATGAAATCAACCACAAAAAAAAATTTGGAAAGCCCTCAAATACATGGAGGTTAAAGAACATCCTACTAGAAAATAAGTGGGTTAACCAGGACATTAAAGAAAAAAAATAAAAAACACATGGAAGCAAATGAAAATGAAAACATGATAGTCCACGCCCTTTGGGATGCAGCAAAGGCAATCCTAAGAGGAAAGTACATATTATTCAGGCCTATCTCAAGAAGCAAGAAAGGTCCCAAGTACACAATCTAACCTTACACTTTCTAAAGGAGCTAGAAAAGGAGCAGAAAAAAAAGCCTAAATCCAGCAGAAGAAGGGATATAATAAATATTAGAAAAGAAATAAATGATATAGAAACAACAACAACAAAAACCTCAGAACAGGCCAATGAAACTAAAAGCCGTTTTTTTGCTAAGAATAAACAACACTGATAACTCCCCTAGCCAGACTTCTCAAAAAGAAAAGAGAGGGGACCCAAATAGATAAAATCACAAATGAAAGAAGAGAGATCATAGCCAACACCACAGAAATGCAAACAATTATGAGAATAGTATGAAAAATTATGTATCAACAAACTGGGCAATCTGGGAGAAAAGGACAAATTCCTAGAAACTCACAACAATCAAAACTGAAACGGAAAGAAATAGAAAATTTTAACAGGCCCATAACAAGCAAAGAAATTGAATCAGTAATCAAAACTCTCCCAACAAACCATAGTCCTGGGCCACATGGCTTCCCAAGGGAATGCTACCAGACATTTAAAGAAGAGTTAATACCTATTCTTCTCAAACTGTTCCAAAAAAATAGAAATGGAAGGAAAGTTTCCCAACTCATTCTATAAAGCAAGCCTTACCTTGATTCCAAAACCAAAGACCCCACTAAAAAGGAGAACTACTGACCAATTTCCCTAAGGAATATGGATGCAAAAACTCTCAAGAAGACACTAGCCAACCGGATCCAAAAAGACATTAAAAGAATTATTCACCATGATCAAGTGGGATTTATTCCTGGGATGCAGGGCTGGTTCAATATTTGCAAGTCAATCAATGTGATGCACCACATTAATAAAAGAAAGGATAAGAACTATATGATCCTTTCAATAGGTGCAGAACAAGCATTTGACAAAATACAGCATCTTTTCTTGATAAAAGGCCTCAAAAAAGTAGGGATGGAAGGAACATACCTCAACATCATAAAAGCCATATATGAAAGACCTATAACTAATGTCATCCTCCATGGGAAAAAACTTAGAGCTTTCCCTCTAAGATCAGAAACATGACAGGGATGTCCACTATCACCACTATTGTTCAAAATAGTACTGGAAGTGCAAGCCTCAGCAATCAGACAACAAAAAGAAATAAAAGGCATCCAAATCAGCAAGGAAGAAGTCAAACTTTCACTCTTTGCAGATGACATGATACTTTACATGGAAAAACCAAAAGACTTCACCAAAAAACTGCTACAACTGATACATGAATTCAGCAAAGTCACAGAATATAAAATCAACATATAGAAATCGGTTGTACCTGTATACACCAATAATAAAGTAGCAGAAAGAGAAATCAAGGAAGTGATCCCATTTACAATTGCACCAAAAAAACGTAAGATACTTAGGGATAAACCTAACCAAAGAGGTAGAAGATCTGTATGCTGAAAAATATAGAAAGCTTATGAAAGAAATTGAAGAAGGCACAAAGAAATGGAAAAACTTTCCATGCTCATAGATTAGAAGAAAAAACATTCTTTAAATGTCTATCCAAAACAATCTACACATTCAAAGCAACCCCTATCAAAAGAACACCAGCATTCTGCATAGAGCCAGAACAAACAATCCTAACATTTGTATGGAACCAGAAAAGACCCTGAATAGCCAAAATAATGTTGAAAAAGGAAATCAAATCTGGAGGCACCACAATCCTGGACTTAAAGCTATATTACAAAGCTGTAATCATTAAGACAGTATGGTACTGGCACAAAAACAGACACATACATCAGTGGAACAGAAGAGAAAGCCCAGAAACGGACCCACAGATGTATGGCCAACTAATCTTTGAGAGCAGGAACGAATATCCAATGAAGAAAAGATAGTCTCTTTAGCAAATGGCGCTGGGAAAACTGGACAGTGACATGCAGAAGAATGCAACTGGACCACTTTCTTACACAATACACAAAAATAAACTCAAAATGGATGAAAGGCCTAAATGTAAGACAGGAAACCATTAAAATCCTAGAGGAGAAAGCAGGCATCAACCTCTTTGACCTCAACCACAGCAATTTCTTACTAGACATGTCTCCAGAGGCAAGGGAAATAAAAGCAAACATGAACTATTGGGACCTCATAAAAATAAAAAGCTTCTGCACTGCAAAGGAAACAACAAAACTAAAAGTCAACTGACAGAATGGGAGAAGCTTTTTGCAAAAGACATATCAGATAAAGGATTAGTATCCAAAATCTATAAAGAACTTATCAAACTCAACACTCTAAAGAACAATCCAGTGAAGAAATGGGCAGAAAACATGATAGATACTTTTAGAAAGAAGACATCCTGGTGGCTAACAGACACATGAAAAGATGCTCAACATCACTCATCAGGGAAATACAAATCACAACCACAGTGAGATAACCACCTCATAGCTGTCAAAATGGCTAAAAGTAACAATACAAGAAAGAACAGGTATTGGCAAGGACGCAGAGAACGGGAATACCTTTGCACTGTTGGTGGGAATGCAATATAATATACTGTGCAATATATTATAGATGGGTGATGGGTACTAAGGAAGGCATTTGTTAATATGAGCAATGGGTGTTGTATATAAGTGATGAATCAATGAATTCTGCTCCTGAAACCAATATTGTACCATATATTAACTAACTAAAATTTAAATAAAAACTTTGAAAAGAAAAAGGAGGGGCGCCTGGGTGGCTCAGTCGGTTAAGCGTCCGACTTCAGCTCAGGTCACGATCTCACAGTCCGTGAGTTCGAGCCCCGTGTTGGGCTCTGGGTTGATGGCTCAGAGCATGGAGCCTGCTTCCAGTTTTGTGCTCCCTCTCTCTCTGCCCCTCCCCCGTTCATGCTCTGTCTCTCTGTCTCAAAAATAAATAAACGTTAAAAAATTTTTAAAAAAAAGAAGAAGAAAAAGAAAAAGAAAAAGGAATAATTAGCCTAAAATAATCCTTATGGCTAAGAGACAGATTTTTAGGGGGTGGCAAATTCTGCTCCTCTATAGTACATACACATACAAGCACATGTGGAAAAATGTTAACAATTGATATATCTAGGTACAAGGTAAAGGTAAGCAGTAATTTGTGTTTTATATGTGATTTTTCTGTAAGTTTTAAATTATTTCTCAGTAAAAAATTTTAAAATACCAATTTACCTTTTATTTTATTAAAAACATAGAAGTTTTAAATTTTATTTTAAATTTTATTTTATATCCAGTATAGTTGGCACACAGTGTTATATTAATTTCAGGTGTATAATATAGTGATTCAACAATTCTATACATTACTCAGCGTTCATCACTATAAGGGTACTCTTAATCCCCTTCACCTATTTCACACATCCTCCAACTTACCTCCCGTATGGCAACCACCAGCTTGTTCCCTATGGTTAAGAGTCTGTTTTTTGGTTTCTCTCTCTCTTGTCTTCTTAAATTCTACATATGAGTGAAATCATATGGTATTTGTTTTCTCTGACTTATTTTTCTTAGCATAATGCCCTCGCTAGCTCCATCCATGTTGTTGCAAATGGCAAGATTTCATTCTTTTTTATGGCTAATATTCCATTTAAATACCCTAATGTCACTGTGCAGTGGAAAGAGAATGGGTCTGAGGAAACTTAGCTCCATGAAAAGTAACTGAGCATTGTGAAATAAAGTCACTAAATCATTCCAAGACTCAGTTTTCTATAAAATAATTGAGCTGGTTTAGACAATCTCCAGGATGACTTCTTGTTCTCATATTTTGCAGGACTTTTCTTCCCACATCTTTACTCTAAAAACACAAAGTCATAAACTATTTTTCAAGTGTATCTATTCTTTATTGATTCATTTAAATATAGCAGCCTTCTTCCTGAGAGCAAAACCACGAACCGGCAACAATGACCAGTTTCAATATAAATGTCTGGAAATGCAATTTAATGCATTTTAGAATAGAATTACTCTAATAGGAACTATAATTAATTCAGAGGCATTCTCATAGAGTAATACTAGGTTTTTGGTATAGGTTCATTTCACCCTTAGAGTCAAAAGAACACAATTCAAGTGCATAAAACATCAGCACATCTGACACATTTTAATAGGGGAGATGCAGTTTATATCCCACATAAATTAAAAAATGGCAGGAAAAATAATGAATAGTTTCATCAACAGATTATGACATTATCTGCTGACAATATCACCTGACTTGTAGTGATGCAATATAAGCCCGACAGCTAGCTGTAAGAATAATGAATCTGAGCAAAAATTGATTGTGAAATGTTCTTGGCTTAAACCTGGAGTCACCATCCTGCTGACCTAAGAGAAATCTATGCAGTAAATCGCTTCAGGAGGCCTAAGGATCCAGAAAACTCTGCTTCTAAAGGGTAAAGCATCATTTTCATTTGGAGACCTACTTTCAGGTACTAAATTAAATTTTAGATGGCCTCAGCTTTTTCCTGTCTCTCAAAGACCCAACTCACAAATTTGTCATGTCTCTAGTTTCTGAAAGCTGGCAATGGTAGTCTTTTGTCAGATGAATTCCAAGGCTCGTTCAGCTTGGTTAGTTAATTACAGTCATTATCATGAAAAATACTAGGTCACATTAGTTCCATTTTTTGCTGAAGAGAGTAATGTGTGAATGTTCAGCCTGGTCATTTTGTATTCAGCAACTAACACTGGCTTTTATTGCTTGGCTGTGACATTGGTCGAGGTCAACAGCAAAGCAATGAGCAGGCAGGATAGAGTAACTTATGTCAGGAATGTGACAACTGTACAATGTTACAGCATGTTTTTTGCTTCAACACAATTGCACTGAGCTACTGCCCCATCCCCAACCCGGTCATCTTGGAAAAATGACTTGGGTTTCTTTGTCCCTAAAATATTCTCTCTGTGAAATGGGGATACGACTTTATTTCTTGAAAAACAATGACTGAGCTATCTTCTTAGAACAACAAAGAGTTCCCACTTCAGAAGGAATTGTGCATCTGGAAATGTAGGACCTTCCTTTTGTTCCTTCCCAAAGCTTCACTGAAACAACAGGAAAGGGAATTTTTCAAAGCAAGAAACCTGAAAGGATAAGTACAATAGGAGATAAGACAAGAGCAATAAAATCTGGAAATTGGAAAGCAGTCAATGACCTATGAAACCTGAGAACTCTGAATCCTAAACTGGCAGCAGGGAAAGCTGAGAACCAAAACGATTTATCTAGGAGCACTTTGAAAAGGCTAGGAATTGGTGATAATAGCTAATCCTGGAAGTTGGAGTATAGGTGGGACTGACTGCAGGAGGACTGGATGAAATTCTTTTTATTAAGCATTTTGAGTCCAGATCCTCTTCCCTATATGTAGCACTTGATTGCCTTGTCTGCATTCTGGCAGAAACTGGGGGTTGGTGATTGGAGAGGCCAGGATAGGCCACTCCTGGACTGGGGAACACCAAGTAAAGTTGAGGTCAGGAGTACTGCATGAAAAATAGGAGAATAAGTAAACATTTATAGACTGAATTTGATATGCCACTTCTCCCAGCTCTCTTAACTCCACACAGACTCTGCAGCAGTGGCAGCCAAACTTGTGCCTTCCAGGCAGGTTATTGGCTAATCCTTCTTCGTGGATCTAGACATCAGATGTCACCCAAGGGAATATGCCAATCATGTTACCACATTACCATGTCACCCATTCTCAACAAAGACTACCTACTCCCATAGAATTTCCAGTTAGCCTTTTAGTACTTCATTCTTAAGTACAAACAGACAAATGGAAGAGAGTGATGTTCTGAGGAAAGCCTCTAACTTGAAAGACCTAGGACAAGTAAAACAAAACAAACACACAAAAAGAAAAGGGAGTGTGGGGGTGGGGGAAACTGAATTTGCAAGAAGAAAACTTTAAAGAAGAGAATTTTGTTAGTATTTTCAAAGAGAAGAGAATACTACATCCATGAAATAAGGAGGTGCTAGTAAAAGAAACATTCAGAGAACTAAGAAAAAATAATTTTAGAAATGAAAATTATGATAGAGAAATTAAAAGTCTGGAATACAGGGGTGCCTGGGTGGCTCAGTCGATTAAGCGTCCAACTTCGGCTCAGGTCATGATCTCACAGTCCGTGAGCTCGAGCCCCGCGTCGGGCTCTGTGCTGACAGCTCAGAGCCTGTAGCCTGTTTCAGATTCTGTGTCTCCCTCTCTCTCTGCCCCCCCCCATTCATGCTCTGTCTCTCCCTGTCTCAAAAATAAACATTAAAAAAAAATTTTTTTAAAATAAAAAAATAAAAAAAGTTTGGAATACAAAGTTGAAGAAGTCTCCCAGAAAGTAGAGCAAGAAAACATAGTATAGAAAAGAGAATTAAAGGACAAATCCAGATGGTCCAACATCCAATTGATAAAAATCATAGAAAAATGGCAGAAAGAAAATGGAGAGAAAGAGATTATTAAAGAACTAGAAATAAAATGTCCCATAACTGAAGGATATGGGTTTTCAGTTTAAAAGGCTTATCAAGTGCCCAGAAACTTTTATAAAAAATAGACCTACATCAAGGCATATCATAACTAATTTTCAGAACCCTAAGGACAGAGATGATCCTACTTGCTTCCAGAGAGAATAAACTGTTTATATTCAAAAGGCCAGAGATTAGAATGACTTCAGACCTCTCAACAACAGCCCAGTAGCTAGAAGGCAATGGGGAAATGTCTTCGAGATTCCAAAGGAAAATTATTCCTAAGCTAGAATTCTATTTAATTATCAATGAAGTGTCAGAGTAGAATGAAAATATCTTTGTACAAGCTAAGTCCCCCAAATTTACCTCTTTTATGTCCTTTCCTAGGAACCTACTAGATTATGACTTTCAACAAAATGAGGAAATAAATCAAGGAAAAGGGAAATAAGGAAACTAGGAAATAGTGGGTGCAACTAAGGAAGCCACAGAAATTCACAGGCTAAAGGGTAAGGGGAGATCATAGAATAGCAATCATGTACCAGGAGTAGAGACCCAGCAGTCCAAATTAGAGGTGGTTAGAAGAATTTAGAGAGGTTATTCAAGATGTTGAAATGGAGGGGACACTGGATGTATCAAAAGTGTTAAGAAGAGATTTAGACAACTAATGGAGAGGTCAGGTTTGAGTTGGTAATAAGAATGCAGAAAATTAAGCAAGCAAACAGTGGCCATCATTAACTCCAGATAGAATAAAAGGTTGTAAAAATGGGAAAATAACCATAGTATTGTATGGGGCTCAGTTGTGAACAGCATTTACACAGTCAAAGAAAACACTTAATACTGAACTCACCCTAATTATGCTGTAACTGTATGAAGGTGGTAGAATAATGGGTGCATGTATGTGGTCAGTTCTGGAAGGGTGAAACTGAGCTAAATCCTCATCTTGAGTCATGGAAAATCAATACATAACACTAAAAACTTAAAACAGAGAAAGCAAAAAGCAAGTTATTTAAAGATATCAAACTAATTAGCTAAAATAATTAAAAACTGTTGCCGGGGCGCCTGGGTGGCGTAGTCGGTTAAGCGTCCGACTTCAGCCAGGTCACGATCTCGCGGTCTGGGAGTTCGAGCCCTGCGTCGGGCTCTGGGCTGATGGCTCAGAGCCTGGAGACTGTTTCCGATTCTGTGTCTCCCTCTCTCTCTGCCCCTCCCCCGTTCATGCTCTGTCTCTCTCTGTCCCAAAAATAAATAAACGTTGAAAAAAAAAATTAAAAAAAAAAACTGTTGCCGTTGGAAGGGGAAATAGGAAAAGGATTTGACTTTTCATACTCTGCAAATATAGCTTTGATATAAAAGAAAACTAATTTATAAGAGAGAAAGGGCACATCAATAAGAATAATAATAATTAAAGCACATCAAATATGTTTGTTTATCCCCCAAAAAACTCATTATTTTAAAAGTTGGAAAATAAAGGTAAAGAACTAAGCATCTATCTTGCTTTTACTATATACACTGTATGTCAAAATAACCAAATAGTGGGCGCCTGGGTGGCGCAGTCGGTTAAGCGTCCGACTTCAGCCAGGTCACGATCTCGTGGTCCGTGAGTTCGAGCCCCGCGTCAGGCTCTGGGCTGATGGCTCAGAGCCTGGAGCCTGTTTCCGATTCTGTGTCTCCCTCTCTCTCTGCCCCTCCCCCGTTCATGCTCTGTCTCTCTCTGTCCCAAAAATAAATAAACGTTGAAAAAAAAATTAAAAAAAAAAAAAAAAAAAAAAAACCAAATAGTTGATGAGGGAAAATTTATGTTTTTAGAAGTATTCCAGCAATAAATGAAGAAGGAACAACAGAGTTGGAATATGATCATTTTGTGACCCTGATGATATAATGAATCTGGAAAGTGACCATCAGTGTCTGCTAACTGCATAAAAAACAAGAAAATCAGACATTATGAACCTCATGATGGAAGTACACAACCCACTTACAAATTATTCTTGCCGAAAATTAAAATTGAGCAAACTAAACCCCTAGAGAAATTTTGAACACTGACGATATAAAGGAATTGTTATTTAAGCATGTAAATGATACTGGTGTTTATTTTTTTCATTTTTAAAATATAATTTATTGACAAATCGGTTTCCATACAACACCCAGTGCTCATCTCAACAAGAGCCCTCCTCAATGCCCATCACCCACTTTTCCCTCTCCCCCACCCTCCATCCCTAAAAACAAATAATCCAGTTGAGGTGTTTTTTAAAAATGTTCTTATGTTTTAGTAGAGGGGTTCTTTTTTTAAATTTGTTAAGTTTCTTTATTTTGAGAGAGACAGAGACAGTGTGAGTAGAGGAGGGGCAGAGAGAGGGAGAGAATCCCAAGCAGGCTGTGCATCATCAGCACAGAGCCCAATGCAGGGCTCGAACTCACAAAACCGTGAGATCATGACCTGAGCCAAAACCAAGAGTCAGACGCTTAACTGACTGAGCCACCCAAGTGCCCCTAATAGAGGGCTTCTTAAACTTGATTGTACATCAGTATAAATGAGAAGCTAATTTAAAAACAGATTGCTTAGCCCCCATCCCCAGAGTTTCTGATCTGGTAGATCTTTGGTAGTGCCTGAGAATGTGCATTTCTGACTAGTTCCCATGTGATGCTGAAGCTGCTGATATGGGGATCACAAATTGAGAACTGCTGTTTTAGACATACATTCTGAAGTGTTTACAGATGCAACTATATGATGTTTGAAATGTGTTTCAAAATTATCTGGGAGGGAAAGAAAGGAGTAGGTAGAGGGTAATATATTAAAAAGATTAACCATGAATTGGTCATTGTGAAAAATGGAAGATTAAAACATGGAGGTTTATTATACTTTTCTCTCTGCTTTTGCATATGTTGGAAATTTTCTATTATAAAAAATGTTTTAAAGGAAAGAAGGCAGAAAGGTAAAAAGACAACAAAATGAAATAAACTAAATAAAGCAAAATGTTTACAAGGATTTTCTCTGAGTACTTTCAGGTTTCTATAGAGCGACCATGTATTACTTTTGTCTTCAGAAAAACTAACAAAATTTATTCATGCTTTAAAAATGTCACCAGTCTGATATATTAATAGAATAAATAAAGGAGAGTTCAGCAAGGTTTCTGGACACATGGGCAACACACAAAAATCAACTGCATTCTTACATTCCAGCAACAAAGAGGGTAATTTCCAAAAAGGACTATCAATATTACCAACGGAAATATAAAGCTCCTTGGGAGGGATAAATCTAACAAAAGTTGTTCAAAAATTCTATGCCAAAAAATTTTAAATTATTGAAAGGCAATAAAGGTCTAAGTAAATGGAGAGAAAATTTATATATAGCAAGATAAGAACACAGTATTTTAAAGATATCTACTCCCCCATATTTATCAATAAACTCTATGCAATTCCAATCAATATTTCAACTGCACTTTTATGCTGATTTTAAAATTAATATGGAAGAACAAAGGACCAAGAAAGATTCTGAAGAAAAAAACTAAAAATAACTTGCTTTACCAGACATCAAGACTTATTAGAAAGCTATAGTATCTAGTAAACAGTAGTATTGATTCACAAATAAACAGACAAATGGAACTGAATAGAAAGTTCAGAAATAAATCTGTGTGTTTACAGAAACTTTATATATGACAGAGGTGGTATTGCAGTTTAGTGGGAAAAGGGTAAATGGTTTAATAAATGGCATGGGGCAGTTGGTTAGTGATAGAGAAAAAACTGAATCCATACCTTACATCATATACCAAAAACGATTTCAGTAGATTGTGGTATTTAAAAGTGAAAAAGCAAAAGTTTAAACTTTTAGAAGGAAATTAGAAGATAATCTTTAAAATTTTTTTCTTTATGATTGGAGGTAGAAAATGGTTTTTAAATAAGTATCAACCATAATGGAAAAGACTGATAAACTTAAAGTTTAATTACATTGAAATTAAAAATGTCTATGCATCAAAAGACACCACAAAACACTGACAAGACAGGCTGTGAGAAGGTTTTTATAGCACATATGACTAACAGGATATTAAAAGTTGCTACAAATAAATAAAAGAAAGACAAACAGCCCAAACAAAAATGGGCCAAAGATATGAACAAGCAATTCATAGACTAGGAAAATTCATTGACCAATGAATAGAGTAAAAAAGCAATAATCTAGGAGACAAATATTAAAGCAACCACAAGATACCATTATATATCTATTATATTGACAAAAAAAGTTTGATGATGCCATGGGTTAAGTATATAAATCAATGCAACCTCTCAGTGCTGGTAGGGATTGTAAATTGCCTCAACCATTTTGGTTTAAAATTTGGCAATATCTAGTAAAATGTATGATCTTATGACCTAGCAATTCTGATCTTAGGTATACTCCCAAAAGAAACTCTCATACACAGAAATGAGTAGACGTTTACAGGGTGGTTTTTGTAGGAAAAGGAGCAAAACAGTTCTAATATTCATAGTGTAAACTGGATAAGTATATTGTGGTATAGCATGGTCATACAATGTAATACTATACAACAATGAAAGTTAACGAATTGGCGCTACATGTATCAATAGAGATCTCAAAGGCCTGTGTTGATCCAAAAGTCAGTTACAGAGGAAATATACAGTATGATATCATTTGTATATAGTTTGTCAACAATCAAAAATGTATATATACACACACATGTAAATTATACAGAAGACATAAAGTATAAAGATACAAATGGAAATAATAAATACCAAATTTAGGGTTCTCACAACCTTTAGAGTGGGAAAAGACAACGACTAATAAGGATATAATTTTAAAATCATCCAATTAAAAATAATAGTAAGGGAATGATTATAACATCATTTTCAAAGTCTTGTCACTGATTATATACATGAAGGATTCAGGGAGTTTTAATGAAGTGACAAGGCCACCAACTGCTAGCCTGAGTAAATTGTAAAAAGCCATCACTAGCACCCTATCAAACAAAATAATGAAAGTTACTATTCAATTATTGCTAGCAATAAGAAAGATGATGATTCCTCCTTCAGACAACTTAGAGCAAAGCTGGTTGCACCTCTTCTACCAAAGGCTATTTCCATCTCTTGGCTTGTGCTATTTTTAAGCATCTATCAGGTCTTGAGCAATTTCTATGTATCTCTTTGGCAGCAGTCCCAACATCCAAATTAGCAACTAGATGTATGAATAACCAAGCAAGATAAGAAATAGCCATGCGTTTTGAAGCTCAGCCCCATTTGTCCAAAGGGAAAGTAAAACCCAACCCACTAACAATAACAAAAATTTTTCTGTACCATAGCTTAGTTGTGCTGTCATTTATAGAGTTACATAGTTTTCATATCAAGATTTCACAATAGGCCTTTGCTTTTAGAAGTGAGAGAGTAAGGCAGTGTAGTAAAAATTATTTAATTGAACTACTTAAGTTCTGCTGTGACATATATTATGATAAACCACTCTGCCAAAGAAGGGGAAAAATATGTCCCATCTTGGCTTACAAAAAGTAATAAAATACTAGATAAACAATAATAGAGGAATGCAGCCACTAAAAGTTATACTTTTAAATGAGTGCTTTTAATAAAAAATACAGTAATTTCACAGTTTTCTTAAAGTCAAGACACCCTGTGTGAAGGCATAAAAAATTATAAAAGGAGATATGCGAAAATATTATATATTTCTAGATGTTGGGTTATGGGTTATAGTTTTCAAATTTTCTACCATCAGCACATACTGCTTTTCTAAATGAAAAAATATTTTTACTAAGAATTCAGTATTATAATGTATGTAAATGTTTAAAGGATACACTTTCAATTCTAATTACTAAGTTATTAATATGAATGATTGAATATTGCAATATAAAACATCATTTGCATGTCTTGCTAATTTTTGTTTCAATATGTTAAGTATTCTATTCCAATCAGAAGTGATAGTTTTTCCATTTTACAAAATCATCTCTTCAACAAATGTTTTCTTTTCTGAACTGTGCTTTCTCCACATGTCACAAATACTCCTTAGTCATTTACCTGTGCATTTATAACTAATTATAGAGGCTCTCAATCTTTGCTGCTTGTTGGAATCACACTGGGAATTCTTAAAAATTCCAATGTTCATGCCACACCCCTGACACATTAAATCAGAATTTATGTGGGTGGGAACCCAGGTGTCAGCATTTTGTAAAGCTTTATGGTGATTCCAACGTGCAGCTAGTGAATTAAAGTCTTATTACTCAAAATGGCCCATAAACCAGAAGCATCAGCATTACCTAAGAACTTATTAGAAGTACAGAATCTTAGGCCCCACCCCAAACTTACTAATTAGAATCTGCATTTTAACAAGATCCTTAGATTATTCACATGTTAAAAGTTGAGAAGTGCTGTTCTAGAGTCCTCAAATGAATGACTGAGGTTAATAAGTCCAAGGTCATGAGTGTGACCTTTAGTTGCAAACCTTTAGTTTGTCTACGTCGGAAGTAGGTGTGCAGTCACTAGTTTAATATTTATATTTTCTGATTTTAAGATCATGTGTACAGATAGCCTTTTGTGTCCATGAGTAGATGTATGTTTGTAATGACCTCCCAAAGTTAAGGAAGCCCTCAGTAAAAGTTAGCTAGTTATTATTATTATTCCTGCCTTCAAGTGGGCAATCTCCCTGACTAGAATGTCCATTTCCCTCCTTCCTCCCCTGGCAAAGGACAACATAGCATTCAAGTACCAATTCACTGTGGAGCCTCACCCTAAGTATCCTCAGGTGAGAAGTCCCTCCTGCACGTGGCCTTCTGTGATAATTCATCTACTGTGAGACTGTGGTTCCTCTTACCCTGTGTGCTCTTACAGGAGAGGGACCACAAGTCCTTGAATTCCTAGACCCTCCATAAATACATACATAATGAATCAATAATTGAAAGAGAGAACCATCTCCCCTCATGGAGATTTGCCAAGTGCATGGTAGAGGTTTTATTCAGGCAGAATAGAAAACCACTAGAAAGCATCTGGGTTTCAAACTCATTGGGTTATGAGATGGATTTTTTATGAAGCACTTACTATTTAAAGGAAAAATTTTAAATAATGCATTCTTTAAAGCCTTCTATTGACTCTTATTTCATATATATGGCTTCCAAGGAAAACTTCTTATGACGAGAATTGGACTTTTATCTGTTCTTGTGCATTAATTAATCTACTCATTCATTCAACAGTAAATCATTTTAAATATCTACTCTAAGGTATTATATGTTTTAAGGGCCTATATAAGGGCATAACACCATGAATGTATCACACCTTTGTAGGATTAAGTAGAAACAGCATCATATTATAATATCTTACAATAGAAGATGATGTATATTGTGCAATTAGGCAAAATAGCCTACACTTGCCATAGAGAGCACAATGATGCCTTTTTATGGGTTCTTCTGTGTCCCCACTTTAACTCTGGTGTGCTTTCAACAGCCAGGCTAACACCTGCCCCTCTTCTTCAGGAGGAGGACTCCCCTCAGGCTATTGGAAATGCTTTGCAATGATTGTGGATGTGGAAGTATGAAAACACAGCTTCTACACTTCAGGTTGGGACAACTACTAAAAAGTGTAACTTACACTCCAGAGCTCCCTCATGAAAACAGGTTGAAGCTACCTTTCATGTAATTTGACCTCAAATGGCACCCTTACTTAGCTTTTTCTCTTTTCCCTTTATACTTCTCATTATTGGTGCCTTTCTTCAGCTCCTCTCCTCCATACCACATCCTGCCATAGGAGCATGTCCTTAATAAATCACTTGTATGCAAATCTTCTTCTCAGGGTCTGCTTCACAGGATTATGACCTAAGGCAGATTTTGATACTGTATTTCTATATAAATATATAAACACAAAGAATTTTACACACTAAGCACCCTTTAACCTATATTTTATTTTGCCTTTATCAACTATAGTCATTTATATTTTTTATACATCTGTATTTCCTGCTGGGTTAAGGGGACCTTAAGAAGGGGAAATGTTTTATTCCCTTTGTGTTCCCTGTTCCCTTCCCTCCCCATCACCACATCTCATAGACAACTCATATATAATATAAACTAATTAACGTTTGTATTTTTTCAAACCACATAGGATACACATACATTTTATAAACATGTACATTAATTAAGAATAGTCAAAAAACTTAAACCATATGTTATTAACGGGTTTTTTTTTCTAGGCAGGGAGAACATATATTTAAACACCTTATAACTTAAAAATAACCAAGTGAATTTTTTTAAATGAATTCATCATCAAAAGGATTTTAAAGAAAGAAATGGTGAAAATAATTACATCACTACAGAATCTCTCTCTTGGACCATTTTATGATTAATGACTACTAAAATTATTCAAATATAATCTGACACAGATTTTTCAAAAAGTCATCATTAGAAATAAAAGAAGCGATAAAAGGTTTCCTCAAGTCTCTTTTGCCATCCAAACCAGTCCTACCCAATTCCTTTTCTGTTTCCCTAATATCCTTCAGCTAAGCCCCATTTGGACACTTACATGCAAAATTCTCACAGCAGGCAAATGAGCTTCGCAACCTGGTTGGCCTGCAAAATGCCCCTTCTCATCACTTCCCAGCAATGACAGTCCCCAGAATAAGGGTAGCAGGCCTTCCTAAGTCTGTTTGCTTTAACTCAGTTACCTGCAATGCCTTAGAATGTTCTTCTGATCAAGCACTTGTACACTGGATTTTAGAAGCCATCTTACTAGAGATAAAATTGATCTCCACCTTCAACCAATTTCCATGCAAATTAGGCTTGGCTAACCATGTAGCCTGAAAAAAAAAAGCAGTTGCAGAAATTCCAAAGACCTAAAGTATGTTTCATCACCTGTCACAGGTGGTAAAGAAAAGTCATTTTTCCATAAGCTTCCCCATGCCTGAGTTGCTGCCTCATGCCAGCTCTTTACAAAAGTCAATTGTTTCAATGTGGCTGTTGCTGTTTTACTTCTTAGGTAAATCTACTTCAGTATTTGGTTAGTTCCTTTATCTTGTTTTTATATTTAAAAAAAATTTGTTGCTCAGAAAATTCCCTATGTAACTGCATTGGTTTCTTTAGATACTTATTCGGGGCGCCTGGGTGGCGCAGTCGGTTAAGCGTCCGACTTCAGCCAGGTCACGATCTCGCGGTCTGTGAGTTCGAGCCCCGCGTCAGGCTCTGGGCTGATGGCTCGGAGCCTGGAGCCTGTTTCCAATTCTGTGTCTCCCTCTCTCTCTGCCCCTCCCCCGTTCATGCTCTGTCTCTCTCTGTCCCAAAAATAAATAAAAAATGTTAAAAAAAAAAAAAAAAAAAAAAAAAAAAAGCAGTTGCAGAAATTCCAAAGACCTAAAGTATGTTTCATCACCTGTCACAGGTGGTAAAGAAAAGTCATTTTTCCATAAGCTTCCCCATGCCTGAGTTGCTGCCTCATGCCAGCTCTTTACAAAAGTCAATTGTTTCAATGTGGCTGTTGCTGTTTTACTTCTTAGGTAAATCTACTTCATTTATTGTTATGGTTGGCCCTTATTGTCAAAAATCCATCCAGTGTTGGTGGAGAACATATCTCCTAGCATTAAAGCATGTGAACAGAGGTGTGACATTCTAAACAAATGCCAAAAATGACAGTGCCTCTGTGCCAGAGAAAAGTGTTTCTTGGTTTCTTTCAAGAATCACCCAAATCAGAACTGGTTGGGAGGGCTTGTTAAAAATGCAAATTCCTAGGACCCACTGAATGAACCCACATTTCTGGAGATAGAACCCTCCTTTTTATGGAGCTCTATCGGACCATCACCGATTGGCCCAGGAATGAGTCCATGACTTAAACAGAGCCATTCAAAGCTACCCCTTAGAATTTTATATTTGGTGCCCCTGGAATGGAAGGTCCATAAGGAGCAGGAATTTTGTTTTGTTCTCTGATGTATCTTTAGCACTTCAAATAGTGTTGATCACACAGTAGGAGCTTATTAAATTGGATACAGTAAATATCAGTTTCCCTTTGATGGTGAACATTGTGAATGGTGAAGCTACCATATTCCCCTACATTTGAAAGAAGGTTAGGATAAAGACAGAATGAGACTGTCCTAGAAATACTCAAGTCCATAATTCTAGTTGCCCCTGAGGCCTAGCTATCTCCCTGTTCTTCTCTTGGTTTTGTGAACCAATAAGTTGCTTGAATTTATTGTCCAAATTTGCTTGATTTGGGTTTTTGTCACTGACACCAAAAGTATTCTAATAAACACAGCCAGGATTTCAGAGTCTCTTATTTGTAAATTATTTTATTATATTGTACCACACTTTGGCAGAAACCAACTTCTGAAATTTTTAAAAATCTGAGATACAAAGAGGCTATTAAGAATACTTGTCTAGTGGCGTAGGAGGATGCTGGGCTCACTGCGTGTCCTGCTGATCACTTAGATTCCACCTACACCTGCCTAAATAACCCAGAAAACCACCAGAGGATTAGCAGAACGGAGTCTCCGGAGCCAAGCGCAGACGAGAGGCCCACGGAAGAGGGTAGGAAGGGAGGCGAGGTGGTGCACGCTCCACGGGCTGGCGGGAGGGAGCGGGGGCAGAGGAGCGGCCCGCCGGCAAAGCAGAGCCCCCGAGTCTGGCTGGCAAAAGCGGAGGGGCCGGAAGGAGTGTGTTCCGACAGCAAGCGGGACTTGACATCTGGAAGGTTATAAGCTAACAGCTCTGCTCGGAGAATGGGAGGGCTGGAGGACAACGGGAGGGAGAGTTGTAGAGCCCCGGATGACAGAGCTCAGCTTGGCGGGGAACAAAGGTGCTTGCCAGCGCCATCTCCCTCGCCCATCCCCCAGCCAAAATCTCAAAGGGAACGAGTTCCTGCCAGGGAACTTGCTTGCACCACGCAAACACCCAAAGCTGTGCTTCTGCAGATCAATCCCTCTGGTGGCGGGTCTGACTCACTCCCGGTGCCACAGGGCCCCTCCCAAAGCGGATCACCGAAGGATAAGCGAGCTGAGCCTGCCCCTCCCGCCCCTGTGCACCTTGCCGATCCACCCCAGCTAATACCCAGATCCCCAGCACCACAAGCCTGGCAGTGTGCAAGTAGTCCAGATGGGCCATGCCACCCCACAGTGAATCCTGCCCCTAGGAGAGGGGAAGAGAAGGCACACACCAGTCTGACTGTGGCCCCAGCGGTGGGCTGGGGGCAGACATCAGGTCTGACTGCGGCCCCGCCCACCAACTCCAGTTATACACCACAGCACAGGGGAAGTGCCCTGCAGGTCCTCACCACTCCAGGGACTATCCAAAATGACCAAACAGAAGAATTCCCCTCAGAAGAATCTCCAGGAAATAACAACAGCTAATGAACTGATCAAAAAGGACTTAAACAATATAACAGAAAGTGAATTTAGAATAATAGTCATAAAATTAATCGCTGGGCTTGAAAACAGTATAAAGGACAGCAGAGAATCTCTTGCTACAGAGATCAAGGGACTAAGGAACAGTCAGGAGGAGCTAAAAAATGCTATCAATGAACTGCAAAATAAAATGGAGACAACTACGGCTTGGATTGAAGAGGCAGAGGAGAGAATAGGTGAACTAGAACATAAAATTATGGAAAAAGAAGAAGCTGAGAAAAAGATAAAAAAATCCAGGAGTATGAGGGGAAAATTAGAGAACTAAGTGATGCACTAAAGAGAAATAATATATGCATAATTGGTATTCCAGAGGAAGAGAGAGGGAAAGGTGCTGAAGGTGTACTTGAAGAAATCATAGCTGAGAACTTCCCAGATCTGGGGAAGGAAAAAGGCATTGAAATCCAAGAGGCACTGGGGCGCCTGGGTGGCTCAGTCGGTTAAGCGTCCGACTTCAGCTCAGGTCACGATCTCGCGGTCCGTGAGTTCGAGCCCCGCGTCGGGCTCTGGGCTGATGGCTCAGAGCCTGGAGCCTGCTTCCGATTCTGTGTCTCCCTCTCTCTCTGCCCCTGCCCCATTCATGCTCTGTCTCTCTCTCTGTCTCAAAAATAAATAAAACGTTAAAAAAAAAATTAAAAAAAAAAAAAAAAGAAATCCAAGAGGCACTGAGAACTCCCTTCAGACGTAACTTGAATCGATCTTCTGCACGACATATCATAGTGAAACTGGCAAAATACAAGGATAAAGAGAAAATTCTGAAAGCAGCTAGAGATAAACGTGCTCTAACATATAAAGGGAGACCTATAAGACTCGTGACTGATCTCTCTACTGAAACTTGGCAGGCCAGAAAGGAATGGCAGGAGATCTTCAATGTGATGAATAGAAAAAATATGCAGTCGAGAATCCTTTATCCAGCAAGTTTGTCATTTAGAATAGAAGGAGAGATAAAGGTCTTCCCAAACAAAAACTGAAGGAATTCGTCACCACTAAACCAGCCCTACAAGAGATCCTAAGGGGGAGCCTGTGAGACAAAGTACCAAAGACATCACTACAAGCATGAAACCTACGGACATCACAGTGACTCTAAACCCATATCTTTCTTTTTTTTTTTTTTCAACGTTTATTTATTTTTGGGACAGAGAGAGACAGAGCATGAACGGGGGAGGGGCAGAGAGAGAGGGAGACACAGAATCGGAAACAGGCTCCAGGCTCGGAGCCATCAGCCCAGAGCCTGACGCGGGGCTCAAACTCACGGACCACGAGATCGTGACCTGGCTGAAGTCGGACGCTTAACCGACTGCGCCACCCAGGCGCCCCTAAACCCATATCTTTCTACAATAACACTGAATGTAAATGGACTAAATGCGCCAACCAAAAGACATAGGGTATCAGAATGGATAAAAAAACAAGACCCATCTATTTGCTGTCTACAAGAGACTCATTTTAGACCTGAGGACACCTTCAGATTGAGAGTGAGGGGATGGAGAACTATTTATCATGCCACTGGAAGTCAAAAGAAAGCTGGAGTAGCCATACTTATATCAGACAAACTAGACTTTAAATTAAAGGCTTTAACAAGAGATGAAGAAGGGCATCATATAATAATCACAGGGTCTATCCATCAGGAAGAGCTAACACATATAAATGTCTATGCACCGAATACAGGAGCCCCCAAATATATAAAACAATTACTCACAAACATAAGCATCCTTATTGATAAGAATGTGGTAATTGCAGGGGACTTTAACACTCCACTTACAGAAATGGATAGATCACCTAGACACACGGTCAATAAAGAAACAAGGGCCCTGAATGATACATTGGATCAGATGGACTTGACAGATATATTTAGAACTCTGCATCCCAAAGCAAAAGAATATACTTTTTTCTCGAGTGCACATGGAACATTCTCCAAGATAGATCACATACTGGGTCAGAAAACAGCCCTTCCTAAGTATACAAGAATTGAAATCATACCATGCATACTTTCAGACCACAATGCTATGAAGCTTGAAATCAACCACAAGAAAAAGTCTGGAAAACCTCCAAAAGCATGGAGGTTAAAGAAGACCTTACTAAAGAATGAGTGGGTCAACCAGGCAATTAGAGAAGAAATTAAAAAATATATGGAAACAAACGAAAATGAAAATACAACAATCCAAACGCTTTGGGATGCAGCGAAGGCAGTCCTGAGAGGAAAATACATTGCAATCCAGGCCTATCTCAAGAAACAAGAAAAATCCCAAATACAAAATCTAACAGCACACCTAAAGGAAATAGAAGCAGAACAGCAAAGACAGCCTAAACCCAGCAGAAGAAGAGAAATAATAAAGATCAGAGCAGAAATAAACAATATAGAATCTCAAAAAAACTGTAGAGCAGATCAACAAAACCAAGAGTTGGTTTTTTGAAAAAATAAACAAAATTGATAAACCTCTAGCCAGGTTTCTCAAAAAGAAAAGGGAGATGACCCAAATAGATAAAATCATGAATGAAAATGGAATTATTACAACCAATCCCTCAGAGATACAAACAATTATCAGGGAATACTATGAAAAATTATACGCCAACAAACTGGACAACCTGGAAGAAATGGACAAATTCCTAAACACTCACACGCTTCCAAAACTCAATCAGGAGGAAATAGAAAGCTTCAACAGACCCATAACCAGCGAAGAAATGGAATCAGTCATCAAAAATCTCCCAACAAATAAGAGTCCAGGACCAGATGGCTTCCCATGGAAGTTCTACCAGACGTTTAAAGCAGAGATAATACCTATCCTTCCCAAGCTATTCCAAAAAATACAAAGGGAAGGAAAACTTCCAGCCTCACTCTATGAAGCCAGTATTACTTTGATGCCTAAACCAGACAGAGACTCAGTAAAAAAAGAGAACTACAGGCCAATATCCCTGATCAATATGGATGCAAAAATTCTCAATAAGATACTAGCAAATTGAATTCAACAGCATACAAAAAGAATTATTCACCATGATCAAGCAGGATTCATTCCTGGGATGCAGGGCTGGTTCAACATTCGCAAATCAATCAATGTGATACATCACATGAATAAAAGAAAAGATAAGAACCATATGATCCTGTCAATCAATGCAGAAAAGGCCTTTGACAAAATTCAGCAACTTTCTTAATAAAAACCCTTGATAAAGTCGGGATAGAAGGAACATACTTAAACATCATCAAAGCCATTCATGTAAAGCCCACAGCTAACATCATTCTCAATGGGGAAAAACTGAGAGCTTTTTCCCTGAGATCAGGAACACGACAGGGATGTCCACTCTCACCGCTGTTGTTTAATATAGTGTTGGAAGTGCTAGCATCAGCAATCAGACAACAAAAAGAAATCAAAGGCATCAAAATTGGCAATGACGAAGTTAAGCTTTCACTTTTTGCAGATGACATGATATTATACATGGAAAATCCGATAGACTCCACCAGAAGTCTGCCAGAACTGATACATGAATTTAGCAAAGTTGCAGGATACAAAATCAATGTACAGAAATCAGTTGCATTCTTATACACTAATAATGAAGCAACAGAAAGACAAATAAAGAAACTGATCCCATTCACAACTGCACCAAGAAGCATAAAATACCTAGGGATAAATCTAACCAAAGATGTAAAAGATCTGTATGCTGAAGACTATAGAAAGCTTATGAAGGAAATTGAAGAAGATATAAAGAAATGGAAAAACATTCCATGCTCATGGATTGGAAGAATAAATATTGTCAAAATGTCAATACTACCCAAAGCTATCTACAAATTCAATGCAATCCCAATCAAAATTGCACCAGCATTCTTCTCGAAACTAGAATAAGCAATCCTAAAATTCATATGGAACCACAAAAGGCCCCGAATAGCCAAAGTAATTTTGAAAAAGAAAACCAAAGCAGGAGGCGTCACAATCCCAGACTTTAGCCTCTACTACAAAGCTGTCATCATCAAGACAGCATGGTATTGGCACAAAAACAGACACATAGACCAATGGAGTAGAATAGAAACCCCAGAACTAGACCCACAAATGTATGGCCAACTCATCTTTGACAAAGCAGGAAAGAACATCCAATAGAAAAAAGACAGTCTCTTTAACAAATGGTGCTGGGAGAACTGGACAGCAACATGCAGAAGAGTGAAACTAGACCACTTTCTCACACCATTCACAAAAATAAACTCAAAATGGATAAAGGACCTGAATGTGAGACAGGAAACCATCAAAACCCTCGAGGAGAAAGCAGGAAAAGACCTCTCTGATCTCAGCCGTAGCAATTTCTTACTTGACACATCCCCAAAGGCAAGGGAATTAAAAGCAAAAATGAACTACTGGGACCTTATGAAGATAAAAACCTTCTGCACAGCAAAGGAAACAACCAACAAAACTAAAAGGCAACCAACAGAATGGGAAAAGATATTTGCAAATGACATATCAGACAAAGGGTTAGTATCCAAAATGTATAAAGAGCTCACCAAACTCCACACCCGAAAAACAAATAATCCAGTGAAGAAACGGGCAGAAAACATGAACAGACACTTCTCTAAAGAAGACATCCGGATGGCCAACAGGCACATGAAAAGATGCTCAACGTCGCTCTTCATCAGGGAAACACAAATCAAAACCACACTTAGATATCACCTCATGCCAGTCAGAGTGGCCAAAATGAACAAATCAGGAGACTATAGATGCTGGCGAGGATGTGGAGAAACAGGAATCCTCTTGCACTTTTGGTGGGAATGCAAATTGGTGCAGCCACTCTGGAAAACAGTGTGGAGGTTCCTCAAAAAATTAAAAATAGACCTACCCTATGACCCAGCAATAGCATTGCTAGGAATTTACCCAAGAGATACAGGAGTACTGATGCATGGGGCACTTGTACCCCAATGTTTATAGAAGCACTCTCAACAATAGCCAAATTGTGGAAAGAGCCTAAATGTCTATCAACTGATGAATGGATAAAGAAATTGTGGTTTATATACACAATGGAGTACTACGTGGCAATGAGAAAGAATGAAATTTGGCCCTTTGTAGCAACATGGATGGAACTGGAGAGTGTGATGCTAAGTGAAATAAGCCATACAGAGAAAGACAGATACCATATGGTTTCACTCTTATGTGGATCCTGAGAAACTTAACAGAAACCCATGGGGGAGGGGAAGGAAAAAAAAAAAGAGGTTAGAGTGGAAGAGAGCCAAAGCATAAGAGACTCTTAAAAACTGAGAACAAACTGAGGGTTGATGGGGGGTGGAGGGGGGGGGGGTGGGTAATGGGTATTGAGGAGGGCACCTTTTGGGATGAGCACTGGGTGTTGTATGGAAACCAATTTGACAATAAACTTCATATATTGGAAAAAAAAAAAAAGAATACTTGTCTAAGTTACGTGCTAGTGTGTCGCAAAACCAGAACTAAATTTATATTGATCCTTCCTTCCTGGTGAAAAAGAATATAGAGATAAAACTTGGAAGAGATTGAGAGCTTTGAACTATTTTTACCTCTCCTGCTTTCCAATTAGCTTAACATTACAGCATAACTGGCTCAGTGATCAGGGAAATTTTCAGCCACCAGGTACTTTCAGAAATCTCATTCTACTAAAGATAGAATATCTGATCATTCTTGTCTACTCCTGGTGGAGGAGTAGACAACTGTTTCCAACTGTCAATGGAAAGTGAGGGTAACAAGGGGACTGCTCCTTTTGATTTAATTCTAAAGAACTAGAAATTGATGGTGATGTAGAAGTGTTAGAGATCCGAAGAATATTGTTATCTTGTTGTCTTAGAAACTGCCTGACTTAGACCTTGGATATATCTGGATACAAATTTGGGAAGCAAGGATTTCAAAATTCTCACAGAAAAAAAGAGAAATAAACTCTCCTATAGTTGTGTTATAGGCATGGAGGTGAAAGATTAAAAAGAGTTTGGGATGTTTTGTTTGGCCAGCATCCTTTACCTTGTGCTTAGAATTAAACACCTTATTTTCCACTGGAGAATCACTTCTCTTCCACTCCCAGAACATGTAATTTGGTCCCACACATGAGCATATGACTAGTGTGACCAATCAGATTTGTTCTGGAATGGGCATGTGACCCATATCAAGCCAAAGAGAGTTAAAATTTTATTTGAAATTTATTAAGTTTGCTAACCTGTAGAACTGAAGCCTGTCTCCACTGTCAACTGGAAGCTATTTTGTCAGCACAAGGAAAGAGCCTGCCTAAGAATGAATCTAACCAAGGAGGTATATAGTGCAGGGAAGTATGTGAAAAGAAAGAGGGAGACAGAGAGAGAGAAACACACACACACACACACACACACACACACACACACACACACACACACACAGAAATTAACATCACTATTTTAACATTTGGTTCTAGCCATGGCAGGATATTTTGGTTAAAAGCCTGTAAGTTCCCTTTCATTGAAATTCAAGTAGAGAGGTTAAATTGGGTCCTGTCTAATACAGAATAAGTATCTAAAGAAACCAATGCAGTTACATAGGGAATTTTCTGAGCAACAAATTTTTTTTAAATATAAAAACAAGATAAAGGAACTAACCAAATACAAATAAGTAGGAGTATCATGAAGCCTTAAGAATGGCATTAGCAGGGCACCTGGGTGGCGCAGTTGGTTAAGTGTCCAACTCTTGAATTTGGTTCAGGTCATGATCTCATGGTTTGTGGGTTTGAGCCCCATGTCAGGCTCTGTGCTGACTGCAAGGAGCCTGCTCGGGATTCTCTCTACCTCTTCCCTGCTCACGGGCACGCTATCTCAAAATAAATAAATAAACTTAAAAAAATAATGGCATTAGGAAGACACAGACAATTTAGGCTCACTAAGTAAACACACAAAAAGAAGACATGATTCTTTTTTTAAAAATTATTTTCTCAGTAAGAAGATATAGGAAATTACAGGTGTATTCATTGGGTCATAACAGATGATAGAAGGAAAGCCCAAACTATTTCACTTCTATTATTTTCCATCGAGGAAAATTATTTTCAAATTGAAAAGGTTAGGATAACAAAGATCAGGAGAAAATACACACTCTAAACACTTATAGATTCAAGGTTATGCCCGTCTGAAAACAACTTTGACTGATTTGAGCAGAGAAGCGATTTATTAACAGGAGGTTGGGTAGCTCCTAGAAACTCTGGGAGGGGTAGAAAGCCGGACACAGAGACTAAGGGCCAGAGACATTGACCTAAATGACCCCAAAGAATAGCCTGTTGAAGATTCAGCTGTCCCCATCACTGTGCAGTGGATACTAAAGCTTCTGCCACAACTACAATGGTAGTGGACATTACATGCTACGACTAGAACCCTGTCTCTCCTGTCCTGGGAACTCTGTCTTGATACAACTATACTTTCCACCTGAGATGTATCTCACAGCCACAGATTTTTGAGCATCCTTGGCTTCAATTCAAAGACTGAATGCACTGACAAATGTATCCGATTAGCAAAATGTAGTTTTATACTCACATTCTCAGTGCAAAGAATGCTGGAGAAAATCTGAATCTGAATATGGCATTTTTAATTCTACAGGAGGAGGTAGGTTCTGCCTCTCACTCAAACTCATGAAGTGTGGATTCCTCAAACAGAGGATGAAATTCAACTTATGTGCAGCCAAAACAACTGGCAATACCCTCCACAGACCACAGTTAGTTTGTTTGCTTTGAGGGGTTGATTCTTAAGGATTATTGACAATGGGAATTCCCAGGAGAACCAGAAGCATTTGGAAACCAATCTTTAGGGGCGCCTGGGTGGCGCAGTCGGTTAAGCGTCCGACTTCAGCCAGGTCACGATCTCGCGGTCCGTGAGTTCAAGCCCCGCGTCGGGCTCTGGGCTGATGGCTCAGAGCCTGGAGCCTGTTTCCGATTCTGTGTCTCCCTCTCTCTCTGCCCCTCCCCCGTTCATGCTCTGTCTCTCTCTGTCCCAAAAATAAATTAAAAACGTGGAAACCAATTTTTATGAATAATAATTGAGGGAATTGGCAAACTTTAGTCTGAAGAATGATCCATTTCCTATAGTACTGTGAATACTAAGATGACAGCATCACTTTTTCCAGGAATGTTATCTAGTCCAAACCTCATGTGCCCCACCCACCCAACTCTTCCATATTGGTCTGTTGCTAGAATTTTCCTAGGAGATAAAACTGGGATAATTGGAGCTTGCTCATTACAGATAAGGATATTTTAACAGATGTAAATGTCCTCTCATGGCCTAACTCTAGATTCACAATAAGCTGCATTTCCAGGGAAATACTTGTAAAAAGGCCAGAGGATCATAGCTCCTAGCAGAGACTAATATATTGTAATGTATGGGCATATAGACCATATAACCATATAGGCTATATGGAGCCTACAATAGCATCCTTTATCCCTTTACTCCTTAGTAATAAAACCCTAGTTTTATATACAGTGGCAATACACCCGACTAAAAGACTATGTTCCAGTCATCCTTAAGTTAGAGAGGGCAATGTAACTGAGTTCTTGACAATTAGAAGGAAGGAAAAATATCCTGTGGGATTTCAAAAAGAGCACCTTCAAAGGGCTAACTCAGCTTAGAAGAACAACATTTTGCACTCCCTCAATTCATTCTCTTGCTGCAAGCTTGGCATTTAGACTTTGTGGCTGGAACTACAGTAGCCATCCTCAGCCATAAAGCATCTCAGAAAATGAAAGCCATGTACTAAATACAGAGCAGAAAGACAAAAGCACACCAGGCCCTTGGTGTCATTGTAATGTTATCTTATTACTCCTGCCTCTGTGCCTTGGGCTTTTTTTTATTGTGGTTAAAAAACATGTAACAGGAAATCTATTCTCTTAAACTTTTAAAGTACAGCACAATACTGTTAACTATAAGCACAATGTTGTATAACAGATCTCTAGAAATCTTCCATCTTGCATGACTGAAATTATACCCTTTGAACAACATCTCCCCATCTCCCTCCCTCCCAACTTGAGCCCCTGGCAATCACCGTCTACTTTCAATGAGTTCCACTACTTTAGATACCTCACATAGGTGGAATCACATAGTAGTTGTGCTTCTGTGACTAGCTTATTTCACTTAGCATAATTACCTCATGGTTCATTCATACTGTATCATATGGCAGGATTTACTTACTTTTAATGGTTGAATACTCCACTGTATTTATATATGATATTTTCTTTATCCATTCATCCCTGGAAGCACATTTAGGTTGTTTTCACCTCCTAACTATTGTGAATAATGTTGCAATGAATGTGGAAGTACAAATATTTCATTGAGATCCTAATTTCAATTCTTTTGGATAAATACCCAGAAGTTGACTTCCTGGATCATATGGTAGTTCTATTTTTAATTTTTTGAGAAATGCCATATTGTTCTTCATACAGTGGCACCATTTTACATTCCCACCAGGAGTGTGCAAGGGTTCCAATTTCTCCTGTTCCTAACAGGTGTGAAGTGGTATCTCGTGATTTTGATTTACATTTCCCTAATTATTAGTGATGTTAGGCATCTTTTTATATACCTGTTGGCCAGTCTTCTTTGGAGAAAGGTCTGTTCAAGTCCTTTGCTCATTTTTAAATTTGCTATTGAGTTGTAAGTGTTCTTTATGTATTTTGGATATTAACCCATTATCTGATATATGGTTGGCAAATATTCTCTCCCAATCTATAAGTCACCTTTTCATTCCGTTTTTTGTTTCCTTCACAGGTTTCCTGTGCAAAAACTTTTTTTAAAATTTTAGTCAGCATACAGTGCAATGTTGGTTTCAGGAGTAGAATTCAGTGATTCATCACTTACATACAACATCCAGTGCTCATCACAATAAGCGCTCTCCTTAATACCGGTCACCCATCTAGCCCATCTCCCACCCACCTCCTTCTATCAACCTTAAGTTTGCTCTCTATCATTAAGAGTCTCTTGTGGTTTGTTTCCCTCTCTCCTCTTCCACCCCTTCCCATGTATTCATCTGTTTTGTTTCTTAAATTCCACATATGAGTGAAATCATACAGTATTTGTCTGTCTGATTGACTTATTTCATTTAGAATATATTCTAGCTTCACCCACATTGTTGCAAATGGCAAGATTTCATTCTTTTTGATGGCTGAGTAATATTCCATCACATATATATGTATACATATATATAGGTATATATATATGTATATCCCATCTTTATCCATTCAGCAGTCAGTGGACATTTGGACTCTCTCCATAGTTTGGCTATTGTTGACAGTATATGCAGAAACTTTTTTTTAAATATTTATTTTGAGGGGGGAGGGGCAGAGAGGGAGGGAAAGAAAGAATCCCAAGCAGGCTCCCTGCTGTCAGCACAGAGCCTGACGCAGGGCTTGATACCACAGTTGTGAGATCATGACCTGAGCCGAAATCAAGAGTCACTTAACCAACTGAGCCCCCACAGGCTGTGTGTGCAGACCCTCTGTACAGAACTTTTTAGTTTGATGTAGACCCAAAGCTTTTGTTGCCTGTGCTTTTGGTGTCATATTCAAGAAGTCATGGCCAAGACCAAGGTCAGAAAGCTTTTCTCCTAGGTTTGCTTCTAGGAGCTTTTATAGTTTCAGGACTTAAAGCCCTTAATCTATTTTGAGTTGGTTTTTGTGTGTTTTGCAAGACAAGGGTCAAATTTCATTCTTTTACATGTGGATATTCAGTTTTCCCAAGACCATTTATTGAAGAGACTATCATTTCCCCATTGAGTATTCTTGGAACACCTGTCAAAGACCATTTGACTATATATGCATGGGCTTATTTCTGAACTCTGTATTCTGATCCATTGCTCTATATCTCTGTCCTTAGATCAGACCATATTGATTTTTGATTACTCTAGAGATTTTTGATTACTCTAGTAATTTCAAACATGTGTTGAAATCACTAAGTGTGAGGCCTTTAGCTTTGTCTTTCTTTCTCAAGATTGTTTGGCTATTCAAGGCCCTTTGTGGTTCCATATGAATTTCAGGATTATTTTTTCTATTTCTGTAAAAAAACGCCATTGGCGGTTGCTGGGATTTCATTAAATCTGTAGATCACTTTGGGTACTATGGATATTTTAACAATGATTGTCTTATGATCCATGAACATAGGGTGTCTTTTCATTTATTTGCATATTCTCTAATTTCTTTCAGTATTTGTAGTTTTCAGTGCAAAAATCTTTTGCCTCCTTAGGTAAGTTTCTTCCTAAGTATTTTATCCTTTTGATGCTATTGTAAATAAGGATGTTTTCTTAATTTCCCTTTTGGATTATTCATTGTTAGTGTAGAGAAATCCAACTAATTTTTGTATGTTGATTCTTTATTCTGCAACTTTACTGAATTCACTTACTAGTTCCAAAGCTTTTTTGTGGAAACTTCAGGGTTTCTACATATAAAATCATGTTATTTGTGAACAGAGATAATTTTACCTTTTCTCTCATTTGGATTCCTTTTATTTCTTTTTCTTGCCTAATTGTTTTGGCTAAGACTTCCAGTACAATGTTGAACAGAAGTGGCAACAATGGGCATTCTTGCCTTATTCTTGATCTTAAAGGAAAACATTTCAATTGCTTACCATTGAGTATAATGTTTGCTGTGGGCTTTTCATAAATAGCCTTTAATATGTTGAGGTGAATTTCTTCTACACTTAGTTTGTTGACAGTCCTTTCTATCATGAAAGGGTGTTGCTTTCTGTAAAATGCTTTTTTCTTCATATATTGATATAATCATGAAATTTTGATCCTTTCTTCTGTTAATAAGGTGTATCACATTTATTGATTTGGGTATATTGAACCATCCTTGCACCCCAGGGATAAATCCCACTTGATCATGGTGTACAATCCTTTTAATGTGATGTTGAATTCAATTTGCCAGTATTTTGTTGAGAATTTTATATCTATGTTCATTGGCCTGTATTTTTCTTCTCTGGTAGTGTCTTTCTGGCTTTGTTTCCAGGGGTAATGCTGGCCTCATAAAATGAATTTGGAAATATTTTCTCCTCTTCATGTTTTTTGAGGAGTTTGAGAAAGATTGGCATCATTTGTTCTTTAAATGGCAGAATTTACCTATGAAGCCATCTGGTCCTGGGATTTTCTTCATTTGTGGATCCATTCAGATTTTCTATTTCTTCATGATTCCATTTGGGTAGGCTGTATGTTTCTAGAAATTTATCCATTTCTTCCACGTTATCCAATTTCTTGGCATACACTTGTTCTTAGAAGTTTCATGACCCATTTTATTTCTGTGGCATCAGTTGTAATGTCTTCTCTTTCATTTCTGATTTTATTTATTTGAGTCCTCTCTCTTAGTCTAAAGGTTTGTCAATTTTGTTGTTCTTTTCAAAAACCCAACTCTTTTATTCTTTTTTTTCTATTCTCTATCTTTTTTTTTTTGAGAGACAGAGCAGGGGAGGGGCAGAGAGAGAGGGGGACAGAATGTCCGAAGCAGCAGGCTCTGCACTGTCAACACAGAGCCTGATGCAAGGCTTGAACTCACAAACCATGAAATCATGACCTGAGCTGAAGTCACATGCTTAACCAACTGAGCTACCCAGGTGCCCCTGCTCTAATCTTTATGATTTCCTTCCTTCTGATATCTCTGGGCTTAGTTCATTCTTTTTCTAGTTCCTTGAGGTGTAAAGTTAGAGTTTTTATTTGAGATTCATCTTTTTTAAGGTGGGCAGTTTTTGCTTCCCTATTTGTACTGCTTTTATTGTATCCCATAGTTCTAGTGTTTTATGCTTTTACTTTGATTTGTATCAAAATATTTTCTAATTTACATTTTGTTTTCTTTGACCTATTGTTTGTTCAAGAATGTGTTATTTAATTTCCACATATTTGTCAATTTTCCAGTTTTTCTTATGCTACTGATTTCTAGTTTTATTCCATTGTGGTTGGAAAAGATACTTGGAGTCATTTCAATTTTCTTAAATTTGTTAAAACTTGTTTTGTGACCTAGCATGTGATCTATCCTGGAGATTGTTCCATTTGTACTTGGGAAGAATGTTTATCCTGTTACTGTTGAGTGGAATGTTCTATGTATGTCTGTTAGGGCCATTTAGCCTATAATGTTGTCAAGTTCTGAATTTCTCATTTATCTTCTGCCTGGATGTTCTATACATTATTGAAAATGAGATATTGAAATCTACTCTTACTACTGTGTTGCTGTCAATTTCTCCCTTCAGTTTTGTCAATGTTTGCTTCATATATTTATATCCTTTCTTCTTGGATGCATATATAATTCTTATATCTTCCTGAAATTGGCCACTTTATGGTTATATATTGTTTTTTGTCTCTTGCAACACTATTTTACTTGAAGTCTATGTTATCTGGTATAAGTATGGACACCCCTGCTGTCTTTTGGTTACCATTGCATGAAATATCCTTTTTCATCTTTTTACTTTCAGCTTATATGTGTCCTTAAATCTAAAACGAGTCTTGTAGACAGCATGCAATTGAATTTTTGAAAATCCATTCAGTCACTCTGTTTTCTTGAAGATTTTAATCCAATTACACTTAAAGTAATTATTGATAGGCAATAGCTTGTTGCCATTTAAAAAAATTAGAATCTCACTTGTTGTTTTGTCCCTCTTCTCCTCTTTTGCTATCTTCGTTTGTATTTCTTTGACTTTTTTCCGTAGTAGCATCATTTCTCATATTCTTTTGTGTGCTTCTTAAAGGTATTTTCTTTGTGGTTACCATAAGGCTTACCAAGAACACTGTATAGTTAAAACAATCTACTATAAGATGACAGCAACTCAACTGCAATCAAATACAACAACGTTATACTTTTACTTCTTCCCCACCATACACTTGGTTATTGATGTAACAAATTACATTTTATATTGCATATCCATTAGTATATTTTATAGTTTTTATACTTCATATTTTAACTTCCATACCAGAGTTAAAAGTGATTCACACATTGCCATTTCAGTATTACAGTATTCTTTACTTGTCTGTATATTTAACAGTGAGCTTATATTTTCCTATGCTTTTGTGTCGCTGTTTTGCATCTTTTCAACTTGAAGGTCTCCCTTTAACATTTCTCATAAGGAAGTTCTAGTGGTGATGAACTCCCTCAGCTTCTGTTTATCTGGGAAATTCATTTAATTTTAAATGGTGGTGTGGCAAAAAAAAAAAAAAGGGAACATTTTGCCAGATAGAGTATTCTTGTTTGGCAGCTTTTTCTTTCAGCACTTTGAATATATCATTGCACTCCTGGACTGCAAGGTTTCTGCTGAGAAATCCACTGATATTCTTATAGGGTTCCCTTGCATGTGATGAGCCACTTTTTTTCTTACTGCTTTCAAAACTTTGTCTTTGACTTTTGATAATCTCATTATAATGTATCTCAGTTTGAAATCCTTTAGTTTCCTCTTATTTTGTATCTGTTGGGCTTCCTGAATTTGGAAGTTCATTTTCTTACCCATTATTTGTGAAGTTTTCAGTCATTATATCTTGAAATAAGCTTTCTGCCCTTCTCTCTCTCTCTCTCTCTCTCTCTCTCTCTTCTCCTAGGACTAGTAAAACACAGATTGGTTCTTTTTTTGATGTCCCGTAATTTCTTTAGGTTTTCTTCACCTTTTTTTTTCTCATTTGACTGGATAATTTCAAATAATCTTTTCTTCAAATTTGCAAATTCTTTCTTATACTTGTTCATGTCTGGTGTTGAATCTAAGGAACTTTTCAATTATTGCATTCTTCAGATTAAAAATTTTTGTTTGCTTTTTTTTATATTTTCTCTTTGTTGAACTTCTCATTTTGTTCATTCATGATTTTCCTGAGATCCTTGACCATCCTTATGACAGCTGTTTTGAATTCTTTGGTACGTAATTCATATACCTTTGTTTCTTTAGGGTCAGTTCCTGGAGATACGTTTTGTTCCTTTGGGCCGTTTTCCCTTGTTTCTTTATGTTCCTTATAACTTTGTGTTGGTATTTGCACATTTGAAAAAATAGTCAACTCTCCCATTCCTTACAGACTGACTTCATAACAGAGAAATACCTTCACCAATCAGCTGAGCTAGAGATTCTGGGGGCCTCTAACCCTTTTTTTTTTTTGTGATGGTGTTTTCTTGGATTTGTGCATGTAGATTCTTAGATTTTTTTTTTTTTCCAGGAGCTTGTAATCTCTTGCTCCCTCTGGTGTATATCTTCTATACTGTTGGTCCTCTGAAGCAGCAGCATGTTGCCCAGCTCTTTTTTTGTTCTCTGCAGCCCCAAGGCATCTAGAGTATGTATGCCAGTTCCTGTCTGTTTTCGGAGACAAGTGAGACGGAAATGCCAGAATGTCACATGCATACTCCACTCCACTCCTCTCCAACTGAGGGAGAGGCCACCAAACTATATTAGCCTTTGTCTGCTGGGCCATGGGCCTTCTCGAACAGCAGCATGCCACACAGTTCCTTTTTGTTCATAGTGGCCCTGAGGCATCTAGTGTATGCTGGGCCCATCCACACTCTGAGATAGGCAAGGTAGAAGCCAGTCCCTCAGGGAGCCCCCCAAAATCCAGAATGGTGGAGACATGTTCCAGTCTTCTCTTCCCCCACTAAAAGAGAGGCTGCTGAGTTATGTCATCTCTGTCTATTGTACTGTAGTTCCCTAGGGTTTTAGCATGCTCCAGCTCATTTTTGTTCTCAGCAACCTGAGAACCAGGCACCTAGACTATGCCAGTTTCCCATCAGTGTTCCAACACAGGTGAAACAGAAGCCAGTCCCTTGGACAGGCTCCTAAAAGTCAGAACGTTGGATGGTTTAGTCTTCTCTTTCACTTCCTAGGTAAACCTGGAGCTAGGAGTTTGCTGCATATTGCATGGCACTGTGCCAGGGAGAGGGACTGTGGCCAGAGCGTACCACAAATGCTCCTATGGACTTCAGTGTCACTGGTTTCATGCTTGTCCTTGGGTGCAAAAACCTCCTAACTGGCTTTCTGAGTTCTCACACGGGGAATTGGTTCATATATTGCTGTGGAATCTATTTCCCTGGGAGGGAGGAAGGTCTGGGGCTTCTATTCTAGTATCTTATTGACATCACTCTGTATCTGTGAGTCTTTTAATAGGTGAGAGAAATTACTGTGCCTAAGTTTTAACATATTTTTCTTCTTAAGCAGCTAAATCTAATCCTAATGGATGCAGATAGATGCCTACTTTAGGTGGTAGGTAATATTATACAAAGTCTTAAAGCTTTATAAACATAGGAAGATATAAATCTAAGATTCAAAGTATTTTTCTTCTCACAAATATTTTATGAAAAAGAAGTTTAAAAGAACAATGAAAATACATAAAAGTGCAGTTCTCAGGAAAGCAAATCCTTCTCTTTGATTTATTTTTGTTTTTACCCATAGGAAAACAATGGTTCTCATGCTGTTTTGGTTAATTAGGAAGAAAAGAACAGACATCCAGATGTTAATCCTTTAGCCAGCCTCAAACTCCACATTTTTTGGGGGGGGGGGTCTGGATACTTAGTCTGCACCACAAACCAGAGTGAGCTTATACTAGATAAATGGCTTCATTTTATTTATATTTAATCATTTGGTAAATGAAATAAAGCCCTTATAAGAGATAATAGACCTCAGATTTAAAAATAAATATTGAGACTAGATAAATATCTCTGCTTTTTCATGACATTTATCTGGCAGCAAGAACCTATTAGACTGTCATGATGTTCTATTCCATTGACTGATCTTCGGGCTCCCTTTTATAGAAGGCCAATCTTTTGGATGCTTTTACACTCATCATTTATATGTACTTACCTACTTATCTCTCCTGAATCCACTAGTATTCTATATCTGAATTCCAATTTTGTATGTCTCAGGCAAAACACAAAATCCAAATGCACAGTGGTTTTGACAAAAAGAGGCTAGGTGTCACCATCTGAATAAGAACCAATTTTACTGAGTAGTGGTGGCCTAGAGATTCAGTTATGTGAAGGTTCTAGTTGTGAATTTCAAGTAACTATGGTGAGCTACTTACCTGCATGTTAAATACAGAGATAACATTGACAACTTTCTGAAACATCTTAATTGAAAGAGAAAATATAATTAAGAGACTGAATAGACTTACTTTTTTCTTTTTTCACTAAGTTTGGGTTGTACAACTTCTAGCCAAGAATAAACAGAATTTCTCTGTCAGTCTTTTCCGAAGTAGTTCAAATAACCAAAGCAACCAAAGACATCTTAGGGTTGTTTCAAAGTTGTGAGAGTTTGGGGAAGTAGGGAGAAAGTTTGGAAAGCTTCCATTGTACTTAAAAGATTGAAAACCAGTGAGTCAAACATCCCCCTCATACAGCGCCCGCTTATCCTCCTTTGCACATCTGTTCTCCTCCATGGCTTTATGTCATATGTTTTTACTTTCCTGCCTACTCTTAGCCCTGCAGAACCAGATAGCTTTCAAAAAGATTAATTTTATTCTGTCTTATGCATCAGCAACAAAATTTGTCAACTTGAATCTTTATTATTAGCAATCACATCAAAGCTGAAAAAACACAGCATGATTTCTTTTTCTACCTTAGAAGTTGAATTTGTCACACTAAAAAAAAAAAAAAAGAAATCTTCAGGCTTCTAAATGGAACATGTTTGACTTAGGAATCATTGAGAAAGAATAGGCAGGCAGAACAAATAAACAAACAAACCCTCCCCCAGCAACTCTTTTCTAAGGAGAACCAACTTAGAAAAAGAGGAAGATACAAGAGGTTAGGTGGTAATCAGGCAGCAGGAACCCACTTCTTGAAGCAACTGCATGAAGAATAATAATGATTTTGGACAAATGCTAACATTTATTCAGAGCTAGACATCAAGATAAACCCTTTATAGGCATTATCCTAACCATCCTATGAGACAGATTCTCTTATTGTCACCAACTTATAGATAAGAGAACTGATGGTAAGGAAAGTTAAATTACTTTCTCAAAGTCACACAGTAAGATTTGGTGGAGCAGGAATTTGACATCAGGTCTCATTTCAACACCTCCACTCATTCATTGCTGAAGAGCTGTTCTCAGTCAGTTCTTGTTCTCAACCATTCCCCCAAACATGACTTCTAACAACCTTTCTAAACATTTTTCTTGCTTCCCTCCCTGCCTACCCAAATTCTCTAAACAAGTCAAAGCAAACTACTTTAAATTATCAAAAACGCCAATTAGTCCAGACTCCTTTCTTTTGTAAGTGACAGACACCCACTTGAGCAAAAGGGACATATGGGATCCCATAACTAAACAGTTCTTCAGGTGAAGCCAGGCATAGGTGTACCAACAGTGTCATTAGGTCACACTTTTTATCTATGGCCCACTTTTTATCTACTGCTTTCCTCAGTGTGGCTTTAGGCTCAGCCTGCATTCTCCTTGCATTCATAGCATGGCCACAAGCAGCTGTAAATTTAATCCTGCTTTGGCAATCCCAGCTTTCCTGATGGTTCTAGTCTCTCATAACTGCTTCTCTGTGGGCAGGTCTGGGATATATGCTCACCCTTGGGGACACGGGAATGGCTTAGCTCCCTTCAAACTACATGTTATGGGAATGAGGAATGGCTGTTTCTCAAAGGAAACTCAAGATATTAAGGTATCATTGATAAAAGAAGGGAATGGAAGCTGGGTTGGCAAGCACAACAGACCTTGCTCTGAAGTCTAGCTGCATGCCTTTTCCCATATTTTCACTATATGAACCCATTTCCAAAGCTTACTCTCCACCTCTCTAATAAGACTGAAAGCCATACTCAAAAGTTTTAAAACTGAATTAGCCACTGGTCTCCTTCTCATACCTCATATCTGTTCTACCACCTATATCCTTTGACCTGGTGTATAGCACCTCCACTGGCCCAATTGGCCAGAGCAGAAACCAGCCATAATCACTGATTTTCGTTCATTTTTCTTCCTTACTCCCACATCCAGTCAGTCACCAAAGCCTGTAAATCCTACCTGCTTAATATCTCATGACTCCTTCTAAGTCTCTCCATCCTTCCTGCAACTGACCTAGCTCAGATTTCCTCATTTCTTGACTATTTGGCTTATCATTCTGATAAATCTTCCACTTTTCAAATATAGCCTATAAATTCCTAGAAAAAAAATCTTTCTTTTTTTAAAACTGTTTTTATGTTTGTTTATTTTTGAGAGTACGCACATGAGAGCGGGGGTGGGGCAGAGAAAGAGGGAGACAGAGGATCAGAAGCAATCTCTGTGCTGGGCTCAAACTCACAAACTGTGAGATCACGACCTGAGCCAAAGTCAGATGCTTAACCAACTGAGCCACCCAGGCACCCCAAAAATTGATCTTTCTAAAGCACAGATATGATCCCATCACTCCTCCTTCCAATCATTCAGTGACTCCCTATCGTATGACTGCCATGGTCCCCAGTTTCCTCATTGTTAGAGGAAAGGATTAAATTGATGATTTCTTGGATCTTTTCAGCTTCACTATTCTGCTCACCTTTGCTAACCCAAAGCACTTAGCTTTCTTTCGTTATCTGGTAATGGATTTTTCTGCCTTTTGGACTATAGGCTAGGACCCCAGTTCCTTCTGGATATCACTCCTAATTATATCTCATGAGAATGCTGGGCCAAGTTATCTTGAGAAGTCATTTCACATTGAGGACAACTGGAAAAGTGTGAGCGTGAGCATTCCAGAGTCATAATCAGTATCAATTATCTAAGACATATCTGATCTTTTAACTACCACTTCTGCGTTCATGCAAATGTTTAGCAATTTTATCAGAGAAAAACTCTATATTTCTAACATCAGAACTTCTTTCAACAATAAGAACTATAGATGTAGAAGTAGAAATATTTTTTATCACAAGACAAAAAGCAGGAGTATTAATTAATTAATACATTATTCATTACCAGGTCATTATTTGACACCTGTTGAACTATACCACCATAGGGGTTCTCAATCACTCCTTTCCTCCTAATCCTGAATATTAGAGGAAACCTTAAAGATGACTACATATAGGAAACTGTTAAAATTTTCAAGTTAAAAAATTTACTCTGGCCAAAGGAACACCCCTATCTTCACTTGCCAATTTAAGGTAACTTTACAGAGATTCATCAGTTTAAAATAGAAGCATTTGTGTTTTAGTACTGCCCTGCACAGCAATAATTGATTATAGTGCATTCTAATCACATATCCACACACATACATTATAGTACCCAAAGGTATAATTGACACGTATTTTTCTCATATCCAGTAAGGTAGGGTGTACATTATTACTTGTTCTTGACCAATGTGACTGATCACACTGGGCTGTCCCTCCTTCAGATAGAGTGATAGGTGACAGTTTACTTACTTGTGCCTGGTTCCTAATCTGCCATTACATTGTGTACTGGCAATCATGTTTGACATACAATAGCTAAAAAAATGCTTAAAATGGATAATGCTGGATGTAGAGAAAAAGAGTCAAAAAAGAAAATCAAATCTCATGTTAAGAATGCACATTTTTTAGGACTGCTTGTAAGAGGAGCACTATCGAGAAATTGATCAAGAAAGCAGACAGCAAAGCTTAGCCATGAATTAGGGATTGGTGGAAGTTTTTGACATTAAGAAGGGTATCACAGACATCAATAAATACTTACTGTGCAAATATTGTGTGCCAGGCATTAATCTAGGTGCTGGGGATAAAGCAGGGAACAGGGACAGAAATTCTTGTCCTTCTGGGGATTACATTCTAGTAGAGGGAGAGATACAAGAAACAACATAAATCAGTAAAAATATATAGTTAGTAGATACTATGGTTGGGGCAAAGGGCTGTAATTTACATGATAAGTTATAGGGGTACCTGGGTGGCTTAGCTGGTTAAGTGTTGACTTTGGCTCAGGTCATGATCTCAAGGTTTTTGAGTTCCAGTCCCACACAGGGCTCTCTGCTGTGAGCACAGAGCCTGATTTGGATATTCTCTCTCTCTCTCTCTCTCTCTCTCTCTCTCTCTCTCTGCCCCTCTCCTGCTCATGCTCTACCTCTCTCTCAAAAATAAATCGACATTAAAAATTTTTAAATAATAAGTTGCAGAAGACTTCATTAACAGAGAGGTGAAGGGGCAAGTATATCTTTTGAAGAGAATTCCAGGAAAATAAAACTGCAAAGAAAACTTTCAAAGTTTAGACTCGTACTAGTTAGTAGGTTTGAGGGCTATCAAGGCAGCCAGTGTGGCTGGAACTGAAGGAGCAAGGGGAAGAAGAAGAAGAGGGTAAGTCAGAGAAGTAACAAGGGCCAGATGGCAGTGGACCTTTTGGGCTGTCATACAGGCTCTGGAGTTTACTTTGAGGGACAGATACAACATTGACATCAATCAGAAGATAGGATCTGACTTATATTATTCCAGCTGCTATTTTGAGAAGGGGCTCTAGGGGGCAAAAGAACAGAAGCAGAAGTCTCTAAGGTTTAGGTAGCTGAAAAATCAGAGATGCATTTCCAAAGAGAAAGTAGTATAATGACTAGACATAGCACTGACTCAGTTATCTAAACCATTTCCATGATGCACCCTTTGAGCAAAAGTTTGGAAAACTTTCTGAAATTTTTTTTAATGTTAATTTATTTTGGGGACAGACAGAGAGAGACAGAGAGCGAGCAGGGGAGGGGCAGAGAGGAGACACAGAATCTGAAGCAGGCTGCAGGCTCCGAGCCGTCAGCACAGCTGACAGGGCTCGAACCCACGAACCCCGAGATCATGACCTGAGCCAAAGTTGGCTGCTCAACCAACTGAGCCACCTAAGCACCCCATCTGAAAGTGTTTTTAAGGTGGTTTATACCCTAAGATGTACTAAACCTTAAGTGTTGAGATCTGACAGTTATAAAATTACTGATGTTTTTTCACATTCAGCCTTAGACGACAATGATTTGCATAAGATAAACCCTTTGATGTTAATATTTTCTTTCTGGATAGTTCGGCATCATTTTTATGTGATTTCCTTGACAAACCCACAAAAACTATTTTTCCATCCAGAGTTTTACATAATCTGAATAAGGAAATCCTGAGGAAGCACTAGGAACTGGGCAATTCAGCAAGATCACAGAAACCATGTGTTGGGAGCTGCTCGTCAGCAAATGCTGCCAGAGATTCTGTAAAGATCAGGACAAATCTCGCAGATAAGGGCAAAATAATTGTCTTTGGCAAGATTTTGTATAGGCTGCATATTTCTTTGTGGGGTCACCGCTACTTCTAAAGAACCCAACTCAAATTATTATTTTGGGACACAATTTTCTGTGTGCCTGAATATTTCCTGTCTCCCTGTCCAGAGTTCCCCCAAATATTCCTCTCCCCAACTATCTGCTGCCCTGTTGCATGAGCACTATTGATTACAGGGGACTTTATGGCATTAGACAATGGGAAGCTAGCAAGATACTCTGGTTACCATTGCCATATAACAAATTACCCTAAAACTTGGCAGCTTAAAACAACTATTTTATTTTGCTCCTACTATTGTGGGCCAGGAATTCTGGAAGGGCTTGGGATGGTGGTTCTCATGGAGCTTCTATCATCTGAAGGTTCAACTAGACTGCACATCCAAGGTAGCTCACTCACCTTGGGTGGCTGGCAACCCAAGAACCTGTAAGTGGCCTCTTCATGTTATCTGCGCTTCTTCACAACATGGCAGCCTCAGACTAGTCAGATTCTTACAAGGCAGTTCAAGGCTCCAAATATGAGTGCTCCGACATAGAAGATGGAAGCTGCATCTTTTTTTTTTTTTCAGCTTTGGATGTCATGTAGTATAGTTTCCATCACATTCTGTGGGTTATAAGCCCACTCAGATTCAAGAAGAGGGGGCACATACCCTACCTCCTAATGAAAGGAATGGCAGGGTCACATTGCGGAGGAGCACATGGCAGAGGAGATGTTGCTAAGGGCGATATCTGGAAGATGTAATCTCCCACACAGAGTTAGTAAAACCAGATTGTGTGAAGTCACTGGAAAGTGTACCGGCCACCAGACTGTGGAGAGACCAAAAAAGGAGGTAGAAACTGCAGAATGTTTACATTCTTACATTCATAACAGCAAAAAGGAGCCAAGAAAACAATGGGTAAACTTTCAACAAAGGCTTCATTATGCATTCTACACTCCAGGTTACTTTGCTATGATGCTCTCATAGTAATTCGTTTACCATTTCACAAACTATTATTGGGTGCCCACTACATGTGCCAAGGACTGTTATAGACTCTTGGTGCATATGAGTAAATCAATGTAACAAAAAGCCGTATGCTCATGGAGAGTGTTTTCTAGTGGAGTCATGATATGAAAATAAAAACTGCTTACAAATTAAGTAAGTGGCAATTGGAGGCAAGGCCTCGTGTGGCCTAAAGAGCTAGCTCTACCCTGAAGGATGCCCTGGACTGAGGTTTTGCCAGGTACAACAGACCAAGTGGTGAGGTCTTTGGGAAAGACATTTGTAGGTAAAAGGGTTAATGTGTCCTGTGAGTTTAAGAGGACTTCCGGATGCCACTAGCTTCCTGCTTCTCCCAAATCATGCTGTTTCACATCCATCTTGTGACCTTTGTTCTACTTGTTGGCATCACTGTCCAAACACCTAGGAACCCCAACACTTCACCCCACCCTGTAAACACACCCGTTGTCATGTACTTTGGAGTTCCATACAGACACCCTGTATTTTTCATGTGATTTGCTAATAAATTAAGGCAGGTAAGAATGTGCCAGTCCTAAGACCAGACCTAAAGAAGTCTTGCATGTTTTCACTTGTGCTCTTGCCCCGGTGCCACTGCCATATAGGCATGCTGGGGTTGGCTGGAGGATGAGAGACATGTGAACTAGACAGAGCCCAGTTACACCAATCACCCCAGGCAACAGCCAGCTCGCCCCCAGACACATGAACGAGCCCAGCCAAAATCCCAGATGCATGAGCAATGAACTTATTGTTACAGGCTGTAAGAGCTTGTGGTTGCTTGCCATGCAGCATTTTGGGGCAACAGAGGAGGTGATGCAACTGGGAAAAGGCAGAGCTCCCTCTCGTGGAGGCCTGCTTACAGTTTTATTTTGAAGTCAGGCGGCACGAATCCCTGCCATTGCTGCCGGGATGTATAAAAGGATAATCAAAGTCAAAGTTAACAGAGTTGCCTCTAGATTCATGACAAGGGGGAAGCGTGGAGAAATGAAGTAGAATAAGGCTTCATTTCTGCCTGTGAAGGTTTTCATTTTATGTCTCCTTGTCTGAAGGAACGAAAGTCACTCCTAAATGCTTCCTACGCCTGAGGGATGAGGAAGAAGCCCTACGGAGAAACTGAACATTTCAGTTGCTTCTTTGATACCTTTAACTCAGCAAGCTCCCTGCCTAAAAGTGGACTTAGCTTTTTTATTGTTATAATTAAAAATAAAACCTGTTGGGGTGCCTGGGTGGCTCAGTGGGTTAAGTAGCCCACTTTGGCTTAGGTCATGATCTTTCGGTTCGGGAGTTCAAGCCTCGAGTCGGGCTCTGTGCTGACAGCTGAGCCTGGAGCCTGCTTCCGATTCTGTGTCTCCCTCTCTCGCTGCCCCTCCCCTGCTCATGCTCTGTCTCTCAAAAATGAATACATGGTAAAAAAATTTTTTTAAATAAATAAAAATAAATGTGTTTTGGCAGCGTTTTACAGGATGGATGGAGGCCATACCATCCACTGTGTGGACGCTTCAGTCCTGGCAGTAATCCTGGCACACAGAGCTCCTTTTCCAGAATGCATCAAGCAAGGACAGAGGGGCAGGCCATTTAATCTCTGCTTCCAGATCATTGTGACAATTAGCACTTTTGAGGAAAAAATTGCCTCCAAACAAAAACTGGCCTTTCAAGTAAGTTGCTCTCCCCACAAAGTGTCAGGAACGTTTCTACCAGTACCAGGAGACACTTATTCTTTTGTGTCCTGCACAGTCCCTATCCAAATGCAAATACCCCTGGGAGAGGAAACCTTTGGCCTTCACTTGTCAACACTTTGGGAAAGGAAGATTTTAAAACAGCTGAGCAAAAGAAAGGCAACTTGTTTGTGTAAGTGCTCATCTTCTTTCTCAGCGGACTACAAGCTCCAAGAGGCCTAGGACCACCTCTACTTTGTTTATCCATCTATTTCCACAGTCCAGGACACATAGGAGACCCTCAATGACCCCTGGTGGAAGGAGTGCAGGAGGGAAGAAACACAGGGAGGAAGGGAGGAAAGAGGTACCTAAGAACAAAGGGTGAAAAGGCCTAATTCAAATTCTCCCGCAGTATTTGCCCTTATATTACCTAGTTACTGACGCTTACTATGCATGCATGGGAAGGAGGGGTCTCTAGAGTAGGAGAAAGACAGAACCCCCTCTCTCTTACCTTAGCCTGGTGTGGGTCTTTGCATTTTTACTCCTGTACGCTCCGAGAAAGGCCACGCGATAACCAAGGCCAACGGGGTTTTCCTATGGGGGCCTTCCACCGATTCCATGCTTGAAACGTGATGGCCCCAGCCTTTGGGATTGAAACATTCAGAATGAGAACTCCAAAGTGACCAAGATGAAAAAACAAGTTTCAGGAGGGCGCTCCGTTTTTTCCTAGTTCCCCCCCTCCCCCAGCTCAGTGGCTTCTCAACCTTTACTGTGCGTGTGAATCACCTGGGCTCCTGCTAAATATGCTGATTTTGATTCAATAGGTTTGGGACGAAGTCTGAGCATTTTTAACACGCTCCCAGGTGGTGCCGATCTGCTGACTCGAGGACCACGCTTTGAGTATACTGGGGACTCGAGGTCTTTCACCTCCACCGCCAGGTGCGTGTGTACGCCCAGCCTCAGCGTTCCGGATCCGTGTCCCGCGCGTCCCTGGCCTTCCGCCGGGAAGGGAGGAGTCGGGGGCGGAGCGGGAGGAGTGGCGCGGGCCCCGCGTGGGTCCTGCCGGAGATCACCTCGGCCCCTTGGAGAGGCGGCCGAGCTGCGGCGGCGCAGGAGGGGGCGGGTTCGGCGAGGGCGCGGCCTCTCGGAGGGGGGCGTACGACGCCATCCCCCGCGGCCGCCTGGGCCACTCGGGAGCTTCGCGGCAGCCGGGTGCCCCACTTGGCAACCCGCTCCGTGCTTCTTCCTCGCGCCCGCCTCCTCTTGTCACCTCCCGTCTCAGCCTCCTTGCTCCATCCCCGCCGCATCCACCGCCGGCCGAGCGCCTCCGAGAGCCAGAGGTGGTGCGCGGGGCTGCAGGGCGCGCCCTCAGGCGGACCCCGGCCCGGCATTGGGGGGCACGGGCGGCAGCATGGACACCAAGCGCTGCTTCGCCAACCGCTTCGATGACTACCAGGGCAGTCTGCTGGCGGGCCAGTGCGAGGAGGCGGTGGCGCCCTTGGTCACCGCCACCATCGAGCGCATCCTTCAGGAGCTGCCCCCGCTCGGGGGCGGCGCTGAGGCCCGGGGGGCGGCGGCCGCGGCCAGCAGCTGCCAGGGAGGGCTGTACGGCGGCGTGGCCGGGGTGGCCTACATGCTCTACCACGTCTCGCAGAGCCCGCTCTTTGCCGGGGCCCGGGAGCGCTACCTGCGCTCGGCCAAGCGCCTCATAGACGCGTGCGCCCGCGCGGAGGAGTGGGGCGAGCCGGACGCCGACACCCGTGCCGCCTTCCTGCTCGGGGGAGCGGGCGTGTACGCCGTGGCCACGCTCGTGTACCACGCCCTGGGACGGTCCGACTACGTGCAGCCGTTGGGCAAGTTCCGGGCTCTGTGCGCCGTCTGCGCGCCGGTCTCCTTCCTGGAGTGCGGCTCCGACGAGCTGTTCGTGGGCCGGGCGGGCTACCTGTGCGCCGCGCTGGTGCTCAAGCAGAAACTCGCCCAGGAGGTAAGAGGCAGCCCCGGCCGCGGGGGGGCGCTCGCCGCCTGCCCGGCCCTTCCCGGGACTCCTGGCGGCGGGAGCAGCGTTCCCTGGGTCTTCTCTTGGCCACTCTGTTTGGCGCTGTCATTTCCTTAGTCTACAGAGGTTCATCTCCGGTGTTTGTCTTCCCTTCTCTCTCCTTCAGTCTCTCATTTGTTGGGATTCCGCGCCTCTGCGCTTTGTTCGTGTTTTGCGCCGAATGTGGTGGCCTCCCCAGGTGCCTCTTTGCGCAACAGCTTTAGGGAAGCCCTTTGAAGTGAGAGAAGAAAAACTCGAAAATGAAAGGGATTTCCCTTTCTTTGACCCTCCTGCCAAAAAAGCTGAAGCACCCTCGAACCTTAAGAGGGCTAGCAAAGTACTGGAAGTTTTGGGGGCTGGATATGCTATCATTGTTTCTATCGCTAACGTGGAGGTAAATTGCTTTGGCGACCGACCTCCCCCATTCCCTGCGCCCCGGGTCTGTAATTCAGAATTCCTGCCCAGCTGCGGGTCTCCTGTGCTTACTGTTTGCTTACTATTCAGTTCATCTCAGGGCTCTTTGAAAATGTGTATCTGATGGGGCTGTCCTCTTTTAAATACATAAATGCAAACAGAATTCTACCCCATTGTAATAGAATGTGCATTTTTTTCATTTTAAAACGCGTAGTTAGGGTTGTCAAGACAACAGCATACTTGACAGGGCAGGTTTTCTTAATGAATAGCTTTCCAGTGGCTCCTTGAAGTGAATTGGATCTCACAACTACATATGGGTTTTTTTTTTTTCTGGATCCACTTTGAATACAGCATGTAACTATTAGAAAAGAATGTGCCAGTTCCTGTGGTGTAGGGGGGAAAAAAAATCCTCCAAAGGATCATAGTAACTAGAACGGAAAGAGGCATTTCATTCATAATCCACTGGAGCCAAATATTGTTTTAGGGAGGAAGTGACACATTTAACTTGACTTTATTTGGGTGAAACAGGCGTTTGAAGAAAACTTAAAGGTGCACAGAGTGTTTTAAAAGTGTAATTAGATAACTTCCAAGATAACAGGAAGACTTGATATTTTTTGTTTATTTATAGCAGGTGAGGTTGATCCAAGTGAGAAAAAAAATCACTAAAGACTGTGCACTGTGCTAGCAGGGCAGCAAAGATCTGCGTGACAAAGTTGTCTTGAAATAGTTCACTCTGCTTCTGAGTCACTGTAGCTGCTAGCAGTTCCCTAAGGGCCCTTCCAATTGTATGAAACCTTTCGGAAGGCCACGGGGCTATTTACATATCATTTGCATTACATTTGCATCTCCTCAGACCTTGCTGTCTGGTGGTAGGCAATTTTCAAATTCGGTTTTTGCTTCTTTCCTTTTCATGCCTTGGGGCCTTCTCTCCAGAATGGAGTGACAGAGTGGGAGACCCATCAGGTCATACAGGTGGAAACAGACCAACAAGGACTCCTTGCCCCAAAACTGGTGACCCAGGGCCAGTCTGAAACGCTGATCCAAAAAGACATTTATTAAGACCTCTCTTCTGCCTTCCTGCCAAGCCAGATGTATCTTTTTATACTAATCAATTTGAGGTGCTTTGGCCCCTGCTCCCAGGAGATAGAACAACCTCTGAGGGTTAACATACATACACACACACACACACACACACACACACACACACACACACGCACTCTTAACCTGAGCAAGGAAGCCAGTCTCCGTGCCAGCCTCAGCTGCAGTAATCTGAGAAATTCAGGCTTGAAAGGTGCAGGGCAGGGGCTAAGCATGCCTGGCTTGAAGCCCTTATGAGGGGAAAATAGAAATCTTCTGTCCCATCCCCACTCGCACGTCCTAGCCAGCATATGGCTTTGCCCTCAGTAGATGATCCATAAACCTTGATTAAATTGAGTTGCGGACTTCTGTCATTTCTCTCTGAAGAATCTGTTCTTCTATCCTGGGTTTCCTTCTTTTCAATGTCACTTATATGCACTTTCCTCTGGCAGTTCCCTCAGTTCTCACCCTAGTCTAGATCCTCCCCACACTACTTGGCACAGCCCTGGCACCTAATAAATAGTTGAACAAATGAATCCCCATTTACTAGGATTAGTGCAGTGTACTCTGGGCTGGATTCTCTCAAGAAATTGCATGTACCTCTGAGAAACCAATCTTAAAAGTACTTCATTATGTTATTTCCCCATTCAACATCCTGCGGTGGCTCCCTATTACCTTTTCTCCAGTGGCTTCTCATCTTTTTTAGAGCTAAGACACTTAAAATGGCTGACAGGGTCCCACATGATCTGGCCCCCCTGCATACCTCTTCCACTTTTGCTCACTCTGCTTCGACCACACTGGCCTTCTTGCTGTTTCAGGCATTTATTGTCTCGTGATATTTGTACTCGCTGTTCCCTTTGCGTGGAATACTCTTCCCCTAGCTATTTTTATAGCTAGCTCTCTGACCTTGTATAGGTCATTCCCTCATCAGTGAGGCTTTCCCTGTTCACCCTGCTTAAAACTGCAACCTCGTCCCCTGACTTCTGCCCTTTTCTTGTTTCATTTTGTTTATGTTCTTTCCCAATTAGAATATAAGCTCCGTAAGTGTGGAGAGTTTTTGTATTATTGCTATATTCCCATATTAAGGTGGCGCCTGGTACATATTTAGTTACCTCAACCTTTCTTCTGGTATTATTGCAAATACTGTTTACTCTGTGGCTTGCTTTGCCACTCATTTTTAATGGTGACCCATTTATCAATATTTTCCTTTATGGTGGTGGCTTTTGGTGTTCCATTGATAGGAATCCTTTCCTACCACCAAGGTCTCAGCAAATCTGTGTTGACTGAATAAGTGAATACTGGTCTGTTAGAAATTTTTTTGGCGTAACCTTTAGACCAGTGTTTGTTGAACTTTAATGTTCAGAGGAATCACCTGCAGATCCTGTCAATAAAATACAGACTGATTCAGCAGGCCTGGCATTGGACCTGAGATTCTGCATTTCTACCAGGTCCCAGGTGCTCCTGCTGGTCCAGGGACCACGCTTCGAATAGCAAGGCAGTCCAGTGCTGCATAGGTTTTGGCGTTATACCAGTCATGCCTGCTAAGAGATAGCATAAGATACCTTTCTCTGAAGCTTGATCTATTTTTTTCTAAGGTTGTAGTTGAGAATACTGATTACTGTCTCTATCATGCTCTTGTTGTAAGGATCCACAAGGGGAATTTCTCTCAGTACTTAGACACAGAAATAGTTGTACTCTTCCTGGAAATTGATTGAATTTTTTAATCTTCAGAATATGTCACGTAACTGACATGTTCCTCGCTTGATGGTGGCTACTGGGAGGCATATGGCAAGAATTGTCCAAATAAGCTTGGGTAAAGTGCCTTATCACATGTACTTTTGTATGCTAGTGTTTACCCGGGGGTTTATAATTTTTTTCTTTCTTTACTATTTTCTGAATTTTCTTTCTTACATTTGATTTTATTGTTGGCTTTTATAAGATTCAGAGAGAAGAAAAAAATGTGTGTATATGCATGTAGAGAAAGACAGCAAAAGGAAGTGTCACTCTTACCAGGTAAGATATTTTTGTTCAATTTAGCTCTCCTGGAAATACTCAAGGGAAGTAGCTTTGATGGTTTGTTAGGCAGATATCCTTGAGCGGTGGGACACTAAAGTCCTGTGAAATCACACCATAAAAATTTGTACTGGGTCCATTATGCTTTCCAGATTGGTGAAAATGTAGCAGGGAAAGGGAAGTTAGAAAAAAACGGTGGAGGGATAAAGGGAAGGCCTAGGGGCCACAGTTAAAATAATTTTGCCACTGGAGACCTTGGACAAATAATTTGACATCTCTGAGCCTCAATTTCCTTACTTGTAAAATGGATAAATGATAGCTTCCTCATTAACTTATTCTGTCGTTTATTCCGTGAATGTCAGGTTTCTACATGTTCCAGGCACCTTGCTGGATGCCAGGAATTAGTAGTGAACAAAAATCAATATAATTATGTTATCGCAAGTGCTCTGAAAGAACTTAACAGAAAATAACTGGGGGCGGGGCAGGAGAGGGGAGGGGTGCTGCTTGGCAGACATTAGCCAGGAAGATTTCTCTGTGGAGGTGATGTCCTGGCTCATCACTGAAGCATGAGAATGAAGTGGCTGCTTTAAGAGCAGGCATTCCACGCAGAGGAGACAGCAAGGACGAAGCCCCCAAGGTGGGAATCCACTTGGAGATTTCACAGAAATGGAAGGCTGCCAGCATAGTGGGAGCAGAGCGAACAAGGACTAAAGGGATGGGGGAGCTCCAGACCAGGTAGGGGTGGGGAGCACGGTCAAATCAGATCCTGCAGGGCCAGGTCAGTCAGGCGTTAGCACATGCTTCAGGTGTAAACGGTAATGTCTGTATCTTCGTTACCTTTGAAAAAGATCACCCTAGTTTTCTGTATGGATAGTGGATTGAACAGTATTAAGAACAGTCATAAAGGGGACTGGTTACAGGGGTCCAAACCCCTTTTGTGCCAAGGACTCCTTTATAAATCTGGTGAAGCCTTAGTATTTTTAGATGGATAAAATTAACACGTAGGACTACAAAGGAAACCAATTACATTGACATCCAGTTACCAAAACATTTTTAAAATTGTGATGCAGTAGCGTATGTGTTTCTTTATCAGCACGTTAAATAACAATATTTTGCAGCAAGCCTAAGGATTGTGGTACCTTTGAAACAGTGATGAGGGTCAACGATGTTTCGAGCTGCCTTCAACAGCTGTGGTGTGACAGGAATATATCTGTGATTTTATAGGTGGCAGAGTCACAAGTACTTTGGTAGTTTGTGGTCTTCATTTGTAATGAAAAAAAAATGCTAAATTGTTTAAATGAGATTTGAGAAAGCCCAGATGTGATTTTATTTCCCCAACCAAAGGGAACTGTTCGGGAAGTTGCTGTGGTGACTCATTTTAGGTAAAGTGCCTAGTGTAGTGCTGGGTGTATAGTAGCTGTTTAATGAAATCAACGTTACTCCCTTTCGTGTCTACTAACAGAAAATCGAAAGTGATTCTGAATAGCCCATAGAAAATTACATGCAGTAATTTGAAGGAATCTATCTTCTTGCCATGATTTAAAAAAATATATATGTATATTGCTGGATTGTTAATTGGGTCCTTGGCTCACTCCTAAGGCGGGTGGTTGGCAGCTGTGTAAGTGGGGATGCTTTTAGCTGCAGATAATAGAATGTCCAGTAAAAAGTGATCTAAATAATGGAGACATTTATTACCTCACTTTCTTGTTTTTTAATTTTTTTTAACATTTTATTTTTTTTGAGAGAGAGACAGAGCATGAGCAAGGGAGGGGCAGAGAGAGAGGGAGACACAAATCTGAAGCAGGCTCCAGGCTCTGAGCTGTCAGCACAGAGCCCGAAGCGGGGCTCAAACTCATGAACCGAGAGATCATGACCTGAGCCGAAGTCAGATGCTTAACCAAGTGAGCCACCCAAGCACCCCTATTACCTCACTTTCTAAAGGGTGTCAAGCTAGGCCATTTCAGGTTGGTCCAGCAACTCGAGAAAGTCATCAGAACCCCAGCCCTTTCCAACCTTTTTCTCTGCAGTTCTCAGCATCTGAGCTATCTCTCTAGGGTTGTAAGATAGTTACTATCATTCCAAACATTATGTTCCCTTACACCTGAAGTAGAAAGGAAGGATCTGAGGCTTTTTTCTTTTTTCTTTTTTTTTTAATTGTATAAAACGTTTTATACTTGAAGAATTTCCCTTCTGTCTCATTGTCCAGCACTGGCCACTTCTGGGTTCAGGGGAGGCTGGGAAGACTAGTGTCCTCCATTTCTAACCTCTGTCATTGGATGAAAGTTCTGACCAGAAAGAAGAAAGGCAAGGGAAATGGCTGTTGAGTGGTTACCAAAATGTCTACCTCTTGACACCCCTCGACAAGGTCTGTCTTATCACCTCCCGCTTCCTTGGCTATTGTGAATACTGTTGTAGTGAACATGGGGATGCGTACATCTTTTTGAGACCCTGTTTTCATTTCCTTTGGATAAATACCTAAAAGTGGAATTGCTTGATCATCTGGTAGTTCTATTTTTAGTTTTTTGAAGCACCTGTTTTCCATACTGTTTTCCATACTGACTGTATCAATTCACATTCTCACCAACAATGCACAAGGGTTTCCTTTTCTCCACATCCTTGCCAACACTTGTTGTTTCTTGTCTTTCTGATGATAGCCATTCTAACAGGGGTGAGGTAAGATACCATAGTGGTTTTGATTTGCATCTCCCTGATGATTAATGATGTTGAGCACGTTTTCATGTACCCGTTTTGGCTATTGGTATGTCTTCTTCGGAAAAATGTCTGTGCAATTCCTCTGCCCATTTTTTTTTCCAACTTTTTTTTTTTTTTAATTTCTTTTTGGGACAGAGAGAGACAGAGCATGAACGGGGGAGGGGCAGAGAGAGAGGGAGACACAGAATCGGAAACAGGCTCCAGGCTCTGAGCCATCAGCCCAGAGCCCGATGCGGGGCTCGAACCCACGGACCGTGAGATCGTGACCTGGCTGAAGTCGGACGCTTAACCGACTGTGCCACCCAGGCGCCCCATCCTCTGCCCATTTTTAAATCAAGTTTATTGAATTGCTAGGAGCTGTTTATATATTTTGGATATTAACTCCTTCTTCAAAATATGGTTTGCAGATATTTTCTTCTATTCCGTAGGTTGCCTTTTCATTTTGTTGATGATTTCCTTTGCTGTGCAGAAGCTTTTCAGTTTGATAGAGTCCCACTTACTGATTTTCACTTTTGTTGCTAGTGCTTTTGGTGTTGTATCCAGAAAATCATTGCCAACACCAATGTCAAGGAGCTTTTTTCTTTCTTTCATGTTTTACAGCTTCAGGTCTTATGTTTAAGTCTTTAATCCATTTTGAATTAGTTTTTATGAGTGGTGTAAGATAGAAGTCCAGTTTCATTCTTCTGCATGTGGTTATTCAGTTTTCCTAGCACCATGTATTGAAGAAACTATCCTTTCTCCATTGAATAGTCTTGTTCCCATGTCCGATATTAGTTGACCATGTATGTGTGAATTTTTTCTGGGCTTTTGATTCTGTTTCGTTGGTCTATATGTCTGTTTTTATGCCAGTACCAGACTCTTCTGATTACCATAGCTTCATAATCAGGAAGTGTGATGCCTCCAGCAGTGTTGTTCTTCCTCAAGATTGCTTTGGCTATTTAGGGTCTTTTGTGATTTCATATGTATTTTAGGATTCTGTTTTTTAGTACCATGTTGACTAGCAGTGGTGAGCATGAGCACCCTTGTGTCTTGTTCCTGATCTTAGAAGAAAAGCATTCAACCTTTTATCATTGAGTTTGATGTTAGCTGTGGGCTTCTCTTATATGGCCTTTATTATGTTGACGTATGTTCCTTCTATACCTAGTTTGTTGAGAGTTTTTATCATAATTGGATGTTGAATTTTGTCAACTGCTTTTTTTCTGCATCTGTTGAGATAATTGTATGATTTTTATATCCTATTAATGTGCTCTATCACATTTATTGATTAGCATGTGTTGAACCATCCTTGCATCCCAGGGATGAATCTCTTTTGGTTATGTTGTATGATCCTTTTGACGTGTTGTTGAATTTCGTTTTCTAGTATTCTGTCGCAAATGTTTGCATCTTTATTCATTAGGGATATTGGACTGTAGTGTCTTTATCTGGCTTTGGTATCAGGGTAATATTCCTTCTTTTCAGTTTTTTGAAAGTGTTCAGGAAGGACTGATGTTAATTATTTTTTAATCAGCTTGGTTGAATTCTTTAGAACCAGTTGGTCCTGGCCTTTATTTGATGGAGGTTTTCAATTACTGATTCCATCTCCTTACTCCTTATTGGTTTGTTCAGATTTTCTATTTTTTCATGATTCAGTCTTGGTAGATTGTATGTTTCTGTGATTTCATCCATTTCTTCTAGATTGTCCATTTTGTTGGTGTATAATTGTTCACAGTAGTCTCTTATCCTTTGTATTTGGGTGGTGTCATTTATAATGTCTCTTTCTTTCTGATTTTATTTATTGGAGTCTTCTCTTTTTCCTTGGTCTAGCTAAAGGTTTGCCAGTTTTGTTTATCTTTTCAAAAAAACAATTCTTAGTTGATCTTTTCTGTTGTATTCCTAGTGTCAGTTTTGTTTCAGCTCTAACCTTTATCACTTCCTTCCCTCTGCTAACTTTGGGCTTTGTTTTTTTTTCTTCTTTCTCTAATTCCTGGAGGTTAGGTTGTTTGAGATCTTTTCCCTCCTGGTTTTTCTTAAAAATTATTACTGTCCTCTGGGCATCTGTGTGGCTCAGTCGGTTAAGTGTCTGACTTTGTCTCAGGTCATGTTCTCATGGTTTGTGAGTTCAAGCCCCATGTCGGGCTCTGTGCTGACACCTCAGAGCCTGGAGCCTGCTTCGCGTTCTGTGTCTCCCTGTCTCTCTGCCCCTCCCCAACTTGTGCTCTGCCTCTCTCTCTCTCAAAAGTAAATACACATTAAAAAAATTATTACTGTCCTCATATTCACAAGGTAAAACCAAACAATTAGAGGATACAGAAGGATACATAACAAAATGAACATCATTGTTAATGATTTTTTCTTTTTTAGACACATTCAATGTAAAATACCTATATCTTTATCCATCTACACAAATGATCATATTATATATATTCTAGAGTTTATTTTCTTTTTTTTTTTTTTAATTTTTTTTTTCAACATTTATTTATTTTTTGGGACAGAGAGACAGAGCATGAACGGGGGAGGGGCAGAGAGAGAGGGAGACACAGAATCGGAAACAGGTTCCAGGCTCTGAGCCATCAGCCCAGAGCCTGACGCGGGGCTCGAACTCACAGACTGCGAGATCGTGACCTGGCTGAAGTCGGACGCTTAACCGACTGCACCACCCAGGCGCCCCTCTAGAGTTTATTTTCTTAATGTACCTTGGACATCTTTACACATGACTGCATAGAGAGAGGTCTCATTCTTTATACTGGTTTGATTACATGGCCATACCATAATATAACCATTATTGATAGACATGAAATGGATTTAAGTTTTTTTATTTTTTTGCTGTCGAAACCAATGCTGTAAAGCACATACACAGATAACAAGCGTCTATACATACACGATACTTACATGTAATGTGCACCTACATACATGTCTTTTTATACATGTATAAAGGCAAAGCCTTCTGTTGCACATATATACATGTAGGTTAAAATTTTTAAAACACAATTGCTTAAAGTTTACAGATACTTTTCATTTGCTAGAGATTATCAAAGCTGCTTTTCAGAAAGATTTCATCAATTTCCTTTCCCTCCATGAGTGTTTGGGAGTGCTGGTGTTTTCCTCATTATTTTTGACGTTGGGTTTTATCAGACTTTTAGTATATGACAGACTGATGGGTGGAAAATGAGGATGGAAGTTTCTAGGGTAGAAAATGAGTCCCCTTATTGTTCCCTTCAACCCCCACCAAACAGAATACATAGGCAGGATTTCACTCAGTCTGGATGTGAGTGGTCTCTGTTTCTAAGCGGCTGTGTACTGCACCCCACATCAGCAAACCCCTGAAGTCTGGCTCGATATGACGGCAAGTTGGGGAATGTGGATTTTTGTAGGCTGAGTCCAGTTCCTAATCGCCTGATCATAGACTGCCTAGGAAGTGGGGCACTTCTGTGGATTATAGCTTAGATCTTTTGTTACTCTTGAGCCAGAACCCTGTAACTGCTAAAAGGATGTAAGAACAGTGATGGATCACTTACTGCTTATGCTGTTGTAAGCACTTTACATATTTTATGTTATTTTATACTACCAGCAATGTTATGACTTAGGTACCATTACACTCTCCATCGTACCCAGTCAGGAACCTGAGGCACAGAGAAGTTGTGGAAGTTGTTCCAGGTTACACAGCTAGTCAGCAGCAGAAATAGGGTTCTACCCTCTACAGGCTGATTATCAAATCTGTGCTATCAATTAGTGCTTCTCACACTTTATTTTTTTATTATTTTTATTTTAGAGCCCAAATCTAGAGGGAAGAGAGAGAGAATATCTTAAGCAGGCTCCACACTCAGCTCTGAGCCTGATGCAGGGCTTGATCCCACAACCCTGGGATCATGACCTGAGTGGAAATCAAGAGTCAGACACTCCACCGACTGAGCCACCCAGGCGCTCCTTTGTTGTGCAGACTTTCATGTGCACACAGATCTCCTGGGGATCTTGTTAAAAATCAAGTTTTGATTCAGCAGGTCTGGGGTAAGGCCCAAGATACTGCATCTCTATCAGGCTCCCAGGTGGTATTGCTGCTGGCTCATTAAGCAGACTTGAGGGAAAGCTCCAACTCACTGTTTTTCTTCCAATTTTATGGGATTGCCTATGAACAGATTTGACCGAGTCCCCCAAAACTTCATGATTTTCATCATTTGTCTTTTGTACTGAAGATGATTTCCATAAATGCCAGAATATTAGCTTTTCAGTTTGCAGTTAATGCTTAAGGAAAAATACCCTGCCTTGGCCCATCCCCTTGTAGGTTTAAGGACTCCGTTAACATCTGTGAATGAATGCATGGATTTCCTTTTTTTTTTTTCTGGTAATTATACTTTCATACTATATACCCCAAAGTTTTTTTTTTCTTAGAATTCCTTTAAAGGCTCAAATAGACCAAATTCCAGCAGTTTTAAATTACTTCATAATAATAGAAAAGATACTTTATTACAACATTTCCAGACGAGATAGAAAATATGATCTTGATGCTCATGGAACCACTCCCATTTTAGAACCATCCAATGTAATTTACCCATGTGATGTATTGCTGCCCTACTCTAGTTCACATGGAAAATGCTAGACCTTTTCCCGTTTATTTTTTACAATACGGTGATTTAACAAACCTACTCAGTAATGCAGATTTTCTTAGATAGAATTTATTCTTAGCTTTCATCCAGTAATCCACATGCCACTAAAACCTAAAATTTCCGTTTGTATTGTAATTATTTGGCAAGAGCATGGTTTGTAATTTTCTTATTAATGAATACATTGGGGAAAATGTGCACAGTAAAAATTCTTTTAAATGTATTGAATTATTCATTTGGCCAATAACTTAACCTCTCTGTGTTCTCTGAGGAGGTTGTTTTTATGGAATTTCACTATATTGATTGGCCTCTGAATGTGAAAGTGATAGATTGTATTAATTTTTTATTAACTTGGCTGTTTTCATTTTTGCTGGTTAATTTAATGAGTGATGTTTGTCATGTGACTGGCTCCTACAAAACACACAGTAGATTTCTTTCGAGTGTCAGGGAGTTCCTTTAATATCTCCACATGGTGATGACCTTTTGGCAAACTGGCCAACAATCCATGATGTGGTCAAGTTAGTGTTTTTCTTCATGATTCACTTGTACTGACTGATCTCTGACCTGTATTCATTAAGTACAACACCTCGGATGTGTGGTTTGTCCCAAAGAAAAAAAACATGTTCTCGTGCATTATTTGTATATGTCTAAGTCCACTTATCTTCTCCTAATTGTTTTCTTTATGGATTTAGTTACTAGGGAAACCTACCAAGTTAACAGACTCATTACTCTTGGGGTGCTAGCCACTTGGACAAATTAAATTTTCAGGAAGTCATTTGATCCATCTTTTAGCAAGCTGAACAAAGAATTTGTTCTGTGTAAGATCATATTTCCTTTTCTGAATAGCTTTACCCATTCAACAGCCCAAAAATATAGGACTTTGACACGTTCAAGTGCGAGTATTGCTACCTGGCCCATAAAGAAGCTGTTTCTCAGATGAGAGGCAGTCTTACATACTTCATGGGTGAGAACATCATCTAAATTAGAGGTGGCAAAACAAATATTGGTCATAGCACTATGTGCAGTTACCTGTCACTGTGCCCATCTGCTGGCTCCATTGCTTTGCATGGAATGTATTTCCCTGTGCTCAGTGGTGTGTTGAAATCTAGTGTCCATGGCAACCAAAACATTACCAGTCTCAAAGCAAGCACTGTGGGGACCAGCTGAATCTCCACTTATACAATGACTTTAGGAGGGAGCTACATTCCTAGCAGACTTTACAGCTATCTAAGGCTGAATAGATCCAGTGCTCAACCAGAAAGGAAGTATTATTCTCATGCACGTTCCAAAAATATAATCTTACTATTTGAAATGTTCTTTTCTTCATGAAGCAAAGAGAAGTGCACATGCATCACGAATCACAACTGCTGAAGTAGGTTGGTCTCTCAATGAAGGCATTAGAACATAGTGGTCAAGGGCAGCCCTTTCAGAGTCCAATAGCTGTGGGATTGAAGCCTGGCTCCACCACAGTACTTGGTTGATCTTAGCCAAGTTTCTTAGCGTCTTTGAGCCTGAATTTCCTCATCTGCAAAATGCGATCCAAGCAGCACTCACCTTGCAGGTGTGTTATGAAGATCCATGGTGGGGGGCACCTGGGTGGCTCAGTAGGTTAAGCATCCAACTCTTGATTTGGGGCTCAGTTCATGATCTCAGGGTCCTGAGATCGACCTCTGTGGTGGGCTCCATGCTGAGAACTCCCCTCCCCCACTCTCTGCCTTTCTCCTGTACTCACTGGCTCATCTCCCCCTTCTCTCTCTCTCTCTCTCTCTCTCTCTCTCAAAAAGATCCACTGAGAATGTGCATGTAATATGCTTAGAGGGTCTGTTAGGCACAGAGTAAAGACTGTAAGTCAGCCATTATTAGTATTTTGAGTATTATCATCATCAATGTGAAGTGATACTCTGTGTTCGCTAAATAACATAGGTATGCTTTTTGGACATTGAGCCAGTCTGTCTAATATTCCCTGTGGTGGCATTCAGAGCCTCTGTGCCCCTCCTCCCCCGCCCCCAGTCACAGCAACAGACCTTTGAGATCTTCATACAGAGGCCATAAAGGGCTGGAGGGATATCTCTGCCATGCCATGCAGGATTAAGCTGAGCAGCTCAGAGAAATTGTGTGTCAAAGTAAATTGAGTGGCTGGTCATCACCCCTAAGACCGGAACTTATGTGTGCTGCCCTCTGCACTTTACTTTCTCTGGGAAAAGGGCTGTCCTTTTCTTAAAATTTCAGGCTCTTTGTGGACTTATTCTAGGAATTGGCTTTCTTGTGTCTCTGATGTGTACTCCTCAGAGTAAATCACCTAATTGGCTTTCAGTGAGTGGAAATTGCTATGCAAGTGATGTTGGAAATTTCTTGGTCTGTTCCCCTAGAATCTGAGTGGCAGATTCAGGGAACTCTCTCTTGCTCTTAAGTTCTCTTCTTCTAAAGATCATTTGCTTGCATGGCACTAATTCAGAATTTGAGACGAATTTCAATAGTTGAATCTCTGGTGAAGTGACAACATCAAATGAGTTTTCCTCAGCAAATGTTCCAGATCATATATATTTGGTAGCTTGTTTCAGAAAAGGATTAATACAATTAAGGATTCTTTCAAGTGTTTCTTAAGCTTCTGGGCCCAGAAATTACGTTTTTCTTGCATTAATGCACTTTTCTATTTGTGTTTCAACACCACGTCACATAGGCTCACTGTCAATTCTACGAACTTAAATCAACCTTTTTCTCCTTAGCTCCCAACTCCTGTTTATATTCATTTATAACATAGTCTTAATATTTACATTGCTCTAATAATAAAAGTATGACTTACTCCTATCCCTGATCATCAAGTGGTTATGTATGTTCATTAGTGGTGCTTACAATCTTCAATACTACCAACTGGCTCTAGGTCTTGGACTTCATCTTTATGGGGGTCTGTTATATTTTTCTCTGATCTGTGGCCTTAGGTCAGTATTTCTCACATGTGAGCATGCATTAGCACCCCTGGAGGGCGTGTTCTAACACACATGGTTGGGCTCCATCCCACTTTCTGATTCTGTAGGTCTGGAGTAGGACCTGAGACTTTGCACTGTTAACAACTTCCAGATGCTGCTGCTCATTTGGAGACCACATTTTTAGAACCACCGCCTTAGACTATTCCCATAACCTTGAGCAGACCTCTCAGAAATGTGGGAACTAGGTGAAGGCATAGGGTGATAGCACCCCAAACCTTTAATCACCACCAGAAAATAGCTCAAGGACAGGACTTACTATATGACAGGCACTGTGATCAGCATATTATATCCATTTTAGGGGAAAAAAATTATGACTGAGGGAGGTTCAGTAACTTCCCTGTCATCACACAGCTGGTAAAGTTGTTGAACCCATGTTTGTCTGACTGTAGAGCTACTTCACTTCCAGGCCTTTAAGTCAGGTAAGACTTGTGCATGTTTTTCTACTGAAGAGGAGAGTGAGTTGTACCCAAACATTTGGAAGAATAGACTCTATGAAGCTAAAGTTGTTACTGAAGTTTAACTTAGAATTGAATAAAAATGGGGGTGCCTGGGTGGCTCAGTCAGTTAAGCATCCGACTTCGGCTCAGGTCATGATCTCGCAGTCCATGAGTTCGAGCCCCGCGTCAGGCTCTGCACTAACAGCTCAGAGCCTGGAGCCTGTTTCAGATTCTGTGTTTCCCTCTCTCTCTGACCCTCCCCCGTTCATGCTCTGTCTCTCTCTGTCTCAAAAATAAATACATGTTAAAAAAAATTTTTTTAAAGAATTGAATAAAAATGGCAGTACAAGAAGGTGTTCTACAATTGTCACAAACTTCCAGAAGCCTCAGCTTTCTGGAACACGAGAAAGGTCCAGGAATGGGAGGTTCTCAAAACCCATGGTGGTAGTGTGGGGGCTTGAGTCAGGTCTGAAATAGAACTAGCTGCAAGTAGCATAGCATGGTTAGATCTCTGGATCCTTTCCCAAACCCAAGCAACTAGATTATGGTCTTGGGCTAGTTCTCCAAGATCTGACTCTGGGATGTAGATTGATGTGGAAGTGCTTCATCAAGAAAGTGTGTCTAGGAGAATCCAGCATGGGGGGGAATGGGGGGTGAGAGTGAAGGACAGGAAGCCAAGCAAAGGTGTGATTTAGGTTAAGTCCCAGCTCTGTCTCCTCCTGTAGAGGAGCTCTGAAGTGTAAGTTACATCACAGAGTTTGTCCTGATTAGAGGCCCACTCTTACACCAGAAATTCACTGCAGCTGGGGATGTGGGCTGGAATCTTCACAGGTATGTCCATTCTGTTGGCATATGGCCAATGTGGCTCTTGTAGCCTAAAAGTTGAACCCTGGAATAAGGCTGCAGGTGAGGGTTGTTAGAAGCAAAACACATGGACCCTGGGGGGGGGTGGATTCATAGATTCAGTGGAAAGGATCTGAGGGGATCTGGTAGGAACACACAGACCTCAGTAGAAGCCTTGATATTCACTTTCTTGACAGATTGAATTAGAGAACTCTAGGCTTTGAGGCCCAGGTCACAGTCAAGGGCAGAGATGAGGTACTTCACTGAAAATAGCAACATTACATGCTGAATGGTGAGACATCTCCCCTGCCCCCCACAACACGCACACACACACACCCTAGCCTCTTCCTTAACCCCCAGAACACTAGGAGACACGCCCACCAAGTGGCAGACTGAAGGAGGGCTTATGGTTGTGAAATAGATTCAGCAAAAAAGAACCACAAATATTGGCATCTGTAGATGTATCCCCTCCCAATGACAAAGCAGTTACACTGCCTTGTCACCCTACGGTAAATCCCACCAATTGGCTAGCATTCTTCCCCACCCAGAGTTCCCAGTTAGCTTTTTAGGTTGAGGCTCTTAAATAAGACCTGTCAGAAGACCTTTGAAGAAAGCATCTGATGTGAAAGACAGTGATCATAACAGGAAAACCAAACTTGGAGTAAATAGTTAATATTGGGAGCAGAAGAAAGTTTCCTGAGTGCCCAAATCTATAATTAATACTGTCAGAGAGGAAAGCGATCACATGTATGAAGTAAAGGCAGGATGTTATTGAAAGCAGTATTCAGAGGACAGAAAAAGAACTCTTTGAAATTAAAAATATGATAGCAGAAGTAAAAATAATTCAGTAGAAAGATTAGAATATTAAATTGGGGAAATGTTCCTTAAAGTTCAGCCAAAAGACAATGAGATTGATAAAAAGAGCAAAGACTGATTAGAGGAAGTCCAGCCTCTGTCTAGTAGTCCCAATAAAATAGAACAAAGTAAATGAAAGGGAAAGATGATGAAAAAGACTCAAAAATAGTTTCAGGTGCAAGACCTGAGTTGTCAGATTTAAGGGGCCCAACAACATGTTGAATGGAAAAAGAAGAAAGAGCTGCTTTTTTAAAAAATTTAATTGTCAGATTGGCTAACATACAGTGTGTAAAGTGTGCTCTTATTTTCGGGGGTAGATTCCCATGGTTCATTGCTTACATACAACTACCCAGTACTCATCCCAACAGGTGTTCTCCTCAATGTCCATTACCCATTTTCCCCTCTCCCCCCCCCCCATCCATCTTCATATGGTTCTCTGTATTTAAGGGTCTCTTATGGTTTGCCTCCTCCCCTCTGTGTTTGTAACTGTTTTTTCCCCCTTCCCTTCCCCCCATGGTAAAGAAGAAAGAGATTCTAAAGACTTCCAAGGAGAAAAAAACAAAACTGGTTCTGTAAAAGGATTAGCATTGGGCTTTGAATAGCAATTGAGGAAGCTACAAGACAATGGAGCAAGGCCTCCAAAATTCACAGAGAAAATTACTTATCGGCCAGAATTCTATAGCAGCCAAAATGATCAAGTGTGAGAGTAGAAAAAAAAATATTTGCAAGGTCTCAAAAACAATTAAAATATTTTTTCTTTCAAAAGCAATTTTTTTTTCTTTCAAAAGCATAAGACCTAAGTACTCTAGGCTCACAGAATATATGTTAAAAGAATTTAGAGGCCAGAGGTTCCAAGTAAACCAGCCACCATCTGGAACACTGCAACAACTTTTTAACTGGTAAAAAAAAAAATTATTTTTGATCTATTGCAAAGGAGGACTGAACCAAGAAATAGGACAATATGGGAATCTCAAAACCTGGAGCCCCAATGCAGGTGGAATCATAGGAAGCTCCCAGAGTGATGGTAAAGACAGCCCAAGATGACAGCTGGGCTTGAAGGCAGCCTTGAAGGCAGCCAGTGAGTACTGAAGCAGGGCTAGAGCTGGAATGTTGACAAGAGAGGGGAAAAAATTAGGTGGCCTACCTGATGTGTTTCCATATACTTAAGGGAGTTTTGTAGGTCAGTTGGAAAGTTCGGGCATGAATTTGTTACAGGAAGAAAACCCAACAACAATAGAAAAAGAAAAGACCATTATTAACCCTGAGGTGGGACCAAGTAGGAGAAAAGAAATGGTAATCACTGTGCCTAGTTTTGCTCAGTGAGTGTCGATTGAACCAAATATTGTTTTGGCAAAAAATGTAATAAAACTATTTTGGGTGTTTGAGAAAGGAAATGTATGTATGGAGAGATAAGAGAGTTAAACCTTCATCTTCCATGTTAGGAGATTAATAGCACCTAAAATGGAAAATTCAGGAAATCGCTGTATAAGAAGAAATATGAAGATAAATAGGTAGCAAAAATACAGGTAATTTTTTGAAGTTTTTGCCTCAGAGGAGCAGAATATGGATGGAGAGGGGCGGGGCAGGAGCCTGATACTCCTTTTTAAAGCAATGCACGTGTTTTTTTTTTTTTTTTTGAGAACTCTCAATACCAAGAAAATAACTCTTTTTAAAATTAACCTTGTGCTTTTGAGTTGTGATCTCTCCATATTCTGTTCTGTTCTTCACATTTATGCTGTTCCTGCTCAATGATTCAAAAATGTGCTGAGAGACCGTTTATGGAATGTTACCTAGTAATGGAAATAATGTCATTTATAGGTAAATTTTGTCAACAAACATTTCCTCGTCAAGAATCTGGCTTGATCTATCCCTTATATCCTTAGAAGTCCTACTAAATTAAGAAATAATGGTGTTTCATTCGTTTGAATGGTCAAATAGCTTTGTGTCTGTTAAAATCTTCATGTGGTTCAATTTAAATAGTCGTGCCTTCCTTAAGCCTAAAGTATTGGCTTTATTAAGGACCAGAGCTACATTTGAGCTTGTACCCAGGAAGGAGGAGGAGGAGAGAGCCCAGTTAAAATAATTACAAGTGAAAAGATGATTAGAATATGATAAAGACTGGTTGAAACACTTATGTAAAGCAGAACAAGAATAAAGTGCTTCCAAGTCATTGCAACCAATAGTAACTAATAATTATATAGACCATTAAGTCTTCTCAGTACTTTTCACATAAGCTATCCCATTTAGTTCTCACAATATCTCTTTAAGTTAGGTATTATTACTACTACCATTTTCAGAATAGAAAATAGAAAACCTTGCAGAGAGGTTAAGTAGACTTCTCAAGGATAAAAGGTTGATAAGTAGGATAAAGATAACATTTCCAAGTCCAATACTTTTGATAGGAACCAACCAGTTGGAAAGAGACAAGAGATAGAATCAGAGTTTACCTATAGGACTTACGGCTCCCAATTGATAATGGACTGAATCTAGTCGAACTCATGTTCTCCTCTGCGGTCATTGTCTGCTGCTGTGGGCTGGCGGTACCATTAATGTTAAAATTCCCCATTCCCTAAATATACTAATCACTGTTCACTGAATGGCAGATCATCATTTCCATTCATGGAGAGAACCCTTGAAGGAGTTGGCAGAGCCCCTAAATCGGCCCTGGGGATCCAGGACTGAATTAGTTGCTCATTCCCACCCCCGGTTCCTCACAGCAGCTTGGAAAGTCAGAGACAGGAGGTGTCTGGAAGGCGTTCAGGTGCCAGTGAGACGTGCCCAAATAGAGCATAGTCCAAGAACTGGTAGTATGATGTTGAAGACCAGCATGGGCAATAACAGGTGAGGATGGAATGTAGATGGCAAATTGTGAGATAAATCATCCTTAGCAGAAAGTTTCTAACACCACATTTGTTATTTTTCTGAGTTTCTTTTGTTATTTTTCTCACAAGCCCTTTTTCTTAATCATTCCCTTTCCGTGGCATGTCTGGCTGCCCTTTTGGGTGTACCGTTCACTGCACATTTCATGTTTGTTTTCATCTTACACGTTTCCGAGGGAACCTTCCCTGCAGCGTACCTGGGGCAACTCCGAGCCGTTAATCTCCACTCCCTTCTTTCTACTACTGAGCCGAATAATAAGCACAATCCTGGCAAACAGAGGATTCTTAATACTTATTTACTGAAGGAAGGAAGTAATGCAGATGAAATGTTTTTAATTTCATAAAAGTAATAACCCCCTTTATTTGAAGCTCAAGAAGGAACAACCCATGTTTTAAAAGCAGCTCTTACCTAAATGTGATGTAGCTTTTATGGGTCTGACAGCAGAGCCACTTAGGATTAAATATTTGATGGACAGGATACTTGGTTACTCGTGAATATTGTCATATTTTCTCTCACAATCAGCTTTGTGACAGCCAGAGGATGGTAAAATTCTACCACTTTCACATTACAAAATGAGAAATTTACCCAGCTTGTGACAGTTCGGAATGATCCACTTCGGCATTTCTGGGCTGACACATAGTACTCTCTGATTGTTAACATTAGACCTTTTAGGAAACTATAATTTTGGACTTGTACAGTACCTGACATCTAAAAAGGTTTCTCTTTTGCTTTTTAAAATAATCTACTTTTATATTCATGTGGGTGATAAAACCTTCTGTATGTTTCTCAATCTTTATCTCCCCCCGTTGTAAGTTTGCTTTGTGCTTGGTAACCACTGACAGATGTAGACACCTGATCAGCTATTAGAATGTCTTTTTTGTTTGTTTTGAAGGACTTAAGCTTTTCCTGTAAAGAAGAAAATAACTTACAGCAGAGAACTGTCACTTTAATTGCATATGAAAATACTGTTACTTAAGCAGTTGTTAAATATTTATGAACCATGTATGTATAAGAGTGGAAGAGTGCAGGCACTTTCTGTAAGTATACTTTTACTATAGCTAAGAAATGAATGCCTCATCAAATCCTTGCATAGTGAATCAACAGATAGCTGAAGAGATCATTGAATCTAAGAAATTAGAAGGAAATATGAACCTGATTTTTTATACAGCATCCTATGACTTAATATTTCTCTTCAGCTTAGTGTGAGCTTTTAATGAGCAAGATGGTACCCGGTATGGCACAGCTGTTTCTGATTTCTGCTGTTGAATATAGACCAACGTGTAACTAACTCCCCATCAGCATTTGCAGCAGAGAAAAACCCTCAGTTCTTCCTCTTGGTGCTTGTGACTTCTTAGAGATTCTAAGTAAAACTGTGTCAAATGGCTTTTAACATTTAACTTTCAAGCTTAAAAGCATTCTGTGTTTTCCATCAGGCAAGCTGTGTTCCTGTCCAAATGTGAATCAAGGGCAGAACAATACCGCTTTGATTTTTGTTACTGCCTGGCATTTTGGTTTTTTTCTAGATTTCAGGCCAAACGTGGTACCTTCTGAGGAGTACCTAGTTCTGAAGTTCTGTTCTCTGGCAGTTAAGATGCTGTGATGCCTTCAGTGTGTTCGCAATGGATTTTGATTGCCAGGGATTTCCGTTTTTAGCTTGGTTCAGTTTCACCATAGTGTGTCCAGAGTAGATTTCATTGTAATTCTCCTACTTGTTTCTGTTGTGCTTCTTGTATTTGTGGATTTTTGTCTTTAATCAGTTCTGGAAAATTCTCTGCCATTGTCGTTTCAAATGTCACCTCTTCTCCATGTTTTAACAACTTTATTGAGAGATAATTCACATACCATACCATTCACACATATGGAGTACACAATTCCATGCTTTTAATATGTTCATAGGGTTGTGCAAATATCACCATGATCAAATTTAGGTTTTTGTCGCCCCAAAAGGAAACTTCGAAGCCAATTAGCAGTCACTCCTCCATTGTACAAAACCCTTCCTCCTACCCCCACTGCCCTACACAGCCACTAGTCAACTTTTTTGTCTTCATGGATTTGCCTATTCTGAACATTTCATCCATACAAATGAAATAATATAATATGTGGCCTTTTGTGACTGCCTTCTTTCCCTTAAAAAAATGTTTTCAGAGTCTGTCCACGTTCTGGTGTGTATCAGTTCTTCCTTTTTATTGCCAAATCATTTTCCATTATGTGGGTGCATCACATTTTATTTATCCTGTCATCAGTTGATGGACATTTAAGTTATTTCCAGTTATTGACTACTGTGAATAATGGTTCTGTGAATATTCTTGAACAGGTTTTTGCTGGACATAGGTTTTCATTTCTCTTGGGTATATATCTAGGAATAAAATTTCTCAGTCAAATGGTAACTTTAACATTTTATGAAACTGACAGCCTGTTTTTCTAAAGCAGCCGCACCATTTTCTATCAACACCAGCAATGTATGAGGGTTCTAGGTTCTCTACAGTCTTGCTAACACTTGTTATTATCAGATTTTTTTTTGATAGCCACGTCAAGTGGGTGTGAAGTGATATATAATTGTGGCTTTGATATATATTTTCCTGGTGACTGTGATTTTAAACATCTTTTCATCTGCTTATTGGCCATTTGCAAATCTTTGGAGAAATGTCTTTTGGCCCATTTTTAATTTGTAATTGAATTATTTTTTATTAGCGAGTTGTAAAAGTTGTTACATATATTTGTGTTGTATATATATATATATATATATTTTTTTTTTTTTTTTTTTGAGGGAGAGTGAGTGCATGACCATGGGAAGGGCAGAGGGAGGGAGAGAATCTTAAGCAGGCCCCATGACCAGTGCAGAGCCTGATGTGGGGCTAGATCTCATGACCATGACATCATGACTGTGAGATTGTGACCTGAGCCAAAATCAAGAGTCAGATGCTTGACCAACTGAGCCACATAGGCCCCCTGATTATATATTTTGAATACAAATACCTCATAGAAATAGGATTTGCAAATATGTTCTCCCATTGTGTGGGTTGTCTTTTAACTGTATTGATGAACCACAGAAGTTTTAATTTTATAGAGCCCAATGTATCTAATTTTTCATTTGTCACTTGTGCTTTTGGTGTTCTAAGATGAATACCTTGAGTTCACGATGCTTCCCATTTTTTTGATACCGGGGCTTCTCTACCTTGGCTGCACATTGGAATCACCTGGGGAACTTAAAAACTCCTGAAGCTCAGGCTGTGCTCTAGAACAATGAAATGAGACTCTCCTGGAGTGGGGCCTAGGCATCAATGGTTTTATAGTTCCACAGGTGATTCCAGTGTGCAACCAAGGTAGAGAACCAGGGCTCTGTATCCCTCTGGGATTGGAATGGACGTACAATATCTTTTGTATCACTTCATATTGCTTATCCTCTCTTTTACATTTGCAATTTAGTTATTTCTCTGTGTTACATTCTAGGCAACCTCTTCAAATCTGTCTTCCAGTTCACCCGTTCTCTTGAGCAACATTTCACCTATTTCGCCCATCCATTCAGTTTTATGTCTGTCAATTTTGTTTTTCTTTTTTGTAAGTTCCAGGTGAGCCTTTCTTAAGATTTCATGTTGCTTGTTAAGTTTTGTGATTTTACTTTTTTTTAGAGCTTTTTTTTCTGTTTTATTTTATTGATCTAATTTAATGTCAAACTGGCTAACATACAGTGTGTAAAATGTGCTCTTGGTTTCTGGGGTAGATTCTAGATTCCCATGGTTCATTGCTTATATACAACACCCAGTGCTCCCAGCAATAGCACTACGTGGAGCTTTTTTTTTTTTTTTTTTAAGTTTATTTATTTAGCGTGAGAGAGAAAGAATGTGAGAGCAGGGCAGGAGCAGAAAGAGAGGAGGAGAAAGAGAATCCCAAGCAGACTCCGTGCTATCCGCACTGAGCTCCATCTTATGAACTGTGAGATCATGACCTGAGCTGAAATCAAGAGTCTGATGCTCAACCGACTGAGCCACCCAGGAGCCCCAACCTTTTTTTGGAGCATTTAATGCATTGTTTTGGTATATAGTATCCGTTAATTTAAGTATTGGAAATCTTTGGTGGTCTAATTTTCTTGTTTGTTGTTTCTGCATATTGTCACTCATGGTGGCTTGTTTCCTTGGGTTTTTACTCTTTTACCATGCACACATATTTGGTTGATTTTAGTAAGTGGTGCCTAAACAGGATGCTTTCTTACAGAGATTTGTGTTTGTTCTTTCTGGGATTCAGGAATACCCCCAGCCTGGAACCACTTTGGCCTTTTTCCTGAGTCCCCAGCTTAATACAAGAGATATCAACATTTGCCCTCAGGGCAACCTTCCCTTGCTTATCACATATACTTCAGCTCATGTTTTTTGTTTTGTTTTACTTTTTTAAGGGGGACCTTGGGACTTCCCCTTATTGTATTTGAGCCTAACTATGTATTGGTAAATAGGTCTTGTGAAGGATATACAGTATTAAATCGATTATAAGACTTTGCCATTTATATGATGCATTTTTCTCATGTACCAGTGAGAAAGAGCAAAAACAGTCCATTAAACTGACAATACTTTTTTATTTCTTAAAGAGTTCTTTTTAGAGTCATTTTAACATTGACTTTTATCATAGATCACTCTTGTGTACATCTAGAAAAATATAAGCAAAATAAATTTGTTACGGTATTCATAAAACTTTCTCACATTCACACTCCAACAGGTCTGAATTACTGTCTCCTTTGACTCACTGATGTCTGTGATTTTTCAGCAAATACAGTCCCCTGTGCCATCAAAAGCATTGCAATGCAACATTTCTTAAAAGAGTGTTCTACTGGCATTTTTTTCCAAATAGTTGACATCCATTTTGGATGTTTTGATGCACATGCACAGACCACGTGAGCCAAGTCCTACTGCCTCCAGACAGAGAGTGATTTGGAGATACATTCTGATTTCAGAGATGTTAAAATGTAGAAAATAGGTGCATCTTAGAATTGATGAAATTACATTGTTCCTTTATTAAAAGGAAAGGCCTTTCTGAGTATTTAGACCAGTGCCACTCAAAGAGTATCTTGCAGGCCAATGCCATTCTGTAAATGTGTTACTGGTCTAAAAGGGTATAAGTACAGAAATTGAAAGTAAGCACTTAGGGACTTCTTTAGTAATTACACCAAAAACTTTTGTCAGTTGGATCTAATAATAAAAAAAATGGACTTGTATTTAATATGTATTGTAATTTAATTTTCTGGCAGTGGATCAGTACGTTATTTTTTTTAATTTTTAATTTTTTTTAAATGTTTTATTTTTTTAAATTTTTTACATTTATTTATTTTTGATAGGCAGAGAGAGACAGAGCACAAGTGGGGGAGGGGAAGAGAGAGGGAAGGAGACACAGAATCCAAAGCAGGCTCCAGGCTCCGAGCTGTCAGTACAGAGCCCAATGAGGGGCTCGAACTCACAAACCGCGAGATAATGACCAGAGCTGCAGTTGGACGCTTAACTGACTGAGCCACCCAGGCACCCCAAATGTTTTATTTATTTTTGAGAGAGGGAGACAGAGTGCAAGCAGGGGAAGGGTAGAGAGAGGGAGACACAGAATCCGAAGCTGGCTCCAGGCTCTGAGCTGTCAGTACAGAGCCTGATGCGAGACTCAAACGCACGAACCGTGAGATCATGACCTGAGCCATATTCGGACACTTAACCAACTGAGCCACCCAGGCACCGACGTATGTTACTTTAGAAATAGAAAAGCAAAATGGGTCCTTCACCACTGATACTCTGAATGGCATTGATCTTAATAGTTCTCAAAGTTTAGCTTCCAGCAAAATCACCTGGAGAGCTTGTTAAAAGACAAGTCTCTGTGCTTTGGGTTAAGTGTGGGATGGGATGTGAGAATTTGTATTTCTACCAAGTTCCCAGTTGATGCTGATGCTGCTGTTCTAGGAACCTCACTTCCGGAAACACTGCCTTGGACCACCACACTGCTAGAAGCAGAAGTATTTCCAGCTCGGTTTATAGGGCAAGAAATCCTGATGTTCTCTTGGAAAATGTCTGCTTCCCGTGAACACTCTTAATGAATTTAAAATAAGCTCTCTCAACTTGAGTTTCATCTCCTTTCCTTGATACACTGTCGAGAACACCACTGACTGACACAATCCATGGAGGCTGCGGGGTACATGTGATTTTATTTGATTAGATGATCACACTCTTAGTAGAGCAAAATGTGCCTTTTACTTTTTAAGCAAAGTGGTACCATGATTTGGGTATACATAAGCTCCCAGTTCTTAAATAATGCTGCGGACGATCTGTCAAAGCATTCTAGGGTCTGACCAAGTAGCACAAGTGCCCAGGATAAACCTTCGTGGTGGCATAGTGGCATAAACCAGACAGCACACCAGGCTTCTGGGATATTTGTGTTGCTTTGTTGAAGTGACAGGAGGAAGCATCTTTATGAGACGCCTGTCTTGCATATCCACAGCATAGCTCCTGGCAACAAGTGTCATCTTGAAGAATGTGTATTAACCTTAGAGACCTTGATAAATGACCTTTTAGGGGAAAATTAATATCTTCAGACCAGTTGAATATATTAATCATTGGTGCCATGGGCAGAGTAAATTTTTTTTCTGGCTGCCATGGCAAATACTATAAATCTTTGCAGCGTCCACAGGCAACATTTATGGCCCACTGAATGTTAGACGCTGCCTGCCATTCGCTGGCATGGGAATACTTTACATCCCCTGAGTTCTGGTGTTGTAACGTGCTAGCGACGTTCTTAGAGTTTTAAATCAGTGTTTCTCCAACTTCGATGCATCTGAATCACCTAGATAACCTATTAAAGATCTAGGACAGGACCTGAGATTCTGCATTTCGTAGAAGCTTCCAGTGATGCCATTGTTCCTGCTCTGAAGACCACACTTTGAGTGGCAAGATGCTAAACGCTTTTGAACCACCTCCTTTCAGAAGGGTACCCCTTCTTTCAAACTAGCAAGTGGGGTCCTGGCATAGCTCTTCACCCAGAACGTTAGCCTCCTCACCCAAACTAGTCATTGCCCACATCCTTCTGTTCACTTAGAACATTCTGCTTACTCTGTGGACAGTCTTCTCATCAGGAACCACTCCTTTTATGTCTGTGTCCTTTAAGGTCTTTTTGCTTTGGTCATTAAAGATGTCAACTTTATTCCCATCAGAAAATGCTGTTGAGCCAAGAGTTGTGATGAGTGTCACCCTGAAAGTAACCCCACAGCATCATATCAAAGGAACAAACCCCCAAGTCCCAAGGAGAAGTGTAGGATGCAGGCTCTGTGCTGTGCCACCTGATGACGTCCTCAGAAGGCTATAGTTTTCACGTGCAAATCCAACTTAGTGATCAGTGGTGCATGGAAGTGAGTACCGCTTTAATAAGATAGTTTCATTGCTTGCTTTGGTCTTGAGGGGGGCAATAGAAGTGATGAGAAGAGATATTATTAGAGTCTATGTGCAGCCATTGCTCACTGTGAGGCCCTCGTATGCTTTTGTTCCCAAGGAGCAAAGGACAGTATTCTAACAGGGATTATCTCAAACAAGGAAATCTACTCAGATCTGAACGTGAAAGCTGGATTCCTCTCCTGGCGGAATGTATCAGTGATGCATTTAGTTGTGGTAGCAAACCTGACTCACAGTGGCTTAGGCAGATGGGGTTTTTATTCTACCATGCAAACAAGTCTGCAGTTAGGTGGCTGCTGGCATGCGTGTGAGAGTTGGTGGCGTACCTCTTTGCCTTTCCCACCTGAAGGTTGCAGGGTCTGTGGTGAAGCTCCAGATACAATGTCTGTGTTCAAGGCAGGAAGCAGAGGAAAGGCTGTCCTATGACTGGACCCACCAAGGAAGCAAAATCTGTCCACGAAATCTCCAGCAAATTTCCCCATCTGTCTGTTGACCAGAACTGTTGGCATGACCACACAGAGGGGCCTGGGAAAGCTCGCGTTTATCTGGGCCACCTTAAAAGCTGTTGGGGTTCTGTTAGGGGGAAACAGACACTGGGTAGGCAACTAACCATATGCCATACCTAACGTAACCAGAAGCAAAATTTTTCTGCCTTCTGTGACTAAACTTTGCTCTTTTCTTAGAATCCGATATTCATTACTAGGAAATAGGAGAAGTGTATGCTGGGAGGGAGGCTTGGTACAGGGAAGAAACAGCCTTTCGACACCCAAACTTGATTCCTTCTGAGTCAGATACATATGCACATTGGGTTTTGAAGGAACAGATTACACCTAAAATTGAAAGGAATGGTAAACGGACATTGTGCACACAAAGTAGCTTGGAAATTCAAAAACAGAATTTCCAAAGTCATAAATATGCAGTACCCCTTATCCTACAGTTTTATTAGCAAGTTCAAGTATTAAACAGCTTGTGTTGTCAGCTTAATGAATCCCTAATGACTCTGAAAGAAAACCTTGTACTATTAATTATAATTAGAATGCCTCTTGGGACCCTTCAAGATTCACTTCTTGATAAGGAGCAATCAATAAGGTGTTTGGATAAAGAATAAAGCAACCTGGAACATGAAAATCGTGAGAGTATATTCCTTTTAAAAATGTTCCTTGGACATTGATTCTTAAGTAATAAACATCTTACCAGTGATGTTACTGTGTTTGCTGTTGATTTTTAGACAACATTTTGTATCAAGTAGAGTTAATTAGACCTGTGTGAGATTATGATTTTCCACACTTTTGAGCTGGGTAACTGCCTTTTCCCCCCTCTCCTTCTTCATTTAACCTTATTAAAATAATTTAGTTGCTAGAAGTTAACTCTTCTTTTGAAGATGAAGAAAAACGCAATTTTGAGGAGAGGGCGATGTATTTCTCTTGATTAAAAACATGGTGCATATGGTCAAGATCAGGCTTTTCAGGTTGGCTTTGTAACATTTTGAAGGTGATTGCCTTGTTTAATCCCCTTTCTCCGTGTTTTCTGGCTCTGAATTAGCTCAGACATTTTTATCTGTAGCCTGGTCACTGGATGAAAGGGAATGATGATTTCTGTCTTGTGCAGATTTTAGAATTTGGAGGAGAATAGTGAAATAAAAGGCAACGTTTAATTTTATTTTACTCATCTAGAGGAAATAGAAGTGTTTCACAGGCTCCTGTACAAAGTCTGGCAGGAGATGGTGATTGTGAAAAGATATGGGTGGGGCCTCCTTTACTCTGTCTCGAATCCGGAGATTAGTTCTTAGAATTCCCTTTCCTGCTTCCAAAAAGAGTATAAAATAGTTCATGTCCAGGTCTAAAGGATGGGCAGGGTCTCGGTAGGATTATGTGGCGGAGATAGAACAAAGGAGAATTTCAGAGTTTTTCATATACTCCTCTGAGTGAATGAACAAGACTCCAGGTCCCTGGGAGCTATGAACAGTGGGAGGCTGGGCTCTAATTTCACATCACATTAGCTCATCTGCCCTTTTGACATACTTGTAAGTGTTATCCCCTCTTTCGTGTTTGCACAGAACTTGGAAACTGCTTCCACCACGGCACTTGGCACTTTGGGTCCTGAGCTGTGCCAGGGCTGAGAGCTCCTCGTGGGCAGACCCAAGAACTCAAACTCTAGGGGGCAAGGAGTCTGTGCTGTCTTATTTTCTGTCTTCCTTGGCACCAAATAAATAGATGCATGAATGGGGACACCTGGGTGGCTCAGTCAGCTGAGTGTCCGATTTCAGCTCAGGTCATGATCATGGTTTGTGGATTTGAGCCCTGCGTCGGGCTCTGCGCTGAGAGCTCAGAGCCTGGAGCCTGCTTCAGATTCTGTGTCTCCCTCTCTCTCTGCCCCCACCTGCTCGCTCGCTCTCGCTCGCGCGCTCTCTCTCTCAAAAATAAACATTAAAAAATTAAAAAAATAAATAGATGCATGAATGCAGAATTCCACTGTGATTGTTTTTATGTCATTTTATGATCCACATTTTCATTGGAAAGTCGGGCCTGCTTTCACTGTACTTACTCAACTTGTTTTGAGAGAATTCTCGGTATGACTTTGAAGGGTACTTGAAATATCTTGACCTTTTCTTTTCAGAGCACAGTGATTAGAGGGGATACCTTGTGCAGCAGTCAAGGGAAAAAATGGAGTTGAAGAGAATGAAAAAGGCGTTGAGGTTGATGGGCATGGACACATTCAGGTTTTGAATTAACCTTACACGTTGCCGCCTAAGAAACATGCAGTAAAATGGGCAGCTCTGTTGTTCTTGGGAGATGAAAATATTCTCTCAGCTCTGCACAACGAGGCTGTAACATTGAAACGCTGCCAGCCTCCCCACCGGGCAGCCTGCCCATGCTTCACCCAGGCACTGAGTTCTTTCTCAGCTGCTCTGGCGTCTGTGCCCTTCCTGCCGTTCCCCGCTTTGCCAAAGGCCAGCCTCCCTGAGCCATGCGAGAATCTGCCCTTTGTTGTACTTGAGCAGAGATCATTTCCAACATTTCAATTGCTCTTCCCCTGGCCAGCCAGAGAGAGAGAAGCAGTGTGACAGCTGTTGGACTCCAAAGTCCAAATGGAAGGGCTGTTTGGAAGTTAAGCATCCCATCCTGGACGTGAGTGGCCTCCCTCCAGGTCCTCCTGGGTTCAAAGTGGTAGTCGGGTGGGCCTTTGTCCTAAGCGATACTGCGAGAGATTCCGCAGTGCTTTTAGCTCTGGAGCTCCTGTTATGAGTCATCTGGAGAATTCTTTCAGAGACACTCAAGCTTGGGCACGTGTGTCAGTTACCAATGCAAAACAAAACTGCTTCACAACTTAGTGGTTTCTGTTTTGTTTGTTATTGCTCCCCAGTCCATCTGACAGTTCTGATCTGGGCTGCACTTGGCTGATGGTGCTGATATATCTGGAGTTAGCCGAAAATATATATGTACTCTGATATATCTGGAGTTAGCAGCTAGAACTGGCTGGTGGGGGATGGCCTCACCTGTGTGCCTTTCTGTTGGCCAGCTGTTGGCTGGAGCTATAAGGGTGACTGGATTCCAGGAGTGGGAGTAGAAACACGCGACGCCTCTTGAGGCTTAGGGTCGAAAGTGGTGCTTCATCACTTCCGCTGCGCGTTGACTAAAGCAGGTCAACCGGTCACATGACCGGTCCACTTTCAAAAGATAGACTGTTGGACTCCCTTCCCCCATTGCTGAGAGGAACTACAAAGGAAAATTGCAAGGGCGTGGATGCAGAGAGGGAAAGGCTTGGTGTCAGGCTTTGTAGTCTGTCACAGTGTGTGATGAGAGAGGCAGCGTGAAGCAGTGTGTTGCGCCTGCATGTGTGGATGTGTTTTCTAAGGCTTCTAGACTTCTGGGAGGCACAGGCAGGTGTGTGTGACAGAGAAGGTGTGGGGCAGGTGCTGAGTTTTCCACACACCCCCACAACCCCTTTTCCCTTAACAGGTCTCATTGAGGCTGCCACAGGTAATCACAAATACCTTTCTTCACCTCACAGGTATCAGACCCTTGATCCCTCTGCCCCTCTACATGGCCAGTGCAGGGTATTAAATGTATGTAACTGTAAGGTGAGGCCTGAATGATGCAGTGGTGCTCAGTGACGTGCCTTTGCTGTTTGCTGCTCACATGAAAAACAAAAAAGAGATAGCAGGTTTTTGTCTTTTTAGAAAAAGTATCTCTAGTTTTAAATTTTTTTAACTTTTATTTTCAAAGAGTGAGCACAAGTAGGGAAGAGGGGCAGAGGGGGAGAAAGAAAACCCCAAGCAGGCTCCACACTAAGCGCATGGCCTGGTGTGGGGCTCGATCCTATGACCCTGGGTTCATGACCTGAGCTGAAATCAAGAGTCAGATGCTCAACCACCTGAGCCACCCAGGTGCCCCTGGATAGCAATTATTAATCCCAATTATTAAGCTATTATATGGTGCTTTGGACATAATTCTTACCTTAAGATTGAAATACAGTGACTCAGCACCTGAGATTTTCCTTCTCAGACCAATATAAATTCACATCCCACCTAATAGCTATGCACGTCCCTGGTATGTGTATTTTTGTATATTCACCTCACCCTTGACTTCCTCTTAGTTATCCTACTCTAATTTTTATTTCTGTTACCCTCATGGTGGCCTATGAGGCCCTGTATAATGGGCATCCTCCCTTCCTGGCCTCACCTCTCTGACCTCATCTCCTCCCTATCTCCCCCGGCTATCACTACTGTAGACACACCAGCCTCCTTCTGTTTCTCAAACACCTGGTCACACTGCCATGTCAGGGTCTTTGTGTGAGCTGTACCCTCGTCTAGAAAGTTCTTCCCTCACACATCACTTTGGTTAATATCCTTACCTCCTTCAGGTCTTTGATTAGATGCCACCTTTTCAATGAAACCTACACTGACCCTCCCGTTCAATACAGTATGCTCAGCCCCTTCACCACAACATCCAAACCTCCTTCCCTGCTCTACATTTTCTTCTTTCCTTAACACCAAGCACCTTGTAGTACACTAGATAATTCAGCCATCTATAGTATTAATTGCATAGTGTCTGAACTTCCTCCTCTTGGGTGTTGGGCGTCCCCAAGACCACCCCAGGACCAATGATTCACTGGGAAAACTCAAAGGACTCAGTGTAATAGTTATAACCATGGCTATGATTTATTGTAGCAAAAGGACACAAAGCAAAATCAGCAAAGAGAAAAGGGGCCTGGAGTGAAGTCTGGAGGGGGAAACTGGATGCAAGTTTCCAAGGATCGTCTCTCAGTGGATCCAAAGGACATGCTTAATTTCCCTAGCAGAGAGTTGTGACAACACGTGTGAAGTGTTGCCCATCAGGGAAGCCCATTAGAGACCAAGTGCCCAGGGTTTTCACTAGGGGCTGGTCACGTAGGCACGCTCTTCCTGGCATGTCCCAAAACTCTAGCCTCCCAGAAGGAAAGCAAGTGTTCCCAAATAAACTATATTGCTTGCTTGCACAAATAGTTTAGGCAGAGCAAGACACTCTTACTAGTCCTGGGAATGGTTGCCCAGAAATCCAAGTTCCCAAACGCCAGACGAGGGCCAGTCTTGGAAGCAGGACTTTCTAATGATGGCAGTCTCAGGCCTGCTGCGATAACTCTTCTGTCCACACCATGCAAGAATATGAGCTCCTTGAGGACAGAGATCTTTGTTTTGTTCCATGATGTATCCCCTGGAACAGTGTTTGACACATAGTAAGGGCTCAATAAATCTTTACCAAACGAAGAGATGGAACCCAGACGCTTGAGTGAACTTTCTCTCCTGATGTACCCTAGTGAGGCTTTACCCGAACCGGCCGATGCCTATACTCCCACCCAAGGCAACTCCCTGTCCGGGAGGCTTGAAATACACTGAGCTTCCACATCCTAATCGAATTGTCTTGTTTCACGTGTAAGTCCATCTCCTCCACAAAGTGTCATTCTTATGATGGGCTCCTGCAGCAGAGGAGCTGGAAAGGACCTTCTCCCCCCACGAGTCCATCTGTGCAGGAGCAACGAGTGCAAAGCAGCCTGGTTAGTTGCTTAGTGAAGACCCCGGTCTCTTGATCCCATTTTGCCCCTTTAACCACATCTGCTTTTTTGCGGTAGCACAGTGCTAAGTAAATGTTATATTGTCCTTGAACATTGTTAGCTGGTTTGGACCAAACAGTGGCCCGGGTTGACCATTTGACTTGTGTCCAGTTGTGACATTTATGCAAGCAATGTCTTAGTTTCTTCTCTTAATGTTTATCCTTGAACGCAAAAGTGCCACGTTAAAGGACTTTTCCCCCCACACCATATACGTATCCTTGCTTTTCTGTGTTTCCAGATCCCGAAACCATTTTTCACTGTGACTCTGTAAGCTCTGTAGTTTACCTATTATCACAGACTCTTCAGGTAAAAACCTCATTTTTCATTTCCCGCTCCCTCAGTAATAGAAAGATTAAGCTAATTTCAAAACTACTTGTGTCAGGATTTCATCCCACCTGGAAAATCTATCTATTTCATCAGAAGCTTGCTTGTCACATTCCGAAGTTTGACAAATGGATGGAATGAATCATTTCTTGAGATTCAGCAAGAGGCTCCCAGCCCACGTTCTGTGTCTCCACTTAGGATTGGTCTCGGCTCAAAAATACCGAACTGAATTTATTAGCAGGAAAAGATGAAAGGTTTTCAAAAGGAGTATCATGGTACCCTCTTGCCATATAAATCGTACGTAACATTTGCTATCAAAATTAAGTTTTGATATTATTGCAAGAATGTGTTGAAATACCATTCCTACTGAGAGAATATGCCAGGTTGGCATCTTAATAACAATCCTACCGAATGCTGAGTCACTTTTGTACAGGAAAATATTCTTCTGTATGGAAGGGGAATTATGAATCTATTTTTAGGACAAATAAAAAATAATTGCACATCAAGGTTCCTGGACTGATCAGATGAATTAATATTTCTGGCTAAGAAATGATAAATTCTGAGGGAGATAAACTGTCAGGGAGCATTCACCAGCAACTTTAACAAATGACTTCATCTTGACAGAAACGTTTTAAATACTGCTTCTAGCTGTTTAAAGTATTTAGTCATTTTGACAAGATTGGGTTAGCCTTTCCTGAAACTTTAAAAAAATCTGACATGAAAAAAAAATGGAATCATATGCCATGACATTACAGTACTTGGCTAGTGCTCTTGAAGGCAGCGACCTTGTTACTTTCTACAAGTGGTAAGGACCTTAAAAGAAGTTCTGTCCCAAGTTCTTCATTCTAAAGGTGAGAAAACTGAGGTCCGGAGAGGTGCAGTGTCTTGACGAAGGCCACACAGTAAACTAATAGCAGAGTACAGAACAGGACTCAGGTCCTTTCAATTTCAGGTAACTGTACCATTCTGATCCAATTTTATGCTCTAAAGCAGTGGTTCTCACAACCCAGCAGGCCTCCAAATCACCTGGAGGGCTTGTTCATACACAGGTTGCTGGGCCTACTACAGAGTATCTATTTCCAGAGGTCTGGGCTAGGGGCAGGGAATTTGTATTTTTGTCAAGTTCTCAGGTGATGTTTGATGGTCCTGATGTCGTGACCATACTTGGAGGACCACTGAGTTAAGGGGTAGAGGGAATGGTCAGGAAACTAAGAATAAATGCAAAATTTTCTTGGGGTCGGGGCGGAGGTGGAGAGAGGAATGATCGATTTTAGCTAGTCCTGAGTATCTTTGTACTCAGACAATGGAAGATCTGGTAGTAATTTTATTTTTCCCATTGCACTTGTAATTATTATTAAATAAGGTTTCTACTGTTTGCACAAATAGCTGGTAAATTGCTTACCTGACTTAGAATTATGATGCACTGGGTGCCTGGATAATGGGTGAAAGGGACCATAGCAAACCAATGCCAAGGAAAAGAAAATACCTAAGATCTATCTTAAAATATGGAATGATGGCTAATTGTAAACAACTCTTCAGAATCTAAGTCCTCACCAGGAAATCCTCAAATTGTCTTTATTCATGTTGAATATTCACATTCATGTCGGAAAAAGGAGAGCCAGAAGTGATGACTGAAAACAAAATCAGGTAATTGAGTTGACAGAGGGAATTGAACTTAAAGCAGAAATTGGATCAAATTGCCAGAAATGCGCTTTAGGTGTTCCTCGGTGCTACAGAATGGGAAGTCTTCCGAATATTAAGATTAAATCTAAAAACTAAATTCGCTCAATAGATTCTAAGACACATCTTTTCATTAACAAAGGTTCTTATTTCCTGTTTTTATCTTTTTGTTGCTATTCATTAGATTTAAATGGATGCTTTTTAATATGTTGAGACAAAATCAATTTTGGTGGTAGCATCCTTCCCTCCCACCTTCTTCCAGAAACCTTCTCCCTGCCAAAAAGAAACACATATTTTTCTGCCCAGAATCCCTCTTTATTGTCCCTCTAACCTTCCTTGAGGGGGTAAAAATTACTCCTTGCTGACCTAGAGGCTAAATCAAGGTTTGGGGAGAAGGGGAGAGAAAAGAGAGCAGGGGGTAGAAAGGAAACCAAGTAGATTCTGGGACTTAAGAAATCTTTGGTGTATAAAAGGTTCTGAAGCATCTGGAATGGACAAAGGGATTGGAGAATGGGGAAGGGGTTTGAGGAAGTATTACTGAGGGTTATGAATGGATTTCTATTATTGTACTTTGAAAGACAAGTAAAGAAAGGAGGTGCTTTTTGATGATCTGTAGCTGCCAAAAGAGATGTGGCTCCAGGATTGGACCACATGGGTCCTTGGATTTATTAGGTTTACCCAAAGTACCTAAGACTCAATCTCTGCTCTAATAAAATTTGTTTGCAAGAGGGAATCCAGGGAATCCGCAGAAAATTAGGTTTCCAAGGAAACTGGCCTGGACAGGATGAGGGGAACACTATGCCTGTCTCTTGGTTAACAAATATTTACAGTCACATGGAAGCTCTTGGCGAGATGGGAAGCTTTCCCTATTGCTCTAGCAGAACTGGTGAAAGAGGTAGAGGTCTGGAGGTCCAGGAGAACACTTGAGACCGCAAGCTTCAGAATGGGGAAAATCTACTCTGGCTTTCAAAAAAGGGTTTTGATTAAACACTCTGAGTTAGCTTTCCATTCTTGGGAAACTACATCAGTTATCTACTGCTGCCTAACAAACTGCCTCATGAGACTCAGTAGTTCAGAACAACAATAATCATTTGTTTTGCTCAAAAATCCGAAATTTGAGTAGGGTTCATCTCAGTAGAGATGGCTTGTTTGTTCTGTTATCAGCTGGGAGGGCTCAACTTCGGACTAAGGGAACCATTATTCAAGATGACTCACTCACAGGGGTGGCAAGTTGGTGCTGGTTGTCTCTTGGGAGCTCATCTGGCATTGGGAGCCTTGGTTCCTCTCCACATTGGCCTTTCCACAGACTGACTGCCTGGGCTTTCTTACACCATGGTGGCTGGATTAAGTGAGCACCCTGAGAATATGGCAGAAGTGCATGGCTGTTCATGAACTAGCCTTGGATGTCATATAGCGTCACTGCTAAAGTACTCTGTTGGTCAGAGCAGTCACAGTGGGCATCGAGGCTCAAGGGGAAGGGGAATGAAAAGGTTCTGGAAAAGCATGTGGATGGGCTGTTGTGGACATTTCTGGGTAATGTAGCCTGCCACACAGGGGAACCTGAGACATGCTTTAGGCTTTAAATTAGTGTCTCCCTGTTTCTCATCTTGTTTCTTTCCCCCCTTTTATCCCTGTAGACAGAATGCTTGGCCCTTACTAATAGTCTAATCCCAGAAACCTCCCCATTCTTTTTCTTGCATCTTTGTTTTAGAAGCCAGTTTTGGCCATTTTTAAACATTTTGGGCCACAGACCTGGAAAGGTGAGAATAAAAAAGAATTCAACAGGAAAAGCAGAAGTTGCAAGTGTTCATCAGTGGCTTTGCCAGCCAGCAGAGCCCCTCCTCACACGCCAAGAGGTCCATCAATTTGAGAACTTCACCTGTAGTTGCCACTATATTTATTGTAAACACTCCTTGTCTTAGTTCAGGTTCCCCTAAAGTATACCCTGAGATAAGGATTTGGGAACAAGTAGTTTACATGGGAGGTGATCCCAAGAAGCATAGTGAGGGAGTACAAAGTGAGGTCAAGGGGAGAAAACCAACAAACTGTGTGATGATAAGCAGGTTACTTGTAGGCAGCTGGGGCACAATGCAATGGGGACCTTTCAGAGCTGGTGTAGAAACACACCATAGCGTTGTCCCTTAGGAGGAGTGAGGAATGTGGCGTGTTTGTCTACCAGTTCCTGTCCCTTATTAGTTGGGTGCATTAACTCTAACACCTCCAGCCTACCCCATGTCCAGACCAAACACACCCATAAAGCCAGGGAAAGGCTTCAGGCAAAGAGCACCAGTCTTTACACGATCTCCCAGATGATCCGGCTGCTTCAGTCCAAGACAGAGAAGCAGAGTGCTGAATGCCAAGTAGTTTTCTCCCCTCTTACCAGCGACCCCCCTGTCCCTTGGCCATCTCCTCTGCTCCGTGGCTGTGGCCTTGTCTTTATCGTCTCCCATCCCAAACCATGGTTTGAGATGTGTTTGCTTACCTGTCTTACCATGATTTGTGTTCTATTCATTCCATCCTTCTCGTGGATATAGACCTAGTTGTCATTTTAAGCATGAGGATAGGCCCTGCGGTCCCCTTCTGATGTGGGAAATTTGAGAGTTCCCTAAATGGGCCAGGTCAAAGTAACAGTAGTTCTAGATAGAGGGTGCAGGAATTGAAGGAAAAGACTGTGTTTTTAGGCCCGTGTTTAACGATGGGGCTCCCAGACCACCAGCATAACTGGCTGTGAGTTCATACCGGAGGGCAGTTAACTGAGGAGCCTCACTGCATAGGCTTTGGATCGAGTGCCCATGTTTGAATCTCAGAGCTACTCACTCGTGTGTTCCTCCTAGGCAAGTTACTGGAGCCTTCTGTGCCTTATTTTCCTCATCTGCAAAGTGTGTTATAGGATTGTTTTGTGGATTAGATGAGATAGGACATGAAATGCATTTAAAATGATGCCCAGCAATCACTAAGCATTCAGTAACGTTGTTGTTTTATTATTCTGGCCCATATCTCATACCTAGTGAATCATAATCTCTGAGGATGGGGCCTGGAAACCTGAATTTTCTCACCAGCCCCTGAAGTTTGAACACCACTGCTCCAGGCTGAGAGGTAGAGAGAGATCAGGTGATGTCAAGACAAGATTGATTAGCACAGTAACACCTCATTTCCCTAGAAGCTTTGGGAAATGAGGAGTTTCCTGTGAGTTCTCCAGATGGCTGATACTTTTCTCTTGCTTTAAACACGCAGTCTTAAAAGTTAAAGCTTGATGTGTTATTCATTCCGAAGTCTAAATTCTATTACATGCTTACGCAGAGAATTCTGTAAATAGTAATGTTGTAGCAATATTTTGGGGGTGACTCAACTTCATCAGACAGCCAGGCAGATAGTAAATATGTACTGACCACTGTGCTATGTCCCTTTGTTGTAGCAGGTACCGGGGATACAATGACAGGCAGGACCAAATCCCTGCCCTCAAAATGCTCACTGTCTAGTGGAGGAGAGGGCCGGCAATGGCAATGATACCGTGAGAGAAGTGATAGACCAGAAGGCTGTTTTGAGCTTTATCACAAGGATGTCCTAAAGGCTAATGAAGTGGGAAGGTCTGTGGCCCTCACGCTGGGTCATCTGAGTGCTTGGACCTGCTGGTGGACAACTCCTGCATCCTTGCCTTATTGTCAGTTGACACTCTTTGCTCTGTCAGTTTGTCTGCCTTCAAATGATGTTCCCGTCCTCATCTAATGCACTGCTTCTAATCTGCTATGAGGTGGAAACCAGATACCTTAAACTTGCTGGAGTGTAGACCTCTCAGAAAGGCCTTCTCTGACCTTGCCATTGAAAATAGCATGCCCCACTGTTGGTGGGAATGCAAATTGGTGCAGCCACTCTGGAAAGCAGTGTGGAGGTTCCTCAGAAAATTAAAAATAGACCTACCCTATGACCCAGCAATAGCACTGCTAGGAATTTACCCAAGGGATGCAGGAGTACTGATGCATGGGGCACTTGTACCCCAATGTTTATAGCAGCACTCTCAACAATAGCCAAATTGTGGAAAGAGCCTAAATGTCCATCAACTGATGAATGGATAAAGAAATTGTGGTTTATTTACACAATAGAATACTACATGGCAATGAGAAAGAATGAAATATGGCCCTTTGTAGCAACGTGGATGGAACTGGAGCATGTGATGCTAAGTGAAATAAGCCATACAGAGAAAGACAGATACCATATGTTTTCACTCTTATGCGGATCCTGAGAAACTTAACAGAAACCCATGGGGGAGGGGAAGAAAAAAAAAAAGAGGTTAGAGTGGGAGAGAGCCAAAGCATAAGAGACTGTTAAAAACTGAGAACAAACTGAGGGCTGATGGGGGGTGGGTGATGGGTATTGAGGAGGGCACCTTTTGGGATGAGCACTGGGTGTTGTATGGAAACCAATTTGACAATAAATTTCATATATTGAAAAAAAAAAAGAATAGCATGCCCCATCCCCCCCCGCCGTGCTCCCACCCCCCCACCCCCCCCCACCACACACTGCAGCCCCTTACCCTGCTTGATTTTTCTTCGTGGTATTTATCACAATCCCAACCTGATGATCTATCACACGTATTTGTTTATGTTCTGTGGTGTGCATTTTCACTAGAATATAAGTGCCACGAGGGCAGGGGCCCTGTCAGTTTAGTGCACTTCTGTATCCAGCACCTAGAACATGGCCAGGCTCAGACGAGGCCTTCGGTAAATACTTCTTGAGTGAGTAATAATAGCAAATGAGTTTTTCTTTATTAAGGTATACCTTGCATACAGTAAAGTGCGCCCATCTTCCGTATTCAACTCAGTGACCAGTGTCTACATGTGCACACGTTATAATGCCACCCAGACCAAGATACAGAGCATTTCCAGCACCCACCCAGCAGGCTCCCTCAGGCCCCTCCCAGTCAGTGCCTTCTCTAAAAGATAACTGCCCTACTACATTCTCTCACCATTGACTGTTTTTCTCCATTCTTGACTTTCATATAAATGTAGTCATGTAGCTGGTGCTTCTGATGTGTCAGCCTTCTCAACATTATGTCTGTGAGATTCACCCATGTTACTAAGTGTAGTGGCAGTTCATGCTTTATTTCATTGCTCGTGATATTCAGAATAAATTTATTGCAATATATTTAACCTGGTCGGCTCACATGAGGGTTGTTTCCAGGTTTGGCTGATAGGGAAAATGAGTTTGAGGAATGGTCCTTGCAAAGTTTTGAGCAAAGGTCATAGGTTTTATGGCAGTTGTTTTGGATGGTTTCCTCCTTACCCCATTTGTCAGTCCTACATTTGTGCATCTGTCCCCTTTTTCCCTCCTACTTCAAGATTCTGATTTCTGCTTGGACCTGTGATGAATGTCTAGTACTAAATCACATCTGCAAAACCTCCAGTTGGCCTGGTAGAGAAAAAGCCACATTTCTGGTGGTTCATCCCAAGACATAGAAACAGAATGCTGATTATCCCTTCTGATAGCCTTCTCTCTCTCTGTCTTTTGTCCTTGATCCTTGTTCACTTTCTGCTGATTCCTTCCACTAACTGGGGGCACCTTTGGGCCTGATGTGTTTTATAGCAGTGTGGCTCAACCATGGCTGCACATTATAACCACTTGGGGAACTTTAAAAATAATACCCATGCCTGAGCTTTACTCCAAAGCAATTAAATCTGTATCTCTGAGAGTAGAGCCTGGGTTTTAGATTTTTTGAAAAGCTCTCCAGACGATCCTCAGGCAGCCAAGTTTAAGAACCATTGCAGGACACACCTTGTCCTAGGAAATAGCGTAGATGTATAGCATCAGGTGAGCCCCTTTCCCCCAGTCGGGCAGAAGCGACTTGTTTCCACAAAACTTACCAGATCGTGCTCTTGTGAATGCTGTTCCCTTTATTAATCTTGGGGAGCAACATAGGAGAACTTCTTAAAAATGAGGAAGCCAAGGAACGTGGCTTTTTCTTCCACTATATTAGCCACTCCATGGTGTCCAGAGCAGTCTTAACTCAAGTTTGGCTCGTGAATTATAATTTAGATCAATCGTTTAAACTCCAGGCTGTGGCATGGATGCCTTGACTACCATTGAATGGGTGCTTCAGAAAGACTGTTACTGTGATTTTTTTTTTTTTAAATGAGTATCACGTGTAAACAGAATTAGTACCAATAGGTCCTAAGTGTCATGAGGTCAAGGTCTAGTTTTAAATCCTGTTTCCTGACAACACCCAACAGTATATTGTCCACTACAGCTAATATTTACCAAGTACTTTCTATTTATTTACTGCCCTCAGCATTTACAACTCAATCCTCACTGTAACAATAGTCTTACTGAATACTTCTGTGCTGTGTCCTTTTATAAGCTCTTCACGCATATTCATTCATTTACTCTTCTCAACAGAGAGTTTTTTTTTTTTATTATCCCTATTTTACGGGTTAGGAAACAGAGGTAGAAATTGGTTAAGTACTGTTTTAAGGAGTCACAGATAGTAACTGGTAGAGCTAGGATTCAGGCAGTTTGAGCTCAAGAGACTGTTTTCTTTCTCTGTTTTTGGTTTAACATATTTATGAAATCTGTCTGAAAACGTGGATTAAAGAAAAAATTACATTATGAAGGACTCTTGGAAATTCAGCCTGTGATTTAGAGACGTTTAAACTTATTTTAATTCCAGTATTGTTAACATAGTATAATATGAGTTTCAGTTGTACAAAACTTCCATACAGCATACCCAGTGTTCATCACACTGAGTGCATCCTTAATCTCCATCACCTATCCCACTCATCCCCCTGCCCACCTCCGCTCTGGTAACCATCAGTTTGTTCTCTGTAAAGAGTCTGCTTCTTGGTTTGTCTCTCTCTCTCTCTCTCTCTCTCTCTCTCTCTCTCTCTCTGTTTGCTCATTTGTTTCTTAAAACCTGCATATGAGTGAAATCATATTGTACTTCTTTGGATGACTTATTTCACTTAACATTATACTCTCTAGCTCCATCCATGTCATTGCAGATGGCAAGATTTCATTCTTTTTGATGACTAATATTCTAGTGTGTGTGTGTATGTGTATGTATGTATGTGTGTGTGTGTCTATGTGCGTGTGTATGTATATGTATACACACACACACACACCACATCTTCTTTATCCATCAGTTGATGGACACTGGACTGCTTCCATAATTTGGCTATTGTAAGTAATGAACCCCTATAGATATAGGGGTACATGTGCCCCTTTGAATTAGTGTTTTTGTGGTTTTTGTGTGAATATCCAGTCATGTGATTACTGGATCTTAGGGTAGTTCTATTTTTAACTTTTTGAGGAGCCTCCATATTGTTTTCCACAGTGCCTGCACCAGTTCGCATTCCCACCAACAGTGCACAAGAGTTCTTTTTTGTCCCCATCCTTGCCAACACTTGTTGTTTCTTGTGATTTTGATTTTAGCCTCTGACAGGTGTGAGGTGATAGCTCATTGTAGTTTTGTTGTCCCTTTCCTTGATGATGAGTGATGTTGAACAAACAGTCCTAAAATTAATATGGAATCACAAAAAAAGCTCAAATAGCCAAGGCCATTTTGAAAAAGAAAAGCAAAGCTGGAGGTATCACAATTGCAGACTTCTAGTTATGTTACAAAGCTGCAGTAATCACAACAGTATGGGACTGGCACAAAAATAGACACATAGATCAATAGAACAGGATAGAAAACCTAGAAACGAACCCACAATTTTATGGTCAACTAATCTTCGATAAAGTAGGAAAGAATATCCAGTGGGAAAAAGGCAGTCTCTTCAACAAATGGTATCGGGAAAACTGGTCAGCTACACGCAAAAGAATGAAACTAGACCACTTTCTTACACCATACACAAAAACAAATTCAAAATAGGCTAAGGGACTAAATGTGAGACCTGAAACCATAAAAATCGTAGAAGAGAGCTCAGGCAGAAATGTCTTGGACATTGGCCCCAGCAACATTTTTCTAGATATGTCTCCCGAGGCAAGGGAAACAAAAGCAAAAATGAACTATTGGGGCTACATCAAAATAAAAGCTTCTGTACAGTGAAGGAAACAGTCAACAACACTAAAAGGCAACTTAGTGGATGGGAGAAGATGTTTGCAAACGACATATCCAGTAAAGGGTTAGTATCCAAAATATATGAAGAACTGATATAACTCAACACCCAAAAAACAAACAATCCAATTAAAAATTGGGCAGAAGACACGAACAGACAGTCTCCAGAGACTGTTTTCTTCTCTGTCCAGTGCTTGTCAACTTTTAACGTGCATAGAAATCACTTGGGGATCTTGTTAAAATGCAGATTCTGGCTCACTCGATCTGGGGTGGTGGCTAAAATTCCACAGTTCTTACAAGCTCCCAGTGGTGTTGATGCTGCAGGTTCATGGTCCACACTTTGAGTAGCAAGGACATACTCTATGAGATCATTTCTATTACTGTCTCCATTTTCAGGTGATTACTCTGAGGCTCAGAGATGATAGTGGTTTCACCAGCTTAGCAAATACACAGTGAAGCTGTAATTAGAATTCACACAGTGGGTTCTCAAAGGTGATTGTTAACCACTGAGCTGGGGTATTCAGTAAGTGGTTCTTGAATGAATAAGTAAACTGACGTTGGGTGCTGGCTCCAACAGATCACCCCTGCAAATTCAGAGGCTAGAATGTATTAAATAGAGCCCAGGTAATTTGTCTTATGTCGGTACCTTTTAAACCTTGGAAATGAATCTATCAGCTTTTATCTTGACTACATTTTCTTCGTACGGCCCAAACAGGTCAGTTCACCACTTCCCTGTTAACAAAGAGGAAACAGCACAACAAATTTTCATTGGGGATATCTTTCTGTGGGACTTTTTTTTTTACCATTGCCTTTGCTTTTGAAAAAGTGACATAAACCTGGCATCCTGCTGACAGGAATATTTCTTATTCAACTGTCTGACTGGCTTTATCCATTCAAAAATAATGCTGTTATTTAAGGTTTGGTCATCAGCAAAGAGATTATTTTCCACTTTGTGGATGAAAGGAAATATTTCCTTCAGTAGCCTCGGCCCCCACACTCAGTGCAATTGTGTGGTGGATGAGATTCAGGCTCCCCCCGCCCCCCCCGCTGACTCTGTCCTAACACCATAGATTTTCTTCTTCATGAGGGGCCTTCTGAGAACCAGGCCCATCAGAAAACAAAATAAGAATCAAATTTAATGTTCCTTGCGACGATTCAACCATTACAGGTTCCAGGAAGAACTCTCTCTGAACTCCCACCATTCTGGGTAATGTTTTCTAACCAGATAATGCATATATGTGACAAAGAGGTTTTGCCTGGAGGCAAATTTATTTACTTATTAGATTATTTTAAGTGGCACTTCTAGGCTTAGAGAACCAGAGGGAACAAAGTGTATAATATAAAATTTATAACTCCTAAAAATACGTGACTTCAAGCAACAGAAACCGGGTGAAGTTCTAGCATCTCTACATTGTAATGGGGTCCAGGGTTAAGAAAAGGACTCTTGACTGCATTTTACTGACTAGAATTCTGAACCTGGGCAGAAATGTCAGTTGAGGCAGTAACTTGTCTCATATTTATCACTGTTGGGAATAAGAAAGGTTAGGAAGCTGTATTCACTTCACTCATTCACTCCATTCAGTTACTCCATAAAGCTTGTAAGCTAGCTACTCTGGAGGTACCAAGGAGCATGAAACATGATCCCTGCCCTCAAGGAGTTTGCAGAGTTACTGGGGATACAATACAAAAAGAGGTTAACAGGAGGTGTGTGACAAGGATAATAGAAATAGTATTCCGTGTCTTACAGCAGTGCTTCCTCAAACGGTGGTCCTGGACCGCACATCTCCATCATTTGAGAACTTGTTTGAGATGTGTATTCTTGAGCCCCACCCCAGAACCACTGAATCAGATGCTCTGTGGCTGGGGCTGAGGGATCTGCATTTGTAACAAGATCCTAAGGTGATTTATATGCCCATTAAAAAAAAGAAAAGCTGTTTTTAATGCCCAACATTTCCTAATCATCTGAGAAATGCAAATCCAAACTATAATGAGATGTCACCCCCCCACACACACACACACACCTCATATTCTAGTCACAATGGCTGGAATAGAAAAGACAAGAAACACCCAGTGTTGGAGAGGATGTGGAGAAAAAGGAACACTCATGCACTGTTGGTGGGAATGTAAACTGCTGTAGCCACTGTGGAAAACAGTATAGAGGTTCCTCCAGAAATTTAAAAAAAAAAAGAACTACCGTATGATCCAGTAATTTCACTACTGGGTATTTACCCAAAGAAAATCAAAACACTAATTTGAAAAGATATATGCATGCTATATTTATTGCAGTATTATTTTACAATAGCCATGTTATTAGAAGCGACTTAAGTATCCATCGATAGACAAATGTATAAAGAATATATGTATGTGTGTACATGTATTAATGTGCGTGTGTGTGTGTATATATATATATATATATATATATATATATATATATGTATAACGAAACATAACTCAGCCATAAATAAGGATGAGATCTTGGCATTTGCAATAGCATGGATGGGGCTGGAGGGTATAATGCTGGGTGAAAGAAGTCAGGCTGAGAAAGACAAATACATGTGATTTTGTTCATATGTGGAATCTAAAAAACGAATAAAACACACCCATAAATACAGAGAACAAACTGGTGGTTGCTAGAGGGGAGGGGATGGGGGGGATGGGCAAAATGGGTGAAGGGGAGAGGGAGGTACAGGCTTCCAGTTATGGAATGAATAAGTCATGGAGATGAAAGGCACAGCATAAGAAGTGTAGTAAATGATGTCATAAAGCATTGTACAGTGACAGATGGTAGCTACCCTTGTGGTGAGCATAGCATAATATAGAGACTTGTCAAATCACTCTTGTACCCATGAAACTGAGGTAACATTGTGTGTCAATTAAAAATTTTAGAAGCACTGTTTTAAAAGACCACTTCTATCAGAGGTGGAACACATTAAGGTCTTGTCCTCATGGGCCTATAATTTAAAGAGAAAAGTAAAATTTGAATATGAATAATCAAATGTGATAAAGAACATTCAGAGCTGTGACTGTAGGCACAAAGAAGATGGAAGTTGAGAAAAATTTTGCCTGGTTGGCATGTGGAGAGATCTGTCCGTGTTTCCTGGAAAAGGCTTGGGAGGATGGGCAACCTATGTTAGGAGAGCATTTGGCTATTACAGATAACCTGATTGGCAGTGAATTGAAGACGAGGGTTTCTTACACAAGAAGTAGTCTGGAGGTGGGTGGCCTCCAGTGCTGATTCAGGTATTCAAGGATGTCAGGGTTCTGGGTAGGTGTCTCTGCAGCTCTCTTCTTTTTTTTTTTAAATTAAGGTATAATTACCAGATAACTTTTTTAGGTGTACACCATGAGGATCTAAATTGGTATATATTTCAAAATGGTCATGATAAGTCCAGTTTATATCCATCATCATACATAGTTACAATTTTTTCCTTGTGATAATTTTTTAAGATTTACTTTATTAGCAAAGCTTTCAAGTATACAATACAGTATTATTAACTATAGATGCCATGCTGTATGTTACATCTCCATGACTTATTTATTTTATAACTGGAGGTTTGTAGATTTGGCACCCTTCACCCATTTTGCCCACTTCCCATACCCTACTTATGACAACTACTATTCTGTCTCTGTATCTGCTTTTTGTTTTTGTTTTTGTTTTTGTTTTTTTAGGGGGTGGTGGTTAAAGATTCTACATATAAGTGAGATCACATGTTATGTTTCTCTTATTTCACTTAGCATACTATATCCCCAAGGTGCATCTTGTTGCAAAAGTGTAGGTCTCTTTTTTTTCCCCTTGTGATCCCAAGATGGCTGTTCTAGCTGAGAATCACATCCTTATTCAACTGTATTCAAATGCAAGAAGCTGGGGTTTGGGTGTGGGGGAGATGAGACAAAGAATTCTCCTGATTTCCTATCAAGGAGGCAACTGCTTCCTTGGGCTTCTCAACCAACCTCCCCTTTGCCTCATTGACCAGAATTGGGGCCTATGACCACCCTCACCAGGGGCTGGTCTACCTTCTATGGTGTTTAGGAGTTCTAGCTCAATATTAAAGTAGAATTGGACTTCTTTTTGCGGGGAACAAGTATTTTTAAGTGGCAAAGCTTTTGGGTAGTCCAGCAACACCCTGTGGCACAGGAGGACATTAGTTGGTGGAATCCGGAGTAAGGGCATTCCCAGGAGAGGGAAAGACATTAAGGCAGGGAGGGCCAAGTGTGTATGAAGAATGGAAACTAGATAAGCTTCACTGAAGGGGTCTTACAAAGGCATTTCAAGGCATTTATCTTTAATCTGTGGAACCCTTTGTTTAGTTGGAATCATATGTGGCAACCCTATTCGGAAAGGAGAGAAAAAGAGAAAAGTTTGGCTGCTTTGGTCAGAAGTAGGATGGGAAACTGGAGCCAGCCTGCTCAGCCTCTGGTCTACTCCAGCTGAGAGCTCCGCCCCCCCCCCCACCCCCGCCTTTTTTTTTTTTAAACTGAGATGTAATTGACATACAGCGCTATATAAGTTTAAGGTATACAGATAAGGGTTTGACTTACATATATTGTGAAATGATTACTATGGTAACTGTAGTTAACATCATCTCATGTAGACACAGAAAAAAAAAAGGAAAAAATGTGTTTTTTTCCCCTTGTGGTGAGAACTTTTAGGATCTATTCTCTTAGCAACTTGAAAATATACCATATAGCGGTGTTAACTTTAGTGATCATGTTGTACCAAAAGGGCTTTTTGAAGGCCAAACTGAAGAACAATGCCCAGACACTGCTACTTTGACCCTACCACACCCAGGGTTCTCTGGGGCCCTCTGTCTCCTTGGAGGAGGAGGCCATGATGCATTCAGCAAGGTCACCATTTGGCCTCAGGCTGGAACTTCACAGGTATCTATGCAAAATATAGTGACCCAGGCTGGGGATGTGTATTTAATGGTATTGCTGTTTGCAAATACCACAGGTGGCCCTGCACCTCTCAATCCTATTCCTGATACTGAATCGCTACAACAGAAGTTAAGGAGAACATCATGGGAAAACAACCAGTGGAAGGGGAGTACTATTCCTTGTAAGAAGTGGTTCTGCTCCTCACCTCTTGCCTTTACCACCCTGTATTCATTTCCTAGGGCTGTTGTAACAAAGTACCATGAACTTGGCTTTATAAACAACAGAAATTTATTGCCTCATAGTTCAGGAAGCCAGAGTCTAAGATCAAGGCATCAACAGAGTTGTTTCCTTCTGATGGCTGTGAGGTACCATCTGTTCCAAGCCCTTCCCCTACCTTCTGGTGGTTTGCTGCCAGCCCTTGGCATTGCTTGGCCCCATAGATCTCTACCTTCATCTTCACGTGGTGTATTCCCTCTGTGCCTTCACACTGTCTTCCCCGTGTGCATGCCTGTGTCCAAATTTCCACTTACCGTGCAGACACGGTCATGGTGGATTGAGGCCCACCCTGGTGGCTGCAACTTAATCATCCATTTCTATATAAGGTCACATTCACAGGTACCGGGGGTTAGGACTTCAAACATCTGTTTTTGGAGGGATACAGTTTAACCCGTAACACATCCCGTATTCCAGACCTTCCACTTCTCTTTCTCTGGGGACTCTCCCTCCCCTTCTTGATCCCGGTGGCCACAGTCCAGTCATTTATTCTTATACCCATGGAATTTACTAGGGAAGGTGGGCTCTTGCAAGGAATATTTCATCCTCTTCTGTTTGAAGAGATAATTGTGTAAGATTAATGCGTGAAAAGAGACACTGGGGCTAAATTATATACCTATATTCAATCTTGTGCATGGGATCCTAACTTTGAATTAAAAAAAAAAGTAGAAGCGAAAGACTCAATAATTATAATTATTACCACTATTATCATTTATAGAGTGCTTTCACACAGATTCTTATTTGGAACTACATTCCTTTCTGCCAATGATGAAAATCCCTTTTTCCCATCCACTTTTACTCCATAATAACTTATCCTCGAGAGTATTTTCTGACAGGATTGTCTGCAGAAAACCCTTTACTTAGAGATGTAACCGGATCTGCCTAAATTTAGCAGAGTTCATGCCACACTGAGCTGAAGCCCAAGTAAGGGAAAATGGAGAGAGATAGTAAATGAGACACTGAAGAAATAAAAAGTGGAATTAAAAAATCATTATTCTTTTTTTTTAAGGGTACTGACACAGGGGATTAAAATTTGGCTGAGCCATTTTTAGATTATATGGTTCTATTTGGTAACGTACATTATTATTAAATCTTGAAACTTGCTAATTAAATACTAGTTATTAGTGACAAAATCTGCCCTTGATCAAGGAAGCAAACTTACTCTGCAGCCTGTGGTCTCTGCACTTTCTTGCATTCAACCGTGTTGTCAGATGCTCTGACCATTTCCTCTTACTCAGTGGAGATTTCCTGCCATTCCATTTTTCCTGGAAATGGAAGACAGCTGAACAGAACCTCCATTCACCCCTCCCTGTACTCAGACCCTCATTGTGTCATTAAGTCTTCTCTCTCTTTTACCCCAGTCTATCAACACACTCTGTTCATTTCTCTTCTTCAGAGTACTTTAAGCATGACACTTGGCCATTGCTCACACTGTCATTCCCACCTAGAATGCTTTTCCCTCTTCATTTATATATCCCTTCTTCTGTCAAGATTTAGCCAAGGAGAGAGCTCTGGGGCAAATAGAAAAAGGCATAAAATAGGGATGTCTTCAGGGTGCCTGTGTGGCTCAGTCACTTCAGTGTCTGACTTCAGCTGGGTTCATGACCTCCAGGTTCATGGGTTGGGCCCCCATGTTGGGCCCCGTATCGGGTTGCACGCTGGCAGTGTGGAGCCTGCTTGGGCTTCTCTCTTTCCCTCTCTGTCTGCCCCTCCCCTGCTTGTGCTCTCTCTCAAAAAAAAAAAAAAACAACTTAGAAAATGGAGGGGGGCGCCTGGGTGGCTCAGTCTGTTAAGCCTCCCACTTTAGCTTGGGTCATGATCTCATGGTTCGTGAGTTTGAGCCCCACATTGGGCTCTGCACTGACAGGATGAAGCCTGCTTGGGATCTTCTCCCTCTCTCTCTGCCTGCCTCTCTCTGTCTCTCTTTCACTCAAAATAAATAAACGTTAAAAAAAAATGGGGATGCCCCCAGAAAGGCAAGTAAACAGATCCTTAGGTGACACAGCTTGGTTGCCTTCTCTTTTTCTCTGTAGCCCTCCTATTCGGCCATGCCTGAAGTGCTCATCATTATTGACCAGTTGGAGTTTTCTGGAACTCTGCTCTCCTAAGACCCAGCTAACTTCTCGGGTGAAATACAGAGTGTGGGAGTCTGCAAAGGATTACAGTCTAAGCCAAAGGAGCAGATGACTCTTGAGGTCTCTGATGTGGAACGACCACTACAACCAACAGGAGCACACATGTAGATTTGGGTACTACTTGGGCTACTGGAGGATAGAATCCTTCCTAAAAAAAGAGAAGGAGGCAGATATTTGGGCCTGTGATGGAGTCAGTGATTTCATCCCCCCACTTCCCATCAGGTCTAGGGAAATGAACACTATCTCCAGTCTCCCTAGACCACTTTGGTGGTCTCACTGAAGCTAGGACACATTGATCTTCTTGCCTGGCCTGTGCAGATCTTAATTGCTGGTGGCCCCACATCCAGAACCACAAATCCCAGCATTATTATGGCTCTCCTACTTTCCACTGCCACTGGGAATTTGCAAATGGGGCCAAGACTGTAGGAATAACCATGAGACCATGGCCAATATGGACAGATTTAGCTATATTCCCTATACCTTTAGACCAGTGGCAACAGATGTTAAAATGTGACAAATGAGCTTTTGTGTCCAGAACAATCATTTGGATCCTTGGTTATTCTTTAACATCAAACCCCACATGCCTGACTTAAAGGAGTGTCCTTGTCAAAGCTGAGAGGCCCTTGCCATCATGTGCACTCTTCTAGTACATTCCTGGAATGACCCAAAAGGCTGAGGAGGTGACGGCAAACTCTTAGCTCACAACTTTCTAATGCTGATCCTCACCACTCACAACCTTGTTTCTGTCACATCAGTCACTCCCCCATCTCATTTAAATCCAGATTAAGGAAAGCTTTTAATACAAGATTTCAACATTTCTAAATTAGACCGAGCTGGCTTTAGATATCTCAGTAACAAGTACTTTTTTCTTTTTTCTCTCCATTATTTTGCTCCTCAGATGATCTCTGCAGCTCTGGTAGGTATTTGCATAGCCCTCAGCCTCTCGTCCAGTTATACATCCTTTGAGGTCATGCGCTGTGTCTCTTATTATTTTTGTAGAGACGCTACACAGGGCTTGATACCGCTTTTGCAGAACATGCATATACTGTTGCTTGACAAGTAAATTTAAGATATTTGGTTGATTCTGAAGATCAGTTATGTAGTCTCTCTCTAGCTGTAGGCATTAAGTTCCACAAAACCCCTCTGCTGAAGGAATTTCTGGGTGAAGGTCACCTTCATGGTGGATCGATAGCAGCCTATAACAAATATTTTCACATTCCCTGAAATCAAACATTAAAAGCAGCTTTCTAAACAGAATACCAGTAACATTTTATCACCTTAAATTAGTATTTGGTGGGTTTTTTTCTATTTTCCTCAGCTCACTTGAGAACTATGTTTTTGTTCCTCCAATGTCAATAAAGTGATTTGTTTCAATTTGTTGCAGAAAATACTCATTTGTTAAGACAGCTTTGGACCGAGTCTAGTCCTATGTCTAGAATTTCTGATTTTATGACTTGAAATTGTTGACTTTGAACTCCAGGTGGTCCACCTTAGTGAACCACTATATCCCAGCAATAGGGAGGCACTTGGAAACTTGAGATGGGAAAAGTGATCTTGGTGTGGATCCAGCTCAAACCCTGTCCCCACTCCCCCCTTCACTGCCTTACCACGTGATAACAGATGATCAGCCGAGGGGAGAAAGGGAGGGTCCTGGTCCTTGGACCCATAGCTCAGGCCAAAGCCGTCCTATCAGCTCCTCTCACACTTGTCTCTCAGGTGCCCCCTGAGGATGGTTTACAGTTCGGAGGCCTAGGCTGATTCTCCTCTTCCTTTGTTTTCCCCAAGACATCCTTGCCAAGCTTCTGCTCCTCTTTACCATCTGTTTTACCTCCTGCTTCTCAGTTCCCTCTTTATTCGAGGAGCCCCCCCCCCCCAACAGCATTGACCTCCCAATAGGAATTTCCTAATATCATACTTCTTAGAGCAGTGAAGAGGTGTCATAATTCTATGTATGGAAGAGGAACTTCAGTTGGAGGGAAACCTGTGTAGTCATAAAGGAGAGTTTATGTTAAGTGTGTAGACCTTGTGCAAGTCCTCACCCTGCTTCTTTGATCTGAAAGCAGGAGAGGTTCCCTGTTGCCTCTGTGTCCTTTCCCAAACAGAGTGTGATACTGGAGATTGTGCAAAAATATGGACTTTGGGTCAAATATTTTCTTTGCAAACTCTAACCCATTCTTGGAGATTCATACTGTGCCGAGAAATCCTATGTTGGGGGAAAAACAAACCTTTTTTAACCTAATATTTAGGTTATCTCATATATGCTTTAAGTTTATTTTGAGAGAGTGAGAGAGAGCATGAGTGGGGGAGGGACACACAGAGAGAGAGAGAGAGAGAGAGGGAGTGAGAGAACCCCAAGCAGGCTCTGTGCTCTCAGTACAGAGTCCGATGTGGGGCCCGAACTCATGAACCGTGAGATCATGATCTGAGCCAAAATCAAGAGGTGGGTGCTCAACTGACTAAGCCACCCATGCACCCCAGTTATCTCAAATATTTAACTGCAAGGACCAGGACCCTCCCTTTCTCCCCTCTGCTGATCATCTGTTAGCACATAGTAAGGCAGAATTTTGGAAGCATGTGGGTAACACACGAATTGCACACTTCCGCATGGCTTCCAGGCCTGCTGCAAAGTGGACTGAGCTTCTCTGTTCAACCTGAATGTTCCCTCTCTGTCTTTAACAGCATGGGGTGCTATTCCACTGGTGTCCATTTTCTCAAATTTGCTGGCACTCCACCTCTGTGCCTTGGCTCACGCTATTTTACTTACCTGGATACTCTTACCTTTAGGCATAGCTTATGTTCCAAATCCTGTGTAAAGCCTTCTCTGGCTTCTTTTTTCTCCAAATGCCAGGAACTTTGCCTTCAGTACTGCATCAATTAAAACCCAACTCTGTCTCCACAACAAAACTGTACATTCCCATAAGGCATGCCCATATCACATCCAGCTGCACTATTTCTCCTTAGCTGCTTTTAAGGATGTAAGAAATGCACTAAATGCCTCGTCATTGATTGACAGGTGATGAGGATATTCATTTGACCATGGAAGTAGCACCTTTTAATAGGCAGGTTTTGTGCTGTCTTCTGTTGTTTTGATTTTTTGGGGGTTTGTTTTGTTTTGTTTTTTACATTGAGTGCACTTTCCTTACCCACGTACAGTGGAGCTACTCTGCATGTACCCCCAAAAAGGCCCCCCACGCACTTCCATTGTATTTTAAGGAGAATGATTGTTAGGGGTTTTTTCACCCAATTTGACAGAAGGGATTGCTTTCAAATTTCATAATGGCTCAGTGCCTCAGAAACACTTTAATCCTCCTGGACCAGTCGTGCCGTAGGTGTGACTCGAGGGTCTTTTCCCTTCGGCCTCTCCGCAGAAGATGAGCCATGAAGATAATGCAGACCTCATCTTTCCTGTGTCCTGTTATGTAAATAACCGTACCTCCCTTACTGACTGAAAAACTGTCATTAGTTTCGTTTTCAGGTCATTCTCTGTCTACTGAATGAAATTCAATAGTCCTTGAAGAGTCAGCCTTCCACAGTCTAATCACTAGATCATTGTTAAAAAAAGTTTTTGCATTGATTTTTCTAGAGTAATAGGAAGGTTATTAGGCTTTCTTTTCCCTGTGAACCTTTAGGGACTGTTCAGTTATTCCATTTATCTGTATTAACTAGACTTTCATTTTAAAAAGTATTGCATGCATTTGGTACACACACACACATACACACACACACACACACCCAAGTGTAAAAGGGGGTATATAAAATGAGAGAAAAGTCTTCCTCTCATCTCAGACTGCCAGTCTCCAGTTCTCATCCCCAGGTGCAAAGTGTTACCTCTTTCTTGTGAATCTTCCCAGAAATACTCTGAACATCTCCACACAGATGGATGTGTGAGTAGAGGATGCTACAAACATTGACATACACCCTACTTTTTAAAAACTTATTTATTTATTTTGAGAGAGAATCCCAAGCAGGCTCTGTGCTCTCAGTGCAGAACCCAACCTGGGGCTCGAACTCATGAACTGTGAGATTATGAGCTGAGCCGAAATCCAGAGTTGGACGCTTAATCGACTGAGCCACCCAGGTGCCCCATGCACCCTACTGTTTTAATCCGACCATGTATGTTGAAGAACTTTTCATGTTAACACATACAGATCTACTTTGTACCTTTCGTGGCTCAACAGTATTTCATTGTATGTGTGTACCCTCTTAACAGGCATTTTGGTCGTTTCTAGTCTTTTGCCTTTGCATATAGTGGTGTAGTGTATTATACCTATATCTTTGCACGCCTATAGCTAAGACAGTTTTTCCCCAATTTTTTTTCCAGTTTTATTGAGATATAATTGACATACATCACAGTATTAGTGTAGGATATACAGGGGTGCCTCGGTGGCCTAGTTGGTTAAGTGTCTGACTTCAGCTCAGGTCATAATCTCGCAGTTTGTGAGTTCAAGCCCTGCATTGGGCTCTGGGCTGACAGTTTATAGCCTGCTTCGGATCCTCTGTCTCCCTCTCTCTCTGACTCTCCTCCACTCGCGTGTGCGTGTTCTCACTCTCTCTCAAAAATAAACATTTTAAAAATTAGAATATATAGTATAGTAGTTTGACTTACATATACTGTGACGTGATTATCACAATGTTTAATTAGCATCCGTCATGTCTTATTGATACAAGAAAAAGAATAAAAAAAAAAGAATTTTATCTGTCTTAAGAGCTCTTAGGATTTACTCACTTAACAACTGTCCTGTATATCCTACAGCAGTGTTAGCTGTAGTCATTACACTGCACATTACATCCCTAGTACTTATTTATCTTCTAACCCCCTTCCTCCAGGTCCCCCACCCCCTCCTCTGGTAACCACAAATCTGATCCCCTTTTCTATGGAGTTTGTGGGGGGTGGTTGTTTTTTTGCAGGGTGGGGGTTACATTCCACGTGTAAGTGAAATCACACAGCATTTATCTCTGTCTGACTTACTCCCATAGCTTAATACTCTCAAGGTCCACCCATGTTGTCACAAATGGCAGGATTTCCTTGATTTTTACGGCTGAATAATATTCTGGTGTCTATACCATATACCACAACTTCTTTGCTATTCATCTGTCAGTGGACTTTTAGGTTGTCTCTGTGTGCTAAGACAGTTTTTGATCAGTGTTGCCAAATTCCCTTTCAGAGAGGTATCATGTATTTACCTCCCGCCTCGGTAGCGTATGGAGTGCTTGTCTCCCCGCCAGTTACCTATGCTATAAATTTATTTACTCGTTTCTGCCACTCTGCTAGATTAAAAATGGTATCTAATTATAATTTGCATCTTTCTAATTGGAAGATAAGTTCTGCATAAGTTGGAAGTCTTTTGCATATCATTATATGCAGATTCCTTTTTTATGTCCTTTTCTGTTTTTCCTTTGAATTGTTGCTCTTTCTCGGTTTGTAAAATGTAAAATATTAGTATCGTCTGTCGTATATTTGGCAACGTCTATGAAATCCTTCCTATGCATTTTCTTCTACTACTTTTATGATTACTTTCTAAGTATTTAAGTATCTTATCCATCTGGAGAGTATTATAAGCAATGATTGCCAAAACAATTCTATGTACATCATTACAAGTTCCAGGAGAACAGAGGCAGAGGTTTTTATTAGCTGTTGCACACCTAGTGTCTGACACCTGTATTTAGTATCAGCTGTGGCCACAATATAATGGGTAGCACATTTCTGGCATTTTCTTTGTTTTTCTTATCGACTTTCTCTGACCTGAAGTTCGTTTTCTTTGTTCTTCTTATCAAAAGATTTCTCTGACCTGAAGTTTAGGAGAGTAAGTGTTCATACCACACTTTATTGAGGTATTAGCAGTTGGGCAGCAACAGTATAGGTAATGGTGGCAGGGAGGGAGTCATTGTCAACCTTGTCTCTATTGCTTCCTCCTTCAGAGTGCTCAGGGCTGGGGGTACCCTAACAAGTGTATCAGCCTACATATAGCACCTTCCTGGCATTGCCATGTGAGGATTAGTCCCGTTTGAACTGCCTCTGGAGGAGAACCCGCTCTACCGTGTACCAGTCAAACTGAGTGGACTGGGGAGAAAGGGCTGTCCTAGTAGATTCTTTGGAATGCTCTTAGTAACTACCTGGGAGAGTACCATGTGCAGATACCCCTGGGTAGTCACAAATGGAAGTTCACTTCTACCATTAGCTTCGAGTCTGGACTTGATAGCCAGGTAGGGCTGGGTAAATTTCAACACACTTTCAACACACTACTATTTTAAAATACGTAACAAACACCTTTAAATCTCAGTGGGTTGAGACAACGAACATTGGTTTGTCCTCACTCGTGGGGTAGTTCTGTGTGGGTTCCGGTTGGCTCCATGTGTGTCCTCATTCTGTTGGGGTTATTGGTTGCCTGGAGGGTGATCTCATGGCACGAGCAGAAGTGCAAAAGGGCAAGCCAAATCATGCCACCATACTGGGCTCACCAAGATCAAGTTGAAGGGACTTCCACGTAGCTTCTGCCTATATATAGATAGAACACAACATAGGGTACTAGTAAAGATAATGGACTTTGGAGCCTGACAACACTGGGATGGCAGATATTGTTGAATGGCTATTCAAAAACGCTTTATCTCCTTTTTCTTCCAGGATGGTGGACCCTCGTCTCCACAGTAGAGGCTCATAATGTCAGATACTTTTCCAGCCTCGCTTGTAGTGTAGGAAGCCATGTTACATGCTTCTGGCCAATGAGACATCAGGAGAGTTCTTCTGCCCCTGGGAAATTACTTTCCTGTTTGAGTAAGCCATTTCTCAATACCCTAGTATTCTCATCTGCAGGCAGGGGCTAGCTATATATAGTTTGCATTGTTGTATTACTAGTCCAAGTTACTTTGTAACAAACCATCCCAAATTTCAGCAGCGTACAATAACAAATACTGATTTTTCTTGCGGATGATCTGCAGGAGGTGGAGTGGATCTGCTTCAGGCTACGGGTAGGGTTCAGCCCAACTCCATGTATTTCAGGACAAGACAAACTACAGGAGCATGTGTGAAGCTTCTACTACGTCACTAAGATCCCTTTGACCAAAGCAGTTCACCTGGCCAAGCGCATCAGTAGGGCAGGGAAATATGCCCCGCCCGCCATGAGAAATACTGCAGTTACATAACAAAGGTACGGATGTATAATCCTACTACAATAGAACAAGGATTTAGAACAAGAATCCAACCTTCCCCCCTTCTTAGGTGTGTGAGCATAGACAAATCACTAGTTTCTGAGAACCTTAGTTTCCTCATCTCAGGATGGCATGGGGCTCTTTTCTCTGGGAGGTTGTGAAGGTTAAATGTAAACCATGTGCTACAGGAGGCCCTCAGCCAAAGTTAGCCCTGCACCCCCCCCCCCCCCCCCGCAAACTCAGTTTACAAAATGGGTTCCTCCCAGAACACAAGTGTATGATTGAATGCTGGTGTTCCATGAGGTTGATGCATGGATGAGAAGTCACCGAAACAAAAAGCTCCCTGAGGGAGGCAGCAAAGTGTTCATTCGTTAAATAAGCATTCATTGAACACCTGAAGTCATTATCTCAAGGTCATTGCCATGCTTTCATGCTTCAGTAAACTGTAACTTTTTCTTTTTCTTTTCTTTTTTTTTTGTGCGAGGTGAGGGGGGGCAAATGACCCTTCACTGACTCTGACAAGAACATATGACCATTGTAATTCAGGGTTGATTTTGGCTGTTTCATAGGCTCCCTCTGCTGGAGTAAAATGGCATCTTTTTTTCTCAAGATGAAGTCCCTTTCCCTTTAATTGAAAGCAAATGTAATAAGCAATTTGCTGCATCGCTCGACTGGCTTTTCATATAGTGTTTCTGCTGCCATGTCCTAAATTTACCTGCCACAGAGCTGTAACACCAACAGGCGCTTCTTGCCTTTTCAAAACAGAGCCTTACAGAAACCACTGATTTTAAAGAATTTACCCGAAATGTGAATTGTTAATAATCAGGTTTGGATTTCCTGTGAGTAATGCCCTTGTTACTTCCATTCTAACCTTCTCAGTTCTAGAACATCTGGGAGTATTATGGGAAGGCTGTGACGGGCCTATTTGGAGGTGCTTGCTAAAAGGAAATTAGCCTGAGTCACCAGGTTCATTATGTAGGTAGACTATAATTTTCTAGAGAAAAAGTGAGGATTGATGCAAAACCAACACCTTCCCTGGCAGGGGTAGCACCCTGTCTTGGGACACGCATGTTTTCAGGGCTATCAAAATGAGATTTTATGCGACTTTATTTTTAGGAAGCCATTATTCATTACTTAATGTTTACAGAGTTTCACTTTATTTCTGGCTTGGCAGTGTGCCAAATAGGCTCCTTTGCCTTTGTCACCTCTTTATCTTTTTAGAGTCACTTTGGGGATTTAAATGATGTAGTAGGGTATTCAGTGAGTTCTGAATTGATTGATTAAAAGCAGCTTCTATGTGGTGGTGTAGCGGGGAGTCTTACAGTAGATGCTGACTCTAACGTACGGGAGGTGCTGTTGGCACATCCATTGCTGCCGTAGCCCAAACCAGTGTTCCCTTACAGCTTTGAAACCCAAAGTATGGTCTGGCATCACGTGTGGACAGATTGGTTAAAAACGTAAAATATCAAGCCTTATCCCAGACCTGCTGAATCTGACTCTGCACCTGTACAAGATCTCCAGGGGATTCTTACGCACATTAAAATTTGAGGAGCACTGGCCTAGAGTAAGGGGAAATCGCACAGTAATGCCACCCCTGAGGTATGCAAGATAGTGCTGGCACCTCAGAATCGGCCATAGCCAGAAACAACCTTACTCCTGCACTCCACTGAGGTCTGTGACTAACACCCACGGGCCTGGAGCCAGCTCCGCTCACTAGCTCTATAGTGCCGGGCAGTGAGCCCACACCCCCTGCCCTGCAGTCAGCGTTTACTGTCCTTGTTGATTGGTGCTTGCAGACTTTGACCTCATGGACTCTGACTTCCAGGACCTACCCCTCTCCCTTCCACTGACTTAGCTGACTTTCCTAGTGATTTATCACAGGTCTTCTGTGGCCCAAACTCCTACTTCCCAGCTGGGATGTCGCCAGGCCTAAGTGATGACACATGTTGTTGTTGAAACCGTATTAAAAGACCCCATGAGTCATCAACTAAACCCTTAGTCATAACTTTTAAAATCTCAGACGATCGAAATTCAACTTGAAGTACCTTACTTTTAAAAGAGGGGCACCAATAGGGATCAAATACCATGCCATGATTTCTGGGATATTCCTGCTCCAAATGCATACCTCGAATCTGATCATGAGGAACACTGTACACATCCTAATTGAGGGATATGCAATAAAATAAATTGCTTGTACTCTTTAAAAATGTCAAAGTCAAGAAAGACAAAGGCTGAGGATCTGTTCCAGATAATGAAGTCTAAAGGACATGACAGTCAATGCAATGTGTGATTCTGGATTGGATCCTGTAACAGGAAAAAAAAAATCCTTAAGGGGAATTATGTGGGAGTATTAGAAAAATTTACACATGGGCTGTAGATTAATAGCATTGTATCAGTGTTCAATTTCCTGATTTTGCTAGTTATACTGTGGTCAGATAAGAGAATGTCCTTGTTTATGGGAAATATACACTCAAGTACTTTGAGGTAAAGGGGCATCATCTCTGCAACTTACTCTAAAGTGCCCCCTGAAGAAACAGAACGAAAAAGCAAACATGACAAAATGTTAACAAAACATGACTGCGCATAAATAGTATATGGGAAATTTTGTACTATTCTCATAATCTTTTGGAATTCTATACTAAAAGATTACAAAAATAAAAGGAAGTTTTACCAACAGAATACTGGGGGACTTCACAGAATTAAAGGAAGATATGTAAGACTCGGGGCGGCACGGGTACCTTCAGAACCAGAGGTGAAGACTTGATGCCAGCTGAGCAAACTCTGATCTGGACCAACTTCTTTAACAGGGTAATGGAAACCTGGAAATTCAGAGTAAGAAAAGGGCTTTTAAGGTCCTTTAATATCTCCCATTTCATGGATGAGAAACCCGAGATCCAGACAGCAAAAGTGTCTTGCCCAAGGATTGGCAGAAAATTAACAGTTTCCAACTGCAGACATTTACAACTCCTTTTCTTATTGGTTGATAAATGGATCCCTAAAGTTTGTGCTTTTCCTCATACTTTTAAGTTAGAACACGTTGAAGCAAAAACAAGATTAACATAAATGAAACTTGCGCTGTATGTGAATTTATGTTCTATGAACAAACATCTAAACAAGATTCCCCCTCACATGTTTAACCTCTCCCCCCAATTTTACCTTTAAATGTGTTTATGATATTTAAATATAAAAAGCAGTGGTAATAGTCTTTTAACACATTTTATTTATATGTGAAAATCAGCCAGAAGATTTGAATTTCTCCACTTATCATGTGGGTGAGTACATTCTGTCCTTTTCCATGGCATTTTTCTCACCTCATAGAATACGTCATCTTCCGGTTGAAAAATAACACTAATCTAGACTTGGTTCTTGGAAATGTCCCCGTGATTTGGAGAAACTCTGATTGCAGTCCATTTGGAAAGGATAATCTCAGGCATGTAGGGACACGTAAAAGCCATCTAGTCCCACCCATTCCTTCTAAAGGTGAAAACTGCCTGCAGTTGGTAACTCAGAGACTCTCTCCCTTCACTTCCTGCACCTGCTTCACACTAAGGAACGGATTTAAAATGGAATAGTATCTATTTATGTATATTGAAATAATTATCTTCGACATCACTTCTGAAATAGCGGTATAGTTAGAGAAAACAGAGCTCCTTTAATCATCCTTCCTATAATCCTGTATTATCTGTATAGAAGAGGCATTTGTGTAGTGGTTGGATAATGAGTCTGGGAGCCGATAAACCTGCCTTGACCAATTACCTCCATGACAGCTTTTGAAATAGAATTCAAATCCTAGCTGAAGGATCCTACGTGATGGAGTGCAAAATTGAATATATATATATACAGTGGCTTAGTGTGTGGTGAGAAGCAATGAATTAAAACAGAAGTATGCTTTCCATCACCTGTGTTCAGACACGATCATGAATGGCTAACATAAATTTTTCAGAGAATATGGATTCCAAAATTCACTATGGTGACAGACACTGTTGCCTACTAGATATCCATTTTCCACACCATCCTTACTAACAGAACTGTAATCTTGTTTGACGTAGCATTGTTCTCAGATAATTACTTGATTTTCCAACCTCTCTGTCAAGGTGGCTAAATCAATCAGTACTAGCTAATAATAATGTCAATGTAAGTCTACTCGGGAGTTCTGGGAAACCTTTTCCTTTCCTGATTATATATATATAAAGAAGAATGGATATGAGTGGTGCCACCCTTCCCCATTTCTTCCTGCTTTGGATATCAACATGGTGTCTGGAGTTACAGCAGCCATTTTGTACCTTTGGGCCAACATGGGGGAAGGAAGAAAGAATTGGGACATTCTGGCTAACTCCCAGTAATCACTGATTCACAAATCACTGATCACAAATCACTGAATAGTATCAGCAGCCCACCACTTCCAGACTTTGTTATATGAGAAAAATAACCTTTTATTTGATGAAGGCACTGGAAGTCAGGTTTTCTAAAAATTTAACTTAAATACATCACTGATACAAGTATTGTAGATTCTTCTGAGGAAGTCTAGCTAGCTCAAAATAACCCCAGTTCTCTGTGAAAACCCTATCCTGCCCCCTCTCTGATTGGACTTTTGCACCCATGTTGAGGCAGTTGGGGTAAATGTACCTGGTCGAGGCTGAGCCAATCACATTCTCTCTCAGGAATTTGAAATTGGGTTTCTTTGTGTCTACTTGATCTTGCAGTGTGGCTAAATTTGAGGAACGTTATAAAACTAGGAAGCCGGTATGTGTTATGGTGTGATGGGAGGTCATCGTCAGCCATAGAGAGGTGGAAAAATGGGTCTGTGGAAAGTGAAAGAGTGAGGCAGAGACCAATGTCACCAAGACGGAGAACACTACCTGGGGCCTGGTGCACTTCTGGGTCCAGGTATTAGTCCCTTCATAGGTTTGGCTGCCTATTCCAGGAGCGGCTCCAGCTTCCTTCCAGAGAGCCAAGCAGCCCTTGGAGAAAGAAGTGAAATCCAGCCTCCACATTTTGGTCACTAAGCCTTGACTGCGGGTTGCATCATCCCAGAGATAATGTGCTTCTTTATGCAATTTGTTTGCCAGAAGGGAGCACACCATTTTTAATTTCATATAAGATTTAAGAAAGCCCTTCTTCAGGATAGCTAGTAAGGTTAGTGTCTTATAATCAAAGGATCTTGACATTCAGACAAAATGTATTAACAAACAGCTAAACCATTTGTTCTAGTGTTGGGCAAATACGCTCATTGTTCAATACCCTGATTTATTTTGCTTTTTAAAATGAAAGCATAGGGGCACCTGGGTGGCTCAGGCGGTTAAGCGGCCGACTTCGGCTCAGGTCATGATCTCGTGGTCCGTGAGTTCAAGCCCTGTGTCGGGCTCTGTGCTGACAGCTCAGAGCCTGGACATTGCTTCAGATTCTGTGTCTCCCTCTCTCTGACCCTCCCCCATTCATGCTCTGTCTCTGTCTCAAAAATAAATAAAAACGTTAAAAAATAATAAAATAAAATGAAAGCATAGTTTCCATATAGCAACATGTACAAATCCTAAGTGCATAGTTCAATGATTTCACTGTATAACTCGCATACTCACTACCCAGGTTAAGAAAAGGAACATTTCCGGGGCGCCTGGGTGGCTCGGTCGGTTGAGCGCCCGACTTTGGCTCAGGTCATGATCTCACGGTCCATGAGTTTGAGCCCCGTGTCGGGCTCTGTGCTGACAGCTCAGAGCCTGGAGCCTGTTTCCGATTCTGTGTCTCCCTCTCTCTCTGCCCCTCCCCTGTTCATGCTCTGTCTCTCTCTGTCTCAAAAATAAATAAACGTTAAAAAAAAAAAAAGAAAAGGAACATTTCCATCATCCCAGAAAGTTCCTCTATCCCAGTTAGTACCACTTGTCCCCCTCCCCCCCCAACATACACACAAAGGACACAGGGAGGTAACCACTCATCTGTAGCACTGTAATTTGTTTTGTCTCTTCTTGAACTTCATATAAATGGAATCATACAGCAAGTACTCTCTTGTTCAACATGTTCATGAGATCCATCCATGTTGTTGCATGTATCAATAATCTGTTCTCTTTTTGTGGAGTAGCATTCCATAGTGTGAACATACAATTTATTCATTCATTTTAGGATGTTTCCAGGCAGGTCTTATGAATACAGCTTATGAGAGGCGCCTGGGTGGCTCAGTCGGTTAAGTGTCTGACTTTGGCTCAGGTCATGATCTCACGATTCGTGAGTTCAAGCCCCACACTGGGGTCTCTGCTGTCAGCACAGCACTCTCTCTCACAAGTATCAAACATTAAAAAAAATGACTAAAGCTTATGAATAAACTCTTATGAAGAAAGCTGTTGTGGACATTCTTATACAAGTGGACCTGGGTACTTATTTCCCTCCGACACTGATGTACTATAGAAGAAGTCCAAGTTATACATCTTACATAGTAAATATATCTATTTACATAGATCTGTAGATACATATCTCACATGCATGCACCTGGATAAATTTTGTCTCTAGTTGTTCCTTTATAGTGTAATTGGGAAACCTTATTTTGTAAGTACCTCTTCATAATTATATTTTAATGTACCTACCCACTTTACATATTAAACATGGGGCTACACTCTCAGTATTATGGGGATTCATGCTTTTTATTTAAAAATTGCTAGGGGCGCCTGGGTGGTTCAGTCAGTTAAGCATCCCACTTTGGCTGAGGTCATGATCTTACGGTTCATGAGTTCAAGCCCTGCATTGGGCTCTGTGCTGACAACTCAGGTTCTTGGAGCCTGTTTCAGATTCTATGTCTGTCTGTCTGTCTGTCTGTCTCTCTCTCTCTCTCTCTCTCTCTCTCTGTCTCTGTCTCTCTGCCCTTTCCCTGCTCACACTGTCTCCCTCTCAAAAATAAACATTAAAAAAAATTTAAAAATTGCTAAATGGTCAGTAGGATTTTGTGTTACAACTAATGAAACAAATTTATGGAGAGGGTACCTGGCATTAAACTTATAATTGAAAGTCTAGTCTGCGACCAGGTATAAATACAGCAAAGCTACGTGAACCACATAAGACAGTTCTTTGTTCCAAACACCTGTGCAATTTGCAATACTAAATAGTACTGGATTTGCAATGCAAAGCCCTATAAAGCAGTGCCTGTGTCCCAGCATCATGAGTGGGGCTTTTTACAAAATGTGAGTGTCCAGTCGTACCCCACCTCCCATAAAATCTTGGTCTGAAGTTGGGGCTCTGTTTTTAAATCCCTTCATATAATTATATGCTATATAGTAGCTGACCAGCTCGCCATTTCTTTCCTATGTTCATCCTTAATTCTGGTGATTACCCTCAGTTGAACATCGGTGACTGTGAATGGCTTTCATTTCCTGTTACACTTTCCCCAGGCAACATGAGATGAGGCACACAATTTACTAAAGATATTTCTTTATGAAGACAGCCACATTAAAATAATAACAAATGATGCAGAGTGGCCGAATAAGACCCGTTTGGGTTAATATAGAGCACATAATTTATTCAGACTAGAATATCATCTCCACTGATGGCAGGGAGTTTTCTCTCTTGTTCAGTGATATTCTTCTGGTGAGCCATAGGAGGGCTCAATAAATATTTACAGAATAAGCCCTGTATAAAGCAAGGATCTTAGTTCCTAACTTATGAGGTTATATATCCTGCTTTGCTTAGTACTGGTTATATATCCCAGCTGCTCACCCCAGCTCCGTTAAGGACCAGGAAAAAGCCTCCCTAGGTCTGTTGATTAGGCAGCAACCCACTTGGAATTTGTGGGAGCTCAAATCTAACGAGGAGGACTTGGGGACCTTCTTGTCCTTAACAGAGGAAAGATGTCGATTTACTTCATTTTCTCTTTTCATCCATAGAGCCAGCTCCTCCTAAGATTCTCTATTCCTTCTCCTTCCTTTAGGAGTAAAATGAAAATCGAAACTAACCACGAAGGCTCTTTTCTTTATCATGGCCACCTGATCCCTAACCAGGGATGATGGTAGCAGCTCCCTTCATGCCCAGGTCACCCAAAAGGTCCTTTTTCAATGTATCGTTTATGTAGAAAGTGATTCTAACTGAATTTTATAGTCTAGCTCTCCTAAGATCGCTGGCTAAAACTTTCTGACTGGAAACCAGAAAACAATAAACCAGAATCACTTTCCCTTTCAAGTACCTGAAAACACAATGTCAACATAACAAAAATACTTTGGACATGATCGCACAAAGGGTTCTCTACCGAAGTGAACACAAAGGGAAGAAGGAAAGTTCTACACGTATGTATAAATCATACAAATCATGAACCAGAAAGGTTGTGAGTCAGTAATGTCATTTTATAGATGAAAACCATGAAGCAAGAGAAGTTAAATCACTTGCTCAGGGGCGCCTGGGTGGTGCAGTCGGTTAAGCGTCCGACTTCAGCCAGGTCACGGTCTCGCGGCCCGTGAGTTCGAGCCCCGCGTCAGGCTCTGGGCTGATGGCTCGGAGCCTGGAGCCTGTTTCCAATTCTGTGTCTCCCTCTCTCTCTGCCCCTCCCCCGTTCATGCTCTGTCTCTCTCTGTCCCAAAAATAAATAAATGTTGAAAAAAAAATCACGTGCTCAGGGCCATATAATGACAAAGGCAGAAATTCTGAATTTCCCAGCCATGGTCAGACACCCCACCTCACCCCCACCACACCAGCTTTAGGTTTCATTTTTGTATACAGAGATGGTAGCACTTATGGTCAAACCCCCACTGCATCACACTGGTTCCTTTAGCCCCAAGGAACAGATTTACTAAAATGTATTTTAAGGTATTGGGGGAAAAAAGAAAAAAAGATCTAAGCAATTTTAAGGAACTCTGCCTTCCCTCCCCTGTTTCTCTGACCTTCAGGGCACCCATCACTCCTGCGGGCCCACGTCAAAAAGCTTGGGGAAGGAAACCCTTTTAGCTTGTTCTGTCAAAAGCATCTAGGTAAAAGAGTGAGCCCTAAAATGTCACAAATTGTTCAGATACTGTTCTTCTAAGGCCATTTTTGTGAACAGCTCTCTAAAGGGACAAGGTAGGCAGTAATCACTTAAGTTGAGGTGACAATGGTTCCTGGAAAAGAAGATAATTGCTTCACAGAACTTGTTGCTAAGGCTCTCATGCACTTCCTGTCTTCCCGAATCGACCTTGAGGATTGGGGGACCTGCTGTCATGGTGGCGGTTTGGAGAGTGCCCATTGTCTCTGATCTGGAGCAGGATACGTTGAAGGAGAAGGGAGATCGCCCAGGACAATGGTAGCAAAGGTGACCATTTGTTTTCCAGGCCTGACCTCTGGGCTCTAGGACAGCACTTAAGAAAGATCAATCACAACTTTGTGAGCGCAGCCAGAACTGGAAGCTGCATTTGCATTTGTCGACTTACACAGTCAGCCTCACTTTAAAGAGCTGCATGGCCAGGGCTTCTGTAGAAACAGAGGTACACGTGGGCAAAAATTGCTTCACCAGGAAATGAATGCTAGCAATGCTGTTAGGTTGGCACTTTATGGCTACCCAGTTGATGGGAGTGTGGCCGTTAAGTCACCCAATGAACAGTGACTTTTAAAAAGGGAATAATTTTTCCCTCCTAACAAGAGTCTGGAGACAGGTAGTCCTGGTTGTGGTACAGATGCTCAATGATTTCCAGAAACTGCAGGATCTTTTTTCCTCCTCCATCATTTGCATGTTGGCCTTTGATCCATGTGATCATTGCCTCAGGATGCAAAATGGTTGCTGTAGTTCTAGGCCTCACACAAACATCCAAAGCACCAAAAAAAGGAGAGGCAGGTAACAGCCAAGTTCATCCACTTTATTTTTGTTTATCACGAAATAGTAAGCTTTCTAGGAAGCTCTTGCCCCAGCAGATATCCCCATTGATCAAAATGAGGCTACATAGCCAACCCTAGCTTCAGGGAAGGCTGAGAACTGAGTATCTGGCAAGAGACAAAAGGATTGAGATGATTGGCTGAGGCTGTTCACTATTTATAACTTGAAGCTAAATACAGTTGTCACTCTAATAAAATTGAGATCTAGTTATCAAGGAATAAGGGGGAGAATGGATGCTTAGTAGCTAACTAATGGTGGAAGGCACAAATATGTAATCAGAATTTCCTATTTGGAAAGGCATTTACTATATACTATTACTATATACTATATACTATACTATTACTATTTACTATATACCTGATTACACTCAACTACTCATCTCTATTTTCTGTACTCTCTAGCACAGTATCATGCACCCAGCAAGTACTTGAAAAAATGTCTGTTGAACCATGATTTGAGAACATTGCAATGATATATTCATTCAGCAGTGGCTTAGAGAAGGGTGTGATGTGAAATGTCAACTATGCATCCAGCCTTAATAACATATGTATGTATGTATGTATGTACGTATGTATGTATGTATGTGTTTAGGTGATCTCTACACCCAATGTGGGGCTCGAACTCACAGCCCTGAGATCAAGTGTCCTGTGCTCTTCCGACTGAGCCAGCCACGTGCACCTCATTCACTTTAGAGACATCAAGAGGCCAGAGACTATAATATTCAAGTAATCAGTGCCAAGAGGCTAAAACAATTTCTAGTTCTTTAAGCTTTCTACTTAGGAAGAAAGTACATAAGAGAATATGCATCTTGATAACATACCTAGGATAGAGGACAGGTTAAACATGCATTAAGATCTCACTGCAAAGGACCTTTGGCCTAGCCTATAAGAAATGAAACCACTGAAACATACCATCTCATCCACATCCCAGAATTAGAGCCCAAATAAGCATAGATAAATTTGTAAATAGTTGTCATGAATCACAAAATAACAAAATTCTATTGCTAAAAGCACATTAAAGACCATTTTGGAGCGCCTGGGTGGCTCAGTCAGTTAAGCGTTTGACTCTTGATTTTGGCTCAGGTCATGATCTCACGGTTGTGAGATCGATCCCGGTGTTGGGCTTTGCGATGGGCATGGAGCCTGCTTGGGATTCTTTCTGTCCCTCTGCCCCTCCACCACTTGCACACGTGCACTTTCTCCCACTCAAAAACAAAAACCAAACCACCAGCTTAACTCCTTATTTTTTCACATGAGGAAACTGAGGTCCAGAGAGGTTACATGCTTGGTCTAAAGTCACATAGTTAGTGAGAGACTTGTCTAGAAACCAGATAAACTTGAGAGGTATTTTACAGAAGCAAAGAAACATGGTTTGGGGTAAGTGGGACCCTGTAAGCTTAAAGTTTGGGGATGAGAAAAATAAATACACACACATGAAGGGCCATCCATTACTAGTATATCAATTATAAATTACAACAACTTAGGGATGTGAGCTGACACAAGCCGGTCCTTGGGTGGAGCCTGGGGCTGAGTGGTGAGCAACAGCAGGGTTATTTTATGATACAGATCCTGAGCACAGACCCCCCCAGGCCTATGGTACTGAATGGTGGGAGTTGAGTCACTAATTAAACTTTGGATGTCTGTTTCAACTATAGCTTATATATCAACTATAGCTTATAGCTTACAGCCTGTTTCAATTTATAGCTTATGTATCGTGCATATGCTTAATGCCAGAAATTGTGCTAAGGGTCTTTGTGGAGTCCTTGTAGCAATGCAGTGAGATGGGTAGGTCTTACTTTTGCTGCTTTTTCCAAACGAGTAAACTGAGGCTTAGAAAGTACAGCAGCCCCCCCCCCCCCACTTATCCACAGGGTATACATTTTAAGACTCCCCAGTGGATGCCTGAAACCATAGATAGTACTGACCCCTATATGTACTATGCTTTTTCCCATACATACATACCTATGATGAAGTTTAATTTATAAATTAGGCACAGGAAGAGATCAATGACAAAACTAACAATAAAATAGAATTAAAACAATATATTGTAATAAAACGTATGTGAATGTGGTCTTTCTCAAAATATCTTACTGTACTGTACTCTTGTGCTGATGTGAGATGATAAACTGCCTACGTGATGAGCTGAAGAGAGGTGAATGACACAATCGTTGGGCGTCTGGGTGGCACAGTCGGTTAAGCATTCGACTTTGGCTCAGGTCATGATCTCATGGTTCCTGGGTTCGAGCCCCGCATCAGGCTCTGTGCTGACAGCTCAGAGCCTGCTTTGATTCTGTGTCTCCCTCTCTCTCTCTCTGCCCCTCGTCTGTCTCTTTCTTAAAAATAAATTCACATTAAAAAATAAATTAAGGAAGGTAGGGGCACCTGGGTGGCTCAGTTGGTTGAGCATCCAACTTTGGCTCAGGTCATGATCTCATGGTTTGTGAGTTCGAGCCCCGCATCTGGCTCTGTGCTGACAGCTCAGAGCCCGGGGCCTGCTTCAGATTCTGTGTCTCCCTCTCTCTCTGCCCCTCCCCCACTTGCGCTCGCTCTCTCAAAAATAGACATTAAAAAATTTTTTTTAAATGACACAGGCATTGTGACTTAGCAATAGGCTACTATTGACCTGATGACTCATCAGAAGGAGGATCACTTCTTCGGGACTGAGTTTGCCCAAGGGTAACTGAAACCACAGGAAACAAAAGCTCAGATACAGAGAGCCTGCTGCGGAAGTAACTTGCTTAAACCCACCATGCTAGAAAGTGCTGAAGCTAAGTCTGGAACTCTGGTCTGTCTGATCTGAAAGCCCCTATGTTTTCTTATGCTGTGCTCCTTCTTTTGGCTCAAGAGCCAGACCCCTTCAATGCCTCGGGAACCAGAGTTTGGAATCCTGAGGAACCTTAGAGGCCACCTAGTACAGTGCTGTTCACTGGGTTGTTTCCAGACCAGCAGCATGCCCACTACCTGAGAACTTGTTAAGAATATAAGATCTCAGGCCCCAGTCCACAGCTATTGAGTTAGAATGTCTGCGGGTAGGGCCCAGGAGGCTCTGTTTTAGCTAGCTAGCTCACTAGGTGATTTTTAAGGCACACTAAAATTTAAGAAGCATTGGGTTAGTAGACAGATTCTAGTCCAGTCTCTTTATGTTAAAGATGAGGAAACAGAGTTGTGCTGACTTAACCATGGTCACTGTAGCTGAGTTGGATCTCAAGCCCAGACCTCCTGAATCCTAGTCCAGTGTGCTGTCTGCTGTGTTCTTTAGTTTCTCTATTACTGTCCCACAATATGTGCATTGGTTCCTGTCTTGGAAACACCGGATGAGGTTCAGTAGACCTCTGACCTGACCTAGTATATCCACTCATGTGGCATATCTGGTTTCTCCCTTCCACTCCTCTGTGATTCAGACCAAAGGTGTTTATCCAGACCTGGGACTATCTTCTGTTTGGGAAGTCTTTTCCTCTTCTTCCCTTTAGCTCTTCTCCTGTCCTCCTTTTCCTTCTTCATCATGTATTATTATTATTATTATTATTATTATTATTATTATTATTATTACCTTGCTTTTGAAAACCATTTTGCATTCATTCAATATTTCATAGCAGTGATTCTCAAATTTTACCATACTTTGGAATCACCCAGGGAGCTTTAAAAATACTGATGCCTGAGTCTCACATCCAGACAGTCTGATGTAATTGGTTGGGGGTGTGGCAGGCCTGCATGATTTTTAAAAGCTCCCCAGGTGATTGCAGTGTGCAGCCAACCACTGGCAACTGCTTTTTTAGGAGTCTCACCATGACTGGAGGAGGTAGGTGGGGCAAGTGTTTGTGATCCCCTTTCCATAGATAAGGAAGCTCAGGCTCTGAGACATCTGGTGTCTTGCCGAAAACAATGAAATCACCTAGTGACACTTGGTGGCTTACCAGGTACTTATAATAAATCTTTAAAGCCAGCTGTCAGTCTGCAAGAATGGAGTAAAACCTGTTTTTCTTTTTTGGTTCCCAGTGTTTTTTGGGCTTGTGTTTCCTGACATGAGAAGGGAAAACACACAACTTTGCAATGGCATCTGGGACCAAATGTTTATAACTGAAATTCCCTGCTCAATGCCTTTAATAACTCGAAGATAATCATGAACTAGCGCACCCCCCCATCCCCCCTGCCATTCATCACCCAACATAACAATGGTCAGAGAACATCAGGAAAACCAGATGGAAGAGACTTGCTCATTCTGCACCAGCACATGTGCCCCATTTGGAGACCAATTAAGAAAATAACAAACCTGGCCACATTGGCTAAGGGAACTCTCCACTGGGGTTTGCAAATTTGAGCACGTGTTTCCCATGCACGGTATATTGGAAGAGAATTTCCCATTGGTGTTTGCTTCTCTTTTCTGGGTATCCTGATCATTTAAATTATGGTGTGCAGTGTTCTTGGCTGGTGCTCCCTTTTATTTCCCTGGATGTCTCTGGGAACTTCCTATAGCTCCTTCAGTCTAATTTCTCACCCTTCCCAGGAGAGATCCTCTGCTGCAACCAGCCTCTCTGTTCCCATAATGCCTTGCTCCTTCAGGTGTGTTCCCTGCACCAGCAGCCACAGCAACAACATTACCACCTGGGAGCGTATTAGAAATGTAGAATCCCGGTCCCATCCCAGACCCACTGACTCAGAATCTGCGTGGGTTTTTTTGGGGTTTTTTTGTTTTTTTTTTTTAAATTTTTTTTCAACTTTTATTTATTTTTGGGACAGAGAGAGACAGAGCATGAGCGGGGGAGGGGCAGAGAGAGAGGGAGACACAGAATCGGAAACAGGCTCCAGGCTCTGAGCCATCAGCCCAGAGCCTGACGCGGGGCTCGAACTCACGGACCGCGAGATCGTGACATGGCTGAAGTCGGACGCTTAACCGACTGCGCCACCCAGGTGCCCCAGAATCTGCGTTTTAACAAGAACACCGAGTAATTGGCACGTGGTGGTTTGAGAGGCGTTGCCCTGATACCCAGAGTTTTTACCCCATCATCCCACAGTTTAAAATGCTCTCCCTCCTGGCTACTTTCATTTATCCACTTCCTAATTGTCCTTCAAAGCTTAGCTCGGATCCCTCTCCATCTGTGAGTCCCCCAATATTTATTCCCTCCACCTTACCGCTATAGGTCATGACTTTTAGAATTTGAACCAATATTGAATGTTTCGTTATTTAAATAGTTCGGGTATTATTAGCCTAATTATTAAGATTACTTCTCCCCCCGAAGTGCCTTGCACAGGCTTTGCACAAACATGAATTGTTCGGTTCATCAAGATCTATTTCCTGCTTGAAAGCTGTCCTTAGCCCTATCCTTTCTCTTTAAGCTCCTTCTACCTTAAAGGAGCTTCCCTGAGTTTTTGTCCCCTCAGTACCTGAAGTAAATCTCCACCCACTCCAGAGATTTTGTGAAGCCCTGGCTCTTCTCTGTAACCTAGTGGGTTCCAACCAAACCACAACTCCAGAAAGTCATAAAAAGTAAAAAACAAACCAAAAAAAACAAAAACAAAAACAAAAACCTAACCAATTGTGGATATTGACTTTCTCCAGAAAAGTTTCCCTAACTTTTTCATTTGAAATTATTTGGACTGGGCATTTTTAAAAAGAAGTTTCCTTTTGGGGTTGGGATGTTTTTCCTGCCTTACAATGGTGCCCATGGGAAACTTAGAATTGTCTCTGGCTCTCTCGTGGGATGTGCCATGAAGTGTTCTCTCTTTTACTGGCCCCAGACCCTGAGGCAAGAGACACATCTTTGAGGCTACCATCTCCCCAAATTGCAGGAGGGAGCAGGGGGCACATATCCTAGCTACCTATAAATCCCAAGACCTATCCCGGGGATTGGAGGCTCTCTCCTGAGGCTTGGCACAAGGGGGTGTAGGAAGGAAAGCAGGAGCTCCAAACGAACTTTGAACTTCCTGGTTTCCTTTCTGCATCAACTTTTCCTACCGTGAACAGCTTTTAGTTCCATCTTGACCCTATATGTCCTTCAAGTCTACTGTTTATGGTATCAACTTAAAGTTCAAAAATACCCAGGTTCTAACAACTCAAAAACCTTTTCCTCAAAGCTGTGGTCCATGGTTATCAAGTCCTTTTAATGTTCACAGGTGGTCAAATGGCTTGTTTCTTTTCTCTGGGAAGAAGCCTCTGCCAGCACATATGGTAGTCAAAGGATTGGAGTCAGATAAATTGCTGATGAAAACACCAAAATTAATATAAGATTTAGTCTGCTACATATTGGTGTGATATAGGAGTGGCTTTCTGCATTCCCTGTAGATGGGCAATCAAATACTCAGGACGTTTTGGACTGTTGGTTACTGACATTGGCACTGGCTGATCTCTAGCTATAGCAGGACTGCCACTTCAGAGGGCCTGTGGGTAGGACACTTGCCCTGGAAAGATATGTGTGGTGAAGGAAGCTTTCTATGGCTTGGTTCATCTCATGGATTTCCTTAATGAAAATCTCTCCTCCACATGGAGGTGGTTCAACCACCGCACAACCTTCAGGTCGGGCCAGGAAACATAGCGTGGGCCTTATTGTTCTCTGTCTTTTCAATCTCAGAGTCCAGCCCAACAGGACTAGTTCACAACAGACACCTGTTTGAAAGCTAGTGAAGGGCATCAGCTAAACTAATGAAACTGCTTAAATCAAACCACAGCTGACTTGCTTTGTATTTTTGAGATATTGTAATTTATTTTAATTCAGTGTAAAAAAGCAATTAAAGAACCAAATCCATCCAAGATATCAGTACACACATAGGCCTTAGGTGCTACAAATACAGGAGAGGGAGTTTGGGTTTGTTTTGGTAAATGCCTAATGGGCAGGGAGCCCCTTTTCTTCCATCCCGTCACCCCCCCTCCCCCCGCCGCCCACCCCACCCCGAAATGTCACTTCCTCATTCTGGGGCCTCCGCATCTCAGAAGCACAGTGGCCATCTTCTCAGAGGTAGAATGTGTGCTCACGTGGGTGTTCCTGTGTGTCAGGTGCAGGGATGGAAGAATACCGGAGGAAGCAGACAGATGCGGTCACGTCTCTTCTTTCTGTGCTGTTTGCTCAGGGGGAAGAAAAAGAGCACACTCTTCATCTGTGTTCCTCCTCCACACACCTTTAATGAGCACTGTTTTCAGTTTTTATTTGCTCATCAATAAACCCAAGGGTAGGTCTTGTCTGTTCCCAGAGATAAAAAACTGCATGCATAACTGGTCTTTATCCAGCCAAACAAGCACAGTTTCTCTTTGTTTGTCACAGTGTTTCAGGGAGATAAGAGGAAACCACCCAGACATGATGCACAGACCCAGGAGGTTTTGAAATCCTTTGTAAACTCATGCTCTATTCTGAGCTGTGGATTAGTGATGGAAAGAAAGGAAAAGGGCATCACATATAACCTAAGTTGATTTTGCTCCTAGGTTTAAAACAAGCAGGTGAATCCCCCCGCCCCCCCCCCACACACACGCAAAGAGACAGAGAGAGGGGAGAGAGAGAGAGAAAGAGAGGAAATCATTAATAAATGTTCAACTGAGGAAAGAATAAGCTGATTCAATTATTAGCACAGGAGTAAAAATAGGGAGAATTCTAGTAATTCAAATGAGAATATACCCCGAAAACAGTGGACCTTTTTCCTATCACAAAAACTTTCTGTCTTATGGATTCAGACCAATATTGGCAGACAGGATCTAAGTTCAGTTGAAGAGCCACATATATTGCCAAGAAAACGTGGGCTGGGACCAGGTTAGAATCCTATTTTAAATTTTTTTCTAGTGTTTATTTATTTTTGAGAGATCAAGAGAGACGGAGAGTGAGTGGAGGAGAGACAGAGAGAGAGGGAGACACAGACTCTGAAGCAGGCTCCAGGCTCTTAGCTGTTAGCACAGAGCCCAATGCAAGGTTCGAACCCATGAACTTCAAGATCATGACCTAAGCTGAAGTTGGACACTTAACCGACTGAGCTACCCAGGTGCCCCAAGGTTAGAGTCCTATTAAGCCCATGCCTTTTGAGGCTCTTGCAGGTTTCTGAGAGCAAGGCAGCCTAGAGGGGTTGATGTGAGACTGGTGATGGAAGCTATTAAGTAGAGTAACACTAATAATAAACATAAGATCAGTTGGCACCGATAGAAAGGCACAAAGGAAAAGATGTTTTTAATAGCAAATGAAAATTTGGGGTAGCAATTTGAGTAGATGCAGGAAATCTCCTAGGAAATCATCTAGGAGAAATTTGCTATTGAGCTCTGGAAAAACCCAAGGTTGAGCCCTGAAATGATGGTGGGAGTGCCTGGGAGGATAGAATCGTCAGGAATTTAAGGCAGAAAGGAGAATACCCAAAAGACAAAGATAGGTAGCTAATGGAAGGAAAACTTAAGTTGAAAGCCACAACACCATTGCTTCAGAGCAACCAGGTAGAAAATGAGGAGATAGTGAAGTCTTAGTGAAGCTGAATGGTGCTTCATGGTCTGTGACACATATTCTGCATTACTGTCTCTTTCCACCCTTAGGCTCATGAACTTAAATTGTCCTATGGTAGACTTTTGACTATATCTCACCTCCAGTTCTGGATAGTGAATTCCCTGTAGGGAAAAGATATGTCCCAGGCTTTCTAGAATTTCCCCTATAATACCGAGTATGGGGCCTCACTGGAATAGTAGCTCAGTAAGTGTTAATTGGCAGAATTAATTAGTTAATGAACAGCCTCCTCTTTAAGAAATTAATTAGGTAATCCCAAATTAAATGCTAGATTTGAGGAGCCAAAACCTGGATTATATGTTACCCTTCTCATGTTGAGTAAGTCAGAAGAGCAAAACCCTGCAGAAGGAAAGAGAGAGAGGAAGAGAGGAAAGAAAGAAGGGAGGGAGGAAGGAAGAAAGGAAGGAAGGAAGGAAAAGAAAGAAATCATTAGTACTTTACTTCAGAAGGAATCGGTGAGTATAATGCTAGATATCAGGCAAAAAGATTTGAGGTGTGAGTCTTAGGAGAGAGGCCAAAATGGAATGGACTTTTCCTTGATTCATTCAATCAGGCCAAGGCTGAACTTTAGGTGATTTTTGGAGGGGTGGGTGTGGAGGTGAGCAGTGGCCATGGTTACTCTGGCTAGTAATTTTCTGCTGCAGGTTTGTGTTTTTGGAAGGTTGACTTTGTGAAAGCAGAGGTCTTGTCTACCTTGTTCGCTGTCATACCTCCAGCATCCAGAACAGCTCTCTTGCCATATAGTAGGGACTTAAGAAATAATTGGGGAAAGAAGAGAAAAAGGGAGGGCTCTGCTTTTCATGCAAGTAAACCTGACACTTACTTGCTCCCTTATGGGTTACCAAAGGCCCCCTCAGGTTCTGTGTTAGCAATCAAAGATACCAAAAAGGTGAGATGCCACAGTCTTTGCCCCCAAATAAGTGATCGTCTAGTGGAGAGAGAGGGAGGGAGAGACAGAGAGAAACATACCAGGTGGTAAGTGCTCCTCCAAAGAGTCATGGTAAAGATAGAGTGGGCCAAAGGGAGCAGGGAGCATCTCATCTGCCCTGAGGAAGAGTGGGCGGCAGAAAACATCTCAATCCTGAGCAGAATTCTAATAAACTCAACGAGGCTTTGTAGGCTTGAGAACGTTTTAATCTCTATAGTCCTAAAACGGACTGTGGGTATATTGAGTCAACTATGGAAGACGGCGAGTCATTGCATTTTAGCCATTGTCTATTCAGGGTCATTTTGCTACTGAAAGTTATTTTGCCTTGGTGCCCACTGGACTTTGGTTTCATTCTGGGAATGCAAAGGCTACAGTGAGTCTGTCATGCGGCAGCGTCTCATAGAATTGTGGCTTTATAAGCGCAGTCTAAATGACACAGACCAAAGGCCCATTGTCTGGTCCAGGCCTGCACCACACACTGGGAGTAACAGCTTTGTTAAGCATGATGGGTTAGGCCCAGTCTTTGTTCTTTTCTGAGCACTTTCTCGTTCCAATGACAAGGATTAATGATACAACCACTGTAAAGTGGTCTTTGCATTTTATAAAAGCCTTTAGCAATAAAAGTGTGTGTTTCCCCATCAACACAGCAAATTTCCTGAAGAGGGTGGATAAACTTGACAACAGAAAGAGCATCAGTTGTTTGAGAAAAAGTTCTGGCTGGCTAAGCTTATTTACACATAGGAAAAGGATGTGTGGGGTGGGGGGTGGATATGCTGATGAACTCTTTAACAAGAAAATCCAGGGTCTGAGGAAAAAAGAAGATCCTGATTGGACTTCTGCTTCTTGATTTCCTTACACAGGTACTGAGCCCAGCACAGATCAAATCAATTTGCCAGGCGATTCTGGACTCTGGGAAGCAGTACGCCATGAAAAAAAGGAAGCCATTCCCTCTGATGTACTCTTACTATGGAACTGAATACTTGGGTGAGTGAAGGTGTTGTTGGCAAAGTCCTGTAGGAAGAAGGGAGTCCCTGATACCCTCACTGACTACAAACTAGATTTTTTTTGGGGGGGGGCATAGGTCATTCCTCTTCATTTCACTAGAAACACTTTAAAATGCCACTTGAATCTCGCGGTCCGGGAGTTCGAGCCCCGCGTCAGGCTCTGGGCTGATGGCTCAGAGCCTGGAGCCTGTTTCCGATTCTGTGTCTCCCTCTCTCTCTGCCCCTCCCCCGTTCATGCTCTGTCTCTCTCTGTCCCAAAAATAAATAAACGTTGAAAAAAAAATTTTAAATGCCACTTGAAAACAAATACTGATAGATACTACAAATCACAATTGAATGTTTTCATAGCTTGACAGAAGGGCAGCTATTGTAATGATTACTTTTACTAAAGACTAAAATCTTTATTCTAGATCGTGAGTTCATTGGCTGAATTTCACTGAAAGTTTGTGAACAGTTTATACACTCATTGCCAATAGTGCCAATGCACAGGGAAACACAATGAATCCAGTAACAGTTTCAAGTGTTTAATGCTAGTGGGTTACTAACAGACTGCTTACTGAATCACAACGGCCCCTTTTGAGCTAGAAGGCATGTAAAGTGAAAATTACTTACTCCCCTTTTGAATCTTTCAGTGGCTCCCTGAAAGAGAGTCCTGAGCATGACTCGCAAGGCCATTTGTAGGTTCCTGTTCCCTTCTCCAAACTCAGGCTTTATCTCCCTCCCTTTTCTGGGTCTGTGCAGCGTAATCTCCTCCAAGCCAAGTGTTCTCATATCTTCAGAATCTCTGTGCCTCTTCCTTTTGCCTAGAAGGCCCAGCCTCCTCCGACCCCTTCAATTCTCTGTAATACTTCTACACAGACTTCAAGACTGATCAGACATCACCAGAGCTATTGAGAAACTTGGTGCTTTTGGAAAATGGGTCTATTGAATCCTCTCTGGAAAAACAGTCACATGTTTCAGGTTTTGCCCTGAAGCAAAATTGGCCTGCCAAGTGTGGTCACCCTGCCACACTTATATTGGAGCCCTTATCACATCACACTCTATTTAGTGGCTTACCTGTCCGACCGCCTCAGCCGGCTTTGTGCACCTTCAGGATGTGGACTTTTGCTTACTTATCCTTGTGATCCCTGGTCGTCTACCGAGAACCTGTGCCTAATGAGGGTAACCAAATGAATGAGTGAATAGCTGATGAACAACTTCAGCAATGAGCATATGGACTGGGAGTTCTCTGAGAGACTTCTCAAAGAACCTTTAAGTTCCTGACTGAGTTTCTCTAGAATCAGACCTTGAGACAAGGATTTGGGTATAAATGGCTTGACCCTAGAAAGTGTTGATAGAGGAATGAGGAAGCGAGAGTACAGAAAAAGGTTAATAGAGGATGTAATAGTGAGCAACTGTGGATAACTCAGGCTTGGTCCCACTGGGGTCCCGGAAGGCTGTATAGAATGTGCCTCAGAATTATCCCACCTAAATGATGAGGAAACTGGAGTATTCATCCACCAACTCCCTGCTTCATGGGTTGAGGGGCTGCTCCCAGACCTGCTAATTCCCTAGGACTTCCACCCTGCTCCTGTGGGCTGGGCATACCCCTGTGGCCAGAGAAAGCCTCAGGCAGAATTATAAATGCTTCAGATGGAAGGTGAGGAGGAGGATAGGTGCACCAGAATGGCGAGTGTACACGAGGTGATGGGCAGGACACTGACAGTGTCTGCTAGAGTTCCTTAATAGAACTATTCTTTCCATTTTTTCATCTTTTTAGAGAAATTAACATTCTAGACATTTACATGTATAGCACAAACCAGATGGCTATCTGATGCATAAATATTTTCCTGAAAAGTAAGCTTTTTTTTCCCTAACAATTTAAAAGCCATTGAAAGAAAGGCACCTTCAAGTATTACAACTGAATTTTAAGAAGAATCATCTTTGACGGGATAAAACTGTAAGGCCTTTTTTGGGCAGTCAAGAGTTCCGAGGGCCTGAGTGCAGAGAGAAAGCTTCACAGTTACAGAGTTGAGTTTAAAGAACAAGCCCTCCAAATATATTGAACCCAGCACCTCCCACCAACCAGCCTTCTACTCATTAGGAATGAGTGAAAACCCCTGCAGGGCTGGGCTGACTTTTACCTTTGTTGAGCTAGCTCCTTCTCTGAAAGCAGGCTCAGGCCTTTGCTAGTACAGTACCCTATGCTGGAACTCCTAGGAATTTTTCAAGACTTGCTCAGATGACACTACCTGTGTAGACAGAACCTCAAGTGCCCCCTCAGATCCTCCCATGGTTCTCTGTTAGCTCCTGGTACACATGTCTCATAACAGCATTTATCACTTCATATTCTATTTGTCTATTTATGAGTCTGGCTTTCTCACTGTACCATATGGGGAGGTCTTCAAGAATCAGACCAGGTCACATGCATCTGTGTACCCCCAGGGTTTAGACAGTGCCCGATATACAGTGCTAAATGTGAAGGATTAAGTAAATTAATACCCGTTATTAGTGTTTAACTTTACAGAAGAAGGGATTTAGTCTGTTTTGTTCATTCATTTATCTTCAACACCGAGAACAGTATCTGGTACGTATTAGGTGCTTAATTCTGATGTGTTGAGTGAATGAATGAATGTTTAGGTACCTAGAACAAATTATTTTTAAGCACTGTAGGAGGATTTTCATAAAAGCTATTGGTATGTTAATTACAAAGTTTAAATTTTTTTAATGTTTATTTGTTTCTGAGAGAGAGAAAGACAGAATGCAAGCAGGGGAGGGGCAGAGAGAGACACACACAGAGGATCTGAGGCAGGCTCCAGGCTCCGAGCTGTCGGCACAGAGCCTGACGCAGAGCTCGAACTCAGGAACCGTGAGATCATGATCTGAGCCGAAGTAGGACGCCTAACTGACTAAGCCACCCAGGTGCCCCACCTTTCTTTAAAAAATTTTTTAAATTACATTTTATTTTTTTATGTTAATTGAAAAGTTTAAAAAAATCTTTTCTCTATAATGGGTTGTCACTAACTATTTTTCTACAAAGGGATAGACAATAAAGATTTTAGGCTTTGTGGGCTATATGTCTCTGTCACAAACACAGCTCTGCCGCTGTAGCACAAAAGGAGCCATAGATAACACACAAATGAATGAACGTGGCTCTATTTCAATAAATCTTTATTTACAAAAACAGGCAGTGAGTCAGATGTGGCCTGCAGGCTGTAGTGTGCTGATCCCTGTTCTAACATATGCTCCCCAGAAGCCTAGTTCTTAGGAGCTTTACTATTATATGACTGTGTGTGCTTTCACATAATATTGCCATTCATTTTTTGATACTCTGTCCTTTCACTAAACAAAATGGGCTCTCTTCCCAATTGTGTGAATTAATTATGCTTTGTGTGTTGATATAGGAGCGGCTCATGGCCTGTCGTCCATTCTCCAGATGCTTCTTTCTTACCACGAGCACCTCAAGCCCTCAGATCAGGAGCTGGTATGGCAGAGTGTGGACTTCCTCATGGAGCAGGAGCAGAACTGCAACTGGCCACCTGAGCTTGGCGAGGCCATCGAGAGGGAGAATGAGCTGGTGCACTGGTGCCATGGCGCCCCAGGTCTCACCCACGCTATTACCTGAAAACATTGCCTTTCACTGGGCTTAGCCAAAGAGAGGTGTTTTTCTCTGAGAAGTGATGGTATTTCTCATCTATGCGATGACTACATGAGATTGAAAGGTCAAGATGAAACTTGTCAAAGCTAAAAAAGTCTTGATCCGTAAAGGATCTCCAGGACTGATCGTGTAGTTTTAAAAATACATGATCAGTGTCTATTTGTATATAAATTAAACTAGCACTGTCCAATAAAATATAAGATGAGCCACATATGAAATTAAATTTTTAGTAGCCTCATTAAAATGTAAAAAGACACAGGTGAAACGAATCTCAGTAAGATATTTTATAACCCAACATACCCCAAGTATTATTTCAACATGCAAACAATTTAAAAATTAAGCTGTTTTATACCTTTTTCATACGAAAGTCTTGGAAACCCAGTGCATATCTTATACTGATACCCCATCGCAATTCTGACTAGCCACATAGAAAGTACTTAATAGGTACATTGGACAGTGTGGATCTGGAAGCTGCTAGTTGAAAATGTGGTCCCTGGACCAGTGGCATGGGCAACATGGAGCTGGTTAGAAATGCAGAGCTTCAGGCCCCACCCCAGACCCACTGAATCAGAATCTGCACGTTCACGAGATCCCTGCGTAATCTATATGTGCATTAAAGTTTGAGATGCACCATTCTATAATTCTTCAAATGAGGATTTTCATCATTACCTCATAAAAAGTCTAGAGAACTGAGAAGCCATTTGCAGTGAACTCTCTGGAATTGAGCCTAGAAACTTATCAGACTCCATCTTTTCTTTCTCTTTTTTTAAAAAAATCCCATTACACTGTTAGGCCTTCTGAGAAGGGGCAGTTTGAAATAAGTTAAATTCAAATAAATCAATTAATTTCAGTCGAGTGGCCAGGGGAGAGATTTAAAATAGCAAAATAACACAAAAAGTTTGGATTAGGAACAGATTTAATTTTCAAGGCTATGCTTCAATGCTGTGAGCACAACTGTAGAATATATTAGATTTCTCTGTAGTTTGTTACCTGATTTTTATTACTTCCTTTCCCCTCCTTCTCTAATTAATGTTCTTTAATCCCACTGTAATTCGGTTTTTTTCTTTGGTCCTGTCTCAGTTCAATAATAACATAAGTTTTGGCTCATTGGCCAGATTTTCTCTGCCGGCCGCATTTACCTAAGGAAGGGACTTCAAAGGCTCCTGTGTGTGCTTGTACCAGCGCCAGGCATTGTGCATTATGTCCAAGCTAATTCCCGCTGGTGGTAATTTGAGTCCATTTCTTCTTGCTTTGAACTTTTTGGAGAAAAACACGGTTGTTGACCATTCTGGAAATGCTCTCTCTTCATGTTACGCTCAGCACTCCACTTCCCATTTCCCGTGAATCATTTTGAGTGATGGTTTCTGGATATCCGCCAAGCACCCCCAGAATCCTTGAATTTCGGAGGTGTCCCATGTTAAATATAGAATATTTTAAAGGGACTCAGTGTGCTGGTGAGAGCCCTATGAAGCATGGGAAGATAATCCATTAAAACAAGTGACTGGGTCAGTTCATTGATGTGGGTGTCTTACAGGGCACTTATTTCGTCCTCTTTATATGCCACATGCCTTCTGTCTTTGTAAATCCTGTGCTGTAACAGTATAGCGTAGGATTCATCACCTTGGGGACTTTATTTGTCCTCATATATCATTCACGTTCAGTGTCTTGGTAAGATTAAATATAGGCTGCAGAGCAAAATCATTTAACCCACGTTTTCACTGGGCTGCCCCAAATAAACCAAGTCACAAATGAATAAAGAACCAATTGGGGCCCGTTATTTATGCCAACCTGCACTCCCAATCAAGGGTATTAGTCTTCCTCTTATGAAATGTGCCCAAAACAGCATAAGAATGATTATAAATCTGATAAGTACAGGTTAAAAACCATCAAGATTTTTCTGAATTCAGCAACAGTAAGCTCTCCCCAAAATTCTAAAACAGATGACTTAGAAAAATAATTTTCACTTGTTCGAGGAAAATATTTTTGAGGCTAGATTTATGAACAGCACAGATGGTTTGGGGCAGCAGACTGATTCTGTGATTAAAAACCTGCCAGAGATAATCCAAATGTGGAATTTCATCAGTGATACCTTATCTCCCCCTATAATTGTTTCCTATTGACTGTCCTTCACCCCACCTCTACAGGTGACAGACAGCCTTAGTTACCATGTATGCGGTGTGGAAGTAGTTCTTGACTCGAAGTGAATAACCTTGGGTTCTAATTGTAGCTCCACCACTAACCACTAAATGACCTTGAGAAAATGCTTTGTGCCTTTTGTGCCTCTGTTTCTTCATCTGTGAAATGAGTGTGTTGAGATTCCTATGACCTCTTCATAGCCTTAATGATTCTGAAATGCAGGATGAGAGTCATTTACAAAATCATTAAAATAAATGCTGTGCCTAAAATAAACTCTGGATTGCATTATGTTATGTCACTACTGTGGTGACACTGACAGTGCATTTCCTTTACTCTGTGTGAAACACAGGTGTGGCTCTTTTTTAACATCATTTCACAAGGGCTCCTGAGTATGTGACCTTGAATGGAGAACAAGGGCTTGTGCAGTGCAAGCGTGTTTGGTCACTAAACCTTGTCGTGCACTGTATAATGCACACCTCTGTGCAATTACGGACTGCACAGCGGACTTGGGTGGTGATTCTCCAATGTGTTGAAACTATGCATGCCAAGTCGAGCTGTCACAGGGCTCTGCTAGATTGCATGCTTGCACAGGTTTGGCTTCTCAAGCCATATTTCTTAAGTAATGATTTCTTCCCCCCCCCCCCCACCTTGTGTTTGGTAAACACATAATCGTCGCTTACTTAGGTTTCTTATCAGTGCTCTGGCGACAAAATGACACGGTTCCTATCAAAAGCAAAGAAACCCAACATCCTTCCTTTTAGATTAAGCAGCCTTATTTTGGATTTCAATGGGATCAGGTTAGAATATGTTTAGAAGTCTTCTAAGGTCCCTTCCATGTACCATTCTGTGATCCAGGCTGCAGGAAGAGGCCCTTTGTCTCTTGCCAGAACCATAGAATCAATGGCTATTAAGCTGCCTTGGGCTAATACATCCGTTGGACCGTATCAGCCCTTCTTGTTTCCACACCTCATTTCCGCTTCAGGGTTGGCCTGTACCGGGGTGGGAAATGAGACGTTCTAAGGTCAGCAGACATTTGTGGAGCCCCTGCCATGTCAAATGCCATGCCACAGACTAGGGGTTTGCACTATCCTAGGGGAGCCAGGCATATAAACAGGTAATTTTAATATGATATAGTGTAAGTGCTAAGATTTGTATAGGGAATGATGGGAACTCAGGAGAGGGATTCCTGGTGCCCCTCCAGGTTTAGGGAAGGCTTCCAGGAGGCAGTGATGCCTGAGGTAAGTTGGCCAAGCCAGGAAAGTTGGGAAGTGTGTTCCAAGAAGAGTCATTCAGAGGCTTGGAACCACATAGTGAAGGAAGGGGAACTGTGGGTGGTTTGGTTTTACTGAAGTGAAGAGCTTCAAGTAGGTAATGGAGGAGAAGAGGAAGAACAGAGTCACAAAGCTCAGTCACAAAGGGCTTTCTGTGTCTCACCTGGATACCAGCTTCACCTGGTCCTGAGGGGAAGCTGAGAAGCACAGATTACACCACAGAGTTGGTCCATCTTGAGGCAGGAGAGCTGACCTTTGGTATCCCTGGGTCAGCCAGTCATTGGCTGAAATCTGCGGGGCTGGTGGGCATATAGCATAGCCTCCCATTTGACTGAGGGCAAATCTCCCAGGAAGAGGGCAGCTGTGAGCTTTATTAGTGGCCAACTCCTAGCAACTGGGAGATGGGGCGCATGCCAGTAAGGTCAAGGGGATCCAGCAGAACACCCAGGGCTTTCAGTTCACCTGGCTAATACCTCCTCATCTTTGGTAGTCAGGCTAGATTGTGTCCCTCCCCCTAGTGGGCCTTTCCTGCCTCTAGGTGTGGGTTAGGAACCTCCCTGTGTGCTTCCCCTCACATAACCTAACAGATGCCTCCAGTTAGGTTATAAATACTATGAAGGCAGGGGCTATTTAAAACCTGGGACACCTACTACTGTACCTGGCATATGGTAGCTACTCAGTATCTTAACAGCCACCAAGTCCTGTGAGCCTTTCATTATTTAGCCTCTTTGCCATCTTTCTGCCAACATGATCAGCTCATAGCTACCCCATTGTACTTCTGGAGGTCTCTCGACACCACTGTGGGACATTTTGTCTGTAATGCTAATCCTGTCATTAAAAATAAAAACCGGGGTGCCTGGGTGGCGCAGTCGGTTAAGCGTCCGACTTCAGCCAGGTCACAATCTCGCGGTCTGTGAGTTCAAGCCCCGCGTCAGGCTCTGGGCTGATGGCTCAGAGCCTGGAGCCTGTTTCCGATTCTGTGTCTCCCTCTCTCTCTGCCCCTCCCCCGTTCATGCTCTGTCTTTCTGTGTCCCAAAAATAAATAAACGTTAAAAAAAAAAAATAAAAACCAACCAATCCCCAACAAAACACTGCACCACTGGTCTTCATGTGGGTTTTTTGTCCTGGCTCCAAACCTTTGCCTTGTTGATCTTGATGCCTAGAATGCTCTAACTCATGTTGGGCCTGGAGTTGCCTATGCATCCTACAAAGTCCTGAAGAAAACCCTACTTCTTTTTTTTTTTTTTTTTTTTTTTTTAGTTTTATTATTTAGAGAGAGAGAGAGAGAGAGCACAAGCAGGGTAGGGGCAGAGAGAGAGGAGAGAGAGAATCCCAAGCAGGCTCCGTGCTGTCAGCGTGGAGCCAGACTCAGGACTTGAAGTCACGAACCATGAGATCATGACCTGAGCTGGAATCAAGAGTCAGATGCTTAACTGACTGAGCCACCCAGGTGCCCTGAAAACCCGACTTTTTGGCCTCACACAACTGTCTCCCTCAGGGAACTTCTATTTTTCTGATCCCAGTAGTGTTATTAACAGCATCATTCATTTTATGCTCCAACAGCATCATGAACTACATGTCCTATTATGTGTCAGTCACATGTACAAATTTTTCTCTCCCTTTCTAGACAGTGCCTTCCTGAAGGTCAGGAATCTTGTTTACCATTTATTTTATATTACCCAGGGCCAGGACTGGCTACATAATTTGGAGGGCCCAGTACAAAGTGAAAATGCAGCCAACTTTTAAAAAATGATTATTCATTTCAAGGTGGTAACATGCCCATGAAGCAAGCCTTGCCTGGGGCTGTATATACAGTAATCAATGAGCACTTACAAATGAATGGATACAAAAAATGAATAAATGTATAAATAAGTTCAGTTCTTTCAAAATCATCTTTCAGCTGGTGGGAGACACTTTGTTCCTAGAACTGAAGAAAGACAATGCTATAGGTGACCATTGTCAGTGATTGACTGGAAAGCCTTGGCTGAGGAGAGCCTGTTGTTATATGCTAAACATAGGAAGTGTTGAAGGATAATTTCTAAAAAGAGATTGAAATCATGACTCATACAAATATAAAATAAACATATATCAATGATTTTATTTAGCTCATTAATTAATGAGGGAACCAGAAAGGTGTTACAGTTGTTTTCAAAGGAAAATCCAAGGAGCAGATGTTACTTCTGCCTATTAGGAATGCTGACATGAATTTGCTTATTAGATGCAAAGCTGGCTGCTTCTGAGGGAAGTCAATCCAACCTCTACCAGACAGAATGTGTTTTCTAGGAATAGGAATTATTTACATTGCTATCAGTTTCCTACAAGGTAATTTCTAACTCCACAGAGTTGTAAAATAGCCTAGTCAAAATGCAATGAAAAGCAGAGATAACCCTAGTTGAGATAGCTGCGAAATTCTAGTCTTTCTCACTTTATGTAGGAGAAAGGTAGAGGGCATTCAGGAGAGAGAGTGATCTTGCGTTACTAATCTCCTCTCTGAATATGAGCACCTGGAACTTGGGGGAAATCGTTTCTATTAATAGCTGTCTCTTCTCTTGTTTCTGTTCCTGCCCGTGTAATTGAGATTGCCTTTGTTGAGGAGTTTTGAAGGCAAGTGTCTTCCTTTGGAACAATTGAGTAGGGAAGGACTGGCTTCACAGCTGGAGTAGAAGTCTTAGCCAAGTCGTTTGGAATCATCATTGTTTCTGGAAGGACTCCCAGTTTTGTCTTAAGAAAAGGTGTATAGTTATAAGTACTTTAACATTACAAATTCTGAACCCCTGTGGGGGAACAGCAGACTGTATAAACACTTAGCCATTTCAAATAGCCAGCTTTACGTAATGCTTACCAGAGTATGCATCATTAAATATTAATCCATTTGTAAATTACGGATTTTATCACTCTATGTACTTGTTGCTCTTTCTCCAGGGGCCAATACCACAATACCATTCAAACAACTTAAACTAAATCTTACAGGTAAAATTCTAGAAGGTTCTATAGCATTGCTACTCAAAATGTGGTTCCTGGAAGGGCATTTGTTAGAAATGTGGTATCTCAGGCCCCTCACCTCAGACCTACCAGATTAGGATGGGTATTATGCACTGGTGATTTGTAAGCCTTTTATAGTTTGAGAAGTTCTGCTCAATAGCATCAAGCCCAAAAGTCACCTCTGATGTCTTTGATGTTTTCACAGGAATTGCCTACCTGTTTGCCAAAGCTTATCTCGTTTCCAAAAAACCACAGTACCTGGACACATGTATCCGGTGTGGGGAACTTACGTGGCAGAAGGGCCTGCTAAAGAAGGGGCCTGGCATTTGCCACGGTGTGGCTGGCAGTGCCTATGTCTTCTTGCTGCTATACCGGCTCACAGGAAACTCTAAATACATCTACCGAGCCCAAAGGTCAGCTTCTCTGCACATGTATTTTTTTTTCTAAATGACATGTATTTTTTTCTAAATGTTAATCTAATTCATGTTCTGAATAGGTAATAGGGTCACATAGTTTGAGAAGCAAAAAAAGAAATACATCGACTGTGCACTCCAGCAACTCGGTTCACTTCCCAGGTGACCATCAGTGTTACCAGTTTCTTAATGATCTTCTCAGAGATATTCTGTGTATATATATAAGCGAATAGGTGTACTATATATAGAGTTTTGTCTTTTTTTTATACCAGTGGTAGCACCTTGCTATCTTAGCGATTACCCTAAGTACATAAACGACTCTTCATTTTTATTGTTGCATAATATTACATCATATGATGAACCAGAATTTAGTCACTGGGTCCCATGGAGAGGGATATGTGGATTATTTCCAATCTTTTGCATTACAAATAATGCTATCATGAGTAACCTTGTGTTTATATCATTTTGCATGTGTATGGGTATATCTGAAAGCTAAAGCCCTAGAAGTGGAATCACTGGGCCAAAGGGTGTGTATATTTGTGATTGCTTTTTTATTGCGGTAAGAACATTTCACATGACATCTATCCTCTTAGCATATTTTTAAGTATATGATACCATATTGTTAGCTATTGGCACAGCATTGCAGAACAGATCTCTAGAACTCATTCACCTTGCATAGCTGAAACATTATGCCCATTGAACAATAATTTTCCACTTTCCCTCTGCCCCCAGCTCCTGGCAACCACCATTCTATGCTTCTATGAGTTTGGCTATTTTAGATACCTCATATAAGTGTCATCATGCAGTATTTGTTTTTTTGTTTTTTGTTTTTGTAACTGGCTTATTTCACTTAGCCTAATGTCCTCATTTATCATTTAGAACGGTGTCTGACACATAACTGCAATGTAAGTGTTTGCTGTTATTATTACTAAGAATTAGAGTTCTATCATTCCAGATATTTCTCTATGCACAAATGCATGTTTGTATACCTGTGGATATCTACCTATCTACCTATCTATATATGTATATATATATGATATATCTATCTATATATGTATATATTAATAATATCCTACTATTACGTATGTATAATAATACTATACATACTGTTCATAGATTATAATTTTAAATGAACAATTTTTAAGGGATATCCTTTGTTTTGGTTTGTATAGATCTATATCTATCTCATTGTTTAAATGACTATATAGTTATTCATTAAAGATGTACCATGATTAATTTAACCAGTCTTTAAGTAATGGACACTTGGTACCTGTGCAATCTTTACTAATAGCAGACAAAATTGTCCCACGTATCTAGTGCATACATAGCTATGCACTTGTGCAAGCATTTCTTGTCAGAAAAATTTAAAAATTGAAGTCATTAGACTCATAGGTCTCTCTAGCCTGTTTTTTTTGTCTTTTGCCCATTTTTTCTATTGTGATGCTTATATTGAGAATTGTAACTCTGTTACAATATATGCTGTAAATATTTTCCTACTTTGCCATTTGTCTTTCTACTTAGCTCATGATCTTTGGCCAGACCAAAATTTTAAATATTTTTCTTGTCAAACTTTCAAGATTTCTGGATTTTGTGTTAAAAAGACCTTTGCCACTCCAAGATTACAATAATATTAATTTACATTGACTTTTAGTACCTTTGTGATTTTAACTTTTAAAAAATAAATGTATACCTCCTTCACCCATTTCTCCGACCCATTTAAAAGTTATCTTAACTTTCAAATCTTTGATTAATCTACAACTTACTTTTTTTTAATGGTGTTATCTGGGTATCTATCTTTGTGTTTTTTAATGAAAAAACAAAACTTTCCATTAATATCTGTTGACCAATTACCTGAATGATTTGAAATGCCAATTTTATCGTAAACAAATTTATATAAACAAAAATTTATATAAATGTTTGTTTCTGGACTTGCCATATTTTATTATTCATTTGTTTCTAGTTTTTCTTAGCTATTTTCTCTCATTTTCTCTTCCAATTGTATTTTAGAATGAATTTTCAAATTTCAAAAACTCCTGTGTCAATTTGACTGGAATTTCAATAAATTTATAGTTTATTCAGTGAGAATTAACATCTTTAGAATGTTGTTTTTCTATCCAGGAATATGGTATGTTTTCCCTTTATTTAAGTTTTCAGAAATATAATTTGGTAAAGCTTTGATCTTATGAAGAAGGTCTTGCATGTTTCTTGTTAATTTTTATTCCTAGATATTTTCTGTTTCCAGGTTTGTGAGTAAAATCTTTTCCTGCATTATATTTTCAGGTCATTTATTACTGCTATTTATGAAAGCTTTTTAAAATATGCATATTATTGCAGTTTAGCAATCTAAGATAGACTTCTTGCCTATAAATCTACATGTATCTTATAAACATCTTGGTTTTGATAGATAAAATGATATATCTGGCCACCTTTCTGAACTCCATTACTATTTCTATGAGATTTTCATTAGAGTCCATTGGGTTTTCTAAACAGACACACATATTTGCAAGTAATTATAATTTTGTTACTTCCTTCCTCATTTGTATACTCCCCCTCCCACCTTTTTCTATTGCCTGGGTCAGAATCTCTATAACAGTGTTCATTAATAAGAGTGATAGTAATGCTGATTTTATTAGGAATGCTTCTGTGTTTCACCCTGACGTTCGAAATTTATCCTTAAGATGTTCATGTCAGATCATGACACTCCTCTGTTCAGGATAATCCAGTGGCTTCTCATATGCCTTAGAGTAAAAGCCAAAGTGTGTCCTCTGAACGAACGGCATTATAGGATCTCGCCTCCCATTACCTCTGTGACTTTATCCTCTACTCTTTTCTTTCTGGTTCTTTCCACGGTGGCTTCCTTGTGATTCTTTTAACATACCAGGTGCAACCTACCTTGTGGTCTTCGAAGTGTCAGTTCCCTCCACCTGTAATGCTCACTTTCTACATTTATCTCCCATCCCCCTCACTTCATTCAAACCTTCACTCTAAAGTCGTTTTCTCAGAAAGGTCTTCCCAAGCCAACTTACTTAATATTCAGTGTTAAAAAACATGATATATTGGGGCGCCTGGGTGGCTCAGTTGGTTAAGCGTCCAGCTCTTGATCTCGGCTCAGGTCATGTTCTCATGGTTCATGAGTTCAAGCCCCACATTGGGCGCTGACGGTGCAGAGCCTGTTTGGAATTCCGTCTCTCCCTCTCTCTGCCCCTTCCCCACTTGCTCTCTATCTCTCTCTGAAAATAAATAAATAAACTGTTAAAAAAACCCATAAAATATCCTCTATGATATTTGCCTGTATGCACTGAGGGAAAAATACTAACGTATGTCAGTCCTCCATTTGAAGCTTCATTGTTCAGGAATTCTGTTAACATATTTTGATTCATGGCTGCCTAATCTGTTTGGTTGCAGCCTGACCCTTTATTTCCTAAATGTAGAAAAAGAAAGTGATTTGGGACTCTGTCTAGACTAATGCAATATCACCTTTGGGATAGATTTCATCAGAGATTGTCATGCCCTAGAAAGCCTATTAAAAAGGGCCAGAATGGGGCATCAGGGTGGCTAAGTTGGTTAAGCATCCAACTCTTGATTTCGGCTTAGGTCATGATCTCAGGGTTGTGGGATCAAGGCTCGTGTCATGCTCCACGCTGAGTGTGGAGCCTGCTTAAGATTCTCTTTCTCCTCCTGCCTCTCTCCCCTGCTTGTGTTCTCTATCCCTCCCTGAAATAATAATAAATAATAATACTAATAATAATAGGGGCCAGAAGAACCCCTCTATTTTTCTGGTAGACCAGTCCCAGCTTACAGAGTCTTAGTTATAAGGTTCTGGGGTCCAGGGCCCTTCAGACAGCTTCCATTTCTCACTTATAGGTAGAGCCTGAAAATGTGCAGGTAATATCTGAATATTTGGGGGTCACTGCATTTAATGCTTTAGTGTACTGAAATTTCCACGTCATTATAATTCAAAGTTAAATATGTCATGGCCCAAATTGGGGAAACTTGCCTAATTTTGGCAGTTCCTAAAACAGTAATGTCAAACAATATGTACCTTTCTTTAATAAACATTACTTGGTCATCAGTTGAATTTTATAGTTGCAAAAAAATAGTTGATAATGATTTCAGATTTTTCTATCATTATTTAATTATTCAGGTTTTCTACCTCTTCTTGAATTAATTTTGGTAGTGAAGAGATCTCTATGAAAATACTTAGTTCATACGGATTTTCAAATGTTTTATGTAAAGCTTTAACAGTAGAGTTCCATGGTATTTTAAATTTCCCATATCTGTGATTATATGCCCTTTTGCATTCCTAATGCCTTTCCTTTCTGGTCAGACACCAGCGTTTTGTCTATGTTGTTCATCCTTTCAAGGAACTGAGTTTTGGTTTTGTTTATTGATTCTTTTTGTTTTTCTTTCACTGCTTATTTCATTACTTTCTGCTTTTATTTTGATTTTTCTAGTGTTCTTTTCCTTTATTTTCTACAGTCAAAAAGGTTAATTAGAATACCTTACACCTTTCTAATAATAGCAATAATAACAATAATAAAATCCTCACATGAATGAATTTTCCCGAGTTCAATTTTTGTCATAATCAATAGGTTTTGATATGTAATGTTCTCAGTGCCTATACTTCTTTTTAGTTCTGTAATTACCATTATGGCTTATATCTTCACAGAATTTTTTAGAAAAATGAATTTGTTATTTTGAATTTTGCATCAGTGTGTAGATTTTGAAACAGTTATTATCATTTTAATATGATAACGCATGATACCATTCAGAACACACTGAAACTGCTACTCTCATACATTTCTGGTACTCTTATAAATTGCTATAAGGCATTTAGGAATTATTTTGAAAAGCACAAAAATGTTTATCATATTATTTTTAGGTAAAAAAAATGTAGGAGACTAAATATTGTACCGACAATAATTTCAATAATAAATAAATCAAAGCTGAGGGGAAAAAAGGTCAGAAGGAGAAAGAGAAAAATTAAAGTATGGTGGAATGATAGTCTCTGTTTTATAAATATTCTGCTATGTTTATGTGAAGAACGATATATCGAATGCTTGTCATATGCTCGGAGCCTAATGTATGGTATCTTTAATCTTGGCCAAGAATCTTTTTTTTTTAGTTTATTTACTTATTTTTTTTAATATATGAAATTTATTGTCAAATTGGTTTCCATACAACACCCAGTTCTTGGCCAAGAATCTTACAGAATTCTGCAACTTCACCATTTTAAAGTCAGATTAAGAAATTTGCCAAAGGCCGTATAACATGAAATTATCAGGGTTGAGTATCTCAACCCCAAATGCTTCCTCTTTCTTAGTCTAGGGTTTGTGAATTTACTTGAGAAAGTATTATGTGTCGAACTGAAATGTCGCATTGTCTTCAACTCTGAATGTGTGTAGTAAGCCACAGGAGAATTAGCAGTGGCTGTGACTCTCACCAGTAGAATTCATAGATATTCTCACATCATATGACTCTTGTTGCAGATATTATGAAATATATTTGACTCTCGTTGCTACTTGGAAATGTCAGCAGCTATTAGACCTGCTACTAGATCTTGTTATTTAATGTGTTAATAAAGAACACATGTATTATTATTCCACAAATTTGCTTTAAAAACTTCTGCTAACTGTGCCTTAATCTAATGAATTTCCTTGGGGATCCTATGCATTTTATTTTCTGAATTTGAAGACTTTCTTCTGGAAGGAGTCCAGACTGCAAAATGATCCGTGGCACTGTAAAGGTTATGATTCCTTGAAGCTATACTTTGAAGTTTCATTGCATAATTACAAATTTTGAATTAACTCTTAAGAGGTGTCATTATTCTACTGTTTAAAATCTTGAACCCCATTTAAAAAGTACATACTCAGGAAAACAGTTGGTAGAAAAATTGTACCAAACAGAATTGCAATGTGTTTCTTGCTGATTTATTTTAAGCTGCTCTTGATAATTCCAAGAGCCCTAAAAAAGATCAAATAAGTAATTATGCTTTGCAGGGCCCCCCCTTACATAGTAGCAATAATCTAAATTTATGGCAGTTTCAGCTCTCAGGCCTTACCAACCCGTGAGTTCCAGCCTCTGAATCGGTGATTGTTTGTGTTGTTGACAGAAACCAATAGAGCAGGTCCCTAAAGAGATGACACAGGTCACAGCATTTTCAAAGCTGTAAACTACTAAAAATGTTACTCATTATAAATAATTTGGATAGGATTTGTGGCAAATACAGGTAGAAGAAAAAGGATCTTTCATGGAGAATCTAGAGGCCAGTGATTTAGTTTTAAGGCAGATGTCCTAAAAATAATCTATCTTGTAGCTGAGTTTGCTATTTGATGTCATGATTATAAAATGTTGCTTGCCTTTTCCCATTTATCTTACTCCTTTGTTTGCCCAAAGCACAGGTTGTATAAAACCTTGCCCATTTATTTTCACAGCCTCTGCTCTCTGTCACATATAAATGAAACCCAGCTCAGAAATGATATGCCTGCAGAAGCACAGCGTATTTACTCTTTTAAAGGAACAGTCATATATCAGCTTGCTTCTATTCAAGATAAATAAAAAATATGGCTATTTATCTGTCTCTTTTACTTTTCACTATTGGATGACAGAAGGAATGAAGTCCTCAGAAAATACCAAACTGCTCTGCTTTCCAAACTGTGACAATAGTTGCATTTGCTTGTCAAGATAATTTATTGTGAAACATACACAGTGATATAATGGATCCTCTTTAAAAAAACAAAAAACAAAAAACAAAAAAAAAGCTTTCTTGAAATATTATACAGTTCCAGAAAGAAAATGGTGCTAAAACTTTAACTTATCAGAGAGGAGGAAGAAGCAATCCAAAACTAATAATATGTTAAAAGTGTTCATATTTCTTCTTCTCTTAGGTTTGCTGAGTTTTTATTTACCGAGGAATTCAAGGCTGGTTCTCGGGTCCTTGAAAGTATATACAGCTTGTATGAAGGCTTCTCCGGGACGGTGTGCTTTCTGATCGATCTGCTGCAACCCAATCAGGCGGAGTTCCCTCTCTTCAGCGTCTTTGTCTAGAAGGCTCCATCTCCCACTGTGGCCCTGCAGAAGGTCCCTGAGATTTCCCAAGCCTACCCGAGGCAGTTTCCACATAAGCCACATTCAATGGTATCACAACCATGAGCCTTAACATTGCCGCCCGGAAGGAAGGGAGGGAGAGAGGGAGAAGGCAGGTGAAGGCAACATGATGCTAGACTTAAGGGAGAACGGTTTGAGAACCTGCAAAATAAAGACACCACAAGTCCTCTAAAAACTGTAGAGATTTAACATTTCAGGGAGTAGATGTGAAACCTGAGATCAGAGGAAAAAGGGAAAGAGAAATCATGGTTTTCAGTTATGGCATAGAAAACAAAACTGAAATGTGGACTAGGGTAATAAAATGGCAATACCTTTGCAATTGGAAAGAGAATTTGACCATTTATGGGTGCCTTCCACCCCTAAATTCAGAAATAAACACAACCGAAAGCTAAAATAATTGCCCAGCTGAAAATTGCTAGCTAGGAGGGATGAAATGTCAGGTTGCTGAAGGACAAAAAAGGAAACTCCTGGTTGTTCAATCCCTTTACTTGTTGAAATTCATGATTTTTACTGAATGGAGAAGTTTGCATATGAATCTCTATTTTTAATCACTACCCTGATCACTTTAAGGGAAACATATCATAACTTTTTTTAAGATTTTATTTTTAAATAATATCTACACCCAACACGGGGCTCAAACTCACAACCCCAAGATCAAGGGTCGCACACTCTTCCGACTGAGCCAGCCGGCCACCCTGAAATATATCATCACTTAGTTTAAATCTTGAAATTCGAAGTTTCTTTAGGCCTTGCATCTCTTTTCCTGGTTCCTTTTTCTTTCCTAAAGCTCAATTAGAATAGTAAAACTCATAGGCTAGCAAATACTGTGACAAGTGTTGCTGTCAAGTGTTTTTCTCAATTTGAAGCGTGGGCTGTGTATTGTCTATTGTTAATCAATATTAAAATGCTTATGTAATCCCTATGAAGCTATCAGCTGAATTGTAAAATACCCTCGTGGTAAAAATCACTCACTCGTCTCAAAGATCAGGGTAGCCACTACAGAGGTATGTCGTTTCTGCCTTTGAAGGAATACTGTGTCCCCTGGGACAGGCAGACCCTGGCTGAGGAAGGGACCTGGTGATGGTGAAAAGAACATTGCTAAAGTTTCTGCTATTAGATTAACACATGAGTAAACTCCCTGGCTAATCACCTTACTTTCCAAGACACAGGCTCCACTAGAAACTGTCTACAGTACCCACTGAGCCAAGTTGCCATATTAAATCCAACGCTCCTGTAAACACACAGAAGTTGTAAAACTACTTCAGGTAAATAGGGGTTTGCAGAACACTGTAGAAGCATTTGTCAGATGAGAACACACACTGACCCTTTCCTAATATTTGGCCACTGGCAATTTCATATATCAGAGGAGGGAATTGTGTACTGTATAAGATTTAAGAATTATTGAAATAGTCATTAAATATTTGCATATGTGATAGATGTAAAAAAATATATATATACATATTCTACATCTATCTCCATGTAAACCTAAACACTAAGTTCAGTTGTTCCTAACTTCTTGATTTATAAACTGAGAGGAGTTGGGGATATTCTGTTGCCTAAGAATATGTGTGTGTGTGTGTGTGTGTGTGTGTGTGTGTGTGTGTGCTGTGCGTGTGTGCTGTGCGTGTGTGCACGCTCATTTTTCTGGGAAGAGGTTCTCTAGCATTAATAAGATTCTCAAAGAATCTGTGGCTGAAGAAAGGTAGGAGGTACCTTTGTATATTTTAAGACTGAATGTTTACACTCAATCAGAACAAGGTTGGACAAAATGGTTCGAAAAGCATGCACCTTTTTTGTTTATTGTTTCCTTTTCATATCCTCAGATATAAATATATAAAATTGGCCTCAGTTGTTCATTTTTGAAGATACTCAGGTTGGAGCAGCACCACATAAATAACAGCTTTCAGATGACTCCCAAAGTTGGGTTCTAGAGGTTCTTTCCTGAATAGTCAAGGCCTCTCAGAAAGCCTTACGTCAAAATGCCTTGTATGGACTAGTCTCCTTTTGAAAGGATGGTGGTATTTGCTTTTCAGCATCTGTTTTTTTTAATGTTTATTTATTTTTGAGAGAGAGAGAGAGAGAGAGACAGAGACAGAGTGCAAGCAGGGGAGGGGCAGAGAGAGAGGGAGACACAGAATCTGAAGCAGGCTCCAGGCTCTGAGATGTCAGCACACAGCCTGACACGGGGCTCAAACTCACGAGCGGTGAGATCATGACTTGAGCCAAAGTCGGATGCCCAACCGACTGAGCCACCCAGGCGCCCCTCAGCATCTGGTTTTAAATTCATTTCCTTTGGCTGGAAGTAATAAGCATCCTATATACAGGGCTTAATGGAAAACATGCTTTTTTCATCATCCAATAACCCCTTGAGGTGATTTAGGCCATTGATCCAAAATCTAGAATCTGGGGATATAGCAATGAACAAAAGTACCCCTGGAAGGTACCTTCTGTTTCTGTTTGCTGACCCTTCTACTATTCATCCGTGAGACCTTAAACCTAAAGCACTCAGAAGTGATCATCTAGTTCAACATATCAGTTTCATTGCTAGTAACTTCAGAACAATTGGACCCATTCCTGCCCACCCCCCCTTTTAAGGTCTAGCAGGGTAACTATGACATTGTGCAGACCCTTATGAAATGACAACCCTTTCGGGTGTCGAATCCAAGCAAAGGCCATGTTCGAGTGTGTCTTTATGAATTGACACCTTGGTAATTTAGAAACAAGGGTAAGCTTGTTTAGCACTTAAACATGCTGAAAGTTTTCATTTTCCTGAAAGAGTAGAATTGTAGGTTTAGGAAGATCCTCTTCTATCTTGTTTTCCCAAGAAGTGGGGAAAAGACCTTTAAGTGTTGCTGTTGAAAGCATGACATGGCACTTCTTATTTAATTAACTAACTTATTCCCTTCTTTTTTATTTATTTTTTTTTAATTTTAAAAATTTATTTTATATATATATATATATAGAGAGAGAGAGAGAGAGAGCGCATGCGATGGGGCAGGGTGGTGGGGGGACGACAGGGGCAGAGGTGGGGAGAGAGAGAATCCCAAGCAGGCTCCACACTCAGCCCAGAACCTGATGCAGGGCTCCATCCCATGACCCTGGGATCATGACCTGAGCCAAAATCCAGAGTCTGACACTCAACCAACTGAACGACCCTGGTGCCCCCAATTTATTCCCTTCTAACCAGTAACACCCTTTTTTGAATAAGTGCTTAGGCAGGTTGCCTCGTGAAGGCTACAGGGGCATTTTCACCACCACTAATGTAACTTTCATATTAGTCATTATATGTGGCATGGACAATTGTAAACCCAGAAGGTAACAGTGGAAATATTTGAGGATAGATTGAAAGAATCTCTCAGCAATGGGGAGACTGCATTATACTTTAAGAGTAGGAAGTTTTGAAAAATATTACAACTCTGTGTATTTTGTTTCATCAACACAATTACGTACCTTCTCTTCCACACATACCCCCAAATAGATATTTTGCCCAATCCCATTTCAGTCATCAGTTTTTACTTTTGTGCTCTGTTTATAACCTAATAACTGAGGTTTGACAAACAGGTTTTTCAGCATTTACACCCCTGTGATTCTTCAGGTAACTGACTGCACTATTAAGATAATAGTATTAACTTTCTGATAATTCGAGAAACAGTCATTTTCTTGGTCTGTGTTAAATTGGAAACTCTTTCATGGCAATTTATAACCTTAACTTTCTTTGACACACTAAGATTGTAATCAAGGTAGTACTCAAATTGTTTCAATTTCTGTAGAGAGCAAATCTCAATAATTTCAATGCAACCAATGTAAGCTTGTGATTTATAACCATGTTAAGGAAACGAATAAAAGGAAAAACATTAGTAATGCAAAGAGACCTCTCCACCTCACAGGATTCTCATGAGAGGTGTCGGTGATAAAACGAATATCAGAGAGTTTTGTAATAGGCAGTTAATTTGTATATTTTAAAGGGAAGCTGTATTTTCAGTACCTACTATGTGCATAGAAAATTGTGCTCAATTTTGACTTCAAGTAAGCATGTCAGCCACATGGAATCTCCCCATGGATGCAGTGCTTGGGGTCTGGATCACATGATGGGTAAAAATGAAGTGCATGTTTTTTATATTCTAGAACCAATCCTGACTATACTATTCGTGCCTCAGTAGGTTCTGGTTCACTGGGGCTTAGTAAATAGGAATAGGCTGGTTTAGCTCCGGAGCTCCTTTTAATGCAAATATTTATTTTGCTTGCTGGAAGCAAAGGATTACAGTGCCAGAAAGGAGCTGACAGGCTAACTCAGCAGAGCAAAAGTGAACTGGAAAATAAAGTATTTTTGGTGGAGTTTGGTCTGCAGTGTAATTCAGGACTCAGAACTGTGCAGCATATAGCGATAGAAATATACTCTCAATTACATATAAGGCCTGCCTTTGGGGATCTGGGTTATTTATTCAACACAGTCCTGGATTAATAGCTAAATGACCAGCCTCAGATTCGCCAAGCCCGTGTTATCTTGGCATAAACTTGGCAAGGAAAGCAAATGATAGGGCAGCCTAGGGGTGGGTGGGGAAGGCTTGCTGGAGCTGGGCATCTCAGTGTGAGTTGTGGACGTACTTTTAATGCTAAGAACCAGTCATCTTACTGGTTCTATTGCTGCTGGGTTACTGGTGGGTTCATCTTACTGGTGGGCTCTATCGCTTCCTGGGACCTCTACACACCCCCACCTCGATCTTGATTCAGCAACTTCTTGTTCTCCCTTTGGTCTTTAAATAGTACATTCTGATGTTTATTTTTTCCTGTGTGTGCTTAATCATGTGACCTCCTTTTGCCTGAGAGGGCAGGCTTTCTCCTTATCTCTTCCATCCATGTCAGTCAGTTCGTAGTTAAAAGCTCCAGGCTGAATAAAGCTGGACTCCCCTCTGGACAGAAGGGGAGGCTTCTGACCTTGAGGTCAGCCACAGCAAGAGTTGGGCCCACTGTGCAGTCAGGTCACAGGTCCAGGACGGCTCACCCTAAGTGCAGCTGTGCAGGAGAATAGAACGGCAGCCGCATTTATCCTGCTTCTCCTCCATAAAGAAGCCTGGTCATTTTATTTGTACTGTTGTGAAAAATGCCATAGTTGATGCTACATTAAGTATCTGGGCCTCCTGCATTATCCTAAATCTCATGGCAGGAGGGCGGCCCTCTCTCCTGTTTCTTTAATAGAAAGTACTACTGAATTGAGTGGATAATGTCTTTAGGGTTAAAAAATAATTTTAAAAAATTAAAAAAAAATTTTTTTAATTTGCTTCAAATACTGAACCTTGTCATTTCCACCTAGATTAGACTCTTCCACAAACGGCAAAGTCCCTTATCTGCAGAAATTCCTGCATCTTCCTTTGCCTTTGTACCTGTTACTTAACACCTCTGAACTGAATTTGGAAAATCACTTAAAATGAAAACCAAATCCTAGTTTTGTTCTTTGGAGGGGTTTGTCGGTGAATAGTATGGTCAAAAGAGCAGACTATCCTTTCTTTTGTTGTCTTTCTTCTCCCCGTACAGTATTGAGGAAGAAGGGAGAGAGGAAGAAAAGATACAGGAGGCGAGGCTTGACTGTCAAGGACTGTGAAAACCCGGTTTACAAGCCCTTCCTGTTTGTTTCCTCTTTGGTTTTTCTTAGTTGTACGTGGGTGTGGGTGTAGGTGTGTGTGTATGTGTGTGTGAGAGAGGTGGGGGGAGGGGGACGAGAGGGAGACTGACTTAGGGAGAGTCAGTATCACATATGATATAAAACCCAACAGTTAGCCGTTAACTGCCTTCTAATAAATTAACACATAATTAACGAGGGCGCTAGTTATACTTCTCATTGTCTATTTTAAGCATTCATTTTCATTAAAACTTCTGCCAGGTTAAAGCCATTAGTAGCCAACTGTAGAAGATAACAGGACTTTCACAAGTAGAGCCGCAAATGTGAGTTTCACGTAATTTTAAAATTGTCTAGTGGCCGCGTTAAAAAAGTAAAAACAAAAAGATGAAATGAATTTTAATAATGTAGTTAATTTACCCCAGTAGATCCAAAATATTATCATCTCAACACAGAATCGGTGTGCAGTTAGTAATGGGATATTTGACTTTTCTTGTATGGAGTCCTCAAAATCTGGCATGTATTTTATGCTTACTGCATGTCTCGAATCAGACCAGCCACATTTCAAGTGCTCAAGAGCCACATGGCCACATGTGGGTTGGCTACCGTATTGGACAGTGCAGGGCTGGCATCCCACCTCTGTTTCAGGATATTGAAAAAGTCTCCCTGCAGCTTATGTATGTTTTTGTTGTTAGGAGAGAAAAGTGGAAACAAAACCCTGCACTGCATGTTGTTTGAGTACTGTCGTGTTTCCTCAAATTTGGGACACTAGTACCAAGAGCTGCCCTGGGAGAATGGATTCTGTGATTAAATGTTAGGAAAGTTCTATTCTTCTACCCCCTTTTGGAGATTTATATGGTGCATTAACATATCACAGACTGAGAAAACTCTCTGTTGCCCAGCCGTCACTATAAAAACGTGGTTAGTCTGGCATGGTACGTTTATGGTATACTTATAAATTTTCTTCTTTCTACGGAGGAGTTTTAATACTCTTCCCCACCCCCTGGCCCATTAAAGATACCAGAACGATGGTTCTGTCCCAGACTATTAATCCCTATTAATTATCTTGCCCTCACAAAGACCTGAGGTCATTCTTTACTACACTTTGGGGAACAAGAATTCTGGAAATTGGCACAAGTGTCTCTACATAGGAAAAAATTTGTGTCTTCCCCTCTTTCTCCACTCTTCTTGGAGCCTATCTCTACTTATTCTTTGGATTTAGAATCACCTGAGAGCCAAGATAGATCTTGTTCTAGAACCACCTACTAAAATTGAAACCAGCAGATGGCTTTAATGTCTTGCACATGGACCTAGATCTTCAGAAGGTTCCCAAATACACACCTTCCTCTCATTCTCTCAATTATGAGCCCTCTAAAAAGATGAGGGTAGAAACATCTGAATGTGAATATGTGTAAACACAGAATACAGTTTCTTAAGTAGAGGAATACTGTTCCTGCTATTGCTTTCTTTTTCTATTTTGTGTGTGATGTTCATTTACATGCTTTAATGTGTACTGTTTTTGTAAAGTGTGTAAAGTAGCTGTTAGCAGTCAGTTTAAAGAACATGTAGACGATACTTAACAGCTGTCAATCTTCAGCAAATTATCTTCTTGCCTTTGTTTTAGTGGGACCTCTGATGCCGCCCCATAGGTTTCGTTTTACTATCTGTGCTTACGTGGCAATTACCAATTATTAACTTCTGTGGCTGAATTTGGTCCAAATTGCAGTAACTCTTACAATGTCGATGTATTCAAATAAGATTGATTTTAATGATCAATTTTGTCTCTGTTTCTTAGGACGTTAGTATTTCAATATGAGAAATGTCTTCTGAAGTTTTATATAGACTCTCCAGGAGTAGGAGTGGAACATTCGAAATGCAACCGTTTGGTTTTAGAATCTGTCTGATAGAAGGACAGCCCCTTCTCTAAAAGGGTAACAGCTTTCCCAACTTTGAACATCTGGGGGAGCTCTAGTTGGAAAGGAAGTCTGAATTTTAATCTCATGGATTTAATGGCGCTAAATTAACATTTTTAAAATGGATTTTGTAGAATCCAATTATTAAGGGAAACACTTTGCAAAGCCATATAATGGGGGAATAGTCAAGCACCACATGTTAGTTTTGGAGTGTGCGTTTACCAAGTGAATAGAATTTACTTCACCAAAAAGATCTTTTGCACAATTCACAACACTTACAGAAATATGATTGTATCATTGGAGGAAAAATTCTCACCCTCCTAATGATACATTTCACATTCTCTAGTAAACTAGCGCAATTCCTTATTATTTTAGGGGATACAAAAGAATAATCTGTCACTAGACTATAACTGCTTATTCCTAATTGTATCTAGGAAGGAATACATACTATTATTTAAAGTAGTATTGAATTTTAAAGAACTGATCAGTAAATTATTATTAATAAAATTGTACTTTTGCAATACATTTGCCTCAGCACAAATGCAAAGTTAACATAAAATTATAAAAAATACACCAAATAATATAGATTAGTTGTTATCACTTTAAACTCCTAATTTCTATTAACATTAAATCCAAGTTATCTGTTGTATATAACTAAAATTTTGGAAGTCTTGCACACAAAATGAGAGGCTTCTTAAAAAATGCGTTTTTGCCAAAAACAGGTTCTAAGACCTCTTGCTAATTATTATATTTCTTTAGGGGTACTTTGAGGCGCTTTCAAAGACATATCTTTAGCAGATAGGTCTAAATTTAGAGCAGAACATTCTGTTAGATATTTTATTATATCACAAAATGTTGTAGTACTGTATTTTATAATGAAACCAAATTCTCGAGTATTCTGGTATGTTACATATTATTATACCAAAAAAAAAACCCACTTTCTATAAGACTATTATTATGTACATAGTATTTTTAAAAATGGGTTGTTCAGTCCCAGGAAGAAAGTAATGCAATACATGACATTAAATTGATCTTTAGTCAAAATCCATTTAGGTATTACAGGGAAAGAGCAATCATAAGCTCGAATGTATACATTATTCTCAAGGACAAAATGGTAACTGATAATGCATAAAGACACGGTCACTGGGGCAAGTTAGCTGGTGTGCACGCTGAAAAGAATCAACTTGCAAATGCTCATCAGATTTTAGCTTTTCGTATTGGTTGTTCCTGGAGGGGGAAGTTTGGTTGATGTTGCCTCCCCTTTACGTGGGGGGTTTTCTCACAGCTGCTGCATGGTATAATGAAATCTCTTTAGAAACAAGATTGAGTCAGAAGCTTAGAGATGCACCTTACTGTTTTAAAAACTGCTGTTACAATGTTCTAAACACTGTGACCTTTCCAAATGTGTTTTCTGTATTAGTTTTGTACTGTAGACAATAGTTCATCATAAACTGGACTCTATAGTGTTTAAAGCAATGTTATTTATTGGCTTATCCTTCCCCATATTTATGTACAGTCTACTTAATCATATGAAACCTGTGATAATCCTTTGCCTTAAAATAAAATCCAATGCTAAATATTGAGTGCGCTCGAATTAATAATTCTAAGCTACAAATTAACTTCTCCTTTAAAGCTTAAGACAGTGTCAAATAAAATATTACACAAATATTCTGCGGAGTGTTGCTGTCTATTCTGTATTTGTGACTGTGTATGTATCTTGATCCAGGGCATGGTGGCCTGCTGGGTTCTATAAATAGATATTAGTAATCCTTTTAGAGAATGGGCCTGCTACCTCTCAGCTGTCGGCTGAATCTTCCTCTTAACCCTTGTAAATAGATTTTCCAATGCCACACAAGAATGAAGAAAAACAGTCCTGTGTGTTCTCTCCCTCTACCATTTTTGTCTTGATTTCTTCTGAATGTTCATATTCTATTTGTGTTGACAACATTTTCCTAAGTAGAAAAATGCCAGATATGCCTTATGATTGATGGAATCACCTAATTTCAGCAGGGAAAGGAACCTTGTCATTATTAAGGTCTGATCCCTTATGGAACAGGTTAGGACCGGAGTTCCAGAGAGATTTAGCGGGTTGCTTAAACTCTGAGGGACAAGGGTGGGCTGACCCCACCCCGACATTCACAAGGTTGTCACAAGCTCAGTGAGTGAAAAGGAATTATGTTAGTCCCGGCCTGGCACACACTAGCAAGCAGAGGTATGCCTTGGGCTAGAAAACCATTTCCTTATTAGGTCCTGGTTTTCACTCTGTGTAGCCATAGTTAGAAAGGAATACATTTTGTAGGCAGTTTTTCTGGGAGAGAAGGTAGTGGCTTCGAAGGATTGTCTGATGCTCCTTCACCACTGGATGCAATGTTTTACACCACTGTGTCTGGAAGACTGAAGGGCACGCTTATTCGGCCCATTGAAATGGTGAATCCTGGGTACATGACTTTACACTTGTACTTTGAAAAGCATCTCTGTGGTCTGGTTATTTTTAAGTGACCGGAAACGCTGGTCCTTTGAGGAATTAGGCGTTCCCCAGGCCCACAAAATAGAGAGTGGGATGTAAAGGCATCTGGGCCCCATTGGTTGCAGTTTTTCAAAGGGATGCGATCCGAAGCTGGGGACAAGGGCTCTAGGACCCAGAGGCTGAGCGCGGGGCCAGCTGGGCCCGCCGCAGCCGTTGGGGCTGCGGCAACAGCGGTCTTGGGACGCGAGTTCGCGGCTAGCCTGAGGTCGGTCGCCGCAGAGACGCAGCGGGCACCGCGACGCGCGGGCGGCGCACCGTGCGCGTGGGCGTGTCTCAGCGGGGCCGCGCTCCCCGCCCCACCCCGGCCCGGCCCTTCGCCCCCAGGCCCAGCTCCAGCGCCCCGGCCTCTGGGCCAGCCCCGTGCCCTCGGCGGGCTGCGCGGAGCGCGGGAGAGTTGGGGGCCGGGCATATGTCCGGAGCCCCTCGGGCAACCGCCGCCGCCGCTACTGCGTCCGCTGCCGGTGCGCGCCGCTGACGCGCGGAGATGAAATTCCCGGGCTCCGTGCTGGCGTCCGTGTTCCTGTTCGTGGCCGAGACGACGGCGGCGCTGTACCTGAGCAGCACCTATCGCTCGGGCGGGGACGGCATGTGGCAGGCGCTGACGCTGCTTTTCTCGCTGCTGCCCTGCGCACTCGTGCAGCTCACGCTCCTCTTCGTGCACCGCGACTTCAGCCGCGACCGCCCGCTGGTGCTGCTGCTGCACCTGCTGCAACTCGGGCCGCTCTTCAGGTGCGTGCGTGCGGGTCCCCGGCCCCCTCCCCCACTGCCCTGGCGGAGGGGGCGGCCTTCCGGGAGGAGCGGGTGGCTGGACCCGGCGCCGGGCCCAGGCCGGCCGGCCCTGCTCCTGGGCCCCACAGTTCCAGTCACGCGAATGCGACGGGATCCGGGGAGAGTGGGAATAAAGCTGGGGCGGACCGCGTTCCTGTTAGGTTCTCGCCTAGGGCATTGCCAATATTCAACTGCACTTGACCAACAGAAATGGCAATTGCATGTGGTTGGACCTCATGAAATGCAAGCCTTCTCTGGGGTCGGGTGGGCTCTGGCAGGATTGGCTTGTGTCGTGACAAACCCTTGAGAAGTGTGTGGGCCAAATCGCCTTTAGAGCAAAAAGCGTGTGCAGATTCTTTAATTTGCCAAACACGTGGAGTTTACTGTGTGCCAGGCACTGTTCTGAGCACTTTGCAAATATTAATCTACTTCTCATACCGAGTTCTAGAAATCCACGCATCGTTCTCTTGGTGTAGAAACGTACAGGGTTGTAGACATGCCTTCCGGCCTTGCCTAACTTAAAACACAGTCGTTGAAGCTGGAACATAGTGTGTCATGAAGACAGAAAGTTGCAGTGCGTTAAGAAAAACTATTAGTGACATTTCTGGAAATTAATTTTTATTAACACAGAGCAAGTAGACTGCATGGTAATGAGGTAGACTCTGGCAGATCTAAGGACCATGAAGAGAGTTTAAAATGTGTTTTGACGGCTTTCAACCCTGTAGGAAACGCAAAACAAAGGATTTTTATCTGGATTAGAAAGCAGTTTCTAAGACTGAATTTAGACACAGGTGATAAAGGAATTGGAAGAGCTAGAAAGGCCACAGCTCAGCTACCAGAAAATTCAGCTAGCCAGGAACCTTTCCTACCAGGCACTATCTCCCCACCCCCACCCCACCCCCAACACACACATAGACAAAAAAAAAAGTCCAGTGGCAAGATAGATTTCAGAGAGCCCTATTATAAAACTTCGCACCTCGTATTAAATACAGCTATCCCCACCGACACTCAACGATACTGACTTGGGGTTCACACACAATCAGGACAAACTTGGTTAACAAGTTTCCCAGCTTCCAGAAGCCACAGAATCCTAGAAGGGAAGAGAAACCGGTACATAAGCAGGACTAAGGCGTTGCTACTGCCATCTAAGAGCAAGAGAAGGGTTGCCGGGTGGTGGGAAAGGGGAGAGAGAGAGAGAGAGAGAGAGGGAGAGGGAGAGAGAGGAGAATTTTTAAAGTCGTGCCGTTTGGAGCCATTTAGTGAGGAATTAGTCGTCTCTGGCCAAGTAGGCTACAGCATCCTGACTATAATCCTGCTCAGTAAAATCAATGGGATCTGATTTTGGGCAAGGCACTCATCATTTATTAACCTCACCTGGGAAAAGAAAACTCACTGCTCACGTTTAAATGAAGTGACAGATAAAGGGGGACTGATGTTTCTCAGGGCTCCTTGTGCTGAGTGGTTTGGTAGGTACTCATATCCCTCAGTACATTGAATCCTTACCTTGAAGTAGATGTCACTGTTCCCATTTTATAGATGAGGAAAATGACACCCCAGGCCACATTCACAAGGCTTCTTAGAAATGGAGCTTGGTTAATTATGTTCCCTGCTCTCTGTGAAAGAAAGCAGAAGATTGTGGAGTACGTTTTACCAGTAACTTCCATCTTAAATTAAGTAAGTTTGGTCATCTTGGCAAAATTAAAAAACACACAACCTAAATAGCTATCCGGGTGAGTGATCTCTACCATTACTGCCATTTAAAATATTTCTGAATACGAAGAGTGATCCAAGACAAAGCTAATGACATAATATGTATAAAAATAGGATGGCACATATAAACCTGAGCTCCAGGAAATATACCAGGTTGCAGAGAGTGGTAATTTCTGGATGATGCATTTATGGGTGGTTTTAATTTTCTCCTGAAAAATATAGAAAAGTGCATCATTTTTTTTTCATTTATTTTATACTTCTCTACATTTTTCAGGTTTTATAGTAAAAATATTTCACCTTTATTTAAAAAAAGTTTGGTGCTTTGAAGAGATAACTTCTCAGCTATATAAAAAGTTGCAACACCATAAAAAGACCTCTGTTGACAGAAAATTCTAAATGAGTCATTATCCTCTTGGGGGAAAAATAAAATAAAACAGAAAATAAAGCAATAAACAACCTCCTTCTAATCAGCAAGGACTCTCTCATTCTAATGCTGCTGATTTATTTCAAGGAGATCTTGGACCCATGATCCTAGAGCTGAGATACACAAAATGTGGTTCCAACCCTCTTAGCTTCCAGATTATGTGAAAAGCAATTTGCGGTTGTATATTAGCATGACTTAATATCTTATTGGGAGTTTTTCCTGCTGACAGTTTGATTCTTTTATAACTCCAAGATGTCAGCTTTACTTAAAGATCAAAATTATTTCCCCCAGAGACAAAGGAAAGTCATGGTATGTTTCTTTACCATCTTTATTGATTTGACTTAGTAATACTTTGAAATTGCTTTTGGAAAAATTAGCTCTGTTTATTTTTGGTTAGGTACTAACTAGACAAACTCAGGTTCTTTTCAGGTGAGATGTTTTTGAGTTCACTCAATCCCACGTTACACTGTAATGATCATGGGCTGAAGACTAAAAACTAGGCCCCGCTCCTTCTTTCCTTTAGAGAAGCACTAGGAGAGGACCATAGTTCATTTATCAGTCTTCTATTTAAAACTGTAGTTGCAGTTTGTCTGGTTGTTTCCTTATTAAGGCTGGGTTTGAATGATATGAGCAGTGAACAGTATCTTGAATTTCTTTTTTTATTTTAAGGGCAGTCTTTTGTGAATGATAAATAGATATTCTGGAAAACCAAAGCGGGGGGGGACTTCATAACAACAACAGAATTTATCATTCTTTTACAATTATGTTAATTTTATAAAATTATTTGGAGAAGGAATAAATATAAACAAGTTTCAAGTGCAAGCAGTTTTTCTCCATTTTTGTTTACTGGTAAAATGAGGGGAAAATGGTACATGAAAATCTGGGTTTATAAAAATGAAAGCTGTGAATTTCCAGTAATTTTGTATAGAACATTGCAAAATGATTCACCATAGTATTTCTTTCTGTAATAAGCTTTCACAAGACTTTATAAAATAATAGTCTAATTTTGAAGAACTTTTTTTTGTTTGCAAAGTGCTTTTACATACAGTATATAACTCCATCCACTGTAAAACCCTGTGACTTAATTGTCATTATCTTTTTTGTTACAGTTGAGACATTGAGGCTCAGGGAGATCATGCAAGTGGCTTTTCAAAGGTCACATGGCACTTTCTGTTTACCCAGTTTGATTCTTGTGTCACGTCATAGAGCATGTACGTGTAGGAAATAACGTGGTGTGTAGGAAATCATAGTCAGTATTTCTTTTGAAAACGTGTTTTTTATTAACTGCTTTAGGGGGTCTCCAGTACCACAGGTTATTTGCGCAGACACGAACAAGCATGGTTTCAGCTAAGGAATAAATTCCTTCCACTGTGATGCCTGAAAATGGGATAAAGTGAAAAAAATGGATTCGCCTACTGATTATCTACATTGTGGGCCTGCAGACTATGCCTCACAGGCCAAATCCCCCTACTGTCTCTTTTTGTAAATAAAGTTTTATTGGAACACAACCGTGCCCATTCATTTAACATATTGTGTATGGCCACTTTTGCACCACGGTGGCAGAGTTGAGTCGTTGCAATACAGACTGTGGCCTGCAAAGCCTAAAATATTTACTCTTTGTAAATACTTTACAGAAAATGTTTGCCAACTCTTGGTCTATATGATACTGAAAAGCAACCTTGAACAATTTCGATGAAAATACTTAATTTACAGCTGTATTTAGACCATCTCTCAAGCAAAAAAACAATTTCTTTTTGGAGTAATTAGATGAGCCTTGCAGAGTTCCAAGAAGAATGGTAGTTTGTTTCTTATCAGTTTTCTTAACCAGGTAGTGGCAAGTAGTGAAGTCTCAGCATCATATACAAATTTATCAAACACTTACTATGTGTTAAAAAAAAAGTCTGTGCTAAGATAAATGTAGTGATTGGAAAATACAGTGGGTTGTGAGGGTGTCCATCTGGGCTTCAGGGCCACCTCTGTGATTAGCCATTCTGGGACTTTCTGTTGTCTGCCAATGGATACACTAAGGTTTCAGTTTGTCAACAATTCTGCACCTGTTTTCTGTTTAAAACAGCACCCTCAGCATCAAGAGAATTGCTTTCTCCTCTGAACCTTCATTTTCATTCATTCACCTCTTAACATGTGCTGGTGTTTGGTTGGTTGTTTAGTGTTTAAAAATTCTAAGCTTGATTTTTTTCAGGTGAAACATATTCGTTGTTTAAAGGACAGAAGAGCAGAAAACAGATAAGCACAATTTACAAAAACCCTCTAATTTGCCTAAAGAGAACAATTTTTAACATTTTCCTGTATGTACTTACTAATATTTTTATAGTGGTAAGCTGGCAAACTCTTTCTTGGGGGGAAAAGCCCTGAATTGCAGTGTTTGCTGATTTCTGTGATGTAAATATTCCCATCATGGCCTATTTCAAGCTACTGGTTTTCTTTTTTAATGTTTATTTATATTTTGAGAGAGAGAGTGTGAGCAGGGAAGGGGCAGAGAGAGAGGGAGACAAAGAATCCGAAGCAGGCTCCAGGCTCCAAGCTGTCAGCACAGAGCCTGACGTGGGGCTCAAACCCACAAACCGTGAGATCGTGACCTGAGCTGAAGTTGGATGCTTAACCGACTGAGCCACCCAGCCAGCCCTCAAGCTACCAGTTTTTTAACAACAGGCTCACATGATTCCTAACCACTTAACAGTTTGTTGGGTCAGTATGAGCCAGTTCAAGCACTCTAGTGTGTATGTGTATGTGTGATTTATATATATTTTTTATATATGTAATTTTCTTTTTATAAAAAATGGAATTTTCTATATATATTCCATTCTAATTTACTCCTTTCACTTACCAAATATAGTAAACATTTTTATGCATTAGTACATGTATGTCTATACCATCAATTTTAAGGACTGGGTAATACTTCATTGAATACATGTATTATGACTTATTGAATTATTTTATTTGGGGACCCTTAGAGTATTCCCAGAACTGCCATTACAAATAATGCTATGATTCAAATTCTTGCATTAGGCTTTCTGAGTTAATTTATGAGAAATATTTTATAAACCGAAAGTGCTATATAAATATTAGTTGTATACATTATTATCCTTATTAATATATGTGCCATTTTGCATTTAGATTGTGAACACGTTGGAATGAGGCAGGGGTACCCCAGCTGTCTTTGCATTCCCCACAGCACTAGCAGAGTATGTCTGCATTCATCACATATTTGAGAATTAAGATGATGGTCAGTTTATTCTGTCTTCTCCTTGTTGTGTGAAGTTGCTAGGCCTCAAACAGTTCTCATAGATTGGAGGTTTTGCCCAGAGAAAATTCAGTTAGATTATCTGGACTTGAACTCATAACCTGAATTTCATTATTTTCAGTTGAACAAATTGGCCCAGGCCATTTTACCTGTTTTTATGTATTAAGGTGGCGGTGACCCCATTGGACAAAATGTAGCAGACAAACCTGCTTCCCCTGCTCCTTCATCCCTCCCCCCCTCCCCCCCTCCCCTCTCTCCCCTCCCTCTCCTCCATCTCTCTCCCTCCCTCTCCCCTCTCTCCCCTCCCTCTCCTCCATCTCTCTCCCTCCCTCCCCCCTCTCTCTCCCTCTCCCCGCTCTCTCTCCCTCTCCCCCCTCTCTCTCCCTCTCCCCCCTCTCCCTCCCTCTCCCCCCTCTCCCTCCCTCTCCCCCCTCTCCCTCCCTCTCCCCCCTCTCCCTCCCTCTCCCCCCTCTCCCTCCCTCTCCCCCCCCTCTCTCCCTCTCCCCCCTCTCTCTCCCTCTCCCCCCTCTCTCTCCCTCTCCCCCCTCTCTCTCCCTCTCCCCCCTCTCTCTCCCTCTCCCCCCTCTCTCTCCCTCTCCCCCCTCTCCCTCCCTCTCCCTCCCTCTCCCTCCCTCTCCCTCCCTCTTCCCCCTCTCCCTCCCTCTCCCTCCCTCTCCCTCCCTCTCCCTCCCTCTCCCTCCCTCTCCCCCCTCTCCCCCCCTCTCCCCCCTCTCCCTCCCTCTCCCCCCTCTCCCTCCCTCTCCCTCCCTCTCCCTCCCTCTCCCCCCTCTCCCCCCTCTCCCCCCTCTCCCCCCTCTCCCCCCTCTCCCCCTCTCTCCCCCCCTCTCTCCCCCCTCTCTCCCCCCCTCTCTCCCCCCCTCTCTCCCCCCTCTCTCCCCCCTCTCTCCCCACCCTCTCCCCCCCCTCCCCCCCTCTCCCTCTCTCCCCCCCTCTCTCCCCCCCTCTCTCCCCCCTCTCTCCCCCCCTCTCTCCCCTCTCTCTCCCCCCTCTCTCCCCCCCCTCCCCCTCTCTCCCCCCCTCTCTCCCCCCCCTCCCCCCCCTCTCTTTCCCTCTCCCCCTCCCCCTCTCTCTCTGTCTCCCTCTTCCCCCTCTCCCCCCCCCAAACAAACAGCTGTGCACCTTCTTTATCCCAGGAACTAATGAACAAAGGTAATGGTCATAAAATATGTCTACTTCATACTCACCAGAGAGGCTCTTGCACTTCCTTTCTTACGTCAAGTTTTATTATTTAAAATTATAAACATATTCTTGTTGCCATAGTTGCCTCGGGTGAGAGTACAAAGTTAACAGCATTCAGTAAAATAGATGAAGCCATAAAATCTTTCGGCAGCATTATAAGGTGGTTATAGAAATGCGTGTTTGGAGAAAAAAACATCCTTTAGCAATTTTTAAACCTAAGGCCACAAGCATTTTTCTTATTCCTGAGAAAAACCCATTTTCTTTAGCATTTTATTATGAAGATTTTGAAATATACAGAAGACAACTTGAAAGCATTGTACCGTGAACACCCAAGTACTCACCACCTAGGTTCTACAGTTAACATTTTGCTTCACACATCCATCCATTCTTCGATCGAGTCATCAATCCATTTGCACACACGCGTGTGTGTGTGCGCGTGTGTGCGCACTTCGAAATAAATCACACATCAGATTGGTATCCATATCATTACCTAGAGGGGAAAATCTAATCTTAGAAGCCAGGTACTCAGTCTAGAAGGGTGACTTTTTAAGGCTCCATCCCTAGGGCAGGCTTATTCCATAAGTAAGTAAATACTTATTCCGTAAGTAAGGGGGACAGACCTCCAGGAATGATTGACTTTAGTCATGTCCCATAAAGGTTTATGAGAGCAGAGAGCTAGGTAGTATATTGCAGTCTTTTAGGGAAGTGCTAGATGGCAAGCAGCTTTGTGCTAGGGGATCTCCCAACCATAGCTACTGCCTTAACGGAGGCAATAAGGGGCATCTACTGGATGTGGAAATATACATACACACACACACACACACACACACACACACATACATATATGTATATACACACACATACACAAACATACATGCCCATATACTGTATTGTTTCCGTAATAGTGTGGCAAAGTAAGTATTACCTCTTCCCCCTCTCTCTCCCTTTATAATTGAGAGGAAGGATTCAAGGGTTAAAGGAATTGCCCAGGGCTGCACAGCTAGTAAGGGTCATGAAGGAAAATAGAACATTCTTCTCTGGCTCTGGAGCCCAGCTCCTACTTGGTTTCCTTGCCTCACTGGCCTTTGGTGTCATCTCTCAATTAGGTTCACACTCATTTCCAGTTGACCTGCTGGAGGGCCACAAGAGGACTGCCTGCTTGCTTAGAACTCCTTGGAGTGGATGATTCTAGAGAAGGGGATATCCTTCAGAGTAGCCAAGTCAAAGCCTTGAGAATCTCAGCAGGGTAGCTGAGAAAAGACAGAATCCTGTCTGTCTCTGATTATCGTGACTTGATGATTTGTTTCCAGGTGTTTTGAAGTCTTCTGCATCTATTGTCAATCAAGCCACATTGAAGAGCCTTATGTCAGCATCACCAAGAAGCGACAGATGCCCAAAAATGGCTTCTCAGAAGAAATCGAGAAAGAAGTGGGCCAGGCAGAGGGCAAGCTCTTCACCCACCGATCTGCATTCAGCCGAGCATCAGTGATCCAGGCTTTCCTGGGCTCTGCTCCCCAGCTGACTCTGCAGCTGTATATAAGCACCCTGCAGCAGCACATAACTATTGGAAGATGTATGTATATATATTTTTTTATTTCTGCCTGCATTTGGTGATCAAAGTGGGAGGTAAAACACAAAGTTTATTTTGTTTCAGGTGAAATTCAGGTGAATGCACATGCATGTGCATTAAATTCTGAGTCTGTGTTCCAATTACTAAGCTCAAAACTTAGTTAAAATAATAAGTGTTTATTTTGCTTATGACTCTGCAATTTGCACAGGGCCCAGAAGGGCTCACCTGTGCTCCACTGTACATTAGTTAGGGTGGCTCAAAGATGAGGGGCTAGAATCCATCGAGGGCTCATTCACTCACATTACTTATGGTTGATGCTGACTGTTGCTGAGAGCCTCAGATCTTGTCCATTTCATCTATCCATGTGGGCTAGTTTGGGCCTCCTCACAGCATGGTGGCTGCTTTCAAGGTCAGTGTCCTGGGAGTGAGAAAGGGCAGGTGAAAGAGAATCACTTTTTGTGATTCCACCCTTGGGAGTCATGTGACATTACTTCAACTATGTTTTCTTTGTTGAAGCAGACAGGCATCCCATCGAAGTCCAAAGGAAGGGGAGGGGAGGAAACTTTGGTTCTCGATGGAGAATGGTAGAGTTCTAGAAATTCATTGCTATGACCATTTTGGAAAAATACAGCTTGCTGCTGGCTGAAAATAACACCTGCCAGAATCTGGGCCTCCTTGGATTTTGCCTCTGTCATTCAGTGATGGTTATAAACCAGCTGAGACCCTTGGTTGTAAGAACTTTGTGATAAATGATGGATTCAAGAGCACTCTGTTATCTTAAAGTTGTAATACGTATCTCAGCATTTAAATGAACACAGTTATCTAACCTTTGGACTATTCTCACATTATCAAATTGAGGGCAGGTTTTGGTTGAGCCAGATTTAAATTTTTTTTAACATTTATTTATTATTGAGAGACAGAGAAACAGCATGAGCATGGAAGGGGCAGAGAGCAGGAGAGAGACAGAATCTGAAGCAGGCTCCAGGCTCTGAGCTGTCAGTGCAGAGCCCAACGCGGGGCTCGAACTCACAAACCCTGAGATCATGACCTGAGCTGAAGTCAGACACTTAACTGACTGAGCCACCCGGGCGCCCCAGGTTGAACCAGATTTTAAGAAAACCTCTACACGCCTAAGACACAAGTGAAAAACTTTGATATGCGGAGGGGAAATAACTCCTCCCAAATATTAATATTATAGGTAAATGAAAACCAGGTTTCTGGTAAATTTTACTATATAGATAAGCAAAAATGAGTTAAAAGCCTTAATAAGCTGAAAAAATACGTATTTACGGTAACACTGAAATTGAAATTTTAAAAAATAAATCACTTACTAATTTTACTTCCTTAAGCATTAACTTCTTTCTGCCTGTATTCTAGGCTAGATGGTAAAATGGCTTAATTTATGGCTGGGTCACAGGGTATTTGCATATCAAAGCTGTCTCCCTTATGTAGGTTACCTCAGTGTGACTATGATTCTTAAGACATATCAGGCCCTTAAGTTGAGGTTTTGAACCTTGGTATATTAACATTTATGTGTAGCCCCCCATAGCTCCAGATGGACAGTAGGTACTCAATAAATTTAGCAGCATCCTTTCTCTAAAGACTTATACCTAGAACGGGCATTGACCAAGGTGAGTCCTCTACGTGCCCCTATACCCTTTTCCCAGTTCATTGTTTCTCTGTGTGACAGGGACACAGCAAGAAACCAGATGTGGTGATGGCCTATTTGATTTTTACAGGTAGATCCAGTATTTTTCCTCAGGGTTTTGAAAATGAAGATTGTCTTTGTTGACCTAAAGGGGCAAGCTCAAAATCATAAATATGAGTTTATTTGGGAATAGCCAAGGAACTATAATTTGGGACACACAAACTATAGCAAGCGACAGGCAAGTCTGCCCGAGTAGGCTGTATTTCTGGGCAGGGAATGTAAAGAGGGGAGAGTTCACTTGGAATCTGTTAAAATCAAAACAAGTAGAGACCAGCGTTAAAAATTACCCAGGCAGACAAAACCAGTCCAGCCATACAAACAAAGCACACCTCAGGTCATTTTGCAAGACCAGGTGACCTGGGTCCTATCTTGTTCATGCCTCTGGAAACCATAAACAGAACTTTCCAAGGCTGATATGAAGCAACCCCTGATGACTTCTCTATCATTTAGGAAAATTCCAATATTACCAATTTTTTTTTTTGTTTTGTGAACCAGGCATTTACGGGAAAGCAGTCTGTCAGTCCTTAATTTTGTTTTCCTTAGGGCACATGCGTGAGATTCTCCACTTTGTATCCTCTGACTGTTTTCAGTTGAAGTTTTTTCACATTTCCCCTGTTTGGTCAAGATCTTTCACAGAAAATGTTACTGATCAGTTATGTCCTTCAGGTGTATTTGTTACCCTTTGTCAACAGTATAGTTCTTTATGGGTGGATTGTATGGAGCTGAGGAGAGTTGCCCTCAGGGGGCTTTTCCCATGGAGCTGAGGACCGTCCCCCATTGTTTTTCCTCACAGAGCTGAGGAGGACCCCATCCTCAGGTGTCTCGTCCCACGGAGGAAGGAAATGGTAGGGAATTTCAGTGGCCTCATTTGAACAGTAAGAGGATTGAAAAAGGAAGGAATCTCCATTCTGTCCCTTTAAGGTGAATGGTTTAGTTTCTATGGTCATTTGAGTTTCAGGAAAAGCTTTTTGAAAGGAAAAGAATTGTATTTTGTACATACATTTGGGAAGAAGACATTTTCTTATTAATACAAAAACAGTAGAAATTTAATTAAAAAGATTAAACTGAGGACAAAAAACCCAATGACAGCTAGCGATTGAAATGCACTTCTCAGTTTCCCCAACTACCTATATTTAATAGATCTAAAATGTCCTGAGTTCCGGGAGGTTGGCCAGCTTCGGCTAGCAGCTTGATAATGTCCTTCATTATTTTTAGTTCTTGTGTTATTTTCCCTGACTTACTGACATAAAGACAACATTCTTCTCCAAGTAGGACACAGGTTTCCCCTGCTGAGTAATGAGGAGGCTTAGGGCCCTGTGGTTTTGTAGAATTACTTCCGCAAGGGTATCCATTTGGGTCTGTTGCTATATTCAAAAGCTTGGACAGAAGCATTAAAAGTGGTGGGCATGACTGTAGAAAGATTGCGAATTGTTTTGTTTTGTTTTGTTTTGTTTTAATTTTGCTACTTCAACCCAAGGAAGAAAGTCTCTGGAGAAATCATGCCAAAACCTTTTCTGTCCACTGTAGGGTCATATGTAGGCATCCAGCAATAATTATAACCTTTCCAGTTCTGACATATCCTTTAAAGTTGATAAGAGAAAGATCCTACATTAGGTATATAAGCAGTAGAGGGAAGAGTTTCTCTGATTTTGGTATCAAGGGTAAGGCAGCAATCCCTTCCAATTGAGGGTAGGTGTAGACTATGTTTCTTCCACATAAAAAGAAATACCCAATGTCTTCTAAGGATAAGGCATAATTGGGTCCTTTTGCCCAGATTCTTTCCCTGGTATGAAAGAAAAGATCTCAGGATCAGAAATAATCATTTATACAGAGCACATGATAATCTGTTTTACTAGCATTATGGGGATGGTTACATGAGCACCTTAAATTTCTGTAGACCTGAAGTTAACAAATGAGCTGATCTAATATAATAAGATTTTGGTTGGGATCTGGAAGATCTCTAGGGAAATAGTAAGTTGAATTAAGTTTCCATCTTTTACCAGATTTTTGGTCAATTCCCAATGAATTACCATTGAGTGGGAGCACATTAGCTTCCCATTTTCCCATCTTACTGCATTTTTATTGCCCTACCATAGAGGTAACTTAATAGGGAAGATGATATACTCTTCTGGATTCCAACAAGGAGTGCATTCATGTTCATCTGGGTCACATAAAATAGTATAGTTATAAATATTGACTGGGAGATATCCTAGAGTTCTGCTCTTCTTGTCATTGTTTTTGAAACAGCGAAAGATTTGGGATAAGAGTCCAGACCTGAATGAGAGTATCCCCTTATGAGTAGAGGATACCCAATGGAAAACCATAATATTTTGTGCCAGTTTTCCAGAAGGGAAGACGTGTGGTTTCAAAGGTACCAAAGGAAAATCCTACACCTTTGCCAGGTAGGTTTTGCCATCCTTCTAAAGATAATGCCCAGACCACCAGTTCAGGCTCATCATGAGTATTGTTTACTCTTACACAAATCCAGAAATCAGTAACTTTAGCAGAAGCAGAGAGTTTTTGTAAGGTGGAGCTAAAAGGATTTATTAAAGCTAACATAAAGGATAATAGGGAAGCTCAGGAAAAAAAAACAATGGAAGGCCGGAATGACATGATTAAACATAGAGTAAGAAGAGAAAAAAAAGAAAGTTATACGGGCCTGGTCCATGCATCTTGTGCATGCTGTCTACTTCTGATGTCGTCTGCTTCAGTTCTTGACATTTTCAGTGTTCGGTCACCAGATGGTGTGCCAGTCCATTCAGATTTGGGGGCTTTTTTTTTTTTCAGATGAGACACATGAATTCAAGAGTATTCCTTGAAATTTGGCTGCTCAGAGGTTAGTTATTAACACCTGGTAGGGGCCTTTCCAGTGACATTGAAGGCAGTCTCCTTAGAGATACCTTTTCTAATAGATGAATCTCCAGACTGTAAGGTGTGATATTTGATATCTTCATCTCCCAGGAGTGTGCCATGATTATTTTTTATAGACTTTATCAGGTCTTTGTAAAACTGAAGTACATCTCTCCCTCTATTAGTTGTAGGTCCAAAGAAGTCAGGTCCAAGTGCATTGGCCACTCTGTAATTATTTCACTAGACCAAAATTTATGTATCCCAAATAGAGTAGATAAGAACCGATGATAGTGCTTTTGGCCAGGGTATTTGGAAGCTCTCAACTGATTTAGCTAATTGAGTTTTAGTTACTCAACTCAAACATTTGTATGTTTGACCAGTCCTGAAGGCTGAGGATGGTAACATGGCAAAACACAGCTGCAGAACTGGCCAGGGAGTATAGACTTATTGAAGTATTTGGCGGACACTGATAGCCTTTAGATTCCCAATTTTATTTTTCCTTTTCAAGGGCCATTTGTTGTATTGCCCTAGTTAATTCTCTTGGGTTGTCACTAGAGGAAACAGTTTTCTGGAACATGACAGAGGTTTGGTCTATGGATCCCATAAGAATGGGGTTTTTGCAGAGACATCAGCAAGGTGGTTTTCTTTGGCTTCCAGAGAGTCAGACTTAGAATGACCAGGGACTTTAATAACAGCCAGAGGTTCTGGAAGGAGTATAGCATCAAATAAATTTTGGACATAAGGACCATTTTTAATTTTGTCTCTGCTAGAAGGAATTCCTATTGTTTCCATAACATTCAACATCATAGGCTACTCCAAAGGCATATTGACTATCAGTATAGATATTTATGCTTTTACCTTTAGCTAGGATATGTGCTTAGGTAAAGGCGTGTAATTTGGTTTGTTGGGTGGAAGTGGCCAAAGGCAAGGGCGCAGACTGACCTCAAAAAGAGTTGATATTGTATACTATTTACCATTTTCATTTTAGGGAAAAGCCATGAGTAAACCATGAGAAATCAACATTGGCCAAGGGGAGGGGGTTCTTCTAAGTCGTCATGATGAGTTAATAGGTGATTCATCTTAATTAAACAGTGATGAGGGGTTTTGTCTATGAGTGAAGGAAGAAGGGTAGCAGGATTGAGATTGTTGCAATGAACAAGAGCGATATGAGAGGTGGTTAGCAAGAAAATGTCATGAGAAGTGAGATGGCTTGCTGAAAGGCATTGTGCATAGTGTGAGTTTAAGAGAGCTTTGACAGCATGAGGTACAGAGATGATCAAAGATGATCCATTGATAGTGTCCATCATATGATTAGGAATGCATTTGGTGCAAGGGACAAACACTTGACTATAGGGTTAAACAAGCTGGGGTCTATTTTGCTTATCTAACAAGAAATTAGAAGGAGGCAGTTGCTGGCATTATTTCAGCTGCTCACAACAGTAAAGTTGATGTCCCTGTGATTGTTTTGGCTTTCCCTTGGGCTGCTACTGTAGTGCCAACTATTATAGCTGCATTCAAGGCAGGAAGAAGGGGTGAAGGCAGAAGGGCGAGTTATTTCTCCTTTCAATAGTAGGTAAAGCTTTCCCCCAAACCTCCCTAATAGACTTTATTCAGGTCTCATTGACCAGAATTGGTCACATAGTCACCTAGGTGCCAGAAATGCTAGGAAAGTTGAGCATAGGTATGATTGCCCCCATTGGCTGAGACCAATATTCCTCAAACTTCCCTGACTATGATTAGAGTCACCTGGGGCAGGAGGCGTGTGAAAAATATACAAATTACCATTTGCTGAGTCTGGGATGGGAACCCAAGATATGTCTTTTTATTTTATTTCTATTTTGTTTTTTAAACAAACATTCCAGGTGGTTTTTATAATCAGCAAAGTTTGGGAACATAGGCCCATTGCCACCCAGAACAAAATTGTGTTTTCTTAAAATAGGAGGGGAGGAATGGATACTGAGTAGGCAGCTGTGTCTGCCACACCATGTAAATGAGGTTTAGAACAATAGAAGTATCCATTCTTGACAGGGTAAGGACATAAAGTCCATCAGAACCAGAACCTATTCAGCATTCAGTCTATAACCATCTCTCTGATTCTGTGCCCACTGAGCAAACACCAATGAATATGGCCTCAGCAGATCTTGGCCTCGGGGAGAGAAAGTAGAGTTGGCCAAGTAGTCCACTGGAGAGTTTTTCTAAATTGCAATATAATTAGGGGCACCTGGTTGTCTCAGTCGGTTAAGCCTCTGACTTCAGCTCAGGTCATGAGCTCGAGGTCTGTGAGTTCCAACCCCGCGTCGGGCTCTGGGCTGACAGCTGTGTCTCCCTTTCTCTCTCTGCCCCTCCCCTGCTTGTGCTCTGTATGTCTCTCTCTCAAAAATAAATAAATATTGGAGCGCCTGGGTGGCTCAGTCGGTTAAGCATCTGACTTCAGCTCAGGTCATGATCTCGCGGTCTGTGAGTTCGAGCCCCGCGTCAGGCTCTGGGCTGATGTCTCAGAGCCTGGAGCCTGCTTCCGATTCTGTGTCTCCCCCTCTCTCTGCCCCTCCCCCGTTCATGCTCTGTCTCTATCTGTCTCAAAAATAAACATTAAAAAAAATTTTTTTTAAATACTTAAATTTTTTTTTCTCCTGTTCATCATGTGGTCAAGCACAGCCCCCTGCCCCCTGCAGCCCCCTGGACTGTCACAGACTGCTGGTCAGAAGTTGCCTAGGCAGCGTCGACAAAGGGATCAGAGGAGCTGGGTTGGCCATCAGAGGAGCTGGGTTGGAGCAGTGTATAAATGGGATCAATTCCTCGTTTCTCTTTCTGCCGCCTCATTACTGGTGTATAGAAATGCATCCGATTTCTGTACATTGATTTTATATCCTGCGACTTTCCTGAATTCCTCTAGCATCTCTAGCAGTTTTTTGGTGGAAACTTTTGGGTTTTCCATGTAGAGTATCACGTCCTCTGCGAAGAGTGAAGGTTTGACTTCTTTTGTGCCAATTTGGATGCCTTTTATTTCGTTGTCTGAAAGCTGAGGCTAGGTCTTGTAACACTAATATTTGATTCTGAAGGGTCCAGGAGCTCTTTGAAATTCTTGTGAACAAACTTATTAGAATTGAACCAGATTTGGAAAAAAAAATTTTTTAATTTTGTTCCTTTTCAGATTCTCTTTTTGCAAACCTCCCGTAGCATTCTGTGTGCATTCAGGTTTTGTCCTTCAAATTTGTCTGTTACATTCTGAACCAACATGCCGTTTTACTCCATAACAGAAACATTCTGTTTTAAACAAAGAAACAGAAAACCCACGTCATCTTGAAACTCCTAGTGGACTCTCACTCATGTATGTTAGTTATAACTTTTAAGCAAAATCACTTGTATTATATTGTGAAAACTACAGGGTGAATAATTGTGAATTTCTTTTCATGTTAGTGGATTTAGCAGATTTCATGAACACACCTATCCCAGAATTACTCAGCCACATACTTATATAACTTCTCACTGTGGCAGAAATGACCATGGTCATGGGCAGGCTCAGAAATAGAGCCTCTTTGTAGCATATGCAAATAAGAAGCAAAAATATATGGACTAGAATTATACCTAGTTATCAGTGTTTCAACATTGTGTCTTAAAAATTAGGCATCTATGGGATGCCTGGGTGGCTCATTCAGTGAAGCATCCAACTCTTGGTTTCGGCTCAGGTCATGATCTCACAATTCATTAGAGTCTTTCACAGGGCTCGGTGAGCCTGCTTGGGGCTCTCTGTCCCTCTCTGTCTTCTCCTTCCCTACTTGTTCTCTCTGCCTCTCAAATAAATAAACATTAAAAAAATTAGCTATGTATTGAATGCCCATTAACTATCAGTCCAAAGTTATGCATTATCTAGAAATCTTAAAAATTATCTTCTCGTTGGCATACTATGAAACGTGATTGCTTTGTAGAATGAAGTTTGTCCAACCAGTGATTCAATTTGGTTAATTATAAATTTATATATATATCATAATCTCAAACATAAAATACATTAACACCAGTTTATGTGATCAGTAAAAGTTTATAAGTTTAGGAAGAACATACCTGAGTAGTAGATAAATGCATATTTGTGTTATAGTTAACACTGATAAAAGAGAAAGGACTTAGTTGTTTTCATTAAATCTAAACGATTAAACTAGTCCTGTTTGCTAAAGATTTACTTAAATTGAATTTGATATCTTAAAATAGTTGTGATTTAGTTTCTGGGAGAATATATATTGTTTAAACCTACCTCATTTAAAGTATCATAGTTCAGTTTCCTTATTTTCAAGAAAATTTGGAAATACTCAATGTGTGTAAGCAATTATTTATCTAGAAATGCTATTTAAGAACAGAGCTCCCTTAATTTAAGAGATTTTACAATCTGTTAATATCATTCAGAGGTAGGAAAACATCGTACACTCACACAATCAAAGGTGAAGACCTTTGTGTATTAAAGACAGAGACATATGGGCCCAGACAAGTAGAGCTTATAGCTTCAATCCTATAATTTCAGGCATATGTCAAGTATAACACAGAAACAGCAAATCTCATCAGTCCAGGTATCAAAAAGCTCTTCTCCCCTCAGAGAGTATGCAGTTCTTGATGGATTTGAACAAACACTGGAAAATGAGGTTGTGTTTTGTCTTTCACCCAAAAGAAACTGGATCTCTTTGGACTCATTTTGAGAGATTTCCACATGGTCAGATCCTAAAACCAAACTCTGAACCATTTTTTTAAAAAATGTTTATTGTGAGAGGGAGAGAATGAGTGAGCAAGCAGGGGAAGGGCAGAGAGAGGGAGACAGAATCCCAAGCAGGCTCCATATTGCCAGAGTGGAGCCCAACGTGGGGCTTGAACCCGTGAACCCTGAGCTCATGACCCGAAACAAAATCAAGAGTTGGATGCTTAACTGACTGAGCCACCCAGGCACCCCCCCCCCAGTCATTTTGGTTAACGATAAAAATAAATCATTGGCTGTAAATGAACAAAAATGAAACAGAAACACAAAGTTAGCAGAGAAGGAAATTAAAATTATTAAAAATTTAAATTAGGGGCGCCTGGGTGGCACAGTCGGTTAAGCGTCCGACTTCAGCCAGGTCACGATCTCGCGGTCTGTGAGTTCGAGCCCCGCGTCAGGCTCTGGGCTGATGGCTCGGAGCCTGGAGCCTGTTTCCGATTCTGTGTCTCCCTCTGCCTCTGCCCCTCCCCCGTTCATGCTCTGTCTCTCTCTCTCCCAAAAATAAATAAACGTTGAAAAAAAAAATTAAAAAAAAAATTTTAGAAAAAATCAACAAAGTGCTCTTGGTGCTTTGGATTCACCTAGAAGAAATGAGACACCCCTGGGTATTAACTGAGAATGAGGTACACTTTTTTGTCTTTGAATTTTATCTGGCTCTGACTGGTGAATCTAGTGGGCATATCACTGTGACCTCCAAAACAGTTAGAAGATATTTTCAAAGAGAGTGAGTGAACTCATGACCTTTATATCGATGTAACATGAAAATGTGTTAAGAGTCTTCACTGATGAGGAATTGGCGGATATTGTAACCAATCCAGAAGAGAATCCAAAGAACGTAGAAATATTGATAATCTTTAAATGTGTCAACGGGGGCAAAATTGGGTTTAGTTTGGACCTCTACTGGACAAAGCGTTCAGTATGTGTGCCCGTGACTGGCAATTTACAAAGGGCTGTCAAAGAGCTCAAAGACCGTGGAAGGCCGGGACCAGGTAACCTGGAGGGGAGTGTCCTCAAGACAGAGCACTGTGTCAGTGGAAAGGTTCCCGTTCTTGTTTGTACTAGACTGTTGAGGGCCAGGAGAAAGAGTTCCCTCGTAAAGAGGGTCCAGTGCAGTCAACAGGGAGACCAGGTTTCTGTCATGGATGTTTCCAGGCCAGTCCTGAGCAGGGCACAGTGACACCAGCGACACCAGTGACATCATAATGTCGGAGGTGTCATATAAGCAGCTCCCTGACCATTGAGGGGCACACTTGGTAGGAGTCGGCGCCGACATCCTGCCACCCTCGGGCCAGCAGGACGGTCAGGCCGGGCCGATCGGGTTCCAACCCAGCACGCGGCATGTCTGGGAGGCGCCGCCACCGGCACCGTCGCAGACGGAGGAGGCACACGGTGTCCCGCTCCAGGAGAGCCGAGCTGCAATTCCCGGTCAGCCGCGTGGAGCGTCTGCTGCGAGAGGGTCGCTACGCCCCGCGCCTGAGCGCGTCCACCCCGGTCTTCCTGACCGCCGTTCTCGAGTACCTGACGGCCAACATCCTGGAGCTGGCGGGCAAGGAGGCTCTGGACAGCCACAAGATGCGCATCACCCCGGAGCACGTGCAGCGAGCCCTGGGCAGCAACCAGCACCTCAGGGGTCTCCTCGAGAACACCACCTCCCCTCGGGTGGATGGGATGCCCCGAGTTCGGAAGTGGTGATGCCCGCGCCCCCTCGTCCGGACCCCGAAGCCGCCCACAGATGAGGGAGGCCTTGTGTCTGCACGTGACATTAAAGGAGTTAACTCCAGGGCCGTGCCTCTGACCGGTGTCTGTTTCTGTCATTCGGAGGTAGCCGGAGGTGTCTGTCCGACATCCGGGAGGAGACCTCCCACGGGAGGTGGAGGGTGGACGGGGCGGTCAGTGTGGGATGCTGGACTCGGGCATTTCGGGGAGCGGTTTCGCTGGGGACAGTGCGGGAAGTGGCCCTGAGGGAGTAGCGGGTCAGGGGGAAGAGACTTCCTCACTGGCGCTGAGCCAGTCCAGGCTTGTGAGGCCAGGAGGCTGGCGGGGTGGGGGTGGCTCTCCCAGGCATGTTGAATGCCCAGAAGGAGGGTGGGGGCTGAAGACCACGACTGAGGTGCCACAGGCCTTATTCCTGACCGGAGACCATGTGGAAGTCAGGAGGTGATGGCAGTGGGGGTGGGTGGAGAGGGTGGCATAGCAGCCGACACGCACTTAACGGGCCAGGGCTTCGCGTGAAGATTGAGGAGCGACGGGGAAACCATGAAGAGGTACACGTAGAAGGAACTATGCTCAGGTTGATTTGATGGCCTTATACCCCACCTCATTCCAAAAAAGGGCTCGAGGTAGGGATTATTAGCTAGTGCTGCGGTACTCTGTGGAGTATATCCTTCTGCCCTCTCTCGCGGACCCTGGTCACCCGTATAGTACTATGAAAGGTAGCATCTGGCCTAAGACATGCGATCCTAGACGTTCTTTTTAAAAACCATTTGTTGATGTTTCTCTATTTTGAGAGAGAGCATACAGGGAAGGGGCTGAACGAGAGGGAGAGGGAGAATCCCAAGGGAACTCCCTACCACCGGCGCAGAGCCCGATGCGGGGCTCGATCCCAGGAACTGTGAGATCATGACCTGAGCCAAAACCAACAGGCAGACCCTTGACTGAGCCTCCCAGGTGTCCCAATCCTATGAAGTTCTTAATGGTTATTGTTAATAGATTTATTTAGAAATATACTCCATTATAAACTCCTGTAGTAATCTCATTCTCCATGAAACACCTAACCCGTCTACGATCATATACTTGATGGAGCAACATAGAGTTATCAGTGGCTGAATATGTGTTTGGAGAGGTACAAGTGTGTTCCGTGTAAGTTCTGTCCCAAGTGCTGGACTCGGGAGGACATACAGTTCTTACAAAGACTCTTGTGGTGTTTTGGGTTAAAAAGAGTTGTCACGTCAAGTGTTCTGGCAGTCTTTCCCCTTCCTGTGACTGTCAACACTTAATATTTTCTCCGGTTCATCATGTGCTCAAGCCCCCCCCCCCCCCCCGCAGCCCCCTGGACTGTCACAGAGGGCTGGTCAGAGGTTGCCTAGGCAGCGTTGACAAAGGGATCAGAGGAGCTGGGTTGGCCATCCCAGTTCACCACTTTGTGGCCATGTGATGTGGGACACTCCTCTGTTGCCTCTGAAAAGCACTTTCCCGTGTGAAATGGGGATAATAAGGGTTCCCCCATCTTTGGATTTTTGCAAAGATTAAGTCATTGCGTGCCTGTCAACTGGCGCATAGCGCAGCGCCCGGCACAGGCTGCGCCCTGAGTGCGTAGCTGCACGTCTCTCCCTTTCTGTAGACCACATGCTTAGGCGTGCTTCCCCAGGCGCCCCTGGCCTGGATCTCACGCGATGGCCGGGGGCCTGGGCCACTGGCTGTGAGACTGCAGCCTGCTGAACCTTGGGGAGAGACAGAGTGCCACGCAGAGGAAGCAGCCAGAGGTACACCCAGGAACCAGACAGGCCTCAGCCTGGTTTCCTCTCTGCTCCCCTCTGCCTGGGGACTCACCCTCTCTCTGCTTCCTGCCACCATCTTTTAAAGTGTGGAGTTGGCTTAGCCTTTACCTACTTCATAGGAGTGTCCTGACAATAATAGTGTCAGGGTTGTGTTTAGATCTGATTTGAATATGTGCTCGTACAAATCCAAGAAACTTTTCTTGCTCCACAATGCCATTCAACCAAACAGTTACAGAAACCTCACTGTCAAGATGTCTGCCTTTCCAAGTTGTGATTTATTGTAGAGAGCCAGGAAGCCCTCTTTGCCTTAGCCAAGCTCAACTGTTACCCCTGTGTTCATTTGAGTAGCAAGCAGGTATTTCTCTCTCTCTCTCTCTGTCTGTCTGTCTCGCAGTTGCAGGTGGAGATTCGCCTTCACCTGGTTACAGGATAGCAGCCACATTGCCACCTCATCCCTGAAGTTGAGTTTCTTTGTGACCAGGGCATGGTTTCTCATATTTCAGTGTCCTTCAGCCAACAGGGACTGCCTCCAGGGTGGTTCATGCCAGAGAATCAGTCATTATGCTAAGATCTTGATATGTTGGTTAAATAGCTGTCTGATTTTTAGAAGCAGTTGATTTGGCTCATGGCTTTGGCTTGTTTTAGCACAAAATAGTCTCCTGCGTATTTCACCAGAAGGCACAGCAGAGGAATTCTTTGAAGGCTGGAGATGTGAGAGTAGATGGATAATCCATGTCTGGTTAGGAGACCTGTGTGGTCAGGTGGTAACCTTACAGTCCATGCAGTAGTCCACACTAATGGTCTCTGTGACACCTGTAGGGAGCCAGACTTCCTGGGCTCCTTCAGACTATCCAGCATCCAAGGTGGAATTTGGAGGTGGAGCTTCAGTGACTTCGTGTTGGCAAGCCATCTTCAGTCACAGGGGCTTTGGACAATCGGGCAGAGCACTACTGCAATCCCTTTAAGAACTGTGCTTCAGCTGTGCTTGTGGATTTCACAGGAAACATGGGGGCCAGGGCCAGTACAGGATGGGTGTAAATGCAGCCCCTGCCAAATCCCCCTCCTACACGTGCACAGGAATCCTCCACTCAGGGGAGGCAGGTGGAGAGGGGGAATCACTGCTCCTGGGAAAGAATGAGCCACCAAGTTTAGGCCCTTTGTGCATTTCAAAAAAGTAGGAGGTGGAGGATGGTGAGGAAGGATCAGCTCTAGCTTGGGCCCTGGAGGGAGGACACCGTTGATGACCAGTGCCCTGTTGGGAATGGGAAACTAAAACCAGAGTGAGTGGGGTCCGGGGCTGGAGGGTGTGTAGCTGCCAAACTAGGTGTGGGATCCAAAGGTGTATGAGGACAGGCTGAGGTCAGAGACGGGTCAGCACAGCAGAAAACATAATGTGTGAGAAGAGATGAGCCCAAGAGTTGAGTCTGGGGGAATCTGGAAGGTTGTGTGGGCTCGGGGTTGGCATGAGCACAAGGCATGGGGATTAGGCTGGGCTCCCACTGAGAACAGCCTTTGGGAACAGAGACGTTTGAAGGCCCAGGCTCCCTTAGTTCCTCAATCTGACATCCTACAGGATGTGGCCAGAATGCAGGTAGCAGATGGGATCATTAGGCCTACAGTGATGTGTTTACAGGAAAATTAATCAGCTGCCAGCATTTAAAATAAAGAATTTTTAACATAAAAACCTCAGTCACTGGCTTCTCGGGTGAAGTCAACATGTCTGCACACACGTGTTTATTGTCACATGAAGATGTCTGGCTGCTGTCCCGTGACTACTGGGCCTCTCTGGTTTGCCACAGTGCTCACCCTTCGCCGTTGTATCTCATGTATGACCCACGTCACTCCTTTACAGTACCGTCCCGTCTCTTAAAGTTGCTTGAGTTCGTTATCCTCACCATCCTAACACCAGTTTTCTGAAGGGTAAAGTTCTCTCCTTCAATAGATTAGAACAGCACAGTGCTCCTCACAGCTGTCTTTGGTATGGGGCCAGTATTTTCTGTTGTTCAGATAGATTGTGAACTGATATGTGGTCCTATTTTCGTAGGACTAGAATGGAGTTTACATTTGACTCTTCACTCGAATTCAGCACCATCTGAACTAGTATATACTCTGTTCAACAAGAAGACTCCACTCACTTAAATGTTGTGGCAAAACCCATGATTGCTGTAAAGGTCGCTAAAGGCCGACCATTTCCGAACCGGTCGTCGCTAATCAGTAACATAATTTAATGATCTACATCAGTCCCTAAATCACATTTGGATAGCACTGTAAGAGTGAATTTATTTTATCTTACTCTTTAAGGAGTATGGTTTCAAATCTAGGAAAGGCCTCGAATAGGACCTGTATTTGATGTTTCATTTAGTGTTTCTGCTTCAGAGTCCTTCATGAAAACAGAAGACTGGTACGTCATGTATTTAGGGTTTTGAAATCGCTGCGGGGAAAATCTCTCTCCACTGCATCTTTTTAAACAAAATCGAAAGGAAACCGGTTGGCGGCAAGGAGGCAGGTCAGGTAGTGTCCTTGTGGGACGCTTGGGTTCTGGCACATAGGATGAAAGGAATTCACCAACTCGACTGTGGAGGAGAGAGCTTTCATGACATCCTGGGACAGAAGAGTGCCAGAAGAGGGAGGAAAGTCAGGTTCTGGTCTCCCACGGGTGTGGTTTCCTTGGGGGCGCATCAGCTTCCACAGCTATAAAATGAGGAGGTTGGACAAAATTGTTCCAGAGGTCTGCTCAAGGTGTACAATTACCAGTCTGAGCTTTTCCCAACAGAAGTCTGTACTGACAGTGGGTAAGTGGGGCACAGAGGACAGGAATTATTTTTTAGGGTGTCCATTTTACAGCTGAGGCCACTTTGGCCCAGAGCTCACCCTCAACTCTCCAAACGTCCCATGGCCAATGGGCAGAACAGTGAGTATGCCAGTCCTGTTCTCGTACCTGTTGTTGGGGCTCCTCTGCTACTGTAGCCTGAGAGATGAGCCTCAAGAGACAAAGTGTGTAATACTCTCCTCTGGGATAAAGAAGCTATTCTCTTGGATACAGAGATGTCGGGGTTTGTTGGACCTCTGGGTAAGCACGAGCAACACGAACTTTTACTTGCATTTTATATCGAAAAGGCCAGATGGATTAGGATCAAGGACTGATTTTATACAAAGCAAAGGTGTTGTTCCACTGGTCATTGTAATAGCTAGATCATGAACCCAGCTCCTTCTCAAATAAGGCGTTCTCAAAATTCTGACTCTGTCCACTGACTTGGTGTTAAAGGTTGATTATACGATGGCATCAGAAGTCTGTGCTTAAAACTTTATTCTTGAAGTACCTTAATTACTGTCCTTTTCCACGGAGTTCTCCTGTCTTTAGCTGATCATAGGGCCTTGAGGGAAGCATCCGTCAGAGTAAATAAAAAACTCTGAGAAGACAACAGAGACTTAAAATGTTTGTGGGTCACTTGCAACTTGTGACAGTTTTCACAAGTGCAAAATCTGGTAGGAGTATATAATGAAAACAGTACAAGTGAAGGGGAAATTTTTTGTGACATGCAAAATAAGATAATAGAGCCAATCCAAAAAGACTTTTGGAGAAAGTATCTACAATGCATGATGATTAAACCTGTTTTCAAAAAAATCTGGGGTAGATTTTAAATACATGTATTTTAACAAAGATTCACAGAAAGGTTTGATGTATGTCCTCATTTTGAAAACACTGGTGTAGAAATTTCTACTAAAATTTGAAAAGGAAGGTTGGTACCATTTTTTTAATGTACTGAAATTATGACTAATAACACTAATTTTGTTGCCTAATGTCATCAGGGAAAGCCCCAACTGGACTCTGGTAATTAGAAACATAGACATTAAGGGTGCTAATAAATCTCTAGGGACTTTGCATACAGCAGAGAACTAAAATATTGATATTAATAATATTTTCCTTATTCAGATTTAATCTATGGACAGCTGAATACTTCTTTTGATTTGATTTTTTCTTATGCAACTAATCAATACTAACATAGCAAATAGAGCTAAAGTTTTCGAACACCTCTTTTTGTAAGGCAAAGGAACAAGTCTTTATTACTTTTTAAGGACCTCTGGAAAATCTCAAAGAACGTTTAAAGTACAAAAGACGTTAAGTTTTATTTCATTTTTCATTTTGGAATCTGTGTTGGAAGGTAAAATTGAAGTTTCCAGGACATTTGAGAATTAAGATGGGATCATAGGTGCCTGAGTGTATGAATGATTATAGCTTGGCTATTTATTAATTAAAGTAACAGTACAATATTTAAATGAAGATACAAAAAATGCAAGTTTCTTTTACTTTAAAGAGAACAATGAATTTTCTTATGATAAAGTAATAAGAAAGTGTTACTGTGGTGAGATATGGTATCTCCCCTCTTTGGGTGTAGATTATATAGGAGGTGAGGTGAGAGCCTGAATAATGGCCTGAGGGATATTCAGGTTCTAATCTCTGAAACCTGTGAATGATAACTCACAGGTTTATATGGCAGAAAAGGATTTTGCAGATAAAGCCAGATGGGAAGGCTATTGCAGATTAAGTGGTGGACTCTTAATGCAATCACAAGTGTCCTTGTAAGAGAGAGGCAGGAGGAGGTTTGATGACAGAGGAAGAAGATAACATGAGGACTGCTGGCTTTGAAGCTGGAGGAAAGGGCCAGCAACCAAGCAATGCAAGGAATTTGGCTCTAGAAGCTGGAAAAGGCCAGGAAAGGGATTCTCTCCCCTTGGGCCTCTGGAGGAAGCATGGCCTGCTGACACCCTGATTTTAGCCCAGAGAAGCTGATTTCCGACTTCTGAGCTCCAGAACTGCAAGAGTAAATATGTATTGTTTTAAGCCACCAAGTTTGTGGTAATTGGTTAGAGCAGCCATAGCAAATTCTGGAACAAGTGATTTTGCTTTGGACAGAAACATTCCCTTTTTGGCACTTAATTAAAATCAAAATAAGCGTGTGTCATTATCTTGAGACTCCTAGTAGAGTCTCAGTCACATATAGTCTCATTCATATTTATTAATTATAGCTTTTAGGCACTAGTACTTCACAGAGAAAACAAGGGGGTGGATAATTGTGAGTTTCTGTCATTTTAGCAGAGCTCGAGAATACACTCAGCCTAGCTTTCATTTAGCCATACAATTCCCTTATACGTTTCACAACATGGCAGAAGTGAATATACGTTCATTTTCAAACCCAAAGATATAGCCTCTTTGTAGCATATACAAATAAGAAGCAAAAGTATATAAATTAAAATTATGCCTGTAATGAATGTTTTAGTTTTCTTAGAAATGATGAAGGTGTCCATTCAGTGTCTAGTAATTATTTCATAATATCAGTCAAAGGTCTTCAGTTATCTAAAGATTTTGGAAATACTTCTTTTTTTTTCTTTTTTTTTTTAACGTTTTAAATTTATTTTTGAGAGGCAGAGAGACAGAGTGTGAGTAGGGGAAGGGCAGAGGGAGAGGGAGAGGGAGACACAGAATCTGAAGCAGGCTCCAGGCTCCGAGCTGTCAGCACAGAGCCCAACGCGGGGCTCAAACTCACTGACCTGAGATCATGACCTGAGCCGAAGTCAGACGCTTAACCGAGTGACTGAGGTGCCCCAGTGGAAATGCTTTTCAAGATGACATACTATAAAACCTCATTACTGTGGAAATACAAGTTCATTAGAACAATGATTCAGTTTGCTTAAACATAAATTGATGTTTTTGTAATCTTAAATATTCAGTAGGTAATTCTAGCCTATTTGATTATAAACCTGTGTAAGTTTAGCAAAAATATATACCCAAGAGGCAGAAAAATGTATGCTTGTTTTATATTCCATGCTGATAGAGAAGACATAGTTGGTTTCATTAAATCCCAAATATTAGACTATTGAAATTGTCAAATATTTACATCAATTCCATGTGAATTTGAATTCTTAAAATATATTTTAAACACTTTGCACGTTTCAGATACTTAATTTCCGTATTGTAGGAAATATTTGTTATATTCAGTGTGTGTATGCAATTACTTATCTATATATGCCAATCAGAACAGAGCTCCTTTAATTTAAGAAAGAGACTTTTATAATCTAATATATTAATACCATCCAAAGGTAGGAAAATGCTACACATTCAGCAGAATTAGAGGTGAAGGCATTTCTGAACTAGAGATATAGAGACACAGCTACAGAGAAATAGCTTCAATTTTATGATTTTAGCCGTGGATCAAGAGTAAACACAGAAACAGAAAATCTTCCCAGTCCAGATTTCAAAAAGCTGTTTTCCTCCCAAAGGTCATGAGATTCTGAATTGATTTACGCTTAAAAAAAGAGTAATAAACAAAAAGACTGACAAGCCAGATTCTTTGTTGCCTCTCGCCCAGCAGGGACTAGATGTCTATAAACCCTAAGTCCATGTAGAGAGATCTCCAGATGGTCAGACCCCAAAACCAATTCCCATCCATTTTTTCCAACCATAGGGAATAACTTAATGGCTGTAAATGAACAAAAACGAAACAAATCCATGAATATTGGAGCAGCTTTTAAAAGACAGAAAAAGGTAGAGCGAACACAGTTCTGTTGGCACTTTGGCTTCACCTAGAAGTGCCAAGAAAAGACACTGCTGGGCTTTCACTGCCCGCACAATACATTCTCCATGAACAGTTTACCTGGCTCTTGCAGGTGAACCTGTGGGCCACCTCATTATGAGTTTCAAAGTGTTTAAAAGATATTTAAAAAAAAAAAAGGTAAAATCGTGTCACTCACAGAGACATGGGTACATGTTAAGAGATGTTATGACCTGTGGAATGGGCAGGTGTTAAAAACCAGTTCAAAAAAGAACAAAGGAATGTTGGTTAGGAAGGCTGAAATAAAGAGGTCATTGGGACCGAAACTGGTTTTCTTTCATTGTGAGAGGGGACACAACTGAACCTCCTCTGGACCACGTCCTCCTCATTTGTATCGCTGACCTGCCAGCCTGTATCCTGGAGCTGGCAGGCAACCAGTCCTGTGGCCGTCACCTCGCAGGATGCGGAGAGTCGGCAGTGCCAAACCTTGAGCTTCTCTAGGGACAGGACAAACTGTCCAAATGATGACCGGTCCCAACTCAGGAAGAATTGCTGACCCCTGTGTTCTAAAGCCTGGCGAGGGCCCTCCTGGCAAGCCACTGGCGAGCCCACTCACAGTTGAGGGAGCTCCGTGCTACTGCCATCAGCAAATGCTACTAAACAGTTTAACTCCGTGGGTGTACTTCTGCCTCCTGTCACTTTCTGCCATTTTGATTTGGAAGTGTCTATGTGGGGGGCATCTGCGAGAAGGTGTCCCATAGGATTTGAAGATGTAGCCTGCAAGCAAAAATGGGTATATAGCCCGGAAAGGTAAATTGGGGGCCTGTAGCAGGCTCTTGGATACTGTGAGTCCCTTGTCTTTGGCCTTCTTGATTTTAGTGCACCTGTGGGGAAGAGCTCCACATGCATTGCCAGCATCCCACATCAACCACCGACTACAAGTCCGAGGACACACTGTGGCATTTCTCTTTTTTCTGCCTCAAGGTTTTCTCCTGTGCCAGAGAATGTAGCTCAAGCATGAATGAGAAGTGTGGTGGAAGGTAACACTTAATGGAGCTACCTCCAAACGAAAGGAGACAATAGTCTGTGGATATACCCTCAGTCTCTGTCCTTGAGATGGATAAATTGGGGTCTAATCTGTATGGTCCTCTGTGGATCCCCAAAGAGAATGAGCCCCATTTGCCGCAGTGTTAACCAGTTTAATGCCGTCTTCATTAGCCCTGCTGCCTTTACTCCTTCACTGTTTCAAAGGCTTAGCTCCCAGCTGAACTGCCTGCATCCAAATGCTTGCCTCAGGCTCTGCTGCTTGAGAATAGTCATCTGAATAGAGGTGGTAATTTGAACCACAGCAGGCCAGGCATGTACAGCTGTGGAAAAAGCAGCCAGATTCCTTCAGGGTACAAGTTCTGTCAGAGGCTGCAAAGGAACAGAGGGGCAAGTGTGTTTGAAGTTTGTGCACAAGAATGAATGAGGTTGTCCACCGAGGATTCTTAGCTGGATGAGGGGAAATAGAGGATTCATTTGGTTTGAATGCTTGATAAGAATATAAAAAAAGTTGTAGTGGTTCTTAGACAAGTGAGTTGAATGGGTAGAAGGTAGTGATTAGCATAGGATGTTTTCAGTTAGTGATTTCAGAGGTGTTTATTGTGTCTTGAATTCCTAGGAAAGCACTCTTAATAACTCATCCCTTTCATATCTGCTGTATTTGGGGAAAAGAGGCTAGGGTTCATCAGTCTAATTTTATAATACAGTTGTTTGAACTTTGGTAACCTGACACAATTGCCATCATTTTAATCAGGTCACTTCCCAGAGATGTGCCTTGGCCAGACACACTGTCTAGCTTCAGGAAAAAAAAAAAACAAAAAACCATAATGTGTCACCTGTTTCTGAGACCAGCTGTGTTTTATGAACTAATCTAAAGATAATAATTTTAATTCATACATTCTTAGAGGTGTATGGGAGGGATGTTGCAGTATAGCTCTGTGTGTGTATGTGTGTATGTAGTGCTTCATATGATAAAAGTTTATAAATTTCTGCCACAACATCTCCTCAGTTTTTTGCATGTCTACACACACACACAGGCACTCACATGCACACACATACACAAAATACAAAACTTCAAAAGGAGTCTGAAAGGAAACACTGAAATGTCAAATAGTTGTCTTAGGATAGTGAGGGTATGGGCCGTTTTTTCTTCTTTCCATTTCTTTGTGTTTTTCATGCTTCCTCAAGGAATATTTATTAGTTTTTGTTGGGGGTGGGGAGAGTGGTCAGGCATGATCTACCGGGCTAGCCACAGGTCTTTGTCTTACTCATTTGTGCAGGCCCAGTTTGGCACATGTGGGTTCTCAATATATAGTCAGCGAATGGTGAAAAGTAAAGAGCAGATCAATTATATTAATCTCATTTCTACAGATAAAAAGGCAGAGGGTATCATTTAAGACATTGCAATTACAAATGATAGCAGACCCACCTAAATGTGTCTTAAAAATAAATATATACATGTATGTATGTGTTAAATATGTAATTTTTATATTTTTATTATATACAAATTTTTATATAAATAAATTTTATTATATATAAATAAATTTTTTATGTATATAAATAAATTTTTTATTATACCTCACCTGATACAGAGGCAGAGTGATCCCATGGTTGGCTGATTTACTGGCACAGCAATGTCATCAAGGACCTAGGCATTTTCCATCTTTGTGTCTGTTTCTCCTCATGATTGCAAGAGGAATATTTATGATATATTGCCACAGAGCAAACCACCACAAAAGTTAGTGACTTAAAATAACCATAGTTCTTTTGCCCATGAACTTGTAATCTGACAAATCTCTGCTGAGTCCACTTCACTCTGTTCCATGTGGTATCAGCTGGAGCAGCTTGACTGAAGGCTGGGGAATCCACTTCCAAGATGGCTTACTCACATGGCTGGCAGTTTGGTACTTTGTTTTCTTTTGATTGCTTAGGTGGGGCTGAGGGCTGGAGGCCTTGGTTCTTTTCCAAGTGGGCCTCTCCTTGGCTCCCTCAAGGGATGGCATCTAGGTCTTAAGAATGAGTGTTCTGGGGCACCTGGGTGGCTCAAGTCGGTTGAGTGTCCAACTTTGGCTGAGGTCATGATCTCAAGGTTCCAGAGTTTGAGCCCTGCATCGGGCTCTGTGCTGATGGCTCAGAGTCTGGAGCCTGCTTCGGGTTCTGTGTTTCCCTCTCTCTCTGCCCCTCCCCCGCTCACCTACTGTCTCTCTCTGTCTCTCAAAAATACATAAATGTTAAAAAAAATTTTTTTTAAAAAGAATGAGTGTTCTAAGAGACAAAGTGGAAATTTTCTGCTTTTTAATGTGTTCACCCAGAAAGTGGCGGAGTCATTTTTGCTATATTCTATTATTTAAGCATTCACTAGATCTCAGATTTAAGAAGAGGAGACATGGATCCTACTCCTTGATGGGAAGAGTATCAAAGAATTTGAAGGGCCATGTTTTAAAACTCCTACAGGTTGTTATAGATCTAGACATCACATATAGGCATGACCAAGTCCGAGAGAAGAGAATGGTTTCTTCCTGTGTACTTTTTTCTGTTGAGGGGGGAACACCTTTTCATTCAGCAGAATTCTACTCTGGTTTCATTGGCCAGACATGGGTCAGGCTAAACCAGTCCCTAACCATAGTAATAGAGAGTTACAGATGCCTCTAAGGTATAGATACCCTTGTCCCTACAAAGCAGCTGGGTGGGGACTGGAATAGATAGATCAACTTCATCTAATTAACCCAGTGAATATACCATGCAAATATCATTGTTTCTATTTGTGAAACAAAAACATTGTAGGAGACTAGTCTATACAAATCTTGATTTACTCCAGGAGCCAAATGTGTGAGCATCTTCCTTGAACATATGGGAGGGTGAGCATGTAATCAGAACTCTGCCTTCAAGGAAGAAAGGAGGAAGAATACCAATTAAGAGTAGGAGGCCCATCGAATCTGCATCACCAAGGTTCAGGAGGTTCAAGGGCCCAAAGCCAAGACTGAAACCCATGTTTTTGGATGCTTGGCCCATTGCTAGTCTTTTAGCCAACACTGCTTCTCATGGAGATGTAGAATGTTAAGAAGTAGATAGGGTTTAAGAGGTCATCATGTCCGACTTTGCACTCTATCTAGAAATCCCTTCTTTGGTTTCCCTTAAAGGTGGTCCACCAGCCTCTGCTGGATAGCTTTCAGTACTCAAAAGGCACCGTTGCATTGCTAAAACTTTCTTGTTAGAATGTTCTTTCTTATATAATAAGTTAAGTGGGACTTTTCCTTTCCCCTCCCCCAAGAAGACATCAGGCTCAGGTGCTGTATGTGCCACATTCAGAAAAAAAACAAAAAAACAAAACAAAAAACAAAAAAAAAAACAAAAACAAAAACAAAAAAACACTAAGAATTGGCCAGATTCCTTTTTTCAGGATTTTCCAACTGTGACAAACCAGCCCTCCAACAATGAACCCCCACATCCCCACCCTCAGCTTCTATAAGGAAATAGCTGAGGGTAGGGGTGAGAGAAATAGGGGTTTCTATAATATACATGCCCTCACTTCCCCTCCCAGAAGCCACCTAAAATGAGGTTTTCAAGATGAAGAGTGTTCACAACATGGGTAACCAACCACTACATTTCCTGCCTTCTAAGCTGGGAACCCAGAGGCCCACCCCACTTTTGCTCTCTTGAAATTTCTCATTGGTGTATACCCTGTAGTTAAAGATTATTCATGAGCCTAGTGACTGAGGCCTGATTCTCATTTGTAGATTGCTGAAGGTGGGAGACTTGAGGGAATAGCCTGGGGTGAGTAGAGACCAAGGTGCCTGCCATATGTCTGGAAAGGGGACAAGAGGTCTCCTTGGTATCAGCTAGCTATTATAAGTTACAGACTACCTAAGACTAAGTGTTTTAAACAATAAGCATTTATTGTTGCTCATTAGCCTACAGGTCAACTGGGCAGTTCTGGTCTGGGCCAGGCTAGGCTTAATCTTGGCTGAGCTTGCTCATGAGCACACACTCAGTCTGGGTCATTTGGGAATGACTGACTGATCTGGGATGACTGCACTTGGAATGGCTCACTTACATGTGGTCTCTACCTCCGTAGCAGGCTCCCCTGGTGGTTGCAGGACTCTGGGAAAGTCAGAGCATGTAGAGCTGCAGTCTCTTGTGATCTAGGCTCAGAACTGGGGCACTGTCACTTCTTCCACATTCTGTTTCCACAAACCACAGTTGAGAGGAGATTGGGGGGGAAATAAGTCCATTGCATGATAATACCCCACCAGCTGACACTACTAAGTAGAGATTTTCACTTGTATTGTATGGAAATCAACCTCTTTTAATCTTCAGCCCCATGGTTAGACCTGATTTTTTTTCCCACTACAGCAACACTAACACATCTACTACCCCTTACTAACATGCCAGGTCTCCAAATATTTACAAGTATCCTGACTCTGTTTCCTTTTTCATTCTCCAGATCCTCCAGTTCTTTCTCTAATGGAAGGCTTTGTAGCCATCAAGGTTATGGTACTTGAGATACAATCTGGCTTGGCACTTTTTTCTTAAAACCTGGCATTCATAATTGTGTATGATGTTGCAGACTTATTTCAACAAGAGCTGGTAGCAGTGGGACTATGTTTCATTTCATTTTATTTAATTTTTCGGCTTTAATCTGAACTCTTATTTATGTGCCCAAATGATGTAGCTTTGGGAGGAGCTGAATGATACAATTGTTTTATATGGATAGATATAAATTCTCCCAGGTTTTTTTTTTTTTTTGTCATACTGAGAGCAGCTAAGCCAAGATTTACGCATCTTGTACCTATACAGTGTATTTCTGTGTATCATATATAGAAATATAATATATAAACATATATTTATTTTTATGTTATATATTTTTTATATTTATATTTTTATATAAATATATAAAGGTAGGGCTTGATATTTTTTCTTGTTATCTTTCCTTTTCTTGGATTCACACCCAGGGTATCAGCCTGTTGAGATGATTTTGAATCATGACTCTCTTGTCTTCCTGGTTTTGTCCCAGCTATATGTGTATGTCTTCAGTCCTTGACAGGAATGTGAGACTAGGACAGCCCCAAGGCCAAGGTCCTGCACACTCCTTGACAAACGCCCTTTAGCCTGAAGGGAAGTAGTGAAGAATATGAGTACAGATTGCTTATTCAGCTGCAAATCCCATCTAACCACTCATATTAGCATAGGAGTTTTCTGTGACTTTCCCCCAAGGACGTCAGGAGGGCTTTTCTGGGGGGTGCTTTTTTGGTGTTTTTCTGGAGACCTGCTAAAAACCACACACGTGTCTGTAATATCCACCCACTTATTAACCACAGATATTTTTTCTTTGTACATTAGTTCAAAATATTGATATTGTAAAATATTAAGGCATAGAGACAGGACTAGAAAATAATATAATAAACACACACATACCTCCTTGAAATATTTGCTTCAGAATTATCTTTTTGTCTCTTTAAGAAATAAAATATTATTAGTATAATCAGGGCACCCTGTGACCCTTGTCATCATTTCAGAGTTTATCATTCTCATGCATGATTCATAACTTAACTATATTTGTACTGTATCCATAAATACTATGTATTGGTTTTGTAGGTCTTTAATCCTTATCACACTGCAAACATCATTCTAAAATTTGTATTTTTGCTCAACATGATATTTTGAGAACTATGCCGCTGATGAATGTAGTGCTGGTTTATTTCTTGTGTGTGACTTAAAACTGTTCTATCGCAGGCAACAATTTTCTGTAAAGGGACAGATGGTAAATATTTTCAATTTTGCAGTCCATCGTGGTCTGTGTCTTATTCTTCATTTTTGTTTGTTTTTACAACCCTTTAAAAATGTACAAAACATTCTTAACTCATGAGCTATACAAAAATAAGACCTGGTTTGCCAACCCTTGTTCTACCATAGGACTCTAACACTGTTTCTACATTCTCCTTTTGATTCGTGTGTCCTCCTAGGTCTCAGTTTCCTTTATGAGGCAGAAGAGACAATGGCTGCCTTGCTTACCTCCTTAGGAGGGTAGGAAGATAAGTCAGATAATGGATTTGAAAGTGCTTTGAAATGTTACAAAGGCTGTTTTATTCCTTTCCTCTCTTCTCTTCTCCCTTCCCTTTTCTTTCTTTCCCTTCCCTTCTCTTTCCCTTTTGTTGGCCTAAGTAGGTTCTGAATTAAATTTCCTTGAAGAGATATGGGAGCTCATGTGAAATTTAGATGGTCAAGACACCCATGAAGAGCATGAAGACGCTATGGGGCAGCTAAGGATTAGGGAAGTCTGAGCCCAAACAATGTAGTATTATATTCTTGGTGGAGGTTTCTCCACAGCTCTGGGGCATCACTGCTGGGAAATTCAGGGGGCACTCTCCTTCCAGGCAGCCTCGAAGCTGGAACACAGTTGGTACTTTGTTGAAATCCTCTGAGACTAAGGTCAGAAGCTTGGGCTCATAGCCTATTCTGCTATTGAATAGTGTCACCAAGCTGACCTCAGAGACCTTTTGTCTCTTAATTTATAAACTGCATCTGTCAACACAGGCTTCACGGGATTGTTGTGAAAATTAAATAAGACGAGCAGAAAACATTGGCTTGTGGTACAAGCCCTTGGCTAAGATACTCACCAGAGGTTAATTTATCACTGTATCACTGATTGTTTCTTTATGGAGGGTCCCCTTTTAGGGAAACTACACTAGATAGCAAGTCTGCAAGGGCTGTGTGCCTACCCTTTTTTTTTTTTTTTTTTTTTTGGTATAGCATTGGTAACTTTAATGGATTTTAATGAAATTTTTAACCTTGTAAAAGGTGATTCAAGTAGCTTGGATTCCATGTTTGGCTCCTTCTCTGGTCTTGATGCAAAGCAGTGATGAATCAGTTTTTCTTCATGGGAAGGTATTGCTAATGAATTTAATTTCTTTAATAGATAGACAGCTATTCAGATTTTTCATCTCATCTTGTGCCACTTTTGGTAAGTTGTATTTTTCCCGGAATTTGTCCGTTTCACCTAAGTTACCAACTTTATTGGCAAACACCGTTAATATTTCCTTATATATTTAATGTCGGTAGTAATATCCCCTCATTTCTGATAGTGGTAATTAACATTCTGTCTGTTTTTCCCTTGGTCAGTCCAGCTAAGGGTTTATCAGTTTTGTTGATCTTTTCTAAGAACCAGCTTTTGTATGTCTACTTTTAAAACTATCCTAAATTAAGAACTTTAATTTGAGAAAAATGTGCATAAATAATAGCATTCCTCATACATTACTGCAAACACCTTTTTAAAAATGCCTTAAGCACATGTTTAATAGCACTTAGCCTGGTGACAGGCCATGTGGACATACTAGAGACTTTTTTAGAAAAGGAGTTGAATTCACATTTTTATTTCTCAGGTGTGATAGCCTCAACCCTTCCTCATCCTCTGCAGTCAAAGATCACCCTGACTACTGAATGGGGGAATAAAAGGTTGGCTCAGTAAGGGCTGGAGATTTGCAGATGGGCAAGGGGAACATGTAGAAAGAGTCAAACTGGCTTCCATGGCTATGTTGTAATGTGGATAATAGTCACTGGTAGGGCTGGCCCTTCTATTATTATTATTAAGGCTGATTCTTCAGCTTTTCAGCATGTAGGAGACCGAGAAAGATTTAGAGAGCCAAGCTTTATATTTCCAGAGATAAGTAGTTTTTAATGCTTGCTTCAGATTGGAAGCTATTTCTGGTATTTCTAATTGTGCCTCAAGAGACCTAAAAGTAATTTGGACTCAGTAGCTAGAATGAAATTGAATTTTCTCTAGGGAAAATAATATTAAACATAAATTCAAAGCATCTTATAATAAGGTTATTATAGTGGCACATGTTCATTGTGTTTAGGAAAAAGATAACAAACTTATGATTTTGGAACTTCCGAGAATTGGCTACTTTGAGTTGAACTTAAGGACATGCAGTTGTTACTGTCTGCTTCTGTGAACATTTTTTGAGTTCTTTTGCTGTTTGTGAACCAGGATCCAAATGTTAGGGTTCATTAAAGGAAGCACAGATGTGCGTGTGGGTAGAGCAATGAATATCTAGAAAGAATCTAGAAAACTTGCTAATTCTTTGATTTCAAAGTTGTCTTATTCATTTTTAAACCTCTTAGAAGTACGTTTGAATTATTTTAGTTAATGTTTAGTAAAAAGGATGGTAATACATTGAGCGAAGAGTTGGTTAACTGATCTCTTTCAAAACAAGAGTGGCTGGCAGAACAAATATGCCATGGAACTCAGTGAAACAGCCCAAAGGGAATGGAGGGGCACCTGGGTGGCTCAGTCAGTTGAGCATCCGACTTTGGCTTAGGTCATGATCTCCTGGTTCGTGGGTTTGAGCCCCGCGTTGGCTCTGTGCTGACAGCTCAGAGCCTGGAGCCTGCTTCGGATTCCCTGTCTCCCTCTCTCTCTGTCCCTCTCTGGTGTGTGTGCGCACGCTCTCTCTCCCTCTCTCCCTGTCAAAAATAAACATTAAAAAAAAAAAGGAATGGAGATTTCTGAGCATTTGATATTCCAGTAAACGTGGGCCGTGCAGAAACCTATTTTGCTTGTGTATTTTTCAGCCTTATGTTTGTTACCTTTCTGCCTTTCTTTGGAGAAGACCCCATATATATGAGAAACATTGTTGAAGGATTGAGATGGTACACTGTTTAGAACATGTTTGTAGCATATGATTTGGTAAATGAAGAAGATATGTACCACTGGCTTGAATACATTATTTTTTATTTAATAATAAATCCTACTTACCACCTAATTTCTTCAGGAAATCTCTATTAAACACCCACTGTGTGCCAGACACTGGACTTGGTGCCAGGCATCAATGAACAAAACAGGATCTGTGTTTTGGTTCAGCATGTATTCTGTTAGAGATGTGAATTTGACCTATTTCTCTTTTACCTAAAAGTGGAGCATTGCTTAATTGGCAAATTGGTTAAATATGGGCTAATTTAGGTTAGTGGTTATTTTAAATTTTAGTTACTAAAAATTTTACTTGCATACGTTCAAACTCCTCAAATTATACACATTAAATATGTGCACTTCTTAGTATATAAATACACCTCAATAAAGCTGGAAAAAATTATTATAGTCTGTTTTCTTCTTACCCTAAAGTGATTTAGGTGGACTGCGTTGACTTTGCTCCAGTATGGAAGTTGCTTAAACCTCTGCCCTATGCTAGATGTCTGATTTGTAGCACATAATGCTCTCATCAGCCTGTAACCAGATGAATTTATTTGGCTATTGCAAATCCAATAAAGAAGTGATATAAATATATATAGTATTTTTCTACACCAAGGAGCATTCTCAGCTATATTCACTAGAGTATGCATAGCTGCTATAGCAATCTAAACAATGGTCTGTATGATTATGTAATGGTGTATGTCAGTGTATAAGACAATACGAAGTTTCGTAAGACTTGGGGGTGGGTTCATATCCATTCCTCCTAAATTGAACTCACCTCCAAATACAGTGGGGTAAAAATGCTCTTGTATATCACCAAGACTTTTCATCCAGGCTTGGCTTTTGCCTAAGTGTAGGCTTTGATTTTCCTTTCTGGGTTCTGTGACCACAAACCAGTGAAAGTTACTTAGTGCTACTCAGTGGGAAGCACCTCCCCCCTACCCCCCCCCTGCCCCCACCATACAAGAGGTTCACTGGAGGATGGCAATGCTGTTTATATATCTTCTCAGGTTTCCTTCTAGAGCCTGTGTTTGAAGAATCTGGCACAGGATCTTCAGATTCCACATCCATATCTCTGCAAAGTAGGTTTTGGGAGTACAGCTTAGAATTGAGGGCACTGAGCAGGTACAGTCACACACAGAGAACTGAGGTCTTCTTTGCAAGGTCCAAGCCATTTATTTATCCATTTTTTATTATTTATATTCTACCTATTTCTAAAGGTTTTTGTGTTATTTACAACCATAAGCACATATAAAATGAGTCCATTAAATAAGAAGAACCGAGGGGCACCTGGGTGGCTTGGTCAGTTAAAGCGGCCGACTTGCCCTCAGGTCATGATCTCACAGCCCGTGAGTTCAACCCCACATTGGGCTCTGTGCTGACAGCTCAGAGCCTAGAGCCTGCTTCAGAGTCTGTGTCTCCCTCTCTCTTGCCCTCTCCCACTCACGCTCTGTCTCTGTCTCTCAAAAATGAATAAATGTAAAAAAAAAATTTAAGAAAAACAGAAAAGCATTTGAAAACAGGGAAGGGAAGATAGATGGGGGGGGATTATACTGAAAATTATTGTGGGAGTTGAAAAAACTAGTGGAGGTAAGGATGTACGTGCAAACATTTGTGTGTTCAAGTGTTGGCAAAGCAGAAAATGGAAGAGAGGGTCAAGTGGCCATGCCCATTTATTTACAAAGTTCACTGTACATGAATAACTGTGTTTTAACACGGTTTGGTGTGTCTTGAGCCATAGTTGGGAAGGTACAGCAGAATGTAGAACTTTCGTCTTGACGTTCTGAATGATCTTGCTACCATTTTGCTGTTAGATAACCTGATATAGGGGCCAGTGCAGGAATCAGGTACTAAATTCCTTTGTCTGGCTATAGAGGGCAAGGGTTTTCTTTGATGTAGCTAAACTCACTGATGTCTCTTCTGTCTGCCTGAGGTAGGATGGTGAGGAAGCTGGCAGGGCAGATAGAGGAGCCTGCCTCACTTCTTTCCGATCATTTGTTGGGCCTTGGGAGGCGATTTCCAGAAACCAGCTTAGTGCAGTGAGACCTACCCACTCCCGGGTGCCTGGACAGCACGATTTCAGGAAGTCTTTATATAGAGAATACTCATGTAATAGAAACTAGATAGTAAATTTGGGCTCAGTGGAAGCAAGGAAGAATTGGACAGCTCCCCTAAATACTCTGGAGGCATTCTCCACACTCCTTGAGGTCCTGGGCAGATTCTCGACGCTTGCCTCCCACTGGTAAAAGAGATGAAAAGTGAAGCTAAGGCCACTGCTAGGGAAATGGAACTACTATATTTATTTAGGCAGAATTGCCTACTGGTTAAGACCAAGACTCTATAGAGCAAGACTGCCTAGGTTTGAATCTTAGCTCTGCTAGTTGAGTGATTTCTGGGAAGTTATTTAGCGTCTTTGTCTGTTTTCTCATCTGTATAATGAGGATTATAAGAGTATTTACTTTATAGAATTATAAGGATGAAGTGATTAGTACCTGTAATGTGCTTACACTAGTCCCTGGCATGAAGTAAATGTACAGTAATTTTTTTTAACATAAAAGAGATGAGCTGGAGGAGATTTTAGCATCCGGTTTCCTTAGGCAAAGAATCAAAATATTTGGGGAAGAAAAATAGCAAAATCATTCAGGATCTCTGAGAATTGTAGACAGTAATGATCACATCACGTGTGCTGCGAATGATGGGCCATAATATTTGTCCTGACAATTTTGAGTACTCAACAAGATATAAATATGTATTGAAAGTCCTCAATTTCTGACTAAACATCTGGAAAACTGGCAGATGTTCAAGTGAGATTTTGGTAACTGCAAAGTCTCAGTCACTAGAACTTTGAAATGTATTTTCCAGTATTAGGATGTCATTCTGGTTACATCTGTAGAACCAGTTTTGCTATAGTGAGCAAAGTAGGGGTTTGAACCATATTTTCTACTTGGCATTTTGCCAGGATAGGGAAGAAAACTTTCTGAAACAACTTCATTGCAATAATGAATGAGTAGTTTTTTGCCCTTTAAAAATGCAGTCTAGGGGTACCTGAGTGGCTCAGTGGGTTAAGCATCTGACTTTGGCTCAGGTCATAGTCTCATAGTTCGTGAGTTTGAGCCCCGTGACGTGTCGGCACTGACCACCATGCAGAGCCTGCTTGGAATTCTCTCCCTCAGTCTGCCCCATCCTTCCTTGTGTTCTCTCTCTCTCAAAATAAACAAATAAATAAACTTAAAGAGTAATGTTGCTGAAAATATCCTTGTACTTGCCGTTTAGTATATGTGTATATGCAATTCTGTTATGTCTGTACTCAGGAGTATAATTTGCTGGACCGTAGGGAATGCCGATGTTTAGCTTAGTAGAAACTGTAAAACTGGTTGTACCATTTTACATTCCTACAACAGTGTATAAGAGTTTCACTGGCCAACACTTGCTTTTACTTTTAGTAATACAGTGGGTATATAGTAGTGTCTCATTTTACTCTGAATTTGCATTTCCTGATAACTAATGAGCTTGAGTTCCTTTTCAGGTCTTTAGTGGACATTTTGAGGGGTGTGTGTGTGTGATGTTATTGTTCAAGTATTTTTGCTCATTATAAAAATTGAGTTGTATTTATCCTTTTGGTACCTCTTCAGACCTTCCTGTATCTCCATGTTTCCATGTGGGGTCATTTTCACTGGGCCTGAAATACCAATGCCATTATTTCCTTTAGAGCGGGTCTGCTAGTGACACATTCCCTCATTTTTGTTTTGTCATATGATGTCTTTGTTTTACCTTCATTTTTGGGTACGGAGGTCTATTAAAGGTTATTTTCTTCCTACCTTGAGATTCTCATTTCTTTTCAAATGCCAGTGTCTGTGTTGCCTCTTTGAAGTTAATCTGTTTGTTTGCTTGCTTGCTTGCTTGCTTTTTAAGGTTTTCACTTTGACTTTAGTGTTTAACAGTTTTAACATAACTTGCTTAGTTGTAGTTTTCTTTGTATTTATCCTATTGGAGCTTAGTTTTAGATTTCGGCATTTCGGGAAAATTCTTAGCCTTCTTCACTTTAAATATTGCTTCTGACCCCATTATTCTCTTCTCTCTCTCTCTCTCTCCGACATTTTCACTGGCCCAAACTTCTCTCATGCTTTTTGTTTCTCCATTTTCTTGTGACTTGCCTTCTGCTTAGTATTAATTATCGTTATAGCCATTTCTAATCTATTAAACCCACTTGTTGATTTTTAAATTGTACTTAATTGTGTTTTTCAGTTTTATAGTTTTCATTTCAGTTTTTAAAATAGTTTCCAGTCTCTGATAAATTCTCTATCTTCTTATATAATTTCATAAACATATTAATTACAGATATTTTTAAGTCAGTGTCAGATAATTCCAATATCTGTATTTACCGTGGGTCTTTTCATCATCTATTTTCATTCTTGGATTTTGATCAATTTTTTGTTTTCTTGTTGGCATGCCAAGTTATTCTTAATTAAATGTTAGTTATTTGTATTAAAAAATAGAGATAATTTGAGGCTCTGAATGAATTCTCTTTCTCCAGGAAGGTTTTACTTTTGTTTATAGCAGGTAATTGGTGTAGATACAGATCAATGTGAGTCAGTTACAACTTGATTTGGCTGAATTCTGTACTCCAGTCTTTGTGAGGGCTGATCTATTTCTGGTCACCTTTACTCCTCTCATCTAGTATTTTGGGTTCCCACCAGAAAGCTTTGGGTGTAAACCAGGACTGTTATAGGGACAGAATGTCAATGTTTGCTCCCAAACCCACCAGCTTTGAGAGACTGCTGAAAGCTGTGTTCAGATTCTTAGTCTCTTGGTACCCACTAGCATATGAGCAAATGTCTTGAGGAGAAAAGCAGCTTCAGAATTTTTTCTGGAGACTTTTCTATTCTTTGAGATCTTGACCCCAGAAATATCTTTGATGCCTTTGAATGGATGTTTTTCCAGTTGTTCTTGGCAGAAATATTGGGCCAAAACAATCTAGTCTACCATTCCAGCATGAAAATCCTCATTTTGCTTTTTGATGCCCCCCCCCTTTTTTTAGGGAATTAAAAAAGCATGAGATGACAGAATTGTGCTTTTTTAAAAAAATGCTCATTGATGGCTCTGGGTCAGCCTAATATATTGTTCTTAAATTAGTCTGTGAAGATCTGGACTTTGAGTTTTGTTAAACTTTTTGGGATGCATATGGGCCTGTGTGAAATGTGTTATGAGTTTATTCTACAGTTAGGAACCAAAGGCAACTAATTCCTTATTGGACAAATGACCAATAAGCACATAAAAAGATGTTTGGCATCATTAGTCATCGGGAAAATGTAAATCAGAATCACAGTGAGATACTACTTCACACATCCTTCGATTCTAGGATGCCTAGAATTAAAAAGTTAATAAAGATTCAAGTCAGTAATAATAACAAATACTGGCAAGGATGTGGAGAAATGGGAACACTCATACACTGCTGGTGGGAATGTAAAATGGTGTCATTGCTTTGGAAAACAGTGTGACAGTTCCTCAAACAATTAAATATAAAGTTATATGACCCAGCAGTTCTACCTCTATGGACTGAAAAGAACACATTTGTATATGAATGTTCATAATAGCACTATTCACAATAACCAGAAACAATGCAAATTTACATCAGTTGATAAGTGGATAAAAAAATAGTATATCCATTGAGCAGGTCACCTGTTGGGATGAGCACTGGGTGTTGTATGGAAACCAATTTGACAATAAATATCATATTAAAAAAAAGTAGTATGTCCATACAATGGAATATTTTTCAGCCATAAAAAGGAACGAAGGACTGATATATGCTACACTATGGATGAACTTTGAAAACATTATGCTAAGGGAAAGAAATCAGTCAGAAAAGACATGTATTATACGATTTCATTCACATGAACGTCCAGAATAGGGAAATCTATAGAGACAGTAGTAAGGGAGAGGTTTTAGAGAAATGATAGGTAAAAGGGTACAGGGTTTCTTTTTGAAGTCATAAAAATGTACTAAAATTGACTCTGGTGATGGTGGCACATATCTACGGATCGACTTTTTAAAAAACTCACTGAATTGTACACTTCAGATTGTGAGTTGTATGGAATGTGAATTGTTTCTCAATAAAGCCATCGAAACAAAGAAGCAAAGCAGTATTTATTGTAGCAACTGGGGAGGGACGGTGGCAGATGTGGGTACAAGCTCATGGTGATGATGATCTCTCATCGTTAACCTCTTCATTAACGTTTTGTTAATCATTTGTCAGGGCCTGGGTTGGAATTAAAGCAGACCACTGGGGAAAAAAATAAAGCAGAACACTGGGTTCTAGAATAAGTGGTCACAGATCACTCCAGGGAATAAGCTATCAAATCCTTCAAGAACAGTGATCTAGGTAACTGGCCAGGAAAACCCAGCACTGCCAAGATAATCCAGAATGGTCCTGGTTTTGGTTGGGCCCCATATGCTGAAGCAGTACTTGACTTTCTTGGTTAGGCCTGTGGTCAGAGAATATTGTACTATTCCTATATCTCCCTGTTTTGCAGGCCTGTCATGTACCTCAAAGAGAACGTTTTTAGAATGTAGACCTGAAAGACATTTTGTAATTTGGATCTTATGTCCCAGGAAATGTTGGAAGCAGGTGCAACTTCTTGATTGTAAAAGGCACATGGAAGCAGACGTATTTGCATAGGAAGCCCATAACCACAGAAATCACCCTCTGGTAAGGGGCTTTGAGAGTTTTCATTGCTCACTTTAGTTATATCTGTGAGAGATTTGGAGCTTAAATTCCTTATTCAGTGGTGAAAAAGGCTGTTCACACATGGTGCAATTTTGAATTCACTTATTCATTCTTTATTCAACATACATGTATCAATTACCTGCTTCGTGCCAGTCACTGTGCTAGGTGCTGGTGATAAAAATCTGTAGGAAACAGTAGCTACACCTCGGAGATTGCACTAAACCAAAGCTATCAAGTATTGCAATAAAGGCATGAATAGGTGGCTGTGAGATCCCAATAAAGGGGCAGTTCATTGAGCTTGGAAGAGTCTTGGAAGCATTTAGCACAACTGAGTGAATGTAATTGAATAAAGGCTGAGGAAAAGCATCACTGATGAGTTCACACTTTAACTGCACCTTGAAGAACAAGTAGGGTTTATCCAAGCAAAGACAAGAGGAAGACAGGGGACAGAGCAGCAAATGAGTTAGGACTCTGTGGCAAGAACCGTATGAGACTTAACAAATGACAGAACCAGAAAAGAAAGCGGAAAACATTTAGAGCACCACTTCTCAAACTGTAATGGTCACACAAATCACCTTAAAAATCTTGTTAAAATACAGATTCTGCTTTACTGGGTCTGAGGTGGAGCACTCCTTTTTTTTGTTAAAGCTTATTTATTTTGAGGAGAGGGGGGAGAGAGAATCCCAAGCAGGCCCCACATTGTCAGTGCTGAGCCCGATGCGGGGCTCAGAGTCACAAACCGTGAGATCATGACCCTAGCCGAAACCAAGAGTTGGACGCTTAACTGAGCCACCCAGGTGCCCTTGAGCTGGAGCACTTCTAATAAATTCCCAGTCGGGGTCTGGGCTGCTGGTCCATGAGCCATGCAGAGCAGCCAGAGTTTAGAGATCTACTTGGCTGTGATGGGAGAGGAAGGTAAAGGGTCCTACTTAATATGCAGATTTCTGGGTAGCGTGATCTGGGTTGTTGGTCTCATGGGCTGTTAGAGGAAACATCAGAGGAGTTTTCAGGGAAATGGTTTGTTCTGTTTGTGGTTTTGTTGTTGTCCGTGGTGTCTATTTTGAGGCACCTAGAAGATATCTCGGAGGAGAAATCTAGTAGGCCCTTGGCTAGAAGGGGAACATAAAACCACAGTTCCTGAGGGGAAGAGAAAGATGTGGCAGTGAATGAAATTGAAAGGAGGCTGCAAGGAAAGCGAGAGGATGAGTAGGAGCAAACAGTGTGGTGACTTCTACAGGAGAAGTTTCCAGGAGGTGTGAGGAAACAACGTCCAGTGTTACAGGGAGATCAGGAAGGAACAAGGCCAGAATCCAGACTGCAAGGAGTTGAGGATTAAAGAGTGTTTTGATTAGAGATGACTCAAGAGGATTGACTGAAAAGTTCAAAGAGAGTGTAGTGGTAGAAAGAAGTGCAGGGGGAAGGAGGGGGTCCTTTCTCTCTCTCTCTCTCTCCCGCACCCAACTCTTTCTTCCCTGCCCTCCCTCCCTTGCTTTCTCTGTTTCCATGATTACAGAAATTTTGCAACATACAAAAAGATTGAGAAGATACTGTAATGAACCTCCCTGTATCCATCACATAGCTTCAGCGATCATGCCAGTTTTTGCAAAGGAAGGATGGTTTTTTAGATGCAGCTGACTCAGGCATATTCATACACTCAAGGAAAAGAGCCAAGATAGAGGGAGCAGCTGGAAACTTGAGAAGAGAAAGATGATAACTGGAGCAAATTTTGGAGGAGGAGGCGAGTGGCGGAGTGCAGCACAGGTGGAGATCCTGGCTCCAGATACTAGGAAAAGCACTTTGTCTACTGAGCTGAAAGCAAAAGAGCTAAAATCGACTACCCTCCAGAAATCTGGGTAAAATTCCAATTTCCAGAAGCTTACTGTGCTAACTCCCTAGTTGCCCTCTGCCACTGTACCCCACATTCCTTCAGGTTGCCTCAGGTCCTTCCTCGAAGTCATTCACTAATGCTGGGGGAAATCTCTGTTCGGCCTAAACTGTCTTGCAAGTTGAGTCATTTTATTGAAGATCCAGTGTCCATGGAGAATAGTCGCATCACAGAGAGCAGCTATTTAGTGCTGCTTCCATCTTGGGAGCAGCCTCCGTTAACTCTCCAGAGCAACAGAGAAACCATTCCCCTTGTCTCCCAAATAGAATTCAGTTCCCCTCCTAAGGGGAATCCTGGGGAATAAAATGTTCTAAAGCACTTAACATAGAAATTCAATTTTTTTGTGTCAAGTCAGGAAATGAGCAAATTTGTGCCTAATAACAATTTCTTTCTCTGTGAAATAGGAAAAGAGTCCATTTGGAAGGAGATTACTTGGCGGGAATTGAGCGGGAAGAAGCTTTAGAAGTGTGCCAAGAGTTTGGCGTATTGCCACAGCCTTCTCTTCAGCTTTGCCTAAAATGATGTCTTGCCCTCTGACAAAAGATGAGAACAGCAAAATGTGCCCCCTACACACACTCATAGGAAATGAGAATAGGATTATTAGGGGATGTTAGACTTCTATGAAATGCCACTTAAATGGGCGTGACTGCCAGCTGATCCCTTTTTGTTGACTGTGGGAAGATAAGGTTGGGAAATGGCACCAGGGAACTTTTCTTCATTTAAGTCTGAGTAAGTAAGTATTTGCATGCGCCATCACCCTAGCCATTCATTAGATAACAGCTTAATTCTAGAGGTAGAAATGTGCATTCCAAGCATTCTGTACTACTAGCTTCTGTCTTCCAAGTGCATCTCTCTCTCTTCCTCGACCCCTTTCCTATCTGTGAAATTCTGCAGTGAGCAGCCAGCAGTGGGAGTGATGATTGAGGTCAGTGATTTCAAGACAGTTTCTTTGCATTCTCAGAAAGCTTCAGTGGGTGATTGCTACTGAGCGCCGATTGAGTAATGATTGGCCAATTCTCTTCATAGAGAAATAAGTATAATTTGGAAATAATTGACTTAATGAGAAAAATGGGTAAATGCTTAAAAAATTATTTGAGTCATTGCATTAATAAATAATTTACAGGACCAAAAATATAACAATATAAATACTGTATGTGTATGAATACGCAATTTGCATTTTAATTATTTACGCTTAGCTCATCTTCTGCATATGAAGTATTTTTCTGATAGTGGAAAAAACATAAGCACTGAAAGAAAAGGATTCACTACCAGGTCCTTAGGATGTAGAAATTTGTAAAAATATAAAATACATAAAACATAAAAATACATCGCCAGTATCTACTGCTTTACAATGGTCCAGTGAATTAGCCTCTCAGGAAAAATAATTCAGTCCAATTTCTTTCTGGTCTACCCCTGGGATAGTGTTTCCATCTTTTAAGTTTGATTAGTAGATCACAGCCTTTCCAGTGAATGATTTTGATGATTTAAATCACTGCCAAAAGACTATGGAAAAAGTTGAGCCTCTGAGTAAAATTCAGCTTCTGCCGGGCATATAAGTACCGAGGCATCACAGCTTCTGCGTCCACCAAATATAGATGTTTTTTCCATCAATTCAGAACTTAAATAAGGAAAAAAACCTTTATTCCTGTGCATTGTAAATTATGCATTTAGGTAGAGGCAATTATGTTTTGTGGACATTGCACCTTAAGGAGCAGGCACAGAAGGTATTATCTCAGTTTTATGGGTGGGAAAACAGAGCCCAAAGAGATTGTATTTCCCTAGTGTGACCTGGCGGGATAAGACTAAAACCAGAGCCAGACTCTTGGTTCCTGACTCCAAGCCCTGCCTCCAGTCTCTTCTTGCTGCAATATTCGGAGGTGGTGCCAGCCTGTTAGTAAGTGATTATATTTCAGTTTTGACCATACAGTTTGTGTTCACGGATTGGCGGCACATTTCTGAGACCGTAGCTCACAGCCATAGTGTCACACTCTCGAACACGGTACCATGTCCCATTTAAATGAGCCACATCTTGCCTCCCCAAACTTCTGCTTTAGATAAACTGGATAAACCCATTAGCCATAGGTCATTTTAAGAAGTAGGCAACTAGAGGGACGCCTGGGTGGCTCAATCGGTTAAGCGTCTGACTTCGGCTCAGGTCATGATCTCACAGTTCCTGAGTTCTAGCCCTGCATTGGGTTCTGTGCTGCCAGCTCAGAGCCTGGAGCCTGCTTTGGACTCTGTGTCTCCCTCTCTCTCTGCCCTTCCCCTGCTCACACTCTCTCAAGAGTAAACATTAAAAAAAAGAAAAATAAATAGGCAGCTAGAGCTGAGAATTCTTGAGATACTAAGGCCTTTCAGCCCAAGACAAGATTCTCAGTAATGGGGAGGTTCTCATTTCTTTGGCAATCTTGCAGTCATATTCTTAAATGTAACTGAAGAGTAAAGAAAAATGAGCAATCTGTAGTCAGTGTATAAATTTAAAAGGTCCTGCAGATAGAGAGGAACTCACTGAGCAGTTTATTATTGAGTCTTTTCTGTTTGTGTACCTACTACTGGTATATGTTGAGAGGCATGAAGATGACATGTCAGACGTCATTCTCGACTCCTCAGGAGCTTATAAACTGATTGAGGAAACGAAGAACACCATGTAAAGGATTCTACATATCCAGGCAGAGCAAGATGGGGTTAGGAAGGTGTTTCAACTTGAGTTGAACCTGAAGCGGACCCTGAGACAAGGGTTTGAGTGCGTGTGTTTTTGGAGGAGGGTGTAAGGAGCATGGGAGAAGGGAATGAGGCAAGGCAGGGCAGCCAGTAAAGGGAGCATTATCAGACAGCTGTCATCATGGGTGACTGGAAAGTAGCCCTGTGAGGAAACACTGGTGAATAGTATAGAACACATACCTCGGAGTTACTCTACGCAAGGGGTGGGGGAGCTAGGGTAGTTCTATTCCGACTCTTACCGGATAGGCTAGAATTGGGTATTGAGGGCTCTCCAGGGAGCATTGATCCCCTGGCACTTAAGCGCCCCCAGCACCGGGGCAGAGCAGCCTCCACAGCCCTGGGAAAAGCCCTTAGGCACAGTGAACAGATAGAGCTGGAAGTCAGCCTGTGAACATAAAAGAGAAGGATCCAAGGAATATGGGTTAAGGAACTGACAAAAGTGTCTGTGACAGCAGGATTCTTGGTGCAGGTGAGACTCGTCAGTGCTCTTTCTCTCCTCTCCTCAGGTTTCTTCATGGTCCTATCCCTGTTGTCCATTGTGTATGGAGCCTTGCGCTGCAACATCCTGGCCATCAAGATCAAGTATGATGAATACGATGTCAAAGTGAAGCCTCTGGCCTATGTCTGTATCTTCCTCTGGAGGAGCTTTGAGATTGCCACTCGAGTCATTGTCCTGGTCCTCTTTACCTCCGTCCTGAAGGCCTGGGTGGTGATGGTTGTACTCATCAACTTCTTCAGCTTCTTCTTGTACCCCTGGATCCTCTTCTGGTGCAGTGGCTCCCCATTCCCCGAGAACATCGAGAAGGCCCTCAGTCGGGTGGGCACCACCATCGTACTGTGCTTTCTCACCTTACTGTATGCCGGTATCAATATGTTCTGCTGGTCAGCTGTGCAGCTGAAAATCAACAACCCGGACCTCATCAGCAAGTCCCAGAACTGGTACCGGCTACTGGTGTACTACATGCTGAGATTCATTGAGAATGCCTTCCTCCTCCTCATGTGGTATCTTTACAAGACCGACATCTACATGTACGTGTGCGCACCTCTGTTGATTCTGCAGTTGCTCATTGGGTACTGCACAGCCATCCTCTTCATGCTTGTGTTCTATCAGTTCTTCCACCCTTGCAAAAAGCTCTTTTCCTCCAGTGTCTCTGAAAGCTTTCAGGAGTGGGTAAAGTGTGTTTGCTGTGACTGTAGGCAGAAGAAAGCCCATGAGTCCGTAGGAAAAACAGATCTGAGGCCAACCGAAGACAGAGATGAGACACCTTCTAGCAGTAAAATAAGTTCTGTGCCCAGCCAGATCTTGAATGCTGACGAGCTCTGCTCTGCCTAACAGGACCTGAGTCTCTTGGGGTTCGCACATACTGTTTTCTGGGTTGATCCCTGTTCTTCATACAAGTCATGAGCCCTGCACAGTTAACAAAGAGGGGGGTTAGCTCTCAACTCCTTGCAGGCTGCTCCCCTTTAGAGAGCTCTTGGACATGTGGGAACTATGGAGAGAATCCAGGGAAACCCCTGAGTGTTGGAGAGGCAGCCTAAGGTAGCACCATTGGTAGTTGACCTTGTTCCCCCAGGCATTACTGGCCTCTTGGCTGAGTTGGGATGGCTAGCTCTGTCAGGTAGAATGAGGATAGGAGCCTTCTTGTTTTCTAGGTTTTGTTTTGAGCTGCTGGTGTAGGTGGCCTGTTCCATTTCCTCCGAGCATAGCTTTCACCCATGAGCTGTCCTCATGACCAGAAGGTTTTGCCATCAGCAATATCATACTTGTCCGAGTTTTCAGAGAGGGCTCTTCAGGTTTGCTTTTTGAATGGACAGAGGTTCCATTTTTATCTCATTAGGGCTCTTTGTACATAACCAGCTGTAGCCACCTTGGCGTGCTATCTCTAATTGATTCAAAAGTCTAGATTTGGAGACTATTCCCAAGGATCCATGGATGCAAAGAATTTGCGTGGAAACCCTAGAATTTTAGGAAAGTTTCATTCTTTCGAAGTGCTGAAGAAATTCTGGATTAAGAGGGTTGCTAAAACATCGAAATGATTGAGGCTTTTATAAGCAGAAATCTTACTTTCTCAGGATGGTTGAAGATAAATAATCCCGCTGGAAGATAGGTTTAAACCTCTTCAAGGTTCAGTCCTGTCCTAACAATTCTGGGAAATTTCTAGTAGAATTTGCTAGGATTTGCCTTCTTAATGAAGAAGAAAATAAAATTCACACTCTTCTCTTTCCCCTCTTCCTTGCCTGTCAGAAGAATTTTAGACAAGAGTTACAGTGGCTGACTTAAATTTTTCTAGAGAACTCCACAGAAATCTTTCACCAAGTGCAGCTGTGTAGGGCACTTTAGTTTTCATTATTTGAAGGAAAAGGGTCTCCTCTCCCAAAGGTAGATATTGGCTTCACAAGTTTTTAAATTATACAAAGAGATGAAATGACCAGATCTTTGTCTTTACCTTAATGTATCTTGATTTGGCATGATTCTGAGTTATTTGAATGAGATCTCCAATTGTATGCTCCTATACTCTCCTGTCTCAGGTATAATTTCTCCTTTAGTCTGGAACCGTATTTGTTCCATAAAAGGATAGTGTAGCATATCCTCAGTTGTCTTGGGGAAATGCCTGGATCTAGTGCCATTATCTTTACCGTAAAAACCTTGATGATGAACTATCTGGAAACAGGTGACCTGTCACTGACTAGGCTGGACATAGCAGGTCAGTCAGGGTTGATGGGTCTAAGCACCCCTGATGGCTGAACTTGCTGACCCATCCAGTTTCTAATAGGCAGTCTGTCAGGAGACAGGTTACAAATGGTGAGTTTGAGCAGGAATTATGATCAGAATGAGACAGGGATAGGAAGGTAGATTCTTCCAACCTTGGTTTGGAAGCCTGTCTCAAGAACTGTTACAAATCTGAGCCTTTGAATGCATTTTAAATCATTTTAATGTAGAAGATAGCTAAGCATCATGAATGACCCCAAACCAAACTAATAGTGATGGTCTGTCAGACTCCTATAACCCAATTACAAGCCACATTTATAAGGACAAAGAGGTTTGGTAACGAAATCAGACATTTTGTCATCTTTAACCCTTGATATACAGATATTCCTGCTTTGGGGCATGTATGTCCATTCACTTTGGGGGAGAGAAAGCACTGTTTTTTTTTTTTTCTGTATGGTGAAAATTTAAGTCCTGGTGAGCTGAGAATTTTTGTTTTAAAATTATTTTTATCATACCTCTGAAATGGTAAAAATCATAGTTCAGACTACAGAACTAGGTTGCCCTAAAGACAGACAAATTCCCTCCCGTGCAGAGAGTTAAAATGTGTTTTTCATTATAATTCCATTTTTAAAACTCTCAGTGCTTTGTCTACTTAATTGCATGCCATAACTTGTCATGATAGCTGCTCCAACTGAACCACTATCATTTGGCTGAATGGAGGTGAAGTATTTCATTGAAATAAGATCATCCAAACACTTTTAGGCTTTGTCTCTTCATTACTGGGGACAGCACAGTGTAGAGGTTGGAACCTCCCCGTCTAGCCCTGCAAGTTACTAAATTGCCGTATGCCTCAGTTTCTTCACCCACCAAATTTGGAAGATACATTTGCCCAGCCTACCTCACAAGGTTGTTGGAAAGATCAAATTAAATAATAGATGTGAAAATGCTGTGAAAATATTTTAAAGTGCCATGCATATTTAAGGAGTTGTTATTATAGTCATTCAAGTCCATAAACAGGTTATTATTATGTTTTTACTGTTAGAAAAGAAACAAGCAGTATCATCCACATGAGTGGCTTGAGTGACTACATTGGCCTTTGACTTTATGGAAGGGCGAGTGTAAATGGTCTTTATTCTTAGAACTCAGCAGCTGCCCTCTCTCTTGGCGTCAGTTGCTCACAAAAATTAGCAGCCAAACACATGGTACTCAGAGGAGGAAGACCCATTGAAATCTGAGAAGTGCTTTTGCTGATCACGAGCTGATCATTTTTGTATCTTTCATCTTTCATGAAGGACCTAGTAGCTAGCGTCTTTTGACAATTGTCCTTTACAACTTGAATGCCTGATCCTGTTAGATTTTGGCTGAATGTGGGTTTCATCTTTTCAGCCTTGTAAATGGGAAAATAAACATCGAAATCGTCATCTATAGCATTTCCTTGGAAACCACCTTCGAACATCAGTGCTGTGGTTCTGAGTGTCATGTGTCGCTACTTCAGTCGATAAACTGTGGATGTGAGCTTCTGCAGGCTGCTTCTCTGCAGCCATTGATGCTAATAAATATTGTTTATGTTTCTTCATATAATAAATTAATTTTTCAATTTCCCCTTGTGTTTCATTCCTTATACGGTCCTTTCATGGCTTTTTGATGTCAGGGATGATTTCAAAAACAGAAATTTGTGGGGCGCCTGGGTGGCACAGTCGGTTAAGCGTCCGACTTCAGGTCACGATCTCGCGGTCCGGGAGTTCGAGCCCCGCGTCGGGCTCTGGGCTGATGGCTCAGAGCCTGGAGCCTGTTTCCGATTCTGTGTCTCCCTCTCTCTCTGCCCCTCCCCCGTTCATGCTCTGTCTCTGTCTCAAAAATAAATAAACGTTAAAAAAAAATTAAAAAAAAAAAACAGAAATTTGAAAATGGTGTTGTTGTGATGAATTATGGTTTCACAACCTCACCTGGAAATTCCTTCTGTAGCATGGGGAATTTGAGAGTGCTAGGATTCTGACTTACAAGACACCAACGGCTCATGGAATTTTCTCTGTTTTATAAGCACTGACTCCTGTTGAAGCTGCACTGCTGGATACGAAGATTCTGCTCAGCTGTCTGTTGATCGCTGTGTGTGATACAAAAAAAGGCAATACAAATCTCTTCACGACAAACATAAATGGTATATGGATTCAGAAATCTAAAGGGGTGACTTGACATTAACATAAACAAGTAATCAAATGTAAATGACATTCCATGGCTGGAAGAAAAACTTGTCAGTTATTGAAGGGGTCATTTCAGAGCATGAGATAGACATGGATTCATGTGTATCTCGGTAATTCCTTTTCTTCTGAAGATAGCCTTGCAGTTTGGAAAGACATAGCTATAGGATAAGTCTTTTGGAAGAGAGCTCTTGGCATTAAATCAACCCCTTGAGAAAACTGAATGTCAGCAAGCATAGTGGTTAAGTAGGTCAATCTAAAATTACTTCATTTGGTGTTTGTAAATGTTTCATTTTGAAATGACTTCAAGCTAATAGAAAAGCCTCAAGAATACTGCAAGGAAGTACTTTACATCTTTCACCCAGGTTCACCTATTAGCATCTTGATGTGCTTGCTTCGTCGTTCTCGCTTTCTCTCTTTTGCCATTTATTCTGAAATGCTTCAGTGTGTATTTCCTAACAGCCAAGGCATTTTCTCACATAGCCATGGTACAGTGACTGGATTTGGGAAATTTAACACGGATACAACACTGGTATCTAATCGAGCATCCATATTCCATTTAACAACTGTGCCAGTCACTTCGTTTGTTTTCACAAAGCTTCCTCCACAATGTGTCTACTCAGTCCTCTTCTCTGAGGGTCTCCTGATTTAAAGTTATGAGTAAGTTTTACCTTCCCTCTGAACACTGGGAAAACTGCAGACTATGAAAAGCTATTTGAAGAAAACACACGCATTTATATCAGTACCGAGTAATAGCTTAAAACCATACATTTGGATTGTTTACTGGTAAACTGGGTAATTTTTTTCAGGGGTGTCCATTTTAGGCAGCAAGTGTTGCTGCTTAATATGTGAGCCTGTAGTTCACTCCCTTCCCCCACCCCACGGTGTGAGTTCTGTTCTGCAGTTTTTAGGTGCAAGTTTGTAAAGATTAGGAAGGAGATGAGGGAAATACATGTTATTCTTCTGTGGCCATATTTCTCTGTGTGCTTTCCTTCCGGGAGACTATATTTATTCTCTATGAATATCTTTCCAAATGGGAAAGACCTCAGAAATGTCATACTGTAATTAAATGAGTAACATTTTGGGATGCCTGGGTGGCTCGGTTGAGCGTCCGATTTTGGCTCGGGTCATGGTCTTGCAGTTCATGGGTTTGGGTCCCATGTTGGGCTCTGTGCTGACAGCTCAGAGCCTGGAGCCTGCTTCAGATTCTGTGTCTCCCTCTTTCTCTGCCCCTCTCCCCCGCTTATGCTCTGTTTCTCTCTCAAATAAACATTAAAAAAATTTTTTTTAAATGAGTAACACTTGGGGCCTTTTTTCCCCCCTGAAAAAGGCACTTCCCAATAACAGATGTTTGTTCAGAGCCGGGAATTCAGAAACATCCCCAATCCTTTCGTTCCCAGTACACAATAAACCCTATCAGACTAGGCCCTTAACCTGTGTAAGAAGGTGTGTGTGTGTCGCAAAAGCCTGCCTGAGGGCATGCCCCATTCCTCCTTGTCACCCCCTTTTCACGATTGTTTCTCTGGAAATGATTAGGCCAAGGACATCGAAAAACAGTGTTGGTTTAAGCAGCTTTTGGAAGCCAGAACACCTATGAGGAATAGATAGCAGTATGCAGCAGCATCGTTTTGCAGCAGGCCAGCAGAAAACATCCCACCTAGACTCCCCTGCAGCACACACCCCCATGCGATGTGATTTGCCTCCTCCCAAGGAGAGATTCATCCAGATTGATCTTGAGATTCTGCCTGTACTTCTGTTCCCTCCCTGCCTCCCATCCTGAATTAATTCTTTCTCTCTGAATGATGGGTTCCTGATTGAAACCTGATTAGCCTGCTTCCCAGAGCCCTGGGAATATCATCCTCCTTAGACATCTGCATTATGCATACTGGTTTAATTTCTTATCAGTCAGCTTCCTATTTTAATTAGCTAAACTTTACAGTTAATGAGTCAGGTTTTCAGGAGCGATAGCACTCAGGAAACAAAGCAGGATTTAGAAAGTCTGTGTTGGAGTAGTGCTGTATAGACCATCCCTGCCAGCACCCAGTGCAGAGGAGAATGGTTCTCTGGGGTCACCTTCTTGTTAAGGTGACTTGAAGTTGGGAATTTTTTAGAACAATGGTGCCCAGCAGTAGGGCTGCAGACCTCCAAGAATTGGACAGCCTCCTTTACACTAATGAGAGATGTTTGCGCATTAACTAGAGATGTCTGACACACACTTGTACGATTAATTTTCAAACCAGTGGGGATGCTGTTGTGAGTGATACAACAGGACCAATTAAATGTGTTGCTGTATTTCAAGTAACTTTGTCATTATCCTCTCCCCACCCCAGCCACTACCGTGAACAGGTATTAAAAATCCAAGGACTATCAGGTGGGGGGTGACCTTAAAAGACCTCCTTTGAATTGGCAATGTTGGGAATTACTACCCTAGAAGGTTTGTTTGTTGTTGTTTTTTTCCTTTTTGCTCTGCTGGAATATTTTCTCAAGGGCGCTTATCCTCTTTTCTTTTGAAAATGAGGGTAGTTCACATGCAAATCACTTGGCTTCTCTCATCTGCAGTTTGATTCAAGAGATGAGAAAATATTTTTATTTTTAAAATGTAATGTGAATGTTCTGCCTTCAAAAAGTAAAGTATCCCCCTTTACACAAAGTAGGTCATCAAGGTGAAATGCTTTTACACTTTCAAAGCGCTAATAAATGTGTATATTAACATAATAACCATCACAATAATGAAGTGATTTCTCTGCATTCTTCAATTCACCTCCCAATTCACCTCCTTGGCCTTATTAGGAATTATATCAAGGTGGTTTCAGCTACAGTTTGTGGAACACTTGATTAAAAGTGGCTTAAACAATTGGATTTTGCTATCTGACCAGACAAGAAGTTTGGAGAGAGGTGGTTCTGGATTCCAATGGGCCCAACAGCCTCAGGCCCCAGACGCTTTCCAGCTGCCTTTCTGCCACCTTCAACCTGTTGCTTCATCTATATGCTTGTCTCCTTACAATTGCAAGATGGCAACCTGAGCTCCAGGCATCACATGTACACAACTGAATCCAAAATTAGGGGATTTCCCTTTGGTTACTTCTGTTGTTTCAGGAGAAAAATCTTTCCTAGAAGCCACGCAGCATACACAATAGAACTTCCCAAATTTCTTATTGGCTGGGGTTGAGTCACATCCCCACCTCTAAAACTGCCTCTGGCAAGGAGAATGGAATTACCCTGGTTTCCTATGACTGCACAGCATTCACCCCTAGGGGCTAGCAAAGGGACCACCACCCATTAGCTCATGGGAGGAAGAATACCCCAGAAAATAGGGTTCTGCTAGCAATAACAAGTGGAGGAAATGGCCATTGGCTAGGCAACCTGTGGTGTCTTTTTAAAATTGAAGTATAATTAACATACAGCATTACATTAGTTTCAGGTGTACAACATATTGATTCAACAATTCCATACATTACTCAGTACTTATCCCAGTAAGGGGAGTCACAGTCTGTCATCCTGCAATATTATTGGCTCTATTCCCTGTGCTATACTTTTCATTTATGTGACTTTATTTTATAACTGGAAGTTTGTACCTCTGAATACCCTCGATTTCACCCATCCCCCCATCCACCTCCCTTCTGGCAATCACCAGTTTGTCCTCTGTATTTGAGAGCCTATTTTTGTTTGTTCAGTTGTTAGGTTTTTTGTTTTCCAAGTATAAGTGAAATCATATGGTATTTGTCTTTCTCTAATGTATTTCACTTAGCATAATACTTTCTAGCTCCATCCTTGTCACAAGTGGCAAGATCTCATTCTTCTTTATTGCCAGGTAGTATTTCATTGTATATATGTACCACATCCTCTTTATCCATTCATCTATCAGTGGACACTGGGGTTGCTTCCATGTCTTGGCTGTTGTAAATAATGCTACAATACACATAGGGGTGAAAATATCTTAAAAAATTTTTTTAATGTTTATTTTTCTTTGAGAGAGAGGGAGAGACAGAGCATGAGCAGGGGAGGAGCAGAGAGAGGGAGACACAGAATCCAAAGAAGCCTCCAGGCACTGAGCTGTCAGCACAGAGCCTGGCATGGGGCTCCAACTCAAGAACCACGAGATCATGACCTGAGCCGAAGTTTGACACAACCGACTGAGCCACCCAGATGCCCCTCTATTTTTAACTTTTGAGGAACCTTCATACTGTTTTTCACAGTGTTTGCACCAATTTGCAATTCCACTAACAGTGCACAAGTGTTCTTTTTTCTTCGCATCTCACCAATACTTGTTATTTCTTGTCTTTTTGATTCTAGTCATTCTGACAAGTATAAGGTAATATATTATTGTGGATTTCATTTGCATTTCCTGGATGATTAGTGACGTTCAGCATCTTTTCATATGTGTTGGCCACGTGTATGTCTTCTTTGGAAAAATGTCTATTCCGGTCCTTGCCCATTTTTTGATTGCATTTGTTTTGGTGTTGAGTTGTGTACGTTCTCGTTGACATTTTTGAGAATAAAGACTGCTAAGCTGATGAACTGGGGAAGAATGCGAAAGCCCCCTATGCCCCCTTTCCAAAGAAAAATCCTGCACTTACCTCATCTCCTTTTGCATTATATGTCCCTGGTAAAGAAGCTCTCTGGAAGAAGTCATATATTGAATAAATAGTAGCAATTCCAGTAACCCAGTTATTCTGTGAGAATGCGTACTAGTGGAGTTGTCTTAATGGCACAAGATTGAAATTGTGGAGCTGTGTGTGTCTAGAAGAAGCAGGAAGGAAAACTCTTCTCAGCTGTGGAGAATCAGGAATCCCAGAGGTTAGATAGGGAAAATCAGATATTCATTAGTTGCACGGATATTTAGAGTGCCCCTGTGTGCCAGATGCTGCACTAGGCACTAAGGGTAGACTGGTGAGCAAGAAACTACTCTGGTTTTCAGGACTCAGAGTCTATTTGAAGAGACAGATATCCAGCCTGGTGATTTCAATGCACAGAGGTAAGAGCTATAAGGGAGGTATACCTAGGAGGTCCTAGGGACAGAGATAAGGAGCCCGGATCTGGTCTTGGAAGTTCAGAGACAGTTCAAGGAGAAAGTGACATAAAACCTGAGACCAGAGGTGAATTTAGCCTGAAGTCTATAAAGCTTAAGCCTCAGGATCCCCAGTGAATGCTGGGAGTTGTAGCATGTTCCAGGCAGGAAGGAGAAGTCAGGATGCAATTGGGAAGCACATCTACTAAGCATTTCTGCCACATTGTCTGAAGAGATCACAGAAGGAAGGGACCTGAATAAGTAATTTGCTGTGATTTCTTTTTCATTCTGAGTACTCTTTCATCTTGTACTGAATTTAGAATTCATATTTTTTAATCTTCTTTTTTTCAAAGCCTCTCCCCAGACTAAATTATCTGTTTCAAGTACCAAACACTTGGATCTACCCCTGCTTGGGATCTGAATCCTGAGAAGGTGTTTGCCTGATGAAGGCACTGGAAAGAATGTTCCTGGTAAAGGGGACAGCATGTAGAAAAGCCTGGAATTAGTACAAGGGACATTTATAACAGCAAACAGCCTGTAAGGTCAGTGCTGCTGAAGCACGGGAGAGAGGTGAGATTGGAGAGGTGATCAGGAGCCATACTGTGAGACGGAGAAGAAATGATAGTGTCAGCGTGAGCCAGGCCTACACACGATCGCTTCTGTTCCTCACAACTATCCTATGTGACAGTTACTACAATTATTTCCATTTTTCAGAAGAGAAAGCTGACACTAGCAAGATAAAGGAACTTCCCTGTGAGATAGCACAGTAAACAGCAGGGTTGGGTGCCAAAGCCCACGTGTTTAATCAGTAGACTCTCCTGACTTCCTAAACGTTGCCCAATTTGCAGACGTGGTTAGGTCTGGCAGATGTCAGAGACCGAGGAAAGAAGCGAGCCTGGTGGCATTTCCCGGGGTGCCCTGGTATGGAGGCCCAAGAGCCCTTACTCAGTAGGGAGGAGCTGTTTCTGCCCAGGCATCAGGCTGGGGGCCGAGACAAGGCGCCCTCTATAGCTCCCAGCGCTGTAGCCATGCTCTGAAGAGCCGTGAGGAAGTCACTGGGCTCAAACCATGAGGGTCCCAGAGAAAAAAACTCTGGGGTGGAAATCCTATCTTCTACAACACTATTCGTGCCCAGGGCCAGTCTCCTCTTTCCCTGGAAAAACTGATAGGACTCATCTAGGGACAACTAATGAGGCAGAACACACATGAGCCTACAACCTGGTCGATCAAGTCTTATTTTTTTGTTCTTTGGAACCAGAAAAGTTACCACCGTTTAAATAGATAAATTAGAAAAATGTTTTTTTCTTCAAGCTGACATTTTAGGAGGGAGACTAGTAAGTGCTCACATTGTGGAGGAAGACAGCTGGGTTCAGGGGTCATAGTTACATGCCATTTGATGGTGTCAGGCCAGGGAACAAGAAAGATTTCAATCCCTACACATACCATTCACCTCTTTCTTCAGAGTCCTCGAGGACGGTGTTCCCTGAGAGAGAAAAAAAGGAATATGTTTTCTTATCTCCTCCAACCCTGATGCAGAACTCTAGTTAGCTGGTCTGACACATCTGGAGGGATCCTTTTCCCCACATTAGAAAGGTTTAAGTAGCTTCAGTGTTTAACAGCAAGCTATACGGCTTACCCTATGTATTTCCTCTCACTGCCAATACTCAACTCTTGGAATTACAAAGACCAACAGGATGGAAAGCTCAATCACGTGGTCCAGAGGCCACATCTTTACCTGGAAAGGAGTTCATGTGCACTAACCCTGGTCCTGAAATCTGACCAAGCAGCTGTGGACATCTTGAATCAGGAGTTGCAGAAGGAGGCAGGGTGGAGTTCAGCTGCCGGGTTCACATATCTCTAACACCGTGGATTACAGGGGAAGGGAAAAAAGATCCCAGTTCTCAGCCTGAATGGTGACCTCACTTGTTAGGTCTTGGAACTCCTTGGGATTGCTTTACATCCACACCTCTTACCTGAATTCATTCTCTACCTCCTCTGGGGAGCTGAGCCTGAAGGACAGGAATGAGCAAGGTTTCTATTAGTTCCCAAAGAACTACTGAGGCAAGGCGGGACTCTGTACCTGACAGGGCTACCCGAGACTAGAGGAGGAAACAAACATTCCATCCCCAGGGCTCTGATATCATCGACATGCTTCCAAAGGAAACTAAATTTTATGCTAAAATGTCATCTCCTTAGATAGTGTGCTTATTCAGCATCCAATACTAGTGACTGCCGTGATTCAAACCAGCACTGACCGGTACTGAGCACTTAAAATGTTCCTAGTCCAAACTGAGATATGTTGTAAGTGTAAAATACATCAGATTTCCAAGAGTCAGTACAAAAAAAAAGAATGGAAAATATCTTATTAATAATTTTTATATTTTATTCCATGCCAAAATGATGATTTTTTTGGATATACTGGGCTAAATAAAATGTATTAAATTGATCTCACCTCCTTCTAGTTACTTTTTAAATGTGTCTATTATGAAGTTTAAAGTGTCATACGTGGCTGGCACTTGAGGTTTGTGTTCCATTAGCTATTTGTATAGATACATTGAAGACCTGCTTTTCTCTGTGTGAGTAAAATTGTATTTACAGTAAAAACGGGTACTCCTCACTATTATTTCTGTATTCAAAGAGAGTGCCCTAAGCATTGGGGAAAATGTTATTCTTTATAGTGGTTCTCAAACTTGGCTGCCAGTTAGAATCACCATGTGTGTGGGGTGGGTGTGGGGGGAGGCTTTTAAAATTTCTGAAGTCAGGCTACACCCAGACTAATTAAATGGTGATGTCTGGGAGTGGGACCCGGATACCAGGGCTGGGTGTTTTGTTTTGTTTTGTTTTGTTTTGTTTCTGTTCCCCGGGTGATTACAATGCACCTGGGCTCTCCAGCCTTCCAGAAATCTTGCTTTATAACTAGAGGTAGGTATCTGGGGCTTAACAACAGGTGAATCTTTAATCAGATATATGCGTCTAAAGGTATCAAAATCACTAGTTTCCCCATACTGTGCTCAGATGTCCAAATAAAATGTATCTTCTCAATAGGACGAATCTGAACTTCCTCGTGATTCCCGGTACCCATTTGGCACACACACAGACAAAACCTTGCTAAGCTTGGCATCTCTGCTAAATTAAAATCGCTTTGGACTAACTGGACATCTTAGACTTAAAATGTTCTGTCCTTCAGAATGCCTGCCATGCCCTCCTCCTTTACTAAGATGGCAGTGCCCAAGTGTGTGGGAGAGAGACTGTGTGACCTCGTGGCAGAGAACCAAATGGACAGAGGCTAGTCCTGAGGCCAGGTCAGGCCAGTGTCAGTTCACACGTGTGTCCTACACATTCTGCTGGAGTCTGCTGCTGAGGTCTGTAGCTGGCAGGGGGGAGAGGGGGAGGGGCTATCCTCTGCTCGCTTCTTTGGCCTTCCTTGGCTCACTGTGAACTGCAGACCTCAGAGCCCATACTATTCTCCCTCCTTTGGCCTTAGGGACTGGGCCGTTCCCTACATGGAAGAGGGCACATGGAAAGTTTTTGGCCTCAGCCTCACATCTTACCTCCTCTGGATGAGGCTGGGCTTCTGAATCCCTACAGCCACACGGCAGGGCTAGTCCCTGCCCTCTGTCTCACTGCACCTCTCCTCCTCCTTGGTAACACACGATCAGGTGGGGGCCCAGACAAACGTGCCTGCAAGAGTCACCAATGGGAAGAGAAGCAAAAACTCCTCAACCTAAACCTTTGTTGTTCTCTCAATTGATTCACTATGCCCCTTCCCAGGCTTAGGTCCGGGGACTGCTGTCAGGATGCAGCAGGGCCCCTCTGCCCATAATCACCCAAGGGCCCACTGCCCACTTCCTCTCCCGCATAGCCTGGCCTTCTCTGGGGCAGCAAGTCTCCTGCTCTACACGCCCGGGGCTGAAAGAGCGTCCTCTCAGCTCTACAAGAGCCGTGTGGCCTCAGCCCTCTAGGATTTGCTCTGGATGTGCTCAGTGAGAGCCAAAGGAACTTAGAAAACCATTCTCTCTCATGACAAAGCCTGACTTTCATGATCATGTCTTCAACTCAAAAAATCTTTTTGCCGACTTCAAATGGAAATACTGTGCTTTCCTCTCTCCAATTCTAGCCCATAGTATACCCCTTAATCCCCACATCCCAGGCAGATGCTGCTGCCTCAGGCTGACTAGGGACAGGGTCTGCTGCACGGAATGCAAAAGGAAAAAGTCTGTTAATACGCAGTTTAAGATATGACTATCACTCTTATCACAATCACGTAGGAACAGTTTACTGAGTGCCAGGTCCTGTTCTGTGGACTTTACACGAATCAAATCATCTTAATCCTGATGGCAGCTTAATGAGGAAACAGGCACAGAGAGGTTAAGTAACGTGCCCAAAGTCACACAGCTGGCCAAGTCAACCAGGGATTGGAATCTAGACTGGCTCCAGAGTCTGTGCTCTTAACCATTGGGCCCTTCCTTCCCTCCACGTAGCCCTTCCCCCTCTGCAGCTCTTCACTTCTTCCCTTGGGAGACACAAAAGTGACAAGCTGCCAGGAAGCATTCTTTTAATATAAGGAAACCCAAGCGGTGGCACTACTGACATGCCTTTTGGGAAGAGTTGGAGTTAAAAAGTAAATAAACGCAGGAGGGAAGACGACTTCAATTGTGTTTACTATCAACCACTAAAGCCCCCCCCCCCCCCAACAGTATTTCATCTGTCTCTGTGGAGTCCGAGTCCTCTGCTTCAGGCTCTTTTGAATTCCAGACACTTCAGGTAACCCAGAGTTGTTTATTATGCAACGCTCCCATCCCTCCTTCCTCGCTCACTCATTCCTGCTCCTTAAGTTCTGCTGCTCATCATGGATACTCTCCCCTGCACAATTTACAACACGTTCTGATGCGATTATATATTGCTTTCTGGTTGCGCCCTCCACGCGTGTTTTATTTCCCTACCTTGACTGGAACTCCTTGAGGGTGGATGAGCATCCTATATCAGACTTGTAGCCCTCGCGATACCTAGAGCAGTAGGAAGTGCGGAGGCGGGGCTCAGAAACTATTTGTGGAGTGATTCGCTTGAGAAAAGATCAGTTATCTCTGTGCCTTCATTATTATTTCAGCTCCTTTCCCTACTTGCTTACTCTTCAGATCTTCGAAAGTTGCCTGCAATCGCTGGGTTCCTGTATGTTTCAAATATATGCGTTGGGCTGTGTGCTGAACTGCCTGGGTTGGAATGTTAGCACTGACACTTCTCTCCTGAGCGACTTTGGGTTGGGTGTATTCACCCCTCTGAGTCTCGGTTTCCACGCATGTAAAATCAGGATACAATTGTATCCTGTGACATCCGGAGTAAATGAGCTAACACACATTCAACACTTAGACTAGTGCCTGGCGTGGAGTAAATATTCAATAAATGTCAGCTCTTCAAAAATAGATGCGTTTTCTTCATTTACCTTTTTTAAAAGTTTACTTATTGTGAGAAAGAGAGAGAGAGAGAGCAGTGGAGGGGGCAGAGAAAGAGGGAGAGAATCTTAAGCAGGCTTCACTCCCAGCGCAGAGCCCTGCACCATCTCACAACCTTGAGGTCATGACCTAAGCCAAAACCAAGAGTCAGCCACTTACCTACTGAGCCACCCGGGTGCCCTCTTCATTTAAATTTTAATGTCACTTCTGCTACCCTCTGGTTTCTAGGCCCCAAGCACACATTTACACTCACATGGTGAAGCATGATATTGTAAATATTTTAAAGTTTTAAAGTTTTTATTCATTCACCCCTTTCCTTACATTTTTCAAATACGGGATTTCCACATGGGCTCCTCGACACTCACATTCGCCTTGGCCACCAGGTGGCGGCGTTTGTTCAGCCAGATACGGAGCAATGGAAGTCCCCTTACACAGGAGGCCAGCCTGAGCTTAGCCTGCTGTTTCAGAAGTCGCACACGTTCTGGTTTGTCTCCCTCCACATCCTGTCATGGGCTGTTTCTTTCCTTCTGCTTCATTTCCTTTATACTGCTTGACCCACCTGTGTTATACATCTAACCACCTCCTCAAATATGCACCTTGTAGACTGTGGCCTGGCAGAGACATGGTTGAGGCTTGTATACCACCTACCAAGGTGCCTACCAGAGATAATACTTTTAAAAAGAGCCGTTTTGAAAATTCTGGAAAATTCTATATGAAATCACCAAATATGAAATCACTAAAGGGGCAGGAACGACAAGTACTCAACTGGTCTCTCCACTCCAAACTCGTCACTCTATTCCCAGCCACCAACAGGCTAAGATGACCAATTCTTATGTCTTATTGCCACCCTGACACCTACCATGACCTCAGAGTCCTTCTCAACACTGCTCTTCAGGAGGTTTCCAGTGAATAACAGGCCCGCAAGACAAACCCATATTTGCCATCCCAGGTAGGCCCAGTTTCTGAATTTGAGAGTGTAAATGTTCAGTTCCCAGGCATTACATCCTGCAGTCAGCTGCTTCCCAGAGCCTCTGCCTAGACCTTTGCACCATTTCTGTTCCCCAGCGACAAAACATTAATAACGGCAGTTATCATCAATGGGCCCGTTCTTCCTGCAAGGCGTTAAGTGATTCACATGCATCACCTCATTTCATCTTCAAAACAGGGCTGCGAAGTAACAGTTACACGTGTGGAAACCATGGTTGAGGTTAAACAATTGGTCCAAGTCACACAGCCAGGATTTGGAAGAGCCAGAGTCGAGTCCAGGCCATCTGAAATTAAAACCCTTGCTCTTAACCTCCTACTCCCTTGAGGTCTTGCAGGACATCACATGTCCCTGCTTCAGCAGCCGAGAGTACAAGAGTGCCTGCCGTCACCCTTGTGCCCACCCCACACCCACACTCCCCAGATGTCACTCTCCCTCACCACCCGTGGCTGACAACTGCAGAAAAATCAGAGTTGGCAACTTGACCTGCCACTCCAGAAAGGCTGTGGTCCTTTAATCTAGGGTCTCATCTCCAGCAAGCTGGGAAAGAGCCCCCAGAATACCCAGAGACAAGTTAATACAATGGCAACAGGTAGCTGGACATAGGGTGAGGGAGGTGACAGGATCTGCAATGCTAAAGGAAGCCGAGTGAACTTGGAAACGAAGGGGAAACAAAGGGTGCTTTGCAAAGAGGCATGCCGATTCAGGGCTGAGGTTTGGCTTCTCTGAGTAATTCAGTAATTCGTCCACACCTTGGGGAAGGGCTAACTCCTGAAAGGGCCCATAAAGAAATAAAGAGATTATCCTCTGAGGGGCTGTTGACGTGAGGGACGGGGTCAGCTCTTTTGTAACCTGGGTGAGATAGGTTGACAGACCATTTCTGGGACATGATGCTTTCTACAAAGACTGGTGACAGATTCCACATTCCTGCTGCTTTCGGTTGTATGCTGCATTTACGTACCCATTCTGGCGAAGAAGAGAGGAAGAAACAGATTGCCATGAGAGTTTGGGTTCTTTACATGGTTGATTTTATCAGCCTGAAAAATGGGGAGTCATGGAAACCGTGGAAGGCTTGTTCTGAAGAGCCCACTAGCCTAGGGTTGCCATCCATATCTCTTATAACTTACATTCCAGAATTCTTCTACCTGTGGCTTCCACATTCATGGCCACAACGTTGGCCACCAAGGGAACTGAAAGTCCATTTAATGTTATTTTTAACTAACTTAGACTTTGAAACCCAAAGCCACATTTTTTTAATTTTTTTCTTAACATTTATTTATTTTTGAGACAGAGAGAGACAAAGCATGAACGGGGGAGGGTCAGAGAGAGGGAGACACAGAATCGGAAACAGGCTCCAGGCTCTGAGCCATCAGCCCAGAGCCCGATGCGGGGCTCGAACTCACGGACCGTGAGATCGTGACCTGGCTGAAGTCGGAGGCTTAACCGACTGCGCCACCCAGGCGCCCCTGGAAATCTCTATTAACCCAAGTCTCACCTGGGCAGAATGGAAAATCCTCCTTTTTTCAGAGAAGGATAATATTTGTAATAGTCAAACACTGGATACAACTCAAACAGCCACCAACAGAAGAGAAAAATAAAGTGTGGCATAATACACATATACATATACAAAGGGAATTTTATATATACAATAAAGAAAATGAATGAACTATAGCTATATGTAACAAAATGGATGAGTCTTACTAATGTTATTTTGAACATAAAAACAAGAAGAAAAAAAATGCCTACTTTATGATTCAATTTTTTAAATGTTTATTTATTTTGAGAGAGAGAGAGGGAGAGCACAAGTGAGGGAGGGACAGAGAGAGAGAGAGAGAGAGACAGAGAGACAGAGAGAAAATCTCAAGCCGGCTATGTGCCGTCAGTGCAGAGTCCGAGTGGAACTTGTACCCACAAGCCAAGAGATCATGACCTAAGTCGGTATCAAGAGTCTGACACTTAACCGACTAAGCTACCCAGGAACCCCTATGATTCAAGTTATATGAAAAATTTTTAATATTTTATTCTTGAGAGAGAGAGAGAGAGAAACAGAGTGTGAGTCGGGGGAGGGGAGGAGAGAGAGGGAGACACAGAATCCAAAGCAGGCTCCAGGCTCTGATGCGTTAGCAAAGAGCCTGACGTGGGGCTCAAACCCATGAACTATGAGACCGTGACATGAGCCAGTCAGATGCCCAACTGACTGAGCTTCCCAGGCACCCCTGTTCACTTTAAAATTATTAGTTAAATTGTCCATTTATGGTATATGCACTTGAAGACGTGCATCTTTCATGATTTTTAGAGATTTTCCAAAAGTAATCAAATTGGTACCTTTAAAATGTACATTTTTATTAGTTGCTGTAAAACATCTGGTCAATGAAAGGTTCACAGAAGCAATTATACACTTAAATCATGCCAGGGGCTGTTAGTGTTGTCCAATGGAAGTTTCAATGATAATGGAAGTGGTTCTACATCTGGGCTCTCCGATGCAGAAACCACTAACTACATATAGCTACCGAGCACCTGAAATATGGTTAGTGCAGCTGAGAGATTCAATTTTAAATTTTATTTAAACTTAATTATTTTAAATCTAAAGACCCACATATGGCTAGTGGCTACTATGTTGGACAGCAGTGGTCTAGACCCATTTGCTTGGTATAATCAAAAGTACTAATGCTTTGTCTTTAGACCAACCTAAGTTTGAATCCTACCTGTTACTACCACCGTGACACTTTAGGTGAGGTACCTGGCTTTTCTAATCTTCAGCATAGTCATTTGTAGAATGGGGATGAGAAGTACTTCTTCTTTCGAGAGAGAAAGAAAGAGCAATCAGGGGAGCAGGGGAAGGGCAGAGGGAGAGAGAGCTAGAATTCTAAGCAGGCTCCAGGCTCTGAGCTGTCAGCACAGAGCCCACTGCGGGGCTTGAACTCATGAACCATGAGATCATGACCTAAGCCAAAATCCAGAGTCAGACGCTTAACCAACTGAGCCAGTCGTCCCGAGAAGAACTACTTCTTAATCTTCATATGAGCACCGTATTAAATTAGTGAATGCAGACCACCTATCACAGACCCTGCCAGTAATTGATGTTCAAGAAATGTTGTTTTCCTTCCCATCCCTATGTGGCCATCTTGAAATTAGGTGACCTTCAAATAAGGACTGGGTGAGAAAATTCAGATAATGCAATGTCCTGGACTTCTCATCTCTGACAGCAATCCCAAGCACCCACCGGCAGGGCAGTAGCATCATCATTGTAGCTTTTTCACAGAGCTGCTTCTATAGTTCAAACTCCAAAGAAACGTTTCTACCTATGTTGCCAAGAAGAAACATGTGTTCAAATGCCAGCCCAGCTCTTAAATATAGAGCGAGACCACCTGCTGCCGTGAATTGTTTTGTTTTGTTTTGTTTTGTTTCATAGACTCAACAGTTTACCCATTTTATCTTTACAGAACAGGATGCATTATTTATTTCTTCCCTCAGTGAATAATTTTTCAGGGGTTTTCCCTTTTAGTATGAATATTATATATTATGCTACTATTATTACATATTATTGAAACTAAATTTAGAAACTTTTTTTTCAGCGTTTATTCATTTTTGAGAGACAGAGACAGAGCACAAGTGTGGGAGGAGCAGAGAGAGAAGGAGACACAGAATCTGATGCAGGGTCCAGGCTCTGAGCTGTCAGCACAGAGCCCGACACGGGGCTTGAACCCATGAACCATGAGATCATGACCTGAGCCCAAATCGGATGCTTAACCGACTCAGCCACCCAGGTGCCCCTGAAACTAAATTGATATTGTCTCAACATTTTTTACTTTTATGTGTTTCTAATGTGTCTTAACATATGACCAGAAGCCTTGGCAAATTTGCAGTGTTTTATTTTATGTTATTTTTGAGAGAGAGCCTGAACTGGGGAGAGACAGAGGGAGAGGGAGAGAGAGAGAATCTCAAGCAGGCTCCATACACAGAATGGAGCCCAACGCGAGGCTCGATATCATGACTATGAGATCATGACCTGAGCCAAAATCAAGACTCGGACACATAACTGACTGAGTCCCCAAGGCACCCCAATCTGCAGTGTGTTAAAATGGAATTCTCATTTACAAATGAGATGGGATGAATTGTATTCCTCCCCAAATTCATTATGTTGAAGTCCTAACCCCCAGGACCTCAGAATGTGACTGTATCAAAACTTTATCAAGTCTTTAATGAAGCAGTTAAGTTAAAATGAAGCCACTAGGGTGGGCCCCAATCCAATCTGACTGGTGTCCTTATAAGAAGAGATTAGAACACAGACACACACAGAGGGAAGAGCATGTGAAGACAAAGAAAATGGTAGCCATCTAGAAACCAAGGAGAGAGGCTTTAGAATGAAACTAACTCTGCTGAGACTTTGATCTTGGTCTTCCAGTCTCCAGAACTGTGAGATGATAAATTTCTGTTGTTTAAGCTCCCCAGTCTGTGGTGTTTCGTTATGGAGGCCTGATACATGATCCCTTCCTCCCATGAGGCTTCACAATTTATAGATACTCAGCCTGATATTTTTTATCAGATACCTCAATTCAATTGCTGCAGTTTATATTAAAATGTTCTGGTGGTTGAAATTGGTTGCACATTTCTATGTGAGCCAATAATATGAGGCAAGTCTTTAAAAAGGTAGCACAGTTGGTCTGAGATTGCACCATAGACATGCTGTCTTTAAAACATAGGCAGTCAAGAGGGTGCCTTGGTGACTTAGTCAGTTGAGAGTCCAACTCTTGATTTCAGATCAGGTCATGATCCCCAGGATTGTGGGATTGAGTTCTGCATCAGTCTCCACACAGAGCATGGAGTCTGCTTGGGATTCTCTCTCTCTCTCTCTCTCTCTCTCTCTCTCTCTCTCTCTCTCTCCCTCTGCCCCTATCCCCTGCTCACTCTCTGTCTAAAGTAAAATAAAATGAGTATCTTAAAAAAAACATAGACAGTCAAGATCACCCTTCATTCTTGACCAGTCACACAACACTTAGAACATTTTTCTCAATTTTGTGCACTACACTTGGAGGTAAAACTCATGCATTGTTGAGCATTGCACTGTGTGCATTTGTACCTTTCATTATCCCACCAACCCAGTGAGGTAGATATTAATATCCTTCCATTTTTTAGATGAGGAAGCTGAGACTAAGAGAGGTTAAATAGATTGACTAAAGCCATATAGCTTTAAGTAGGGAGTCTGGATTCAAACAAATTCTATGTAATTTCGTAAAACCCCTTTTCAACTAGAGGAGGGCCTTCATTCTGGGTGACTTCAGTGGACCCAGACCCTGCCTCACTCTTCCTTCACCTGCTCATTCAGAGATCTTTACCCCACCTCTGCTTCAGCCACCCTGTCCCATAGCCATGCTCTGAAACTGGTCATCTCTCAGAAGTATACCTGCTCTAAAGTTCCCATCTCAGACATGACCCCTTAGATCACTACTTCTGCTTCCCTCTCTTCCTCATTCCCTCACACCCAAGGTAACTGTCTCAACTTCATCAAAACCTTTGGTTTCTCTTTGATTCTTTGACTTTGCCTTCCTCCTGCATGTTCACTTCCTGGTGCTCTACCCATCTTCAATTCTACCATACATCACTTCAGCTATCTCTTGCATATGTCCTCAACTCCCTCACACACTGTCCTTCTGTACTACCCATCAGGCAAAACCCAACCCTGATCACCTCAACCACCTTCTTCCTCTACACTTGCACATAAGTTGGTAAGGTGAGCTATGCAAATTACCCACAGATGCATACCACTGCTGATTTATGATCTCAGACCCAACTGGGTTCTTAACTCTGCTTTGAAATCATTTTGTTTTCTTTTTTTTTTAAATTTTTTAATGTTTATTTATTTTTGACAGAAAGAGAGAGAGAGAGCATGAGTGGGGGTGGGGCAGAGAGAGAGGAAGACCCAGAATTCGAAGCAGGCTCCAGGCTCTGGGCTTTCAGCACAGAGCCCGACATGGGGCCCGAACTCACGGAGTGTGAGATCATGACCTGAGCTGAAGTCAGACGCTCAACCAACTGAGCCACCCAGGCGCCCCTAAATCATTTTTTTTCTACATCCAAGCCCTATGTTTGAACAGCAGCCACAAAACTTGAAAGCTTTCTTCATTTTCCTGAAATGTCCATTAACCACTTCATTTTCAACAGAAAACCTTTCCTGTTCTTTCACAAAGAAAATGGAAACCACAAAGAGGAAGTCCTTCAAACTCCTGCCACCAACCCTACAGACCTTTTTGCATCTGCACTCTGTTTCCCTCCTTTTACAAGAGAAGAGTCCTTCCCCCACCTACCTAAGGCTCCTTCCATTTCCATCCTTCCCTATACTCAGGAACCTTGCTCTATCAAAGATACTCCAAGTGTAGCCTCTCCCTTTGTCCTAGCTCCTTCTCAACAATACTTAATAAGCTCTTAATTAAAGACAAAATGAAACCAAATCCCTCTGGTGTCCACATGTCTTCTCGATGACAGCCATGCTATCTCTTCCCTATCAGAGCCAGCCATTTTGACTGATTGTTGACTCCAATCTTTCATCTCAACCCACTAACATCTGGCTCCCCTTGTTGCTGTCTACTGAAACCTCTTACTGAGGTTACTAATAACTTACTTATATTGCTAAATCTGGGCTCACTTATTATTGTGTATCATACTTAATCTCTTGGCATCAAATGACTGGTACCTGAGACACTAGTGGCTGCCAAGCTTCATAGTTGTACGTTTGCCCTAATCTTCTCTGACTGCCTTTCCTCTTCTCCATTTCAGACTCCTTCTCTTCTACTGTCCTTCAAACCAAAGTCTCCAAAAAGTATCTTCCCTGAGACTCCTTCTTTCTTACTGTTACACTCTCCTATGACCTTGTTTACCTTCTGCTTACTTATGATACCCACACCTATGCATCCACCCAGACCTCATTATTGAGTCCCACATTTATACATCCAACTAACCAGCCAGTGCTTCCCCTTGGAAATCTCTCTTTCCCAATCCACTAAACTCAGTCCTGTATAAAACTGAATTTCATTACCATTCTCTACATAATGGTTGTTTTTCCTGGCCATTTTCTCCATATGGCATTACCATCAACCCAGCTGCCCAAGCCAGAAACCAGAGGTCAGCCTTGACTCCTTCCTGTGCCTCAGTCTCATCCAACTGATTACTCAGTCAACAAATCCTGGCAATATTACTTCTGAAGTTTCCATTTCTCTCCCTTGCCATTCTCTCTAGTCTATTCTAGTCTAATTCACATCACTACTATCTCTCACAGTGGTAGTATAGTGCATATTTGCTGTATTGTTTGAGAATATTCAATTCTGCTGTAGAAGACAAGAAAATGAATGGGATGGGTGAAATTCATACCATGTGTTAGGCAGAGATCAGTATCTCAGTTGGCCCAGACTGTCATAATAAAATACCATAGACTGGGTAGCTTAAATAAGAGAAGTTTATTTTCTCACAGTTTTGAGGCCTGGAAGTGTGAGATCAGAGTGCTGGCATGATTAAACTCTGGTAAGGCCTCTCTTCCTGGCTTGTAGATGGCTGCCTTATTGTTGTGTCTTCACACACAAGGTGTCCTTGGGGTGTGTGTGTGTGTGTGTGTGTGTGTATAGAAAAAGAGAGATCTTTTTCTCCTCCTCTTTTCATAAGGGCACCAGTACTATCAGATTAGGGTCCCACTTGTATGATCTCATTTAACCTTAATTATCTCCTAAAAGTCCTTTCTCCAAGTACATTCACACTGGGGTTAGAGCTGCAACATATGAATTTTGGAGTGACAAAATTCAGTCCAAAACAAAGAGTAAGTTATTAACCTGGAAGACATGTGATGTGAGATAAGTACAGTAAGTGCAGCAAATGTGTATGAACATAGAGAGAAAAGGATGGAAGGAACAAGGAAATACTAGTCCTCATGATATGTATGAAAAATATACCCAAGGTACTCGAGGCATACTATTTTACATGAGGATTATGAGGGATTCCGTGTTTGTGAAGTCTTATGTTGTCCACCCACTGGTGACATCATCCTGGTCCCGTGTGTCCTCTTCCTACAAAATACAAATGAAACCCTCAGCTGTTCATCAGACTTAGTGACAACTCTAGCTGTGGCTTGGTATACTTGTCTCGGCATCTCTCAGAGGAAGTGTGTGCCGCTGGTCCTAGGAACTTTCTGTCTGTCGACCGCTGGCTCAAACTTCAGTTCTAATGCTCATAACCACACCATCAGCAGGGAAGGCTGATGCAGCAAGAGACAGATAGACAGAAGGTATGCCCACTGCATATTCCAGGATTCGGGAAGTGTCATTCTGCTTGCTTGCACCCTGTGCTCAGTATGGCAACCTACCTCATCTCTTTCCCCTTGCCATTTGCTGTGTGTTTTAAACTTTGTCTGATAAACTCTGTGATTCAAGCTTTTTCATATGGTCTGTGGGTCTGTCTTTTCTGCGACCTCTGGGATAGTTTGCCTGGTGGTGTACTTGGAGGCCACCATCATATTAAGGTAGTTTCCCACATGACAGGTGGATTGTGTTAATGGCCTCAATTCCTCACCCCTCCCTATGTGCACACCCTTTATAATGTGACTTTACAGCTCCTCCCAAGAAAGGATGACATGTATTTTTTTTTCTGCCCTTTGGACTTGAACTCAACCATGTGGAGCACTTTGCCCAATGGGATGTTGGCAGACATGATGCTAGCAGGGGCTTGAAAAAGTGCTTGTCTGCCTGGGCTTGCTCTCCTGCACTTCTTCCATGACTATGAGAAGGATGTACCCATATTATCCCTAGGAGGAGGACAAAAACCACAGGGTGTGGAGTCACAGTCAGCTAAGCCCAGTCTAGATCAGCTGACCCTCAACTTGCCCAGCCTAGATTAGTCATCTATCAACTGATCCACAAGAAATAATATTGGATGGAGTTTTAAGCTACTAAGTTCGGGGTATTTTCTTACACTGTATTAGCCAATTTACATACTCACTGAGGCAAATTCTGGAGCCTCCTAACTTTTATTCCTGTCTATAGTGCTCCTTCCTGATCCATTTCCTATTGAAGTCATAGTACTCTTCTAAGACACAAATCGAATCATCTTATTCCCCTTCTTCAACCTTTCAGTGTATCTTGACTTTACCTTTAGGATAAATTACAAACTCCTGCTCATTCATATCGTCAGCCTCATTTTTGGCATTACCCTCCTCTCTCTCTTGGTTTCAAATACACTGAGCTATTTGCAGATCCTTAGCTGAGCCATATTCTCTGTTGCATCCAGGCCTTTGAGCATGTCGTCTTCTCCACAGGAGGCATGTATTAGTTTCTTAGGCTATAACAAAATGCCACAGATTGAGTGGTTTAAACAAAAATTTATTGTCTCATAGTTCTGGAGGCTAGAATTCCTAAACCAAGTGGTCAACAGGTCCATGGTCCCTCTGAAGCCTGTAGAGGAGAATCCTTCCTTGCCTCTTCCTAGCTTTTAATAGTTGCTGGCAATTCCCAGCGTTCCTTGACTTGCAGCTGCAGCACTCCGATCTCTGCCTCTATTGTCACATGATCTTCTCCCCTCATGTCTTCACATCTTTTTATTTATTTATTTATTTATTTATTTATTTATTTATTTATTTATATTTTACAGAGAGAGAGAGAGAGAGAGAGAGAGATCATGAATGGGGGAGAGGGGCAGAGGGAGAGAAGGAGGATCTTAAGCAGGCTCCACGGCCAGCACAGAGCCCAACACAGGGCTCAATTCCATGACCCGGGGATCATGACCTGAACCAAAATCAAGAGTCGGACACTCCACCAACTGAGACACCCAGGACCCCTTTCACATCCTTTTTTTTTTCCTTTTAATATAAGGACACCACTCACTGCATTCAGGGTCCATCTTACTCATGTATGATCTTATCTTTTCTTTTCCCTAGCTTTATTGAGATGTGATTGACAAATAACATTATGTAAGTTCAAGGCATACAGCATGATTATTTGACACATGTATATATTGAAAAAATCATTACTATAAGATTAGTTAACATCTCCATCACTTTGCATTGTTAACATTTCTTTTTTGTGGTGAAAGCATTTAAGATCTATTTTCTGAACAATTTTCAAGCATATGACACAGCATTGTTAACCATTGTCACTATGCTTCATATTAGATCCCCAGAATTTATTCATCTCAGAGCTGGAAGTTTGTACCCTTTGACCAACGTCTTCTCATTTCTCCCAACCTCCAATATCTGGCAGCTGCCATTTTATTCTGCTTCTATGAGTTAGACTTTTTGAGATTCCACATATAATTGAGGCTATACAGTATTTGTCTTTCTGTATCTGGTTTATTTCACTTAGCATAGTTCCCTCCAGGTTTATCCAGTTTGTTGTTGCAAGTGGTAAGATTTCTTTCTTTTTTTATGGCTGAATACGTTTTCTTTATCCATTCATCTGGGCCATACTTTATTCATACTTTCTTGTTTCTATGCATGCCTTGTAATTTTTTTGCTGAAAACTGGATATTTTGAAAATTATGGTATGGTGACTTAGATTCTCCCCCATTCCAGGATTTGTTGTTGCTTGCTATGGGTCGCAGTTGTTTAGTGACTTTCCTAAACTGCTTTTGTAAAGAATGTATTCTTTGCCATGAGTGGAATATGAGGTCTCTTTCCTTTAACTCAGAAGTCAGCTACTTATTTGACAGAGATTTCCTTAAACACATGGAGCCAAATTTAAAGAGAGAGAGAGAGAGAGAGAGAGAGGGACAGATAAACAGACACACACACACACACACACACACACAGAGAGAGAGAGAGAGAGAGAGAGAGAGGGAGGGAGAGAGAGAGAGAGAGAGAGAGAGAGAGAGAGAAAAAATATACTCCGTAGGTCTTTGAGGATTGGCTCTGTGTTGGGGCGGTCCTTCAACCTTTAGCCAAACCATTTACAGTTCTGCCTTAACATTCACTTCCTACTTGATCAGAGCCTAATGATCAGCCAGAAGTGGAAGCTTATGGTTTTCTCAGGTCTTTTCTGAGCATGCTTCCTGCCCTGGATGTGTGTGTGTGTGCATGGCCTTCTAGTTTCCCCAGTCTACACAGCAGCTTGTCAAAACCCTTATTCCCCAAATAATCTCACACTCCAACGTTTCCTGCCAGGCTGTCAGTGTATCTATTGTTTACCCTGTCTTATGTTTTGCCCCAGGTGGAAATGGATTTCCTTTCAATGTCTTTGAGGAAGGACCTTTTCTTAGCCACTTCACTTTGAAAGAGCTTTGATTTAGGGGAAACAAAATTAAGCACTTTGTGTCAGTCCCTCAGGGAGCCCCCAGATAGGTCAAAACGGACAAATGTCAATCCTCAGGAACAAGGTCTGCTCTGATCCCTCTACAACCCAGTACCTGAAAAGGGAATGCAGTCTGCTCTCTTCAAGACCACTGCCACATAGGGGCAAGGGGATTGGACAAGGACAAGGGAAAATGCCACAAAGCTCTCCTACCATGTTTTAGTGACCATTCTCTTAAACATTTGCTCAATTGCTATAACCCTTTCATTATCTTCCAGAGTTCTGATAAGGTTTATCCTGACAGTTTTTCCCAGGTTTTCTAATGATTCTGGGGATGGACAGACCTCTGGATTTCCTTACTTGCCTATATTAATCTTCTCAGGCTGCCATAACAAAATATTCCAGACTGGGTGGCTTAAATAACTTGAAAGTATTTTGTCACTGTTCTCGAGGCTAGAAGTCTAAGATCAAGGTGCCATTATGATTGATTTCTAGTGAAGTCTCTCTTCCTGGCTTGTAGACTCCTGCTTTCTAGCTATACCCTCAGAAATGGCCTCTTTGTGCACATGCAGAGAAAGAAAGAAGTCTCTGGTGTCTCTTCCTCTTTTTACCAGGACACTGTCCTATCAGACTAGGGCCACACCCTTACAACCTCGCTTAACCTTAATGACCTCCCTAATGGCTCTATCTCCAAATATGGTCACATTGGAGGTTAAGATTTAGACATATGAACTTTAGAGGGACACAATTCAGTCCATAATACCACCATTTTTGCTGACGTCATCCCTGGCTTTATTTTTTTTATTATTATGTATTAAAACAAAAAGCTTTTCTAGTAGTGATTTGTCCCCTGCGCCCTGGAAAATTCTATTTTAAGGCTACTTGCAAGGAGTTTGGGGAAGTTTGGGAGACCTAGTATTTGTTTTTTCATTCTCTGTATTAGGAAGCAGCATGGGAGAAGGAAGTTGAGAAAATCTTTGGAGTAGTCAAAAACAACACCTGTTATGCTGGTATTTAACATACTAAATTATCCTGGAGAAATGTGAAGTGAATACAGCCAGGGAGTACCTCATTTTGTTCTGGGCTTGCATTACTCATGGTGTCCCTTTGATTTCAGCTCTTTCATTAATGATAACAATTTTATACAGTCATCTGAGACCCAAGCATTGCTCATCATTGGGCCATATTGCTAGATGATTTATGAGAGTTTTTAGCATCTATATTCCACATGTGTGCCATATTTCCATAGAAACTGCCATTTTGTAAAGTTTTCTAAATTTATTTTGAGAGAGAGAATGAGCAGGGGAGGGGCGGAGAGAGAGAGAGAGAGAGAGAGAGAGAGAGAGAGAGAAAGAGAATCTCAAGCAGGCTCCGTGCTGTCAGCACAGAGCCTGATGTGGGGCTTGAACTCATGTACAGCGAGATCACGATCTGAGCCAAGGTCAAGAGTCTGACACTCAATCAAATGAGTCACCCAGGCGCCCTGGACACTGCCATTTTTGATGAGCAAGTTTCATTTTTAAGCCAAATTAATAGTTTTAAATTTGAATCACACTCACAGGACTGATAGTTACTCAATTGTACATGTATAAATGTAGATATTTAAATTTCAAAGGCAATTGAAGAAATTTTAAATGTCATTCATAGTCTTTGAATCTGTTTTTAAAATTGTGGTTTCATTTCCACCGAAATGTTTGCCTTTGTTCAAAATTGTTAATCCAGTGAACCCAGGGAACTTTTTTAGAACAGGAAACGTGTGTGGTCTCTGAATTATATAAAAGTCTGGCTTCAGTCTGCATATCTTCACTTCCTTGAACTGACAGCAATATTTACATTTTTAGCCTGTAGTTTCAAGTTCAGTGTGTGCAGATGTCTTCCCATATCGGTGAGAAAATAAAACCCTATGATTCATTTGAACTCTTGGTTGAGTTTCGTAGACTTCTTTAATTACTGAGATCTCAGACTCAAGAAAGCAGTTTAGTAAATCTCACAAATGACCATAACTTAATACTCTCACTGCATTTAAATAAAATAAATATTTATTATCTGCTTAATCTTTTTTACACATGGTCCCGGAATTAGCAAAGTTTGAAAGTACACACGTGGGAAATTCCCATTCTTGATCTAGCTTATCTACAATGGATGAATTTACTTTGCTAACTCAGAAGTTATTCTCCTAATGATTGTTGCAGTAAGTATATAAGTATATATACATACTATTGATTGTATGTGATTTCATAAGTGGCAAATGAATGCTGCTGTCCTGTATATAATCACGTTCTGCCGTCTTTTTCCCCTTAGTATGCAAATCACTACAGTTCAAACCCCAGACCATGCCTGCAAGTCCTGTGTATTTTCCCAAATACTTTTGGGGATTTTCAGATGTTGGTATCCTCCTGGTTGTCTCCTGCTGCTCCTGGGGATCATCTCTGATCATCTCATCAGGACTTCTCTCTACTCCCTCAGCCCCTCTAGCCTCCTTCACCCATGGCCAGCATCTGCCTTATCCTCCAAGATGACCATTAAATCAAGCTGATTCTGTGTTGTGCTGATTAATCAGCTCTAGTGAAGACACACAAACAACACAAAAGAATTACAGTATAGGAAAAGGAAAACAAGCAGTTATTATTGTGTGTCCCTGTTCTCTACGATCGTCACCCTCATTGGCCATGTCCTCTCTGTGGCCAGACATTCTGTCCTGTTCTGGGAACTAGTTGTCATCTCTGTGAGAACCACTCATATCCACCATGACATTCTCTTTCACAATCTCCAGTGTAAGTTTGAAATCAGATAACACTATAAGTTTCTCCACACAAGAATGTCACCCTTTCATTTTACTGTGCTATGCAGTTTAGATCTTTCCTGACTCCACCACTAACACCTACACCAGGCAGTGTCTTTGAATTACCAAAAAGCCCACCAAAGTGTCTTCCCTCACAAAAGAACAGCATCTCCCCAAAACATACTCTGCCCTCAACTGCCAGAGAAATCTGTACATGCTGAAGAGAGCTTCAAATGTCCAATTTTAAAAACTTTTGTATTTGAAAATAATTTCAAGCATGCAGAAAAATGACCAGGATAGTACAAAGAAATCCGGTATGCTCTTGACCCGGATTTATCAGCTATTGATATTTTATCACATTTACATTATTCTCTCCATATTATTTTTCTGAACTACTTGAGAATAAATTGCCTATGTTTAGTCTTAAACACTTTTGTGTGGATTTCCTAAGAGCAGGCCCATCACCAGTAATACAACAGACCAACATCACGTGCCTCCTGATGTGATACACTGGGAAGGACACACATCACTTCTAGGATATTCGTGCCCCAAATGCATAACCTAAATCTAGTCACGAACAAATCTCAGACACACTTCAAATGAGCAGTGCCCCTACAAAATAACCAGGCTGCATGCTTCCAACATGTCAATGTTATGAAAGAAAATAAAGGCTGAGGAACTGGTCCAGATTAAGAGAGTCTGAAGATCCATGACAAGTGGATTCCATGCATGATCTTAGATTGGATCCTGTACTAGAACAGAAAGAAAATGTTGGTAATTGTACTGTGGTTATGTATCCTAACAGACGTTTGCATGTGACTATACGTGTTTATGTGAAACATCGTCAGTTTCTCACTAGCAAGCGGTAAGACCCTCTTAGTTTTGTTAGGCCAAACATTATTTGCTGAAAGTATTCAGGGAGCTAGACTTCAGGGTCATGTGAAATGCATACACCTTTTCTCTTGGAGGGAATCCTATTAGCCTGCCAGTATTCTGGGATAGCTGACACTTGAATCTCTCAACTGACTAACACTTAAGTTACTGGTTAACATCTTCACAAGGATGAACCTTTGCTAACTGCCCAGAGTGGCACTGTGAGAGCTCACATAAATTCTGGGGCAGGGGAAAGTGATGGAGAAGACAGAGAAGAGCTCTCCCCCTTCAGGTCCAAGTGAAATAGGCAGAAACTGATAGTAGGGACCTTATGCTTGTTGGTCAACAAACCTCAGGCTTAGTTCTGTATACGTGTGGTTCCTCCACGAACCTGTCAGTGACATCCAGGCTGTCAGAAGGGGACTAGAAACCAATGACTATTCTATCAGTCTTGTGACAAAGAGTCATGTTACGTGTTGCAAACAAAAGCAGGAGAGCAGAGTTCAAGTCGGGGCTTTGGGTTGGAGCTGATACTCATGAAATGATTTTATTATTTATGATGAAGCCCCGGCTTTACAAAATGCTTTTGGTGGCTGAAATAAGAAGCTGTGCAACAGCCTTCTCAGATTTACATCTCAGCTCTGGCACCAAGTAGCCACATGACTCTGGGCAAGCAACTCATCTCCCCAGTGCTCTCCTCTCTCATCTGTAAAATGATGTGAGAGTTTCCTGCTGCTGCTACAACAAATTACCAAAAGCCACCTGGCTCACAAGAGCACGGATTTGTTTTCTTACAGTTCTGGAGGTCAGAAGTCTAAAATCAGTTTCACTGGGCTCAAAGCATGGTGTCGGCAGCTCTGTATTCCTTCTAGAAACTCTAGAGGAGAATCCATTTTCCTGCCTTTTACAGATTCTGGAGCTGCATTCCTTGGCTGATGGCAAGCACAGCATCTTCTCTCCTCTCTGGTCTCTGATTCATTCCTCACATCCTCTATCTATGCCTCTGAACCTCCTGCCTCCCTCCAATAAGGACCCCTATGATTACATTGGGCCCACCCAGAATAATATATGCTAATTTCCCCATCTCAGTCTTTAATCAAATCTACAAAGTCCTTTTTACCATATATGGTAATATATTCACAGGTTCCAAGGATTTGTACTGTTGGAGAACGTGATCAAAAAAGACGTGACTGCTAATTGACCGATGAGCTGAACCTGGGCACTCAGAGGCTCCTCACCTCCTGCTCTGTCCTTGGACTGTGGGTTCCACCTGATTTTCCTGCTCCCAGAGTCTGCTCCAAAGACAAAGCCTTGAGATGGTGATGTAATGTTGAAAACACCTGCACAGTATACGTGACTGAACCCAGTTAGGGTCTCTTTATATACACTTTTAAGATTTGGAGGACAAGTATGGGAATCTATTCATCATGCTGCCACCCAAGACAAGCCTCATATAGAAGTTCCCTTTGCTTATTATTAAAATTCCCACCTACTGACATGGTGAGGACTGCCTCTTTCTTCAGTCTTGCCCTGCCCTCTGCATACAGGGGCTGCTTTCAGATTATATCAGAAAAGCTCTGAGAGGGTTGTGAACCTGCAAGTACCTAAACATCTTTGATGGGAGGACCACTATTCATCCTACTACAAATGGATATGAACATTTTTAAAATAAATGAGGTAAATCACATAAGGCACTTGACACATATAAAATGCTTTTGAAGCTATTGTTAAAATAAGTCTGTAAAAATTGATTTTTTTCAAGAAAGACAATCATCAATTTACTACAGAAGGCATACTGAAAAGTTTTCAATCCAAATCAATGCTTAGTGAGAGAATATATGTGATGTTTCCTCATTTTCTTCCTTATTCTGAAGAATTAATGTATGCAAATCACATTTTAACATAAAGAGTTAAAAATATAAATCTTCAGGGCACCTGGGTGACTCAGTCAGTTGGGTGTCCGACTCTTGATTTCAGCTCAGGTCATGATCTCATGGTTCATGAGATCAAGCCCCACATTGGGCTCTGTGCTGACAGCACAGAGCCTGCTTGAGATTTTCTTTCTCCCTCTCTGTCTGCCCCGCCCTGCTTGCACATGCACTCTCTCTCTCTCTCAAAAATAAATAAATAAACATTTTTAAAAAATTTAATCTTCATCACTAGACACTTTAGCTTTCTATTAAATGAAATGCCAGTTAATAGCATGTCTGCAATGCCTTTAATGACCTATATCACTCCCTGAATGTCTCCTATGTTACCTTATTTTCTCCCTTAAATGAGATAGAACATCTGGATCCCATTCTAGCAGCTGTATTCAACTTTCACTTACCTTTGAGATTATGGTTATGGAGTAAAAGAGGGTTTCATTACACCATGCTTTAGTAGAAAGCCTTGTAGGTGTACGTGGTAGAAAGTCAACTCAAACTGTTTTTTAAAAGCAGGAAGTGGTAGTGGTGGGAATTAATGGCTATGTAACTGGGTTGAATACTATAACATGGCCACCAGGTTGAACTTCAGGAACAAAAGGTTAGCTCTCTTGCCGTCAGCACCTACAGCACTGACTGTTTCAGTGAAGAGAGCCATCTTGTCCAAAAGCATTCTGAATCATCCCAGTTTCAGATCTCTCCACAGGGTTTCTGAGGCCTTATTGTGACCACACACTGATAATTCAACTTCCCCATCTGCCCCCTCCAGCATTCTTATTTTTCCTTCCTTTCCATGGGTGTTTACCTCCAAAGAAACTCTGTAATTAAACTCCTGAACACTAAGCTCCATGCCAGGAAACCCAATCTATAAGAATAACTAAGATGTCCAGGTGTCTCAGGCAGGTCTGACCTGGGAATTCAAACATTGTCATCATATCTGTCTCCAAACTTCTCCATCCTTCCTTAGCTTCTGATTTGATTTTGTTTGTGTTGGCATAATTCTTAGTCAACTTCTTAGCCCAAAATAGTAGAGATAGTCTATGGCAGCAGCCAGCCAGCATACATCATTCACAAGGATAGAAAAGCCTCACTTTCTCTGCTCCCGAGTCCCTAACAATTCCCTCCTGACCCTTCTTTGGGTCAAGTGCCCACCCCTGGGACATACACTGTATCCAGGAAGATGAAGTCCCCCCTTAGGTCATCCTTATTAGGCAAGGAAAGTAGGGCCACATAACTCATAGAAGCATATAGAGTAGGAGCATGGCAGTTCTCAAAAGAATAGCATACACAGCAGAGAGAAAAGGAACAGAAATCCATTTCTCATCATCACCAGGAACAAAACGCATTGGGAATCTTGGCATGGTACCACACCTCCCTTTCTTCAGCAATTTCACATATCCTTCTTGGAATAAATTAGGAGCCTAATTTATTAGCCTAATTTAATTTGAAAAATCAAGAAGGATTTATACTCAGGATGCACAGCTAGGGAATTTCCTAGAGACTGGGTCTGCTTATCTCCTTTTTTGTCTCAGCAAGAGGTGTCTAGGATTTCAATCGCATCTGAGGGTGTTACTCATGACTGCCTACTGGGAGGGTGAGTACTTCCTTGTATTCACCACACTCTGGCTTGACACTAAGAGCTTAGGAGACAGTGGAAGGCAAAGTGGCTGGGAGAAGATACAGAGGCTCAATTTTCTTTATTCTCAGTATCCAGTCAATCCCAGGCAACCATTACCTGTTGCTTCTTTATCAAACCCTCCATCTTTCCAAGAGTGGAGCACATTACAATTTACTTGAACAATGTTCTTAAAAGAGAAGGTACTTTCCATAAAGGAAAGCTTTTACTCTGTCTCTCTCTCTGTCTCTCTCTCTCTCTCTCTTTTTTTTTTTTTTTTTTTTTTTGCAACTGATCTCTCTTCTTCCAGCTGTGAAACTGATTAAGGGGAAAAAAAGCAATAGGAGGGAATGGTTGATTACCCATGGAAAATATTCTTTCTCTTTTGAATTTTCTCTCAAATTGTGGAGGGAGAGGAAGGGAGTTGGAAAACGTTCAAGAAACAGGTTTATGTGAAACAAAGAACATCATTTCCTGGTATATGAATATTCATGGTCCCCTTCGCATTGCTTCCCCAGCAGAGCACAGGCATCAGGAGGTAGATGAGAAAATGTGGGAGAAACTTGAAGATTCAGATGGGATAAAGGAAGGCGAACCAGCAGGCTGGGAAAGAGAAAAGGGGAAAGAGTAGAGAGGAGAAGATTTTGATAAGTTTCAAAGAGCATCATGGAGCCACAGACACCCGGTGGAGGAGTCTGAGAGAGGCAGAGAGGGGGAAAGCAGGTGTTTAAACAGCTTATTCCTCATTGCCTCACCTCTTTAATTACATGAGTAAAAGAGTACACGCCTGAATTACCTTTTTTTTGTCTCAGGCAAAGTCCAGTCAGAAAAACAAACCACCACATTTTAACGCAGGGAATTTCATACCAGGAATTTGTTACATGGATGATGGGAAAGTGCAGAATCCCAACATGGGTGTGGAGGCAACATAGAGATTAACATCTACAGGAAGTGGTTACCACCCTCAGTGTTGGAGGGACACCGGAAGGAGGTGGTATAACTCAAGCCCAGAAGCCAGGGCCATCTGGCAGGCTAAAACTACGGTGGCGATGGCCAGCAGGAGCTCATGCCATAGAGGGAAAGGCTGACTGGTAGCAGCCGGAGCCTTCATGGAAATGCAGCCACTTCAGAGATGCCACTTGAAGCAGAAAGCTGGCGGGAAAAACACTTTGGCTTCTCTCCTGCTCCTCATCCTCCCGTTTGGCCGGCCACACCGGAAGCCAGAGGGCCAAGGAGCCCAGCAGATAGAATTCTGAATTGCTCCCTGAAATGGAGCAGAGCAAGGAAAGGGTAGGGAATAGATCTCAGAGCAAAGAAGCAAAGAAGTGGCCCGTGTTGGGGTTGTCTAACCGTGTCTCTTTGAATCCACCTCTGTGGGCAATGGAATCATGCAGCCGTCTGTCCTTTACGTGGGTTACTCATGATCCAAGAGCAGTGGAAAAGGTTACAGTTTCATACCTTTCCTTCAGTATTAAGTGAAAAATAATGTTACTTCACTAATGGTCACAATTCTGTAGGCTGTCTCAAGTGGTTCATAAATAAACAACCACAGCGGGTCGTGCTTCTCTTTTGGTTCCTCTCATTCCCGTATGCCTCCTGCTATTTCTGCTTTTACCTCTTCATTAACTCTAGCTGTCGTACAACCACCTTTGTGCCGTTGGTCAGCTTTGATCGCATACTGGGGTTACCACCCTACCCTCCTGTCTCTTTCGTGTCCTGAAGACAGAGTAGTAGTCAGGAAAAATGCTGAATCTGGCTTTTGGCATCTGCCCCATCTGATACACCTTTGTTTTGACCCTATTTACATAGCTAGCCTGCAGGATGCCGTGTCTGCCTAGGAATACTATAGTCACCCAAACGTTTTGCTATATTTGTTATATTTTTACTTCCTGTATTTGTATTTGGTATGATGTGGGATGAGGTTGACAGAGTTAGGCTTTTTTTTTTCTTCTGGTATCTGGTTAGAAGTGTTGCCAAATTGCTTGGATTGCAAATCCCAACTTTACTATTTCCTAATTGCACGACCTTGGCCAAGTAAGTTAACTGCTCTGGGTCTCAGTTTCCTCAGCTGTAAGTGTACTTATACGAATAGAAACTACTTTAGGGGCTCCTGGCTGGCTCACTCAGTAGAGGGTGTGATGCTGGATCTCCGGGTTGAGTTTGAACCCCACGTTGGGTGTAGAGATTACTTAAAAATAAAATCTTAAAAAAAAGAAACTACTTTTTTTATAGGGATTGAAATGTTATAATCAAGTGAATTTATTTGCATATTGAATTATATGTGTGTGTGGGGGGGTCTGTGTTTACACACATGTATGTATCAATTCATATGTACATATATGTTTGTCTATATATGTATGTGTGTATATATGTGTATGCACACATACACATATGTGTCTTAGAAAATTGGCACGATGTAAGTATGCTATAAACATCAACCATCATTATTGTTATTATTCTTCTCAATGAGACTGTAAAATGCTGCTCAGCCTGTCAAAAGATATTTAATGATTTTTACCCAGCACAGAGTCAGGGCTTGTTAAAAATTGCTACTTGATAACTAGTTGTCAAAAAGTTAATTCCGTGTGTAAAATCTGTACCATCATTGGACTGATATTTGTCTCTCAGTTGTGGAAATTGGTTTCGTTTCCTACTATATTTAGTTATGACTGGATTATTACAGACCCCTTTTCTGCAGTGTTTTTTTTCTTGTGGTTTAAAGATTTAAAGTTCTTATGGAAACAAGATTTTCAGTTGACCAATGATTAGCTAATTTCTGATAATAGAAAAGGAAACTGATTGCCCCAAGGCTGCTGTTTTCATTTCCTCATGGGAAGAAGAAGCAGAGCAGAGAAGAAGGGCAGACACACAAAGCATTGATCCTCTGTCACCATGGGGAACTGGGTTGAAAATGAGGGACTCTCCATCTTTGTCATTGTAAGTACCCATGAGAGACAAATGAGAAGTTCTCGAACTTGTCTGGGTTCTCTCGGAAAATGAAATAGGGCAAAACTTTTTGTTTCTTTGTCTTGTTTCTCTGAGAAATTGTGTTGAAACTAATTTACTGTGTGAACATACTTCTAATCTGTAAGCCATAAGCCGGACTGAGTGCATTCTTCCAAACTTCTTAATGGAAAGAATGTATCTGGGGGCTCACTTCACCTACTTTATTTCTTGAGTCTTTGGGAGTACTAAATTAGCCAGCATCTCACTGAGGGAGTAGAAGACATTTCATGCTAATGATCTCCGAGTCTAAGTTGTTTATTGGTATTTACTCAGAGGCAAATTTCTCTACTTTTTATGTGTTTATACCACTTAAAAATGGGTAATCGTAATTTTACACCATTTTCCAAATAACAGGTACAAGACTGGCTCATGTATGGAAAATTGGCCTTTATTCAGTAATTACACCAAAAATAATTGAAGGTCTCAACTTTCTTTTTTTAAAAAGTACTTTTTCTCTCTGATGTAAACTTGAGCTGTTTACGAGGTTTATAAAAATTCAAGGGAAAGTAATTGAAATAAACTAGACTCATATATACAGTGGATATACGATATATATTATATATATAAATCAATATAATCCATCTCGAGAAACAATTTTTGTAGGTGAGGATATGGCTAATTTTCAAATAGGCATGTTAATCTCTTTAGTTTTTGAACATAACAAAGATGAACTATTATTTTAAGATGGCAGTCTCGGAAAAACAATCACGGGCAATTGGGAAGACAGAAATGTGATTTATAGATAGCCTTTCCACTTGATCTTAGCCAAAAGGCCGAGAAGCGATATATAAACAGCCTTTCCAAATAGCCAATGGAAGTATTATATAGATGTTAAAAAGAACACCTACGACTGGAATTTTTGAAAGAATTTTTCATGAAGTAAATACTGAGTCTTTGAGTTGTACACACAGAGAAGAATTAGTGGCATAAATAAAGTAAAAACAAGAAATATCACGTCAAACAATTAGGCCAAACCAACGTTCTAATGTAATATAGAATTCTTCTGAGGACTCAGACCTGTTAACTTGATTTCTTACCACCATTTTAAACCAAGTTTAAACCAAGTTCATGTTTATACTTTTAGTTCCTACCAGAGTTTTCCCCAGGAGATGGCCTCCTTCTAAATTACACACTCATACACCTGAAAATAAAGACACAGCTTGGAAAGCAAGAGTAAGAATGACAAGGTTAGGTAATGGAGAAATTGTTTTAGTACATTCTTCTTAAAGAGAGATTGTTCTCAAGCACCTATGGACATTTAATAGCGTCAAAGCACAGGTAAGAAAAGATCACTATAGAGCTGAAGGTAGAGGACTGGGCAGTGTTACCATGTAGTCAGTTCTTGGGATGAAATGAGCAGTCAAAATGTAGAAGGGTCTCTTTTTTTTCCTTTTTCATCCCCAAAAATGCCCTCCTTAATGCCTGTCACCCATTTAACCCATCCCCCCACCTACTGCCCCCTCCAGCAGCCCTTAGTTTATTCTCTGTATTTAAGAGTCTCTTATAGTTTGCCTCCCTCTCTGTTTTTATCTTATTTTTCTTTTCCTTCCCCTATGGTCATCTGTTGTGTTCCTCAGATTCCACATATGAGTGAAGTCATATGATATCTGTCTTTCTCTGACTGACTTATTTCATTTAGCATAATACCCTCTAGTTCCATCCTCTTAAAAAAAAATCCCATGCCCCTCACCCCCTCATTGATGCTTAATATCCCCTCTTTCAAAAGTTTGGCAAAACTTACCAAACAGAATTAAAGACTCCACATTTTAGCTGATGTGACTCTCACTAGCTGGGGATTGGGATACCGTGTGGGGGAGGGAGGCACCCGTGAGAGTAGAACACGACGTCTTACCGATGCGGGGGACAGCACAGTAACATCTTCCTTTCCCTTCTTTTTTTGAGAAGACTCACCTGCCATTATCTATCTGTCTAAAGCTAAGAAGAAAAGAGGAGGCAGAAGAACAGAGGGGAGATAGATTGATAACAACCTGGTGTACTGGCCAGTAGTAAAACAATCATGGGTAACAAGACAAAGTGGAAAGGTCAATTACAAGGTGTAGAGGCACTGTTGTGGGCAAGAGCTGGCTTTCAGCTGGCTACACCCAGCTTTCTAACCACCTTTGTTGAAGGCTAGACTTGGGGAAGCCCTGACCCTGGTCTGACACTGATCTTATGTGAAATCTGCCCAGTGAAATGTGGAATCTTTATGCAACTATTTCTCTTTGTGCAGCTAATATGGCTGGGGATGAATGTCTTCCTCTTTGTCTGGTACTACAGAGTCTATGCGTTGAGAAGGACATTCTTTTACACTCAAAAACTTCTGGGGGTAAGTATAAGTCCCATCTCATGCAATATTGACTGGCTCATGTTTCTAATCAAAGATTCTGGTTCATATTCCTTTCAACACTTTAAATAAATGTTCTGACCTACTCAAACAGCACCATCAGCATTGCCCCCTCCATTGCAACCACCTGGGCAAGAAGCTTTAGGCCTTCCAGCGTGGGAGAAACAAAAAGTGTGTCAGAGAGTCCCAGTGGCATCCCTTCCCTCCCAAGGACTACTGTGCCACTGTTTAGTTTAAAGAAGAAATCTAATACCAACTCTGACGTGGCAGGCAAGGTTGGAGAGATCAATCCAAGGGTGACATGGGTGGGACAAGTGAGTCTTCCTGTGTTCTTTAAATCATCTGATTCCTGACACTTTTGTGCATGGAGAGCCTGGTAGCATGTTGTGAAATTGTCTTCAGGAAATAAGCCTCTCCCTACAGATGCAGACTTTGAGGAACTTGCCCAAAGGTCGCTTTCACTGACTAGGCCAGCAGAGGAAGGCCCCCATCTTTCCTTGGATCCACTGGCATTCTTGATTTCCTTGATCTGCCAGGGTTCTGCTTCATGACACGTGAAGATAATTACGATCACAGCTGCCCCCACAGGAAATCATTTCTTATATCATGCTGAAACCATGAATTCATTACTTAATACTAATGATAATATGTATTATATATCACTTGTATAAATAATTATAATACATAATCATACTACGCTATTATAGCTATTGTTAACTTATTCACATTGATACTGAGGAGGAGGATTTCCCTTTTCTCCCCTCTCCAAAATAGGCAACTTATTTAGGCATCACAAGAACAATTATAACGCCAAAGCATTACAACATACCAACCGAGGTTACTTCTGAAGTGAGTCTAAGTGCCAAGAAAATCTTTAGAAAGCCCCAGTTTCTATACTGAACCCTAATTAATGATACACATGCTTAAGTACTTAGGGGAAAGTGATGTCTGCTACTTACTTTGAAATGCATCAAAACTAAGCTGTGTTGATGGATAGACAGAGGGGTGGGTAGATGGATGGATAGATATGTGATAGTGGAATCTGGGAGTTGGGTAAACAGGCAGTCATTGTGAAATTACTTCAAATTCTCTTCATGTTTGAAAATGTTCACAGTAAAATGTTGGGGTGGGAGAGAAGGGCCAGATTAAAACAAAGGATCCCAGCAGGCCCTAAAGGTAAACTCTTAGCTCTGAAGGACCTTCCTCCTCAGATAATCTGATACCTTTCCCCACTCCCTATCCTGCATCTTCCAGATCGCACTGCCATTGGCCAGGGCCCCTGCAGCCTGCCTGAATTTCAACTGCATGCTGATTCTGCTGCCAGTCTGTCGAAATCTGCTCTCCTTCCTCAGGGGTTCCAGTGCGGTAAGAGCAAACATTTACAAAGTTGAATTTTGAAGTTTGAAGAAAAGCAAACTAATGGTTTGTGAGGATTCCAACCTCTGTACAATATGCATGAGCCAAGCCATGCCTGATTCTCCATTTTATTTGTATATTCATTGTTGATGGAGCTCCCTAGGACAGCCATTTAACTTGGAATAGACGTAAAAACAACAACCCACCAACCTACACCTCAAGAAGAGCAATAAAACACTTGCACATGTGTGCACACACATACACACACACACCAGACATCTGTAACATATTACGGGCTTTGTGATGCTGACATGGGATTTGGGAATTGATCTTACAGTGCCATGTTTTTCAAAATTTTTAAGTCAGAGAAAATCTCTTTGTGGATAGCGTCCCAGGCAGATGGAATCAATGAGTGATGAGTATAATGAGGGCGACTAAGAGGTGTCAAGTCCATGGAATTGAGGAGTTCAGAGCTTTCTAAATGCTCAGGGAGTTTTTTTTAACCCTCACTTAGACAAGTTTGCGAGCCCCTAAATGGACTATGCTAGAAGAAAGAAAAGATTATGTAAGAATAAACTGTGTAACCTATAAAATGTTATGTGAATTTATTATTATTATTATACAAAGATTAGAAACAAGGCACTTATAATCTACTTAGATCTGTGTACTCAAATAAATATGATACAAAGCAAAATATTATGGGTTCCACAAAACATTAGACGTAAGGGGCTATATTTATTTGGTAAAGATGGCAACAAATATGGGCATATAGGGATAAAATAAGCACTAGGAGATGTAAATGAGAGAGAAAGACATCCTGCATGGAGAAAATGGAATGGGCCAAAGCACAGAAAATAGTGAGGAAATTATATTCTTGAAAGCCCCATATAAGCATGACATGTGGCTTCTCTTTGGATTTGTTGGCTATTCCTGGCCACACCAAACAGTGTAGCTAGGAAAAGTTAGGGATTGACGTCTTGGTGGGACCCATTCTACTGGATCATTAGTAACTAATAGCCTCTGTTTTTCTTCTTAATAAAATGTCTATGTTTTATATTAACTAGCTTTAAAAAATCTCTTAGGTAGAGATAATTTATAGAAGAGACCAGGGAGCAATCCACTTTGATGGGGATGTAGGGATTGTAAAGGGCAGGTGTCTGAGGTAAGGCAGCAGAGGAGAGCTGGAGCTTTGCTGGTAAACTAGGACATTAAATGTATAGCTGAGAAGTTAATACTTAATTTGGCAATCACGGAATATTTGGGGGAAGGAAAGTGATCTAAACTGTCGATAACAAGTAGAATTTGCCTTGAATTCTGCCTTGTTTTTCCTAGTCTTACTAAATTTGCTGGTTGATTTATAAATATAAGATGAGCAGGACACAGCTAACAGTAGACATCGATTACAAGGGTTTCTTTGTTTTTTATTTTTTTAATGTTTATTTATTTTGAGAGAGAGAGGGAGAGAGAGAGACAGAGCACAAGCGGGAGAGGGGCACAGAGAGAGGGAGACACAGAATCAGAAGCGGACTCCAGGCTCCAAGCTGTCAGCACAGAGCCCAACATGGGGCTCAAACTCACAAACCGTGAGAGTCAGACACTCAACCAGCTGAGCCACCCAGGCGCCCCTGATTACAAGGATTTCTAAATAATATTCTCAATCACAAAGGTCAAATTCCATTTGATTTCAAGTTCTATCAATGAGCCATCTAAAAACTACAGTGATTGGTGTATTGTAGGTACCCAGTGAACATTTGCTAAATGAAACTCATGCACTGTAACTTTTTGTTTTTAGGAAGGCACGATTCATTTTTGTAGCCTTCCTCTTAGCCCCGTTTGAATACTCTCTATTTACAGGAAGTAAATCCTGAGAAACAGGCAAAGTTTTCACAAGGAAGGCCCATTAAGAAATCCTGGTTACCTCACAGGCCCAAATTGCGCTGGCATTGAACGGCCATGACCCATGAAAAGCACATGTCATAATGGCTGCGTTTAGGCTTCTTGTGGTCCAGGAGGGAAGATCTTCATGAGGGTCTTCTAAAAGTATATATAAAAGTATATATAAAAGTATATAGCAGCACTCTCAACAATAGCCAAATTATGGAAAGAGCCTAAATGTCCATCAACTGATGAATGGATAAAGAAATTGTGGTTTATATACACAATGGAGTACTACGTGGCAATGAGAAAGAATGAAATATGGCCCTTTGTAGCAACATGGATGGAACTGGAGAGTGTGATGCTAAGTGAAATAAGCCATACAGAGAAAGACAGATACCATGTGGTTTCACTCTTATGTGGATCCTGAGAAACTTAACAGAAACCCATGGGGGAGGGGAAGGAAAAAAAAAAAGAGGTTAGAGTGGGAGAGAGCCAAAGCATAAGAGACTCTTAAAAACTGAGAACAAACTGAGGGTTGATGGGGGGTGGGAGGGAGGGGAGGGTGGGTGATGGTTATTGAGGAGGGCACCTTTTGGGATGAGCACTGGGTGTTGTATGGAAACCAATTTGACAATATATTTCATATATTGAAAAAAAAGAAAAGAAATAGAGTAATATTTAATATACTAATAATATTTAATATATTTGTTAATTATTTAATAAATAAATTTATTTATAAAAATAAATAAAATTTCGTGATTATAATAATTGTTTATTAATATATTAATATGTTAATAATATTTAATATATATTAAATAATAGAGTAATATATACTCTAAAAGTATATATTAATTGACCAAGCCTGTCAACTGCTGAGTTGTCAGTCAACAAATATTTGTTAAGTGTCAGCTATATTCTAAGCACTGGGGACACATGGTGAGTAAAGAGTAGGATATGAATGGGCCATGAGCTCAAGGAGCTTAGAGTTCTATGAAAGAGAATAAACACGTGATTTCAAAGTTAGAAACAGTGATGTTTTTATTTATTACATATGCTACTGCCACCATCCTACTGGACACTAGTGTCAGCTCCTTTGCCTGAGTTCTGTAGATTCAAGGCTGGCTTTTGTAATTTCTCCCAAATTTCACATAAACGTCTAATTTAGGTGAGTTGAGTTCATGGCATGTGTGGTAGGACCAGGTGTACACAAAATAGAACTTTTATGTTTCTGTAGCGGTCACGTTAGAGAAACTCATGTTATACCCCATTAAACATGCACTTCTTTGTAGTTCCATTTCTCACTTAAATTTTTTTTCTCTCTTAAAGTTAGAATGGAGCATAGAAATCTGCTGAGATGACTCAGTGATCTCCCTTACACTTGAATGTTAGCTTAGTGAGATCGGGCAAGGCTCTAGGTGACAGTAACAGAAGAGAAACTTCCCTTTAGAAGTCAATGGCAAAAGGCCAAGAGGTAGTTCAGTGAGGAAGCCACGGGACATGACGGCAGCTTGGGTAATTAGGAGGCGGCTGGTGATAATTCAGAAGTGACTCAAAAGAATAAGAATGGTATCTTTGTAACGAGGAGGGACAAAAAAGCCCTGGGCAGTCACAGGCAGCAAAGCCCTTCCTTCTCACCCCACCAACCAGCCGCCTTGCTCCCTTGTCACAAACAGTAAGAAATTGTATCTGGAAGCCCCATATAAGCATGTCTTGTGGTTTTTCCTTGGGATTTTTTTTTTTTTTTGCCATCCTGAGATACCATAGAGGGTAAGTTGGGAAAATTAGGGATTGGTGCCTTGGTGAGACCCATTCCGGTCCTGGCCCATTAGTGACTAATGGCCTCTGTTTTTCCTTTCATGAGATGTACATGTTTCATATTAACTAGCTTTTTAAATTAAAAAAAGAATTTATAAGTTTATTTATTTATTTTGAGAGAGTCAGAGACAGCATGAATGGGGGAAGGGCAGAGAGAGAGGGAGAGAGACAGAGAATCCCAAGCAGGCTCTGCAATGTCAGCGCAGAGCCCGATGCAGGGCTCAGTCCCATGAACCGTGAGATCCTGACCTGAGCCAAAATCAAGAGTCTTTCATGTAACCTGTCGAGCCACCCAGGCACCCCTTTATTAACTAGCTTTAAAAAAAAAAACACTACCTATTAAGATCAGACTATTACCGAATGGACCTTTTTATCTCCCAAGCACATTTCTCCATTGTTCTGGCATTCAATTTCATTTTCTGTAACAGTCAGATGCTCAAGCTGATAGGGGGCATGAGAATCTATGGTTGCAGATTTCTCATGATCTATATTGATGATGATAAAGGTAGAACTCTGTAGAGACACTGTAGAGGCCACTTCAAAACTACTTTCCTTTTCTTCCACTTCAGCATGCAGGAGTCACTGCATTTTCCCCCAAAAGTCTCAAAATAATTTGTCAGGAAGAAGAAAAGCAAGTAGCATGGCAAGTATAGACATGTGGGTAAATACCTCTCTATAGGTTTATAATAATCATCTTAGGTTCTAGACTAGTGAAAATGTAATTCATTTAACCAAATAATTACCAAGGGATTTTTTTTTTTTACAGTATATGATATATTGCTCTGTATATAGGAAGCTTACTCCACAGCTGGGGAGCCAAGCCCTACTCACTGAAAAGTTAAATCATGATACAAGAAAACCCTCAAATATTTATAAAGCACTTCTCAGTGAATCTATGAAACAGATCTATGGGGAAAGAACTACGATAAATATATAGGCAAGGAAGTTAGAAACTGAGCATATTATTCAATGTCACATAGCTAGGTGTTAGAGCAGAGATCCAACATGGGTATATCGGATGGCAAAACTTGCTCTCTGAAATGTAATTCAGTACTGGTTTCTGATCCCGCTAATTGCCATTCTCTCTGTCTTAGGACTCCAATTTGTCTGCCATCATCCCAGTAAGGGCTATGGTAATTATCTCTTACTATGTAACAAATGTCCACAAATTCAGTGGCTTAACACAACCCCCATTTATTAGCTCACAGTTCCGTAGATGAGAAGTTCAGCACCCTGCAGGTCTGCAGGTGGTTGGGTTCTCCACTCAGCATATCACAAGGCAGAAGCCAAGGTGCCTACTGGGTTGACTTCTCAAATGGAAACTCTGGGTTGAAATCTTCCCAGCTCATTCTTGTTGGCAAAATACAGTTCCTTGCAGTTGTGGGACTGAGGTTCCTGTTTCCTTGCTGACAGTCATTCAGGGGCTGGTCACAGATCCTAAATGTCCCTGTATCCCTTGCCATGTGGCCCCCCCTCCATGTTCAAGCTGGCAACATTGCACCAAATACTTTTTGTGCCTTGAATCTCTGAATTCTTCAGTCTCTGTGTTCTAGACCCAGATTTAAAGGGTCATGAGATTGGTTCAGGCCCATCCAGATAATCTTTCTCATAAGGTCAACTTGGGACTTTAATTACATCTGCAAAGTTCCTTTTGCCATATAATGTAACAAACTCACAGGAGTGACGTCCTATCATATTCACAGGTCAGGTCCCACTTGCACTCAAACGGAGGAGATTATATAATGTCATTGGGGATCATCTTTGAATTCTGCCTACCTCGAGGACTTTAAGATACTATGGAGGAACCTAGCGATTGGGAAACAGGAAAAATATATTTCCTTAAAATTGTAAAGAGGGGCGCCTGAGTGACTCAGTCAGCTGGGCGTCTGGCTTTGGCTCAGGCTATGATCTTGTGGTCTGTGACTTTGGGCCCCGTGTCGGGCTCTGTGCTGTCAGCCCAAAGCCCGCCTCAGATCCTCTGTCTCCCTCTCTCTGCCCCTCCCATCTTCTCTCTCTCAAAAAAATAAACATTAAAAAAAAGAGAGAGGACACCTTCCTTACCTCGCCTTGACCCAGTAGGGTCACTGTAAATAGGCATCAAAAAATTCTTTAAAAAATTTTAAGGGGCACCTGGGTAGGTCAGACTGTTGAGCATCAAACTTCGGCTCAGGTCATGATCTCACAGCTCATGAGTTCGAGCCCCGCGTCGGGCTCTGTGCTGACTGCTCGGAGCCTGGAGCCTGCTTCCGATTCTGTGTCTCCCTCTCTCTCTGCCCCACCCCCACTTGCGCTCCGTCTCAAAAATAAATCAACATTAAAAAAAGATTTTAAAAAATTACATTAAAAATTTTTTAACAATTTTTCACTAACAGAAATGTAAACTAAGTGATCTCCAACAGGAAACCCTTATTATGAGAGCCCAGTTACTGCCCAGCCCCACCAATGGACTCTTAGTCGTAGCTGATGCTGTTGTGTCAAGCAACAGTTAGTGTTCCACTAATATTCCCTCCCCACTTCTGGTTCTGCAGCTCATGGGGCAGCTGCCTTCTGGAAGCCCCAGTCATTCTCTGCCTCAGAATTTTCTTGTAGCCTCTCCTGGGGCAAGCCTGAAATGCCAGGGAGTTGATGCCTTGGGACTAGCCCTCAGCCAGTGACAGATAGGAGTTGTTGGATGAATACCTAAACTTTGTAATCCCTCGGGTAAAAATGAAAAAAAATCCTCTGGGGCATTTTCTCAGAGTCCTTGGATCAGCAAGACTATGATGACATGATATATGTTTTGATATGATATGATATGATATGATATGATATGATATGATATATAATAGTGGTAGCTGATCTGATTAATATACCCTTTACTGGTTTCCTTTTCTTCCTAGTCTCACTTCCCCTGACATTGTTTTCTGCGATCACCTTGCAGCTGAGTACTTACACTTAAAATTCTCGTCTCGGGTTTTTAGACACATAGAAAAATAGTGGCGATATCTTTGCAATTGGTTTAGTGGAAAAGGGTATGAATGTTGAAGAAAATAGACTTGGATCCCAGACAGTGTGAGACTTAGCTTTAGGTTTTTTATCTGTAAAATGAGGATAATGATCCTTATCTTGTTGCCACTGAATGAGGTAATGATTTTGCGTAAACTGTATGGCTCACAGAAAACATTTGATAAAACCGAATTCTTTGTTCCTTTCTCTGGAATCCTCAGTATCTTCCTCACTGCAATCCCAAGAACCTGTTGTCATGTTCCCATGCTCTCTGTAGATGTAGCTAACTGAGAGATAGTGGAATAAGCACAATTTTCCACACAACCACATTCTTTTCCTATAAAATCAGAAAATTTTATTGAAAAATAAGCAAACCAAAAATTAAACATCTTTAGAATAAATTGAATGTGTTTAGAACCAGATGCTTATAATACCTAAGATTGTCTTTGGCACTCGGCTCTTCTCAAAAGGTTCTTTGCATCTCTGTGGCAGTACGTTTAGACTTGAGAACAAAACAGCCAGAGCGAGCATTTGACCGGTTTCTAGGAGGACAAAGCTTTGACTCAACCATAAAGCAGGGTGTTTCTTTTTCTACTTTGGGCATTGACCTGAATCAAGATTCACACCCACATCTTCTAACATGTATCAGTAGGACAGTTACACAAGAGTACTGACCAAAATACTATTTTTAATGTCAGACTAATCATGCAAGGTACGAAATATCAGAATACTGATACTTCTGGCATCCGATACTCTGGATTTAAATCCCAGCTCTGCCACTTATTAACTATGTGACCTAAGGCAAGGTGACCTCTCTACGCCTTTTTTCCTAATCTGGTATATAGTGATAAAAATGGTACCTCCCTGATAGGATTGATGTAAGAATGAAAAGTGTCAAAATTCATATAAAACACTTAAACCAGCTCCTTGCACAAGCTCTTTACAAATATTAGCTATTGTTATTTTTGCTATTATTATTTGTTTAATGATATCTCCTTGTGATGTTTATCAACAGAGGCAGGTGGAAAATTTTTTCTCCTCCCATAGTGTATGTCTTAGAAGGATGTTGTTCTCAAACTATTCACTTGTTCTAGAACTGTTCACTTGTCTGTGTCCCCATTAGACTTTCAGGGTCATGTGAAATGCATACACCTTTTCTCTTGGAGGGAATCCTATTAGCCTGCCCAGTATTCTGGGATAGCTGACACTTGAATCTCTCAACTGACTAACACTTAAGTTACTGGTTAGCATCTTCTTGAGGATGAACCTTTGCTAACTGCCCAGGGTGGGACCGTGAGAGCTCACATACATTCTGGGGCAGGGGAAAGTGATGGAGAAGACAGAGAAGAGCTCTCCCCCTTCAGGTCCAGGTAAAATAGGCAGAAACGGATTGTAGGGACCTAAGGCTTGCTGGTCAACAAACCTTAGGCTTCTTGGGCTGAGCTGGTTGTGCCTGTGTGTGGTTACTGCAGGGACCTATCAGGTATGCCACTTACCAGCTGTTTGACCTTGGGAAGATGACTACACATATCTGAGCCTCAGTTTTTTCATCTGTCAAATGCGTCGAATGACATCGTTTTTAGGGTGGTTGTGAGAATGAAATGAGATATGTATCTACTGCCTGGCACATGGAAAGCCTTCTTGTTACCAATTACTATTTTGTTCTTTTCCCCTTAATCCAAAGTGCTGCTCGACAAGAATTCGAAGACAACTGGACAGGAACCTCACCTTTCATAAAATGGTGGCATGGATGATTGCACTTCACACTGGTAAGTTTATTAAGATATTTGAGACTGCAAAGAAAACTTGGAACCAGAGAGTTCCCTCTATTCCTAGATACCTTTTTTAAATTTGTTTTTTATTTATTTTTAATTTTTTTAATGTTTATTTTTGAGAGAGAGAGAGAGAGTCAGAGTGTGAGCAGGGGAGGGGCAGAAAGAGAGGGAGACACAGAATCCGAAGCAGGCTCCACGCTGTGTGCTGACAGCACAGAACCCGACACGAGGCTCAAACTCATGAGCCTTGAGATCATGGCCAGAGCAGAAGTTGGATGTTTAACCAACTGAGCTACTCAGGCGCCCCTAGATACCTTTTTTAAAATAAGAGATCAGCCTTTTTAGGTAGATCAAGTGGTGATTGGATGTGTTGTATTTTTTAATTTTTTAAATTGAAGTATACATACAATATTATAATACATATAACATATACATATACAATACATATAATACATACAATATTATATTGGTTTCATGTGTATGACATAGTGATTCGACAATCACATACACTATTAAATGCTCACCATGATCAGTGTAGTTACCAATAACACAAAGTTATTATAGTATTATTGACTGTATTCCCTATGCTGTACCTTATATCCCTGTGAGTTATTTGTTTTATAACTAGAAGTTTATATCTCTTAATCTCCTTTACCTGTTTTGCCCATCCTTTCACCCCCAACCCCTCTGGCAACCACCAGTTTGTTCTCTGTATTTATGAGTCTGCTTCTGTTTTATTTGTTTGTTTGTTTTGGTTTTTAGATTCTATGTATAAATGAAATCATACGGTATTTATCTTTCTCTGTCTGATTTATTTCACTTAGTATAATATCCTCTTTAGGTCCATCCATGTTGTTGCAAATGTCAAGATCTCATTCTTTTTTTATCGCTGAGTAATATTCCATATATATATATATATATATATATATATATATATGTATAATAGCGTCTTCTTTTATCCATACCAGATGGTTGAATTTGATTTTTAACTCTGCTATCGGACACTTAGGTTGCTTCCATAGCTCAGCATTGTAAATAATGCTGCTCTAAACATAAGGGTGCATATATCTTTTCAAATTAGTGTTTTCATTTTCTTTGGGTAGAATCCCTGGGTCAGATGGTACTTCCTTTTTGTTTTGTTTTTTTGTTTGTTTGTTTTTTTGAGGAGCCTCCATGGGGTTTTCCATAGTGGCTGCACCAATTTACGTTCCTGCCAAGATATGCTGTACTTTTTGAATGAATTCTGTTAAAAAATATTCATCACTCTTTCTTTCATCCCACTATTAGGATTTATTCAATTCCTAAAACTTTTTTTATCTTAGGCTCTTCTGACAAAATCCCAGCGTCTTCACCCTTTTCCACTCTTTTTAATATAAAAAAAATTTGTTAGTTCACAAACGAGAGCTTTTATTTATCCATTACAAAAATACTAGGTTAAACATTTAGATTTATGGATTTCTTGCAGTAATGCTGCAGGGGCCACAACCCGTAAGTTGAGAAGATATCTTAAGGGTAAGGTAGCCCTTATCAGCTAAGCATCTTCTTTATTATTATTGTTATTATTATATATAATAGGTATACATATGTATATATGTATGCTATATTATGTGTTGTTATTATTATCATTATTAAAGTGGTGGTGTTGGCACAAGGGATGCATCTGGAACCCTTACCAAATCTCCACTAATTCACTTAATAAATAAGGGCTGTGCCAGGCGATAGGCATGCACACAGGCACGGTGATAAACAAAGGAGACTTTTATTCTGCCCTTAAAGAGTCTGTCCCTAATTTGAGTAAAATAGGCTTAGAATGCAGGTGTTTAACTGGGCGTCTCTTCTCCTATTAGTAGATCATGAAGGCTTTCTGTGGCAAACAAAATGGCTCAAAAGCAAAATGCATGACAAAATCTTATTAGAATGTAACATAGTGTAATGGTTAAGGGCATAGATTTGAGTGCCAGATTGCTTGGATTTGACTCTTAACTCTGCTACTTCCTAGCTTGGTGGTCTAGGGCAAGATATTTAAGTATTCTATGCCCCAGTTTCCTCATCTGTAAGATGAGGTGATGATAATCGTCCCTACATCATTGGATCAATATAAGGATAAAGTAATTAAAGGCATGTATAACAGTTCTTGGTACCTAGTAAGTTGTATGTAAGTGCTTGTTAAGTAAGGAATACAATTTTTAAGAAGATATTCACTGTTATGGCCATTGGTTTATATCAGATCAATAAAATTTTGTTATCTTTCTGGAGTAATGTCAGAGTCAGGTGAATGGGTCCGCTAAAGGCATATATTACATGAGAGTCTTCCTGTTTGAACATAAATATATCAGGGGGAGAGAGGCAAAGAGAGCACATCCAAATATCCCCAGAGACCAAGGTTATTTTGCAGAATCTCAGAACTTGATTGGATCTTTAGGATGGTGTCGTTTAGCACCTTCATTTCACAAATGAGGAAACCAAGACCAGAGATGTCAAGTGATTTGTGTATGATCACACAACTAGAGAGTAGCTTATTGACTAGAATTGTCTTGCCCCTGTGGTCTGGAGACCCAGTTCTTATTTGTGAGTGTCTTGGGCCATCCCTGTGTCTCCTTATAACTTATCATAGAGTCAGGGGCTATAGGCAGAAACCCAGCTCATAATAAAATTGTGCATACCCTTCACCCTGTTTGTTTCTCCTCTCTGTCCTCTTCAGCGATTCATACTATTGCACATCTGTTTAATGTGGAGTGGTGTGTGGATGCCCGATCCAACAATTCTGATCCTTATTCAATAGCACTCTCTGACCTTGGAGATAATCCTAATGAAACTTACCTCAATTTTGCTCGACAGAGATTCAAGGTAAGTCTCCTATTTCCTGATTCAGATGTTCCCTAGACCATTAAAACTGAGGACTAGATTTCAGTGAGTGAAGAACCGCACTTGGCCAGAACAACAGTGACAAAAGTTGACTATCAGGGGGACAGTTCTGTAGTTTCTAAGAATGTGGGTACAGAGGAAATGTCTCCCACACTCCCAACCCCTCGTGTGGAGGATCTCTAGAAGTTTTCCAGCTCCTTAAGCTCACCTGTGGAACCCGGAGTAACTCAGGCTCACCCATGACAATGCCCACCATCAAAGAAAGACAGGAACACACATCCAGTCAAACAAAGTTGGGCTTATTACTTACTGCGGCAAAAGAGGCCTTGCACCATGAGAAAGTCTGGGACATTCCGGGAAGGTGTTAACAGAGGCTTGTTAATAGAGGACATGGACTTGTGTAAGGTGGTTCTGGAGGGGTTTAAGAAAGCAAAGATCTGCTCTGGATCAGGTATGTTCAAGAATTGGGGGTCTTTCTAGGATTGGGTATCTTAGGAATGTTTCTCCAGGAGGCAGAAGGAATAGAATGGGGTTAAATCTGTAATCGGTAAAGAAGCAGCAGTCACTTGTGTTGTTGTCCTGGCTGAGACATAATTCTGGAGTGGTTTTATTTTTGTCTCACTCCACCACAGTCATAGAATGACCTCGTCTGATGCGGGTGTTCTTTGCACTTGGTTATGTGAAACAGGGAACGCTCCGGCCTCGGTGTTAGTACGAGGCTGGCCACTGACTGACAGCTGTCAGAGATGCTTTTCTTCTCTCTTGCCTACAACATCTGAGGGGTGGCCTATGTCTGCTAACCACCATTCTGTGAGAAGCCAGGTGCACTGGGAGTACTCAGCAGTCTTCCAGGGGCAGCCCTTTGGGGGCATCCATGGCAAGCCCTGCTTCCCTTCCAACAGTGGCTAAAGCTTCCTACACTCAGAGGGAGAAGCTCCAAGTAAGTCATCCTCATGTGCTCAATGGCTTGGGAGGATGGCCGAGTCAAATTACTATACACCCAATTGCAAACGTGTTTCCTTGTGTTTAGCAGAGTATAAGAAAAGCCCCTTAATTTTGCAGAAATCATTCTCCTCGGGCTATCATGAAGAAAATACTTGCATCAAAGAAAACAGAAATTCTTTTTCTGTAATGTCTGGGATAATTTTCCTTTTGTGTTGTCCGTTGTTTGCACAGTGATGTGTAAGGAAGGCAATGTGACCATACTAGGTGGGCTGACACTGTCATGCTCTGCCTGGATTTCTCTGGACCACTTTTACTCTGTGCTCCCACACCTTTCTGTGTGTTTTCACTTTTGATTTCTGAGACCTGCGTTTCTTCCTCAGAGGACCACTCTGGGGCTATTGGAGTCCCTTTGTCCACAAACTCAGAGAACTGAAAGGGCCTGAAGGCTACCTCTCTGAGGGCAGCCCTAGCCAAAAACTGATGGGGGCAGACCATGAAAGCCCATCCTCCTTGTCTTGAGTCAGGATGAACTCTGACGTGTGACTGAGTGTCCATAGTTCCTCGGCAGCATCAGGTGGGAGCTACCCTCTATACACACAAAAAAAAGCCTGTGATCACCCTCCTTCTTTGACTTGTTCCTCTTTTGTGATCTATTACCCATCTTCTGACCAGTCTCTTCCTGGAGCACATGCACCCTCATCTCAAGGTCTACCTGCTTCAGGGGACCCCAGCCTAAGACGTCAGGCATGTCCAGAATACATTTGCAAAACAAAGTACTGTGGTCCTTTCCAAACCAAAGGGAGAAAGTGCTTCAGACCCTTTTAGGGCATCTTCTACTTGGCTGATTTCCTTTATTCGATCCTCCCTTACAACTATTTCAGTGTATCAGTTAGTACTTCCCATGATACCTCAGCCATGTAAATGTTTTCAAATTGAGAAATATCTATTCCGAGTCTGTATCTCTCTCTAGAGAGGGAATACCTATGGCCCTATACACTGGAAAGTTTATAAATAGGTAGTCCTGCATTTGAGAGCCTACCAGTAATGTGTGTGTGTGTGTGTGTGTGTGTGTGTGTGTGTGTGCGTGTGTGTGTGCGTGTGTGTATTTTACAGAATCCTGAAGGAGGCCTATATGTGGCTGTGACTCGGTTGGCAGGCATCACTGGTATTGTCATCACACTGTGCCTCATATTAATTATCACCTCCTCCACCAAAACCATCCGGAGATCTTACTTTGAACTGTTTTGGTACACACACCATCTCTTTGTGATCTTCTTCATCGGGCTCGCCATCCACGGAGCTGAGTGAGTGTTTAATTTCCACCGTCGAGTACTTTAAGTCCTTCAGTTTCCAGGTGTGATGCTGTTAGAGGCACAGTGGCCTCCTTGTCTACGTGTGGTCAGCCTGTCTGCTGATAGAATATGAGGGGACAACAGGGGTCAGTTTGAGAGAGACCACTCCGCAACATTTTAGTTTCTTCCGCCTGATTCATAGCTATTATTTCTTTAGTTATATAATAGTAGCTATTATTAATGCAGTTATTTTTAGCAAGCTTGAAAAATGCACCAAAGTTTGAGTGTCTTTGCAAGTGTATAAGGCATGTTAAGGGTGCTGGAGGGGTCTTGGATGTCTACAGTGATGTTTCTTATGGTTTAATTGCTAGGAAATTAGTCCAACTCCCAAACTTGAGGGGCTAATGATTAAGCAGGTGAAAGCGTTTGCTGTAGTTCAATGAGTTTTGATTCAAGCTGGACATTTATTGATTGCCTACCATGTTTGAGGGCTGATCTCAGGTACTGTGGGGGAATACTAGAAGGAAAAATACATGGTTATTGCCTTCCAGCCTTCTAATATGATAAAGGTAAGAGCTCTCTTCTATTGAGCACTTGTTATAGACATGAAATGTTTCTTTTAGGTAGAGATGCTCTCACATCCCCATTTCCTGGGGGAGATTGTAGACAAGGAAACAGACTAACAGAGGTAAAATATGTAGCCCAAGTCACCCTGTTTGTAAGTGGCACAGCTGCTCTAAGGCAGGCTGTGACAAATACTCTCATAGAGACTCAGTGCCTGCATGTGTGGTTGGGACAGTTCCCTTATTGGGAATCCTATTTAATATCAGGTTTCCTTTTTATGCTATTTCACACCAGCTGGTTCTCACACCTGCACACAAAAGTAGGCGTGGGGAAGTTCCCTGGTGGGTCTGAGGCTCTATAGCTAAGCATGAAGGGAGTAGATACTCAAGGCTCAATGACTCTGCTGAGAGCCAAGTTGGCCTAGAGGTGATTAAGACCTGAGTGTGAAAAGGGGAAGGGCAGGAAGGAGCAGCACTGAGCAACTACTTGTGTGCATTCTTAATCCACTTGCTGACTCCGACCCCTGATCAGCTCTTAAGCACCGGGAAATCTGTGTAGACAAAGAATCTCTTGACTTTCCTAAAGCAACTGAAAATCTTTAAATGGGATGTGGTCATAACCCAGCTGTTTCAGAGAATCCTAGAGAAAACAAAATGAATCTCTCCCCATCTCTAGTTTAGTAATTCCGGCACTTTATGCTTGTACAGTTTCTCAACTATACATTTTCCTTTGGAGCAGACAGAGGAGACGGATTTACCCCACTCTCCATCTGAACAGAATCTGCTACGTACATTGGTTGGCTGATTGCTCACAGTCTCCTGGCCAGGCAGAAGCTGAGCTAGGATTAATATCCAGGTTTTCTGACTTCTGGTCCTGGCAGTGAGAAGACGGGAGAATCCCCTCCCCCCCCCCCTTTTTTTCCCTCTCACTTACTCCGCATGTGAACTTGGGCATTAGAAACTTTGATAGTTATCATTTGTTAGACTCTTACTTTGTGCCCGGCATTTTTTATGCATCATGCCGATTGATTACTAAAATAAACCTTTAATTAGGTATTATTATTACCTATTTTACAGCTAAAGAAACTGAGGCTTGGAGGAAGTTCAATAACTTCCCAAGGCCACCAAACTAGCAAGCGGTAGACGTGGGATTTGAAACCAACGCTGTCTGACCTAGGCCCAGAAGTGTTTTCTCCAAATCATTCTGCTTCTAATTACTAGTTTCTCTAAGCTTCGGTGTTCTCATATGTAAAATGGGGGTGCTAATACTTACCATTCAATCTTGTTATGAGGGTCAACTGAGATAATTTGTGTACAGTGCCTTTCCCCAGGTCTGGCACAGTAATTCTCTGCCCCCAAACGTAAGGACAGAAAGGGATGGTTAACAGCCTTGAATTAGAACAGTCACAGGAGCCTCTGCTTGGCTCAGTCGGCTAAGTGTCTCACCCTTGGTTTTCGCTGAGGTCATGATCCCAGGGTCGTGGGATCGAGCCCCGTGTCAGGCTCTGTACTGGGTGTGGAGCCTGCTTAGAATTCTCTCTCTCTCTCTCTCTCTCTCCTTCTGCTCCTCTCCTCCTCTCTCTCTGTCTCTCTCTCTCTAAAAATAAGAGTTAAAAAAACCATTTGCAGAATGTACCAAATGGCACAATAAAGTTTAGCTCCCCCATAGAAACTATTGCAAAGGGCCTTTTGTGCCTCTATTCTCACATATTCTGAAGACCCTGCAATTTATGTTCCTCGAGGTCAGGAACCTGACTTACCTGACCTTGTGCCTCCCTTCCTCTGTTCCCACTAAACCCACATTGTCTTGTGTGTTAACAGTTGCTCAATTACAGTTTATGGAATTGAAATGAATGGGCTGTGAGCACTTCAAAGGGCACACCATTAGTGCCGACGTCTGTGAGAATGTCATAATCTCCACAGAGTCTTCTTAAATTGATAAAACTTTTTGGTTCAATTTAGGCAATTTGGGTTCAACCGATGAAGCACTTGGACTAAGCCTCAAAGCTACTGTGTATGAGTATATGGACTGTCAACTACACAAGGGTGCCTGTCCTCAGGGCATCAAATTAGCCCACGCTTTGCTGGCCATACTCTTTGCCTCTAGTACTGCCCTCTCAGAGGGGGCGTCTTTTTCTAATTTGCACCAAGGCACTGTATGGGCTACTCGTTGCTCTGTTAGATTTACGGTTTTCCTGTTTCCGTTTGTTTATAAATGAAAGTAACACTTGAAACGGAAGCACAGATGCTCCCTTTAAGAAAACACATATTAATGATCCAAAACTTACCCTGTACGATGTTACCTATACTTTGTGCCATTATACATATCTTTTTTCTATTGCTGAAGAAGACATATTTTCTTTCCCTTCCTCAAATCTATTCAGAGGGGTCAATAATATATTACTGGTAAATGGAAAGTACAGGATTCATATTAGAATACTTGAAATATGCCCAGAGTCTCAAAATACTAAGCGCTTGATTTCTTGCTACTAAACCATCCAGACTTACATTTCCTCCCCAGGCGCATTGTACGTGGGCAGACCCCACAGAGTTTAGACCAACACCATCACGAAATTTGTGAGAAAAAGATCTCAGAATGGGGAAAAATAAAGGAATGCCCAATCCCACAGTTTTCTGGGAACCCTCCTATGGTATGTACAATTCATTGTTACTTTTACGATTTCTTTACCAACCATCTTCAAACTGTGTCTAAGAAATACGTACAGATGTCATAGAGCTGTCCATTACGAAGGCCATGGAAGTGCTAGAATGTTATGTGTCTACTTTTTTCTGCTACACTTATTGTCTAGAATTATTTCTTGAAAAATAAGGATTGCATTGGTCTGTTCTGAACATCCTGATCTAAAACTTGAAAAAGGATTGTTTTTGAAAGTGCTGTTGGGGTTCAAGAAATTCCATCTCTTCTCTTCTGGATATGAGGCCATGATAGCAGTTAATGATTTCCAGAGGGATTCCATTCTGAGCTGAGTTGGATGACTCAGATAGTCACTTAGAAGGAGCTATGAGCCTCTTTGGATATAAGGTTCCTACCAACACCCAAAGGCTTTGTGTATAGAGCAGGAGTGTGGCAAGGGTGCCCATGGGAAAACATGCGGGGATATTAACCCTCTGTTCAGACCTCCTGTTGGGTGTGCTGCACAATTCCATTTTGTGTATTCTCAATATCTCTGCTCCACTGAGTGAGAAGTGGGCCCTGTGTTCTTCATATCTTTTCTTCCATTGGCAGGCAGTATACTCTATTGGTTATCATGCTAACCGTTGGTATAAAACTAGGCAAAAATCAACATCTGTATAGGGCTTCTGGACAGGATTATAATTTTTTTAAGCACAGTGTAACAGAAAGGCAGATGTCCCATCTCATTTTCTCCTTAATTTTTTCTACTTTCCTACTATAACAGTTTTCTTCCTCTAAGACACAGTATGCTGTCCAGGGACTTAACATCTTGAAGCAACCTTGCTCATTAATGAAAGCACCAGACATCTCAATGCACTGCCCCTCTACATACAGACATCAATAGAAAGGAAAAAAAAAGGAACTGTATTGCAGGCCCTCATATGGTTTAGAGGAAGGCACATTTCCTTGAAGACAGCTGGAATCAGAGTACTACCTTAATAGGCATCTACCTCAAAGGAGCTTCTGGGTTTCTGGGATTAGAGGCAATGTCTGAGACCTGGCTCCATTCAGTGGGGCCCCATTGTGGCACCCAGGAAATAGATGGATGATGCTAGGATGTTTTTTTTTAATTTTTAATGTTTATTTATTTTTGAGAGAGAGAGAGAGAGAGAGAGAGCAGGGGAGGGGCGGAACTGGACAGAACTGGAAGCGGGCTCCAGGCTCTGAGCTTTCAGCACAGAGCATGACGCAGGGCTCGAACCCACGAACCGTCAGATCATGACCTGAGCCAAAGTCGGACACTTAACTGACTGAGCCACCCAGGTGCCCCAGATGTCAGGATGTTTTAAAAACCTGTCCCATGACGGGGCACCTGGGTGGCTTAGTTGGTTAAGCATCCAACTCCTGATTTGGGCTCAGGTCATGATCTCACAGTTCTGTGGGTTCAAGCCCTATATGGGCTCTGTGCTGACAGCATAGAACCTGCTTGGGATTCTCTCTCTCTCCTCCTCTCTCAGCCCCTACCCCGCTCTCTCTCTCTGTTAATAAACATTTAAAAAGTTTAAAAAATTAAACAAAAAAAACCTGTCCCTTGAAAACAAAGGCCAGCAGCAGAATATTTCTAACTTTCGGGGCAGATATTCAGGTGCTCTCAACTTCCAATAACAAGTTTCTTCAAAAAATTTAATAGAAAGACCCTATGTGAGACTTTGGAATTTTTTTTTCTTTCTTGGAATCCATTCTGGAATGCCATCTTTTTAAGTAATGTTGCCTTCTAAAGCTCTTGGCTATTTCAGATATTAAACTAGGAACCTAACTGACTGCGCCCCAGGATGGAACTGTGTGTCCTAAAGGTTTTTATTATAGCCAATAATAGTACAGGGTAACTCCAGTGTTATGAAACACTGGAGTTTCTGACCAGAAGGGGATCTAAAGAAATCTAAAAGTCTTTGGGCTTATCCCTATTCAGCAGGTATATTGCATAGCTCTGAGAACTTACCAGGATATTGGAGAAACAGCTGCATTCTTGCATAAAATTTCTTATCTTGCAAAAGATTAAGCTTTGACTGCATGGCTGAGAGAAAGCAACTTCAATGTTGCATTGAAAAATATGGTGTTGTTGAAATGGTATCCTTAAGAGAAACATTAATTCTGAAACCAACCTTGCTCTGCTGTAAGGTTATTGCAACTGCTGTTGCAACACGAGGAGGAAATCCCATTCTTTTGGACAGTTCCTCTTGGGAGAGTTTCATACTGTAGATGAAGTTCCCCAATGTGGCCAAGGACAATGCTCATTTTTATCGACTCAAAAATTTGCTTTGATTTTAGATATTTTATGATGTGTTCTGTTGCACAACAAATTTACTAATCTAATATCAAATATTTAAACAAGCCTACAAAGATTAACTTGACTTCTACAATGTTTTGTCCTCATGAATCTTGTATTACCTACTACCCCTTAACACATCCTGTTTTCATTTTTTGCTCCAATTACAGACTTGGAAATGGATTGTTGGTCCCATGTTTCTGTATCTCTGTGAGAGGTTGGTACGGTTTTGGCGATCTCAACAGAAAGTGGTCATCACTAAGGTATTGTCTGGTTTACGAATTACTAATAGCATCTAACTATATCATGAACAAGTTTACCCAAGTTCTCTATATCATTGGTCAGAGCTGTCTTTCACCCGGTTTCTTTCCATTAAACGTAGGGTAGAGAGAAGACCTATAGTTAATTTCAGTCAGTGTACTTAGCTTGATAATCAAGTGGTTGGACCTTTTAACTCAGGGAGCTACAAGTTAACATTTTCTGTTGAAAAATAAAGCCGACTGTTTTGTGTGCATGAATCTCTCTCTCTCACTCTCTTTCTCTCTCTCTCTCTCTTTCATTGTGTGTGTGTGTGTGTGTGTGTGTGTGTGTGTGTAGAGGGGAGAAGCATACAGTGATGATGTGAGCAGATTAAGAGTGAAGAGGCAAAACACATGAGTTCAAGAGGGCACACACTGAGCCTTAAAATACTCAGATGTTAAAAGAACCAGGGAGCCAAGGGCAGGTCTGACTGAGGTTGAGATAGCATTCCAAGTCTCCCTTTATCTCCTTTTCTGTGCTGTGTATGTAATCATAGAATATCAGAGTTGAAGAATCCAAAGTCTCAAGGAGGTTAGTAACTAAACTGCATCTAGAATTGAGTTCATCAACACCAGGTACAAGGTGGCCTTTTTTCCCCATGCTTCTATGCTGCTTCTCATTACTAACTATGTAAATATACAACTAATTAAATAGAAATAGAAATTCCTGCTTATAGCTTCAGGAAACAACAGACAAAGCTAGTTTTATCAAATAAAATTTAATTCGACTCAATACAGTTCAACAAATGTTCCATCCTCCACCCAAGCTTTTCTTTCTTGGCATCTATGGAAGGCCAGAGTAAAGTTAGTCCAGCTGGCCTTAGAAATCGTGAAATATAGGAAGCGACAGCACTTCTCCTTTTATGATACTTCTATTGTATTATAAGAAAAAACCCAAAGATGAGCAAAAAGAGCTGCCACAAAATTTTCCTTATTAGGCCAGACCTGACTAAGCAGACAAGGATTTCCCTTAAACATATTTCAAAGACAAACTTGTTTTCCTGTGGAGAAAATATTCACTTTCTTCTTATAAACATAGATATTCATTTTCTTCTCAAAAAAGAAAAGAAAAGAAACAAGATGTCATCCAAAAGTATTCCAGTGTCAATTCTGTCTACTGGTACAGTTTATTTAGTTCCATCCCAATTTCGCCTGTGGTATCGAAATTGCAACAGGGTAAAAAATGTTTTCACCATACAAAATTGCAACATGGTGAACATCATTTTCAAAATAATTTTCATAAATTTTTATTTTCTGTTTTCAAAATGAAGCATTGTGGCTCTTTGTTTCAGTGAAGAAAGGAAGTCAGTTACAGCTTATCATTTAACATCTATTTAAATCACAAGTTTTGGAAATGTTTCGCAATGTGTATCAATAGGATTTCCCACTTTACTCCTCCTCGCTCATGGAAGGGAAAGTTTCACATTATCAGTCAACATTTGGGAAGCTGCTGTTTTGTTTCTATTGATTTTTCTTTTCCTTGATGTCCCTTGTTTGTTAGTTGTACATAGAAAGTCCTAGGTATCTCAAGAATTGTCCCAGAAATATATTACTTTCTGTATTGTAATCACAGCTTTTGATTGTGTTTTTTAAAATTATTTACCAACTCACCAGTTGATGGATGTCTGGACTGTTTCCAATGTTTTGCTCTTATAAACAAAGCTGTCACGAACACTTGTATACATAGAGAATGAGGATGGCAACGGGTGGTTGGGGCCTGGCTTTGGGAGAGATGGATGGTATACTTCCCAGGTAGGTAGAAATGTAGAAACAATGCGTGGAATCAGGCAGATTCAAGGTGTGGCTCAGGACAAAGATAGACTAGTACCTTAGGCTTGGTTTGGGGGATGTTACTATACTACTAGCCAATGGGGTCTCCTTCTTCTATCCAGCTGCCAAGGCTCTCAATCATCCCCTGGGGAGGCAGGAAGACTGAGCAGGAAGACATCTCTTCTTCCTGTTTGTAGTTACCTGCCTTGACTTCTTGGAGAAAAAAAATATCACAATAGGCTGGTGTCTTCAGTTAGATTCCCTGGCAAAGAGTCTGAAACAGCGAACTGCATGCAGAAGGTTTGTTGAGGCATAGTCTCAGGAAAGGAACCTGCAAAAGAAAAGAAAGTCAGGACAGGGGAAGAAATAGCTGGCCCTCAATGAGGTCGCAACTGCAGCCTCAGCTGATGCTACAGGGAATGCCAGGGTTGGGATGACTCTTGGGAGTTGTCCCAAGTTGAGGAGAGGGGCTCAACTTGTTTTGTTCTGTAGGTGGTCACTCACCCTTTCAAAACCATCGAGCTACAGATGAAGAAGAAGGGATTCAAGATGGAGGTGGGACAATACATTTTCGTCAAGTGTCCCCAGGTGTCCAGGCTGGAGTGGCACCCTTTCACGCTGACCTCCGCCCCTGAGGAAGACTTCTTTAGCATCCATATTCGTATCGTTGGGGACTGGACAGAAGGACTTTTCAATGCTTGTGGCTGTGATAAACAAGAGTTTCAAGATGCTTGGAAACTACCTAAGTAAGTACAAAGTGTGTATGTACGAAAGTGTATGAATTCAGGGAAAATGTCACTAAATAGCTCCTCTTTTCCCGTCTCTCACTCTACTATCTGTAGAACACACAAGTTCTACAAATATAGGCAGCTATCTCTGTGTTCCCCATTGTATGTGTGTGGTGTGTTTATGCGTATAAGTCTTGTGTGAAACATAAAATATTTTAATCAAACTTTAATAACAAATATTCCCAAATTCCTTTAAATGGGTAAGGGTCAAGGCCAAGTTATATTAACTTTTCTAACAAAGTTATAGTGTATCAAAGATGTTCTTAAAATTTAATTGATATATGTTATTTGAGGGTAAATGCCACATATTATTCACTTTGTCCCCTCCTTCCCACATGCCTGAGACGGTGCTGGGCACTTAGTAGATGCTAGAGAAAAGCTTGTTGATTCACTCGATGAATACACAAGTGCAAATTGAAGATATTAAATTTATAAGATGTTATGACAGAAAATTCTCAGTTTACTTCAGGGTGTGATGTAAACAGGAATCTCGTGCGTGCGCGCGCGCGCGTGTGTGTGTGTGTGTGTGTGTGTGTGTGTGGTAGGTGAAGGGTGTGGAGAGATGAAAAAACACCCTTGAGAGTTATCAAATGTTTTCAGTTAGCTAAAACTTCCTTTTATTACTTCCAACCACACTGTTGACATCAGGTTCATTACTTGAAAGCTATTTCAGAAAAGAAAGTGCCCCATAGATACGTCGTCCCGGTTCGATGTTCGATTGCACACACCCCCAGTGAAAACCTGTGCCCTATCCTGCTCTGAAGTGCAAGATAGCCCCGTAACCATCTCCTCACACGCCTCCTTCCAGGATAGCTGTTGATGGGCCCTTTGGCACCGCCAGTGAAGACGTGTTCAGTTATGAGGTGGTGATGTTGGTGGGAGCAGGGATCGGGGTCACACCCTTCGCATCCATTCTCAAGTCCGTCTGGTACAAATATTGCAATAATGCCACCAATCTGAGGCTCAAAAAGGTAAGTTCTCTCATTTTTCACAGGGCTCGGATAAGGTCGTTAGGTTCTGCCTAGTGAAGCCTGAGAGAGACTTCAGGGCAGAGGCTGGTAGAGACCAAAGGAAGTGAAGACAAGTTCTGCGTGGTTGCAGCGAGACCGACTTCTCATAAAAGGGCGATTTGAGAAGTTAAATGTGCTTTCATAGAAGCAGGTCTATTATCGAAAGCAATGTACTATGCTCGTACAGCATTAGTCGAAATTCACAAGAAACAAAGATGCGACAGAAAGTGTTCACAACCCCAGTCCAGTAGCTATTGTTTTTGTGTATTCTCTTCCAATATTTCCCCACAAGTTTACATACTCCTGGAAAGTTGTACATATACCTTCATGTCCTGCTTTAGCAGAAACATATTATGGTGTTTTTCAGTGTTGTCACAGGCTTTATAATGATCCTTTTTAATGATTCCTCTGTGTTCCATTGAGAGGATATAGAAAAACTTTTCTATCATCCTGTGTTAGACATTGAGGTTGATTCCATTTCCAGTCCCCCAGTACTTTTTAGTTTGCAAGGGGAGGGCAGGAGACATGTCCTTTCATGAAACGTTTACTTTCTTCTGGGCAGCTCCTCAGAATAAATTCCCAGGGCATTTTTTTGGTCACATGTAAATTTGGTTTCCTTGCCTGGTAAAGGACACCTTGAATAAAACGTGAGTCATTCTAATAACTATAGAGGTAACCTCTAATAGGGACATGGAGTGTACCTTGACTTTTCATTCTCCCCTTTCTCTCTTTACTGTATGGAGGAGGAACTCAGGAATGCCTGATCCTATTGTGTACAAAGGAAGCCAGGGATCTGGGGTGGGTAAGGGCAGACCTAGAGGGAAAGTGGGGAGCTAATGTTTTTTCCTAAGTCATGTACTTCTGAGACCAAGCTATTGATTTACTGCCCCACCAGTGTGAAGGCCAGCACAGGTTCACGCGAGCTAGCTTATGAAACGCCCAGTGCTTTCTGAAAAGTTATGTTTCCAGGCGTTCTGAGCAGCAGGAAAAAGTCGAGTGGGGGGAAGAGCAGAAATCCATATATCAGTTGTGATAAGGCCTATTTAAATCTAGACTGCTTCATGATCTGTGGCTCTTGCAGATATACTTCTACTGGCTCTGCCGGGACACGCACGCCTTTGAGTGGTTTGCCGACTTGCTGCAGCTGCTGGAGACCCAGATGCTGGAGAGGAGTAACGCCGGCTTCCTCAGCTATAACATCTACCTCACCGGCTGGGATGAGTCTCAGGTGAGGGCGACGTCCCAGATCTCAGGTCCTTCCCCCAGTGTCCAGGGCTGACTGACTTCCCTTTGGTTATGGGAGTATTTTGTGTACCGTTTTTACCAAGAACTGTTGATGGATTTCAGTGATCCAGCCTGTCCACCCTCACTCAATATCCCCACGCGTTCAGACTAACGAGCCTAGATTCAAAGTTAGTATCTGAGGAACAGATCAAAGCTAAGGAACTTACAAGGGAATAGGTGCCATGACTTTGACTGTATTAAAGCCACATTCCTACCAGGGGACTCAAACCAGGTGGACAAGATGATCCACCTCTCTTTATATCTCTCTCTCTATATATCTCTACCTTTATATCAGTATACACACACACATATTCTTCTAATTTTATGTTTATGTGTGTTTTTCAATATACACAATACATTTAATAAGTAGTAATAATAACTGCTCATAGTTATTAAGCCTATACTATGTGCTTGGCACTTTTATTAGTGTTTAAATAGATTGTCTAATTCAATCCTAACAACAGCCCTATGAAACAGCTACTGTTATTATTCATACTTTATAGGTGAGAAAACCAAAGCCCAGAACAGGTTAGGTCATTTGTCCAAAGGTGCTGAACTAGTAAGAGGCAGAGGCAGAATGTTCCAGAGCCTGCACTCTTAACAACTCCCAGGAGTTCATGATTATCATTTATATTTGATAATATATTGAAATATAGTTAATGAAGATGATATATATTGTGTATATATGTATATATGTATGTATGTATGTAGCATATATGTATCTGTGTGTATATATATATATGTGGGTATAGTATACTATGTAATGCATGAGACATAACACATTATACACACACACACACACACACACACACACACAAACACGTACCCCTCCCTCCAGGCACATTGCACAATTTCATGTTTGCAATGAAAGCATTCTACAATTTATAAGACAGCCCCTGCAACAAAGAACTATCTGGCTTCAAATGTCAAAAGTGTTGACATTGAGAAATTCTGAAACAAGTTAATGATTCCTAGGGGGTAACATCTTTCTAAATAAGCAAACATTAATTACTTGGCCTGGAAGCAACAGAAGCTATCTCCCTGTGTGAGGAGCTAAGGCAAGAGTGTCTGCCTATCACTGGCCAGTGTCTCTACTGGCCATAGCCACACACTGGCGCCTGGTGTTTGTGAAAACTGGTTTCTCATTTGGGTTTTGGTGTATTGTTTATCATAGACTCTCTGGGTCTTAGATGAGTCTGGTTGCAAGTGTAGATCCAGGGACACAGGACCATGAAAAGTGCTGCTCTAGAAAAATGGGATTTCGCAATGCCACTTCTGTAATTTTAAAAGCAAAACAACAACAAATATTTGATCAAAATGAGACCGGGGGAAAATATATAATATATAAATCACTTGGCAGTTTTATTATTTAAAAACTCACGCACCATTTTTTAAATGGGAAATGTATTTGCATTGAAAAACAATTATTTTGCTTTACAAAACTGGTCTCTACATGGTTATGAAACCAGACTGGCCACCCTTCTTAGCCCATCATCCATCCCCTGTACAGTGAATTTAAAATCTGATTTAAGTTTTAAATACATTTAATTAACCACTTTTATGAAAAATATTTGTTGTTCAAACTGAGGCTCCCTAGAAGGGTGGCAGAAAACAACATGTGACTGTGTGTGTACACACACGCACACACACACACACACACAGACTAACTTTAGACTTGATTTGTTGTCTCATTGTGTTACCAAAATATCAGTGCATTTTAATCTGTTTTAGTTCTTAGCAATTCTCCTAAAGGTCTGCCCTTCTAGATCATAAGTTACCTGAGGAGACCCAGTTTTTTCATCTTTGTTTACCTTCTAGCCTTCAACTATATATATATATATATATATATATATATATATATATTCAACTATATATATATATATTCAACTATATATATATATTTAACTATATATATATTCAACTATATATATATTCAACTATATATATATATTCAACTATATATATATTCAACTATATATATATTCAACTATATATATATATATATAGTTAAAACGGATAGTGAAACTTCATTTGTGAGATATGTAAAGATATCTGTGGGTTTTTTTATAGCATGTCTCTGCTTTGTGAATTCATGTCCTTTCCTACAGGCCAATCACTTTGCTGTGCATCACGATGAGGAGAAAGACGTGATCACAGGCCTGAAACAAAAGACCTTGTATGGACGGCCCAACTGGGATAATGAATTCAAGACAATTGCGAGTCAACACCCAAAGTAAGGAGTCCCCCACCACAGTGTTCTTGACGCCCATGGCCTGCCTAAAGCAGCAACTCTCAAACACGGCTCGATTTGTGTGCTCTGCAAACCAAAACACCTAGGTTACTATCTTCACACCCAATAAAATTTTCTAGATATGTATGACTTTACAAGAGAGTGTTTAAATCACACGAAAATTACCTGGAGAATTATTATAAACAAAGATGCTTGGGCCCCCCACCTCCACGTTTCTGAACCCTTTTCCTCCTAAGAAGGGTCGTAACTTGGTTCTTTTCTTTCAGCTCCTAAATTTCACCAGTGTATCTACTTCTTCTAATTTAATACGATTCATACTTTTATTATTAAGGAGACACCATCCCCACTTTCAGTTTTAGTTTTGGGGTCTAAAATCATAAGTTGATAGACATCCTAAGGTCCTTTCTGCCTTCATTAAAGCTTTAGCCGTTGTGAAACTTTGAGGGGATCCTCTATCTTACTAGAACTCACGATAAACTCAAGAATCACCACGAACACACCCTTCAGGCCATTGCTTTGTAGGCTTTAATGAGCATATAAATCACTTGGGGATCTTTTCACAATGCAGATGCTGATTTAGTAAGTCTGGGGTGGGAGTCGAGAACCTACATTCTTAAAAAGCGGACTAGGAGGCTACTGGTCTGGAACCACACCTTGAGGAACGAGACTTTAGAATCTAAAACACAGAGAGATGAATCCCCACCAAGCTGTTGGCCGAGTTGGTGAACCTAAAGCAGAATTTGTTCCTGATTTCAAGATGCTGGAGACGGTTTGGGGACATAGAGCCCTGAAGTGAAGTAGCCCACAGACTCACGAATTCACCACCATTTTCTCTGTGGTAGAGGTCTCTGTAAACTCTACTTGAATGTCATTCCAGGGTGGTCAACTGCCTTTTGAAGCTGTCGCCACAAACAGGGCTGAACCACTCTCCTGCAGGGTAATCTGAACTCTGCCATTAGTGGAAAAGACACAGGGGCAGAGGGAAATAAGAGATTCCCCCAGGTGCTTTGTAGTCTATCTCATCCAAAAGCCTAAAATGGTTTATTTTTCCTTTCTTTCCCCAAAGTACCAGAATAGGAGTTTTCCTCTGCGGACCTGAAGCCTTGGCGGAAACCCTCAATAAACAGTGCATCTCCAACTCTGAGTCTGGCCCTCGGGGAGTGCATTTCATTTTCAACAAGGAAAACTTCTAACTGGTCTCTTCCACGAGAAAATCAGTGAGGATTATGCTGCCAAGTACCCAACCCAATAATGCTAGTTGATAATGTAAGTTCCCCCTTTAAAAAGAGAGAGAAAATGAAGTTACAATGTGCAGGTTTTCCCTGAAAGGGATGTCAAAGATGTCAAAGATCATTTGATAGTCGTAATTTGCATTTGTATGGGGCTTTATGGTTTTCAGAGCACTTTTACAAACTGTATTTCATTTTTCACTCACAGTAATGCCAGAGAAAGGTAGGACAAGGATTCCTGGACTCAGTATTTAGGATAAAAAAAATAGGGACTCGAAATGGTGAAGTAACTTCCTTAACATTATGAAGCTTGGACCTAGTGCACGTCGCTCCGGGTTTTGTGGTCTTTCCATGATACCAGGCTGCCTTAAACTAAGAACTGGGACAAATAGGTATGTGATATGCACATCTGCTTTTAAAAAGCATCTACCCCTTGTTTTATTTAAACACACACACAAAATGTCTCTTATTTGTGTGGCTAATGTTTTATTGTCATATCATCATCATCATCATCATCATCATCATCACCATCAACAAATTTATGCCCTAGAAATGAAAATCCCCAGCTTTACTGTGTAGCTATTGAATTCACACCCCATAGAATGTTCTAGATATCCATGAGTTCAAGAGAGAGCCTCTAAATCACTGTTAGTGTGGCCAGAAACAGTTGTTTTTTTTCTTAGAACTGCTTCTATTTCTGGAAACTAAAACAGCTTTATTTGCCCCACCCTCTGAAGCCACAGATATTTAGAACTACTTTGGTAATGAGGAAGGAAGAAAAGAAAGCTGGGGGAAGGGCACAAGACTGGTTTAGGAGGAAAGGGTGAGGGAAGGGGGAAGAGAACAGGAGAATGAAAGAAAGCAAAAAAGTTCTCACACTGGTCACTTTCCACCCTAGATTTCTTAGTCTTGTTATGTATTGAATGTAATTGAAGGAGGCTTACACATAATTCATTTTATTTTGATTACATGTGGTATTGAATCTGAGATTCTGGTTGCAAATTTTGATGCTGGATGGTCATATGCATTGGACTGGGATGAAGCAGTAATAACTCAGTTGTTCCTTTGGGCTCCCGGGACATGCAGGTCACTGAGGGCTGGTCCCGACAAGTCAGGCTTGCTGTGAGAATGTTGCCTCCCCAGAATGTCCCAGGAAGGTTTTTACTTACAGAAACTTAGGTCCAGCCTGTTCATACTGAAACCCAGGTATCACTTGATTCATTCACCAAATTTTTATTGTGCTATTTACTATGACTCAGGCTCTGTGCTCATAGTTTCAGTTCTTTATACCAATGTGTGAAGAAGCAATCACAGTTCTGAAAATTCTGAGAATCCTGGCCGTCTCTAACCCTGTGGCATGAGTAAAACCAACTCCATTTGTTGCTCTGAAAATATTTCTCCAGGGTTTTTTACCTTGATACCAGAATAGTTACCAAAACAGAGAACCTTGTCCTGTGTTATCCTGGTTATGAGATGAAAAATGAAGTGTACAAGTGCTCGCCATTACCATATTCTTCTCCCAAGCAGCTAGCTGCCAGCTGCCAATACAGCTTTTTCAGCTTTTAGTATTTAGCGCTTAGCAACAGGTACCAAGAGGATGATTAAGCATTGTTTTTAATCTCAACGCTATGAAGGCTTCTCTGAGTTCTCCTGCTTTTGCAATATTGCATTTATGAAATTTGAATACTTGTAGGTGCTGTATTTGAGTACTTTGGTGGGGAGGGGGGGCTCTGGGATATAATCCTAGGAAGAACTGTTAAAACCATGCTCAACTATTAAAATTGATGAGCTTCTGTTGGTGTCTGTGTTATTGATCGTCTTCATATTAAAGGGTGGATTCAAACAGCAAAGATTTGCTCTGCCCCACTGGGGTTGAGAGTCTGTGTTTTTGCACGTGACATGCCAAACATGTCATGATTTATGGGTTGGGAAGGGAAAACTGGGTACTGAGTTCTATTGCTCATGTCCTAGGGACCCTCACAGCACTGGTAGGAGACAATACAGTGTCACCTCACCTTGTGGAAAGAATCTCTCAAAGACAAAGAACCCCTAGTCTGAGGCCCACATCAGGCTCTGTGCTGACAGCTCAGAGTCTGGAATCTGCTTCGGATTCTGTGCCTCCCTCTCTCTCAGCCCCTACCCCCCACCCCGCCTCAAAAATAAATAAACATTTAAAAAGTTTTAAGAAACGCTGGTTAATCCAATTCATGTTAATTTTTATTACTTATTTATTTATATTTATTTATAATGTTTCTTTAGCTTTATTGAGGTATAATTGACCAATAAAATTGTAAGATATTTAAAGCATACCACATGATGATTCACCAAAGAATGTTTTTCCAAAGAACAACTTTTACCTATATAACCACAAGGCAGTGAACAAATCCAAGAAATTTAACACTGTCACAGAACTAACGTTTACTCTCTAGGCTATGTACAAGTGACGTTGTATCCTCAGTGCACTGCGTTAGAGGGTAGCCATTGTCAGTTGGTCCTGCTATTGATGGTATTAAGTTTGATCACCAGGTTTCTCTGTATAAATGGAAAGGTTTCATTTTACTTCTGTAACTAGTAAGTCACATTTGGGGAATACTTTGGGACCTTACAAATCTCATTTTCTCCAATAGCCTTTTACCCAGTCGTTTTAGCATACATTAATGAAATTTCACTGAATCAATTTTTACAACGATGGTTACAAAATATCTGTATTCTGAAACCTCAGTAATCTGCCAATTTCTTTTCTTTTTTTCCTAGATTTTTTTGAGATATAATTGGCATATAACATTATGTAAGTTTAAGATGTACAAAGAGTTGATTCAATATATTTATATATTGCAAAATGATTACCACCGTAGTGTTAGCTAACACCTCCATCTCATCACATACTTACCAATGATTTTTTTTTTGATGAACACATTTAAGATTTAGTCTCTTAGCAACATCCAAGTATACAATACAGTATTATTAGCCATAGTCACCATGCTGTGCCTTAGATCCCCAGAACATTTTCATCTTGTAACTGTAAATTTGTACACTTTAACCAATATCTCTCCATTTCCCCCACACCCCAGCACCTGGTAACCACTGTTTCTCTGAGTTCGGCTTCTTTAGATTCCATATATATGTGAGATCATACCGCATGTGTCTTTCTTTGTCTGACTTATTTCACTTAACATAATGCCCTCAAGGTTCATCCAGGTTGTTGCAAATTGCAGAATTTCCTTCTTTCTCATGACTGAGAAAGAAAAATGTTATTCCATACACAATGGAATATTATTATATTATTATGTATACAAATATATATTTTATAATATTATAAATATTACATATAAATTTAAATATATATAAATATTATATATATATATAACATTTTCTTTATCAATTCATCTGTCGATGGCACTTAGGTTGTTCCACATCTTGGCTGTTGTGAAATCATGCTGCAGTAAACACGGGAATGCAGATATCTCTATGAGATACTAATTTCAATTCTTTTGGATATATGTCCAGAAGTGGGATTGCTGGATCATAGGGTAGTTCTGTTTTTAATTTTTTGAAGAACCTGCATATTGTTTTCCATAGTGGCTGCACCAATTTACATTCCCAGCAACAGTGCACAAGGGGTCTCTTTTCTCCCCACTCTTGACAAAACTCGTCATCTCTTGTCTTTTTGATGATAGCCATTCTAACAGGTGCGAGGTGATATCTCATGGTGGTTTTGATTTGCATTTCTCTGATGATGAGTAATGTTAAGAACCTTTTCATGTACCTGTTGCCCATTTATATGTCTTCTTTGGAAAACTGTCTATTTAATTCCTCTGCCAATTTTTTAAAATGTTTATTTATTTGGGGGGGGTGGGCAGAGATAGAGGAGGACAAATGATCTGAAACAGGCTCCGTGCTGACAGCAGAGAGCCCGATGCAGGACTTGAACTGACAAAACTGTGAGACCATGACCTGAGTCAAAGTCAGACACTTAACCGACTGAGCTACCCAGGTGCCCCCTCTGCCCAGTTTTTAATTGGATTGCTTGATTTTGCTACTGAGTTTTAGGAGGCTCTTTATATATTTTGGATATTAACCCCTTATCCAATGTATGATTTGCAAACATTTTACCCCATTCAGTAGGTTGCCTTTTCATTTTGTTTGTCATTTCCTTCACTGTGTAGAAGCTTTTTGTCTGTTTGATGTAGTCCCACTTATAAATTATTGCTTTTATTGTTTGTGGTTTTGGTGTCATATCCAGGAAATCACTGCCCAGACTAACATCAAGGAGTTTTTTCCTTATGTTTTCTTCTAGGAGTTTTATGGTTTCAGGTCTTACAGTCATGTCTTTAATCCATTTCAAGTTCATGTTTGCGAGTAGTGCCAGATAGAATAATTTCATTCTTCTGCAAACTTATCCAGTTTTCCAAGCACCACTTACTGAAGAGACTATCTTTTCCCCTCCACTGAGTATTCTTGGCTCTCTTGTCAAATATTAGTTGACCATATATGGGGGTTTATCTCTAGGCTCTCAATTCTGTTTCATTGGTCCATGTGTCTGCTTTTACGCCAGCACCATACTGTTTTGATTACTATAGCTTTGTAGCATACTTTGCCTCTAACTTTGTTCTTTCTCAGGATTGCTTTGGCTACTCGGGGTCTTTTGTGGCTCTATACAGATTTTAGAATTGTTTATTCTATTTCTGTGAAAAGTGTCATTGGTATTTTGATAGGGATTGCATTGAATCTATAGATGGCTTTGGATAATATGGACATTCTAACTATTAATTCTCCTGATGCATAACACAGGATATCTTACCATTTGTCTCTATCTTTTTCAGTTTCTTTCATTCAATTCTTGTAGTTGTCAGTATACAGATATTTCACCACCTTGGTTAAATTTATTCCTAAGGATTTTATTATTTTTGATGCTATTGTGAATGGGAGCGTTTTGTTTCTTTTTTAGATCTTTTGTTGTTAGTGTATAGAAACACAACTGTTTTTGATTTTTGTATCCTGCAACTGTACTGAATTCATTGATTAGTTCTAGCTTTTTTTGGGTGGAGTCTTGACAATTCTCTCTATGCAAGATCATATCATCTACAAACAAAGACAATTTTAATTTTCCTTTACTATTTGGATGTCTTTTATTTAATTTTCTTGCCTGATTGCTCTGGCTAGGACTTCCAGTACTCTGTTGAATAGAAGTGATGAGAGGGGGCACCGTTGTCCTGTTCCTGATGTTAGAGAAAAAGCTTTCAACCTTTCACCATTGAGTATGATATTAGCTGTGGGTTTGTCAATGTATGGCCTTTATTGTGTTGAGGTATTTTCATTCTATACCCAATTTATGAGAATTTTTATCCTGAAAGGATATTGAATTTTGTCAAATGCTTTTTCGACATCTATTGAGATGACCATATGATTTTTATCTTTCTATTAATGTGATATATTACATTTATTGATTTGTGTATATTGAATAATCTTTGAATCCCAGGGACAAATCCCCCCTGACCATGGCATGCAATCCTTTTAGTGTGCTGTTGAATTTGGTTTATTAGTATTTTGTTGAGAATCTTGGCATCTGTGTTCATTAGCCTATAATTTTTTTTATCTTGTGATGTCCTTATCTGGCCCTGATATCAGGATAATACTGGCTTCATAATATGAATTTTGGAATGTTCCTTTCTCCTCAATTTTTTGGAAAAGTTTGGGAAAGGTTGGGGTTAATTCTTCTTTAAATGTTTGGTTGGATTCACCAGTGAAACTATCTGGTCCTAGAGTTTTCTATGTTGGGAGGTTTTTGATTATTGATTCAATCTCCTTACTCTTTTTTTGGTTTGTTCAGATTTTGTATTTCTTCATGATTCAGCCTTGGTGGATTGTATGTTTCTAAGAATTTATCCATTTCTTCTGGGTTATCCAGTTTGTATTCTCTCATGATCCTTTGTATTTCTGTGACATCAGTTATAATGTCTCTTTCATTTCTGATTTTATTCATTTGAGTCCAATCTCTTTTATTATGAGTTAGTCTAGCTAAACTTTTGTCAATTTTGCTTATCTTTACAAAAATACCAGGTCTTAGTTTCATTGATCTTTTCTGTTATTTCTCTGGTGTTTGTTTTATTTATTTTTGCTCTGATCTTTATTTCCTTCCTTCTGCTAACTTTGAGCTAGCAGTTTGTTGTTCTATTTCTAGTTCTTTGAGGATTAAAGTGAGGTTGCTTATTTGAGTTGTTTCTTAATGTAGGCATGTATTGCTATGAACTTCCCTCATAGAACTGCTTTTGCAGCATCCCATAACTTTTGACATATTGGGTTTCCATTTTTGTCTGTTTAGGGATATTTCTTGATTTACCTTTGATTTCTTTTTTGATCCATTGGTTATTCAGGAATGTGTTATTTAATCTCCATGTATTTGTAAAATTTCCAGTTTCCTCCTGCTATTGATTTCTAGTTTTGTACCATTGTGGTCCAAAAAGACACTTAGGATTTCAGTCTTCTTAAATTTGCTAAGACTTGTTTTATGACCTATCATTTGATCTATCCATGGCATCAATAACTATGTGGTCCTTAGCACTGTGAGGAGTCTTCAATGTCTGCAAGGGCTGTTGGGGTTCGAAATAGCACCTCCAGTTCCAGTAGTTAAAGATCAGGGTAGGCAGTGATGGTGTCCAGAACTGATGGTATAATACACACACTTGACTACAGGGGCAAGCTGCAGGTGCCTATGTAGTGGCTGGGGTCAGTTGTAGACACACTCGTAATGATGGGCACCAGAACAGGTAACAAGGACTGGGGCTAACTATGGGCTCACTAGCAGCTGCAGAGGACCTGGATGTTGGTGTGCTCTCCTATGGTTGCATACGCTCCTCACAGGAATGCACACTGCAGTGGAGGCTGATGACAGGTTCAGGCTGGGAGTGTACACATATAAAGCCAGAGGGGTTAGTTATAGGTAGGCATGGTGGTGCCAGCCAGTGATGGAAGATGGGGCTTGATCCGGGTCCACAAGCAGCTGCAAAGGCCCTAGTTGTTGATGCAGCACCCATGGCTGTATACTCTTCCCCTGTGCTTGATGGCTGCAGTGGAAGCCAATGGCTGGTGTCAGGCCAGTGGTGGGCAGGTACACAGCTGAAGGGCCTAGCCTTCAGATCAAGTATAGTAGTGGGGTCAGCTAGGGGGTCCTAGACTGATGTCTTGATTTTGTACAGCTGCAGAAGCTAGAGCTGGCTGTGAGCATGGCTCATGGGCTCTGGTGGGGATGGGCAGGGGCTTCGGTGGGTGCGTCTCAACACTTGTCCAGCCACAGAGACTTCAATGGCTGCAGGTGCTGGTCCCAGGCTCTGGTAAGGATGGGAGGGGGAAGGGAGCAGGAAAACTCAAGCAGCCAGCATCAGCAAATGAATATCCTTGGGGCAAAAGTTAGAGAGATGTGCACGGGGTCCATGGCAGCTGTGCTGGCCTTTGGCCTCATCAGTGGCAAAATCTACTGAGTTCTTCTGCAGAGCAGGTCTCTATGAACAATGGCTGCTGCTGTGTGTTTGCTAATAACAGCCTCTGTTTTTCTTCCATATTCTTAGCTGGCTCAATACATCTCAACTTTGCAGGTCTGGGTGGGGTAAAGGTGAAGCGGAACCTTTATGCAGTGTCCCAGAAGGCTGGGGAAGCTGGTCCCTTAGCCCACTCTTCGGATGAGAGAAACTGTTTCTAACTGGGAAGTTCCTTCTTGGTGTTAACAATGGTGGCCTGGGAGATGGGATGATGCAGGCAAAATGAACTTGTTTTCCTTCTCTTGTTGTGTTATTAATCTCAGTTTTTTTGTTCAACTGTGTTTCTAAAGTGTCCTAAGTGGACTCAAGAGCTCTCCCAGAGCTGTTTTTGTTCATGGATAGTGTCTAATTAGTATCTCTGTGGGGAGGAAGGCTGGGGAGCTGGCTTCTCCTATGTTACCATTTATTCCATGTAACCTAATTTTTACTTTCAAATTAAAATAAGATAGGACCTATCAAGAAATGAAAGTATCTTTCTTGGAGTAAAGAAGTCTCTAGGATGACTCAATAATATGTATAAAATTGGGGCACCTGGATGATTCAGTCAGTTAAGCCTCTGACTTCAGCTCAGGTTATGATCTCATGGTTCATGGGTTCGAGCCTCAAGTTGGGCTCTGTGCTGACAGCTCAGAGCCTGGAGCCTGCTTCAGATTCTGTGTCTCCCTCTCTCTCTGCCCCTCCCCCACTTGTGCCGTGTCTCTCTCTCTCTCAAATATAAATATACATTAAAAGATTTTAACAATATGTATGAAATCTACTTTTTGGTATTTATTTTATTTATAACGTATCTCTATCTGGCAGAGACTGGCCAACTATTGTACATTGCATGAATGTTTGCATGTATGTGTGTGTGTGTGTGTGTGTGTGTATTATGAAATAAAATTGTATGAGGATGAAGGTAAGTTATAAAGGGACAGAATTTCACAACTGTAAGTGTTGTTGGGTGAAAAATAAATTGCTGATGTAGGCTAGGTTGTCTGACCCCTAGAGATTTCTAACAATTTAACAAAAGATCCACCAGGTGGCCTGAGATTCTTTTAAAACTATAGTTTTTGTCATCTTGATGAGGAATCTCAACAATTGGATATTCCAATTAATACTCATTATTGCTAACAGATTAGAAGTTTTTAAGGAAGCAGTTTAGGGGCGCCTGGGTGGGTCAGTCGGTTGGGCGTCCGACTTCGGCTCAGGTCATGATCTCGCAGTTCATGGATTCAAGCCCCACATCAGGCTCTGTGCTGACGGCTCAGAACCTGGAGTCTGCTTCAGATTCTGTGTCTCCCTCTCTCTCTGACCCTCCCCCGTTCATGCTCTGTCTCTCTCTGTCTCAAAAATAAATAAACGTTAAAAAAATTTTTTTTAAAAAGGAAGCAGTTTAAAGTATAAGAAGAAACTAAATTTTGATGCATACTGGGTTGTGGAAAGATTGTATGTGAACAGCAGCCACCGTGAGTTTATTTTCACAATATTGCTCTGAGAGCCAATGACCTGGGCACTGTGCCTGTCTGACTTTTGAAAACAGCCCAAAGTATTGTAGTCTGAAATTTATCCATCAGAGAAGACTGCTTCAAATATAGTAAGCTTGATTTCTATGAAAATCAGGCTCAAAAGTTCTTCATAAATTTTAGAATTACATTAAAATATTAAATAATCCCTAAGGGTACCATTATGTTAGATCACTTGATTGTTAAACAGTGCTTCCTGTTTTTAGTCATGCAATTCCCAATTAAGTAACAATAAAATCTCTAACCTTCCCACTCCCATGGAAACAGCTAAACATCACTCCTTCAAGTCAGATGGGGGGAAATTCAAGGCATAATGAAGGAGTCATCTTTGTCCTTCCTAAGAGATTTGAGAGCAAGTTTCAGAGCTCCTTGCACAGGTTGATTTAAAAAAATCACGCTACCTAAACATCTCCTGAGGTTAATTAATGTGTCTGTGTTGGCTAAAGATCACCAGGGCACACCATTCACATGGTGGTTATTCCAGATCTAGCTACCGACGGTTCACAGAGCTATCTGATCATCCTGTTTTCCAGTTGGAGGCTCTGTATCACCCACAGCTAAAATATTAAACTCAGACATCTGTGTTGACAACTTTCTGCTGCATTTATCACCTGGCGTTTCATTCTGCTAGGGCAACCGTGCCTGTGACTTACTGAGATCAAAGGCAACAGTCAGCTGACCACTTCCAACTCACAATGGAAGTAGGCTGTAAAACACCCTTTAAGATCGTGAGTTGTTGCACTTTTTTCTTTTGTAGCAAATGTTCAGCAAACTTTACTTTCCCTTTGGTATATATAAAAATGCATTTTGAGACATCTTCTTCTTTAAGGTATTGCATATCAAAGGCAAAGGGATGGGAATAGGGAAAAATGAAACATGAATAGGTGGTATCAGCATTAACTAGGAGTGAAACGAAATGGGGAATGTTAAAATAAAATGGAGTGGCTTTTTCCTTGCTTTCAAAAATATAAATAATGCTAACATTGATTGCAATTTGACCCCAATTTTCTACTTCTCTCTGTATCTATGTCTGTTGCAATGTGACTTTGCAGTTCCTTCCATCGAGAGAGGGAGTCTATTTTGCTCACTCCTTGAATCTGGGCTATTCTTGTGACTTGCGCTGACTGACCAATAGAATGCAGCAAAATTGATGTGTGAATTCCAGAGTCTAGACCTCAAGAAAACTGGCGTGCTTCTGGTGTCTTTTACTCTTTTCCCTTTTCTATGATAGTATGTCCAAGCTAGCTTGCATGAAGGGAAACATGTAGGGCAGAGCAAATTCAGCCTAGCAGTGCCCACCAAGACCCCAGACAGACATGTGAGAGAGAGCCCAAGATTAACAGAACTGTTCAGGCAACTATAGCTGACTGCAGGTGCATAAGTGAGCCCAGCTCACACCAACAGAATCACCCAGAGGACTTGTAGATGCTCAGAAACATAAATTGTTGTTGTTTATTTTTTTATTATTTAAATTTTTTAAAATGTTTATTTATTTGTGTGTGTGTGTGAGAGAGAGAGAGGGAGCAGGGGAGGGGCAGAGAGAGAGGGAGACACAGAATCTGAAGAGGATCCAGGCTCTGAGCTCTCAGCACAGAGTCCAACACAAAGCTCGAACCCACAAGGTGTGAGATCATGACCTGAGCTGAAGCCAGACGCTCAACTGACTGAGCCACCCAGGCACCCCAATAGTTGTTGTTAAAAGCCTCTAACTTTAGGGTAATTTGCTATGCGACGAAGCTACTGATATAAATAGTATCAAAACTTGATGAAAGAGATGGAGGTTCCAGTACAAGAGTTTTAGGTGATTATATTCATGCTTACATTGCATGGCAAACTTTTCTGGAATTACCATAAAGAATATATTGGTTTTACTTTGAGGAAAACACTACATCTTCTGAATTGTCATGACTTATGTGGAGTTATGCTTGCTTTGAAAATCCCAGGGCTCATAGAACCTAAAGGTATTGCCATCTAGAAAATATAGGTAATTCGTATTAGACAATTCTACCCCAATAACTAGCACATTGTTCACCATGTAGAAATAGGCTATCTGGCAATCTTATTCTCTGAAATAGAAGTAAAAAGTGGGGATGAGGGCAGGAGGAAGTGTCTGAGCAACCAAAATTGAACTTAAATCGACAAACAGTACATTAAACTCTGATAAAACCAATCAGAAACTCAGAGCTGTTTTTAAATTTGCCATAAGAAGCTTGGTGATCTCGGTCCCAAATCCATACTTAATAAGTGGTTGGAAGAGAATGACTACCTTGTGGGTGCTGGCTTTTACAATGCAAGAAGGCAATACTAACATACAGCCATCTAGGGCACGCGTGTGGCTCAGTCAGTTAAGCATCCAACTCTTGGTTTCAGCTCAGGTCACGATCTCACGGTTTTGTGAGTTCGAGCCCTGCATTGGGCTCTCTGCTGGCAGAACGGAGCCTGCTTGGTATTCCCTCTCCCTCTCTCGTTGCCCCTCTCCCACTCATGCTGTCCCTGTCTCTCTCAAATAAATAAACAATTTAAATAAAAAAATGAGAAGTGGTGAGTTAAAGAAGAGAGAAGGATTTTTAGAGGTAGGTATACACACAATCGTAACAAGAGACATTTGAGACAAGAGAATCTAAAGAAAGAGCAAAAAGGAACACTACAAACAGACCCAAAAACTCAGAAGCACAGCAGTCTGGGGTCATTCGGTATAACGGAAAAGAGTCCATATACCCCAGCAGAACCTAAGAGCATCATTGTACTGCCTTTCTTTCTTTCTGTATTCATTCATTCATTCATACATACATTCAACAAATGCTATATATCCTGAGTTTTTCTCTGGTAAGTGTATTATCCAGGACCTCAAGAGCTGAGAATATTAATTAGAGCTTACAATTTGGTACAATGTGTGTAATGGCAATCATGTTTTTAACAGTCCATTCACAGAAGGGCTAAAACATGCGGAGTCAGCTAAAATATTCATGAGTAATGGTTAAGATTGCTGCCCATGTTTAAAGGTAAATCTGGAAAGTTCAAGAATTGAGAATGGTTTGTGCCAGGGTGTTCCCAGATGGCTTAAATTTTGTATTAGTGTGTCTGATTTTTTTGATAAATTTTGCATAATTAGTATGTCCATTTCCAGTACAGTAATGTCCAGATTTCTGGGGGAAAGGAAAGGAGAACTTGTGTAGATTCTACCTAAATAAGGAAAATTTGTTTATAAATTAATTTAAAGATAAAAATAAAGAATTAGTGGGGCGCCTGGGTGGCTCGGTTGGTTAAGCCTCCGAATTCGACTCAGGTCATGATCTCGCGGTCCGTGGGTTCGAGCTCCGCGTTGAGCTCTGTGCTGACGGCTCAGAGCCTGGAGCCTGCTTCGGATTCTGTGTCTCCCTCTCTCTCTGCCCCTCCCCCACTCATACTCTGTCTCTCAAAAATCAATAAACATTAAAAATTTTTTTAAATAAATAATTATCTTGCTTTAAAATCGGGGGTGGGAGATAGAAATTCTGTGACATTTAAGGCATTAAAGGAAGAAGAATAGAATTTTATTTTTCAAAAAATAACTCCTTAAATCTTATGCTGGAAGTGAAAAATACAGGATATACAAACAACTGTTTCACTTTCCTCTTTCTTAGTGATATTTAAAAAGCACAATTAGTTATTTTCAGAAATGAAGAAGTTTTGACCTGCTGGGTATAGGTCTGCTGCAGGTGGTATTGATTGCTTTGAGAGAGCAGAGAACTCTAAATTTGTCTCTAAAAGTTTGCACTGGCTAAATGAATCAAAAACATGCCTCACACTTAGAAAAAGATAGTCCTGTTACACAGTCATGAAACGCACAAGTCACATGGCAAAGACAGCGTCAACTATGTAATAAACATTTAGACACTGCCAGTTCAAGATGGCAAACTGACCGTAAGCAATTTTCCTTCTCTGTATCCCAAGGCTCTTAAAGTGCACTTAAAAAAATAATAGATAACCCATGCAAAAGGCTGGATGAGGACCTCAAGGGATAAAAAGTTTCAACATATTCCTAGAAATTGGATAATTGGTGGAGAAATGATAATTCGTGACTTGGGAGGAAGGAAACCAAACCAGAAGTATATGAGGAGGTGCCCTACTTATCCTAAAAAAGGCCAGAGAGTTTAGGGACGTGGGAATACCAGACATAAAGGAGGAGAATAGTGACATGAAACTGAAAAAAGTACAGTCCATTATCTAATCTATGCAAGTTCCAGAAAGACAGTACAGAAGTAGCAGGTGGGAGAAAAGTATTAAAGAAATTAGAAGATAATTTATCTGAGCTAATAACACAAAGCATCATATTGATGGGGTCCATTGAATAACCAGTGCATTATACATTATATATATATAGTTGTATATATAGTTATATAGTTATATATATACATATAGTTATATATATGTATATATATATAGTTATATATGTATATATATATATAGTTATATATATATAACTATTTTTAATTTTGAGCTGAGTTGTGTGCTAGGATTATTTTTCCTTCTCTATGGATCTAATGTCATGACAATAACACTGGAAAGGGAATATTCCTAGAATAATGCCTAAATGAATTACCCCCATTTTTTTTTAATCTTCCCAGTATATCCCTATCTGTTTTCCATTGGTCAAGTTCACTTCAAGGGAACATAACCTTCTGTGATATCTTGATATAATAAGAAATATCTATACTTTGGTCTTCATTCCAGGTTTCTGGCCAGAACTCCTAAAATCTTTGTAATTCCCTAAGCAATAAAGGTGCTAGAAGTATCTTTTGATCTAGCATTTGGTCTTTGACCCAGTTCCTGACACACAGCTCCTAAATTTCTTGGAATTTCCTGAGTGATAGGAGCACCTTTGTTTATAATGAAGTGACTCTTGATGGGTTCCTGGATAGTTTCAGGATGGAGGCTGGTCCCCTGAAAGACCAAGCCATGATTAGAAGCTTGGAACTTTCAGCCCCATCCCCCATTCTCCAGGGAAGGGAGAGGGGCTGGAAACTAAGTTAATAATTGATCCTGCCTATGTGATGAAGCCTCCACAAAAATCTCTGAACTACAGAGTTTAGAAAGCTTCCAGGTCACTGAACACATCAAGGTGCTGAGAGGGTGGCACACCCTGAGAGGGTGTGAAAGGTCCTCAACCCCTCCCATGTACCTTGCCTTATGCGCTTCTTCCACCAGGCTGTTCCTGAGTTGTGTCCTTTTATAATGAACTTGTCATATGATAAGTAAATGGTTTTCCTGAGTTCCCTGAGCTGCTCTAACACATTATCAAATCTGAAGAGGGGGTCATGGGAACTCTGACTTAGAGCCGATCAGTCTGAAGTACAGATAACAACCTGGGACTTGTGACTGTCATCTGAAATGGGAGCAGCCTAGTGGCACTGAGCTCTGAACTTGTGAGATCTGAGTTAACTCCAGGTAGTGTCAGAACTGAATTGAATTGTAGGACACCCAGGTGATGTTGGAAATTTGGTTAGTATGGGACAATGTCCACACATTTCGTGACCAGAAGTGAAGTAGTGTTGAGAGGAAAAACAGTTTTTCCTTTTCATCACCCCCCAAGACACACACACACACACACACACACACACGCACACTCTTGGGTTGCATTATCCAGCCATTATCCAGTACATGTCAGGAACTAGATCTCCTGTGATGTGTTGGGACAATTCATTGAAGTCTGGAAGAAAAGGAGCAATCCCACACAGTTGGGGCTTTGTCCAAGAGTGCAAGTAAGGAGGCATCTGAGGGGATCTAAGAAGAAGCACACAGTTTGTGTCCTTTAACCCAGCTAAACACTCAACTATGAGGCAGAACAAAAATATTTTCAGACTTCCATTTCTTATTTTTTATTTTTCTGTGGGGGAGCACATGCATGCACATGCATGGAGGCAGAGGGAGGAGAGAGAGAGAATCCCAAGCTGGCTCCACGCTCAGAGCTCAGTGCAGAACCCAATGCAGGACTCAATCCCATGACCCTGGAAAATCAGGAGCCCAACGCTCAACTGACTGAACGACCCAGGAGCCCCTCCATTTCCTTTTTTTAATGTATTGATATATGACATATGTAAAGCAAGGTATATAATGAACACTAATCTTAAACGTACAACTCAATAAATCTGTGCATGTATAGGTACCTGTGTAACATTACCCAGATCAATATACAAAACATTTCTGGAACCCAATTTTCATCATGCCCCTTGACAGTCAATACTCTGCCCGCTAGAGGTAACTACTATTTTGACTTCTAATATCATATATCTGTTTTGCAAGCTCTTGAATTTCATATAATAGAATCGTGTAGTATATGCAGTTTTCTGTCTTTCACTCAGAAATATTCCTGAGATTCATCCATTTTGTGGGAAGCAGGAATTTGTTCTTTTTTCATTGTGGTATAATCTTGAATTGTTTGACTCCCCTCAAATTCATTTATCCATTCTCCACTAATAGCATCTGGTTTATTCTCAATTGTTGGCTGTCATGAATAAAGCTGTACAAACATTCTTCTATGCCATTTGTAAATAAATGCATTCATTCTCTTGGGAAAATACGTAGGAGTCAAATTCCTGGGTCATAGGGTAAGTATACGTTTGCTTTACTAGACACTGCCAGACAGTCTGGTATCAGAACAAAAATAGAAAAAATAGGCATATATATATATATATATATATATCCAAATTCATATATATTCAAGTTAATATTATACATTTGATTATAGCTATATATTGTGCCATTGTAATTAAACCAACATAAAGAATGGTCTTTTTTTTTTTTTTTATAAATGCTTCTGGAGCAATCATATATCCATATAGAATAAAATAAAGCTAAACCTCTACTTCATACCACATTTCAAATTTAGAGAAAGCATAGACTTAAGTAGCCTAAATTGAAAGGGTAACAAACAAAACTTCTAGAATTGAACAGAGGCAACTATATTTATGATCTTGGGGATAGGCAAAGATTTAATAAACAGTATACAATGGTTACTAAACATAAAAGAATTAAAATTGGACTTTCTAAAACTAGGAGCTTCTGTTCATCAAAAAGTATTAATAAGAAAATGAAAAGACAAGTCACAGCCTGGGAGAAGATGTGTATAATACATATGCCCATAAAGGACTCATATTCTGAATATATAAAGAACTTATACAGATCTATAATAAAGAGACAAAAAAAATCTAAAAATGAACAAACCACTTGGACAGCCACTTCACAACAAGACATAGTCAAATAACCAATAGACATGAAAAATTATCAATATCATCAGCCCTCAGGAAAATGCAAATTAAGATCACAAGGCAATACCACTTCATATCCAACGATACACCTAAAATGGAAAAGTTTTGGTGTCAGTGAGGGGGAAGAACAGTTGGAAATGTCAGATGTTTTCAGAGTTTTAGGTATACTAAAATTAACCTCCCGTAACTCTTTCTTGAGAAGTTACTGGACGCTGTAGTTTTGAAAAATGAGGAAGTAACTAAAAGAAATGAGGAAATAAGATCTAGAGAGCAATGTGTCTAACCCAGGGAAGCAGAGAAAGAATGCCCCAGGATGATGGCTGTGCAGAATTTCAGGCTGAGCAGCTATTTCAGAGAGAAGCAGGAGAAAAGAGTACTCCCACAATGATCTCCAGGAAATAAAGAAACATAATGGAATGAGCAGGGATAGAGAGAGCTGGCCTTCTCGAGCATATGGTAAAAACATTTGATAGGAGTGTTAAAAAGGGGCACCTGGGTGGCTCAGTCGGTTAAGCAACTGACTCTTGATTTCAGCTCAGGGCATGATCTCAGGGTCCATGAGTGTGAGCCCTACTTGCTCTGTGCTGACAGTGTGTAGGGGCTGCTTAGGATTCTCTTTCTGCCCCTCCCCGCCGCACACGTGGGCTCTTTCTGTCTCAAAACAAATAATAGACATTTTTTTTTAAAAAAAGGAACCCATTCAAATATCAGTCTAGGAACATTCCCTTTTTAGTGGTATAGTCATGAGCTTAGATCCATGGAGAAGGCAAAATAATCCTAGCACACAATTCGTATATATATAATTGTTACATATTATTTTGACATAAATATGTCATAATGGTATAAGTGTCATCCATCTGTTTTAAATTTTAGAATTCATTAATAGACAAAGCACAGAAGAATTAGCCGTGGTTAAAAAATGGAAAGTAATTAACTTTGACAGTATAAAATTAAAGGTACAACAGAAGGGGTGGAGTATTGGGAAGACGTGAGGGAGAAATGGGATATGCCATCAGGATATGTAGATATGCCCATGGGAAACCTTTTGGAGGAATTTCACGTGCCCAGATGTGGCACAGGAATCGCTGAAAGATACTAGGTTGTATGGGAAAAATGGACAGATGATGGGAGGAAATGTCCAAATGCTCCCACCTCTTGGCTGGTGTTAGGTTCTAGAACTGTGGCCCAAATTCCGTGGGTGACAGTGAAGCCATAACTCTTAAGAGGCTAATTAATTTTACTTCTATATAACAGAAGGGGCTTAAAAGAGAAATTAACTTTTGTTAGGACATTTATGCAGTATTGGAAACATCATAATGGTACGTCGATAAGAAATTATAGCGTATCCACATGCTGGAATACTTATAATACAGTCATCTAGGTAGATCTATATATATGATCCCATTAATGTAAAAAAGCGCCTCTGTGTGTGCAGGTGCATGCCAAGGACTGGAAAGATGCACACCAAAATATTGATATAATAATCTGGGGAAGTAAGAGAATGGATTTGGGGTTAGGTGAAAGGGAATTCTTGCCTTTATATTTTGTTATATTTTATGTTGTTATGTTATGTTATTTTGTGTTAGTTTTTTAATATTTTAATGCTTCTTCACAAGATCGGAGTGGTGCATAGTTATTGTTGACAAAACATTGCCTGTTCTGAATTCTGGTGGGGTATGCAATTCCGGCCAGCCCGTCTTCTGTCATTCCTCTTTTAAGAACCCTTCAAAGTTTCCTACCGCTTCAGGATAGAGGCTCACATGTTTCACATGACTTGAAAGGGACTGTGTTTATTTCTTTGGCTTCCCTGTACCTAATATTAAGCGTCCTGGAAAGTGCCATCCTGCTATGTCCCAACAAGTAATGCTGGACACTTGGAGAATAGCACTAGTTCACGATCCTTTTTGTATGCAAAATACACTCAGCCCTTGCCCAAAGTTGACAGCCCCAAAGGCCTCCCATCCTGTCACAGCATTAAGCTCAAAGTCCAGGAATGTTCACTGAAACCCGAGTTACTATAATTTCTACTTGCAAGACAGTCAATTCTCAGTGAGTAGCCAACAACGACGTTACTCACCTTATGTTTTCCATCTTTCCCACCCAGACAGGTTTCACAGATACACGAAGTTCTTCCCAAGTGACTAGAGGCAACATTTCTTTTAAAACAATGTTTCGCTTCTGCATAACAGATCTGCACTTTTTCAACCTTCAACATCTGTTTCTTTGCCACCCACCAACAGATCACCATGTGAAAGTCACTAATTTTAGGTTTCATTACAGTATGCCCTACTTCCGATCTCAGTTTCTGTGTCGGTCAGTCAGGATTAGGTTATGCTGCAGTAACAAACAACTCCCAATCTCAGTGCTTTAAAGAGATAAAAGTAAAAGTTTACTTTTTCCTGTACTACTTGACCACTGCATGTCAGTTGGGCATAAGAAGAGGCTCTGTTCAACATTTTCCTCCCTTACAGACCCAAGCTCGGGCAGGCCCCATCTCCCTGCTTCTACTATGTGCAGAGGACTTTATATGCTTCACCTCATTTAATCCTCATAGTTATTATTCCTGCTTTTCAGAGGAGGAAATTGAAGCATAGAGGTATTAAGCAATTTTCCCAGTGTTACACATCTAGGAAACAAAGGAGTTAGGATTTAAATGTGGATGGTGTATTTTCCACAAAACATAACTACTACCCTGTATCTTCATAGAGCAATGACGATCAAGGTAAATGAATAGAGATACCAAAATTCACTGGGATGCAGGGAGGAAGTTTACTTCAAAAGATGATCTTGCTAGAGAATTCCCCTTTCAAGCCTAGAATTTTGATTAGTGACGGTATATAAAAGTACAATTAGGTTATGATGTTAAATAAACAGTTAACACTGAAGATAATGTACACCTATTTTAGTAATTCCATTTACTTCAACAAAATGTTTAAAGCATAGTCATTAACTAAAGTGCAGTATGGTTTCCAGATATAGGGCCACTGAGTCTGGGAGTGCTTGTGATTATCTAGAAGATTGGATGTGAGAGTGTAATGGTGATGAAGCGGGGGGGCGGGGGGCGGGGGGGGGGAGGCTGAGGTAGATGTTCAGCCTAAAGCAGAATTATAGGTGGAAAAAAACCACTCTAAATGAGAAAGCTGGATTCTTTTTTTGTTTTCTTTTCCTTCTTCCTTCCTTTCTTTTTTTTTTTTATTGTTGTTTTCAGAGAAAGAGCAAGTGCGCACAAGCAGAGGGCAGAGGCAGAGAGAGGCAGAATCTTAAGCAGGCTCTGCGCTCAGCATGGAGCCCAACACGGGGCTTGATCCCAGTACTCTGGGATCATGACCCGAGCCCAAATCATGAGGCGGCCGTTCAACCAACTGGTCACCCAGGAGCCCCGTGGATTCTTCTTATTAGACTTGCTCCAAGAGCTGAACAGGGTGTGCTGGAGAGGAGACTTCTGAATACAGCTCTTGGTGATATGTCCCTTTGTCTCCTGGTGCAAGGTGAGAGTTCAGTTGTCTGTCTCTCGTGGAGCTCCAGGAACCTAGGAACTGAGAAAAGAACACAGAAGTCCATCATATTTTGAGGTCAAGTATGAGAATTGTCTCCAACACCCGGGAAAGGAGGACCATCTCCCTACCTAGCAAGCATTGGACATGGCAGAAAAGTCCACCGATACCAATGATGCTGAGTCGGGCAGCACCTGTAGCCACAGCTGCAGAAGAGATGTCACCCTCCTCGTTAGCGCGTGACATGGTGGGTCACACTGTCCTTCTTATAAAACTTCCTTTCCTTGAGTTTTCAGGAGTCCACACTCTTGCAGTTTTTCTCCTCCTTCCCTGCCCACCCCACAGTCTTTCCCACTGCAGTAAAAGGAAAACTCCATTTGCTTCGGCCACGACTGTAACCTGTCCCCGACCCCTCTTTCTCTGAAATGCCACAGGCAATTTATGATCAAATCCTGTCAAGCCTACCTTCAAAAGGCTTCCAGAATCTGACCACCTCTCATCCTCTCCACTGCCACCATCCCAGTCTGAGCCCCCATTCTCTCACCTGACCTACGGCAACGGCCTCCTCACCGGGCTCTTTGCTTCCACCCTTGCCCACCTACAGTCTACTCTCAACACGGCAGCCACAGTGTCCACATCACTCCTCTGCTCGAAACCACCAGGGCTACATCATCTCACGCACAAATGACCCTACGCGATCGAGTCCCCTGTGACCTATTTGGTCTTGTTTCCCATCACTCTCTCCCTTTCTCACGCACCTCCAGCCACACTGGCCACTTTGTCGTCCCACAAACATACCAAGATTGGTTTCACCTTGAGATCTTTACGCTTGTGGTTCCCTTTGCCTGCTATGCATCTTGTCCACAAATATGTGTGACTCACCCCATCACCTCCAGATCTCAGCTCAAATATTCCCTTTCATAGGGAGGTCTGCTCTCAACAATCCCATGGAAAACATCAGCCCTGCCACTGCCACCTCCTTGAATCACTCCCTATCACCCTCCCCTGTGTGACAGCACGCCAACCGATGAGCTTATGTGCTCCTTGCACGCTGACCTAAACCCCGGTTTGTAGCAGAACTAACCTACTTCCCTTGAGATCCTGCGGACCACTGGCCTTGAGGAACAAAGGACCAAGAAGATACGGTCTTTCTGGAAGATACGGTCTGACTGCACTCAAACAGCCGCCACTGACCCTGGTATCCTCAATAAGAGACACCTGGGAGCCTTGATTACTGACAGAATGGAAGAATCTGGAAGCGTCCTAAGGACAAATGATTAACTGCTGAGCACCAGCTTCTCCTGCGTGTAGCCCCATTACCATTTCCCGTGCCTTCCCCTTTAAAAACCTCCCGCTATGCCCGGAGAGGGGACCTGGTCTTTGGGACTTTCGTCTGCTGTTTTCCCAGGCTGCCAGCTTCCTGAATAAAGCAACCTCTCCTCTCCGACCATCACGTGTCTCTCAAGTACTGACTTTCGAGTGGCGAGCAGCAGGACCTGCGTTCGGAGCCTCTGTCTGGTAACACGTGCATTACTTCTTATTTATTATGACTTCTGTAGAGCAAATATTACTGTCCGAGCACATTTGTTTATTGTTTGCCTCTCCACTGGAATGTAAGCTCCACGAGGGAAGGGTTTGGTTTGATCCCCCAGAGCCCGGAACGGTGTCTGGCACACCGTGAACATTAAGTGAACATTTACTGCAGGAGTCACTGACCTCAGCCTGGGTTGCATGTGGGAAGAGACCAGGGAAGGAGAGTAGGTATTGGGAGGTTGGTAAGAGGAGGCCAGGAAGGGCCACTGAGGAATACAAATGAGATACAGCCGAGAGACCTCGAATGGAACGGAAAGACTCGGAATTCCCGTGATTTCTCTGAGGAAGAGTTGCTATAAATCAGACTGCCAGTATTTCTCCTGCTTATCTACTTGGAGGCCTAGAAAATGTGGGTTCCAGGGTGATGATGGGCTTAAAGTTTGACAGACTTGAATCATTTTAACAAGTGGATACACTTTATAGGCAAAGCTGGACATCTATGGCTAGACATCTTGGGTAAGAGATCAAAGCCAGCAGAGCCATTGTTCGAACCTCAAGGAAAGCACAAACTTTCAAGTTCACAATCAGTACTTAAACAGTGGCATCCTTCTGTCCCCTGGTGGCAGCACAGCTAAACTGCACAGGGAAGTAAATGCCTTAAAGAGAAGACCAAACAAGAATTTCAATATTCTATCTTTCAAAGCCTGTACCAACCCTCAATGTGCGCCCGTGTGTGTATTTGCTTGGGATAGAGCCCTCCCGGTGTTTTTCCTCCGGGAAACCCGACCATACTTCCTTACTGGAGTGATTTCAGCATCAAAGGCGACAAGTTTAGTGGAAGACATTACCCCGCCAGCTAGGTTTGGATGTAGACCTCACCGCACCCTCTTATCCAGGCCCTATACAACCTCCCTCATAAACCTTCCGCCAAATGTGTTTGTAGAAAGAATTTCTGTCGGGGCCGGGAGGTTAGCAGAGGCAACCTCAAAGTCCCCTCCAACTCTGGGATTCTCTGACTTTATGATGAGCCGTTCTCACTCTATTCCCTTCTTAGTCCATGAGTCTGGGCATCCCTAGCTTTCCTTCTTCCAACTTCCACTTGCTGGAGCCATCGGCATCCCCTTGGATTCTTCACCGTGTGCTTCTTACTTCTGCCTAATAACATTTACTTTATTTAATTTATTTATTTGCTCCCGAGTTTGTTTTAAGGGCCGGCACAGGATGTCCACGGGAAGGAAAATTCCCTCCTGTATGCATATATATTTGCTTGCTATTTTCAAGCCTGAATTGTTTTCTGTCTTAAGACAAAGGATTATTTTTCTCAGGTTCATGAGTTCAAGTCCCACGTTGGCACTGCACTGATAGTGTGGAGCCTGCTTGGGATTCTCTCTGCCTCTCTCTGTGCCCCTCCCCTCATTGTACTCTGTTGATCTTTCAAAAATAAATATTAAAAATTTTTTTAAAAATATTTCCCCAATTTTATTTTTTTTTTTATTTTTTATTTTTTTAAATTTTTTTTTTCCAACGTTTATTTATTTTTGGGACAGAGAGAGACAGAGCATGAACGGGGGAGGGGCAGAGAGAGAGGGAGACACAGAATCGGAAACAGGCTCCAGGCTCTGAGCCATCAGCCCAGAGCCTGACGCGGGGCTCAAACTCACGGACCACGAGATCGTGACCTGGCTGAAGTCAGACACTTAACCGACTGCGCCACCCAGGCGCCCCATCCCCAATTTTATTGATAGTCATTTGTATGTATTCAGTTTTATGTGAATTTTATGACATGTAGGTTTGTGTGTCCACCACCGGAATCAAGATACTTTTATAACCACTTCTACCTCCGTCCTGCCCACTATCTCTACCCTCTGGCACCCACTAATTTATTCTCCGGTTTTTAAAGTGTTGTTTCAAACATGTTCTATAGACGGGCTCACACAGTGTGTACCATTTTAGGATTGACTTTTTAATTTTTTTTTTCAACGTTTATTTACTTTTGGGACAGAGAGAGACAGAGCATGAACGGGGGAGGGGCAGAGAGAGAGGGAGACACAGAATCGGAAACAGGCTCCAGGCTCTGAGCCACCAGCCCAGAGCCCGACGCGGGGCTCGAACTCACGGACCGCGAGATCGTGACCTGGCTGAAGTCGGACGCTTAACTGACTGCGCCACCCAGGCGCCCCTAGGATTGACTTTTTGACTCCACACAATTCTCTGGAGATTTACGCAAGTTCTCGCATCAATAACGCATTCCTTTTGTCTAAGTCCTATTCCGTGTACCTACCACAGTTGGTTAAACCACCCACCCCATTAAAGGACATCTAAGTGGTTTCTAGTTTCTTTTGCTATCACTATTAAAACTGTCATGAACATTCCTGTACAGGTTTTTTAAGTCACCCTATGCTAGTGATTCTAAGCCAGACCATTCCCATCAACCTGCTCCCTGTCTTACTCTGTCCACCACAATCGCTGCCGACACCATTTTCAGCATTGCTGCTGGTACTGACGCATGGTCGGTCTTCCCTGGATTGGAGGGTGTAGAAAGAGGAGAGGGCAAGCTGTGCCGAATGTTCTGCCAATCAGAAAACTTGTCCTAATCCTTGACCAGACTTCTGCTTCTTTGCTCCCTTTTCCTTCTGTTGACTAATGCTCCTTATTTTCGGATCCACAATTCAGAGGGAACTACTTTGCTTGACTTAATGTACCCTAGCCATCTTGTAGATTAAAACTCAGTGTATGGATAAGCCATCATTGGGTCAGGGGTTCACGCCAATGCGATTCATTGCTGTTCCTGGGTAAAGAACATCTACTTTCTCAAATTACAAGGCAGGGTAATTTCATCTGTAGGCTGTGCATTTTCTTGTATGTGATTTCTGCTAACAGGAGGCAGTCAGTGGGCCATGACTGCCATGTCTGGTATGTGTGGAAGATTCTCTAGGTAGACTAGGTACCTATCTTCCCCACAAAAATAGCAAAAATCAATAAAACACAAAATGTGGACCTTTTCAGAAATGTTCTTTAAGCTGGTAAAATGAACTTTGAGACATTAAGATATAAAATTATCTGTTAACTAGGGAAAAGTTAGGTGATATATATCAAAAAAAGAATACTTTAGTTTTGGAAAAGTTGATTTGTGGCCCTTCTTTCTTTTAATAAAGAGAGTACAAGTTTGGTTTCCTGATAAGGTCCCTCTGAGTCCAAGATAATAAGAACACAATATATAAAAATGCTTTGTGTCCCACTGTTTGTAACTGAGAACAATAAAAAGAAAAAAGTTCTCAGATCCATTAATGTCTGATTTTTTAAGTGGCTGGGAAACACTTCTTACTCTACTGCAGAGGTTGGTAAGCTCAGCCAGCCGGCCACCTGTTTTTGTAAACAGTTTCACTGGACCACAGTCACATCCATGCATTTCCCCCATGGTCTATGGCTGCTTTCATACAACGACAGCATGCTTGAATGGTTGCAAAAGGCCTGCAAAGTCTCAAATATTTCACTTTTTCCCTTTACAGAACAAGTTTACTTTGATTATTAAGAAACCATTATTCTAACCCTGATCATTTTTGGGTGGTATTCTGCATGAGCATTAACTTTCAAAGCCTATGTTAGCGCATGCAGTTTAACCCAAATTCCTAGCCTACAAAATTAAAGGTCAGTACACACCAAAATCTAATCATTTTCATGCAGATTTTCTCCATAAGGTATTACAGGGGATGAAACGGAGTCGACAGAACGTTCATTAAGTAATAATACTGGCTCATGTAAAATGGTGCCCTGAGAAACCCAGACTGAAATATCTCAAGGTAGAAGCTGGTGTTCATAAAAAAAATTACCTAAAAAGATGAAGCCTTCAGGAAAATATAAAGATATGTATTTCAGCATGAATAAAGTCAGGTTTGCATTACTGGATAAGCCCGGGCATCAAATTCCCCGACGGGGTAAGGCAGAGCTGCAAAGAAACCTCCCCACATAGTCTACACTTTTATGGGATCCCAGAGTGGGGATAGTTGCCCACGTTTTGCCCTATAGGGAAGATACGTACCATACCAGTGGTGCAGCAAGTGTCTGTTCAAAGTCCCAGCTTTGTCTCTGAGATCTTTAGAAACCACTTTGGAAACAGACACTCTTCATGAAGCAATGGGGGTGATGTCTAAATAGTCCTGGATTGTCAATATATCCTACACATCCAAGGATGACATAGAATGGCATTAAGTGGAACTTCAATGAGAATTACAGGGTTTGCAACTAGACATGGTGGGCTAGAATCTCCTGGACCACTTAAGTTAACGTATATTGGTGATGGCCATCTAAATCCTGTAAGAGCTGAATGCATAAGATCCTTTTATAGGGAACTTCACAAATATGCAAAGCTCAATTTTACTGAATCTTTCTGGCCGCAAAAATAGCTCCACTTTCTGGATTTTAAAATCAATTGCTCTTGGGTACATTGTAACACGTGGGGTGAAATTTTCAGTTCATGTCTCAAACTTTGCTTTGGTGTCTGCTATGTGACCGATCTACTTCCTTTGTCATAAAGAGTCAGAGTGTTCTCCCACTTTTAAGAAACGTATTGAGGGGGACACCTGGGTGGCTTAGTTGGTTAAGCATCCAACTCTTGATTTCGGCTCGGGTCATGATCTCTGGGTTCGTGGGATTGAGCCCCACGTTGAGCGCTGCGCTACTTGGGATTCTCTCTTCCTCTCCCTCTGTCACTCTGCCCCTCTCCCCTGCTTGTGCTCTCTCTTTCAAAATAAACATTAAAAAAGAAACTTATCAGGAACAGACAGGTTTTTTGTTTGTTTACTCAAACTTTGAAAATATAATCTGCACTATTGTAAGATTACTTTAAAAATGTGATGATGACTGTAGGTGGTGAAATGCTTTCAGTGACTCATAATTAGATAACACCCAGCTTGGGAAGAAGAGTAAAAAAGTACTTTTTACTAGAGAAAACGTAATGAGATGTTGCCATCAACTTAGGGCAGCATACTAGCACTTTACAAACATAAAATTGCAGCTTTACAAAAATCCGACTTAGTACTTAGATTTGAATACCCTAATTTTATATACTTAAAGTCTTTAATTAAAAATAAAAACAGCAACAACTCAATTGCAAGTTGACAAACAGGGCAAAATTCCTGGCCAAAAATAGTCATTAAAAGCTAACACATAGTTACAAAATGTATTTTACGTTGACTTTTTAAAAGTGAAATTTTGTGTTAAAATCATAAAATACAAGGCCTAGAATAGAAGCTATTAATTATGCTGTAACGTTGCATACTGGCTTCGGGCTGCTATGTTACTGGTATTTACTCTGTATGCCGTATCTATGTGGTCTGACATTCCTTATTCCTTCTTCCTACTGAGAATTTCCTAGAGTGAGGACGGTGCCATTTCTTTATTCAATGATCATACAAGAAGCAAAAGTACAGCACGGGAAGACAATCTTTATTATATTTTAAATAAAAACAGAGCAGATAGCAAGTTCACGAGGTATTTTTGATTATTATTCCTTTAAAATCAGGCCTCAATAACAATAATCAAAAGCAAGCCTTAACTGCACAGATATTTTGGTCACTATTATAATCTTCAAGGGCACAAAAGCCAGCAGTGCAAAGTAAGATGAAGGTAATGGCTATGAGAATTTTTGACGTGCCAAAAATGTAGCTCCCCACATGAAACTCTACCCTTGTATTTTCTTAATGTTCTTCTTAAACATTGAACAATTACTGTTACACAGCAACATATCAAACATGCACATAGTATTCCTACAAGAATACTATGTTAATATTGTCAGTATTAATACTAAGCCTTTCCTTCCCCTCAAAATGCAATGAATCATGGTTCTCCTCCCTATATATTCGTGTTAGTGGTAATATGCAAAATTATTTTTGTTTTCCGGGCTAAATAACCAGATTGACTTCGCGTTTGGTGACCAGCTGTGTACCCTAATTTTTCATCTTTTATCTTCTTACTAAATTTAACTACATTTTATAAGCCCTGAGATATTCATTAACCTGCTAATGATTGTATACTTTGAATTTATACTTTATTCCACTCAATTTGAACCTCATGTAATAAGTATTTAAATTATTTACAGATGGTTGTAACTAAAGCAATGACAAAATTTGCTACCTGTCTAGTTATACTGCTAGTAAGGCCTTTAACTAAGAGTTGCATATTTTATGCGCTTTTTTTTTTTTTACTTGCTGGAAGCAGTTCTTAAAATGACATCTCTAATTCTCTGTCAGCATTAAGTGCTTTTCATTTTGCTTACTTCTACATGGATAATCAGATTCCTTTTCTTCTTGTAAAACAATTCTTTTTTTTCTGCCCTGAACAGGTTAGTTGTTCAACTGAACAGGTGCCAAAAGGAACTCGGAATTCGCACAATACATTGAGAACTATAATGTTAACAGAGAAATATACATATAATAGGAATTCAATAAATGTTAGCTCTACATGAAATTAGTCCATTGTAAGGCAGCTGTTAGTGTCATGTACTTTTCATCACGAGGTTTGTTTCACCACGGAATGCAAGTTACCAGATTTAATTGGTCCTCACATGTAAATCTAAGAGTTTGAAATTTAAAAAAACATTTTGACAATCCTCAGAAAAAATAAACACGTCAATGATGGCTGTTACTGTAATAATAGCTGGTACGGAAGAAAACTATTTTCCAGTAAATTAGATGTACAACTAAGGAGAAATCAAAAACTAAGAAGTGTTAGCTAATTATCATTTTCTCCACATTTATCTTTGCAGCATTTTTTTGTTCATATACTTATCCCTGTTAACTTCTCTGCTGAAAGAGAATTTTATTATCTGAACAGATTTCCCCATCTCCTTACGCACATGTTAGTGAAAAGCCGGTGTAAATATAAGATTGTATTTTCATGTCATGCCATATTTGTTTTTGTTTTTTGCCAACATTAAATTTTTCCCATGTAAATGATGCTGTGTAGAATGAGCTAATCTGCCAACTTACTATGAGATGGCTTTTGCTTAGAATATTCAGTTTTTGTTGAGAGCTTTTGAAGCATATTGCACGCTTGTCATCTAATACATTAACAAGTAACTATTACTCTTTTTAGAAAGGATACACTGACAAATTCTTAATTTAACGGCTTTGGCCGGACATTTTTACTGTGTCACAGGACAATAGCAATGGCAAAAACATTGACAATACAGTTCATGGTTCGGTTCTCCCATCTCACAGTACAGGTTCCTGAAACACACACAAAAAAAGACTTTGAAATATTAGCAAAATACTGAACTTGCTAAAATATTGAATATTACTAAAATATCTCATTGGTTTTAATATCTTATTTCCTGCAATTTGTTACATCTTCACATTTTGTATTTGTCTGAGGCATGCTTGTTCCTAGGTACATAGCAATCCGGTTGATAGCCTTTTCAAAATTTAATTAGAGATAAATAAGCGTTTGATAATAAGTGCACTGTGTGGCTTTACTAGAAGTTGGATTTTGTGTGAATCAGCTTAAGGTCTCTTACCATCAGATGTAGTATCCCAAAAACATGAACTGGCTGTGTGAAAGCCATATGCACTCCTCTGGACCACCGCACAGGTCACTAAAAATAAAGTTGCAGAATGAGAACACTTACAAGCAAAGGAAAAGATATGTAAGATCTGAGTGTTTGAGTTCAGGCTCTAAAAGCTGTAAAATAACAGAAAACAAACATTCGCTGAATAGATTAGAAAAAATAAGTCCTCTTGATTACCGCCATGATTTTGCCTCCACTGGATCCAGTCTGTTGCCCATTGCCATAACTACTGGTGATTGTAGTGCAGGAAAAATCTGGGCCAAATCAGGTGCCTCATTCCATGGTCATAATCCAGACACAAAAATGAAGAAAAGATGACACTGGCTAAACAATTACTGTGTGGCCCTTCACAGTCCTACACAGAAGGAGGCACAGAGCTACTGACAGGAAAACAGTGGGGCCGAGTGGGCTTCCCTGGAAAGAGGTAGCTGATGCAAATGCAAAAGGTGCTGCTGCAAAGGACAAGTAGGTGGTTTCTTTTGAGTAGTGAAAGATCTCCATCTTTTAGGTATTACCATATATTATCTTTGGATGCATAAGCCAGAAGCCCTTCATATCCTATTAGGATTCAACTTGTGTATCATTCATTTACATGCTCTAAATTCAGAAAAGACCATGAGGACATAGGGGAACAGACTAGTGAGGAAGGACATGGATACTTACCGATATATTTATAAGCTTTTCCCAGCTTAACCAAATGTGTTAAGGACTGTTCCACGATGCTTGCAGTCCATTGGTTGATGTTATTCTGGTTATAATCTTCACCTCCCAAGACCCCATCTATACACTAAAAGGGCAGAGGACAGTTAAAGACATATACAAATCCCAACAAAAGTTTATTCATAAACATTTATAACCCCCAAAAGCATCTTAGAAAATGTGCATCTGGTAAATATTTATTATGCACTGCCTCTGTTTTAGAATTTTCAACGCATATTTCCTGCACATATTATCTCACTCTGTGAGATACTATGGGCCATATAAAGATAAATATGACATGGCCTCTGTTGTAAAGAGCTAGCAGAGAAGCTAACAAAAGAAATCTGTAGCCCAAGAAAGACTAATCAAAGATAAGTTATCTCATAAAAGGATTATGGAGGGGAAGTGGAGACGAAGAAAGGGTGATAATTAATTGGTTAAAGAATGGCTTTGAAACAGCTGGGATTTGAAGTAGGTTTCAGATGCTAGAAACAAAGGATGAGGCTAATTTAAAAACAGAATTCTCATGTGTAATAATTACATTTTCATTTATATTATGTAATTAGCTAGAAAGCTCGCACCTCCTGCCACTAAAAGTAAATCAACAAAGAGCACTTTTCAGGTGCTCTAGAACAAGCCAGTTAAGTAATTTTCTAGTGCCCACTCACATCCACTTCTGATATCTGACAAAGAGCGCTGGTTTAGTATCACAAACTTAGTTGTAAGGTTGCTTCTGCCACCTAGTCACTGTGACCTTTTGTCAGTGACTTACATGTGTTATATCCACATCCAGAGGTATCTCACAACCTCTTAGAGCCCCTACTTTCCTAATCCTCAAAGTAAAGATAACGGCCTCATCTTATCAGGTTGTTGTGAGGATGGGGTAAGATCATGAATGTCAAGTGCTCAAGCATAGTGACTGTGACAGAGTAAGCACATATGCAATGTTAGAGATCACCCTCATCATTATTGCTGCTGCTGTTTTATTTTTTCTGGCTTCATTAAGATGTAAGTGACATAGGGGTGCCTGGGGGGCTGAGTCGGTTAAGCGTTCAACTTCAGCTCAGGGCGTGATCTCGTGGTCTGTGAGTTTGAGCCCCGCATCAGGCTCTGTGCTGACAGCTCAGAGGAGCCTGGAGCCTGCTTCTGATTCTTTGTCTCCCTCTCTCTCTCTGCCCCTCCCCCACTCATGCTCTGTCTCTCTCACTCGCAAAAATGAATAAACGTTAAAAAATCTTTTTTAAAGATGTAATTGGCATAAAACATTATGTAAGTTCAAGGTGTCCAATGTGATGATTTGATACACAATAATTTGATACACGTACATACTGTGAAATGATAACAGTAAGTTTAGTTAACATATCCATCTCCCCATGTAGTTATCACTTTTTGCCTTCACGGTGGAAACATTTAAGATCTATCTCAGCAACTTTCAAGCATACAATACAGTATTGTTAACTAGAGTCTTCATGCTGTACTGCATAGTTCTAATACATGATTCTAAACTATTAAAATATGGCAGGATTTTCAGGTGCCTGTCTGGCTCTCAAACCTTGAGTTGATCTAGCTGTACAAGGCCAGTTCTGGGTAAGCTTGTGCCCTAGAACATTCAGACAGGCGAGGCACTGTCTCAGCATGGACTGAGGAGGTGCTCAATGTCCAGAGGGCAAGCCAACCTAGCCCAGACTAAAGGCAGGTAGGGCCTGTTAGGACACAGACCTAACCACCATACCTACAATACAAGGTTGCCTTCTGGGCCAACTCATTTTTTTTCTAGGATTTGGTACAGTGAAAAATGACTCAGGACTATTAAGTGTTTATAAATACCTTACCCACAGTATAGTCTGGATGTGATATGACTATAATAATTCAAGTTCCTCTGCCAGAACTGATTCCCAAATAGAACTTCTTGTCTGTTTGCCTACTAGGAGGACCAGATTTCATGTTTCAAATAATTTTCTTAAGATTTTGATTTAGCATATCAGTGTCTAGAAGATGTTAAGTGATTATTTTTCAATTGGGCTAAAAAAGCATATTTCTACAGTCTTTTGACATATACAAATAGCTTACAGACATAAAAGTGTGGGCGTGTGAGATACACATACACACATACTTTTATAGCATTAACATTTAAAATAATATTTGGCCTACTGGAATACAAGTTCTTCCATTCAAAAGACAGACCATCAGTTTTAGAAAAAGGAGACCAGTGTTCTAGACTAATACTCCAACATCACTTTCAGAGTTAGCCCCAGGATGCCTGATAGTATACAACAAAACATAGAGGTACCCCTATAAAGAGCAAATATTAAAAACCTTGTTTTAATACTAAGGTTTATAACTTTGTACTGAAAGTCAACAGAACAAGCTTCAAGATGAACAAGATGTGTAACTCACCTCTTTAACAATATTGTGAGCTTCATCAACATTGAAGCCAACCTAAGAAGGTGGGGGGGAACAAAAGATACAGCTGCTTTCAACACAGACTTCCTTTTATTTGTAGATGTGATGACACACAGAATACCCTGGGCTGGCCTGGACAGGTGTTAGTGACAGCAGACCATAGCGGTGAGGGGTAACATCAGGTCTATGGAGGCTGCTAACCCCACCTAGAACACTTCTAAAACTTCTAAAATTGCAGAATGTGTTCCCCACCTACCTCCCTCGAGATTTTGATTCATTAGGTCTGGGGCACAGCCTGGGCAACCATATTTTTTTTTTTAAGAGCTTTAACTGGTGATTTTGATGAATGCCCAAGGATTGATAATGTTTGTATTATAAAGCTCAGGAAATCGCAGGAGGAGATAAAGATGTATACACAGACATCAGTATATAGGAAATGGCTACAGCAAAGTGAGAATGAGGTGGTCCATGAGAAGAGACTGATTAATAGATGGTTTTCAATTTTTTTTTAACTTACGCTGGGCAACAACGTGGCTTTCCTGAATTAAAGATAATGAACATGGTTGATCATTCTAAATTAATGTCACTTTAATACTATAATAGGTCTGGCAACTTAATCTTTGCTGTGGAGTGGCTTGATAGAATTCTGAGTTAAAAGCAACTATTAATGACATCCAAGTGTCCTAGAGTAGAGAACTCGGCTATGTGATAAGATTGTAATCTAAACCAAAACTCTTCAGGTAATACATGCGTTGTTTCCATGGAGACAAGGTGCTTTATGACATGACCATTTCTGTAAGTCCCACTATGAAACTTAAAATTAGTTCAAAAAACAACTCTGGGGATAGGTATCATCTCAAGCACAGATTTAAAGTATTTTCAAATCATTTAATTACACCACAGACTTCCCCAACAACAAAGGGATAAAAATATTCTAAACAATTAGGATTATGAAAACAGCTCTCACGTTTTGACCCTATGAAAATGATCATTTTATCTTAAGATAAGGTGATTGTCTATTTTGAAAAGTGGCCTACCAATTAAATGATGTTCCTTTCACTTCAATTTGGAAGGTCAGTAAATCATCAGGTAGTACTGGGTACCATGGTGACACATGTAATTGTATTTCTCTTTATATTTAGGAAGTGCAACAGTACAGAACCCTCTTGGGAGTCAGGAGACTAGCACTTGTTGCGGGATATGTCTGAGAGTGAAATTGCTTGTGCCTCAATTGCTAAAATAAGAATACTTTCCCACTAACCTACATCACAGAACGAATGAAGTTAAATATGGTTGTAGCTTCTGCGCAGTGTCACATCCCAAAGACGGATGAACCAGAAGCCCCTTCCACGGGTCTAATAACACACTATTTTCTGTGGCACCTCCTCCAGGTGCCTACTTTTATCTCACTGCACCATTCACCTGTGGCTACCATGGGACAGAAAATGTCTTTGTCTATTCTGCCCTTCAGACTTGTCACAGGTTATTCTGGGATCCGACAGGCCTCATCCTCCTAGTGGTTAAGTGAAGCCAGAGTTGTAGGTGTTTGCCAGAGGCCTGGGTTCAAATGGAGCATCTGTCATTCCTGGCAGCTTTGACTCTGGGCAAACCACTTAGCCGCCATGAACGTCAGAGTCCCTATCAGTAACAGGAAGGTAACAACAGACACCACGGAGTTCCGGTGAGATGCCAGGAAGCCCGAGTCAGCAAGCAAGGGCTCGTAATCCATGAAGCACCTCCTTCCAGTCCACCCAGACGAGGGTGCCGGGCAGGGGGGCTCTGCCACCTGCTTTGGGGACGCCAAGGGGCAGAGGAAGCCACCCAGCAGACCGGTTTCTAAGGCCCGTCTCGCAGACGGGCGGCGCCCGACACCCCATCCCCACCCCCCACGCACCCCGAGTCCGTCCTTCCACCCCTGGGTCCCGGTTCCCCCGCCCGCCCCGCGCGCTCTTAGCCGCCCCTGCCACCCCGGCTCTCAGCCCACCCTCAGGACCTCGGGGTCGGTGGCCGGGCCGAGCCAGGCGGGGCGGGTCCCGGCCCTGAAGGGAGGACCCGGGCCCGGAGGGCGCCGCACCCCAACTCTCGCGGCCGCCTGGCGCCGGAAGACCACCCGGCGGAGACTCCGCGCCGAGGCGGGCGGGGGCGGGGGTCGCTCGCGGGTGGCCGAGGGGCGGTACCTCGTCGCAGTGGCGATGGTACTCCTCCATGGTGGCGCGTAGTCTCCTGCGGGGCGGAGCGATGGGCTGGTGGAGATCCGCGGCCGCGCACTGGCCTTCTAGGAGACTCCGCCCCCATACGTGTTTCGGGGCGGCCCCCATGAGAGCCCCGCCTTCGTGTAGAAAAGGCACCCCCTCGTTGGGAGCATGGGCAGGGTTCTGCGCGATGGGAGGCTTCTGTCCCGTTGCTTCCGACCTCTCTGGAAACAAGAGGTGGGTATTAAAGAGCTGGAAACTGTGACAGTGTGATCAGATGGGGAGACCTAGCGTCAGTCTAGAGTCCGCAGTGTTGTTTGAGTCCCCACTGCTGTATTTATGTGCACGTATTCATGTCATTACCATCTAGCCAACAATTGTAGGTAATGTAATAATGGACAAGCCGCTTTGATTTGTCCACTTACTAGCTCCGTTACTTGGGTGAATTGACCTCCTACAGCCTCGTGTGAAAACTTAAATTTATACCTATTTCACGGTTGATTGTGAGGATCAAATGAAACGCTCTGTACATAATTCCTAAAAGTAAATGCTCCTATGCTGGTCCTCCTCAATGACTATGTGAAAAGAAATATGTGATTTCTAGGACACAGGGTACAAATATCCTGAATTAAATTCAAGATTTAGCAGAACAACGATTACATTTATCTAAAAATTACTAACTTCCAGATGATCTTAAGGACTTCCTCATTTAAACTTCTGATAACCCAGCAGGTTTGTTTCTGGTACCATTATCCCATTTTTCAAGAACAAACTCAGGTAGTCTGGTGGTATCACCCAAGTTCTTAACCTAAATTAGTTTTCTATTGCTTCTATAACAAGTTATTATAAATTTACTGGCTTGAAGCCCCACAAACTTACTATACAGTGCTGGAGTTCAGAAGTCTAAAATGGGTCTGCAGGACTATGTTCCTTCTGGAAGCTCTACGCCCAAATCTATTTACTTGTCTTTTGCAGCTTCTAGAAGCTGGCTGCATTCCTTGGCTCGTGACCCCTTCCTCCATCTTTAAAGCTGGCAATTTAGCATCCTTTCTCCTCTCTGACCTCTACTTCCATCCTCCTACCTTCTCCTTCTGTCTCCCTCTCAAGGCCTTAACTTAATCATATCTGCAAAAGTGCCTTTTGCTACATGAGATAACATATTCACAGGTTCCAGGGATTCAGATGTCAGCATCTTTTGCAGGGTGGGGTGGGGGAGTGGGCACATTACTCAGCTTACCTCAACCGCTATTCCATTTTACTCACTAAAATCAAAGTTGGAAGGTTCATTAGTAATCTAGTCAAACTCTCTTATTTTACAAGTAAAACTGGAGCTCAGAGAGGTGCAAGTAACTTGGACAAGGGTACATGGGTATTAACTGGACCCCTGGGCTTCTGAATCTCAGGCCCTTCCATCTCTGCTCTCATTTTATGAACTGTTTACTTGATAATGTGCAGTTTGTTACTGGTTCTCCTAAACTGTGGCTCATGTCAAAGCTACTGCAGAAAAGCTGCATTTGTACTTCATAGAGGAGGAAGACTATTTCTCCTGTTTCAGGATATTTTTTATACCAGAGTTATTATACTGAAGTCATTGCAATATGGTGACAGAGATTATGCCTACTTGTTTTGTGGCTGATAGTCCTTCAGTTTCAAATCACAGAGAAACAGCTAACTCCCATAAGAAACCTTTTCTAGAATTAGTATTTATTTCACCTCAAAACTATTCTTCATCTTTGAGAACCAGAGTTCATTTTTCAAGTTTTGAGGTACCACTTTGGGAATGAAAAATTCTGTATACTTGAATAAGACACTTAAAATCACAGTTATTAATGTTCTCACTAGGAGACCACCATATGTTATGTAAATGTTGAGGAAACTCTCCAATTTGTAATGCTAACCCTGCTTTGCTGTGGGTTCCGTTTCAGGCATCTGCTTCTATAATCCTTTTGTTTCTAGTATGTGAGCTACTTTGAGTCAAGATTTTCACACAGTACTGTTTTAAGGCCTTTATAATATCTGGTCCCAATATGATAACATGAATTTTCTTCCATAGCACAAGCCATTATTACAAAGGAAAATTGCATGGTAATACATTTCTCGAATTATCAAGAGTAAAATGCTAATTTTTAAATTGCTTTATTTAGGGGTACCTGGGTGGCTCAGTCAGTTAAGCATCCAATTTCAGCTCAGGTCACGATCTCATTGTTTGTGGGTTCGAGCTCTGTGTCAGGCTCTGTGCTGATTGTTCAGAGCCTGCTTCGGATCCTCTGTCTCCCTCTCTTTATCTCTGCCCCTCCCCTTCTCACGCACACGTGCTCTTTCTCTCTCTCTCAAAAATAAATAAACATTTAAAAAATTGCTTTACAGGAACACTTGGTGGCTCAGTCGGTGAAGTGTCTGACTTTGGTTCAGGTCATGATTTCATGGTTCGTGGGTTTGAGCCCTGCATTGGGCTCTGTGTAGACAGCTCAGAGCCTGGAGTCTGCTTCAGATTCTGTGTCTCTCTCTCTCTCTGCCCTACCCCACTCACGCTCTCTCTCTCAAAAAGAAACATTAAAAAAAAAATAAAAAATTGCTTTACTTAGAATGAAAATGGTTCAACAATGGGCAGGAAATAGAAGATATAAATGGAGAAGTTACTATGCTCATATACACTTTCTCTCAAAAGCTGGTCACCAATGTAGATGTGTGAGGAGAAATGTCCTACCTATTCATTGCTATGCTATGGAATTAGTCTTTGGAGGATTGAAAAGAACAGGATTTGAACCTTGGCTGCAAATCAGAATCAGAGGAGGAAGTTTAAAAAATTATCTAGATTAGACTCCACCTCCTGAGATTCTGATTTAATTGCTCTGGAGAGGAGGCTGGCATCAGTAATTTTGCAAAAGCTTCCCCCCTGCCCCCGTGATTATAACATGCAGTCAGGGTTGAGAACACTTGGTGGAAAATCCTTTCTTTCCCCTTACGGAAGTCATTAAAACAAGGTAAGATCTCCTGGTAAGATTTAAATACAGCTCTGCAGGAAGTTAGAACAACAAATTATATTAATTCTTGGAGCTTTTTTGTGACCTGTGATCTGGTCATTCATTTATTCATCAAAGGTTTACTTAGTACCCACTGTGTGCCAGGCATTGTGTTAGAGCAGTGGTTATCAATCAGGGGAGATTTTTTTCCCCTTCCAGGCTCCTGCAAACATTTGATAACATCTGGAGACATTTTTTGACTGTCATCATTAGAGTAGATGCCACGGGTACTGCTAAACATCCCACAATGCATAGGACAATGCCTCACAACAAAACTTATTTTACACACAATAATAGTGTTGAAGTTGAGAAACCCTGTGTTAGATAGGGGTGAAAATAGAGACAGGGAAAATTCTGTGTCTCTATGGCATTTATATATATTTTTATGTACATATGTATACGTGTGTATAGGATGTCAGGTAGTTATAAGTGTCACAAAGATGATTTAAGCAAAGTAAGGGAATAAAGTATGATGGAGGAGAGGCTATTTTGGGTGAGGTGATAAGAGAAGGCTCCTCTGAAAAAAATATTTAAGCAATCGTTTGAATGATGTAAAGAAGTTAGATGGGAACTTGAAAGTTAGATGAGATAGGAAGGGAATGGTCCTAATTTCAAAGTGAAACCAGTTATGGTTTCTAGCTACATTCAGCCCTTGGAAGCATGAGCAGAAGAGTAGGATCAACCAGGGTTGGGGTTTTTCCAGGTGATTTTAACTGAGGAAGAGAGGATCACGGGATTTGAACGCATTTTCAGAGGAGGGTCTGTGCTAATAGATCACGGATTCCAAGTTGGGTAAGTAGCATGAACAGTGAAAAAGTAACAGGGTCCTTGCCTTCAAGATCCAAATGGGGTCAGAGAATTGCTTCGGTGAGGGTTTTAGAAGAAGTGATATGGGAAGAAAGAGAGTGAGGGTCAGAAAGTTGGATGATTGAAAAGAAAATATTTTTGAGGCCAAGATCCAAGAAGCAAGGAGGATCCTTTCCTACTTGGTGCCTCCTTTATATCGTACTGTGGGCATGGAAGCCAGGGGGGTGTGTGTGTAAGTGAGTTACTAGGAGTATAAGAAGCTTTGTATTGGTGTCACAGCAAGGGGACAGTGTGCTTATCAGCTTCTCTGGCTTTTATTTGTTGCCTTCCTTTGGCTTTTTGGTATTTGAGGTCGTCTCAGGGGACATGAGTGAAGAGGGTAGCTGAGTACAAAGCCTAGTGTACTGTACCACGATTAGCACATTGGCTAGAGGGAAGTAAACAGGAACCAGGGAAGAAACAGAAAGACTTTCCTTTACAGGCTGATGCCTCTCCTGCAGACTCATAGATTCTATATGAGATATCTAGCTTATGTTTTTTCCTCTATTTTCTGTCCTTGTCTGTGCCATGATTTTTTATTGTGATTTACTTCTTGTTCGTGTAGCTAAAGGTGAAATTACATTTATGTCTCTGGTACGCTCTGCTTGTTCACACAGTCGCGAGACAGTAATAAGAATGTTTTGGGCTAAGGTTTAGAGGATTCATTTATTTGTGTGTTTTGGCCCCTCCTCGTGCCATTTCTAGCAAAGGTGGTAAGGTCTGAACCATTTGTTGAACTAAAATTTTTACTTATGTCACGGGCAACCCACGCCCCATCTCAGGCACAAATCACAAACTTGAAGCAAATCTCAGGACTCAGAATATTTCCTTGCATCACAGAGGGGAAACAAAGTTTCTTATTTAGCGTCTCTCTCTTTTAGTGGAAATGCTGACCTTTTGATTCAGGGTATGGAATCTGACCCTATTGTCTATTATAGTGCTTTATTGCCTTGAAAGGAACCATAAACTGGTTAAGAAATAAATGTACTTCATGAGTCAGTTCTGTACTGATTCACAGAAAGAACAGGTGCAAGGAAACCTATTAAGTCTCACCCAGCTCTTAATTTCTGTGATTCTTCTAAACCATGTCTCATAAAGGACATTTCTTGATGATTTTGAAGAACTGAAATAAGGTATTTACAAGCATCAAAATGCCTTCATTAAGTTTAGTCATTTTGCTCTTCAAAAATCTACATCCTTATCAGAAGAAATAATTCACTGTCCAGGTTTATGTGATAATGAACCTCTTCATAGTCAAAGGACATTATAAATATTTATTCATAGACCAGATGAGAACCTTTAAAGTGGTTAATTTTAAAGCAAAGCAACTTTTGTACAGGGAGAAAATGACACTGAATATGAACAGAATGAGCATTTGTGCCGTGGTTTCCACATAATAAAGCATTTGCTAAGCACTAATGCTAATCATGTATGTTTATTCAACACATGATCCGTCCCTGGTTTTCAAACGCATAATCAAATATAAACATATATAGATTGACCTCAGTTGACACTAAGGGATTGTGCATATACTGTATTTCTCATTGTAAGAATCATCATTATATACCATCCTCCTTAGGTAAAGATACGGATGATACAGATGTTGAACAATGTGCTGAGGCAGTATGATCAAACACATTTTCTATTCCTCTATTCTAAGGTATAAAAATTAGGGTTCAGGGGCGCCTGGGTGGCTCAGCTGGCTAAGCGTCCAACTCTTGATTTCGGCTCAGGTCATGATCTCATGCTTTGTGAGGTCAAAGCCTGCCTGGGATTCTCTCTCCCTCTCTGTCTGCCCCTCTCCCCCTCAAAATCAACAAGCAAACTTGAAAAAACTAGGGATCAGAACTGATGGAAATATTCAAGGCTCAACTGTCTCTTTCCAGACACAGACAAGGGCATGGAGAACAAAAAAAACTGTTCAGGAAGGGTTTTCTGCCCACTAGGTCTTACCTCTGTTTCACCCCTAGTTCATGTTTGATGGAATGGCAGATTCAGAGCCTGGAGACTGCCAGTCATTATGGTGAGGACATCAGGTACCAGTGTCAGGAATTTGTTCAGATGTGAAGAAGGCCCTCACTGGGGGGTTTGCACTAGGGACATATCTCTTGGAGGCATTTTGGAGTTTGGTTTTTGGCTATTTGTTTTAGGAACCACCACAAAGTGAAAAAAGCTGTGATTTTCTTTGATTCTTTGTTGCTAAACATTTGACATTTGAATTGATCCAACTCACTTGCCTTTTTTTCAACCTAAATCCAGGCTGGTAGAAAATGTCCCTCAGCAAACCAACTGGGGCCTCCATAACTCTGTGGCATCCACCCACAGTGGAGTTTTCACAGCAGCAGGGGAAACCTCTGATAATCCTCTGGTGTGCTCAGCTCTGGTTCTCCACCAAGACTATTACAAACATTCTCTCACTCTCCAGCCCTGTGAATCCAGAACTTTCCTGTCACTATCTGCATTTTGCTTCCCACTTCACTGAGAAGTGGAATCCATCATGTATGGCCTCCTTTAACTCCTTGCCCACTGACATAAGAACACATATGAATGCCTTGCTGTTCTTTGCTTCTCTTAGATGTGGTAATCCCAGTTCTGTGACACTTATTCTTTTTTTCTTACAGACTCTGGAAAGATATTTTCCTTCTTTATCCTTTGCTTTTCATCTCACTCCCTCTAGGGCTTATTGTAACTGCCCACCTGTTTGTCTTGTATCTCTCACTCAAGTGTAAACCTCCTGACCAGGGACCAGGTCTATCCTGCTCCTTGTTATATTTCTAGAGTGGAGATCAGTGTGTGATTCACTAAATGTTTTTGTTTTCTGATGAATGAATGAGAGCTAAGAGGCGTGTGTGGTGGGGCAGAGTGGTGTTATGGAACCAGAATGTTCTATGGTTCAATTTCAATTATTTTGTTCCTTTTGAAGTCCCCTATGTTATTCTTTACTGATAAGTTGTCTTTCCTCAACAAAGCAGTGGTATCAATGGAATACTTACCTGTAGTTGCTCGTTTACTTCTAGGTCAACAGTCTATGTTCTTGACCACTTGTCGAGTTTATGGCATTCATACTGTACCATGCTACCAAAGGACTGCTAATGTGTAAATTTCTCAGTAAATTATTTTTCGGAAAGTTCAGTAATAAAACTCGAGAACGGGAAGCTGCAGGAGAAAATGTTTTGATAGAATTATACTTACTTATTCCTTCATATTTACTGGAGCATTGCATAGTACATGTTAGATACCAATGGCATGGTTGGACATAGTGTGTTTTTCCCAAAAGAAAAGCATTCATCCGTTTACATATACATGGAAAGTGAAGGTCAACTTCAAAAAACAGTATGTCATCCACTAGGGGAAAAAATTATTTAAGGCCTATCATTTAGAGTTTATATTTGAGGTCAAAATAAAATGAATCATTCACTTCCACCTATCACACACCACATTGTGAATTTTTCTTAAGAGAAAGTAGGAGGAAAAAGCAGCATAAAATCTGTTTCTATGTCACCTTTATCTCTGAAGCCTGAAACAAATTTCGGTGCTTTGCCTTTGCCCAGTAGACTTTGATTTTTTTAAACTTGTAATACAATTAAATACATATTTTTATTTTAAATAACTATATCAACAAATGTTCTTAGATGGCGTGCTATGTTGTAGCACTAGCCTGGACTTTAAGGGATGGGGGAAGCAGGGAAGGTGATGCTTTAGCTCAGCTGACTCGTGGAAGAGGGCAGATGGTAACCAGGCTAAGGGCAGTGAAACTTCCAGGAAGAAGTAACAGAATGTTCAAAAGCATGAGGCATGAGAAAGTACAATGTATGCGGAAGACTACAAATGCTTCCATTTGGCTAGAGAAAAGGTACATGTGGAAATATAAAAGTGAGAGTCCTGCATATGGCGGGGGGGGGGGGGGGGATATGCAGGGTGTGGAGAAGAAGGAGCACAGATGTTGAAATACTAGGAAACATTCACATCTAAGAGATGGGCAGCGGAAGAGCCCCCAAAAAGACAGAAAAAGCAATTATAGAAGAAGTGATATCACACACTGAAAAACCCACAGGGCGGTACAGTAGGTAAATTACAGTAATGAGTAGTTTTTCACCCCTCCTTATACCTATTCCTATTATTATGTAAATTTTCAGTGCCCTCCCACTCTGACTCTAGGTTTGATCATATGATATACTTTAACCAATGGAATGTTAGCAGATGTAACCCAAACATATTTGAAAAGCAGGTTGTACAATTGGGCCTATATTGTTGCATCTCTGGTCTGGGAAGGACTAGCCCCAGTAGCTCATTGGGCACAGCAGAAGGATAAACCACCACCAGCTAAGCCTAGCCTAAATCAACCAACCTGCCCCGATCTGCATACTTGTGTTGAAATAATCAGTTATTGTTTTTTTTGTTTTTGTTTTTGTTTTTAGTTTTATTTTTGAGAGAGAGAGAACCTGAGTGGGGGAGAGGGACAGAGAGAGAAAGAATCTTAAGCGGGCTCCATGCACATCTGGCTCAATCCCACCACTCTGGGATCATGTCCTGAGCCAAAATCAAGAGTTGGACACTCAACTGACTGAGCCACCCAGTCGCCCTTCAATGATTGTTGTTTTAAGCCACTAACTTCTGGGGTGGTTTGTTATGCAGCAAAAGCTGACTAATACACAGTTTCAAAGAGAGAGTGATCACTGGTGTGGAATGCCAGAGAAAGAATTATGAATTGAATTAAGTGATTATAAGGATTCTGCTGACTGTAATCAGAGCTGTTTCGATGAAGTGGTGTGGTCAGAGGATTTGACACACCTGCAGAGGATTTGAAAAATATAAAGATAACACAGTCCACCATTTTGTGGTGATAGACTGTGAATGCAGTGTGGAGAGATAGAGGGCAACAGCTAGAGGAATATGGATAGTAGAGATGTGAGTGCTTTTATATGCTCAGGAGACAGAATCAGCAAAGAAGGAGTGGTTGAAAACATAGGAGAAACAGGGAATGACCTATGCAAAGTGATCCCTGAGCAAGTAGAAGGAGATGATCACTAACACAAAGGGGAAATCGCCTTGGTTAGAAAAAGGGATTCTTCTCCACTGAGCTGGGAAGAGAGAAATAAGGGTTGGAAAAAAGAAAAGTTTCCAGGAAAGAAGGGAGAAGAGAAAGGAAAGTGAAACAAGTAGTGCCCATATTATGGTTTCTGTATAAGTACAAAAGGGTATTGGTTTGGGGACTTTGCAAAGTCACATTACAAACAGTGAGAAGAATGATAAACCTTAATTGCTGCTATTAGGTGAAGAGAAGAAAGACTTACTCCAGAATGGAGTAAAGCTCAGGATGTTCTACCAACTAAAGCTGAAGATAAGTTTATACCGGTAAGAATACATGCTTGTATGCTTTCTCTGGATAGGCTTTGTAATTCAGGTCTAGGGGTAAGTGGGAAGTTGGAGGGATTCTAGTTTGGAACACTGCAGGGCAGTGTGATAGAAGGCAAGATATACTGAATAGGAAAGGAAGTCGTGTCAGTACAACTGTGTGATACACCCATGAGCAACAGAAAATCCTTCCATATGTAATAGCTTAAGTAAGTAAGAAATTAGTTTTCTGATACAACAAAAAATCCTGAAGAATGGATCTAGAGTCATGGTGTAACTCCAGTGTCATCATTGTAACATCAATATATCGTTCTTCTTCATCCTTGTCACATGGCTTTGATCTTTGTGGGTGCAGTATAGCTGCTGAACAATTGCATCGTTACATCTGAGTTGCAGGCAGGAAGGAGGAGGGAGTCAAGGGCTTTCTCTTAACGAAGTTTTCTTCAGGAAGGGAAGCATTCCACTGTGACTTCCCATAACCTCTTTGGACATAATTGTATCACATTGCAACCCTTGTTGCAAAGGAGACCAGAAATTCAAGGTCTCAATTTTCCAAACTCTATTGTACAGGGAGGCTCGGGGACGAGGGGTTTGATATTGAAGTGAACTTAATGTAGAGTGTCTGCTACAGAAGTGAGATCAAGAAAGAGCTGACACACTGCAAGAAAGCGGAGAAACCAAAGGTAGAAACGTTCAACAAATTTGAATATCAGATATGGTGAAGATAAGAGAAGGTTAAGTGCTATTGAAGGTGAAAAATTGTGGGGTGAAGGAATTTAGGGAATGAGAGGTGATCATTGAAGAGCCCATGAGGGGAAATGTCCTTCAAATTCAGAAGGTTACAAAAATTAATGCTAGAAGGAATCTTCCATATGGATATTGACATTTCTCAAAGAAATGGACAGACTTGGGGCCTGAGTAAAGTACAAAGTTACTGTTGCTAATAAAGAAAATAATATCCTTTTCTGTATATTACATCGGTAAAGAAAACAAGTTCTGTTGCACATGTTCATTTTTTTTCAATATATGAAGTTTATTGTCAAATTGGTTTCCATACAACACCCAGTGCTCATCCCAAAAGGTGCCCTCCTCAATACCCATCACCCACCCTCCCCTCCCTCCCACCCCCCATCAACCCTCAGTTTGTTCTCAGTTTTTAAAGTCTCTTATGCTTTGGCTCTCTCCCACTCTAACCTCTTTTTTTTTTTTCCCTTCCCCTCCCCCATGGTCTTCTGTTAAGTTTCTCAGGATCCACATAAAGGTGAAACCATATGGTATCTGTCTTTCTCTGTATGGCTTATTTCACTTAGCATCACACTCTCCAGTTCCATCCATGTTGCTACAAAGGGCCATATTTCATTCTTTCTCATCTGTTACACACGTTTAAAACCTGCAAGAAGTCAGGATGACTCCCAAGAAAATCAGACAGCAGGTTCAAGAGCAAGTTAATATTAACTGATCATGTCATTAGCTATTGCTCAAGGTAATACCTTAAACAATAACCATCTATAATGTTTTCAAAGTCTCTTGATTGGCTTGGCGACCTGTGTTTTGCCAATGTGGGTGGTGTCAGTTTATTTCAGCTTACCTCATTCATACATCTCTGGTCAGCTGTCTGGTCTAGGGCAGCCTCAACTGGGATGACAAGGCTCTGCTCCCTGTGCCCTCTCACCTTCCATCAGGTTAGCTGGGACTTACTCTCATATAGAAGAATGAGTCCAAGAGAGAAAGCAGAAGGATGCAAGGTTTCTTGCCACCTAGGCTCAGAATTAGAACAGTATCACTTTTTCTGCATTGTGTTGGCGAAAGCAAGTCTCAACTTGGCCCCCATTCAAAAGGTGGAGGAAAGGACTCCACCTCTTAATGGGAGGAGCCGAAATATCACAAAGCAAAGGGCGTAGATACAGGAGGGGGAGAATCGGAGCCATTTTTGCAATCAATCTACCACATTGTTTATTTCGTTGAGTCATTTATTGAAATTCATGACCATGATAAATCTGACTGTATCTACTTCCTGAAAATAAGCATAAATGCTTACAGCTTGACTAAGTGGCTTCTCTTAGATTACTTAGACGAGATGGCTTGAAATGGGAGTAGGTGGTAGTCATAAATATGAATGGCCATAAGCCACTTAGAAGTTTGAATAGTTCTTTTTTTTTTTCCAGGTTGAATTGCCAGCTCTAGTAGCTACTACGCATACTGAAATCTTTTACCATTTCTCTCATCTCAGCAGCCATGTAATAATGTACAGACTCACCACTGAGTTTCTTGGCTCTCATGTGCCTAATTTATTAAGCCACTTGTTAGAACACTAGTGAAGCTCAGTTATAGCTTTCTGCCATTTCCACGAGAGTGCTGAGAGAGGGGAGAGAACTTTTTGTAAACCCAGTGATCCTTCACACATCCGACACAAACAATATCAAACCTGGTGTTCTCGAAGCTGTGACTACCAAATGTTCTCCTGACTGTTCTCCAGTCAGAGCAAACACACGTCCATCTGTGTCAGCGCAGCTCATTCTCTCCCTTCCTCTTCCCCTCTCCTCTCGTCCCCTCTCCAAGTTAGCTCTGTGTGAACACAGGTGTAGGAAAGAGTAAAAGCAGAACACTGGCCTGCTTTCCCTGGATGAGTGAGTTTCTCTAACAATGACGCTTCCAAATGCCACAAAGAAGCTGTTGTCAGGTTGGGGGACCAGAGTGGGAACCCAACTCCCTCACCAATTGTTCTTTGATGCATCACTTCAGGAGCCATGAAACAGGGGAGATTTAAGAGCAGGAATAGCACTTCACAGAGTTCACTGAAACAATTTTTCCCTTGAAAGTCACTTTATTTTTGGTGGTACTTTCCATGCCAGTGTGTTTAAAATGTCACTGAATCAAGCTTTTTATTAACTTGTCAGTGTATCCAAAGTGTTCCACAGAACCTCCATGGGGGATTTTCTTGTCTTTTAAACCTACACATTGCCACATAGGCTTTCCTCCCTAATTAGCATTGACAGGTTCTCTTTAGTGGAACTATCCCACTCTCAGAGTACAAGAGGGAACGTGTGGGTGGAAATAGATTTGGATCATTTGCTAGACATGGAAAGAGAAACCAACAGTGCTAATGGCATATGGCTGTGAAGGGAATATTGAACGAGTAAGTCCAGGGCAGTGAAGTCATACAAGTCAACAGTGGATTGAGGTAATAACACAGACTGCTCATTTCAAGAGAACTGGAACATCTTGGATGCTCTGGGGACTGAGATGTTCCCCAACTCAGGGTCACTTACCGAGTCCACAACCTTAGTTCACATTGTGGAATCGGAGAGTGTTCTGTGGCTACTATTACTCAGTGTGTGAAAGTCTCGGCTAGTCAGTTTCTTGGTGTCTGGGTGTTTCCCAGAACACACCTTCCTTGATTCCGCTGATTTGTATGGCCCTGCACTCTGGATGCCCATTTGGTTTCCTGCCCTTTTCCCCATTCCAATGTACTTAAATTTTGAAAAGATCATGAAAAACCTTCATATTACTAGAAATTCATTCACTTAGCCTCAGGTAACATCCAAATTCATTTGATACCCACAGAAATAGGCTAGGAACCTGTTAGGTAGTTTTGGTAGAGTCAGCCCTATTCTTTTGCCCAGAAGACTCCCATCTTTGTAGCATGATTTTGAGATGTTAGACCCTGCCTACCACTCAGACATTTATACGAACAGCTTTCAAGCAGACCCAGGTTCCTATTATTAAAGAATCATTTTGACCAGATCTAAGTTTAAAATAAAATCATCTGCAGTTTCCATTCAAATTCCATATTGTACCCAAACATGCTATTAAAAGTTAAGATCGTGTACTGTCAGGCCTCTGGTTTCAGCTTTAACATGTAAATATCTTGGACATTGCCACTGTCATCCTTATGACAAGAAAAAGCTGAAATAAAAAATCAGTGATTTTTCTTGGACCCCTCAGAGAACTTAGGTTACAGGGCAAACCACTACCCCCAGAGAGAGGTGAATCCAGAGTTACAGCCGAGATCTGTTTACCTAGAGCAGAAGTGGCTACAGCCATAAACTCGTAGGAACACTTACATGGTAATTTTGAGGAACTGACAAGAGGCTGAGTGTGGACCAGCAAGAAATTCCTGGGGATGCAGTCTTGTGGGGGGCCCACACGTTTTGGGGATTTATCTCCAAGAACTCCACCAGTTTCTCATGGTGAAGAGCTGAAGAAGATCCCCTGATAGCTCTGACAGTGAAAGGGGAAAGAGTAGCCATTGTGAAATATGCCCAGAGTATTCTCTGTGACAAAGGCCTACTCTGCGAAGGGAATGACTTTACCAGAGTCTTCTCCCACTTTGAGGAAGGACATTTCTCCTACTCCATTCCAATCTAGACTTCCTTTCTTACCTAAGAGGAGAAAAATAAAGCTAAGAAATGCTTGTGAAGGCCACAACCCAGGGACATAGGCCCATTAAAAGAACTGAGATTTCATCAAAAGCTTACAGAATGCTTTTGCTCGCCAACACCTTACTAGCACACCAACAGGGCTCCAGTATAATAATGGTGGACTGTAGCCGAAAGAGCAGCAAGGAGACTGTCTGAGGAGGAGTACTTACGGAAGCCCAAAGTCAACAGGGGAGGCAAAAACAAGGACACTGGAGGAATTTGAAGCCTCTAGCCCCTGCAGCTACAGCGAACATTAAACAGAGCCCAACTTCTAGCCAGATTAACACGAAACCTCACACAAAAGGCCTATTTGCCAGAGTGCCTATTATCTAGATAGCATGTCTGGCTTTCAAGAAAAAATTCAAGCTATGTTACAAGGCAATAAAAATCACAGTCTGAAAAGACAAAACAAACGTCAGAGCCACACTTGGTTCTGACACAGATTTTTGAATTATCAGCCAGTGGGTTTAAAATAACTATGATTAATATGTTAAAGGCTATAATGGATAAAATAGACAACATTCAAGAGCAGATGAGTAATTTGAGAGGTGGTAAGTCTAAGAAGGAGTAAAAAGAATGCTAGAAAGAAAAAGCATTGTAATAGAAATGAAAAATTCCTTTGATGGGCTTATCAATAGACTGGACATGGCCAAGGAAAGAATTATTGAGCTGGAACATAGGTCAGTCGAAACTTCCCAAACTGAAGTGCAGAGATAGCACTCTGTTTGAAAACCTTCAGCAACATATAAAATAATAATTTTCACTATAATTATACTTACTAAGCAATTTAAGCAAATTATATTTACCAAGCAATTAAAACAAATTTTGAAGAAATACGAAATTGTGTAAGGATCATGCCTTCTGATTGAAAAACTGTATTGGTCCATAAAATGTTTCCATAACTTGATTACTCATAATGAACTAATTTCAAAAGAGGAGGAGGATTTCTAGCACAGGTATTAATTAGTGTTTTATTTGAGACAACTGAAATTATTACGGAAGCAGCCTATGCATATTGCTTCAGTTGTTTTAGTAGAAACTAAATAACGATGGCTTTAACAAGAAGGAAGGTTTATTTCTCTTCCATATGAAAGTCCAAGCTGATAGAACAGAAGGATAAGGAAGCCCTGGTGAACAGAATTATCAAGAGACTCACATACCTTTCTTCCTGTTGTTCTACCAACCCCTTGGGTATTTTCCTCATCTGCAGATTCAAAGGAGACTCATCATCACCATGTCTGTTTTAACCAATGGGTGAAAAAAGGGAATACGAAGTAGGGGCCAGGTATCTCCTTTGTATCCTAGAGATGCACACTGGCACGTGGTAGCCACAACTAATTTAAAAGTGGAGGTTTCTAGTACTAAAAATAAAAAGAAAGAATGAGTACTGGATACATTTAGCAGTCCAGGCCACAATCCATTCTCTGGCCACCCAAGCATTCATGAATACCACTTTCTCCAGGGAAAAAAACACAGCCATGTGGTTACCTTATCTAACTCAAGACTCAGCATCTCTGGGTGATGCATAGTTCTTTTTTTTAAGTGTTATTTAAATTCCAGCTAGTTAACATACAGTGTCATGTAAGTTTCAGGCATACAATATAGTGATTCAACACTTCAAGGTGATGCATAGTTCTGTTGGGTTTGCATGCAACTTCTCATGTTCTGGTAACCTTCAGACAAATAATCAGCCTTGTCACCGTCCAATATAACATGGTGAGGAGGGATAGGATAACCACAGTTATAGCTTTTATTCTGGAAAGAGGAAGAATGGGAAGGACAAGACACTCATCATCCATGGCAGTTACCAAATTCTGCTGCACAGATACTGTGGGAAGTTCCTGCCCAGGCAGTGGAGTGCCACCGGGTTCTACTGGGAGTGACTCCCTTGTCTCTTATTCTGGAGGGCTACATTTGAAATGGGTATCAGAAAGTATACCCTTCCAGGGGGTTGCAAAATTCTTTATATCTCAACTTCTGCTGGTACATATTTGAGGGAGTAGGGGTTGTTTTAGGGTTTAAAGAGGTTTTGTCATTATAATTCTACCAAGAATGTCAGGAAAGTGTTAGTTTATTTGCTTTCAGTCAATTCCATGCAAAAGTAATCAAGGACAAGTAGTTCTTACATTCGCCAGCACTTTTGTTTACTAGCCTCTGTACTCAACCCTTGTCACCTTCCTCAATGATTTTTTCTTCTTCCTCAACATAATGGTGATGGCTACCTTGAAGTTACTTGCAGCAGTGAGCTTGGGAGTGAAGGCAAAACCCTTAATCTGAACTTTCCTGCTAGTCTAGCTCCTATCGCCTGACAGAGAACAGTCACATGAGATACTCGTGAGAAAGGCTTTAGAGCCACAGTCTCATCTCAATGGTGTTGGGAATACGGAAGCAGTTGTTACTCCAAAGGTACCAAACCTCCAATTATCCAATTTTCAATTTAGGTAGTAGACTACAGGCTGAAAGCATCTCTTGGTGGAACTGTATCTCCTTTCACCTTTGCAAATTGGTTAACCCTTGACTGTGTTCAGTTCTTGACTGTAGTACTCTGCTAAAAGAAGCCAAGGAAGACCAACAAAGTGAGTTTTGTTAACTGCTTTCCCATAAGCTACAAGCTCACTAGGCAAGTGGTGTGCCTTTTGATGCACTGACAACAGTTTTACCAAATGTTTGCTATGACATAACGGGGGTCACCATCTATCCAGACCGTGTTATCTGTTTACTGACTGCCTGCTGCCCAAAGTGCTAAGCAAATGGCACATATTACATATTCTGTTAAGTCAGCCCTGCTTCTGGTAGCAAATTCGGTGTTAGTTTGTTTGGGCACCTTAACAGAGATCAGATAACAATGATCTTTTGCAAGACAGACAATTTATTTCTCCCTCACAGAAAAGTCTGACCCGGGAGGTAGACTGAGGAATAGGGAAACTGCTCTAAAAAGTCATCCAGAGACCCAGATTTCTTCTTTCTTTTTGTTTTACCAGCCCTTTGAATGGTGTCTTCATCTGTTTGGTTAAAAGTGACTTGCGCCTGGGTGGCTCAGTCAGGTAAGTGTCCAACTCTTGATTTCGGCTCAGGTCATGATCTCCCAGTTCATGGGAGGGATCCCCACTCTGGGCTCGGTGCTGATAGCATGGAACCAGTTTAGGATCCTCTCTCTCTGCTCCTGCCCTGCTCACGCTCTCTCTCTCAAAAAATAAAAAGAAAAGAAAAGAAATTTAAAAAAACACTTAAAAAAAATAAGTGACTCACCACCGCTTAATCTGTATTCTGGACTGCAGAAACAGGGAAAGGGGAAGTGGAGGGCAAGAAGTTTCCTTTTAAGAATGTGACAAATATTTCACACATTTCTTTCATTGGATGGTGTATGAGAGCTGTCTCACACAGCTTGTACCAGCTTGTGAGAGGCGATTGTTAAATCTTCAAGAATTTTGCAAGCTGGTGGCTAAACACAGCCGTTATTAAAAATTAAATTATGTAAATTTACTACCAAACAAATTGTATTTTAAAAAGGCAAACATTCAAAGCTCTTCTTAGCTATTTTACTACATTGTACTATTGTCTGTGCTATCGCTGCTATTTGAATCTATGTTACCTGTATGGCAGCAACAGTCTATAATGGTCTACTGCTGATTTCTTCCCAACTCTGCATTCGGTGATCTTCTATCTTGAAATCAGATGTGGTGGGAGTGTTTACACCCTAGACATCAGCAAATGCTGCACATCAAGTCTCCTCTTCCCATACCCCAACCCCTGAGAGTCGTTCAAGATTTACTGACACATGGGGCGCCTGGGTGGCGCAGTCGGTTAAGCGTCCGACTTCAGCCAGGTCACGATCTCGCGGTCCGTGAGTTCGAGCCCCGCGTCAGGCTCTGGGCTGATGGCTCAAGAGCCTGGAGCCTGTTCCCGATTCTGTGTCTCCCTCTCTCTCTGCCCCTCCCCCGTTCATGCTCTGTCTCTCTCTGTCCCAAAAATAAATAAACGTTGAAAAAAAAAAAAAAAGATTTACTGACACATCGTTGCTTCCATTATATCTCTTTGGCCAGCATTTCCTGACTTGGCCACACTAGCTGCGAGGGAAGCTAGGACGTGTAGTCTCTAGCTGGGTGGCCATAGGCCCAGCTATAACTCAGGGATTCTACTGCAAGGAAGGAGAGAATGCATATTGAAGGACAATAAGCATTCTCATGCTTTGATGTAGAAGAACTGGCTCTAGGCAGGTTTTCAGGACTGAGATCCACTCTGTCACTGCTTCCTTAGTAGAGGTGGTAATAAACTCAAAAGAGAGATTTTAGTGCTTGTCTAGTTCACCATGAAGGATTTAGTGAAAATTAGCAGTTTCAATTTATTGTAGAGACTGGGCACATGAAACAAGCCTCGCTGCACTGTGTCCAGTTCCTAGAAAATGCAAGACAATCTAGAAAAATATAAATAAATCTATAAATGTGCCAGAAAACAAGAAAATGAGCCCTTTTTACCTCCAGAAACGATGAGGAATCACTGAGGGGAAGAACAATGATACAGGATTTAAGAATGTACCTAAAACCCAAAATATGTCCGGGTGAACTCTACCCCTGGCTCCACTTTTAAGGAAATCCAAATCAAAACAGTGAGTATATTCAGATAGAAAAGAAAGTCTGTACTTTTGATTTGCTAAGGAAATGGAATGTAGAGGTACCTAACCTCTGGTTCTCTTCCCTTCCTCAAAGCGGTTCCTTATAAAGGGCGAGTCTTGTTTCAAAGTGTTAAGTCTGGGGGCACCTGGGTGGCTCAGTCGGTTGAGCATCCGACTTCGGCTCAGGTCATGATCTCACAGTCCCTGAGTTTGAGCCCCGTGTCGGGCTCTGTGCAGACAGCTCGGAGCCTGGAGCCTGCTTCGGATTCTGGGTCTCCCTCTCTTTGTGCCCCCACCTCAAAAATAAATAAACATTTTAAAAAATTAAAAAAAAGTTTTAAGTCTGTAGGTATTTTTTTCTGCTGATATGCCAAACTCCATATTTTAGTCCTCAATGGAGACTCCTAAGGCAAGAAAAGATATGAGCACTGACTGGATGCAATGCTTGACTTGGGTATTTGTTTCCAGAGTGAATATCCATGCAAATTGTTTGCTCTTCCTACATTCAAGTATAATGAAGATGTTTGGACTATGTAATATGGTCAGAGATGTGTCTTGTGCATATATAACTTATATTAAATGAGCATTCTATCCAAACATTTTATCTTTTAAATCATGTTAGAACCAAGAACAAAAAAAGCCAGAAGTAAAAATATTCCAGGGTGATGGATATTAAACTATTTACTTCCTCCTCATAAAGAAGAAAATAAAATAAAAATGGTGGGTGTCTGTTTTTAGCAGCATTTTCCACAGGAGATCAGAAAAGCCATTACAGGGTCATGAATGAATTATTGGTGTTTGATGATAAGAATGACTAGTGCTTCCATTGATTTAACACAGCTGGAAAAGGCTGTGCAGATAAACGATACTTGAGGATGTTGGACCTCTCAGTTCTGGCAGGAAAGAATATAAAATTATAAAGTTATTTTAATTTTTTAAATTTATTTTTTTATAAAATTATCTTTAAATGATGTATCTATTTCTCACTTTTTGATCTTTGGACACCTTCTTGTAATAATATTGAGTCCCTACTATGTGTCACATGCCACTAAATCTTAAACTAAGCACAAAGATGCCCTCAAGGCGCTTACAGTCTAGAGGGGAATAAGAGAAGGGCGCCTGGGTGGCTCAGTTGGTTGAGCATCTGACTTCAGCTCAGGTCATGATCTCGCAGTTCATGGGTTTGAGCCCCACATTGGGCTCTGTGCTGACAGCTCAGAGCCTGGAGCCTGCTTCGGATCCTCTGTCTCTTGTCTCTATCTGCTTGCACCCTTCCTCTCTCTCTCTCTCAAAAATAAATTTAAAAAAACATTATAAATAATAGAGGGGAATAAAGGATATTTAAGCTCAAATTTTTGTAAAAATATTGAGAGCAAATACATATTGACTGTTCCATTTTTATTTTATTTTATTTTTTGTTTTTGAGTGAGCTCGTGAGTGTGAATTGGGGAGGGGCAGAGGGAGAGAGAGAGAAAATATTTTTTTAAATTGTTTTTAATGTTTATTTTTGAGAGAGAGAGAGCATGAGCAGGGGAGGGGCAGGGAGAGAGGGAGACACAGAATCCGAAGAAGTCTCCAGGCTCTGAGCTGTCAGCACAGAGCCAGATGCGGGGCTCGAACTCACAGACCGCAAGATCATGACCTGAGCCGAAGTCGGACACTGAAATGACTGAGCCACCCAGGTGCCCAGTAGAGAAAATCTTAAGCAGGCTCCACGCTTAGTGCGGAGCCTGACTTGGGGCTCCATCCCATGATCCTGGGGTCATGACATGAGCTGAAGTCAAGAGTTGGACACTCAACTGACTGAGCCACCCAGGTGCCTCAACTGTTCCACTCTTAAAACAAGTGCTCTTTCTCAACAAGTTGGGAATGCCCAAGTTAGGAGATGTGTGGTAGTAGGCAGGAGACCTGTAATTCCTCAATTTCCTCAGCATTCAAAAAGCACAGCTTAAATGCCCTAGTTTAGAGGGAGAGATAAATCCTTTATAATAAGCCCACTTTCCCCCTAAAGAGGTTAAACTGGGAGAGGAAGGAGAGAGGACAGGACTGAGCTAATCATTTTCCACAGACACTTTGAATCTTGCTGTTGGCTATGAGAGGATCCATTTTAGTGATGTATATGGATTCCCAGCTTTTTCTCCTCTCTCACCTTTTGAGAATCCCAGGTTGTTGGAGCATGGCCGCCACAATATTAAGTGGAGAGAAGGATTAGACAAAGTGAAAACACTAAGTTGATTTATATAGGAAAGGGTAGAAAACTACTCCCAGAAGACGAGAGTAGTCTGGAAAGGCTGGAGATGTATATGAGAGGCCCTGGAGAGATTTCAGAGAGAGAGGGGGGAGCCAGGCGTGGGGGGTGAGGGGGAGTTACCATAAATGAATGAGCAGAGGAATGTTTCAAAGAGGACATGAGCGACGTCTCGCAGCGTGGTGAGGTATAGTTCCTCTTCACCACTCATGAACAGACGCCAGGAAATGCATATGTAGATTTACAAAGTGCTGTAGAGTGAGACGTGTGTTTTTGTGTGTCCGTTTTTTTTTTTGTTTCAGATGTCGCACCACGACACTGTGGGCCTTAAGCAAGGGGTAAGAATGGTCACACATTCACTGAAGATAAAGGGGAAAGGATTCTGTCCAGTTGGAAACACAATACCATTTTACTGTAGGCAAGAGTGAAGTCCTTAATATGTCTCCTCCTTTCCCCTTCTATTTTCACTTATCTGTCATTCCCCTGGCTCTAGAGGTGGGGGAGTGCAAAGTGCTGTGCACCAAGAATCAGTGGTTGGGAGTTGGAGTTCTTGGATCCACTCCTTAGGCCATGGGACAAGTCACTTCATCTTTTGGAGCTTCCATTTCCTCGTACGTCAAATGGGTGCGACAGCACTTGCTCTGCCTGTGTCCCAGTGTTGCGTGAGTTAAAGTGGGAAACCTCCCTGCAGAGTGTGATGGGCATGTAAGAGATGGCCTTCTTCGCTTCCTTTTCCTGAGGGCTTTGCTGTTATAGTCTTCTCTAACTTTTTACTTGGTAATAAGTAATTACCTGCCCTTCCTTCCAACAGGTAGTTGCATCCTTATAGAGAGGACTTCTAAAGATTAAATATGCTCTGAAGCACGATGAAATGGTAGAATTTCAGCTCAAAACAAATAGTGCTGAGAGGTGGAAGTTGAGGCTATTTTTTATTTATTTTTAGTTTCTTTCTTTTTTGTTTTGTTTGTTTTTAGAGAGAGAGAGTATGAGTGGGGGAGAGGGGCAGAGGAAGAGAGAGAGAGTAAATCTTAAGCAGGTTCCATGCTCAGTGCGGAGCCCAACTCAGGGCTTGATCCCACGACTCTGGGATCATGACTGAGTGGAAATCAAGAGTCAGACACTCAACCAACTGAGCCACCCAGGCGCCCCATGGCTATTTTTCAAATATATCACATAGGTAGCTGTCTTTCTCACTTGAGGACAAAACTAAACAGAGTACTTCAATGTCTAATGTCTCCATTTCAAATTTAATTTTGCATTAAAGTATGGTACCAATTATCTAACCCCCACTCCTCTCAGTCCCCTAGTCCTGTTTTCAGCCTTATGTGACAAATTGACAGGCTTTCTCAGGATTTGACTTTCCAGAGCATTACTCTCATTAGGTATAGAGAAAATTAACATTAGGTTGCTTAAGTTATGTCTCTGCCACCTAATACTGGACTATTTACTGGAATTGAAATAGAAGATTAAATTTAGATGAAAATAAGTAGCATAACTTAATAATTCCCCCCCCCCCCGACTTAAAAGTTCATGCTCATGGACTGGATTGAACAGTCCACTTTTATACTGGAAATGCCATTTTTGAAACAAGAATAGCTCACATTGGATCTTCTAAGACAAAATAATGTTATATTGGAGGGGAACGGGAATGGGGAAATTTCTGAGAAAAAAAGTCCAGGAATACAAAACATAAGGTGTAGTGGGAATTACAAGAAGGTCTATCTTTTGATAGTTTTCTAGCCTTCAAAAATGAGAATGTATGACTTTAAAAACCATGAGACAACTAATTCCATTAAAAATTAAATGCAAGAAACATATCTACTTATATAATTTGCAGAGTTCACTGATGCTCCTAGGATTACTGGAACAATAACTGGCTTTACTAACTGGGCCACTTCCTCAATTTTCTGGATGAAGTCATTGAGGTCAGGGAGGTCTGGTGCCTTGCCCAAGCTAAGCTCCCACAGAGTATGTTGGCAGATCTGGACATGGAATTCGGTTTTCCTAGTGTCTTATCCAACGTGTATTCCACTCACTTGTCCATCTTTTTTTTCAAGCACGGGACTTAATTGTTATGCCTCTAGTAACCATTTACTATGGGGACATCTGGTGATCCCCCATTGGACATCTGGCGTCCACAATTCTAAGTCTGTATTTGAGCAAATGGAACAGAAGGAACAAAGTGAGGGATTCTCTCACTATTTTTAGGAGAATATCTGGATGGTATCCATGATCTCTCCTTAACCCACAGAAAATGCACAGGGTCCACTTGTCCATCTTCATAGGCTATGAAGGCAGGAGATGCGGCAGGCTCTTTGTTACTTTTCAAAAATGTTGTTAAATATAGCTGTATTTTGCAATTCAAACTATCCTTCACAGTGATAAATGCTTCTCTACTATAAATGTCAAGATAGAAGATAGGAAGGCAGGGTATGGGGCAACTGTCTCGCTAGCCTATGTGTGCCATGTGCCCTGGGAGTGTTACTGAAAACTCAGCCTAGAGACTCTTCCTCTAACCCTTTCAAAGCTCATTCTGTGTTTTGTTTTGTTTTTAGTAGGCCTCATGCCCAGTGCAGACCCCAATGCTGGGCTTGAACTCACGACCCTGAGATCAAGACCTGAGCTGAGATCAACAGTCAGTCACTCAGGGTGCCTGGGTGGCTCAGTCGATTGGGTGTCTGACTTTAGCTCGGGTCATAATCTCGCAGTTGGTGGGTTTGGGCCCTGTGTTGGGCTCTGTTCTGGCAGTTCGGAGCCTGGAGCCTGCTTCGGATTCTGTGTTTCCCTCTCTCTCTGCCCCTCCCTGGCTCACACTCTGTGTTTCTCTCTGTCTCTCAAAAATAAATGAAAATGTTTACAAATTAAAAAAAAAAAAGAGTCACTTAACCGACTGAGCCACCCAGGCGCCCCTCATTCTGTGTGCTTTTATGTATTTTTTAAATTTATTTTTATTAAGTGTTTTTATTTCTTCTGGAAGAAAGAGTGCAAGTGGGGGAGGGGCAGAGAACGAGGGAGAGAGAGAATTCCAAGCAGGCTCCGCACTGTCAGCGCAGAGCCTGATGTGGGGCTCAAACTCACAAACTGTGAGATCATGACCTGAGCTGAAATCAAGTTATTAACCGCTTAACCGACTGAGCCACCCAGATGCCCCCTGTGTGCTTTTAATACTCATTTATAATTCCCTTCTTGATTAAGATTTTGAAGACTGAAATCTAGAAATTGCCAAATAAACCCACCCAAAGCAACACAGCCAGCAAAAGGGCAGATCTGGGCTTGAAGTCAGCTCTGACCCTCTAACATGAGTCTGTAACCACTTGGATTCTAAGGTCTTAGAAAGAAAAGAGAACGGCTCCCCTGCTCTTATCCCATAGTGGCTTTCTTTAGTTTTCAGAAGCAATGATACCATAAAGAGGGAGGCCTCGGGGAGTGAAAATCTCCAATCGGACACTTGATTGCAAGGATTGTGGGTTCCCCTAAAAGGCCTGGAGTTATGAGCAGGACTGAAGAGGACATATACTGCTGCTTTTGTGAATGCTGCATCAGGGGAAACTTCGATGCCCTTCGATGTTCAAGGAAAAACATCAGGCTGGTGGAGGATAATTAAGCAGCAGCCAGGATTACTGAGCAGACTCTGCAAGTAATGGGGCTATTTCTGTGTTGGTAACAGGAACCATAAGCGGCCTGAGAATGCTCCCTGTGGATTGCTGAGGTATCATCAAGTTCCACAGGACTTCAGTTCGCAGCGTTTGGCTTGTTGCAGATTGTTTAGTGGAAGTATGCTTCTTTATCATAAAAATCCCTTGTGATGTGGAGTAGCCCAGGCACTTCCAGGTTTGGGAGTTGGTGCCAGCCTACTGAGTAGCTTAATGGAGACAATTCTCTCTAGGGTCATACCAAAACAAACAAAACCCCCAAAAACAACAAACAAAGAAAAGAAAGGAAAAGTTAAGTCAATTTGTTTACAACAGATATTACTAATCCTAGAGATATTTTTAGATGTTACATAGGCTTTTCATAACGAGGTCATATGAAGCCAAGTACCTCCTGGATATGGCATGGGCTTGTATTAAGGGATAATCACACAAAGAGTGTTTATTAGAAATATTGAAAAGCAAAGTGCAATTTGCCTAATAATAGTCTACCCAGTGGAAAAGAATTGCTTAAACTTCTCTTGGGTGCTTTAATCTCAGTTCTGACAAAATGAAAGCCTGTTGTCAATTTAACAGTTCCTTGGTTTTTAGCTGAAAGAAAATCGAAATGGAGTGCTGCTAATGCTTGAGGTAAATGTGCAGCCTTGCAGGGCTGGAATTAACTTGTTTTCCAAATACATAAAAATATATCATAATTATACTTCATTGAGATTTTTTTCCTGCATTGTTTTATCTTCATTACGTTTCACTGTTGCCTGCCTGATATCACCAGACCTGTTGTTTGTATATTGGCCTTGCCACTCTTAGAGAAAATTAAATGGGAAACACATGTCCTCTTAAGTTTTGGGTTTTTATTTTGCTCTGTGTAACAATCATCCAAACTAGAATTAAAATGGTCAAAAGACTTAAATAGGCATTTCTCCAAAGAAGATATGCTCATGACCAATAAGCACATGAACAGACACTCATCACTAATCATTAGGGAAATGCTGGGGCGTCTGGGTGGCTCAATCAGTTAAGTGGCCAACTATGGCTCAGGTCATGATCTCACGGCTCGTGAGTTCGAGCCCCGCGTTAGGTCCTGTGCTGACAGCTCAGAGCCTGGAGCCTGTTTCAGATTCTGTGTCTCCCTCTCTCTCTACCCTGCCCCTCCCCCCCCTCAAAAATAAATAAACATTAAAAATATTTTTAAGAAATTGAAACCAATCATTGGGGAAGTGTTAATCAAAACCATGACAAGATACCACCTCACATTCACTAGGATGGCTACAATTGAAAAAAAAAAAAACAGATAACAAGTGCTGATGAGGATGTGGAGAAATTGGAACCCTCAAAGGTTGGTTAAACATACAGTTACCATATGATCCAGCCATTCTACTCCTGGGTATATACCCAAGAAAAATAAAAACGTATGTCCACACAAAGACTTGTACATAAATGTTCATAGGTGCTTTATTCATAGCAGTCAAAAAATGGAAACAACTAAAATGCCCATCAGGTGATAAATGGACAAATAAATTGTGGTATGTCCATATCACGGAACATTATTAGGCAAAGCCAAATACCGTTGACCCTTGAGCAACATGGATTTGTTGCATGGGTGCACTTATATGCATATTTTTTTCCTATAAATACAGTGCAGTACTGTAGATGTATTTTCTCTTATAATTTTCTTAATAAAATTTTCTTTTCTCTAGTTTACTTTATTGTAAGAATACAGCATATAGTGCGTATAACATACAAAATATATGTTGATCGTGTTTGTGTTGTCGGTAAGACTGCCGGTCAACAGTAGGCTATTGACTACCTTTCGACTCCCCCCAAACCTAAGTTTTGGGGGAGTCAAAAGTTACATGCAGACTTTCAATTGTGTAGGGGTTGGTGCCCCTAAACCCCAGACTGTTGGAGGGTCAACTGTAAATGAATAAAGTACTGACACATGTTACAACATGTGTCATAAACCTTGAAAACGTTATGCTAAGTGAAAGAAGCCAAACACAAAAGACCACGCACTGAATGATTTCATTTATGAAATGTCCAATATAGGCAATTCTGTAGGGACAGAAAGAGATTATTGGTTGTTTATAACTGGAGGATTGGGGGAAAGTGGGAAGTGAGTGCTGATGGTTATGGGGTTTCTTTTCGGAGTGATGAAAATGTTCTAAAATTGATAGTGGGGATTACTGTACAACCCTGTACACTTTAAATGGGTGAATTGCATGGTATATAAACATATCTCATATATATTGGATATTTATATGCATATATATATGTGTGTATGTACTTGAATAATCCAAAGAACTTTCTATGGGTATATATTTTGAGGCAAATATCACAGGTTTACTTAGTTTTTTTTTTTTAAGTTATGTATTTATTTTGAGAGAGAGAGGGGGGTGGGGAGGGGAAGAGAGAGAGGGAGAGAAGACGATTCCCAAGCAGATTCTGCACTGTCAGCGCAGAGCCTGATACAGGGCTGGAGCTCATGATCCATGAGCTCATGACCTGAGCCAAAATCAAGAGTCAGACGCTTAATCGACCAAGCCACCCTGGCACCTCTCATAAGTCTACTTATAAGGAAGAATGACATTATTCTCTTTATCCCTTGTGGGCCTGTTGACAACACTCGGCAGCTTTCTGCCAGCATCATCTTACACTTTCTGGGCATGTGATAGATGCAGGGGAAAGGAAACCTCAGAGTGAGGAATGTCTAGGGGGAAACGTCTGCATGCTAAACTTCCCCCCAATTCGTCTCTTTCATCTCTTTGGAGAGGTAGAAAGCGAGTGAGCTATATGAAGCAACTTCTGTCGTGGTTTAATCCAACAGCTGTACTCGAGCGCCTTAATCAGCATTGCATTGAGGCAGGAACTGTGGGGAGACACAGACATAAGGGACCGGGAGATTCTTCTCTAACCAGTCAACAGTACACGAGTGGATGGAAGTCAACTATCGATCTGAGAGCTAAATGTAATACAAGCCCGAGATATACCAGGAGTCTGAGATATCTCAGGAGTCTGAGTACCGCAACAAAGCATAGGTTGCCCTCAGGCTAGATAAATAACAGCAAAAGGGCATAATTCTATTTGGTAAATGCAAAGCATGTGGCATCGGAGCCAGTCACATGTTAAAGCAGTTCCTGAAACATACTGATTGTCAGTGCATGTCAAAGGTTTTATTCAAGCTTATAGCAAGAAAAGGTGAAGAATCTTTCTGGAATGGGATTCTTTAAATTATTGTTTGAAGTATAACATACATACAGTTAAGTACATCACTCTTAAGTGTACAGCTTGGTGAATTTTTAGTTGTGTAGCCACAATCCAGATTGTGGTACAGAACATTCCCACCACCAGAGAAATCTCCCTCATGCCTCTTCCCCATCAACACTGCTTTATCTTATGTAGGCCACCACTGATGAATCTTGCCTGCTCTTGAACTTCATGTAAATTAAATTATATCATAGGTTTTCTTTTGTGCCAGGCCTTCTTTTGCTCTACAAAAAAATGCCTATGAGCTTCATCCATGCTTTTTTTGTGGAGCAAGAGTTGATTCATTTTTATTGCTGCGTGGTATCCCATTGTATGAATAAGCCACAGTTTACCTGTCTATTTAGGTGTTCTTGGACATCAGAATTGCTTCTGGTGTTCCACGATTAGAAATAATGCAGTTGTGGGCGTGCCTGGCTGGCTCAGTCGGAAGAACATGTGACTCTTGATAGTAGACTATCAAGACTATAGATGTGACTCTTGGTAGTTAGTTTGAGCCCCTCATTGGTTTTAGAGAGTAGAGATGAGTTAAAATTAATTAATCAATGAATGTTAAAAAAGGAAAGAATGCAGTTGTGACCCTTCTTGTATGAGGTTTTTGGTGGAATGTGTACTACTTTCTCTTAGGTACACGCCCAGGAGTGGAGTTGCTGGGTCACAGGGTTTGCACAAGCATAGTTTTTGGAGATAATGCCAGAAAGTTTTCCCAAGTGGTTGTACACATTTCCACTCCTCCCAGCAATGAATGAGAGTACCACTGGGAGAGATTTTTTAATAGGGTGAGCGTGTGGTTAGATCCTGATGTTAAACTAGGTAGTAGAAAGAAGGTCTGGCTCTAGGATACAGACAAGAAAGATGGTTGGCTGTGCGGTTAATGTATTGTGAGCATAAATTTCACTTCCAAGATAGGGCTCTAAATCTCGTTGACACTTCTCAGAAAAGTGCCCAAACATTTTTATCAGAGATATAAATACTTTCCAGGAGAGGTTGTTAGTAACATCCTCAATAAGTTCTGGCCCAGTCCACCTTTGCTAAGGTTTGAGAACATTTTTGTTCCCATAGACCTAAGTTCAATGCCAGGTATGCCATTTAGGAATTCTATGACTTTTGGCAAAATAACTTCTTAAACTCTTTGTGCCTTTGTTTCCTTAGCTGTTGGATGGGGACAAGAATATCTACCACAGAGGACTAGTCTAGGGTTTTCATGCCCAGCAAAGAGCAAGCTTTCAATGAATTCTAGCTTTCCCCACTCCCTCATTCCCTCCCTCTCTTCCTTTTTTTTCTCTTCCTTCCTTTCTTTTTCTTGGAGAGGTCAAGTGAATTTATAATAGTAGTGACAACATTGTGCCTTTATAATATCTTAAACAAAAATGTCCAGGGCGATAGTGAGGAAAATGAGAGGGTGGAAGATGGTTGGAGAAGAGAAAGGAATACAAAATGTTGAAGGGCAAGAAATCATGTCCCCATCCTAAAAATAAAGTTCTCCATAATATGCCTGCCATGGGACTGGGGAAGTGGCCAGCAGAATAGAACACCTGATCTTTTGAAAATTAAAGCTCACTGTCTATGTCAGTATTAAGCACACACATATGCACATTAGAAAACAGACTGATTCAGCCTTAATGGCAATGAACTGCCATCAGATTTGCACTGTACTGAAAATATGTCCATATGAAAGTATATCAAAATTAAAATCTCATTTGCATATATAATATCAGTTAGAGCAAATGTTCATTGCATGATAATGCTCCCTCCAGGAGAGGCCATTAGGTTGATTTGCATTCATTTAAATGTTCAGGCGGATGTTGATTTTGTCTGTGCAATTGCTAGGGTAGTTTATTGTGCTACTAAAACAGTTACAAAATTGCATAGAAGCTAGCTGTAACATACAAATGTGGTAGCTGATGGGCAGACTGTAATGAAAACTTCTCAGGTAGAGGCACCTGGGTGGCTCAGTCAGCTAAGCATCTGACTTTGGCTCAGACCATGATCTCATGGTCCGTGGGTTCGAGCCTCACGTTGGGTTCTGTGCCTGCTTAAGATTCTGTGTCTCCCTTTTTCTGTGCCTCTCCCCTGCTCGTGCTCTGTCTCTCTCTCTCAAAAATAAATAAGACATTTAAAAAAATCAAACTTCTCACAGAAATAGACACCCTTTCTTCAGTGTGAGCAAAGAAACTGAAACTAATTTCCTGACACAAATCTCCCCTGCCCCTTGCACCACCACCCCCAACCATGTTATGCTTGTGGCAGGAATTCATGAATGAATGGCAACTCATTTTTACAAGAAGCAAAATAAATAAGTTACATGCTATGTTAGAAGATGCAGTAGATTGCAAGCATGGCCACAAATACCTCCCATCCCTGTTTGAGCACGCTTTTACCATGTTATTTTGTGGTATGGCTTTGCAGCTCTTCTTACCAAGAATTAGAATCTATTTCTCAACCTCTTAAAAATCTAGGCTGGCCATGTGACTTGCTTTGGCCAATCAGACATTAGCAAAGAAGACACACAAGCCAGGTTTGAAAAGTGCTGCTTTTCACTGCAGCTTACTCCCTAACTGCTCTTTGAACCCTGAGACCACTATGGGAATGAATCAAAGAAAGACTGCTAGAGGATGAGAAAGCTACATGGAAGAGATCAGAGGTTTCTGAGCCTGCCAACCATGAGAAATGTGAACGGGGCCGTTCTGGATCATTCAGCCATCAGCTGACCTGCCAGCTGAGCACAGATGCACGTGCTAACCCAGAAGAGATCAGCTGAATCAGTTTAGGATAGAAGACCTGCCCAGCCAACCCTCAGTATCATGTGCTAAATAAAATGGCTGTTGTTTTAAGCCGCTAAGTTTGTAGTGTTTTGTTATGCAGAAGTAGCTAACTGGTACTGAAGGTTATAAATACTTCAGAGAAAAATAGAGCAGAGAACGAGAGAGTAGAAGTGTTCATGTGTATGGGTTTGTGTGTGTATGGGGGTGGTGGGAATGACTTGTGATGTTAAATAATTTTTTCAGGGAAGGCTTCGCTGAGCAGATGACATTTGAGTAAACATTTGAAGTAGAGAAGTGATTCTTGTGGTTGAGAGATGAGAATAGCAAGTAGGAAGTTCCTGATGCATAGTGTGTCTGGCTTTTTTGAAGAAAAGCAAGGTCAACTGTAGGAGATGAGGGCAAAGAGGTCACAGGAGGCCAAATATTCTATGAAGTTCCCTATTCAAATCTAGGAAGAGGATTCTAATATATAGGAGGTGGTGCCCCAAAGGCTTGCCATGTCTCATATGAGACCATGCTAATCAATCAGTCCAGAGGTAAAAAAACTAACACAAGCTGAGCCAATCAGTTTCTTCCTCCTGGAAATGTGAAACTTGGGATACAGAGACCCAGAGGTTGGGAGGTGTTAGAGTTCAAGTCACCTTCCTGTCTGAACTTGAGGCCCAGGATCCTCAGCCAGTACTAGCTGTTGAATTTCTGGAGCTGGCCTGCTTCTTTTCCATTTGAGGCTCGGGAGCTAAACTTGTTTTTGAGCCTTTGGAATACCCCTGAAGGATTACAATGCATTGGCTCTTACACTCTTTTTTTTTTTTTCAATAAAGCAAAGTTAATTTCGGTTGCTTGCAAATAAAAGAGCCTTAACTAATATAATCATCTGTGATTTCTTTCTTGTTGCTTAATATATGCCTTCTCTTCTGAAATGGATTATTCATTTCTTAGAGACGAGAATAATTTCTTCAATTTATTTTGTATCCTTCCTCTACCCAGCTGTGCTTATAGGACAAGATAATGACAGCTAAGCATTCATTCAGTGTCTATAATGTGTCAAGCACTGTGCTAAGTGCTTATATAAATTATCTTATTTAAACTTCACAGTACCTCATGAACAATTTCTCTGATGATCTCCATTTCTACCCAGAGGAAACAGATGCCAGAGAGGTGACATGGCTGATAAATGGTTAAGTGCAGATTCAAACCTGGGCAGTTCCATTGCAGAGCCCACATTCTTTCAGGACCCAGCCCTTAGCATGTACTTGTGTATGGATTCATTGAAGAGTACTGAGTATCCACAAAATCACCTCCTGGGATAATCAACTGGACTTGACCTTCCAGGCAGGGCTTCTGCCAAGCCCATTCACTGTGGGTAGAGAGGCTTCATTCTAGGAACTCACTCTCAATGACAGGCTAGGTGGTATGATGTATACACCCCAGAAAACCATTCCTGCTCAGAAAGTGTTCCTTATCCCAGGGCACCTGGGCAGCTCAATTGGTTAAGCGTCCAACTTCAGCTCAGGTCATGACCTCACGGTCTGCGGATTCAAGCCCCTTGTCGGGCTCTGTGCGGACAGCTTGGAGCCTGGAACCTGCTTCAGATTCTGTGTCTCCTTCTCTCTCTGCCCCTCCGCCTCTCATGCTCTGTCTCTCTCTGTCTCACAAAAATAAATAAAAGGTTAAAAAGAATTAAAAAAAAAAGTGTTCCTTAGCCCATCAGGGCCAGACATGACATAAAGGGTCACATTTGGGGTTAAAATCCTTGTTAAGATGGAAATAAGTTATGCAAATGTGAGTGTGTATAACATGACCTGAATTCATTAACGCACATCAGTACATACTAATTTACCAAGGGGGGGAAAAACACCCCTGGGAGGGCAGGGCCTGTGTCTACTCATCACTGCATCTCAAGTGCCTCATGCCCTACCTGTCACACAGTAGGTACTCAACTGAAAAATGTCCAAATGAATGGGATGAAAGAAAAGAGTTAGACATCAGAGAATCAGCGTCTAGCTGGGATAGTTCAGATACACGCAATGACCCACTCTTGATGGCTGTATATGCATCTTACTATATGAGTTTTACAATTCTTTTGATTTGCAGGGGTTTCTGTGTTGTAGATTTGCTGTGAGCTTAGATGAGGCCACTACCCTGTGTTTTAGAGGTAGGTCTCTCAGGAAGGATGGCATAACAGTTTGAGTTAACGATATAGACTGTCACAGAGGAATGCAGTAGAACAGCCATCATCACATCCTTTGACTCTGGTTTGGGGGCAGAACAGACATCCATTGGATCAGCCATAGGGATCTGGAAGGCAGATGAGAAACCAGTGCAGAGAAGTTGTCTGGTGCAATGGGAAGAACACTGGTGTAGAATGGTTCAGTGACTCCAATTCCTTCTCCTTTCCTGTCCAGATGCTCTTAACCATGTAACTGCAGTACCCTCCCTGGATGGGGTGAACTCCCCTATCCCTTAACTTTAAGTTCAGCCTAAGGACTTTATTGGGCCCATGGGATGAGGTAGAAATGATGCCGTGTTTCCTAACAAGAGACTTTGCGTGTTTCCCCTTGTGTCTTACCTTTCTACTAACCATAAAGAGAGTGTGCCACGCCGGCGCCAGCTTTGTAGTTCCAGATGGTAACAGACTCAACAGAGTAGAGTCACCTCCAACTGAGCTCAGTCTAAATCAGCTGACTCTCATCTAATCCACAGATATATGAGAGTAAATGATTCTGGTTTTAAGCCACTGACTTTTGGGGCAGCAGTTTGTGACAAAGTCTAATTGATACCAGCACCTTACTTGTGAAAAATAGAACTCTCTGGCTCTTTTGCTAACTGGCTATGTGACCATGGACAAAGTATTTAAACTTTCTGAGCCTCAGTTTCCTCATCAGTAGAGTGGGAATGATAACACCTACCTTATCTTTTAGGGCTGCTAAGAGGAATATCAAAGATACACGTAAAGATTGTAATAAATAAATAATAGAATCATGCTTTTTCTTACTGGAGATAATTGATTCTCTCTACAATACTTCTTATGTGCTTTTTTTTTTCTTTCTTGGTGTGTCATAGGGTTCTCATTTAAAATTCCACATTGTCTCAACTGTTCTACCCCGTGACAAAGTTTTAATGAGGAAACACGGGGCCTCTGGGGCCCATGATGTTGGTGGGAGCAGCTGGCAGATTGAAAGAACTTCAAGAGGAATGATGAAACTCAAGTGAACAAAATCAGTACCTCCCCACTTGATGGTTTTTCTCTGGTGTTTGGTTTACTGAGAAACCATTCCCTGCTACCTAGAGGGAGGATATGGAACCACCTTAAACGACGCAGCTGTCCTTCATCTCCTGGCCGCCCTTGGTAGGAAAGGCCTAGAGTTGAACCAGAAGATAAAAGGAGGTACAGGGAGATCAAATCTCACCAGTAATCCTAACCTGAGACCTCCCAACCCCAACGGTACTACATTCAGTAGGCTGGAAATGTAGAACTACCCAATCCTTAGACCCAGACAATCCAGCCACCAGCTACTGCTCCGCCTCTGAGCTTACAACACATTCTCTCTCCCCACCTCATTTTCCATTTAATAATGTGCTGCCCCATGACACCAATGTGCTACTCCATAATTAAGAGCATGTTATTTCAGTGCCATGCGGTTTCATTGTAATTTTACTTTTCACACTTTTTCTTTTATGTTGGGTACTGATAGGAATAGAATATTTCCATGACCAAACAGATTTACAGATTTACAGTCAGCTTGTGAGAGTTTAATGTCAAGATATTATAGAACTACCTATCAGGGAAGAAATGGTTCAGTGGAATCAGACTTAATGATTAATCGGGCTTTTCAGATTTAAAACAAAAATCAAGGAACACATCAAGCAGATTTTGTATAATTTACAGGTATTAGTAACTACATAGGAGAATCCTTATTGCATAATATTCATTATTTGTTCTATTTTTTTAGGGAGGGGGGAGGGAGAGAGCATGAGCATGGGAGGTGCAGAGAGAGAAAGAGGGAAAGAGAGAATCCTAAACAGGCTTCATGCTCAGCATGGAACAATTAACGTGATTCATCACATCATTAAAAGAAAGGACAAGAACCATTTGATCCTCTCAATAGATGCAGAGAAAGCCTTTGACAAAATACAGCATCCTTTCTTGATAAAAACTCTCAAGAAAGTAGGGATAGAAGGAGCATACCTCGAGATGATAAAAGCCATATACGAGCGACTCAAGGCTAATATCATCCACAATGGGGAAAAACTGAGAGCTTTCCCCCGAAGGTCAAGAACAAGACAGGGATGTCCACTCTTGCCACTGTTATTCAACATAGTAGTGGAAGTCTTAGCCTCTGCAATCAGACAACACAAAGAAATAAAAGGCATCCAAATCGGCCAGGAGGAGGTCAAACTTTCACTCTTCGCAGATGACACGATACTCTATATGGAAAACCCAAAAGATTCCACCAAAAAACTGCTAGAACTGATTCACGAACTCAGCAAAGTTGCAGGATATAAAATCAATGCACAGAAATCGGTTGCATTCCTGTACACCAACAATGAAGTGACAGAAAGAGAAATCAAGGAATCGATCCCATTTGCAGTGGCACCAAAAACCATAAAATACCTAGGAATAAATCTAACCAAAGATGTGAAAAATCTATACACTGAAAACTATAGAAAGCTGATGAAAGAAATTGAAGAAGACACAAAAAAATGGAAAAAGATTCCATGCTCCTGGATAGGAAGAACAAATATTGTTAAAATGTCAATACTACCCAAAGCAATCTACATATTCAATGCAATCCCTATCAAAGTAACACCAGCATTCTTCACAGAGCTAGAACAAATAATCCTAAAATTTGTATGGAACCAGAAAAGACCCCGAATAGCCAAAGCAATCTTGAATAAGAAAACCAAAGCAGGAGGCATCACAATCCCAGACTTCAAGCTATACTACAAACCTGTAATCATCAAGGCAGTATGGTACTGGCACAAGAACAGACACTCAGATCAATGGAATAGAATAGAGAACCCAGAAATGGACCCACAAACGTATGGCCAACTAATCTTTGACAAAGCAGGAAAGAATATCCAATGGAATAAAGACAGTATCTTCAGCAAGTGGTGCTGGGAAAACTGGGCAGCGACACGCAGAAGAAAGAACCTGGACCACGTTCTTACACCATACACAAAAATAAACTCAAAGTGGATGAAAGACCTCAATGTAAGACAGGAAGCCATCAAAATCCTCGAGGAGAAAGCAGGCAAAAACCTCTTTGATCTTGCCCGCAGAAATTTCTTACTCAACATGTCTCCATAGGCAAGGGAAACAAAAGCAAAAATGAACTACTGGGACCTCATCAAAATAAAAAGCTTCTGCACAGCAAAGGAAACAATCAACAGAACTAAAAGGCAACTGACAGAATGGAAGAAGATATTTGCAAATGATATATCAGATAAAGGGTTAGTATCCAAAATCTACAAAGAACTTATCAAACTCAACACACAAAAAACAAATAATCCAGTGAAGAAATGGGCAAAAGTCATGAACAGACACTTCTCCAAAGAAGATATCCAGATGGCCAACCGACACATGAAAAAATGCTCAACTTCACTCTTCATCAGGGAAATACAAATCAAAACCACAATGAGATACCACCTTACACCTGTCAGAACGGCTAACATTAACAACTCAGGCAACAACAGATGTTGGCCAGGATGCTGAGAAAGAGGATCTCTTTTGCATTGTTGGTGGGAATGCAAGCTGGTGCGGCCACTCTGGAAAACAGTATGGAGATTTCTCAAAAAACTAAAAATAGAACTACCCTACAACCCAGCAATGGCACTACTAGGCATTTATCCACAGAATACAGGTATGCTGTTTTGAAGGGACACATGCACCCCCATGTTTATAGCAGCACTATCAACAATAGCCAAAGTATGGAAAGAGCCCAAATGTCCATTGATGGATGAATAAAGCAGATGTGGTATATATATACAATGGAGTATTACTCAGCAATGAAAAAGAATGAAATCTTGCCATTTACAACTACGTGGATGGAACTGGAGGGTATTATGCTAAGTGAAATTAGTCAGAGAAAGACAAATATCATACAACTTCACCCATATGAGGACTTTAAGAGACAAAACAGATGAACATAAGGGAAGGGAAACAAAAATAATACAAAAACAGGGAGGGGGACAAAATAAAAGAGACTGATAAATATAGAGAACAAACTGAGGGTTGCTGGAGGGGTTGTGGGAGGGGGGATGGCTAAATGGGTAAGGGGCATTAAGGAATCTACTGAAATCATTGCTTCACTATATACTAACTAATTTGGATGTAAATTTAAAAAAATAAAAAATAAAGTTAAATTAAAAAAATTTTTTTGCTTGTCCATACAGAATAGGCTCAATGATATTAAAATAAGTCCTGCTTTCTAGACACTAGGAGTTAGGCAGTTGAACACACATACACACACACGTGCATGATGCACACAGTGGGGAGGCTTTATCTCATTTATTTTTTGCCATATTCCTAATACCAAGAATAGTTCTTGGCACACAACAGGCAAATATACACACAAAAATTTCTTGAGTATCTACAACATGCCAGATAGTGTTCTAGGTACTAGGGATACAACATTGATAAAACAGAAATGCATGTTTTGTGGAGCTTATATTGAACATGTGGGAGACAGAAGATAAATAAATGAGTACAATATTTAGTATGTTAGATGGGACAAGAACTATGGGGGGAAATAAAGCAGGAATGGAGGATAGAGGGTGCTGGGGTTAAGTGGGAGAGTCATTGTTTTAAATCAGGCAGTCAAGGGGCACCTGGGTGGCTCAGTCGGTTAAGCAATTGACTCGTGATTTCAGCTTAGGTCATGATCTCATGATCATGAGATCAAGCCATGCATCAGGATCCGCGTTCAGCGTGGATTCTCTCCCTCTCCCTCTGCCCCTCCCCTGTTGCTCTCTCTCTATCTCTATCTCAAAAAAGTATTAAAAATAATTTAAAAATAAAAAAAATACTTTAAAAAATAAATAAATCAGGCAGTCAAGGAAGACTTCAGAGATAGAGGACCTTTGAGGAGAAACATAAATTTGAGAGAGTGAGCCCTGATGATATCCGGGGGAAGAGAGTTCTAGGCAGAGGGAACAGTCAGTGCACCAGCCTTGTGTGTGGATGGAATGGGAAGGAGGCCAGGATGAATACAGTGCAGTGAACTAGGGAGACTATGGAAGAGGATGGGTTTAGAAAGATGGTATGGATTGGGTCATGAAGGGACTTAGGGATGATTATAAAAATCAGGTTTTTACTCTGGAGACAGACAGTGGTGAATTTGCAACAGATAAATGACATGTCTGGAATTGTAGTTTTAAAAGATCTTTCCAGCTACTGTGGGAGAATAGATTATAGGAGGCAAAGGGCAGAAGCAAGGAGACCAGTTGGGCTGTTTGTAACAACACAGCAGAGATGATGGTGGTTGGACAAGGACATTAGCAGCACAAGTTGTGAGAAGTGGCCAGATTCTAGATGTGTTTTGAAGGGTAGAATAGACAGGATTTGCTAATGGATTGGATGGAGTATGAGAAAGAGAGGAATAAAAAAAAAATGATGTAAGGTTTTTTGGTTAAGTATCAATATAAAGAGAGTTGCCATTAAACAAGATAGGGAAGACCTTGAAAGGAAGACCTGGGGGAAATATCAAGAGCTGGATATTGTACAGGGTAAGTTTCATATTCCTATTAGTCATCAAGGTGACTGAGGGTAATCAGCAGTTTCCTGGATGGGGTCTGCAACTCAGAGGAAGTTTTCAGACCAGAGACATGAATCTGGGATTCATTAACAAATGACTAGAGTTTAAAATTTTTTTCAATGTTTTATCTTATTTTCGAGAGACGGAGAGAGACAGCATGAGTGGGAGAGGAACAGAGAGAGAGGGAGACACAGAATCCGAAGCAGGCCCCAGGCTCCGCGCTGTTCAGCACAGAGCCCGACTCAGGGCTCAAACCCACAAACTGTGAGATCATGACCTGAGCTGAAGTTGGACGCCTAACTGACTGAGCCACCCAGGCGCCCCGCAAATGACTAGAGTTTAGAAACACAAGACTGGATTAGATCACAGGTGCTTGATAAATATTTGATAGTTGGTAAGAAAAAAAAAAAAAAATATATATATATATATATATACACACTATCTCTTCTGTTAGAACACATTTTCCATAAAAATGAGCTTATATGCTATTGCAAATAGGGGAGCAATGTCAATATAATGTGGAAGTTGTACTGGAGTATAATTATAATCTTCAGCAAGAAAGGAAAAACGACTTAACTTGCCTGCTGCACAGTTGGGAGCCTTTTAAGCTTTATTAAAAAAAACCTTACAGGTGAGGATCTGCACCCAAGACTTCCTCCCCAGGAAGGTACACCCCAGCCTTGCATGGTTCTTGCATCAGACACATTGCACCCCCTACTGTGCTCCTCTTAATAGTAGCCTCACTGTCTTAGAACTGTGCTTCTATCTGTATCTCCTCAGCTCTATCAAGGCAGAATTCTCTCTATTGGTTCCTTAAATGTTTAATATCCCTGGAAGCAGCCTTTAACCATACCAAGGTGTGTGTCTGAGGTGTCAAAATTATTACCTGAGATATTCATCTTTTTCTTATTTTATCAATATTCTGCTAATAATGTTGTATAAGTTCTGAGTGTTCTACCCCAACTTGAATTATTTTCTATTAATCCTATTAATTTTAGTGTTATTTTACAAAATGAGATTTTTTTCAGGGAATTGACTGTATACATGTAGTTGACATATTACTTTTGCCACATCTTTCCTAGCATCTTTTCCTATAGGAACTATTACTTCCCCCTCAGGTAAGGCTGTCAATCTATTAATGATATCCACCCAAAAACAATCAGGGATAGGCGCATCACCCATGATAGCCAATCAGAATACCCCACCAACCTGGCCATGGTGATTGATCCAAGGACAGGCACATGACCCAGGAGAGCCAATCAGACTACACCACATACCTGACCCTGGTGAATGGTCCAGGGCTAGGCATATGACCCAGGATCATGAATCAGAATACACTACCTACCAGGTCATGGTGATTAGTTCTAGGATGGACCTATACCCCGGAGAGACAATCAGAACACCACCCACCTGACCATGGTGACTGGGCCAGGGATAGTCACATGACCCAATAGCCAGTCAGAATATACTACCTACCTGGCCATGGTGATTGGTCAAGTGATAGTCACAAGATCCAGGAGGGTCAATCACAATACATAACCAACTGGCCTGGAGATTGGTTCATGGAGAATCATGTGACCCAGGATAGCCAATCAAAATACACAACCTACTGGTCATGGTGCCAGGGATATTCACATTACCCAGGGGGAGCCAATCAGAATACACTACCTACCTGGCCCAGGTGATTAGTCCAGGATTCAGCAATGACCCAGGATAGCCATTCAGAATACACTACCTACCTGGTCATGGTGATTTGTCCAGGGGTAGGCACATAACCCAGGAGAGCCATTCAGAATACACTACCTACCTGGTCATGGTGATTTGTCCAAGGCTAGGCACATGACCCAGGAGAGCCAATCAGACAATATTACCTTCCCTAACATGGTGATTTGTCCAGGGATAGGCACTTGACCCAGAATAGTCCTATGAGCATACATTAACTACCTGGCCATGGTGATTCGTACATGGTGATAGGCATATGACTCAAGAGAGCCAATCAGAATACAGTACCTACCTGGTCACAGTGATTGGTCCAGAGATCAACACATGACCCTGGATAGGCACTCAGAATACACTACCTACCTGGCCATGGTGATTGGTTCAGGGGTAGTCACATGACCCAGCCAATAAAAATACATAACCTACGGGGCCATGGTGAGTAGTTTATGGATGGACACAACCCTGGATAACCAAACAGAATTCACCACAAACATGGCCATGGTGATTAGTCCAGGTATAGGCATAAGACCCAGATAGTCATTCAGAATACACTACTACCTGACCATGGTGATTGGGCCAGCAATAGTCACAAGATTGAGGGGGCAAATCAAAATACACAGCCAAGGGCTGGTGTTTGGGCCAGGGAGAATCACATGACCCAGGATAGCCAATCAAAATACACAACCTACTGGCAATGGTGAGTGGTCAAGGGATATTCACATGACCCAGGAGATCCAATCAGAATATACTACCTACCTAGCACAGTGATTGATCCAGGGATGGCCAAATGACCCTGATAGCCAAACAGAATACAATACCTCCTGGCCACAGGATTGGTCCAGGGATAGGCACATGACCCAAATAGCCAATCAGATTACACTACTTACCTGGCAGTGGTGATTTCTCCAGGTCAAGGCACATGACACATCAGAGCCAATGGGAATACATCCTGGCCACAGTGATTGGTCCAGGGATAGGTACATGACCCAGGATATGCAATCAGAATATAAGAACGACCTGGCCTAGGTGACTGGTCCAGTGCTAGCCACATGACTCAAGAGAGCCAATCAGAATACACTACCTTCCTGGTCCTGGTGATGGGTCAGGGCTAGGCACATAACCCAGAAGAGCCAATCAGATTATACTAGCTAACTTACCATGATAACTGGTTGAAGGTAGTCACATGATCCAAGATAGCCAATGAAAATTCACCAACTACGTGGCCATGGAGATTAGTCCAGGGATAGGCACATGACCTATGAGAGAGAATCAGAATTCACTACCCCCTGGCCTTGATGATTGGTCCAGGGATAGCCACATGACCCAGGATATCCAATCAGAATACACTACCTACCTGGATGAGGTGATTGGTCCAGGCCTACACACAAGACCTGAAAGAGCCAATCGGAATACACTACCTACCTTGCCACCGTGATTGCTCCAAAGGTAGTCACATGATCCAGGATAGCCAATGAGAATTCACCAATTACGTGGCCATGGTGATTAGTCCAGGGATAGGCACATGACCTATGAGAGCCAATCATAATACCCTACCTCCTGGCCATGCTGATTGGTCCAAGGATAGGCACATGACTCAGGACATCCAATCAGAGTATACTGCCTACATTGCCATGGTGATTGGTCTAGGGCTAGCACATGACAAAAGAGAGCCAAACAGAATAAACTACCTACCTGGTGCTGGTGATTGCTCTAGGGCTAGGCACATGACCCAGGGAAGCCAATCAGAAAACACTACATACCTGGCACTGGTGATTGGTCCAGGGATAAGCACATGACCCGGGAAAGCCAAAAGGAGTACGCTACCTACCTTGCAATGGTGACTGGTCCAAGGGTAGTCAAATCATCCAAGATAGCCAATCAGAATTCACAAACTATGTAGCCATGGTGATTAGTCCAGGGATAGGCACATGACCTATGAGGGCCAGTCAGAAATCACTACCTCCTGTCCCTGGTGATTGCTCCAAGGTTAGGCACATGACCTAGGACATCCAATCAGAACACACTACCTATGTGGCCAAAGTGATTGGTCCAGGGGTAGGCACATGACCCAGGGGAGCCAATCAGAATACACTTCCTACTTTGCCATGGTGATTGGTCCAAGGGGAGTCACATGATCCAAGAGAACAAGTAGAATTCACCAACTATGTGGCCATAGTATTTAGTCCAGGGATAAGGACATGACCTATGAGAGCCAATCAGAATACATTGCCTCCTGGTCAAGGTGACTGGTCCAGGGATAGGCACATGACACAGGATATCCAATCACAATACACTCCCTACCTAGACAAGGTGACTGGTCAAGGGCTAGCACATGACCCAAGAAAGCCAATCAGAATACGCTACCTTGGGGCGCCTGGGTGGCTCAGTTGGTTGAGCGTCCGACTTCGGCTCAGGTCATGATCTCACGGTTCGTGGGTTCGAGCCCCACATCAGGCTCTGTGCTGACAGCTTGGAGCCTGGAGCCTGCTTCGGATTCTGTGTCTTCCTCTCTCTCTCTGCCTCTCCCCTGCTCACACTGTCTCTATCTCTCAAAAATAAATAAATGTAAAAAAAATTAAAAAAACAAAGAATACACTACCTACTTGGTGCTGGTGATTGATCCAGGGCTAGGCACATGACCCTTGGGAGCCAATCAGAATACACTGCCTACCTTGCCATGGTGACTGGTCCAAGGGTAGTCAGATGTTCCAGGATAGCCAATGAGAATTCACCAATTACATGGCCACAGTGATTCGTCCAGTGCTAGCCAAATGACCATGGATATCGAATCAGAATACACTACCTACATGGTCAGGTGATGGGTCCAGGACTAGCCACATGACCCAAGACAGCCAATAGAATACACTACCTATGTGGGCAAGGTGATAGGTCTAGGGCTAGCCACATGACCCAGGAGAGCCAACCAGAATGCACTACATACCTTGCCATGGTGATTAGTCCAGGGACAGGCACATGACCCAGGAGAGCCAAAAGGAATACACTACCTACCTGGCCATGGTGAATGGTCCAAGGGTAGTCACATGATCCAGGATAGCCAATCAGAATTCAGCAACTATGTAGCCATGGTGATTAGTCCAGGGAGAGGCACGTGACCTAGGAGGGCCAATCAGCATCCACTACCTCCTGCCCCTGGTCATTGGTCCAAGGCTATCCACATGACCCAAGACATCCAATCAGAATTCACTGCCTACCTAGCCAAAGTGACTGGTCCAGGGCTAGCCACATGACCCAAGAGAGCCAATCAGAATACACTAGCTACCTGGACCTGGCGATTGGTTCACAGCTAGGCACATGACCCCGGAGAGCCAATCAGAATACACTTCCTCCCTTGCCATGGTGATTGGTCCAATGGTGGACACATGATCCAGATTAGCCAATAAGAATTCACCAACTAAGTGGCCATGGTGATTACTCCAGGGATAGGCACATGACCTGTGAGTGCAAATCAGAATTCACTACCTCCTGGCTATGGTGATTGGTCCAGGGGTAGGCATATGACCCAGGATATCCAACCACAATACACTCCCTACCTAGCTAAGCTGACTGGGCCAGGGCTAGCACATGACCCAAGGAAGCCCATCAGAATACACTACCTACCTGTTGCTGGTGATTGGTCCAGGGATAGTCACATGACCCAGAAGCACCAATCAGAATACACTTCCTACCTTGCCATGATGATTGGTCCAAGGGGAGTCACATGATCCAGGATAGGGAAAGAGATTTCGCCAACTCGGTGGCCATGGTGATTAGTCCAGGGATAAGCACATGACCTATGGGAGCCAAACAGAATACACTACCTCCTGGCTATGGTTATTGGTCCAGGGATAGGGTATGACCCAAGGTATGCAATCAGGATAAACTGCCTACCTGACTGAGGTGATTTGTCCAGGCCTAGCCACAAGACCCAAGAGAGTCAATCAGAATATACTATCTTCATGCCCAAGGTTATTGGTCCAGGGCTAGCAACATCACCCAAGAGCACCAATCAGTATACACTACCTACCTTGCCATAGTGATTGGTCCAAGGGTAGTCACATGATCCAGGATAGCTAATCAGAATTCACCAACTATGTGGCCATGGTGACCAGTCCAGTGTAGGCACATGACCTATGAAGGTCAATCAGAATCCACTACCTCCTGCCCCTGGTGGTTGGTTAGGGTTAGGCACATGACAGGACATCCAATCAGAATACACTGCCTACCTAACCAAAGTGACTAGTCCAAGGCTAGCCATATGACCCAGGAGAGCTATCAGAATACACTAGCTACCTGGCTCTGGTGATTGGGTCAGGGATAGGCACATGTCCCAGAGGATCCAATCAGAATACACTTCCTACCTTGTCATAGTGATTGGTCGAAGGGGAGTCATATGATCCAGGACAGCCAATCATAATTCATGAACTAGGTGGCCATGGTGATTAGTCCAGGGATAGGCATATGACCTATGAGAACCAAACAGAATACACTACTTCCTGGCTATGGCTATTGGTCCAGGGATATGCTATGACCCAGGATATAAAATCATAATAACCTCCCTATCTGGCTAGGTGATTGGTTCAGTCTAGCCACAAGACCGAGATAGCCATCAGAATACACTACCTACGTGGTGGAGGTGATTGGTCCAGGGCTAGCAACATCACCCAAGACAGCCAATCACAATAAACTACCTACCTTGCCACAGTGATTGGTCCAAGGGTAGTCACATGATCCAGGATAGCCAATCAAATTCACCAAGTAGGGGCCATGGTGATGAGTCCAGGGATAGGAACATGACCTATGAGAGCCAATCAGAATACACTACCCTCTGGCTATGGTTATTGATCCAGGGACAGGGTATGACCCAAGATATGCAATCAGAATAAACTACCTACCTGGTGGAGGTGATTTATCCAGCCCTAGCCACAAGACCCAAGACAGCCAATCATAATGCAGTACCTCCTGGCCTCAGTGATTGGTCCAGGGCTAGCCACATGACCCTTATTTCCAATCAGAAAACACTACCTACCTGGCTGAGGTGATTAGTCCAGGGCTAGCTCTATGATCCAAGAGAGCCAATCAGAATACAATACCTATGTGGCCAAAGTGATTGGCCCAGGGCTAGCCACATGACCCAAGAGAGCCAATCAGAATATACTACATGCTGATCCTGGTGATTGGTCCAGGGATAGACATGACCCAGAGGAGCCATGACCCAGAAGAGCCTATCAGAATACACTTCTGACTTTGCCATGGTGATTGGTCCAAATGGAGTCACATGATCCAGTGGGCAATCACAATTCACCAACTATGGTGCCATGGTGATTAGTCTAGGGATAGGCACATAACCTATAAGGGCCAGTCTGAATTCACTACCTCCTGTCCCTGGTGATTGGTCCAGGGATAGGCACATGACCCAGGATATCCAATCAGAATCACTACCTACCTGGCCGAAGTAATTTGTCCAGGGCTAGCCACATGACTGAAGGGAGGCAATAAGAATACCCTACCTACCTGGTCTTGTTGATTGGTCCAGGGCTAGGAACATGACCCAGGAGAGTTCATCTGAATACACTACCTACCTTGCCATGGTGATTCATCCAAGTGTAGTCACATGATCCAGGATAGTGAATCAGAATTCACCAACTACGTAGCCATCATGATTAGTCCAGGGCTAGCCACTTGACCCAGGGGAGGCAATCAGAATACACTACCTACCTGGCAATGGCAATGTGTTCAGGAATGGACACATGACCCATGATAGCCAGTCAGAATATACTACCTACCTGGCCACAGTGATTGGTCCAGGGATTGATATAAGACTCAGGAGAGACAATTATAATACACTACCCACCTGGCAGTGGTGATCATTTCAGTTTTGGACACATGATCCAGGATAGTAAGTCAGAATATACCACCTGACTGGATGTGGTCACTGGTTCTGAATAGGCATATCATCCAGGAGAGTCAATCAGAATACAATACCTACCTTGCATCAGTGATTGCTCCAGGGATGGGCACATGACCCAGGACAGCCAATCAGAACACTACCTACCTGTCCATGATTTTTGGTCCAGGGATAGTCACATGACCCAAGATAGCCAATCAGAGTACACTACCTCCTGGGCCATGCTGATTAGTTCAGCGATGGACACATGACCCGGGATAGCCATCACCCAGAATTTACCACCTACTTAGCCATTATGATTGATCCAGGGATAGCCACATTACCCAGAATAGCCAAACAGAATACAGTACCTATCTGGACATGGTGATTGGTCTAGAATTAGCCACATGATAGAGGAAAGCCAAGCAGAAGACACTGCCTACCCAGCCATGGAGAGTGATTCAGGGATAGGCACATGACCTAAGATAGCCCATCAGAATACCCTACCTCCTGGGCCATCGTAATTAGTTCGGGGATGGACACATAACCCAGGATACCCAATCAGAATTCACTACCTACCTGGCTATGGTGATTATTTCGGGGATGGACCCATGACACAGGAGAGCCAGTCAGAATTCACCACCTTCCTGGCCATGGTGATTGGTTCAGGGATGGACACATGACCCCAGTTATCTAGTCAGAATACACTATATACTTGGCCATGGTGATTGTTTTAGGGATAGGCACATGAACCAGGATACCCAATCAGAATACACTACCTACCTGGCCATGGTGATTATTTCAGGGATGGACGTAGAATCCAGTAGAGCTAGTCAGAATACACTACCTACCTGGCCATGGTGATTGGTCCAGGGATCACACATGACCCAGGATAGGCAATCAGCATGTACTACCTACCTGGCCCTTGTGATTGTTCCAGGGATATCCACATGACCCAGTATAGTCAAACAGAACACACTTCCCACCTCACCATGGTGATTGTTCCAGAGATAGGCACATTATCCAGGAGAGCCAATCAGAATACACTACCTACCTGGCCATGGTGATTGGTTTAGAGATAGGCACATGACCCAGAATGGACAATCAGAATACACTACCTACCTGGCCTTGGTGATTATTTCAGGGATGGACACATGACTCAGCATAGCTGGTCAAATTCACCACCTTCCTTGCCATGGTGATAGGTCCATGGATTGCCACATGACCCAGGATAGCAAGTCAGAATATACTGCCTACCTGGACATGGTGATTGGTTCAGGGATGGACACATGATCCAGGATAGCCTATCAGAATATCCTACCTTCCTGGCCATGGCGATTGGTTTAGGGATAGGACATGATCCATGAGAGACAATCAGAATTCACCACCTACCTGGCCATGGTGATTGTCTGGGGATGGGCGCATTACCCCCAGTAGCAAATCAGGATACACTACCTACCTGGCCTTGGTGATTATTTTAGGGATGGACACATGATTCAAGCAGGTCCAATCCCTGAACCTTTGTTGGAGCTATCAGGAAGTTCAACCCTTAACTCTGGAGCTGTCTTTGATACTATCTGCCTAAAGAATGATGCATCACAAGATATAAAGGAGACACAAATTAAGAATTCAAAGTAAATTATTCATCTTGTGTGTATTTATATTATTATTTCCTGGAAAACTCATAGTCTTTTCTTCAAGACTCAGTTCAATTGTCATTTTCTGGTGAAATGTTTCTTGACCTCTCCCACCTCCCTCATGGAAGTCTGTGAATTCTCTTCTCATTCCCATAGCACCTTGGTCTTTTTCCCTATTACAGCATTGTTGAGTGACTTGTTTATTGTCTTCTCCTCCCCTTCACCCACTCCTTGTTGTATGGCATTCTTGATGGTAGAGACTTTGCTTTATTCATCTCTATAAACTCAGGTCCTAACATAATGTCTACTACATAGTAGGTGCACAGTAAATGTGAGTTTGGTGAATAGGTTAAGAGACTATTCTAGTAATACTTTTGGTTGATCACCTTGCACGGAAAGACACACTGTTTTTTTTTCAACGTTTATTTATTTTTTTGGGGGGACAGAGAGAGACAGAGCATGAACGGGGTTGGGGCAGAGAGAGAGGGAGACACAGAATCGGAAACAGGCTCCAGGCTCTGAGCCATCAGCCCAGAGCCTGACGCGGGGCTCGAACTCACGGACCGCGAGATCGTGACCTGGCTGAAGTCGGACGCTTAACCGACTGCGCCACCCAGGCGCCCCAAGACACACTGTTTTGGACACACACACACACACACACACACACACACACACCATATTTTGCAGGAATGTAGGACTTTTGGTAGGTAAGAATTTTGATTCAAGTACCTAACAGCTTAAAACAAAAAAAGCATCAAATGTTCTTCCTTGAGATTACACTTGAAAATAAGATAGTAAGAGAGAACGCAGAGTAGGGGAAACTTTAGCAAAAGAGGAGAAATAACTTTGGAAAACATGACTTTATAGACTTAGAGAGTAGAGGTAGAGAAACTGAGGGTTGATATTATTCAGGAAAGTAGTTGTAGATAAGGAAGAAAAACAAAGTAAATAGATGGGAAAAGATGGAAAGCATAGAGGAAGACATGAAAGGCAGGGGTAGGAAGGTCCTGGATGTTAGACCTTTGAGCTTTCAATAAAGATTTATTTTCCACTGTGTGTCAGGCAGCATACTAGGTTATTGGGACATTGAAATGAATGTCATGGTGCCTTCCCATCGTGGGGAAGATCTAGGTTTATAATGGTGGTAAGAAAGCAACGGGAGGATGAGAAGGGGTGTGTGTTGGGGGGAGATTACCCACTTTTATCAAAAGTCAGTAACCTTCCATTCTGGACAAGAACACAGGAAGTATGGCTGCTGAAATGCTGTCTTCAGGCTGGGAAAATGCCCCACTCTCTCCCCATTCTTCTTTCTTTCCCTCTGAATTCTGTAATCCTTTGCTCTTGCCAAAACAAACAGTATTCTTATTCTACATGCTCTTCCTCTCAGTTTGGATATGATGGAGACCATGGTCTCATCACCCCTGTCCCCCCAGCTCAACAAGATAACCTCTCAGACAACTGTCAGGTCCCAAGGCAGATTCCCAGTCCCTATTTGTTGGAGATCTTACTTCTATAAGTAAGATCTGTTGATATTCTGTTCTGCCGTGACTGTCCCAAGTGAAGCTTGTATATGGTCTCTGCTACTTTTCCCAATCTGAGTCAGATTAGGAGGGTGCCCCCTGGCACCAGAGTCCCATCATCCACACTGCACTCTTCCAGGATCCCAGAGGATCTGAGAGGGGAGAGGCTGACAGCCACCTGTGCGAGGTAGGGGACTCCAAGCAGGTGGGAATAATTTGTGCATTGGTTGTGGTGGGCAGTAGGGGACCTTGGACATAGACACCAACTGTGGGAAGGTCTGGGCATTGCCAGCCCAGCTGATAGGAGTAAAGTGTGTCAGATGAGCAGCCCTGGGTGCACGAGTCTGCAAAAGTCCGGGGAGAGGCAAGACTGATGGAAAAGGATACACCTGGGATCTCTAGGAGTCAGCTGCACCTGTCTCTAGGTTGGGTGGGTTCTGGCGCTACCACAAGGGGGAGACCGAGGGTGGCGGGGGTAGGAGGTTGTGTTTAGCCGATAGTCCATAGTCGCGGAGCCAGGCAGGCTGGCAGAGCCTGAGGGAGGGCTTTGACAACACCTTGTCCAGACGGCGGCGTGTGGAAGGTGTGTTGAGCTCAGATGGGCAGCCTAAGGGCAGTAGGTCCTGGGGTGGCGAGGGGCAGAGGAGAGGGGAGACCCACCCCGGAGGCACGCGTCCTGCAGCAGCTGGTGGTTGTCTGGAGGGGCGGGCTGTGCTTGAGGCGGCTCTGGCTGGAGGCCCCTGGCGCGGCCGCCTGGGGGCGTCGAGCAGAGGGCCCTGCGGAAGGGGCGGCTGGAGACCGCCTCCCAGCGCTCCGACCGGGTACCTGGAGGGGCGGGGAGGGAGAGGGGCGCGCGACGGAGAGGCGGGCGCCCGGCGCGTGAGTCACTCCGCTCCCCGGGGTGCGGAGCGGGACATCGCCTCCCGCTTGGGATCTGCATTTCATCTCCAGCTTCAGCGACCAGCCGCCTTTCCGTCTAGGTGAGGGCCAGGTAAGTTTCTCGTCTTTTGGTGCCTCAGGCTTGGGTGACTCGGGTGGTGTTTGGCGGGGGGGGGGATGTCTCCCAGTCTGTATCTCTGTCTGCCTTTGCTCCCACCCTCGGGCTCTCTCCATCGGAGACAGAAAGTTAGATTTTTAAAACGCAACAGAGGCTATCAAATCCATGCTCAGACCCCAAACAAGCCAAACTCTGGGGCCATATTCTTAATTTCCAGGGTACCTTCAAAGGTCCGGATGCGGCGTTTACGGGGCTAGGAATGTTTGATTTGTTTCTCGTGTTTCCCTCCTCCCCCACTTTCTTCCTGGGTGATTCTTAGAGGTTAGGGGGGTGGGAGGTGGCAAGAGAGCTAGAGGGCTGAGCCGGAATCCTTTGCCAAGGCGGTTTCCTCATTCTCGGCGAGGTGGCAGATGTTTCACTGTAGCCTGAGTTGGGATCTTGGAACAACCCTCCCCAGCCCAGGACGTGCTGCATATCAATCTCGTCACCACTGACTGAATCAAAATGTTCCGGAGGCACAATTCATGTGAATGTCACGATAATGTTGAAACAATTCATTTAGGACTCTATTGAATATTTTATTTTTAATGTATTTCAGGAACATTTTAGGAAACTGCTGCTGGTCTTATTTTCAGAGATGCTTCAAAACCTATTATTTCCCTTGTGAGAAAATCAATGAGGACCTATTCTGTTTCTTATGAGGATTTAACAATGCAAAGCTACATGTTAGTTTTCCTTTTTCTCTACCAGTGTGGGTCTGTGTGTGTGTGTAGGGAGGGGGAGGTTTGCTTCCACCAACTGCCTTTAGAAAAACCGATGCGGGGAGGTCACATCCCTGTTTCTCTACCATTAACTGCAGGTGTTTCTGTGATTATTAAATAGGTACTAATTATTGCTGTCGTTTTTGCTTAAAAGTAGCAGAGGAGAGCATCTCCTGGAATGCATGCATTTGTGGCTCCTGTCGACAACTGATTGCTTTATTATCAATATTGTTTGGTTTGCTGCAATGTTAACAGGTGGTCTTAATTCACAGCCCAGAATTCTTCTGTGCTGCGCAAACATCCCTGCTGATAGAGGAGGAAAGTGCTTACCCTCTTTCCCCCCACCCCGCCCCCCACCAAACCTGGTCTTTATCCTGTTTTGTGGGAGAAGGATGGGTGGGGAAGCTTTTCTGGCAGTTGATTGAGTAGCCCCTCCTAAATTGCTCTTCCCTGAAATGTCATTTGGTCTACAGTCTGTGATTATAGCAAAGAATCGCCTCCTCCTCCCCAGGAAGGAAAATAAAACTTCACGTGTTTAGTCAAGTCACAGGAATAACTTTTTAGAGTTGAATGGAAGTTTTCATGATTCTCTTTTCCAAAATTATTTATGGGGACCCCCCCCCTGCCCCCCCACCAAACCTTTCTGATACTGTGACTCCTCTCCCCTGCATATCTCTGTCTCTGTGCTTACCATCCTGTGACTCTTGGTTTACATACCAGTCTCAAGATAGTAAAATTTCTTGGGAGGCAGGGGTAAAGTTTTATTCATCTTTATATCCCTGGAGTCTACTAAAGTGGAGGTCTGTTAAAAGAATGAATGAATAAATGAATTCGGCAGTTCAGACTGGGTTTACCTTTCCACCTGGGTATGCTTTCTCTTCATTCCTAGAAGATATTTCTTCTCATTCAATAAATCTCAAAATGTGGGGTCTCAGGCCACACAGTGTTCTAAATAAATGAGTTTGACACACATGGAAGACTATATATTAATTGTGATTTTTTTTTTTCTGCAAGAGAAAAGCCAACTACAGGTGGCTTTTACAAATAGAGAAGCCTGACAGCAGGTGATTACTGGAGTTGGTGGCCCAAAGGCGTCAGGGTTCTGGATCAATGCCTTACTAAGCTCATGGCTTCAAGATGGGTCTAAGAACTCCAGACGTTACATCCTTACTCCATGTTCAAAGGCAGGAAATGGGTAGTGGAGAGGGGTAGAATAATTTCTCTCATATGACTTTCTCTTGCCAGAGAAGAAATACCTTTTCTCAGCAGAATCTCTCTTGTATTTCATTGGCCAGAACTGGGCTGTATAGCAGTTCTTAATGGTGAGAGAGGCCGGGAAAGCGAGTATCAGGCTTTTTAGCTGCTGTCATGGAAAGGAGGCCAGGGAGAGGGAGGTTAGAGATGGCTTTGGGGAGCTAACCGGCAGAATGTGCTAGTATGTCATGAAAACAGTTCTATTTTAACCAGTGACGGGATTAATGACTGGTCCAAGTAAAAAATTAAATATTAATCAGTGTAGCAAGAGCACATTCAGAACAGCCCCTGCTCCTGCCCCGCCAAGGTGTATGGTGTTTTAAAGGTGCTAAATAATCACTGTTGTGGAGCACGTTAACTTTTAGAGACTGCAGGTAGAAAAAAAAAACGCGTGTGTATATGTGTGTGTGTGTGTATATGTGTATATATACATATGTACGTATGTATATGTGTATATACGTATACACATACATACAGCGTATACGGTTTCCATCAGGTAAGGGTCAGATCCTCCAGTTCCTGGAACAGAGTAAACATTCAGTAGATACTTGTCTAGTGAGTTGACTGTAGAGTTTGGGAGCTTCACAACCTCACATGACCCAGTAGAAAGGGTTTAGCAAGAAAAACCTAATTAGTGGTTTGACACCTACACCCTGAAATGCTGGTTTACATAACCTTAGAGTTTTTCATTTGGATCTGAGGAACCCGGAGGGCAACTTAGAGGGGCAAGAAGAACGTAAGGAGAGGTAGTGCGTACTGACAGTTTAAGTCAACGGGTTTTCTGTGGGGGCCCTCCCTATACCTGTGCTGAGGAAGATTTATTACAAAAAATGTCCAAGACGATCCTAGCCCCAAAATGTTTAAGCTGATGCATGAAATTAAGAGAGCATAGATGACTGTCTGCTTTGATTCTTGACTCTCGTTCACAGTAGGAGTCCTGAAATATTTACAGAAGGACCAGGTTTGGAGACCTACTGATGGGACATCAGTTAAGCAAGTGTCAAGAGATTGACATTTAACAGTTGAAAGACTCTGGGCCTTAGATTTTTCACCAGGCAAAAGAATGAAGCACACCATCGGTGGTTCTCAAACTTTGTTGCACTTAAAGAATCACCTGGAAAGCTTTTAAAAATCCAGACTTAGGGGCTAATCCCCAAACTACTTAAATTGGGACCTCTGGGAGTGGTACCTAGCTGTCAGGATTTTAAAAACTCCCTCAGATGAGTCCAATATACACCTGAGTTTGGGAACCGTATTAGTTTGTGAGAGCTACCATAACAGAGTACCCCAGACCAGGTGACTTAAATTAAGATTTTTTTCCCCACAGTTCCGGAGGCTAGAAGGCCAAGATTGAGGTGGAGGCAGGGTTGACTTCCTCTTCTTTTTTTTTTTTTGTATTTAAATTCAAGTTAGTTAACATCCAGTGTAGTATTGGTTTCTGGGGTAGAACCCAGTGATTCATCATTTACATATAACACCCAGTACTCATCCCAACAAGTGCCCTCCTTAATGCCCATCCCCCACCCACCTCCCCTCCAGCAACCCTGTTCTCTGTATTTGCGAGTCTCTTAAGGTTTGCCTTCTTCTGAGGGCTCTCACCTTGACTTGTACATCACTGTCTTCCTGCTGTTTTCACATGGTCTTTCCTCTGTGCACGTCTGTGTCCTAATTGCCCGTCATAAGGACACAAGTTATATTACATTAGGGCCCACTCATTTGACCTAATTTTGCCTTAATTGCCTCTTTATAGAGGTCCTAGCTCCAAATAACAGTCACCTACTGAGGTTAGGACTTCAACATGAGTTTGGGGGTGGGGACACAATTCACCCCACAACAGGAACCACTGGACGGATACGGCACTTCTCCAGCTTTAATGCGCATACCAGTCACCTGAAGACTTTATTTTTTATAATTTAGATTCCAATTTAGTCTAGATGGGGCCCAGGATTCTGCAGCGCTAACAAAATCCAGGTGATACCAATATAGATACTTGAACGCAGTTCTAGTTAGATCGGTGGTTCTGAAGCCCTACCAGGCATTCACATCACCTGGAGAGCTTGTTAAAAACAGATCACCGGGTCCTGGCCTCAGAATTTCTGATTCCGTAGGTTTGGGGTTGAGCCCAAGATTTTACACGTCTTTTTTTTTTTTAAACAATTTACATTTCTAAGAAGTCCTCAGGTGAAGCTGCTGGTGTTGGTCTAGGGATGATACTTTGTGAAGCACACCATCGGTGGTTCTCAAACTTTGTTGCGCTTAAAAAAAGAAATCACCTGGAAAGCTTTTAAAAATCCAAAAGCTTTTAGCAAGATCTCTGACATTTTGAGACTTTATGGTATTGGGTGAGTCTGGTTCATTACATCATTGTAGGTGAGTTTATCTGTGGTATTTGCTCTAATTGCTGATCGTATTGTACTTGTGCTTTTGCCAAGTTTAATGACTTTGCTCAGATGACAAAGGATGAGGAAATGGGAGAAAATACTATAGTGAAGTCTCCCTCAATCTCTTGTACAAATGGAGGTGAATGAATATGGAGACTATACATCAGCCCATTTGTCTCCATTCATGTTTCTTCTCCAGTCACAGAGCTAAATTGCAGCTTGCCCTTGTACCAGCTCCAAGATAAATTTACAAGGCTGGTTCCTTGTGATTTTTTTTTCAAGGATTAACTATTCTGTGGATGGAGCAATCTCGAGGGGCATTGCAAATTTCTCCACACACATTTAATACAAAATTCGAATTTAATCACATTTTTTTTTTCTGCATGAGACCCAACAGTGAGCTACCTCAAACAATATCCCCCTCTCCAAAATAATTAAGAGATGGGAAAATAATTTGTCTTCGAGAGCTAAGTCAGTAAAGTTCACATTCTGTGGATATTGTTATTCACTTGTGGGAGTAAAACAAGAGACTGTAAATATGAGATTAAATGGCTTAGAAACATCTAACACCTTAAGCTAGTGATTTGGGTATAATATCAAGAATGTGATTTTATGTTAGTAGAAATCTACCAAAAATAACAATAGCTATACACAGACAGCCTCCAACTTAGCAATGGTTCAACTTACGATTTTTTGACTTCATGATAGTGCAAAAGCCAGACACACTCAGTAGAAGCTGTACCTTGAATTTTGAATCTTGATCTTGTCTCAGGCCAGTGGAATGCAGTGTCTCTCCTGATGCCGAGCCACGATTCCCAGTCAGCCATGCCATCACAAGGGTAAACGACCAATACACATAAAACCATTCTGTTTTTCACTTTCAGGACACTGCTCAATAAATTACATGAGCCACTCAGTGCTTTATTATAAAGTAGGCCTTGTGTGAGATGATCTTGCCCAACTGTAGGCTAATGTAAGTGTTCTGAACACATTCCAGGTAGGCTAGGCTAAGCTATGGTGTTTGGTAGGTTAGGTGTAGGAAATGCTTTTTCAATTTACGATATTTTCTTTTTTTTAGTTTTTTTTTTAAGTGTTTGTTTATTTTGAGAGAGAGAGAGCATGAGCAGGGGAGGGGTGGAGAGAGTGGGAGACACAGAATCCGAAGCAGGCTCCAGGCTCCAGGCTCCGAGCCATCAGCACAGAGCCTGATGCGGGGCTTGGACTCGTGAACCGTGAGGTCATGACCTGGGTCGGATGCTCAACCGACTGAGCCACCCAGGTGCCCCAGTTTACAATATTTTCAACTTGTGGTTTTATTAGGATGTAGACCCATCATAAGTTGAGGAAGATGTGTATTTTTGTTGCTGACTGGGATGTGTTAAACCATTGTTCCCATAGTATCTCATTTAACTCTTGTAACCGTATCAGATTATGTGTGTGTCAGATGTCTATTGCTATAATAATGTGGTATAGCAACCAACCACAAAATCTCGGTAGTATATGATAATATGTTTAAGCACTTACCGCTCATGTGTCAGGATCAGCTGGGGGTTGGCTAGATTGCTTTGCTGGTCTGGGCTGGGATTGCTCACGTGTCTTGGGGTTACCTGGATATCAGCTGATCTAGGCTAACCTTGATTGGAGTACCTTGTGGCCCGGCCTCTTTTTCACATGTTTCTCATCCTCCAGCAGGCTTCCAGTCATGTTCTCAAGGCAGTAGCAGAGGCAGAAGTGAGAAAAAGTGGAAATATACAGGCTTCTTGAGGCCTAGACTCATAACTGGCATGTCACACTTCTTCCTTATTGTGTTGGCCAAAGCAAGCACATAGTCGTGCCTGGAGTCAGAGTGCAAGGGCCCTGTGGAGTTACATGGCAAAAGGCATAGATGGAAGGAGGGGTGAAGAATATGGGTCATTTTTTCGATAAACTATCCCAGAGGAAAAAATAAGGTCCCGAGATACTAAATAACTTGTTTAGATTGCATTATTCATAAGAGGTGAGCCAAGCTTCAGAAACAACCGTGATGCCAAAGCTTAGTACTCTTCCCTTTATACCACATTGCTTTTCTACTTCTTCTTGTACCGTTTAGAAAAAAAACAATGTCGGGGCGCCTGGGTGGCGCAGTCGGTTAAGCGTCCGACTTCAGCCAGGTCACGATCTCGCGGTCCGTGAGTTCGAGCCCTGCCTCAGGCTCTGGGCTGATGGCTCAGAGCCTGGAGCCTGTTTCCGATTCTGTGTCTCCCTCTCTCTCTGCCCCTCCCCCGTTCATGCTCTGTCTCTCTCTGTCCCAAAAATAAAAATAAACGTTGAAAAAAAAATTAAAAAAAAAAGAAAAAAAACAATGTCAACAGAAGGTATGAGGTTAGCCTAGAGGATAAAAAAATTATCTTTGTTCATTAAGTCACAACTGAGATTTTATACATATGTACACACACAAGTGCACCCATATGTATGTGTATATATGCATATTCTATTTGATCAATTTCAAGAATTTTATGTTTCAATTTTTTAATGTGGTCTATTATGTCTCTAGATGAAACAACTAAAATATTTCCGTTTCAAACTTAAAAATGGATTCAACTTGCTGCCCCATTTCCTCTGGGGCTGTCCTCAAAAGAATGAGTCTTGCTAAAATATTTTCCATACTTAGGACATTTCCAAAGTTAGGCTGGGCATATAGGGCCTGTGTTCAGAATGACTTTGCTGATGACCTGTTTTGAGTTTACCTTCAAGGATTTCACACATTTTTCACATTCCTCATGAGTTTTGCCAGCAGTTGGTATTGTGGCTCCCAGCACTGTCGAGGGGAAGAGGTTACCTGTTATGTTTCCAGCCTGATTGTCCGACCCGCCCAATTACACAAGCTAGGTTGTAGAGATGGATGCAACAGGCTGTCAGGACCCAATGCCATTTCAACATTTGAAGTGTATAATAAATTGTATTTCTCCTGATTTCATGCTCAGCAGTCACTCTTATGATTCCCCGTGTTCATTGCCTTCAGGGAGAGAATAACCTGGTCAAGCTGTCTGGTCTGCCTGAAAGTTCTATTTCTCATTGTAAATTACTAAGCCACCACTCTGGCTTTAAACACTTATGAGTATTGTCGGTGTGAGTCAGCATCCAGCACCTTCTAGCCTGAGAAATGCAGAGACACTGATAAAAATCAGTTTTCTGGAGTTAGGCCGCTCAGTGGCAGGCCTGATGATGGTGATTCACCGAAGCGAATTAACTAGCATTTATTAATCATTTTCTGCATACCAGGAACTGTGCAGTTTTATTTGTATGATCTCATTTAGTCCTCGTAACAACTTTGTGACTTAGTACTTTTCTTTTTTCCAGTTTACAAATAAGACTCATTGTCCTTTCTCACCATCTTCTTTAGTGGCAGAATCTAGTTTTATTCCTGCTGGTGATGCTTCCAGTGAACAGTCTCCATTAGCCAGCATCTCTGGCACTGAGGCGTGATCCTACGACTGAGTTCTGCCCCTGAGATAATTGTTGTGTTGTGCAGGACTTCTAGGAAGCCTGTGTGAAGAGAGTTGATTTGGCTGGGAAGAAGGCCCTTCTATACTTTGTTTCCTCCAGCTACTGGCCTGGAATGCAGGCATGTTAGCTAGAGACCTCTTGGACGATGGAGTGACTGCTTGGATGTACGCCAGCATTGAGGTTCTTAGGAAGGTACAAGGAGGAATCGGCCTGTGATGGCATCATGGAGCCCCTGTGCAGCTCCATTCCAGAGATCCTTGCCTACTTTCTGAACATACTGGTGTTCTCTTAGCAGAGAAAAAAAGTAGGAATGGCTACGGGAAGGCAGTGGACTGTGTTTACACGCCGTGTGCCAAGTGCCTAATATTTGAACTGCGGTAGATACATGTGTTTTGAGTTCCATCTCTGCTGCTTATTAGGTGTGTGTATTAGGTACATCTTGTGCCTTGCTGTGCATCCTTTCAGCCTGCCTTTTAGGCAAGCCATTGGTTCAATAACCACATTTCATGGGAGTAACCAGAGAGTACCTTGCCTTAGCCTCACTTTCTACCCCAGGACTTCTTTGATATTTCAACACCAAAGCTTGTTGGACCCCCCTGGCACCCAAGTATATGTATAATGGGATGTGAGGGAGTTAAAGACCCAAAGAGTCAATATTTGACCAGTCTGGGATGGGAGCCAGGGATAAATGTTCCCTTCTTACATTCAGATATTTCTGAACTGCGTTTTAGTACTGTTTACTTCTAAGAGATTCTCAGAGGGTCTAAGCAGGGTTAAGCCCCAGTTGCCTCCAGTTGTGGTCAACTCAGAAATATACTCCTGGATTTATTTTCATGTTTGCTATTTCCTTTCCCCACTTACCTACCTCTGTTCTCTAGAATCACTTTCCAAAATAGACTACTTGCATTCAAATCCTTGTCTCAGGCTTTGCATTCCAGGGAGAAGTCAGGGTAAGACATTGTATTATCTTCAATTAAGCTCTACTGATAAAACTTTGGTACTTGCTGACCTTTTTATGCCCCTTGTATGACGAAGTGGTACACTGTCTTTGGCATACAAAGATGATGATACATTGTGAAATCTGATAGTATTAAGTGTTTGGTATGGGAATGGATCAGCAGGAGTTAACATACCTCGTTGATGGGAGTGCAAATTTGGTAAAGTCATTTTGGAAAAGAAAACTTGACATTCCCTTGCAGAGTTGAATATCCACATGCCCTATAGCCCAGAAATTTTATTTCTGGGTATAACCCTTAGAGAAATCTTTCTGCATGTGAACCAGGAACTCTCCTTAGGAATGTTCTTAGCAACATGGTTCGTATTAAAAAAAATGCTGGAAAAACCTGATTTTTCACTGATGGGAAAATAGATAAATTTAAAAATTTGATATTTCACAATAGAATAAAAATGAATTAACCACAATTATATGCAAGAACATACATGCATATTAGAAACAATTGAATAAATAACCAAATCACCAAAGCCTTCATGCGGTTGGGCGTAATTTTTGTAAAGCTTAAAAATAATACTAAACAGTACATTGCAAGGAATCCTATGTATATGAGAAACTGTAAAGCAAGGTGAGCCCAAAATTCAGGCTAGCGCTTTCCTCTGATGGGGACATAGGATAAGGTAGGAACATATGGTAGATACATTGGCATTTGTAGTACTCTAGGTCCTGAATGGGGTGACGGGGTCATCGAGACTCATTAGTTTTTAGAATTTATTTAAATGTGATATAGATTCTTTTGTATGTATCACTTATTAGTAATTTTTATGAAGTGAAACCACACCAACAAGGATGCTGTACTGACAAAGCATGGCCTCAGTGAAAGCCTGCTCTGTTCTTCAGCGTGTGAGGGATTTTTTCCCCCTTTGTGTTCTCAAGTGCATTATAATAAACTAGAATGGCAATGCACAAGATTCAGTTTTCCTTATGGCCATTAAGGGTCACGTCCTCTAGTATATTTAGAAAAGAACAGTTTGTTGTGTCCTCTTGCCCCTGCGTCCACTTGCCTGTGGTTCCTATGTATCCTGAGGTTCCCCACTGCTCTTGACTGTGCATGATCCAACTGCCATTTTATTTCTGGTCTCAGTGCAGCACTCAAGGGCTACAATCTCCCTTGATTCTATGTGTGTGTGTGTGTGTGTGTGTGTGTGTGTGTGTGTGTGTGTGTGCGCGCGCGCGCGCGCATGCGCGTGCATGTATATGTGTATGTATTAGGAGGTAGTATTACGGTAGGGAGTGAGGAGGCTATTAACCTGACAGTTCTCTTTATAGCTTCAAACTTCTTCCTTTTCTTGACAATGCTACCACACAAAGCTGTAAGGTTGTAGCAGATTTTACATCCTAGGCTAGGATTTATAACCTTGAAACCGTTTTTGTGCCATCAACCCTTTGATGAAACTTATGGCCTTCTTATCAAAATGTGGCTTAAATACATAAAATCAAACACTGGATTACAAAGGAAACAAATTATATTGACATACAATGATCAGAATATAAAAAATTTGTGTTACAGTAATATATGTACTTATTTATTCACTTACTAAACAATCTAGTGGTGAGTCTAATGACCATCCAAAGTTTAAAGTAGTGATGGGCAGGGGTGCCTGGGTGGGTCAGCTGGGTAAGCATCTGACTCTTGATTTCAGCTCAGGTCATGGTCTCACAGTTCCTGAGGTCGAGCACCACGTTGGGCTCTGGGCTGACAGCGTGGAACCTGCTTGGGATTCTTTCTCTCCCTCCTTCCCTCCCTGCCCCTCTCCCGCTCACTCTCTCAGAAATAAATAAGCATTAAAAAAATATTGATAAGCATAAAGGATATTGCTCAGTATCTGCAGTAACTAATGTGACATGAAAAATATCTGTGGTTTCTATTGGTGACAGTCATAGGTGCTAATGCTATTGTGGTTTGTTGCCTACATTCATATTTAAAAGAAATAAAAAATTTCAGATAGAGATTAGTGAACATAAGAAGTGTTTCTTCCCATCCAAGTTCATGGACCCTTTAAATTCTATCCATATGCCCTTGGGGTTCCATGGACCGCAAGGTGAGAACCTTGCTCCAAGCAAACCAAAGAAAATTACGACAGATGAGGGAAGTAATTTTAAAGTGAATACCCAACATTATCTAAAGCAGAGTCCTCAAGAAAAGCCCTTAACTCTAGTCCTTCGTGGGTGTTGAGGGAGGCATAGTATGTCCCAATTCCCATGCTTATTTCACAGACCTTTGAGAGGAACCTGCTCTTCAGTGCCTTCCACGCAAGTCTTCATACTTCCTTTGGGAGTCCTGCCTCTTTCTCAGAGGAGATTGTCTTCCCCTTGGATTTATCGGTGTCCCATCTCTGTTTTCCTAACCTTCAGATGCAGTCTCCAGTGACTCCCACACAACAATGTAGGGTGGGCTGTGGCTTCCTGAGTATTCTCTCCTTTAAGGCCTTACAGCTGTGGTGAGTTACAGCAAGCAGAGCATGTGCACCCCTCTTAACTCTCCAGTAAAAACACTTATTCTCAGAGATAGCCCAGTCTTAAAATATAAGGGAAAAAAAAGCATTTTCTTGACTACTCCATAAATTAAAAAGCTGCCCAAGTGTGTAGTGAACCTTGTATTGTATGATTATTATGCAGATCAGGGATAGTTCTTTATTCATCCCGCGGCCCCTTTTAAATGGGCTCATTACTGAGCTATAGACCTTTTAATGTCGGTGCCCTGAGCTACACAAACACCTGGATCCCATTTGAAATTTGTGTTTGTACAGCCTGATTAGGCACTTAGATTATGTCATTAGTATCCCCCCATAATACCTACTGATTGATTCATTGATTTATTATTTTAACTGTTTTGTCTGTAATTAATGATGAATTTTTAATCAACTTTGTTTCTTGGGACAGTTTTGATTTACAGAAAAATCGTGAGTATATACAGAGTTCCCATACACCTCCATGGAAATTCCTCCGTTATTATCTTACAGCAGTATGGTGCATTTGTTACCATACATTGGTTAATGAACCAATAATATTATCTAAAGTCCATAATTTATCCAGATTCCTTACTTTTTACCTAATGTCTTTTTTTCTGGAAAGTTCAGAATCCCATCTAGGGCCCCACGTTACATTTTGTCATCATGTCTCCTTAGCCTCCTCTTGACTGTGATAGTTTCTCAGAGTTCTGCTTGTTTATGATGACCTTGACAGTTTTGAGGCGTGTTGGTCAGGTGTTTTTAGCATGTCCCTCAATTAGGGTTTGTCTGATTAGACTGGGGGTATGGGTTTTTGGGAGGAAGACCACAAAGTTGAAGTACCTTTCTCACCACATCCTGTCCGGGGTACATACTGTCAGTATGACTTACCACTGTTGATGTTGACCTTGAGTGCCTGGCTGAGATAGTGTTTGTCAGGGTTCTCCATTGTAAAGTTGCTCTTTTCCCTCCTTTTCGATACTGTCCTCTTTGGAAAGAAGTTACTATGTGCCCTGCACACTTAAGATATGGGGGTTATGCTCCACCTCCTCGAGGGTGGAATATCTACATAAATTATTTAGAATTCTTCTGCACAGGAAAATTGTCTCTTCTCTCCCATTTACTTATTTATTCACTAATTTGTTTATATTAGTATGGGCTTATGGTAATGAATTTTTAATAAAGTAATAATCCCAATATTATGGCCAGTGGCATGAATTTTTCTAACTAACTGTGGTTAGCCCAATAGGTTCTAAGCCCCCCCCCCCCCCCGCCAAAAAAGAGTAAAACCATTGGTTACACGTGAATTTTTTTCACTCTTTGTCTATATTTCCATTTTTTGGTCAAATGTTTAGTTTAATTCTTAACCAAAAGAATAATTCAGTAATTTGGTAAAAAAAGTTCAACCATTAAAGAGCACACAGTTAAAATTTAGACTACTTTTCACCCCATACCTTCGTATCTCTCTTCAGTGGCAACTCCTGTTAACTGTTACTGATATTTTTCCAGAAATTTTGTGTATATTAACATCCATTTATTCTTCTTTAGACTAGAAGAAAAGGGTCAGAAGAGGGATAATGAAAGAGAAGTAAGAAAGGAAGGCAGGAGCAGACCAAAGATGATTAGGTCAGTCATAGAATTCCTAATGCAGTCACTGTATTTTCTTGGGAAACAGTTGATTTTTCCAACTTTTTTTCTGGTGGAGTTTTGTCCCATGTGTGCATTTTAACCACTGATTATCAAGTGTGGCTATGTCAAGCTGCTTAGTTTAAAACAACCACATTCTCTCTGCCTAGTTTAAGCAGAAGAGTTTATTTGAAGGCATCAGGTGGTAGGGTGTTTCTGGCCACAATTTTCCCCACCTCTACCCATGCCTTTGGGACATGTGACTTTGTGGTTTTTCTCACTAGGGCAGAATATCTCTATGTCTCTTCAGTCTGAGGTTGACCAGTCTGAGGTGACTTGACCAATGAAATGTTAGTAGATACGTGTATAGAAGCTTGTAAAAGCATTTGAACATTTATGCTTTTGTTCTTACTTGTCTGTCATCTGTGAGAGGACATGCCAAGGCCAGCCTGCTGGCGGCTGAGCGACATGTGATGTAGAGCCAAGTCATTCCAGTTGTCCCAGTTGAAGCTATCCTACGCTGGCTCACAGCCAGCTGGCCCCCAGACGTATGGGTGAGCTGAACTGCAGCTGGCCACAGACACACAAACCAGCCCAGTCCAGCCTAGCCCATCTGAACCCTGCAGATTCATGGGCTAAATAAGTGCTTATTTTTGTATGTCACTGAAATTTTGGGGTCCTTAGGCAGCATTACTGTGGCAATGAGTAACTGATATAGGTAATTGACAGAATCCTTGGGAAGGCCCGAAACCTGGTTCGGATGTTACTTTGCCAGGAGAAGTGCCAACTACCCCACAGGATGTTTCTAGCAGAAACTTCACTCCTGCTGCCTCATAGTCCTCAGCCCCTATGATGCTACAGAATAGAAAGAACCTTCACCAGTGTTCTTCAGAGGAGCCAAATGCCTCCAACCCATCACTTTTACGAATCACCAATATCCCTGACAAAGTTTACTTCCTCATTTCAGTCTTCCTGTGGTACATCTGAAGGGTAGAATCTAAAGCACACCTGGAACGTTAGCTGTGAGGGAGTCTGGAAAACGTGCTTTTTGACTCTCTGGCCTCTGCAATGCAAGGAGGCCTGCTAGAAGGGGGTGGGAGTAAGTGTGAATGAGTCCCTCTCCAGTATCTGCGACAGAGGCATAGAGAAAAGAATTCAGTGTCCTGATCCTCTGATTGTCTGCCATCTGTGCATGGGGACACTCAAGGTGTGGACTCTCCCAAGACTTGTAGTCTCAAGGAGAGGAACCTTGGACCCTTTAACTGCTCCATACCAGACTTGCTATGGCAGTTTAAGCTCTAGGAAAGCAGTTTGGTTCTGATATTGGTGACTGAAGGTACTCCCTGCCTTTTCTTTGACATCTGGCAGAGTAGCATGTGAATAATTCCAGGTGAAACAACACTTTATTTCAATTTTATTGGACACTGTAAACAACGAGTTTGGCCAAGTTTCCCCCTCTCTGTAATGAGTGAAAAGCCACAAGCAAAGGCATGTAGAAAATCCTGTTCATGCTCTTGTGTGGGGAGGATGTAAAGGAAGAAACCCATCCCTGTTTCTGTCCACCCTCTATACTCGTGTGCTAAGTCCAGTGACCCAAGTGTCCCAAATATCTAAAGGGTGACAACACAGGGCTGATGGATTTTAAGCTCACCCTAGTCCTCCAACCCCACTCCCCACCACAAGTGAGAATGGCCCTCTGAAGTTTCTGGTCTGGGTCACGTGGCATTAACTGATTGATAGAAGACATGTCCACTAAATGAAAAGCCTGTGGGTGCATGTGTATTTATCTGTAAAGTGGCAGTTGTGAGATTGGCCACGTGAAGCCTTTGTTTATTTTTATTCTCTGAAGATCTTGTTCCAGCTAAACATTTGTTGAAATGTTTTGGCGACGTTTTTGTGTTTTAACTTAATAGGCAAAACCATGCTGTTACTAACATTGCAAAACTGAAAGATGTCGCATTTGTGTAGTATTTTAAGGAGGTATTTTGGGATATCTGCGTGAAAAGTATTCAGCTGTATTGCCAATATCTGGATCCTTGACTGGTTACTAGGAAAAGCAGGAGCAAACCCATTGGAATGTACGTATGCTCAGAATTGCAGATAGACTATAAGCATTCCCGACCATGACAACATGACCAGAACATTTTCTTGGAGGAGCACAAGAGGTTCTGATATTGTTAAGATGCTACTTGGCCCATATAACTTTGTACATTCAGTCATTTGGTTTAATATGCCTTGTGTATGGATGGATAATCTAATATGGGCTTGTAATGCACTCAGCTAACTAGGAGTTTGTGGTAGACATTCGTAATTTTTATTTTCTGAAGTGAATTTCCTTGTATGTCACCAAGCATATCTGTGACAAGGTCTAAAACTTCTGTTCACAAAGGTGCCAGACTTGAATCAAGACTTAGGCCAGGGGAAAGCGATCTCCACAGATCGGCCCCACCTGCACCCCTCATGGGTGGTCCCCTACTCACCTCCCTATAGAATCTTCTCCCCCAGCCAACTGGTATAATTGTTGGTCACCAATGATATATATTTTTCTACTTTTGTCTGTACCTTTTGACCTGCCTGGAGGATGTCCCTGGCCCTCTTGATACATCTTTGGTCTACTATATGCAGGCTGGCCTAGACTGAGGTAAAGCTTAGCTATAAATCCAGAATTTTCCTGGTTTGCACAGCCTTTGCCCACTGCTCCCTCCTCTGAACTTCTGACACATCTATACTCTTGGCATCTAGGTTGGGCATTTTGTGCCTTCACAATACCTCCTCACAGTTAAAATGTTAGCGTCTAGAGTATACAACAGCTGACCTGAAATTCTGTGTATCCTCAGCTCCTACATTAGTGTTCATGCAGATATAATCAGTGCTCAGATGATGGCATGTGATGCCTGGAATCCCCAAAACAAAGCTATAGAGTTTGGGCAGCAAAAGTCCTTGCATTTCCCTAGAGCTTCCTGCACTGGCATTTCTGACTTCACCCTTATTTTCAAAAGGGTTCTATGATCCCTTTGTTACAAAGGGTCACATGATTTGTTTATTGCTTCTTTCCAGTAAGGGAGAGGAAAGGTCTTTCGTCTCGCTGGTCTTTTGTCCCAAATGCCTCCTTATGCTTTCTGTGTATGAGGTACTTAAACAGTGCGGCCTTTGGTTTGTGGGCCTGGCCGATGATCTCATTTAATCCTCACTACAGCTCTAAGAGGTTGGTGCAATTATTATTCTTGTTTGGAGATGAGGAGATTGAGGCATGAAGGAGTTAAGTAATCTAATGTCACAAGCCCTTAAGTGGAGGAGCCAGGATGTGTGCTGGGACATTCTGGCTTCCAGGTCTGTGCTGTTAGCTTCTATGCCACACTGCCTTTCTGGATGCCTGGTTGGTGTCCATTAGATGAACCTGTAAACCTCCGAGTTTCCTGAGTTAGAAAGTTTAAACAAATGGAAGATATTGCTAGTCTAGGAACTTGTGTTATTCTTACTGTGCTACCAAGAATCATAGAACATCCACTTGGTGGAAGAACTAAATGGTTGGATGTTAAGTATGATACCCTCCTAAAGCCACAATATGCATATTGTGAAGGCTTCAGAAACATCCATGTCATTAAGACCAAACCTGGTCTGTAAGTAAAGGCAGAACCAGGATGTGAATCCTCACCAAGTAAAATACCGAGGTTGGAATTCTGTTGCCACTTACTAGTTATAACATGGCTGTGTTACTTGACCTAACATAGCACTTATTAATACTAAATAAGCGTCAACTATTATTTCTATACTACAATGTTTCCTCAGCCCTGTGTCCTTCCTAATAACAAAGCTCAGTCGGATAAGCGTCCAACTCTTGATTTCAGCTCAGGTCATGACCTCACAGTTGGTGAGAGGTTTGTGAGATCTAGCCCCGCATCAGGCTCTTCACTGACAGCACGGAGCCTGCTTGGGATTCTCTCTACCTCTCTCTCTGCCCCTCCCCTGCTCTTGTATACGCACGCACACGTGCACACACACTCTCTCAAAGTAAATGCATAAACTTAAAAAAAAAGGCGGTGTAATTAGCTTTCACATCAGAAAGCTGCCTCCCTCCACCTCACTGAATTAAATAAGCGTGTTTGTAAATATGTCAGGAAACAGTGACGATGAACGAATGGATACCTAAGAAGTCTAGATGGGAAGGGTGACTTTGTTTCCTTTGTTAGTAGAATGACAAGTCGGAAGGAAAAGGAGTGAGTCACTCTAACATTGAAATGCTACCAACTTGGGATTTGTTTTATTATTTTATGACTGTTTCTTGTTTCCTGTTGCTATCATTTCTTATTCATTGGGGGAAAAAACAATCCTTTTTTGGCTTTTTGAATTTCATAGCTGAGACATCCTCTTCAAAACACATTAGCCAGACCTTTCCCCCTCCCCACCACCTCATCACCATCTCAAACACCAGAAATCAAATTTCCATAATTGTCCAGGAGTACTGGATGTGCAAAAATGTTGGCATGTGCTTTCTCCTTTGGGTGTATTTCCTATGAAGGGTTCAAAGGGGGGTTATTACAGGGGCCTGAACATTAAGGGTGTTTGTGGCAATTGTCATGTCCCCTCTCTTAAACTGATGTTGGGTGGAGAGCTTCTAAGGTGAAGATTCTCAAATTTTCTGCAACTATAAAAGCCAAGTATTGGGGAAAAAATTTCAAATGACCATAAAGCAAAAATATTAAGACCCAACAGTTGATGATCCATTTTATAGGGGAGAGTTGGAAGTAATAACATAAGTAGATCTTACCCTAGGGAACGTGTGGATGTACTTTACGGAGTGTTTAAAGACAAATTCATTCTGTGCCGTGCTTTACCGGGGACTCCTGAATGCATTTTCTTTCTGTACACATTTGTTCTTACATCATGTGTCTTCTGGCAATGTCCTTATTGCCCTTGGAAACCAAGGCAATTCTTCTATGATGTAATTCAAACGTGTCTAAGTTTTTCAGTCCTCAGAGACTGATGGAAGCCCAGCATTACCTCTGCCTTTAATAAGCCAGGAACATGGTTTTTTAGGATGCTGGGAGTCAGTTTCCTTTCCCACTATGCTTGAGGGGCCCTATCATTACACGTGTCACAAGTGTGTCTGGATGGTCTCTTGTCCCCTCACGTAGCTCTGCACACATTCCAGCTTCTCTCTCAGTACCTCTGCCGCCTATGACCTGAGCCTCCGTGCTGCTGCCTCTCCCTGATCCATCCCATCCCTGCCTACAGACAGGGTCTCTTTCTTAAAACCCCACTTACAAAAGCTGTCTGGTTTAAGGCTTGAAGATAACATCAGGGAAGTACCATGCAGAAAGAAAACTTTTATTAATTTTCAATTCCATATAATTAACATACAGTGTTAAATTTCAGGTGTGCAACAAAGTGATTCAACACTTCCATACAGTACCCAGTGCTCATCGTGATAAGTGTGCTCTTTAATCCCCATCATTTATTTCACCCATCCCTCACTCCCTCCCTGCTGATAAACATCTGTCTCTTCTCTGTAGTTAAGAGTCTGCTTCTTGGTTTGTCTCTCTTTTCCCCCCTTTGTTCATTTGTTTTGTTTCTTAAATTCCACCTATGAGTGAAGTCATGTGGTATTTGTCTTTCTCTGACTTGACTTATTTCACTTAGGAATATCCTCTCTGGCACCATTCATGTTGTTTCAAATGGCAGTATTTCATTCTGTTTTATGGCAGAATAACACTCCACTGCGTGTGTGCGTGTGTGTGTGTGTGTGTGTGTGTGTGTGTGTGTGTATGTATCTCACATCTTTATCCATTCACTTATTTATGGACACTCGGGCTGCTTTCATAGTTTGACTTTGTAAATAATTCTGCAATAAACATAGAGGTGCAGATATCCTTTCATTTTTAGTGTTTTTGTATTCTTTGGGTAAATGCTCAGTAGTATGATTATTGGACCACAGGGTAGTTCTAGTTTTAGCTTTTTGAGGAACCTCCATACTGTTTTTCCACAGTGGCTGTACCAGTTTGCATTCCCACCAATAGTGCACAGTGGTTCTTTTCTCTCCACGTCCTTGCCAACACCTGTTGTTTCTCGTGTTTTTGATTTTAGCCAGTCTGACAGGTGTGAGATGATAGCTCATTGTGGTTTTGATTTGCATTTCCCTGATGATGAGTGATGTTAAGCATCTTTTTCATGTGTCTCTTGGCCATCTGGATGTCTTCTTTGGTGATGGGAACACCTGGCTGGCTCAGTCAGTAGAGCGAGTGACTCTTGATTTCACAGTATTGAGTTCAAGCCCACCTTGGGCATAGAGATTACTTAAAAAAAAAAAAAAGTAAGAAGTCACATCTTTGAATCTGAGGGTATAAAAGCTTTATAACATAGTTCAAACTTGCTTTATCATGAGGCCTTCCCTGACTCCTCCCTGTAAAATAATAACATAGTACCTCTGACCTCTTTTGTACTTTATTTTTTTCTGGTACATATCATCTGAATTATTACATATTTACTTATTTACTGGATGTCCACCCTGCCCTCACCCTGAATAGAATGTATATTTCACAGGAACAAAGCCTTTGCCATTTAGTTCACTGCCGGATCCCTGGCACTTAGAACAGTGATTAACATATAGTCAGCACCTAATAAATATTTATGAAATGAATGATCGTAGGGATTCAGACAAATTTTAATCAAAGGACATTTAGTTCTTTTTCTTTCTATTGGCTTTTGCGCTAGCATGGGAAACTTTTTGGCAAGTGAATTGACACATTGGAGACAAGTTTTGTTAAGTCCATCACGTGTGTTAGTAATGGTAATCTCTAAGCTATTTGAAATTTCTCCCTGTGTGTTATTTGCTTGCCTCCAGAATCCCTCTCTACCCAGAACTTTATCAGTCTTTGTCAACTTTGGTAATTTATTTCCTGCCAGGGTATCCCTGATTGCACATTTGTAATTTCCAGATCTTTGTTTCTTGTCTCTGACTCGGTGGTTCCTGTATAATAGCTGCTGTGTCTCATTTTCGCCAGTAGATGCCAGTATCTGATATGCCTTAGTAGGGATAGATCTACCACTTATGGAGGACTTTTTTCTGGAAAGTGTTCTGTATTTTGAGAATTCAGAAAAAACAAAAACGTTTTCTCTGTTTATAGGAAGCCTGTGTTGAAGCTAATTGATCTCTCTGGACAAAGAATATGAGCTTTGAATTACCTAGAATACTAGACCCTACTTGACCGAAATCTCTTTCTTAACCAGTAAACAGTGGGACTCATTTTAACTAATTGTACTTACACTTAAAGAGTTATTCCATCCTATCCTAAATGCTACCTTTGAATTCAATGCTTAATTAGCATAATCTACCAAGAAACCCTCTTCCTAGCACTTAAAAACTACTGATGGTAACTCTTGGTGGAATATTCCGTGGATTCCTTTACTAGCATGAGTTCCTTGGCTGGCAAGGATGTTTTAAGCTCTGGTATTCTTTGTTTTATAATCTGACACTGACATGAGTTAAACCCTTAAGTTCTTTTCTTTTACCATTGAAATATTTGATGAGATCCAGAAACAAACTGGCTTGTGATACAGACTCTCATAACTTAATTTAATTTCATTTATTTAGAAATTTGTTGACATTTATTTTTGAGAGACAGAGAACGCCAGTGGAGAGGGGCAGAGAGAGGGAGACACAGAATCTGAAGCAGGCTCTAGGCTCCAAGCCCAATGGTGGGGGCGGGGCTCGAACTCACAGACCCTGGAGATTATGACCTGAGCTGCAGTCTGATGCTTAACTGACTGAGCCACCCAGGCGCCCCTCATAACTAAATTCTAAAACTTCTGACTGTTCAACTACATTTCCTCATCTTAAAATCTTCCAAAGGATGGCAAGAAGAGGAAAACGCATGCCAATATAAAAGGCACAAACCTGTTTCCTTGCTCTAACTCTTCCCAAGATAACTGGTATCCTGTCTTACTAGGACTGGTCCTTAGGAGAGACCAAAGCAGGTAAACAAAGGCAGCCCAGACAAATAAAATGCCTGTTTGGATGTATATGAGGGAGATAGTTGTATTCAGTGTTACTAACCTGGCAGAGTTAATTCAGAAGTGCTCTTTATGTGTTTTCTTGTGCTTCCTCCGGAGTCCACTCCCCAGGATCAGTCACGCCGTGCTAACTTTGATTGGAAGTGAAAGCAAGTCTGAAAATACGGCTAATCCTTAAAACACCTTCAGAATACTTTCCAAAATAGTGACAGAGAAGACACAATGGGAATGCTGAGATGGTGTGGGTCTGGTTTAAACCTTGCGTGAGCTGATTATAGAAAGGGAAATTTGATTTTATTACTTAAACATTTACAAATGTTGCAAAGAGGAAGTGAAAGCATTGTATATGGCCCAAAATTTTCCCCTGAGTTTTTGACATTTCCGTGCTGTGTTTACCTGTCCACTGCATGCATACAGGGGAAATAGCCAAAGTTTTGTGTAACCTGAAACTAACACAATTTAATTGGCCGCCTTGAAGAAAAAGATCGCAGAATAAATAGTTCACATATGCAGTCTGACTAGTCTCCCTGCCCAGAGAAGGAGGCTTCTCTCACCCACATGCTCGCTGTGGTCTCCAGCCTAGTACAGTCCTTTACACCAGGGGTCGACAGACTACCTCCTGTGCCGAATGTGGCTCACCTCGTGTTTTTGAATTGGAACGTTGCCACAGCCGTCCCATTAGATACTGTCTGTGGCTACATTTGCGCTACAACGTGAGTTGAATAACTGCCAAAGACACCATACAGACTTGGAAAGCCTAAAATATTTACTCCCTGGCCAGTTACAGAAAAAGCTTGCCAACTCCCGCCTGACACAGTGGCTGTGGGTTCCATCTCCGCTTTTCTCTGAACTGATTCAAGAGGATCTAAAAGAACCATTCAGTTTTAAAAAAAAATTTTAGTCATCTCATTTCTTATTTGGAAGTTAGAATTTAAGTTGTAAGTTAATATGATACAATATCATCCTACCTACTTAATTGTGCTTTAGAATATATGAAGCTGGACCAAACTGCTATTTTATTTTATTTTTAAAAGTTTTTAAATGTTTGTTTATTTTTGAGAGCAAGAGAACGAACGAGGGAGGGGCAGAGAGAGGGGGAGACACAGAATCCAAAGCAGGCTCCAGGCTCTGAGCTGTCAGCACAGAGCCTGACACGGGGCTCGAACTCAATGGACCCTGAGATCATGACCTGGGAGCCGAAGTCCCACTTAACCGACTGAGCCACCCAGGTGCCCCCTCCCACCCCACCAAACTGCTGTTTTAAAAGCTACCTGCTGGTAGAAGCTATTATGCATAAAAATGTGAAGTGCTGTCTTCTTTGGAGTAAGGGCTTTGTCTCTGGATTCTTATGCTGTTAATGGACTTTTCTCCTTTTAACTTCCTTTAAGGGAAGTGAGTTGGGGGGTGGATAGGAATTTCTGGGAGAGAGTACAAAATGGAGATCTATTATCTTGAGGAGAAAGAGGCTTTCCTCCCCAGCAGCAGGATACTGTCCGGACTGGCTAAAGAGGAGGGTGTCAGTGTGAAACCCCTAGGGAAGGGTGTGATCTGGGGGCTCTAGAGAAATAGGTCTACAAACAAGTTTTAAGGTTTTCCAGGGGCGCCTGGGTGGCTCAGTCAGTTGGGCGTCTGACTTCGGCTCAGGTCATGATCTCCCAGCCCATGGGTTTGAGCCCCGCATAGAGCTCTGTGCTGACAGCTCAAAGCCTGGAGCCTGCTTCGGATGTTGGGTCTCCCCCTCCCCCTCTCATGCTCTGTCTCCCAAAAATGAATACATGTTGAAAAATTGAAAAAAAAAAAGATTTTCTAGATTTGTGTAGAAATTCCCCCTCTGTTTATCACAAGGCTTCAATAAAGTTAGTGAAACAATGGTATCTATTGTGCTTTAGTAAAAAATGGGCAGGACTGTGTCAATGGTTTGGATCCAGTATTGGTGAAGTAGGTGGAAGTGAGGAGAGCAACACATAAAGGAGAATTGAATGGAGCAATGACAAGATGGGCAGAGGGAGTCCGGGGAGGATTAAAGAGGTGATCCTAGCAGGAGCTAAGGCAAGTGGCCACCTTTGGGGGGAACTCAGAAGCATTTGAGAAGGGAACTGGTTATTTTCTTTGGCTAAATTAAAAGGGATCTCAGAAAGCTGGAAATCGAGAATTGCACACATAAAAGCACTTTCAGGTACAGCTATTAGAATGGCTTTGGTGTTACAACTGAGAGATATGAAAAATGTGACTGATTAGGTTTTGACCCTTCTAAAGAGGAAAAAAATGACCAGAATTCAGAATTCCATTGGGCTGCACAAAGATTACCTGAAGAAAGTTAGCTGCAAAAATAATTGGAATTCAGTGTCGACTTCTAGGGAAGCCAAACAGATAAATTACTTTAGGATGAAACCTGAAACCAGCAGAGACCGGTCCCCCTCAAAAAACTAGGGAGAGTCTCCTGTTTCTTTTTTTTTTTAATACTTATTTATTTTTGAGAGAGAGAGAGAGACAGAGCGCAAGTGGGGGAGGGGCAGAGAGAGAGAGAGAGTGTGCCAGGAGGTAGTGAATTCTGATTTGCACTCACAGGTCATGTGCCTATCCCTGGAGTAATCACCATGGCCACTTAGTTGGTGGATTCTTATTGGCTAATCTGGATCACGTGTCCACCATTGGCCCAATCACCATGGCAAGGGAGGAAGTGTATTCTGATTGGCTCCCCGGGGTCATGTGCCTAGCTGTGAACCAATTGCCAGGGCCAGGTAGCTAGTGTATTCTGATTGGCTCTCTTGGGTCATGTGGCTAGCCCTGGACCAGTCACTTTGGCTAGGTAGGCAGTGGATTCTGATTGGATGTCTTGGGTCATGTGGATAGCCTTGGACCAATGACCAGAGGCAGGAGGTAGTGGATGCTGATTGGCCCTCCTAGGTCACGTGCCTCTCCCTGGACTAATCACCATGGCTACATAGTTGCTGAATTCTGATTGGCTATCCTGGATCATGTGACTACCCTTGGCCCATTCACCATGGCCAGGTAGGTAGTGTATTTCTTTTGGCTCTCCTGGGTCATGTGCCTATCCCTGGACTAATCACCATGGCAAGGTATGTAGTGCATTCTGGTTGGCTCTCCTGGGTCATGTGGCTAGCCCTAGACCTATCACCTTGCCCACATAGGTAGTGTATTCTATTGGCTGTCTTGGGTCATGTGGCTAGTCCTGGACCCATCACCTGACCATGTAGGTAGTGTATTCTGATTGGATATCCTTGGTCATTTGGCTAGCCCTGGATGAATCACTGTGGCCATGTAATTGGTGAATTCTCATTGGCTATCCTGGAACATCTGACTACCCTTGGACCAGTCACCATGGCAAGGTAGGCAGTGTATTCTGATTGGCTCCCAAGGGTCATGTGCCTAGCCCTGGATCAATCACCAGCACCAAGTAGGTAGTGTATTCTTTTTTTTTTTAATTTTTTTTACATTTATTTATTTTTGAGAGATAGAGACAGTGTGAGCAGGGGAGAGGCAGAGAGAGAGAGGAAGACACAGAATCCCAAGCAAGCTCCAGGCTCTGAGCTGTCAGCACAGAGCCCGACGCGGGGCTCAAACTCACAAACCAAGAGATCATGACCTGAGGTGAAGTCAGAGCCTTAACCGATTGAGCCACCCAGGAGTCCCAAGAGTCAAGAGTCTCCTGTTTCATAGCAGTTATAAAAAAGGCTAACAGCATCTAATAAGGCCTCACAGGGTGATTACCCCAAAGCTTGGATCCTGTATCCTGACAACTATGCCTGTCTTCTGAGATGGTAACCCCAGTTTGACTAGTTGGTAATCTCAATATGCTTAAACATTATAATTATGATATTAAGACAAAGAGTTATCCTTAAATGTTCATGTTTTCCTCTTATAAGTTAACAGTCCCCCAGCTTTTTAGCTGGGCCCACAGATGTTCAGAATAAAGATTACATTTCCTAGCCTTCTTTGTAGTTAAATTTGATTGCATGAATGCAGTTTTAAAATTTTAATTCTAGTATTTTCACATACAGTGTTAGGTTAGTTTTGGGTGTACAATATAGTGATTCAACACTTCTATACATTGCCTGGTGCTCATCACTACAAGTGCATTCTTAAACCCTATTACCTATTTAACCCATTCCCCCCATCCACCTTCCCTCTGGTAGCCATAGGTTTGTTCTCTGTAGTTAAGAGTCTGTTTCTTGGTTTCTCTCTCTCTCTCTCTCTCTCTCTGTTTTTCCTTTGCTCAATTGTTTTGTTTTTTAAATTCCACATATGAGTGAAATCACATGGTATTTGTCTTTCTCCTACTTATTTCACTTAGCATTATACTCTCTAGCTCCATCCATGTTGTTGCAAATGGCAAGATTTCATTTTGTTTGTGGGTAATATTCCATTGTATGTATATACCATTTCTTATTTTCCATTCATCGATCAGTGGACACTTGGGATGCTTCCATAATTTAGTTATTGTAAATAACGTTGCAATTAACATAGGGGTTCATGTATTTCTTTGAATTAGTGTTTCTGTTTTTGAAACGGAAACACTGTTTTGGAGTAAATACCCAGTTGTGTGATTAGTGGATTGTAGGATATTTCTATTTTTAACTTTTTGAAGAGCTTCCATACTGTTTTCCTCAGTGGCTGCACCAGTTTGCATTCCCACTAATAGTGCAAAAGGGTTCCTTTTTCTCCACATCCTTGTCAACACTTGTTTCTTGTCTTTTTAGCTACGATAACACATGTGAGGTGATCCCTCATTGTAGTTTTGATTTGAATTTCCCTGATAAGCAATGATGTTGAGAATCTTTTCATGTGTCTGTTGACCATGTGTATGTCTTCTTTGGAGAAATGTCTGTTTATGTCTTCTGCCATATTTTAATTGGTTTATTTGATTTTTTGGGTGTGGAGTTGTGTAAGTTCTTTTATATTTTGGATACTAACCCTTTATTGGATCTGTCATTTGCAAATATCTCCTCCATTCAGTAGTTTGCCTCTTAGTTTTGATTGTTTACTTCACTGTGCAGAATCTTTTTATTTTGATGTAGTCCCAGTAGTTTATTTTTACTTTGATTTCCCTCATCTCAAGAGACATATCCAGAAAAATGTTGCTGTGGCCCATGTTAGAGACATTACTGCCTGAGCTCTTGTCTAAGATTTTTATGCTTCAGCTCTCATACTTAGATATTTAATCCATTTTGAGTTTATTGTTTTTTGTGTGTAAGAATGTGGTCCAGTTTTATTCTTCTGTACATAGCTGACCAGTTTCCTAGCACCATTTGTTGAAGAGACATCTTCCCATGGATGTTCTTTCCTGTTTTGTCAAAGATCAATTGACCATTTATTTAGTTGTGGGATTATTTCTGGGGTTTCTATTTTGTTCTATTGATCTATGTGTGTGTTTTTGTGCCAGTACCATACTGTTTTGGTTAGTATAATTTTGCAGTATAATTTGAAGTCTGGAATTGATATACCTCCAGTTTTGCTTTTCTTTCTGAAAATTGCTTTGGCTATCCAGGGTCTTTTGTGGTTCCATATAAATTGTAGGGTTGTTCTAGTTCTGTGAAAAATGTTGTTGGTATTTTGATAGGGATTGCATTAAATCTGTAGATTGTTTTGGTTAGTGTAGACATTTTAATAATAATCGTTCTTTCAATCCGTGAGCATGGAATGTCTTTCCATTTCTTTGTATGGCTTTCAATTTCTTTCTTTAGCATTTTATAATTTTCAGAGTACAGGTCTTACACCTCTTTGGTTAAATTTGTTCCTACGTATCTTATTATTTTTGGTGCAATTGTAAGTGGGATGATTTTCTTAATTTCTCTTTCTGCCATTTCATTATTAGCATATAGAAATGCAACATATTTCTGCACATTGATTTTTTATCCTGTGACTTTACTGAATTTATCAATTCTAATAGTTTTGGGTGGAGTCTTTTGGGCTTTCTATGTATAGTATCATGCCATCTGCAAATAGTGAAAGTTTTACTTCTTCCTTACCAGTTTGGATGCTTTTTATTTCTTTTCCTTGTCTGATTGCTGTGGCTAGGCCTTCCAGTATTATGTTGAATAAAAGTGGTGAAAGTAGACATCCTTGTCTTGTTTCTGACCTTTGGTGGAAAGTTCTGTTTTTCCCCAATGAGTTTGATGTTAACTATGGGTTTTTTGTATGTGGCCTTTATTATGTTGAGGTATGTTCCCTTAAAACCTTCTTTGTTGAGGGCTTTTATCATGAATGGATGTACTTCATCAAATGCTTTTTCTGCATCTATTGGAATGATCGTATGGTTTTTATCCTTTCTCTTATTGATGTGATGTATCACATTGATTGATTTGCAAATATTGAACCACCCTTGCATCCTGGGAATAAATCCCACTTGCCCAGTTGATCATGGTGAGTGATTTTTTAAATGTATCTTTGGATTCAATCTGTGAGTATTTTTGAGGGTGTTTGTATCTATATTTATCAGAGATATTGGTCCATAGTTCTGTTTTTTGTTGTCTTTATCTTTTTTTTTTTTAATCAGGGTCATACTGGTCTCAAAATTAATTTGGAAGTTTCCCTTCTTGTATTTTTTGAAATAGTTTGAGTAGAGTGTGTATTAATTCTTCATTAAATGTTTGGTAGAATTTGTGTATGAAGCTGTCTGGTCTCAGACTTCTGTTGGCTAGATTTTTTTCATTACTGGTTTAATTTCTTTGCTTGTAATTGGTCTGTTCAAATTTTCTATTTCTTCTTCAGTTTTGGTAAGTTATAGGTTTCTAGGAATTTATACATTTTTTCTAGGTTGTCTAATTTGTTGGCATATAGTTATTCAGAATATTCTCTTACAGTTTGTATTTCTATGGTGTTGGTTGTTATTTCCTTTTATATGTGATTCTATTTGAGTCCTACCACTGCTTGGTGAATCTGGCTAAAGGTTTATCAGTTTTGTTGATCTTTTCAAAGAATCACCTCCTGGTTTCATTGCTGTGTTCTTTAGTGTTCTTTTGCTTTTGTTTTTGTTTTTGTTTCCATATCATTTATTTCTGCTCTAATCTTCATTATTTCTTTACTTCTGCTGGTTGAGGTTTTGCTCTTTTTCTAGTTCATTTAGGTGTAAGGTTAGGATTTTTTTGGGGGGGGTTTTCCTCTTGAGGTAGACCTATATTGCTTTAAAGTTCCCTCTTATAACTGTTTTTGCTGCATCCCAAAGGTTTTGGGCCTTTGTGTTTTCATTTTGTTTTCATGTGCTTTTTAATTTCTTTGATATCCTGGTTGATTCATTCATTGGTTAGTAGCATGTTATTTAACCTCAATGTATTTGTGATCCTTCCAGATTTTGTTTTTTTTTTTTTTTTGGTGGTTGATTTCTAGTTTCATAGCATTGTGGTCAAAAAAGATACATGGTATGACTTTGATCTTTTTGAATTTGTTGAGGCTTGTTTTGTGGCCTAATAAGTGATATATCTGGAGAATTTCCATGTGCATTTGAGAAGAATGTGTATTCTGTTTTTGGATGGAGTTTCTGAATATATGTGTCGAATCTATCTGGTCCAATGTGTCATTCAAAGGCACTGTTTTGTTGTTGATTTTCTGTTTGGATGATCTGTTCACCAATGTAAGTGGGGTGTTATAGTCCCCTACTATTTTTGTATTACTGTCAATTTGTTCCTCTATGTTTGTTATTAACTGTTTTATGTACTTGGGTGCTCCCATTATGGGTGCATAAATACTTATAATTGTTATATTTTCTTGTTGGATTGTGCCCTTTATTATTATATAATGTTCTTTTTTGTCCCTTTTTACAGTCTTTGCTTGATCATTTATTTTGTCTAAGTATTGCTACTCAGACTGTCTTTGACACCCATTTGCATGATAAATGTTTCTCCATCCCCTCACTTGCTATCTACCTCTGTCTTTAGGTCTGAAATGAGTCTCCAGTAGGAGAATAGAGATGGGTTTGTTTTTTTTAATCCTCTCTGTCACCCTATGTGTTTTGATAGGAGCATTTAGTCCATTTACATTCAAAGTGATTATTGATAGATATGTGTTGATTGCCATTTTGTGGCTTGTTTTGTGGTTTCTCTGATCCTTTCTTCTTTTTCTCCATGGTTTGGTGATTTTCTTTAGTGAGTCTTTTGGGTTCCTTTCTCTTTAATTTTTGCATATCTGTTACTGATTTTTTATTTGTCATTACCATTAGGTTTATATATAACCTCTTAGGCATATAGCAGTCTATATTAAGTTTATGGTTGCTTAAGTTTGAACCCATTCTTTATTCTTCTTCTCCCCTGTTTTAGATATATGATGTCATAATTAGAGTGAAAAACAGCATCCTGGCAGTCACTAGAAGGGATACAACAGAGTTGGAATACTTTCAAAGCTGCATTTCCAGAGAATTATGGAAATTATTATATTATCTGGTAGTTCCCTGGAGAACTCCATTCTCAAGGCTGTCCTTACTTGACTTGGGGCTTGCCCAGCCTGCAAAGGTTTTTCTTCAGAGCATTTGTAAAATATCAGAGGCAGTTGTTGAACCTTGCAAGCTATCTACGGTGGTAGATAACATTTGGGGCAAGCAGTAGGCTAACCAAAAAGCTTAAATAGAAAAACTGGTAAATGAGATGTCTGTAGGGAACTTTGGAAAACTCTGACATATTTGTGAAACTCTAGAAAGCGATGCACATATAGAAGGCTGTATACATGCTCAGGAAAAACTTGAGAAGACCCTAAGCTCTTATGTCTGACTAGCCTTGAGATACTGTGTAAACAGGAAGTAAAGGCTAAGGCAGAGCTGGAAACTGTCCAGCTGAGTATTAAAGGCATGCTCTAAGTGCACATAAAGCCCCTCAGCAAAGACTAGGAGACATTGGTTTTAGGTACCTAAGGAAATTTCTGTCTAATCATTAACTGAACACTAAGCTAACAAAGACCTTAGTAGCAACACTTGAAAAAGAATAAAGAATTCACAGAATTAGTTTACAAAAGTCACTAAACAAACAACAGATCCTGGGAACAGGGAGAAATTGACTTCCAGAGTTGCCACATTATATTATTTAAAGGTGTCCAGTTTCCAACACAAGTTATGAGGCATGCAAAGAAAGAAGAAAGCGTGGCCCATCCACAGAAAGAAATGTAGTCCATAGAAACTATCACTGAGGAAGGCGAGATGTCAGAGTTACAAGACAAAGACTTGAAATAAGCTATTTTAAATATATTTAAAGAAGTAGGGGTTCCTGGGTGGCTCAGTCCAACAGTTAAGTGTCCAGCTGTTGATTTTAGCTCAGGTCGTGATCTCACAGTTCATGGGATCCAAGCCCAACATCAGTCTCTGTGCTCACAGTGCAGAGCCTGCTTGGGATTCTGTCTCTGTCCCTCCCCTGCTTGCACGCTCTCTCTCTCTCTCAAAATAAACATTTAAGAAATAAATATAAAAAGAATTAAAGGAAACCATGTCTAAAGAAGTAAAGGAAAGCCTTTATTCTTGTTTGCACAGTGCCTCAAGGCTAGTCAGACATAAGAGCTTAGGGTATACTCCATGTTTCCTGAGTGTGTGAATATTGGTGAGAACAATGTCACACCAATAAAGAAAAACAACAGTAAATACAGAATTTATTTATTTGTTTATTTTGATTTAATTTAACTTTATTTTTTATTTTTTAAAATTTACATCTAAATTAGTTAGTATATAGTGAAGCAATGATTTCAGTAGATTCCTTAATGCCCCTTACCCATTTAGCTCATTGCCCATCCCACAACCCCTCTAGCATCCCTCAGTTTGTTCTCCATATTTATGAGTCTCTTTTGTTTTGTCCCCCTCCCTGTTTTCATATTTTTGTTTCCCTTCCCTTATGTTCATCTGTTTTGTGTCTTAAAGTCCTCATATGAGTGAAGTCCTATGATTTTTGTCTTTCTCTGACTAATTTCACTTAGCATAATACCCTCCAGTTCAATCCATGTAGTTGGAAATGGCAAGATTTCATTCTTTTTCATTCTTTTTCATTGCTGAGTAATACTCCACTGTATATATATACCACATCTTCTTAATCCATTCATCCATCGATGGACATTTGGGCTTTTTCCATACTTTGGCTATTGTGGATAGTGCTACTATAAACATGGGGGTGCATGTGTCCCTTCAAAACAGCATACCTGTATCCCGTGGATAAATGCCTCGTAGTGCCATTGCTGGGTGTAGGGTAGTTCTATTTTTAGTTTTTTGAGTAACCTCCATACTGTTTTCCAGAGCGGCCGCACCAGCTTGCATTCCCACCAACAATGCAAAAGAGATCCTCTTTCTCAGCATCCTGGCCAATATCTGTTGTTGCCTGAGTTGTTAATGTTAGCCATTCTGACAGATGTAAGGTGGTATCTCATTGTGGTTTTGATTTGTATTTCCCTGATGAAGAGTGAAGTTGAGCATTTTTTCATGTGTCGGTTGGCCATCTGGATATCTTCTTTGGAGAAGTGTCTGTTCATGTCTTTTGCCCATTTCTTCACTGGATTATTTGTTTTTTGTGTGTTGAGTTTGATAAATTCTTTGTAGATTTTGGATAGTAACCCTTTATCTGCTATGTCATTTGCAAATATCTTCTCCCATTCTGTCGGTTGCCTTTTAGTTCTGTTGATTGTTTCCTTTGCTGTGCAGAAGCTTTTTATTTTGATGAGGTCCCAGTAGTTCATTTTTGCTTTTGTTTCCCTTGCCTCTGGAGACGTGTTGAGTAAGAAATTTCTGCGGGCAAGATCAAAGAGGTTTTTGCCTGCTTTCTCCTCGAGGATTTTGATGGCTTCCTGTCTTACATTGAAGTCTTTCATCCACTTTGAGTTTATTTTTGTGTATGGTGTAAGAACGTGGTCCAGGTTCTTTCTTCTGCGTGTCGCTGCCCAGTTTTCCCAGCACCACTTGCTGAAGAGACTGTCTTTATTCCATTGGATATTCTTTCCTGCTTTGTCAAAGATTAGTTGGCCATACGTTTGTGGGTCCATTTCTGGGTTCTCCATTCTATTCCATTGATCTGAGTGTCTGTTCTTGTGCCAGTACCATACTGCCTTGATGATTACAAGTTTGTAGTATAGCTTGAAGTCTGGGATTGTGATGCCTCCTGCTTTGGTTTTCTTATTCAAGATTGCTTTGGCTATTCGGGGTCTTTTCTGGTTCCATACAAATTTTAGGATTATTTGTTCTAGCTCTGTGAAGAATGCTGGTGTTACTTTGATAGGGATTGCATTGAATATGTAGATTGCTTTGGGTAGTATCGACATTTTAACAATATTTGTTCTTCCTATCCAGGAGCATGGAATCTTTTTCCATTTTTTTGTGTCTTCTTCAATTTCTTTCATCAGCTTTCTATAGTTTTCAGTGTATAGATTTTTCACATCTTTGGTTAGATTTATTCCTAGGTATTTTATGGTTTTTGGTGCCGCTGTAAATGGGATCGATTCCTTGATTTCTCTTTCTGTCACTTCATTGTTGGTGTATAGGAATGCAACCGATTTCTGTGCATTGATTTTATATCCTGCAACTTTGCTGAGTTCGTGAATCAGTTCTAGCAGTTTTTTGGTGGAATCTTCTGGGTTTTCCATACAGAGTATCATGTCATCTGTGAAGAGTGAAAGTTTGACCTCCTCCTGGCTGATTTGGATGCCTTTTATTTCTTTGTGTTGTCTGATTGCAGAGGCTAAGACTTCCACTACTATGTTGAACAACAGTGGCAAGAGTGGACATCCCTGTCTTGTTCCTGACCTTTCGGGGGAAAGCTCTCAGGTTTTCCCCATTGTGGATGATATTAGCATTGAGTCGCTCGTATATGGCTTTTATCATCTCGAGGTATGCTCCTTCTATCCCTCCTTCCTTGAGGGTTTTTATCAAGAAAGGATGCTGTATTTTGTCAAAGGCTTTCTCTGCATCTATTGAGAGGATCAAATGGTTCTTGTCCTTTCTTTTATTGATGTTGATGAATCACGTTAATTGTTTTGCAGATATTGAACCAGCCCTGCATCCCAGGTATAAATCCCACTTGGTCGTGGTGAATAATTTTTTTTAATGTATTGTTGGATCCGGTTGGCTAATATCTTGTTGAGGATTTTTTCATCCATGTTCATCAGGGGAATTGGTCTATAGTTCTCCTTTTAGTGGGGTCTCTGTCTGGTTTTGGAATCAGGGTAATGCTGGCTTCATAGAAAGAGTTTGGAAGTTTTCCTTCCATTTCAATTTTTTGGAACCATTTCAAGAGAATAGGTGTTAACTCTTCCTTAAATGTTTGGTAGAATTCCCCTGGAAAGCCATCTGACCCTGGACTCTTGTTTTTTTTGGGAGATTTTTGATTACTAATTCAATTTCCTTAATGGTTATGGGTCTGTTCAAATTTTCTATTTCTTCCTATTCCAGTTTTGGTAGTGTATATGTTTCTAGGAATTTGTCCATTTCTTCCAGATTGCCCATTTTATTGGCATGTAATTGCTCATAATATTCTCTTACTATTGTTTTTATTTCTGTTGTGTTGGTTGTGATTTCTCCTCTTTCATTCTTGATTTTGCTTATTTGGGTCCTTTTCTTTTTCTTCTTGATCAAACTGGCTAGTGGTTTATCAATTTTTTTAATTCTTTCAAAGAACCAGCTTCTGGTTTCATTGATCTGTTCTACTGTTTTTTTTTGGTTTTGATAGCATTAATTTCTGCTCTAATCTTTATTATTTCCTGTCTTCTGCTGGTTTTGGGTTTCATTTGCTGTTCTTGTTCTAGCTCCCTAAGGCGTAAGGTTAGGTTGTGTATCTGAGATCTTTCTTCCTTCTTTAGGAAGGCCTGGATTGCTATAAACTTTCCTCTTATGACTGCCTTTCCTGTGTCCCAGAGGTTTGGGGTTGTGGTGCTATTTTCATTGACTTCCATATGCTTTTTAAATTTCTTCTTTAACTGCTTGGTTAGCCCATTCATTCTTTAGTAGGATGTTCTTCAGTCTCCAAGTATTTGTTACCTTTCCAAATTTTTTCTTGTGGTTGATTTCGAGTTTCATAGCATTGTTGTCTGAAAATATGCACAGTATGATCTCAATCTTTTTGTACTTAGGGCTGATTTGTGTCCCAGTATATGGTCTATTTTGGAGAACGTTCCATTTGCACTGGATAAGAATGTATATTCTGCTTTAGGATGAAATGTTCTGAATATATCTGTTAAGTCCATCTGGTCCAACGTGTCATTCAAAGCCATTGTTTCCTTGTTGATTTTTTGATTAGATGATCTGTCCATTGCTGTGAGTGGGGTGTTGAAGTCTCCTACTATGATGGTATTACTATCAATGAGTTTCTTTATGTTTGTGATTAATTGTTGTATATATTTGGGTGCTCTCACATTTGGCGCATAAATGTTTACAATTGTAAGGTATTCTTGGTCTATAGACCCCTTGATTATGATATAATGCCCTTCTGCATCTCTTGATACAGTCTTTATTTTAAAGTCTAGATTGTCTGATATAAGTATGGCTACTCTGGCTTTCTTTTGTTGACCATTAGCATGATAAATGGTTCTCCATCCCCTTATTTTCAATCTGTAGGTGTCTTTAGGTCTAAAGTGGGTCTCTTGTAAACAGCATATAGATGGGTCTTGTTTTCTTATCCATTCTGTTACCCTATGTCTTTTGATTGGAGCTTTGAGTCCATTGACGTTTAGACTGAGTACTGAAAGATAGGAATTTATTGCCATTATGATGCTTGTAGAGTTCGAGTTTCTGGTGGTGTTCTCTGGTCCTTTCTAATCTTTTGTTGCTTTGTGTGTGTGTGTGTGTGTGTGTGTGTGTTTGTGTGTGTGTGTATAATTTTTTTTTTCATCTTTTCTCCCCTCAGAGAGTCCCCCTTAAAATTTTTTGCAGGGCTGGTTTAGTGGTCACAAGCTCCTTTAATTTTTGTTTGGGAAACTTTTTCTCTCTCCTATTTTTAATGACAGCCTTGCTGGATAAAGAATTCTTGGCTGCATGTTTTTCTGATTCAGCACACGAATATATCCCCCCACTCCTTTCTGGCCTGCCAAGTTTCTGTGGATAGGTCTGCTGCAAACCTGATCTGTCTTCCCTTTTAGGTTAGGGACTTTTTTTTCCCTTGCTGCTTTCATGATTCTCTCCTTGCCTGAGTATTTTGTGAATTTGACTATTATATGCCTTGTTGATGGTCTGTTTTTGTTGAATCTAATGTGAGTCCTCTGTGCTTCCTGGATTTTGATGTCTGTGTCTTTCCCCAGGTTAAGAAAGTTTTCCTCTATGATTTGCTCACATAACCCTTCTACCTTGATTTCTATTTCTTCCTCCTCTGGGACCCCTATGATTCTGATATTGTTCCTTTTTAATGAGTCACTGATTTCTCTAATTCTTAAATCATGCTCTTTTGCCTTAATCTCCCTCTTTTTTCTGCTTCGTTATTCTCTATAAGTTTGTACTCTGTGTCACTGATTCTCTGTTCTGCCTCATCCATCCTTGCCTCTCCTGCATCCATGCATGATTGCAGCTCAGTTATAGCATTTTTAATTTCATTCTGGCTATTTTTTACTTCTTTTATCTCTGCAGAAAGGAATTCTAATCTATTTTCGACTCCAGCTAGTATTCTTATTATCGTGGTTCTAAATTGTTGTTCAGACATGTTGCTTGTGTCTGTATTGGCTAAATCCCTGGCTGTCGTTTCTTGGTGCTCTTTATTTTGGGGTGAATTCCTTCGTTTTGTAATTTTGAAAGGAGAAAAGGAATTAATGAAGTAGAAAATTGAAATTAAAAAAATATTAAAATTAAAAATTAAACACACACACAAAAATCGAATAGATGATGCTAGATCCTAGGTGTTTTGGTCTGGGTGTAGAAAATGGTTTAACAAATTAGAGAAACAAACAAAAAAAGGGGGGGGAGAGAAAAAAAAGGAAATCGTTTGAGAATTTGAAAAAATGAATACACTAAAGTAGACTAAAATAGTAGAGAAGATAGTAGAAAAAAATATAGAAAAATATTTGTAATAAAAATTAAAAAGAAAATGAAAAAGAAAAGACAAGTGATTTGAAAATTTGAAAAAGTGAATACACTGTAGTAGACTGAAATAAAATGATGGGAGTAAGATAGAATTTGAAAAAATTTACATAAAAGCAAAAAATATAGTTATAAATATTAAATAAAATATTTTAAAAGAAATTTAAAGTAAAAATGAAGTTTTTCTCTTTCTGCATTCAAGAAAACAGAAATGAAAAAGAGAAAAAAGAACAAGAAAAAAAGGAAAATGTTTGAAAATTTGAAAAGGTGAGTACACTTAGACTAAAATAAAATGATGGAAGTAAAGTAGAATTTGAAAAAATTAACACAAAAGTAAAAAATATAGTAATAAAAATTAAATACAGATATTTTTAATAAAAATTGAAAATAAAAATGAGGTTTTTCTCTTTCTGTATTAAAGAAAAAGAAAAGAATTGTAAAAGAGACAAAGGAAAAAGAGAGAAAAAAAATTGAATATATGAACCTGCTAACAGATTGAAGTAGGACTGAAATTGCTTCATTTTCCCGTAGAGGTCAGTCCATGTAGCTCTTTATAGTCCATAAATTAAGCCGGTGGTGAGGTTTGTGATCTTGAAGAGCAAAGTTGGCCCAGTTGGGCAGGGCTTGGTGTAACAGCTCCACTCTCCCCTAGATGGCGCTGCTAGCCTACTGGGGTGGATTGTTTCAGGGTTCGTCGGTGTGTATGCGCATGCATGGGAGCGGTGAAAATAGCGCCACCCAGCCACCCAGTCTGTTCTCCTGGATCAGTGTGCACCTGTCCTCTGTCTTCAGCTCTCGTCCTCTCCCTGCTTTTCCACTCTCCTTGACCAGGCCCCAGGCAGTACCTCTCTCCCAAGTTTTGTCTCAGATGTGGCTGTTTTCCCCCGGCCCCTTACTTTTGAAGGACTGTGGCTTTGACCCACTCTGCTCCTCTGTGGGAGGGTCTCACCGAACAATGGCTGAATGAGCAATGGCCGAGTGTCGGCTGCACCCAGGAATGCCCACTGGACCCTCCTGTTGCTGGTGCCCCGAGACTGCGGCCAGGTGCCAGCCCGTCCCCCACAAAAAATTGCGAGACAGTGTAGCCTCAGCGTTTCAGGGACCACAGAAAATCACAACACACATCTGACACCAGGCTTCACCCTCAACAACCTTGCCCCAGCACCAGCGAATGTGGCTGCCTTCTGGGGTCTGCTGGGACCAGGTGGCTTCAGTAGTCTCTACCAAACGTCCTTCCAGCAGAACCACTTTTCCCCGTGTGGCCCGAGAACCTCCCAGACCCTACTCTGTTCCTGGGGATTCACCTTTCCCGCCAGGACACTGCCAGGTATTGAGCTGAGGAGTTGCAGCCTTTGTGCTCCCTGTTTACAGTCTTAATGGAATTTAAATCCTCTCCTTTCTCCCTTTTTAATTTAGTGCCTGTGGCTGTTTCCAATTTTCCACTTTTTCTCTAGCTGCTTTTGAGAAGGGGTGCTTTTCCCATATGCTCCCCCCTCCCCAGTCTCCGTCCTCTCTCTGCCCACAAAAGGGGTTCCCTACCTTTCAGGGCTTCTTGCTCCCCAAATTCAGCTCTTCGTGTCGTGTACCTGCTGAATTCTGTGGTTCAGGTTGTGCAGATTGTTGTGTGAATCTTCCAATTGGTTTTCTAGGTGTGTAGGATGGTTTAGTGTTGGTCTGGCTGTATTTCATGGATGCGAGACACACAAAAAGCTTCCATGCTGTTCTGCCATCTTGGCTCCTCCCCTAGAGAAATTATTTAGAAAAAAGAGAAGCAAATAGAAATTCTCAAGTTGAAAAGGACAATGTGTGAAATGAAAAATTCAGTAGAGGTGCTCAACAGTCGATTTGATCAACCAAAGGAAAGAATCAGTGGTTTTGAAGGTAGGTCAATTAAGATTATCCATTCTGAGGAGCAGAAAGAAAAAACAATAGAAAAATTAACAGAATATAAGAGATCTATGGGACAATATCAAGCATACCAAAGTATTCATAACAGGAGTCCTAATAGGAGGGGAGAAAAAAAATAAGCAGAATGTTGGAAGTTATAATAGCTTAAAACTTCACAAGTTTGTTCAAACAGAAATCTACATATTCAAGAAGCTTAAAAAATTCCAAGTAAGATACGTTCAAAGATATCTATATCTAGACCCATCAAAAACACTCAGTGGACAAAGGCAACACCTTGACGGCAGCAAGAGAAGCCAGTCATCACATACAGGGTATCCTCAATGAGATTAGTAGCTGATTTCTTATCAAAAACCATGGAGAGTAGAAGGCAGTGGGATGCCTTCTTTTAAAGTACTGAAAGAAAAAGACTATCAACCAAGAATTCTGTATTCATGAAACTATCCTTTAAAAGTGAAGAATTTAAGCCATTCTCCGATAAAACAACAACAAAAACAAACAGAAAATCTGTCAGCAGACCTACCCAGCAAGATAAATTAAAGGGAATCCTTTGGACTGAAACAAAAGCACACTAGTCAGTTACTCAAATCCACATGAAGAAATAAAGAGCACTGGTAAATGAACTCTGCAGGTAAGAATATAAAAGACAACATAGGTATATTTTTTGTTCTTTTTTTTAAAATCTCGTTTGATTAAAAAGACAGTTGTGTAAAGCAGTGCTTGTAATTCTGTGTTGATGGGCCATGTACACAGGTGTAATTTGTATGACAATAATAGCGTAAACGATGAGGAATGGAATGGAGATAAACTGGAACAGTTTTGTGTACTATTGTAATTAAATTGGTATTAATCTGAACTATACTGTTTTCAGTCAAGAAGGTAATTGTCATTGAAGGATCAACCACTAAGAAAATAACTCCAAAACATAGCAAAATAAATGGCAAGGAAATGAAATAGTACACTAGAAAATATGTTTGAACACAAAGGAAGGCAGTAGTGGAGGGAGAGAAGCACAAAAAAGATGTAAGATACATGGAAAACAGGTAGCAAAATGGCAGGTATAAATCCTACCTTATTAGGAATCATGTTAGCTATATATGTATTAAACTCTCAAAGTGAAGAAATTGGCCGAATGGATAAAAGAAAAACAAAACAAAACATGGTCCAGGTGCACCTAAGTGGCTCAGTTGGTTGAGCTTCTGTTTCTTGATTTTGGCTCAGGTCATGATCCCAGGGTCATGGGATTAAGCCCTGTGTTGGGCTTCACTCTAGGCATGGAGCCTGCTTAAGATTCTCTCTCTCTCCTTCTGCCCCTTCCCCCCACCTCACTCAAATTTTAAAAAATGGTCCAACTGTACACTGGCTACAAGAGACACACTTAATATTCAAGGTCACAAATAGGTTAAAAGTTAAAGAGTGGAAAAACCATGCAAACAGTAATCACAAGAGAGCTGGAGTGACTATTATCAGTTGAAATAGACTTTACAACAAAATTGTTGGTAGAGACAACGAGGCAACTTTTATCATGATAACAGTGTCAATCCATCAAGAAAATTAAATGATTCTAAACAAATATGCACCTAACAATAGAGGTCCAAAATATGCACCTAACAACAGAGGTCCAAAAGCATATGTGATGGGAGGTTTTGTTGTGGTTATCTTTAGAATATGTAATCTGCTACATCCACATAGATTAAAAATTGGAAAAATGACACCACTTTTAGAATTCATATTGTCTTGTTCCAGTAACAGCCATCTAGTTATGTTATGGAAATTAATGAATTGATTACCTGAAAATTTCAAGATCATTTATTAAGCCCAAATTAGCACCATTAGCAATGCAGAGTGTATACAGTTCACATGACTTCAAAAAGAAAATGCTTTTGTGTCTAGGTTTGTCATCCCTTGTACGTCAGTCTGACCTCCCCGGAGGTCTCATCCCCTGTACAGATAGATATTGAGGGCTGTGGATGATTTACTAACATCCAAATTATGGGGAACAAATTATGGTCTACTAGGAAGCTGAGACTTCCTTTACTGGATATTTGAAATGCTGTTCTTCACTCAGTAGTGGACACAACCCATGTTGAACTGATGAATTGTCACCAAAAGAGGACAGTAGGGGAACCTGGATGGCTCAGTTGGTTGAACGTCTGACTCTTAATTTCGACTCAGGTCATGATTCCAGTGTTGTGGGATCGAGCCTCCACGCTTAGCATGGAGCCTGCTTGGGATTCTCTCTCTGTGTCCCTGTGCTCCATCCCCCCCCCCACCTCATGCCTTCTCTCTTTATATAATTTTTTTTTAACGTTTATTCATTTTTGTCAGAGTGTGAGCAGGGTGGGGGGGAGAGAGAGAGAGAGAGAGAAAGAGAGAAAGAGAAAGAATGAATCCGAAGCAGGCTCCAGGCTCTGAGCTGCCAGCACAGACACCAATGCAGGGCTCGAACCCACGAATTATGAGATCATGACCTGGGCCAAAGTCAGATGCCCAACAGACTGAACCACCCAGGTGTCCCATGCCTTCTCTCTTTAAAATAAAATAAAATAAAATTAGGGGCACCTGGGTGGCTCAGTCGGTTGAGCAGCCGACTTCGGCTCAGGTCATGATCTTGTCCATGAGTTCGAGCCCCGCATCGGGCTCTGTGCTGACAGCTCAGAGCCTGGAGTCTGTTTCAAATTGTGTCTCCCTCTCTCTGACCCTCCCCCGTTCATGCTCTGTCTCTCTGTGTCTCAAAAATAAATAAACATTAAAAAAAATAAATAAAAAATAAATAAAATTAAAAAAAAGAGGACAGTATATGTTAAGATGTATGTTAATAGATGTAGTAGTAGGCAGGTAGGTGGACTTTCTGCAAGTGACCCCCAAGATTCCAGTTCCTAATCTCCAGGATCTGTAAATGTAGATAGATATCACTTGTGTGAGACTATATTGTGTCATATGTCACAGTTGATCTTAAAAATAGCAGGTTGTCAGAGTGAACTTAATCTAATTATGTGAGCCCTTAAAAGCAGGGAACTTTCTCCAGCTGGTATTGGAAGAGAAGGGAATGTCAGAGATTCAAGACATGAGAAAGATTCAACACACCATTTCTAGCCTTGAAGATGGAGGGAACCACTTCATAAGAAATGCAGCTGACCTCTAGGAGCTGAGACGAAACCCAGGTGACAGCAGAAAGGGAGTGGGGACCTTAGTTCTACAACTGCAAAGGAGTGAATTCTGCCAACAACCTAAATGAACTTTAGGTTGAAGCAGATTTTTCCCAAGGCCTGTAATAAGAGCCCAGCTCAGCCTTTCCTCTTGAGATACCCCAGAGCAGAGAACCCAGATTAGTCCCCCAGACCTCTGACATAAAGAACTGTGAGGTAAATGGTTGTTATAAGCTTCTTGGTTTATGATAATGTGTTACGCAGCTGTAGAAAACTAATACACTGGACCAACAGAGCACCAGTGTAGAATCCTGTTATTTTTTCTTCCCATGGTCACGTGAATGAGGTACACACTAGATGTTGTATAAGCACTCCAAAGATGTCTGTGACAAGTGTTGAGTATCACAAATTCAGGGATCTCCCCAAAACCAAAGGAAAATCTGTGCATTTAATGATTTTCACATATGTGATTGTTGTTTTAAATTATTGTTTCAAAACATTGTCTCCCATTATGGAAGGTAATTGAGGTATAATCCTGCCTGGGGAATTTATTGACTGAGGCAATAGTAATGTAACGAACGACTGGGAAAACATGACTGTGAGAAGGGTCTACCTGTCTACGTACATAATTTCCACCTTATTGTTACAGCAGCAAATGGTGGTAAAATGTATTTTCACTGATCCTGTAAAATTTAAAGGGCTTGTTTAGGGACATTTTTGAATGCATATTTTTGGAGGCTTCTTTGGAAAGTAAGTGGAGAGGTTTATTTAGAGACATCTTTTGTTGTGATATTTTCCCTCATTGAAAATGTTTCTGTACCAAGAAGAGGTGATAAAGATTGAACTATTGGTCATTCTACAGCCCCGCCAAAGTAGAAAATCTTTCTGCTCTCAGGTGCTGCATCTGGCCAATAGTAGCAGCCTCACCTTGCATTTTGGTATGAAACAACCCATGGCTGACTTTAAAATGCTTAAGCAAATCCTTATTTACATTGAATTTTTCGTTCCTCTATATCTCATTCTGTTGTTCATAGAGTCAAATGCTTTAAAGCTTTGGTTTGAATAAAAAAGAAACGTAGGGGCTCCTGGGTGGCTCAGATGGTTAAGCATCCAACTTTGGCTCAGGTCATGATCTCCCGGTTCATGGGTTCAAGCCCTGCATCAGGCTCTGTGCTGACAACTCAAAGCCTGGAACCTGCTTTAGATCCTTTGTCGTGCTCTCTGTCTCTGCCCCTTCTCCATTCACACTCTGTCTCTCTCTGTCCTTCAAAAATAAAAAAAATATCAAAAAATTAAAAAACAGAAACTTAAAAATACATGGAACTGAAATTTTCCATCTCTCTCATTCTTTCTCAATCTCATTTTCTCCCCCTCCCTTTTTCTCTCCTCCCCTGTCCCTCCACCTCTTGCCAGAAGGCTTTAAACTGAACATAACTCTCACTTGGGCTTTCCCCATTTTGCCAGCTTATTTCAGAAATTTTCAAAGATTAAATATAAGTTACTTTGAAATAGGCACACATTTTGGCGATAATCCTTTCATCCAAAAGAAGGTTGAACTTTTGAACAGTTCATTTACTAGGTGATGGCACCTATTCAAATAAGCCTGCATTTACACAAGCATTTTTTGGCGTGAAGTTTTGAGGTTTAGGGATAATTAACCCATTCCATGAGAAAAATCCATTTCCTCACTAATGGATTGCTATCTTAGATACAGTTTTATTCCTCTGGCTTCTTTCCATGTTTTATTCCTCCAGCCTTCCTCTGCTGTGTTGGTTCTTTTTTTTTTTTTTTAATATAATTTATCAAATTGGCTAACATAAAGTGTGTAAAGTGTGCTCTTGGTTTTTGGGGTAGATTCCCATGGTTCATTGCTTACATACAACCTCCAGTGCTTATCCCAATAAGTGCCCTTCTCAATGCCCATCACCCATTTTTCCCTCTCTCCCCGCATCCACCCTCAGTTCTCTGTATTTAAGAGTTTCTTATGGGTTGCCTCCCTCTCTCTCTGTACCTATTTTTCCCCTTTTCCTTCCCCCGTGGTTTTCTGTTAAGTTTCTCAAGATCCACATGTGAGTGAAAACATATGATATCTGTCCTTCTCTGACTGACTTATTTCACTCAGCATGATACCTTCCTGTTCCATCCATGTTGCTGCCAATGGCATGATTTCATTCTTTCTCATTGCCAAGTAGTATTCCATTGTATATATAAACCACATATTCTTTATCCATTCATCAGTTGATGGACTTTTAGGCTCTTTCCATAATTTGGCTATTGTTGAAAGCACTGCTGTAACCATAGGGGTACATATGCCCCCATGCATCAGCACTCCTGTATCCCTTGGGTAAATTCCCAGTAGTGCTATTTCAGGGTCGTAGGGTAGATCTACTTTAAATTTTTTGAGGAACCTCCCCACTGTTTTCCAGAGTGGCTGTTCCAGTTTGCATTCCCACCAATAGTTCCCCTACTCCACATCCTTGCCAGCATCTGTAGTTTCCTGAATTGTTCATTTTAGCCACTCTGACCGGCATGAGGTGGTATCTCAGTGTGCTTTGATTTGTATTTCCCTGATGATGAGTGACGTTGAGTATCTTTTCATGTGTCTGTTGGACATCTGGATGTCTTCTTTGGAAAAGTGTCTATTCATGTCTTCTGCCCAATTCTTCACTGTATTTGTTTTTTGGGTGTTGAGTTTGGTATGTTCTTTATAGATTTTGGATCCTAACCCTTTATCCCATATGTCATTTGCAAATATCTTTTCCCATTCCATCAGCTGCCTTTTAGTTTTGTTGATTGTTTCCTTTGCAGTGCTGAAGCTTTTTATTGTGATGAGGTCCCAATAGTTGATTTTTACTTTTAATTCCCTTGCCTTTGGGGATGTGTCGAGCAAGAATTTGCTGCAGCTGAGATCAAAGAGGTTGTTGTCTGCTTTCTCCTCTAGGGTTTTGATGGTTTCTTGTCTCACATTTAGGTCTTTCATCCATTTTGAGTTTATTTTTCTGTATGTTGTAAGAAAGTGATCTAGTTTCATTATTCTACATATTGCTGTCCAGTTCTTGCTATGTTGGTTATGATATAGAAACTATCTGGGGGGAAGATGTTATAGGGCAGAGGCAAGACCTGACTCAAGATGGGACCAGGGAAGGGGTGCCTGGGTGTCTCAGTCAGTTAAGTGTCCAACTTTGGCTCAGGTCATGATCTCATGGTTTGTGGGTTTGAGCCCCACGTCGGGCTCTGTGCTGACAGCTCAGAGCCTGGAGCCTGCTTTGGATTCTGTCTGTCTGTCTGTCTGTCTCTCTCTCTCTCTGCCAATTCCCTGCTTATGTTCTTTCTCTCTCTCTCTCTCTGTCTCAAAAATAAATAAACATTAAAAAATTTTTTAAAAAGATGGGATCAAGGGAGTCTTGCTAGGAGGACAACAGGAAGCACAATGACAATCTTAGATTATTTCATGTGCTGTACATTGTCATCCTAGGCATACTGGCTGAATTCCATCAATTACAGACATTAATGCACTCAGTGAAGTCCTAGAAGCCTGTGTTCCTGGTGAAAATTTCCTCTCTGAAGCATCTGTTTGTGCAAAAGATAAGATTGCTACATTGCCAAAGCTTCGTGTTCAAAATTACATGTATTATGTTTCATCTTGGTTATAATATCAATGCCTCTAGAGGCAAGGAAGTAGACAATATATTGGAGATAGTGGGGACTGTGATAAATTGAGAGCATGTATTCTATTTTAAGCCTGTCCTCTGGAAATGTAGGATGCTTTTGCAGTAAGCAGCTTTTTACATCTGAGGTGAATACTGGAGGGATATGGACACCACACTGACAGCTTCTGCTGTGGTCCCCAAACCTTTTATGAGAAAAGGCTAAGTTTTATTATGTCAGTCATCATCATTGTTAATGCGAATGATGAATTCCATGATCAGAATGGGGTAAGGGGTCTTAGGTGGTAGCACGTGTATTACATGACAAAACTGTAATGAGCCACTTTTCATTTTTCCCTGGGACTGTCCCAGCACAAACTGGGTGGATGAGGACTTGGTCCCAGTTACTGCTGTGCAGTGAATCCCATAAGCATGACTTCCTAGCAGATAATCCCTGAAGTTGAGCTTTACTAGTCCCTCTGACACTTAAATTTAATAACTTAGTGATTCTAAAGCTCTATTTGAATATTGTTTCAGAGCATAATGTACACTTGATTTCAAACAGAAACTCCACTGTATTCAGTCAACAAATTAATCTAATTCTATCAGCAATTCATAGCAACCACATAAACTGCCAGCAGGAACCAGAAAATCTTTCTACAGTAAGCCTCTGTTAGGCAGCATCTTTCCCTAATTCTTTATTTCCAAAAACAGCCTTGAAGAGTGGATACAGTTGCCTCAAGGAATAACTTCTTTCCTCAGACAGTCATTTACCCACTGTTGGGGTTTAGTCAGGTTTTTCAAGTAAGCCTCCTATCGTTGTCCAATTGTACCTTCTCAGAAATCTTTCTCCAGAGTCGTCATATAACATTATCAAAAAACCTAGGAAAATACAGTGGACATACGTATTTATTACTGGCTTCCTGTAGATTTCCCAGTCCCATTTCTTGCATCCAGGTTAATATTGATGTAAAAGATTATATCCTTGTCCAAATTATATAATCCATTATGTACCTGCTTTTCACTCAAACGACTTATTTGTGTACTCAACATGTACACCTTCTAAGAGAGAACTAGTAAGGAAAATGAGATCACAAGGAACCCTTGGTTTCAATCAAAGTTTACCAACTGATCCAGTGGTTAAATCTAGCTCATAGGAGTATTTTGTTTGTCTTGGCCATTGCTTTTAATTTTTATGAAATAATAGCAAACATTTATAAATAGGGAAATTCCATATAAAATCCTTATTTTTGCTTCCTTTTTCAAAAAATCAGAGGATCCAGCCAATGTTGGTCTCAAAAATCTGCATGTCCTTCAGTGCTTACCTCAGATACAAAAGGCTGCTTACTGCAAATACTTGGTATTGTCTGACAGATTGTGTTTGAGGGCTGGGCAAGAAAGCAAGCTTGCCTTGTGAGGGCAAGGTCCCTAGAGGTAGCCTTCAACCAATGACAGGTGGGTTGTTGGTGGTAAAAACAGCCCAACTTCTTTGTTGATCAACTGAGGTATCAGAAATGTTGTCACTATTCCCCAGTATTCTCCAGAAGGATTGAGCCCTAGTTGCCCACCGTGGTGGGTAGCTGCCTTGATCAAATACCCTTTGTTGGTTTTCTTCCCTTCCTTATCTTCCCTACTTCCAAACTAGTGTTTACATACTTCCCAAACTCAAATCTTTGTCTTAGGATCTGATTTTGGGGAAATCTAAACTAAAGAAACCTGCTTAGTGCTTCAAAATTCATTTTGACCAAATTAGATGTCGTGCTAAAGAATACTCATTCACAGTTTAGAATCACTTTGCAGCTTTAAAATAAAATGAAAGTCTGTAAAAGACTTCCTGTGCTTTTTATACTTACTGATGTTAAGCCAATGCAGTGCATGGCTGTAGGGTATAAATCACTGTTGAATGCATTCAGTGAGGTCTCTGGGATACAGGAATCCTACTTGATGGCAGGAGAGCTATTAGTGTAAGGTCTACATCACCAAGGATGGACACATGAATGTGATACTGTGGAACAGGTCCTTGGCACAGAACAGGGATTGGAAAAATACAGCCTATGGAACAATCATCAAAACTAAAAGACAACTTACTGATTGGGAGAAGCTATTTGCAAATGACTTATCTGATAAAGGGTTAGTATCCAAAATATATAAAGAACTTCTACAACTTCACACTCAAAAAACAACCCAATTAAAAAAAATGAACAGACATTTCTCCAAAGAAGACATACACATGGCCAACAGACATACGAAAAGTTGCCGAATATCACTCATCATCAGGGAAATGCAAATCAAAACTACAATGGGATATCACTTCACACCTGTCAGAATGGCTAAAATCAAAAACAAAAGCAACAAGTGTTGATGAAGATGTGGAGAAAAAGGAACCCTCATGCACTATTGGTGGGCATGCAAACTGGAGCAGCCACTGTGGAAAACAGTATGGAGGGTCCTCAAAGAAAAGAGAACTACCCTATCACCTAGTAATTGAACTACTGGGTATTTCCTTAAAGAATATGAAAACACTCATTTGAAAGGATATCTGTGTCCCTATGTTTATTGCAGCATTATTTACAATAGCCAAATTATTGAAGTAGCCCAGGTATCTATTGGTAGATGAATGGATAAAGAAGATGTGGTATATATACAATGGAATATTAGCCATAAAAAAGAATGAAATCTTGCCATTTGCAACAACATGGTTGGATCTAAAGAATATAAATCTAAGCAAAGTAAGTCAGGAGAAAGTTGCCATATGATTTCACTTATATGTGGACTTTAAGGAACAAATGAACAAGAAAAAACAGACAACCCAAAAAACAGACTATTCACTATGGAGAACAGAGAGTTACCACCAGAGCAGAGTTGGGTTGGGGTTGTGTGAAATAGGTGAAGGGGATTAAGATTACACTTAGCTTGATGGGCACTGAGTCATGTATAAAATTGTTGAATCACTATATTGTACACCTGAAACTAATACAAACACTGTGTTAGGTAATGGAATTAAAATTGAAAACTTAATTAAAATGTTCTTGGGGGAGAAGATGTGGTATATATATACAATGGAGTATTACTCGTCAATCATAAAGAATGAAATCTTGCCTTTTGCAACTATGTGGATGAAACTGGAGGGTATTATGCTAAGTGAAATTAGAGAAGACAAAAATCATATGACTTCACTCATATGAGGACTTTAAGAGACAAAACAGATGAACATAAGAGAAGGGAAACAAAAATAATATAAAAACAGGGAGGGGGACAAAACAAAAGAGACTCATAAATATGGAGAACAAACTGAGGGTTGCTGGAGGGGTTGTGGGAGGGGGGATGGGCTAAATGGGTAAGGGGCATTAAGGAATCTACTGAAATCATTGCTTCACTATATACTAACTAATTTGGATGTAAATTTTAAAAAATAAAAAATTAAATTAAAAAAAATTGATACAACCACTTTAAAAAAATGTTCTTGGGAGATAATCATCAAAAAATAAAAATGCAAATGGTCATGAGGAGAAAAACCTTTTACTTTTTCTTTTATATTTTTCCTGTTTTCCTACCTGGAAAATGGGGAGACATGATGAGTGGAAGTGCAACAGCCTCCTTGTGACCATAAGGGTGAAAGCCATTCACACCACATGTGGTAAGGCAGGAATATCAAAGGAGCGTGGGTGCTTGAAAACAATATGGAGCCTTCCAATACCGTGGATTGCCTCTCCCTAGACTGTGTGTGTGTGTGTGTGTGTGTGTGTGTGTGTGTGTGTGTGTGTGTGTGTGTGTGTGTAAGCCACTGTTTGGGGGGTTTTCTTTAGCAGCCAAGTATAATACTGATTAATAAATCCCTTCTATTTGTTTTTAAAAAAAAATACAGCCCATGGGCCAAATCTGATCTGCTGCCTGTAAATAAAGTTTAATTTTAACTTAGCTGTAGGTCATTTGTTTATACGTGGTCCGTAGCTGCTTTTGTATAACAGCAAAGTGGAGTAGTTGTGACTGAAATCATATAGCCCACAACACCCAAACTATTTACTGTCTGGTTCTTTTTGGAAATAATTTTCCAACCACTGATATAGAATACTTTACAGTACTTGTATAATATTTTAATTTTTAAAAATAAGCCAGTAAGGCATTTAATTGGTCATGGTTTGTTCTCACTACCTCATACCAAAAGATAGTTTAATAACCTCACCCTGAGTGTGTCTGCAATGGCTGTAAAAAATAAAGTGGAAATGCAGCGTTGAGCATGGCTTTTTGGCGAATTAAAACACTGAATATTAATTTCCACAGTTAACGAGTACAGATATGATCTTGTAAAGATGCAACATGGTGATAGGTACAGTGAATGCCTAAGAATATGGATGTATGTGTATGTCTGTATTTAATATTCTGTTTTGAAATACTTAATCCAATAGAATAACTGTAAGAATCCTACCATAAATACTCATATGCATTTGACCTAGATTCACCCATATTTTATATTTTACTGAATTCCTCTTAGGTGTCTCTCAAGAATAAGGACATTCTTTTTTGTATATACCCACAAAACATTTATCAAATTCAGCAACTGTATCCTTGAGAAAATATATATAGTCCATTTTCAAGTTTAGTTGTCCCAATTTTTTCCTTTATAGCAACGCATCTCAAATGTTAGCATGCATCAGAATTACATGGCAGGATTATTAAAACACAGATTCCTCCTGGGCCTCATCACTAGAGATTCTGTATAGACGATTTGGGGTGGGATTCGAGTATTTTCTATGATTACAAGCTCTCAAGATTTGATCAAAATGCTGCCAGCTCTATAACATCCCATAATACACCTACCAACCCATCTCTCAAATCCAGGCCAAGTTGCATGTCGTATCCTATTTATTTATTTATTTATTTATTAGTGTTTCTGTTCATTTTTGAGAGAGAGAGCGCGCAAGTAGGGGAGGGGCAGAGAGAGGAGGACAGAGCAGGCTCCAAAGCAGGCTTTGTGCTGGCAGCAGAGATCCCAATGCAGGGCTGGAACTCACAAACTGAGATCATGATCTGAGCTGAAGTCAGATGCTTAACTGACTGAGTCACCCGGGTGTCCCCCCAGCCATTCTTTAAATTTTGAGCTTTGACTGGCTTTCTTTCCAAGTCCTGAACTTTCTCAAGAGCATTTGCAGGAGTGACTGCAGTCTTTGGACTCGTTGGCCCGCATTCAATTTGTTCATTTGTTGCCTTCTCCACTTTAAGATCTGAAGTTTGAATGTGAAAGGGCGGGAAAGAATGACATTTCCAGGCCATTCTCTGTGAAAGTAGGATTCTGTATAAAATAAACGCACAATGACTTGTCCTACGTTGCCCTTTTTATGTTCTGTTTCAGTAAATTATGATGATAAGAAAATGCATTCTATATTTCGTGAATGAAAAGCTAATGTTTATTTCAGGGTAAAAACAATGTAAAAAAGAAGCAAAATCTGAAACTCCTACATCACACTAAGAGTACAATCTCATTTATTATATTTATACTATTTTCATGCTAGCCATAAAAGTGTCAATAATACATAGGATGTAATGAAGACCTCAATGCTATATGTCTTTTTCTTCTGATTTGGTGAAGCCAGTGGGTCCTTTAGTTTCCTTGAAGCTGGAACAGTTCCTCAGTCTTGCCTTTCTTTGTTTTTCATGAGACAGACTTTATTTATTTATTTATTTATTTATTTATTTATTTATTTATTTATTTATTTATGAGACACTGAGGGGGTTGGGAGGAGAGAAAGTGTATGGTGGGGGGGGGGGGAGAGAGAGAGAGAGAGAGAGAGAGAGAGAGAGAGAGAGAGAGAAGCAGTCTCCATGGTCCGTGTAAAGCCTGATGCGGGGCTCAATCCCACAACCTTGGGATCATGGCTTGAGCTGAAATCAAGAGTCAGAAGCTCACTCAACTGAGCCACCCAGGCACCCTGATACTGACTGACATTTTTAAAGAGAACATGCTATTTTCCCCCCTGTAGAATATATTTTAGTTTGGATTTTTCCTGATGTTTTCTCATGATCAAACTTAGATAATGCAATTTTTGGTAAAAATGCTAAAGAAATGTTTTTAGTTTGTCCCCTTTGGTGCTGATTTAATTTTGATCACTAGGTTAAGGTAGTGTCTACCTAATTTCTTCCCTGTAAAGGCATAGTTTTTACTTTATAATTAATATGTAACTTGTGGGGAGATAGCTTAATTCTTTTCTCCAATAAACTTTCATCCAATTTATATATGATTCTTGTCTGAATTATCACTATATTAAATTGCTAAATATTGATCTTCTAATTTCATCATTCCCTCTGTATTTCCATTTTATAGTAAAGAAAATCTTTTCCTCATTTCTTTGCATTTTATGAAATCAATATGAACAAATGGTCTCATTTTATTCAATGGGTTATAGTCCTTTGTTTTCATTCATTTTTGACCCTCAAATTGTCTCCAATTTGACTAGAGCCAGTTCCTGTGTCCTTTTAACATGGAGCCATCTGTTTTTTGAGTAGTCTAGAAAATGAATCATAAAATATTTTATTAATGTGTACATTTTTAAATGTTTATTTTGAGAGAGAGAACACACAGGCAGGGGAGGGGCAGAGAGGGAGACAGAGAATCTCAAGCAGGCTCCATGCTGTCTGTGCAGAGCCCGATGTGGGGCTTCAACCCACAAACCATGAGATGATGACCTGAGCCAAAATCAAGAATGAGATGCTTAACTGAGCCACCCAGGTCCCCTTTAATGCATACATTTTATCTGTCACTAAATACTTGCTGTGCCTTGAGCATATCTCCAGTATTTGATGTCAAAAGGTATGCAAGGGTAATACTAAGACATCCCTTCTTCCCCCAAGTAACTAAAATCTCCCTTAATATAGTAGTACTAACATAGATAAAGCAATCAGAGACTAATTTAAGATGGTATATAATCCAGTTTTAAGTTTATTGCTTATTTCTAGTTAATTACTTCCTCCTAAAACTGATTCATACACTTACAATACCAACACATTTCATCATTGCAAAATAGGAAACAATCAATCCTTAGTCTGTAAGTAAGGATTATACTATACAGGAGAGTCATTCAGCAAGATACCTAAGATTTGTCTCTCTGCCTTCAGTGTATAAAATGCAAATTTTAATATAGTTAGACAAACGATTCCAAGTTTTGCAGTGTCATATATCACATAAATTTGGGGAGTGCTATCTGGTATAGTAGGTATCTGGCCAATTTTGTGGTTAGCTAGCTAATTCTTGCAACCAGTTGGTTTTATCCATCCCATCTCTTTTGTATTTTTCATCCTTTTGTCCCTCTGAAGTTTTTTGCAGAATTGTTTATTGTGATCTGCCTTCCAGAATACTAACTGGCTCCCATTTTGTCTGTCTGGTAACATTCATCTATTGAATTCTTCATTTTGGCTACTGTAATTTTTTCCATTCTAGAAATTCTCTTTCAAATATGCTACTGAATTTAGAGTTTCCAGTTCTCTCCTGAAAATTTCAGTCTTTTATATTTTTTAACATCATAAGCATATTCATTTTTCGGATCTGGGTCTGATGTTAACTAGACCTATTGTAATGATCATTTCACCAAATATATAAATATCAAATCCTTATGTTGTACTCTTGAAACTAACATGTTATATGCCAATTATACCTCAATAAAAAAGATAAAATAGTACAAGTCTATGACTTCCAAACCTACATGTCATGTAAAAAGCTGGGCACCTCTATCTAGGTTCTACATTTGAAATCGGTTCTCCTGTGCAGAAGGTATTTTACTTGACTGACTTGGCAAATGGATCTTGCTATAGTCTAGTTCTTTCACTTTAAAAAAAATTCTAGGGCTTTTCAGTAGATTACAGTCTTCCTTAGAGTTAATGGTTGAAATAGGGCCGCACAACAGCATTTATAGAGGAGGTCAAGATAAATTGTTATTCGGGAAAGAAAAAGAACAGTGGCAGAAGGAATTTTAAGTGGAACTGAGTGTGCAATAAAAGCTCTGTGCATATCTAACAAGGCTGCAGTTGATAGGTTGCTTAAACATGTCAAGTGAGCCAATATATCAGAAAGACAAATTCTCCCCTGTCCTGAGGTATGATTGCAGCATGGGCAAATGGGACCAAAGAGTCATAACATCAAACTCTCACAGTGATGCATAACATCAAGGATGTTGTGTTACCTCGCAGTGCTTGCTTATGTTCCAAATGTGAAATGAACAATAATCCTAATGATAAACATTATTTTGATGAAGTGGTCAGTGATGTGTATCCTTTCTGAGTTAAAATAATGAGAACATTTCAAGGCGACGTCTTTTTCAGGACAAAGGAAATAATTCTATATCTTAAATATGAAGTTTGTGGATTTTTTTATCTTTTGAAATTATCTAGGCAAGGTCTAAGTGCTAAGTGTGGATCTACGTAGATAGGAAGATGATAAAAGATGCAGTTGAAACTTCTACTCGTTTGCCTATTACACAGTGGGAAGAATAAAACACAATGTTGGGTTTTTGTAGGGGGAGGGGGGCTCAGAGCTAATTCAAATAAGACAAAAAATTGTGTGGTTTCTTCAAAGTCATCATAGATGTCAGAGTAGTAGAATACCATCTTCTAAGATAAAAAGAATACTCCGTAAGTCAGGTCATGACTGCAAAACTATTAACCCCTCTCTCTGCTGATCCCCCCCTTCTAAGAAAAGACATCTCTGATAATTATAATATCTAAAGGTCTGTGGCTCTGTTTCTATTGTGTGATGTTTCCACTGGATTTTAATCTTGAACAAAAGCCTCAATTATTCTTGTTTGAGGATCCACATTTCTAACAACGGTGCTGAAAGAATCAGTTTTTTTCCTGGAGAAAAATGTGTGTCAAGAACGGATGGTAGAATTATAATGGAGTAGGATTATACTCTATAAAATTGCAGTCAAACGTAATGGTTAAGAGTGAAGGGGCTAGATTCATGCTGTGTTCAGATCTCAGCTTCTTTACTTAGTATCTGCTAAGTCTCAGTTTCCTCATCCTTAAAATGAAATAGTAACAACACTTATTTTATAGAGTTGTCATAAGAAGTAAAAGAGCTAATACATATAAAATATTTAGCCCCAGTGCCTGGCAAGCACTCAGTAAATGTTAACTATTATTATTCTTAGCTATTCAGAGGAGAGAGTCTCAAGTTTTGCATGTAAGAAGTATTTGAGATGGCATTGGAAAATACATTCATGTATTCATTGATTTATTCATCACTTATTTGATCAGTATACAAGAAATATTTGTTGAAAGAAAGACTTTGAACAATTGGTAGAGAAGGTGAGCTGAATCTGAAAGGGAAGGGTGAAATTGTAAAGATATTAAGAGTAAAGGGTGGCATAGAAACAGCCAAGGCAAAGTGGAGAGTCAGCATGATTCATATGTGGGATAACGGGGAAGATCAACCTGGATGGAATGTCCCAGAGAAAAAGATAATCTACAGAAAAATGAAGGGCAAGTGTATGACCTTGTAATGTTCTGTAATTATCTCATGTACATTGCCGCTTCTGGGTCATTTTCTTTTATTCCCAACTTAGTCCTGTGATATTAAGCTGATTACGTGTACATTAATGCAAGCAGGTATCACCTATCAACTAAATGAAAGGGCTTTTTCCCCTGACGTAATAGATACTCCTTGAGTAATCTGGGTTTTTTTTAATACATTTTTTTAAAAATGGTTCTTTCTTTTTGAGAGAGGGAGAGACAGAGCTTGAGTGGAGGAGGGACAGAGAGAGGGAGACACAGACTCTGAAGTAGGATCCAGGCTCCGAGCTGTCAGTGCAGAGCCTGACACGGGACTCGAACTCACAGACTGTGAGATCATGACCTGAGCTAAAGTCAGAAGCTCAACCGACTGAGCCACCCAGCTGCCCCAAGATACTCCTTAAGTAATTTGAAAGGCTCAGTTTCATTGAAGTATTTAGCTTGTGTGCCTTGTGTCATTCATATGCAGTGATTAGCCTGAGAGCCATTTTATCTGAAACTACCACCAGGAGAGCCTGTTACGTACATATCGCTGAGCCTCATTCTGAGAGATGTTGATTTCTCAGGTCTGTCTGGAGTGGAATCTGCATTTCTAACAAGTTTCCAGGTGGTGCTCCAGCTGCTGGTCCAGGGACTACACTGTGAGAGGCACTGTACTAATGACATCGAGCTGTATCAAGTACTGAACTTGATAGAATTAGATCATGTTTTCTTTAGGTAGAATAATTTTCTAAAATCTATATTTAGTTGTGCCTCCTACCCATGGAAGTCAATTATTTGAAATAACTTAGAGGAAAAAAAAACCCTTTTCATTTATATTTTATGTTAGCCATTCCCTTACTGTGATTTTGATTTTGATGATCTTGCTGTTAAGGTTAACTGTTTTGGGAGGCCTAAGCTACCATTAAACTCCATTAATGCTATAAATTTTCTCATGCTTCAGAGAGATCCCATTGCATTATTCATCAATCTGAATGGGTTGAGTGGGAGCTTTTCTACAAGTGATTTTTATAATAGGCCTTTCAAAAATGTAAGCATGCTTTCTTTCATCAGTGCATTTTTGCTGCTCATAGTATGGCAACATTTAAAATAAAACATATGCAGATTTTATGGCTTTTTCCATTATGATCATGTATCTCTTTAAAGGAAAATACACATCGCTTCAGATTCCTGTTAATTTTACGTGCTGTCGCCTCCTACCTAAATGAGTCACACCAAGATTTACATGCCACTCTTTCTGACAAGTACCTGAAAGTTGAAGTAATTTTCACACACTCTGTCTCCTTCTTCCCTCATAGTTCTTGAATGCGTGAGCAGGAAATTACTTTGAATGATGAGAAGATTTAGGGGGAGGATTCACCACATGGCACCCATCCACTCACCTCCAGTCTTCTCTGTCAGTTCTGTCCACTTCCCCCTTGCTGGGCCTCACGTTATCACTTTCCTCAAATGAAACTAACTTGAGACTTTTGTGTGTAGCCGACTTCTAAATCTTGGTAAGAACAGGGAAGGGAGTGGTGACAGCCGAGCCCAGTACCACAAATATCTTACAACTGACTCTTATACCCCTGTGTTCTCAATTCCTTGGCTGTGCCCTGTCATGGGGAATTTCTCCTTCGGCTTATATTACTTACATCAAGGCTGCTGCTTTTCTCTTTTCCCTGTTCCCATCCTGACTTTCCTTCTTGCAGGCCTCCCTCTCAGCCACCTTAATCTCTCTTCGTCTGTTTCACAGGGTAATTCAGCTCTCTCTCTTCTGGCTCTCAAACTTTGAGCAAGGGCCCTTGTATTTATCCTTTAAAAAAGGTAGTCGGAGCCCATCATCAAAATATTTTTCTTAACAGACAAGCTCTCCACCTCCCTGGTGATTTGGATCATTGCCCTAGAGAGGAATAAGTGGCTGCAGTGAGTATAATTTTCAGTACCACTTAAAAAACAATTCTGCCACATTTGTGAAAGGGAAGACAATAGGGCCACTTGCTGCTGAGGGTATTTCTGTGGCTTGGCACAAGTTTGGAAAAGAAAACTAAGGTGAATTAGGAAGTGGACTACTGGCTTAGAAGTCCGATTCCTGGTCCTAGCTCTGCTTTTATTTGGCAGTGCAGTCTTTAAAAAGCCACTTCACGGCCTGTGTTTCTTCATTTGTAAGTTGAAAGAGTTGGGTGGTGTTCTGCAAGCTTAAACAGAAACCTAAAGACAAAACCGATTCACAGTGACTCCTACTGAAGTAGGAGAGGGGGCCAGACCCACCCCCTTAATTCTTCCTCTTCCCATGGCCCCCTGAGCTCCCTCAGAGCACAGTTCTGAAAACAATGATCTACATGATTTTCATGCACAGTTGTTCCCTACTGTTCTCGTGTTTCTGACCAGAATTCACAGTTTAATATAAAGCTCCTTGTGAGTAGAATGAGGATGTAGATGGAAGCCTGAGAGAGAAACTTTCCATGGCCTGGTGTAGCTGAGGAATTTGGTCGTTGTCTCATGTTCAGTCCTGAGTTGTTTGTGGCCCTGGGCTGAGCTGTAACCAAGTCTCCTTTGTCCCCATCTTATGTACTCATGATACATCAGTTAAAGGTAAGTCAGTCAGTGAAAGACAAATACCATATAATTTCACTCATATGTAGAATTTAAGAAACAAAACCAACAAAGAAAAACAAAAGACAAACCAAAAAACAGACCCTTAACCGTAGAGAACAAACTGGTGGTTACCAGAAGGGAGGTGGGTTTGGGGGGGAATGGGGGAAATAGGTGAAGGGGATTAAGAGTACACTCACCATGAGGAGCACTGAGTAATGTGTAGAATTGTTGGATCACTATATTGTATACCTGAAACTAACATAACATTACCTGGTAACTATACTGGAATTAAAATTAAATATATATATATATATATATATATATATAATCTGTCACAGATCTGGCCAATTTTAGAAAAGATGTGCCTGTTGAAAAATATTTTTCTAGAAAAAGAGATGGGTTTATTTTGAGGTTTGATCTTTGGTGTTTGACAATAATTGATGAACATTTTATTGTCTGACCATCCCTGTGCAGTGATATACTTACAGAAACCCATTTGACCAGTAAGTCACTCCATGAAGAAAATAGCAATCACTTAAGCCTCTGTAGCAGTGATTGGTGATGTTCTGCAGAACTGCCCAGTCCCTTAGGCACTTGATTTCTATTCACCTGTAAAGAAGTCTCCTGCACTTGCCGGAAGCCCGTGTCAAGTGGGCGCATGGGGCAAAGAATGGAGAGGCAGTCCCTGGATTCCAGCACAAAGGAAAGTGAGCTAATGCTGCCAGGTACAACTCAACCAGTGGTGCATCGGAGTAGGTAGATTAGTGTCCTAGCCATAGTAGCTGTTGGTGGTGTTATTTTGAGGCAAGTTCCTGCAGTTTCTTCTAGTATCCCAGGAGGGACTGAGTTCCATTTGCCCACAGTAGTAATATATGCGCCTCTTTCTCCCTTCCTTTGTCTCACTTTACCTGTTGCCTCGCTTTTGTATCGGGGGATTACCTTCCAAATAGTTGTCTGCCCCCACCTTTTTGCCTCAGGGTTTACTTTTAAGAGAGCCCAAATTAAACTAACTTTCAGTACTGGTACCATTTCAGATACTAAGTTTTAAATAGGTAGTACTCGATGTATTTTGAATTCTGCAACCACTGCTAATTTCATGTGTGTGCTCTTGTTTCAACAAGTCCTGTTGTGTTCTTGGTGGCACAAGCTGAAGAGAAGCAGGATGTGGTTAATTCTATGCTTTTACTGAAGTATAATTAATATACAGTGTTATATTAGTCTCAGGTGTACAATGATTCAACAATTCTATACATTTCTCAGTGCTCATCATGACAGATGTACTCCTTAATTCCCATCAGCTCTTTCACTCATTCCCCCACCCATCTCCCCTTTGGCAACAACAGTTCTTTCTCTGTGTTTAAGTGTCTTTTTTTTTTTGTTTGTTTGTAGTTTTTTTCTTTGTTGGTTTGTTTTGTTTCTTAAATTCCACATATGTGTGAAATCATATGGTGTGTGTCTTTCTCTGATTTAATTCACTTAGAATTATATATACCTGTCGTTCCATCCATGTTGTTCCAAATGGCGAGATTTCACTCCCTTTTATGTCTAAGTAGTATTCCGTTTTATGTATATACCACATCTTCTTTATCCATTCATCTATTGATGGAAGCTTGGGTTGCTTCCCTATCTTGGCTATTGTAAATAATGCTGCAGTTAAACATAGGAGTGCAGATATCCTTTGAATGAGTGATTTCCTATTCTTGGGGTAAATTTGCAGTAGTGGAATTACTGGATCCTATTAACATATTCTATTTTTAACTTTTTGAAGAACCTCCATACTGTTTTCTACAGTGGCTGTACCAGTATGCATTCCCACCAACAATGCATGAGGGTTCCTTTTTTCTTCATCCTTGCCAGCACTTGTTATTTCTTGTTTTGATTCTAGCCATTCTGACATAACACAACCAAGTAACATAACATAACCAAATTCGTCAGCTACGCCAGGCCATGGAAAGAGGATATGGTGATAGTTAATTGTGGTTTTGATTTGCATTTTCCTGATAATTAGTGATGATGAGCATCTTTTCATATGTCTATTGGCCCTAGGTATGTCTTCTTTGGCAATATGTCTATTCAGGTCCTCTGCCCATTATTTAATTGGGTTGTTTTTTGGGTGTGGAGTTATATAAGTTCTTTATATATTTTGGATACTAACCCTTGATTGGATATATCATTTGCAAATACCTTCTTTCATTCAGTAGTTTGCATTTTTGTTTTGTTGAAGGTTTCCTTTGCAGTACAAAAGCTTGTTCTTTTGATATAGTTGAAATGCTTGAATTTTGCTTGTTTCTCTTGCCTCAGGAGACAGATCTAGAAAAGTGTTTCTACTGCTGAGGTCAAAGAAATTACTGCCTATGTTTTCTTCTAGGAATTTTATAGTTTCAGATTTCACATTTAGGTCTTTAATCCATTTTGAGCTTATTTTTGTATATGGTGTAAGAAAGTTGTCCAGGTTCATTCTTTTGCATGTAGCTGCCCAGTTTCCTGGCATCATTTGTTGAAGAGACTGTCTTTTCCCCCATGGTATATCCTTGACTCCTTTGTCATAGATTATTTGACATAAAAGCATGGGTTTGGGGGCGCCTGGGTGGCTCTGTCAGTTGAGCATCCGACTCTTGATTTTGGGTCAGGTCATGATCCTAGGGTTGTGGGATTGAGACCCGCATTGGGCTCTGTGTTGAGCATGGACCCTGCTTAAGATTCTCTTTCTCCCTCTTCCCCTCTCTCCTGTGCATGTGCTCACTCTCTCGCTCTTTGTCTCAAAAAAAAAAAGCATGGGTTTATTTCTAAGGTGTCTATTCTGTTCTATTATTGATCTATGTGTCTGTTTTTGTGGCAGTACCATACTGTTTTGATTACTACAGCTTTGTAGTATATCTTGAAATCTGGGATTGTGATACCTCCAGATTTTTTTTTTTCAAGATTGCTTTGACTATTCAGGGTCTTTTGTGGTCCTATATAAATTTTAGGGTTATTTGTTCTAGTTCTGTGAAAAATGTTGCTATTTTGATAGGGATTGCATTAAATCTGTAGATTGCTTTGAGTAGTGTGGACATTTTAACAATATTGTTTCTTCCAATCCATGAGTATGGAGAATCTTTTCAGTTGTATCTTTAATTTCTGTTATCAGTGTTGTCTAATTTTCAGAGTACAGATCTTTTACCTCCTTGGTTAAGTTTATTCCTAGGCATTTTATCATGTTTGGTACAATTGTGAATGGGTTTGTTTTCTTAATTTCTTTTTCTGCTACTTCATTATTAGTGTATAGCAATTCAATGAATTTCTTCAGTATTGATTTTTATACTACCACTTTACTGAATTCATTTATCACTTCCAATATTTTTTGGGTGGAGTGTGTGTGTGTATGTGTATATATGTGTGTGTATGTGTGTGTATGTAGTATTATGTCATTTGCAAACAGTGAAAGTTTTACTTCTTCCTTACTGATTTGGATGCCTTTTATTTCTTTTTGTTGTCTGATTGCTGTGGCTAAAACTTCCAGTACTATGTTGAGTAAAACTGGTGAGAGTGGACATTCTTGTCTTATTCCTGACCTTTGGAGGGGAAACTCTTTGTTCTTCTTCATTGAGCTTGATGTTTGCTGTGGGTTTTTCATATATGGTGTTTATTATGTTGAGGTATGTTCCTTTGAAACCTACTTTGTTGAGAATTTTTATCATGAATGGATATTATACTTTGTTTTTTCTGCATCTATTGAGATGATCATAAGTTTTTTATCTTTGGTTAATGTGATGTATCATGTTGATTGATTTTCAAATATTGAACCACCCTTGTATACCTGGAATAAATCCTAATGATTGTGGTGAATGATTTTTTTCAAAGCATTGGTGGATTCAGTTTGCTATTATTTTGTTAGGGTCTTTGCATTTATGTTAATGAGAGATATTGGCCTATGTTTTTCTTTTTATGTAATGCCTTTTTCTAATCTTTATTTATATCAGAGTAGTGTGTCATAGACTCTATGTCTAAAGTTCTCTCTTGGCCAGCAAGAGAGCAGATGCAGGATTAAAAGCGAGAGATGGCTAATGTCTGGGAAAAGACAAGAGCCCCAAATAAGGGTCCTTGCTCCATATTTATTACGATGAGAAGGCTTACAAATGTGATGGGTGTGCACAAAGAGACAATGAATCTGTGAACATTAACTCATGGGCATGAGGGAAAGGGGATTTTGAAGATATACAGTATTTAGAGTTTGGGTCAATATAAACCAAAATCCTGGCACCGGGAAGATGGGCAGATGGTTGTTTACAGCAGACAGGAGGCGCTGTGTCTGTTTATCTTAGCTAGCCTAGGGGATAAGACAGCAAGTAACCTCAGGGTCAACAAGGCACCTTTCTTTTGCTAATCAGCCCCACTCTGGGCAGCATCACCTGCAGGCAGTGGCCTATAGCCCTATTTACCTGTTTACCTAATTTGGTCTTTCCTTCCTGTGAAAGCAGCTTTCTGCTATAGTATTAAATTGGGGGGTGCTTTTGCTCTGAATACCTAATCTTGCTTACCTCATATACCTTTGTATTGGGGCCTTTGCCCCTCCACTACTCTATTCTGGAGGCCTAATCTTGTCTACCCAAGCTTGGGTGAGAGAATCCTATGGCTTTGTAATTCTTTATGCCTTGTTAACCCATTGGTGCAAGCCCAGGGAATTTCTAAGCTTATTCCCCACAGTAGTGCTGCCCTCAAAGAATGAATTTGGAAGCTTACCTTTCTCTCTGTTTTTTGGGGATAGGTTGACAAGAATAGGTATTAACTCTTCTTTAAATTTTTGGTAGAATTCACCTGTGAAGCTATCTGGTCCTGGACCTTTGTTTGCTGGGAGTTTTTCGATTACTGATTCAGTCTCATTGCTGGTAATCTTCAGATTTTCAATTTTTCCTGTTTGTTTTTGTAGGTTATATGTTTCTAGGAATTTACCATTATTTTCTAGAACAAATAGTCCAATTTGTTAGCATCTAACTTTATATAATATTCTTTTAAAATCCTTTGTATTTCTCTGGTGTTGGTTGTTATTTCTCCTCCTTCATTTCTGATTTTATTTGAGTCCTCTGTTTTTGTTCCTTGATGAGTCTGGCTAAAGGTTTATCAATTTTGCTGATTTTTTTTTTCAAAGAACCAGTTCCTAGTTTTAATGCTCTTTTCTATTGTTTTTTTACCCTCTTTTTCATTTATTTCTGCTCTAATGTTTATTATTTCCTTCCGTCTACTGTTTTGGAGTTTTGTTCTTTTTCTAGGTCCTTTAGGTGTAAGGTTAGGTCGTTTGAGATTTTTTTCTGTGTTTCTTGAGGCAGACCTATACTGCTGTAATCTTTAGCTTTTGCTACCTCCCAAATATTTTGGACCATTGTGTTATATTTCTTTTTCTCTGTGTATTTCTTTAAAATTTTTTTTATATCTTGGTTGTCCCATTTATTGTTTACTAGCTTGTTATTGACTCCCCATGTATTTGTGTTCTTGCCAGATTTTTATCTTGTGATTTTTAGCTTTGTGCTATTATGGTCAGAAAAGGTGCATGATATGATTTCAGTCTTTTTCATTTTGCTGAGACTTGTTTTGTGGCCTAACATGTGATCTGTTCCAGAGGATATTCCACATGCACTTGAAAACAATGTTCACTCTGCTGTGTTTTTATTTTTTATTTTTTTTTTTTTTTGGGGACAGAGAGAGACAGAGCATGAACGTGGGAGGGGCAGAGAGAGAGGGAGACACAGAATCGGAAACAGGCTCCAGGCTCTGAGCCATCAGCCCAGAGCCTGACGCGGGGCTCGAACTCCCGGACTGCGAGATCGTGACCTGGCTGAAGTCGGACGCTCAACCGACTGCGCCACCCAGGCGCCCCCACTCTGCTGTTTTTAGATGGAAAGTTCTGAATATATCTGTCAGGTCCATCTGATCCAATATCATTCAAAGCCACTGTTCTGGATGATGTATCCAGTGATAAAAGTTCAGGTTAAAGTCCCCTATTATTGCATCACTGTCAACTTTTTCATTTATGTCTGTTACTAGTTGCTTTGTGTATTTAAGTGCTCACAAACTGGGTGCACAGATATTTTTTTTAATGTTTATTTTTGAGAGAGAACACGAGCAGGGGAGGAGCAGAGAGAGGGGGGCACAGAAGATCCCAAGTGGGATCTTTGCTGACAGCAGAGAGCCCAGTGCAGGGCTTGAACTCACAAACTCCTGAATGGTGAGATCATGACTTGAGCTGAAGTCGGACACTTAACTGACTGAGTCACCCAGGGGTCCCAGTGCATGAATATTTATATTTGTTATATACTCTTGTTTGATTGTTACCCCTTTTTATTATGCAGTGTCCTTTATCTCTTGTTACAGTCTTTGTTTTGAAGTCTATTTTGTCTGACATGGTAGGGTAATTCTGTTTTTAAAAGAATTATAAATTGATGTGGATATGAGTTATATGGTTTCAAAATTTACCATTTTAGTTCCTGGAGCCAGTTTGTTGAGTATTTTTAATTCAGGGGAAGTAATAATATGATACAGCTTTATTTTTGCCAGTTAACTGTCCCCACTGTGTTGAAGTTTCTTTCCCATAGATCAAATACTACCATTATGATATCTTAGCCAGATTCTATAATTCTCACTCTACTCTGCATTCCTGGGAAGATTCATTTCATTTCAGAGATTTATTTCCTTATCATTGGCAGGGTAGGGAATAATCTATCCTTGTGAACACTCCCTAAAAGGACTGACAATCTTTCTCTATTCTGCACATTGTTCTAATATTGATAGAGCAGGAAGGTGTTGGTTGATGGTGGACCTGTCCTGGGACCCTTCAGTAGGCCTGAATGGAAGAGGCTGGCCTCAGCTGTTATTGGTTCACTGGTGGCTCAATAAACGTAGAGTGTGCCTTCAACCTTGGGCCTTAAAATCCCATCTGCACCGTGTTATATTTATTTACTCTAACAGTAAACTAATCTTTATCTTCTGAGTTCACATTAGGAAACATGTTATTGGGACATGTCAGTCTGAGTTTTAGAGATTCATAGGTATGTTATACTTGTGAGTCAATGTGAGCTGGCTGAAAAGGGAATGACAGAATCAGAAGGCATCAAAAATCATGACTAGAATAAGACCACTGCTGGTATAAGTGGTGAGAACTACAAACAGGGTAAGAAAAAAATCAGGGATATTAAGGCTTAAAAATTGAAATAGTAAAATGTTTGAACTATGGACTTACTTGAAGGATGATGGGCAAAAGTGAAATAATTATCTCCAGAAAAGTTATGTTAGTGGCAGCAGGACCTAATAATTGGATGTGGGAGAAATGTAACAAATTCAACCAGGAGAATCATTACAGCCTCAGCTTCTCTCTGATATTTGGATCATTAGAATTGTTCTCAGAAGACATACAATAGGGAAGAATTACTTTTCTTAATGGAAAATTGATCTCTTCCCTCTTACTTCAAATGATTCCATCTCGGTCATTGTGACACAAGCTCTTCTGCCAAAGGTAGCTTTTCTTGTGTTGGAATTTTCCAAATAATGGCTACTTTCCTTCCCAATCAGTCTGCTCGTCATCACTCCATTGCCCTGGTCCCTCTTTTGTCCCACTTTTCTCTTTTCTTTACTTCCCCCTTTACTTCACTCTCTCTTCATTCTCCCTTATTCTTCAGGGACTAAATTAACTGCCTTCCTATTACAAGGTTCACCCCTTTTCTGGTAATCTCTAATCAGTTTTATTTGTGATTGCTTTGTGACCTTTGCTTTGTGATTGCTCTGTGCATCATAGGACATTTCTTATTTCCTTCAGAGAACTGGTAACATTTTAACTGGGAACATTTCTTAAATGGACAAGCCCTCCTCCAAGAGGTTTCAATTTTCTTATTTTCTTGAACTTATTTCATCTAAATCCAAATTAATTTCTCCCAATTTTATCCTATTAAGGGGTGGGGGGGACAATAATGATAGGGAAAACATATAGGACAGTAGTAAAGGTTAAGAAGAACAAGAAGTATAACACGTGCTGCTTTTGTTTACTACAAATATTAGTTATTCTTCTGGAATTTTAGAATCTAAAAACATCACTGAAATTCATTCTCTGCATTAGTTTAATCATTTTGACTAGCTGGTGAATCCCCAGATTTTTTGCTTCTCAGTCTGGCAGTACTTTATACAATAGCTGTCCTCTTCTTTAATTCACACAGGCATCTTGATACTTTTTTAAGATTAAAAATGTCCTGTGAGGTCTGGGTGTGTTGGAGTTGTGAAACTGTTACGGCACCAGGCTGGAACGCTGGTGGAAAAACCAAGTGGCACTTGGAGATCTTGGTGGATTGGAGATTTATTTAACACCGGTGGGCTCAGAGGAGACCATTTCTCCAAAGATCTGAGCCCCGAATGCAAGTGGGGAGGGTAATTTATAGTTGTCAGCTTCCATATCTGTGGGAGTTTTCATGCATGCAGCAAAGGAAGAAGAACGTAGAGGAGGGAATCTCTAAGCTAGAGACCAGAGTTTGTTTTAGCCCCATTGGCCATCTTTGGCATACTTTATTCACTTCTCCAACATTCCTCCCTTTGATGCCTTAAAAAAAAAACAACTTTTAGTAGACATTACCTTTCAATTTTACAGGTTGGTACTCTCGGAAGGCTAAGATACGTGCTGTAGTTTGGTGAGCAACAGTGTTGTCAGTAAAACCATGGCATTCAGTATACAGAGGTCGATGAATACAACTAAAATTTTGGAGAGGAGGGGACCCACCAGGGCAGGAAGCCAGGATGCCCAATCTGTGAGATCCGATCCTTTCTATTGATTGATACTTTCCTGTTGTCTATGTTGAATTCCTTCCTTGAGTTCCTTAACCTTAGTTGTAACTATTCCTGACTGGTTTATGAAATAGCAACATTCCTCCCCCAGAAAGATGCAAGTCCCTCCTTTTTCTGAAGTGAGGAGGTCGAGGGCTCGCCTGTTTTGGAGGGTCACTGCCGCCAGAGAGTTTATTTGGCTTTGTAAGGTTACGAGACAATCTGCCACCCATTCCATGTCTTTGTTTAGCTCTTGAGATAGTCTATGGCATAGTCCCACGGATGAACCTATGCCCCATTCCAGTTCCTATTCCTGTCGCAATTCCTGCTCCTATCAGAACAGGTAGCAGGATTGCCCATTTAGTCTGGGACTTGGGGCTAAAGGCTGTTAGGAACTGATCTTCAGTGTACACGGATATCTCTGGGGTTAGGAAGATGGAATAACATATCTGAGTCCTGTTGGCCTCTAAACATCGGTAGGCCAAATTAGAACACAGATAGAACACCCCAAGGGTGCAACATAAGGTTGTAGTCCTCATTAAGGTTGTATTTCTTCTGTGTAGAGAAGTACCATTCATACCTTCAGGGACTGTACAGATTAGATTGTCGGCATTTGTGAAATGGATCCCAGTGGCCAGGGGTCCAATTAAGACAGAGGTGTTGGTTTTGAGATTTTCAGGAGCTTCCCAGGTCAAAGGGATAGGAGTGGCTAAGTAAGCCCTTCGGCTGAGGGGCAAACACATCCAGCAGGTTTGAGTGTGATTATCTATTTTATGGAGGACTTGTAGAGTAGTATTGGCCCAATGCTGGAGTGGGGAATTGGTAAGCATCTGATTGAGGGCTGAGAGGTTCAAACCCTGGTAGGCTGCCGGGGGAGTGGTCGCCTTTATGCCTTGTATTACCCTATCTTGGGTATCCTTTATAACCTTCTGAAGGTCCCTGTATTGCACCCCTCCCCCATCTGAAATCCCCCATTGAGGAAGGTAAGTGTAGCAAGTTCGCTTCCCTCTCTGGAGGCCCTTGTTGTGACATGGGTTCCTGACATTTTGGGTTATCTCCACGGTCCAATACTTAGTCCTTGAGGCAACAGGTGACTGACAGAGAGTGGGTGTTTTTCCCTTGTAGCAATCTTTGTGGAGGGAGGTGAAGGCACTGAACGCCCTTGACGCCCTTATTGTCATATAACAATCGTGGGGGCAAAGTGGTTAAGCGACAGTTGTGAGGGTGAGAGAGGTTAAAATATGCAGGCAATACTGAATAATCCTCCTATCCAGAGGTGGTATGTGAGACCCAGAATGCATCTTTTGTCCCATGTCCAGCTTGTTGGTGCAGTCTCTATCAGCCCAACAGTAAGAAGTAAGATCAGGGCTATGACACCAGTAAGGAGCAAGGGCTGGCAGAATTGCATCCAAACCCCTGGGCTAGGTTCACATGTTGATTCCACAAGCTTCTGCCTCGCACAGGCCTTCCGGGGTGTGGCTGGAGCAGGGCTGGAGGTCTCAGGGGCCAGTTTCCCTTTTGAGGGTAAGTTTAAGTGGATCACTTTGCCAGTTTGTGGGTTCTTCTGAGTTGGCTTTCTTAACTCTGGAGTGATGGACCCATGGGATGATACCTGAAACTTCAAGGGCTGTAGGAGTTGTTAGAATAACAGTATGAAGCCCAGTCCACCGTGGTTTAAGATGTTCCCTCTTCCAATCTTTGACCCACACAGAGTCTCCTGGCAGAAAGGGGTGAACGAGAGTCCCTAAGGAAATTGGGCCCCTCTCTATGGTATATCTCTGTAACTTGTTTAGTACTGCCCCCAGTGTCTGGAGCTGTTCTCTTATTCCCTTGTCTCCAAGCTGGTGTAGGTCTCCTGGGAGTTTTCCTAAATTTGGGGGGGGGGTCGCCCATATAATAACTCAAAAGGGGAGAATCCTAGTGCCCCAGGCATGCATCAGGCACACAGGACGGCCAGCGGTAGTAAATCTGGCCATAGGAGATTAGTCTCTTGGTGGAACTTAGCCAGGGTTTCCTTGAGGGTGCGATTCATCCACTCTACTTTCCCCGAGCCCTGGGGTCAGTAAGCAGTGTGCAGTTTCCAGGTAATGTTGAGGGACTCTGTCAGGGTTTGTATAATGTCTGCCACAAATGCAGGTCCATTATCACTGTGTATGGTTAAGGGTAGACCAAACCGATGCACAATCTACTGTAGAAGAGCTGTGGCCACCTCACGACTTCATTCCAATCTGGTCGGGAATGCTTTGACCCATCCCGAATATGTGCAGATTATTATAAGAAGGTACCTGAACCCTTTATTTGGTTGTATGTCGGTAAAGTCCACCTCTAAGTCTTCGAAAGGGGCGGCCCCTATCCTTTGTGTGCCAGGCGGGGGCGGTGGGGCAGACCGAGCATTGTTTTTGGCACACGTTACACGTTGTTCACTGGCAGCTCGGCATGATGCCGGCAGCTGGCTGATATCGGAGTTCTTTTTGAGGAGGGCCTTTAGTGAAGTTTTCCCTAGGTGCATGAGTTGGTGACATTCCTTCACTAAGTGTTTTCCCATAGACGATGGGACAGAGATGTGTCCATTTGGCATGATCCACCATCCCTCTTTGCTTAGTGTGCTCCCTTCTGTCGAGGCCCAACTTCTTTCTTCGTTTGTGTACTGGGGTGGGGAAGCTTCCCTCTAGGGTGCAAGAGTCATAGTGTAGGTAGGAGCTTCGCCTGGGTCACCACAGGTGGCCACTCTGGCTGTTTTGTCGGCCAGGCGATTTCCTTGAGTTAAGGGGTTGTCTCCTTTCTGATGTCCCTTACAGTGTAGGATAGCTACCTTGTCTGGCAGCCATACGGCCTCAAGAAGCTTTAGTATTTCTTCCTTGTTTTTGATAGTTTTCCCTGCAGCAGTAAGGAGGCCTCTTTCTTTATAGATGGCCCCGTGTACATGCACAGTAGTGAAGGCATACCGGGAATTAGTGTAGATGTTAAGTCATTTACCTTTGCTAAGGAAGAGGGCTCGGGTTAAGGAGTATAGTTCAGCTCGTGTGCCCACTGTCCTTCTGGCAAGGCCTTGGCTTCCAGAAATTCAGTGGTTGTGGTTACCTGCTCTTCGGCTTCCCTCTTGGAAATAGCTGCTCCCATCACTGAACAGGGTGATCTCCGGGTTTGTTATCACCTGGTCTTGGAGGTCCAGGCAGCTGGTGTAGACTTCATCCACTACTTTGGAACAGTCATGGTCGGGTTCTCCCTCCGTGGGAAGGAAGGTGGCCAGGTTTAGTGTTCTTACTGTTTCGAGAGTGACCCTTGGGTTTTCGTAGAGAAGGCCTTGGTATTATGTCAGCTGAGAATTGGAGAGGAAACGATATCCTTGGGTGCTCATGAGGGACATGACCGTATGTGGGACCTTAACATTAAGTGTTTGTCCCAGAGTGAATTTGTCTGCCTCCTTGATGAGCAGGACTGTGGCTGCCAGCGCTCTGAGGCACGGTGGCCATCCTGCAGCCACAGGATCAAGTTTTTTTGACAGGTAGGTTACTGGCTGTTGCCAAGGCCCCATGCTCTGAGCACTCCAAGGGCTATTTTGTCCTTTTCATGTATGAAGAGGTTAAAGGGCCTTTCTATGTCAGGCAGACCCAGGGCTGGGGCTCCTCCTAGAGCCAACTTCATTTCTGTGAAAGTGGCCCTTGCCTCCTCAGTCCACGTGAGGGGCTCCTGGTCTGGCCCTCCCAACAGGTCATAGAGGGGCCTATGGCTGAGAATCCAGGAATCCAAATGCAACAGAACCCTGTGGCCCCTAAAAATTTACACAAGCCTCGTTTTGTTTGGGGCTGTGGCAGTGTGGTGATAACTTTCTTCCTTTCAGGTCCTAGTTCTCTTTTTCCTTTTATGAGGAGAAAGCCTAAGTATCGGGCCTGCTGCTGACAAATCTGTGCCTGTTTCCAAGAGGCCTGGTACCCCGAGTAGAATAGGAGCTGCAGGAGGGCCTTGGTACTTTTCATACAGTCTTCTTGGATGTTGCTGGCAAGGAGGAAGTCGTCTACATATTGGAGGAGGACACACCCTGTGGTTTCCCTTGGAAAGTCAGCGAGGTCTGCAGTTAGTGCTTCCCCAGAAAGAGTGGGTGAGTTCTTGAAACCTTGGGGAAGTCGTGTCCAGGTCAGCTGCATCTGGCGCCCTGTAACGAGCTCAGTCCATTCGGAGGCAAACAATGGTTGACTTTGAGGAGCTAGGCAGAGGCAGAAGAAAGCATCCTTTAGATCGAGGCATGTAAACCATCTGGCTGACCCCGGAATTTGGCTGAGGAGAGTATACAGGTTCGGAACCACTGGGCATAAGGAAACAGTCACTTTGTTAATGGTCCTCAAATCCTGTACCGGTCGGGATCCTCCTTCTGGCTTCTTGACTAGCAAGAGCAGGGTATTCCAAGCCAATTGGCACTCAATTAGAATACCTGCTTCTTTGATCTTGGTCAGGTGCTCCTGTATACCCATTCTAGCCTCAAGTGGATGGGGATACTGCCTTTGTCTCTGAGGTTGGGCTCTAGGGATCAGGTCAACAATGATGGTGGCCCAACTCCAAGCTAGTCCAGGTGGATTATCTTCAGCCCATACAGAGGAGAATGTAAGCCTGAATTCTGAGGGGCTACAGGGTAAGGCCTGGGCACAGAATAGTCTCCATTTTTCTTCCCTTGGCAGGGTCATCACCAAGACCGGGGTTTTCTTCTGCCTTGGTTTAATTGGAGGCTAGTGTGTCCAGTGGGTTCAAAAGTTATCTTGGCCCCCAAGTTTGGAGAGCAGATCCTGGCCCAGGAGAGGAATCAGGCAGTCAGGTAAGTAGAGGAACTCGTGCCAGACCTTGTGGCCCCCAAGTTCACATTGTCAGGCTTGACAGAAGGGCTGTTGCATTGCCTGTGTCCCAGTAGCCCCAAGTATGGTTGCTGTCTTTTGGCTTAAGGGCGCCACTGGGGAAGGAACAATGGAGTATTCAGCCCCAGTGTCAACCATGAAAGTTATTCTTTGGCCTCCTACCTTCATTTCGACTGTTGGGTCATGGGGGCCAAGAGAGAAACAGCCTGGTCCCCCTCAGTCCAATTCTATCCCAGCTAGACTGACAAGGTTCTTGCCTCGAGGTCCCTCCCAATATCGTCTGGGTTTTGAGGGCCCCTTCCAATTTGGATATTCATTCTTCCAGTGTCCTTTCTTTTGCAGTATGCACATTGGTCCTTTGCTAAGGGGGCTCTGGGCTTCCCCCCTTTTGGTTGTTGGGAACTTCCCATCTTTGCAGCATCTGTTTCTTTTAGTGCTGCTGCGAGAAGGGTGGCCTTCTTTTTTAGTCTTCTCTCTGCTTCTCTTTTGGCTATAACTTCTCTGTTCATGAAAACTTTATTGGTGACCTCTATCAGGTGAGTGATGTTCATCCCAGCAAAGTGCTCCAACATCTGGAGTTTTCTTCTGACATCTGGGGCAGCCTGTGCCGCAAAGGAGGTATTAACCATTTGTTGACTTTCTGGTGCCTTGGGGTCAAATGGGGTGTATACACAGTATGGTTCACATAATCTTTCATAGTCTCCGGGAGACTCCCCAGGGTGCTGTGTGACTGACAGTATTTTAGTCATGTTCGTGGGCTTTTTGGCTCCAGCTCGGATTCCCTGAAGGAGGGCTTCCTGGTGTCAGATGTGGGCTTGTCGTTCTTCTGTGGTGAAATCCCGTGTTGGAAATTCTTCAGGCATGGCAGCTTGAGCCCAGAAAGCAGGGTCATTAATCCCCGGAGGTGTGTGATCTTCTAGGTACTGTCATGTTTCTCTCATTCTTCTTCTTTCTTCTGTATTAAACGGAGTTTGTAAGCCCCATGCTAGGATTATTGTTCGGCTGTGTACTCGTTCATAATTTGAGTTTGCAAGACAATAGTACTGATGAAGTTAGTCCATGGGCGATTAAAAGGGCTGTTGCTCCTATATAGCTCCATGGTGTTTGAATGAGGACTGCTACAATAACTAGGGCCATGTGGCTCACCAATGAGTATGCGATTAGAGATTTTAGATCTGTTTGGCATAGACAGAGCTTGTTATAATTATTCCTCATAGGGATAACATTAGGAAAGGATATGCCATTTGGTTTGTCATAGGATTAAGTAATACTGTAATGTGTATTATCCCATATCCACCTGGTTTTAATAGTATGGCAGCAAGAACCATTGGTCTGGCAATAGGGACTTCTACATGTGCTTTGGGTAATCAGAGGTGTAGCCCATATAGGGGTATTTTTACTATAAATGCTATTATGCATGCTAGTCAGAGAAAGATATTGGACCAAGTGGCTGAGATTGATTTAGCTCAGTATTGAATGATTAGGACATTTAAAGACCCTGTTGTGTTTTGGATATATAGTCGTGTGACTAGTAGGGGTGGCGAGCCTACTAGAGTGTAGAGTAAAAAATAAAGGCCAATGTTTAGTCGCTCTGTTTGGTTACCCCATCGAGTAATGATAATTAGGGTGGGGGTTACTGTGGCTTCAAATAGGATATAGAATATGATCAATTCTGTAGCGGTGAAGGTTATGATTAGGAATAGTTGCAGGAGAGTGAGTTTTGTGATACATAGTTTTTTTCGGGCCAAAGTTTCTTTCGATAGGTGTGATTGGCTGGCTGTAAGTATTAGTGATGGAAGTCATGCTGTTAGTGCTAATAGGGGTGCGGAAAGTGAGTCTGAGAAAAACAGTAGTGAGAAATTAAGGCTATTATCACCGAGCTGATTAAGGTAGGTGAGGCTAATGAGGCTAATTAGAAAACTGTAAACTGTTGAGTAGATTGAGATTATGTTGGGTTTTGATAATCATGTTAGTGGGATTAATATTTTCTTTATTTTTTTTAATCTTTATTTTTGAGAGAGAGAGATAGAGACAGAGTTTGAGTGGGGGAGGAACAGAGAGAGGGAAACAGAATCCGAAGCAGGCTTTAGGCTCCGAGCTGTCAGCACAGAGCCCGATGCGGGGCTCGAACTCACAAACCATGAGATCGTGACCTGAGCTGAAGTCGGATGCTTAACCGACTGAGCCACCCAGGTGCCCCAGTGGGATTAGTATTATAGTGGGAATAATAATTTTTAGCACTGTAGGAGGTTTAGGTTTTGTATGTAGTTCCGTATGTGTTCGATACTATGACTAGGAGAGATAAGCCTAATGCTGCTTCACAGGCTGCAAATATTAGTAAGATAATAGGAGTTACGCTGGCTAGTGTAAAGTGGTTATTTAAGATTACTATGGTTATTATTATGAAGAGAAGAGGGATGGTATCATACCTTCAAAGCTTAAGAGGGAAGATATTAGGTGGGATCGATATATTAATAATCCTATGAGAGATATAATAAAGGCCAGGAAGATGTTAATATAGACTATGGACATTTGATAATTATAGAATTAACTACAATCTAATAAGTCAAAATCATTTATTTTTGGCTTAAACTAATTATCATTTTCAGTTCATTCTAGTCCTTTTTGGGTTCATTCATAGGCTAGACTTGCAGCTAGCAGTGAAATTAGTAGGAGTGCTATAGTGAGCATAGTCGATAGGTTGTTTGTGAGGCTCAGGGCAGGGGTATCAACAGTGCTATTTCTAGGTCGAACAGTAGGAATGTAATGGCTACTAGGAAGAACTTTATGGAGAAGGGTAGGTGGGCAGATTCTATGGGGTCAAATCCGCATTCATATGGACTTGCTTTTTCTGCATAGGTGTTTAATTGGGGTAATCAGAATGCGATTAATACGGGTAGTGTGGATAGTTGGTAAGCAGAGTTAGTATTACATTTATTATTCCTTTTGGGATTGTACCGAAATTGGTTGATTGGAAGTCAACTGTACTAGGTAATACTAAAGGAATAGGATCCTCATCAATAAATAGAAACTTACAAGAATAGTCACACTACATCTACGAAATGTCAGTATCAGGCAGCAGCTTCATATCGAAAATGGTAGTTGGATATGAAATGATATTTTAATTGGTGTAGGAAGCAGACATGAGGAAAATAGAACCAATAATCACATGGAGTCCATGAAATCCTGTGGCCATAAAGAAAGTGGATCCATAGACCCCGTCTGAGATTGTGAATGATGCTTCACAGCATTCTGAGGCTTGAAGTAGTGTCAAGTATATCCCTAAAGAGATTGTGATGAATAGGGCTTGAAGTATGTTTTCGGTTACCTTTTATTAGGCTGTGGTGAGCTCAGGTGATTGCTACTCCAGAAGCTAATAGTACGGAAGTGTTGAGTAGTGGGACTTCTAGGGGGTTGAGCAGGGTGATACCTGTAGGTGGCCAGCAGCCTCCTAATTCTGGGGTCGAAACAAGGCTTGAATGATAGAAGACTCAGAAGAAACCCGTGAAGAAAAACACTTCTGAAATAATGAAGAGGGTCATCCCATATTGTAGGCCCTTTTGAATGATAGGTGTATGGTGGCCTTGGAATGTGCTTTCTCGGAGGATGTCTCGTCATCATTGGTATATGGTTAATAAATTGGTTGTTGTTCCTAGAGTTACTAGTGATACTGAGTTGTAGTGAAATCATATTGCTAATCCTGAAGTTATTAGGAGGGCTGAAAGAGCTCCTGTGAGTGGTCCTGGACTCTGGTTAACTATGTGATGTGCATGGGTTTGGTGGTTCATTAAGTATTGTTGTGTAAGTATAGGCTCACTAACAAGGTGAAGACATAAGCTTGAATAAGGGCTACAGCAAATTCAAGGATTGTTAGTAAGACAAGAATGATGAAGGTGATCAGAGTGATAGAGGTGCTAATACTTATTAAGGCTAAAGTAGCCCCTCCAATTAGATGAATTAACAGGTGGCCTGCAGTGATGTTGGCTGTTAGTCGTACAGCTAAGGCTATCGGTTGGATGAAGAGGCTAATAGTTTCAATAATTACAAGCATAGGAATTAAAGGAAGAGGCATCCCTTGGGGTAAGAAGTGAGCTTAGGATGCTTTTGTTTTATAACAGAACCCAGTAACTACAGTACTGGCTCATAGAGGGATGGCCATGCCTAGATTTATTGATAATTGAGTGGTAGGAGTGAATGAATGTGGTAATAGGCCTAGTAGATTTGTTGAGCCAACGAATAAAACTAGAGATATTAGTATTCGAGCTCAGGTCTGTCCTTTGTGATTGTGGTTGGCTAATATTTGCTTTGATGTCAATTGAACCAGTCATTGTTGTAGTGAAATCAGACAGTTGTTAACTAGTCGATTGGGTGAGGGAAACAGGATACTTGGGAATATTACAATTAGAATAACAATAGGTAACCCTATTATTGTTGGGGTAGTGAAAAAGGGGAATAGATTTTTGTTCATTTGTCTTCTCAGGGATTAGGTTGTTTTAGCGTTATTGCAGATTTAGGTTCTGGATTTCATGGATATGAGTGTTTTGAAAATTTTAGTTGAAATATAATGAACAGTATTATAATTGTTGATATAATAGTGATAAATCAGTTTGATGTATCTAGTTGTGGCATGTCATTAAGAGGAGGCTTAGACTCCCAATCTTTAACTTAAAAGGTTAATGCTTATTTAGCTTCTTAATGATTTTACAGTATAGATGCTGATCATTTTTCGAAGTATGTTAGTGGAACCAATTCAAGGACAATAGGTATAAAATTGTGGTTTGAGCCGCATATTTCTGAGCATTGGCCATAATATAACCCAGGCCGTGTGCCCATTAGGGTTGTTTGATTTAGTTGGCCTGGGATGGCATCAGTTTTTAGGCCTAGGGATGGAACAGCCCATGAGTGCAGGACATATTTTGATGAGATTAGCATGCGGACAATCATTTCTATTGGCAATACTACTTGATTATCAACTTCTAGTAGTCGGAGTTCTCTGGCTTTTTACTCTTGAGTGGGAATTATATAGGAGTCAAAGTTTAAGTCTTCATAATCAGTATATTCATAGTGTCAGTATCACTGATGTCCTATAGTTTTCACAGTTAGGGAGGGGTTGTTGATCTCATCTATCATACATAGGATTCGTAGAGAAGGTAGGGCACTAAGAGTTAAAATGATGGCCGGCAGAATAGTTCAGATAGTTTCTATTTCTTGAGCATCTATTGTGCTTCTATGTGTAAGTTTAGTGGTCAGTGAAATAATATAGAGAACTAAAGAGCTGATTAGAAATACAATTATTTGTAAAAAATTTTTTTCAACGTTTTTTTATTTATTTTTGGGACAGAGAGAGACAGAGCATGAATGGGGGAGGGGCAGAGAGAGAGGGAGACACAGAATCGGAAACAGGCTCCAGGCTCTGAGCCATCAGCCCAGAGGCCGACGCGGGGCTTGAACTCACAGACCACGAGATCGTGACCTGGCCGAAGTCGGACGCTTAACCGACTGCGCCACCCAGGCACCCCAGAAATACAATTATTAATGCATGGTCGTGAAAATGAGGAAGTTCTTCTATAATAGGGGATGTAGCATCTTGAAAACCTAGTTGAAAGGGATATGCCATAGAGATACAAAGGATTTAAACCTATAATTTAACTTTGACAAAGTTATATAATTTTTTTTACTAACACCTCTTTATTGAGAAAGACATAGTGGTTATGGTATTGGCTTGAAACCAGTTTAAGAGGGTTCGATTCCTTCCTTTCTTATTTTAAGGACACATAAGTTGGCTCCTCAAATGTGTGATATGGAGGAGGACATCCATGCAATCATTTGAGATTAGTTGTAGTTAATTATATTGCTACTTCTCATTTAGATGCGAAGGCTTCTCAGACTATGAAGATTATTAACATTACTGCTATTAATGAGATGAAAGAGCTTATTGAAGAAATTGTATTTCAAGTTGTGTATACATCTGGGTTATCAGAATAATGTCGAGGTATTCCTGACAGTTACAGAGTAACTGTTGACAATCTTCCCAAGTCTGTCAGTGGGTCTGGAAGAGGGACTCCATCAAGTTGACCATTGCTTGTGGCTTTTCAGAGTATGATGGAGTGTTGTGCTTCTAATTGAAGAGGTTGGTTGTAGAGAACGGTTGATAATACATCATGGAACGGCTGGGCTGGACTATTCTGTCCTCATTCTGTCTTTTTTTTTTTTAATTTTTTTTTCAACGTTTATTTATTTTTGGGACAGAGAGAGACAGAGCATGAACGGGGAAGGGGCAGAGAGAGAGGGAGACACAGAATCGGAAACAGGCTCCAGGCTCTGAGCCATCAGCCCAGAGCCTGACGCGGGGCTCGAACTCCGGGACCGCGAGATCGTGACCTGGCTGAAGTTGGACGCTTAACCGACTGCGCCACCCAGGCGCCCCCTCATTCTGTCTTTCAAGCTCTCTTGTCTCCCTTACAGGCATTTGGAGAGCGTTAGGTCTGGGTCTGGGGCGCAGGCTGGCTGCTGGCTCCTGTGGGGGAGGGTTCCCCAGGTCCAGGAGGGGTGGGGAGATGAGCAGTGGCGGAGAGACAGACGGGGGAGGAGTTTCAAGCTCAGGGGCAGGGGTGATGGAGCTTGAGGAGTCATAAGGAGGTGGAAAGACAACATCTTCTTCCGCGTCTCCTTTAAATATTAGAGGAGTGGTGGGTCACCCCTTTGGCTTCCTGGGTGAGCCTCCGGATATAGTGGCTAAAACCTTTGCCTGGCTCTGCTTGCTAAAGATGAATAGCACCCAAGGCAGGGGATTTCGGGCAATTTCAAGCCAGGAGTCAATGTGTGGAAATTGATCAGGGTGGCCTGGGTTCCCAGTGACTATTACCCAAACCCGCTCCACTATTTGAACATCTAATGTCCCTTCTGGGCACCATCCTGCATTGAATATGGGCCATTATAGTTCACAAAAGGTCCTTAACTTCCTGGGTGTCATTTTTACCCTGTAATTGCCTGAAAATCCCTTTTTAAAATTTTTGAGCATGACCTCTAAAATTGTAGGCTTGCTCTGTTTTGACTTCATTATTAATTTCTTTCTTGTGTTCAGTGCTGCAAAGACAGACGAAGGGAGGGTATCCCCTAGAATGAGAGGACCAATCAGGTACTCCACTGGTCACATTCCCGAGGGAAACTTTAGGTGAGGTTTGGCCGTAGTGGACTCAGCTTTGTGACTTGGGATCAGAGTCTGATCCGATACTGCTGTAGACTTTATACTCTCACCACGACACAGGAGAGCCCACTCAGACTCTGTAGACTTTTGGGGACCTTAAGGGTGCCCATCTGTGGAGCCACAAACTCAAACTCTACTGGCAAGCCTGGCCGAGCTGCACATTTCTTTCTCTCTCTCTCTCTCTCTCTCTCTCTCTCTCTCACACACACACACACACACACACACACACACGAGTCTATTACAGTCCCTCCTCGAAAATTTTCTGCCTGTGAGACCATTAAGTCCTCCTGGGATTGAGCAGGTCCCCCTTCCACTCTTTTGGGTGGGCCTGAGTACTTTGGGGCCCCGGCCTTACTGGTTCCGATGTCAGGTCCAGGCCCTCACCTACCAGGTATCTTGGAGTCTGGCGGGAACAACGGAGCAGGGCTGGCCTGAGGCGACCAAGTAGGAGACTGCCAAAATTCAGGCAGGGTGTGCCTTCTCCCTTGCGATCCCTCACTCTGTCACTGCCTCACCGTTCTTCCAAACTAGTGGCAACAATGGGCCAGCATGGTTGGGTTTCCCGGTCAGGGAACCAAATATGTTATGGAACCAGGCTGGAACACTGGCGGAAAAACCAAGCGGCACTTGGAGATCTTGGTAGATTGGAGATTTATTTAACACCGGTGGGCTCAGAGGAGACCGTTTCTCCAAAGATCTGAGCTCCGAATTCAAGTGGGAAGGGTTATTTATAGTTGTCAGCTTCCATGTCTGTGGGGGGTTTTCACACAAGCAGCAAAGGAAGAAGAATATGGAGGAGGGGTCTCTAAGCTAGAGACCAGAGTTTGTTTTAGCCCCATTGGCCATCTTTGGCATACTTTACTCACTTCTCCAACAAAACACGTAGTGAACTTCTGTGGAATTCATTCAAAGAGGTTTTCATGTTTTGTCTTTATTTAAACCATGAATATTTATTAAATTTCTGAAGCAGAAATAAAAACATGAATAAGACAGCGTCTATTCACCCCAAATCCACAGTTGGATAGGAGAGAGGTTTGCAAACCACCACAGCCTCAATTTAGTTGCTGCTGCTCCTTTTTCATAGGTAAACCCTTAAGGTCTCTGTTTAGTCTCAAGCATATCATCCGGTATGGCAGGCACATTTAGTTTGCTTCCTAGAGACCATTGCCAATTCCTTTCTTCTCTGGCCTACTTCCACTATAGAGGCTGAAAAGCCTGAGACTCACTTTCCTCTTCTCCCTTGTTAGTGAAATATAGGGGAAATTTTTCTGAGGCTTCATGGAAAACCTGTACCTTCTGATAAAAGGAATAAGGTACATGAGGACAAAGATCTGTTTTGCTTAATTTCTATCACATTCTGCATTTGAATGTTTTCTTTTTATTGTGATGCTTGAAACTGGGAAAGCTATCTTGCAGTCAGGAAGCAACCAGCCAATAGACCAAACTCCATATGCCAAGTATGGTCAAACATAATAGAAAAAGAGCCTAGATCTTTGGTGATGGGGTGAGCCACCAAACCAACTTGACACTGCTCTACCTTAAGTAGTTGACGTCACTGTAGTTTTTTATTACTGTTGTTGATTTTGTCATTGCTGATTTTGTTGTTCCTTGCTGCCTGAAGCATTCCTCATTCATCAGTCTGGAGAGAGTTACTTTTGCCATTAACATTTCAACTTTAGTGAGCTTAATTTCTCATACCTTGCAAGGCCAGAGCAAAAGAGGTACATTCTGACTGTGGTTAAGGGGTAGAATATGATAGAGGGAAAATAAAAAAATGATCACCGTGGTGAAGGACGGTTATCAGGCACTAGGGAAGAAAGTAGTACCATAAGGACAAAGAGAAGGAGAATAAGAGTGAATTCTGAATACACATTTTGTACTCATAATTGCACCTGGTACAATCCTGAGTACATTAAAAAAAAATGATTTCACTAATGTGGAATTTAAGAAACAAAAGAAATGAACAAAGAAAAGCAAACAAACAAAAACCAAAAAAGCAGACTTAAATTTAGAGAACAAACTGGTGGTTGCCAGAGGGGGTGGCTGGAGGGATGGTTGAATTAAGTGAAGAGAATTAAAAGTACACTTATCTTGATAAGCACTGAGAAATATGCAGAATTATTGAATCATTATATTGTACACCTCCAACTAATATAACACTGTATGTCAATTATACTTAAATAAAAGATGTAAAGAAAACAAAAATGTAGTGTAAGTTTATAATTTATTCTTTACTATTTATCACAATTACATGCAGGTTTTTTTTTTAATTTTTTTTAACGTTTTATTTTTATTTTTGAGACAGAGAGAGGCAGAGCATGAACAGGGGAGGGGCAGAGAGAGAGGGAGACACAGAATCTGAAATGGGCTCCAGGCTCTGAGCTGTCAGCACAGAGCCCGACGCGGGGCTCGAACTCACGGGCCGTGAGATCATGACCTGAGCCAGTCGGACGCTTAACCGACCGGGCCACCCAGGCGCCCCTACATGCAGGTTTTTAATTCCACCCTTGATCCATCCTGTTGTATAGATGGTAGTTTGAATGATTAAAGCATGGAAATCAATTTTATGACTGCTCTTAAGTACAGATCATTAGAAAAGAATATCAGTTGTAAAAATAAAAGTGGTGACTTTTATTCATTGCTGTTTTGGGCTATTGATTATTCATGGTAGCAACCTTTTTTTTAAGTTTTTAAGAGGTTTTCACTCAATGCCTGTTTTAAATCCTTGAGGAATGCCATTTTAATGAGGTTGGAACTTCAAAAAGTTTAGATCACTTCTCATTAGATTCAGTTATATGTACCTTTCTCTTGCCTTTCATCCTTTTCTCTACTTAAATACCAGTTAGGGCTCTGGCTGTCCTCTTGCTCTTGGATAAGCTATATGCTGGTGTGAGTTTCTGTTAACGCCTCTTCTGTATTTCTCACTTAGAGAAAACTTAACAAATGTAAATTTAAAAAAATATCACTATTTTCTGTTTATGTATTTTAAGGGATAATTATTTGCTCAAAATATTTTCAGAGGAACTGTTTTAGGTGGGAAGATTGTCAAATATCATTTGATAACATTTGAATTACAACATTTCAGAAGCCTTGTTAAAGCAGAGTAGATCTTCATTTACTTTTACACTTCTGAAGCTTTTGTATATCCTTCCAGTTGCCAGAAGTTATATTTAGAATTTTGTTTATAACCAGGAGGTATGCAATGCTTTCCTGTAAGAAATTCAGACCAATGTGTTGCCATTTTGGTGGCTCTGGTGGTGACTGAAATTACCTTAATGTGTGATGTGTATTTAGTTGGTCGTCATAAAGAATAGCTTGCTCAAGAATAGTTTTATTACAGAAGTTAATAATTCAACATGTACTGAATACTGACTTTTGACTAAAATAACTACTTTTTTCTGAGAGCTTTCTAGGGTATGAGAGTGTAAAAATATTTGGAAACATACCTTGATTTTGTGTGGTAATTTTCAGGTGTATCGAAGTTTTTGAATTGTTTAATTAGTGGTATACATGTGGATATTGTGCATCCAACATGTAATACTAATTTTACTTTTATAACAATTACCAAAGTGGACCCTGAGGTAAAGAGCCTGAGTTAGAACAGTAACCATGGAAGAAATTAGAACAGGTAGAAATTGACTGGATCTGAGCAGATAAACAGGTTTTCAAAGGAAAAAACAAGTTATGAATCCATAAAGTAAAAGAAAAGTCATTGTGAGTAATCAAAAATTTTCAAGTTTAGTACATCAGTATACACCAAAGAAAATGGCATCTAAGAGGTCCACTTCTCTTAACTTCTTACTAAGTAATTTCTTAGATGTGAAAATAAATGAAAACTCCCGGGCTTGGAGCTTTTAGAAATAAAGAGAAAGATTTGAAAGCTATTTAAGTGGTAGGATTTATAGATGTATTAGGTTTCTCTAGAGAGAACAAATAGGAGATTTTATATATATAGATGTGTGTGTGTGTGTGTATGTGTATATATATGTGTGTGTGTGTATAATACACATATCTGTGTCTCCTATTCTGTCTCTATACACATATATGTATGTAAATATGTATTTTATTATATATGTGTGTATATGGTTTATTCTAAGGAACTGGCTCATGTGATTATGGAGCCCAAGAAGTCCAGACCCTGAAGAGCCAGTGATACCCTGAAGTTCCATTCTCAGTCCAAAGGCCTGAGAACCAGGAAAGCAGATGGTGTAAATTCTAGTCCAAGTGCAAAGGTAGAAGAATGCTTATGTTCTAGCTTGAAGAGTACTAGGCAGAAAGAATTCTTTCTTACACCGTCTTTTATTCTATTCAGTCCTTGAATCAATTGGATGTGGCTTACTCACCTTGGGAAGGGTTATCTGCTTTATTTAGTCTACCAATTCAAATGTTAATCTCATTCAGAAACCCTGCCACATATTCATCCGGAATAATGTTTAACCACATATCCAGACACCTGTAGCTCAGTCAGGTTAACACTTAAAATTAACTGTCACATAGGACTTAGTAACTGATTGGTAAAGGAAAGTTTGAAATCTAAGTGAGATTCCAAGTTTCTGAATGGGGCAGCAGGGTTGATTCTATCACTATCTTGCCTTCATATCACTGATATCAAATCTACTTTAAGAGCCTAGGTGATATATGGATTCATTTCATTGGTAATTTTTGAATCATGTATTAATAGCAAGAAAAAAATCTATAATTTGAGGTTAGGAGAAGAGTATTAGAAGAGTGCTTTAATAGAATGTTTTATGTATTTTATGTAAATATTTTTTATGTATCTTACCAAACTATTCACTCATCCTTTCATTGTTAAATATTTGTTGGGCACCTTATATGTACTCAGCTCTGCCCTAGAGCGAGACTCTCAATTAAAACATGAGTAAGACAGTCTTCCCTCAAGGGAAAGGTAGGTCGATCGGTCATTACAGTGTGGGGAAGTACAGATGAATACGTACAGCATATTGTGGGAAGCACAGAGGAGAAACACGTAATCGAGGATAGATAAAGGTCCAGGGAATATTTTCTGGAAAGATACTAGACAACCATAAGCAATGTTGCTATAATGTATATTGCAAGATGGGAATGGAGAGTGATGAGTATGAAAAGGTTAAGTAGGGGCTAGACTATGAATGTCTTGTTTAATATGTTAAGGAAATTTGACTTTGTTGTATAGGTGATAGGGACTCATTAAAGGGTTTTTAGAAGATGAGAGAAGAGTTAAAATGGGCAGGAATGGTCAAAGTTCTATATAGGAAGATCTTTTGGTGTCTATGTAAATCACGTACTTGACGAAGACATGATTAGACATAAGGGAATCAGGTCAATCTATTGGAGTAGTTTAGAATTAAAGAGGTAAAGGTTTGAATGAGGGAAGTGAGAACAGGAATAGAGATAGACCCTGGATTCAAGAAATGTTTAAATCATAGATTCATAAAACCTAAGGACTGTTGGAAGGTGAAGGTCCAAGTGAGGCATAAGAATCAAGGATGAGTTTAGATTTCCACTTTGGATTAATTCAGTATTGTGATCTAAGATAGAGAGAGGAAATTGTGTCAATCAGCTAATGTTTCATAACAAATTACTCTAGAACCCAGTGGCTTAACACAACAATACTCTTCCTCATTCTTCTGCCATTTGGTTAGGATTAATTGTTCTAGGCTGGGCTTGTCTGAACTTTGCTCCAAGTTGCAGATTGGGTCTGGATTTTGCTGACCCAACTCTCCTCTTTTTTGGACCTATAGGCTAGCCAAGGAATGTTCTTTTGACGGCAAAGGCAGAAGCATAAAAGCCCATGTTCATTCACATGGTACATGTCAAACCCCCTGGCTGAGTTATATTTTTAAATATTCACTTGGTTAAAGCAACCTACATGAGAAAGACCAAAGTCAAGATGTGAGGAAGTATGCTCCATCTTTAGTGGAGGGAACTTCAAAGTCATGGCCAAAGGCATGGATAGAGGAATGAAGAATTTGGGCTGATAATTCAACACACTGATGCCTATGTGGGTTATGGATATAAGGAGGACAAGACTGGAAGTTGGGACACTATTGCTGTATGTACATCAGAGGTGATGAGGCCAGGGCAGCAGCAATAGGAAAGGAAGAGAGATGGTAGATTCGAGAAATGTTCAAACACTGGAGATTGTTGTAACATGGAGGCTGGATTCAGTGGGAAGAGTCAAAGATGACTCTAGGCTTCTAGTTTGTCTGACTGAGATATACAAATGATAGTGATGGGTTCAGTTTAGAAAGCATTGGGTTTTAGGTAGGATGATTGTGTGCTTTATCATTCAAATCAGGATACTTTTGAAAATGTGAAAGATTGCTATTAATAATTATGCCACAAGGGAAAACCTTCCCTGAGACTGACGTCCAGAAAACTTGTTGATAATCATTCTGTAGTAAGTAATCAAGGTGAAGTGTTGTTCTTTTGTTTTGTTTTGTTTTTAGCATCAAGTTGATACTTGAATGTGAAAGACCAGGGAGAAATCTGGTCTGGTCGTAAAGACTTGGGATCACCAGCACATAGTGAAATGTTGGAAAGCCAGAGCCCAGTTGAAATCATCCAAAGGAACATATATAGAGTGAAATGAATAGAATGAGGAGGATAAAAGGTTGCAGTAGATGATGGATGGGGAACTTGAGAACAAGTAAGAATTGGCTTAAGTCAAAGGGGAGAATTGAAAGGATCAAATAATCATATCAGAACAGCCAGGGTCAGAGCTGGCTTTAGGGTACAACTTAAACCAGGAATTAGAACATGGTAAAGTTTTTTTTTTTTTCTCTCAGACTATCTATCTATCTACCTATATCGGCTTTTTATTTATTTATTTATTTTCCCCATCAAGTTGGGTGAGCCTTTGAGGCTAGAGCCATGGTCTCAGGCAGCTTCAGGCTCATACTCCTTTAGCTCCAAAACCATAAAGAAAAGAGCTTTTCCTTGATAGCCCCAGATATGAAATAATCATGGAGGAAAACTCTGATTGGCCTAGTAATAAGTCACGTGCTCATCCCTGTACCAATCAGTGTGGCCAGGTGCTATGATTGGCAGCCCTGCCATAAGCTCAAGGAAAGGGATGCTTTGTTACCAGAAGAATGAAGAAAGATGTACTGGGCAGAAAGAAACAACTGATGTCTTCCACAGTGGAGATGGGATGGTATTATAGAGACACAAAGGTCAAGGGAGCTGGAAGTCTTAAGAAGAAAGAAGTAAATATAACTTGAAGTGCAGTGAACAGGTACAAGAATACAAAGACTGACCTCCTATTGTTTTTGACAATTGGGATTCATTATTGCAATTGCAGGAGAGCAGTGGGGGTAAAAGTCAGATTATAGCAATTTGAGAAGTGACTGGGAGTTGGATTGGATTGAACACAGAAGGTATAGCCCAGCATTTCAGTAAATTTAATAAATGTGAAAAGAGACAAACTGCCCAGTAGATTGATGGCAGTGTATAGTGTTTTAGACTTGTTTATAGGCTACGGTTTAGTAATAATGGGTTAAACTGGATAGGTTCAAGTTAAGAAGAGCACACTTGCTGGAACAAGGCTGTGGAGGAGGGATGAGAGGATGAGGTCAGGGACAAAGAGGTGAAGAGACTATATTTGAAAAGGAGGGAGGACATTTGATCCTCTGCACCTAGTGAGGAGGTGCAGCTGAGTATGGACACAGATAAGTTAAAAGAGGGAAGTACGTTGAGAGCTGTGTTCTGAGAGGGAGGACATCAGAGCCTCAGTAGTGAGCATGAGAGGGGCACTGGAAAAGCCATTGGTGGTACTGGCTGCAGGAACTAACCCACGAGGAGGAAAAGAGTTCACAGGTGATTCTGAGGCCTAGCTGATTTGCAGACCTTGAGCTTGTCTTAGTACCAGTCTATAGGGCCAAGTGATTTTCTCCAGTTGTCCATGATGTGGACATGAAGAAGGCAGTTTGATCCAGGGTTGGAACTTTAATGAAGTCACATAAATGGAGACAAGATGTTCTCAAGGAAACTTAGCAGTTTTAGAGGCAAATGCCAGGTCTTAGGAATAAACAAGAACACGATGGGAGTTTTTGTTGTTGTTCTGGTGTTTTATCATGGTAACTGTAGACCTCTCCACGAGACTGCATTATAGTTTATCTTTGCTTTGAATTTCTGTTGTGAAGAAGAGTTTGTAATTGTCAGACCATGGTGGGCTTAATTGAACCTTAGCAGATGTTTCACGATTTGCAAAGCTGATTTCATGTGGTGTTTCATGTTGTGTGATGTTTCTGATAGTTATCACCTTCCTCCCCAACCCCCACTACATACAGATAGGTGGACATTATAGCAGCATTATGTGCAAAGCCCTCTTGGTCAGTATCACTCTGAAGCTATTTGGAGTTGATCAAGTACATGTAACCAGTTAAGTGTCAGGACCTAACTTCCGGTTTCCAAGTTTCAGGTCATTATGCCATATGAGAAAAAGAGGTTTATCAAAACTGTAACAAATAAAACCTTTATTCAGTGATACTAAAAGTCTGAGAGATCATTGAAACAAAGTCTTACCAGTAGCTGGAAATATTTTGTGGCATAACATAAAGAACATGGATTCCCTTGATAACAAATGCCATGTCCAGGGCGAATGAGTCTTCCCCTATCTGAAATTGGGGTTAACAGCTTTTTCTTACATACTTCACAGTGTGGTTACAAAAAAATCAAAGAGGGAAAGTAACAAAAACCTTTTAAAATAGTAAATGAGATGGTAATTTATTGAGTATTTTTTTTTGCTGACATCATTATATTCATTTGGCATCATATAGATTATTTTGAAACTATTGATTACATATTAGTCTCTTGCCAGGAAGTTGGAGGCATAGTATAAATTGGTTACCCACTATATGTAACTTTGTTAAAAAATACCTTAATTTCTCCAGACTTCTTTTAATTTATTTAACAGATTTTAAGATTTGAGAGGCAAGGATTTAATCTATTTACTGTATTTGCAAAATTAGTGAGGTGGATGACTAGAATTATCTGTTAACACCATCTGTATCACTTTATCCTGGAAAATAATTAGTTTGACATCTTTTGTTTGTTTCTGTCCTTACTGTTAGGATTAAGAGATGCTGGCCTCAAATTTTTTAGGTATTGGGGAATTGCTCATGTCTTCATTGTTGAGACTAACGTTTAGCAGTAATTTCCTAACAGGTGTAAGGAAGGGCTTAGATTTTAAGTAAGTGAATTTATGATTGATTTTCCCCAAAGGATGCTATGAATTGGCTCAATGGCTAGTTCCTCCCTAGGGACTTGAGTTCAAGGTCAGATTTTCTTAAGGACCCTTTCACTCTCCTGCACTGAATCTCAAGGTTACAACCTGAGCATTGGTATGTTCTGGAGCTTCTTCTTTTTTTAATTTTTTTTTTCAACGTTTATTTATTTTTGGGACAGAGAGAGACAGAGCATGAACGGGGGAGGGGCAGAGAGAGAGGGAGACACAGAATCGGAAACAGGGTCCAGGCTCCGAGCCATCAGCCCAGAGCCTGACGCGGGGCTCGAACTCACGGACCGCGAGATCGTGACCTGGCTGAAGTCGGACGCCTAACCGACTGCGCCACCCAGGCTCCCCCTTCTTCTTTTAAAAAAAAAAAAAAAATTTAAATGTTTATTTATCTGTGTGAGAGAGAGATACAGAGCACAAGTGGGGTGGGGTGGAGAGAGAGAGGGAGACAGAGAATCCAAAGCAGGCTCCAGGCTCTGAGCTGTCAGCACAGAGCCCCAGGCAGGGCTCAAACCCACAAACCGTGAGATCATGACCTGGGCCAAAGTCAGACGCTTAACTGACTGAGACACCCAGGTGCCCCTCTGGAGCTTCTTGGTTGTCACCACAGTGTGGTTATGAGAGGAAGAGTAGACAAATGCAGAATTTAGTCATTTCCTTGTGGCCTGTTTCCCACGGTGAACCATATTAAAAATGAACACAGACACACATTGTGTTGGTTCTCCCAAGCCAGTTCTGCTGGTTGAACTGTGTGGGAGAGGTACAACCTCTAACCCTAACCCTAACCCTAACCCTAACCCTAACCCTAATGTGACTGTGTGGAATAATCTTACAATTCCAAGCAGACATGTTATTTAATATATAGTCTTGGTTTAAGACCCAGAAGAAGAAATGATGTACTTGTAGCTAGAGAGCTCAGAGTTCCTGATTCTTGTTTATGCTCAGTATAATTTGGGGCACTTTCCTAAAAATCTGTTCTTAAATCAAGTCATTGTAAATGGAATAGAGAAATATACTGTTAAAGTAAACCAAGTGTGAAACTTGTTATAATATATATAATCACTTAAGGTAAATGTCTAAATTTTTATATATCAGGTTTTCTTAAATTGAGATTTTTTTTCATTTAGATATGTAATTTTAACTTAAGGTACATCTATTTTTATTATATTTGAATTGGAGAATTTCTTTTATCTAAAGAATGGTCCACTTTGTAAATTACAAAGAGTTAGCGCTCATAAATTCCTTGTTTTTAACAATAGGTTTTCACTTTAGGACTATGTTGAAAGCTATTTACACTGAATTTATTCATAACCAGCTTTATGGTAATCTTGAATGCTGTTTTTCAAAGAACTGTAACATCCTAAAGATTCAGTACCCTAAAATTTGCATTTTTTAAGAAAACCAGACAATCAAATAGTTTCTTCAGATGGAACCCATACATGATTGTTTTAGAAAAGCAACTTCATTGAAGCATACTTTACATACAGTAAAATTCACCAGTTTAAATTGTACAGTTTGATGAGTTTCAACAAGTGTATTTAGTTATTCAGCACAAACAAGATATAGAACATGTCCATTACTTCAGAAAAGTCCTTCCTGCCAATTTGCATCAGATCCCCTCCCCCTAGCCCCTGGTAACTACTGATTTGCTTTCTCTCATAAGTTTGCCTTTTCTAGAATTTGATAGACATGGAATCACACTGTATGTGATTTTTTGTGTCTGGCTTCTTTCACTTTATATGCTTTTGAGATTCATCCTTACTGTTATTTGTATAAGTGGTTTGTTCCTCTTCATTGCTGAGTAGTATTCCATTGTATAGATCTATCACAATATATGTCTTCATCGGTAGAGGGACATTTGGGATGTTCCCAGTTTGGGGCTATTATGAATAAAGCTGTTATGATAATTTGAATATAAGTATTTCTGTGGACATATATTTTCATTTCTCTTAGCCAAATACCTCCTAGTGGGATTCTGTGTCTTATGATACTGTAAGGCTGAGCATTAAAAGCTCAATTGTTTTTCAAAGTAGCTGTACCATTTTTAATTCCCAGCAGCAAAGTGTGAGAATTCAATTGCTAACATATGGTATTGTCAGACTTTTTAATTTTAACCATTCCTGTAGGTTTGTGGGAGGATCATATTATAGTTTTAATTTGTTTTTCCACAGTGAATAATGGTGATAAACATGTTACCTTGTGCTTATTGGCCGTACATACAGCTTTGGTGAAGCATTTGTTCAAATCTTTTTCCCATTTTAAAAAGTTGGTTGTTTTTTAAAACATGTTTTGGATATGAATCCTTTATAAGCTAAGTGTTTTGTAAATATTTTCTTCCAATGTGGCTTGCTTTTTCATTTTCTTAAAAGTATCTTCCTAAGACTAGAAATGTTAGCATTTGATCAATGTTTTTTCATTTTGTGGTTCATGCTTTTCATGCCCTAAGAACTCTTTGCCTAACTCAAGGTCACAAAGATTTTCTTTGATGTGTTTTTCCAGAAGCATTATAATTTTAGCACTCATATTTAGGACTATTACCCATTTCCAGTTAATTTTTATATATAGCATAGTGTGAAGTTTGAGATTAATTTTTTTCTGATATGGGTATATAATTGTTCAAGCACCATTTGTTGAAGACTATCCTTTTCCCACTGAATTATCATGGCACATTTGTTGAAAAGCAGTTGAGTGTGCATGTGCGTGCGTGCGTTTGTGTGTAGTGTGTGTGTTGGGGGATTCTGTTTCTGGATTCTCTAGATCCCTAGTGTTTCTGAGCTGTGAAAACTTTGTAAATATCTCATCTTCACCATGTTGTTGACTCTGTTCTCTATGCTGAGTCTGTATCTCATGTATATTTCTGTCATTGAATCATTTGTTTGCATAGTTATCTTTCCTAGTAACCTGTGAGCTTCTTGAGGGCAAGGACAGTGTCCTCTTCTTCGGTGTTCTCACATGCTAACATTGGACACTTAATAGGTATCTCGATGTGGTTGTTGGATTAAAATAAACAGAATATGAGTGTAATTTTTACCTATATGAGTGTAATTGGTGTTATTATTTTTTTAAATCTAAGCAAATATTCTCACTTCGTTAGTTGCCTAGAATTGATATATAGCACCAGTGTCCGTGTTTTTCCTGACATCATGTACAGCTTAAGTTTGACCCGTCAGTTGAGGTTTTCTTCTTAGAATCTGTTCTTTGTCCTGATAATAAAAACAAGTCATAACTGTTAGTATATGTCAGTCACTGTACTAACTGCCAACATGTCTTCTCTCATGTAATGTTCAGAACAAACCTGTGAGGTGGTTATTATCATTATGTTTATTTTATAGATGAGGGATCAGAAATAAGAAGGTAATTAACTTACTCAAGGTCACATACAGGATCAGTGGCAGAGAAGATGCAGGTATCTCTTAATTTAAACACCACACTGTAATCATTGCCTGGCTTCATCCAGGAAGGTTCAGTTGTAAATTAACTTTCATCTGAATTAAGTGTTGTCAGTCCTCAGGGCCTGAAATATGGCACAGTTTCCTTGATAAAAAATAAGGTGCTGAATTTATTGTCATTGAATATACACGCAGTTATTTTCTCAGGCAAAATTAGCCATTTCAGATCATATTTCTCAGTAAGTAATATCAAATGTCTTTTACAACTTGCTCAAGATATGACAAAGTGTTATGATGTGATATTTAGCCTGATACTTCCCCTTTAAAAAGACATTCCTTTGTGCGTGAAAGCTGTTTGTCCTCCTGATTCTGGTTTGAAATACAAATGCCACTGGGCCAAGTCCCTCCTAATCAGCTAATTGCTTACCTTAGACTTTATTAACCGAAACTAGAAGTGGGATATGCATCTGTGTGGAGAGTGGAGCACTTTGGGAAGGATGGCTCTTACAAAGAAATAAAAGAAGCCTTAAAGTATTTGTAGTGTGTATGCCCTATTTTCCGAACTCTAATCCAAGTCCAAATCCCAACCCTTGCCACTCCTATTTTTCTGCTAGGCATGAGTTTCAAGGCAATGTTATCTAATCCCAGGACTGGTGCTCCTTCCCCCGTCTCTAATTTGAGAAGTTCTTGAATCTTTCTCCCCTTCTCAATATGCCGCCCATCGCCTTTGAGAATTTCTCAGCACCTTTACCTCACCAGTCTCTGAAGTCTGGCTTCGTGGTAACACGTTCGTTCTAATACTTACGATGGTAGTATTAGGACTATCCAAAGCTAACTAAATAAGCATTCACCATCTTCTATTAGCCTCATATTACATTTATCTTCTTTAATCCTTACAACTTTGTGAAGCAAGCTCTAGTAAGACCTTCATTTTATACATTTGAGAAATTTGAGGCTTACACGGTTACGTGTCTTGCCAAAGGTCGCAGAGCCCTTAAGTGGTGGAGACAGGGCACGAACCTAGCTTTCTTTGTTGGAGGAATGAGTACTTTTAATCACTACCTCATAATGTCTCACAGAAACCTCCAGTAAAAGGCCCCAGAAATTGAGGGACCAGTTTTTGAGCCAAACAGAGCACAGCATTATAATAATCATAACTTACCAGAATGTATCATCCATTCTTGTTCATGAAATACTATTATATTCATTATCTGGATATGATTTATATGCTGATAGTGTTTTTTTTAATGAAGTTACATTTGCAGCTTAGCAGTGATGTTAGGAAGACACTGGGGAATTAAGGAAGTATCTTCTGCACGAGCTAGAAGAGGAAGCTGATAAGATGACCTTGGGTTGAGTGACAAGATCGGTTTCTTTGCAATTACTTTGATGGGATATCTCCCTGCCTTGATTTGAAATGACTCTACTCAGCTTTTTGACTAAATGATAGCAGAGGGAACTTGAGAGATAATAATTTAATTAAATTTATTTCTAGCCTTTCTGATTCCAAACGTGTCAGTTGATTTAGAAAGTTTTGTCTGGGACAGATTCTCATGTCCCAGCACATTTGTATGGTTCCACCTGAAGGTTAAAGGATGGAAGTGGATGGTCTGTGACAGGACTAAGATTCAAAACAAAACACTGCTAATCATTTAGAAGTCCTGTGTTCTAACCCTGACCCTTCATTACCTACCTCTGTCAGCTGCAGCGAGTGTATCTCTGAACCTCACTTTCCTCACCTACTAAAAAGATGATTAGGTAATAACTAAAGGCCCTTCTACCTCTAAAATGTTTTGAGTTCTAATATATTCCTAGTGTTTTCTAAAGTTACCTAATCTTTATTTGTAGTAGATGCCTTACAACAGTACAGCAGTGCTGAAGAATACTGTAGAACAGGGATTCTCAAACGTGTTGGCCTTGGACCCGCTAAACATTATTGAGGACCTCGAAAAGCTTTTGTTTATGTGGGTTCTATCCATCAATATTTACCAGATTAGAAATTAAAGCTGAGAAAAATTTTAAACATAAGAACACAAAAACACCTGTTCCCTTAGCTGTCAGAGTGATGGCAGCATTGCAGGTCATATGGCCTCTGGAAAATTCCACTGTACACTTGTGAGAAAATGAGGGTAAAAAGCAAATAAAATCTTGGTAGTATTATGAAAGTAGTTTTGACCTCACAGACTTGGGGGTTTGGGGGATCTTTGGGGGTTTTTGGATCACATTTTGAGAAATGCTGCCTTAGAACTTGTGTATTTAATTTCTTTATGAATGAAAGCAGATTGATGTTTAGATAATCCAGTTTGCTATATCTGCCCCACATCCATTCCTGGAAAATTTCCTCAGTTGTGGGTCAATGTATTAACAGGCTTTGTTCAAGAACTATTTTATAACACTGCTATTCACTTATTCTCCTCCTCTGAACATGAGAATCCAGACCTCAGTTGTTGGTCGGATCCAAAGGTGGAGATATTTTGTTTGTTAATACTTAGAAGAGTTCCTTTAAGATTTTGTAATAATAACTGAAGGATTAACTTGAAAAAGATTATCCCACACACTGTGGGATAAACAAAATAATACACACTAAATAATTTGAGAAAAATGTAGATACAACAAATTAGATATAATATAGAGTATGGTTCTAGTATTAACTTCCAGTTATACTGTACTAGAAATGGGTGAAACCAACAGAATATAAGAAAAATGTCACTTTGTTTCATCCTAGGATTTTCTTCTCTTTTAATCATCTAAGCTCTAAGTCATCTACTAATCCTGTGTTGTGAATACCCCCCCCCCATTGGACTGTTCACTTTTGCATATAAAGGATTTTCTATCAGTTGGAGAGGATTCTCGTTCTTTGTAACTGTAATTTCAAACTTGAATTCCAGAGTTTTCTCCAACTGTAATTTTATTGTTCTGTTTTTCTTAATATACTATTATGCAAATTTGTTAATGTTTAAATGTAGTGAAGCTCACTGCCCTTCAAAATTAGGTGCGGTGGGTTACTGGGGAATGACCTCCACTCTAATGGGATGGTAGAGAGGTATAATGGTACATCATGGCTTTTTGTTGGATAAAAGCACTCAGAATATCCCTGATAAAAAGGCTTCTCCAATGCTGAGTGCTGTTAATTTCTTTGTCATATTATTATCCTTCCTTAGTGGATATTATTGATGACCCATAGCACCTCAATACCTACTATTATTCCTCTACAGGCCACAGGTTTCTTACTATAAGCATATGTGATTCTCTGGGAGCTTTTTCTGGTTATAGATAGATGTATGGTTTGGAGTATAGAAATAGCCAAAAAAAATCTCTACAGACTTAAAGCCCACAGAAGCAGCTCAACCAATGATGGGTAGGTGTTGGTGCATAATACCTCAGCTCCCTCACTTTCTGTTGAGACAATCCTGAGTCATTTTGTGGATGGTCTCCTATATATCTCCAATGTAATTGAGCCCCAGTTACCCATAGCAGAAGCCAGCTCATTAATGTACCTTGTATTGGTTTTGTTCTCTTCTCTGACTCACTTCTGGTGTTCCCCTGGATCACCTCCCAATTTAACTCAAAACCATGTCTCAGATTCTGCCTTGAGGTAATACTAAACTAAGATGCACCACCCCAAACCTCTGGTTTTCTCTCTTTAGTGTTCCATGTCCACTTATGGACTATCCACATCAATAGTTCTTGCTCCATATAGCACTAGTGCTAATTTTAAATCCAGGGCTGATCACCGTTCCATGATAGCAGCTGGAGCTTATAGTCAGTGATGTCCTGGTAAATGTTTAACAACCTGCTCTCCCCATAAACTCCCTCATTTGTAGCTTTTGTTGATTACTGTGGCATACATAATCCCACTATGGCTGATTTCAAGCTACCAATATGTCACTGAATGTGAGGTTGAGAAGAGATGTGCAGAGTTGACTCTAGTGGGTCCATAAAAGCTGGGTTTAGCACATCATTGCTTACTGGGGTAAACTATCATGAAATGGGGTGCCTCAAAGATGAGTATTTGACAGAATTTTTTAATGCTAGAGTGTAAATATCAGCGTATTCCTCAGGGTATAGATGAGGACTCTGAAGGCCAGGGGAGGAAGGGATCTGTGCATTATCTAAAACAGACCAAAAATCAGGGCTTTGTGGTTTTCGTCCATTGGTGCAGATGACAAGGAGCAGAGAGTTGGGGTCATAAGGGATAACAAAAAAGATCCGGTTCTCCAAGTTCAGTGATAATGGTGAAATGTGTGTTGAGGGTGTAGGATCAACTAGGAGATAGGGTTAGGTAATGAAAAATGTGACTGGTGCCTTAATCGGCTGTTTTTCTACTTTCCATACTTCAGCAGGTATTTACTGATTGCTTCTGATATGCCTGGAATGATGTTAGGTACTGGGAATTCAACACTGAACAAAAGAAAACAGTTCCTGTTCTCCTACAATTTAGTAACAATAAAGATGTTAAACTAGTAACCACAAGTATAATAAATAGTAAGAAAATATAAATACAAGATGTTCTGTATTAACAGAGACCTAACCTAGTCTAGAACTTCAGAGGAGGAGGATTCTTGGGAGAGCTAATAGAATAGAAAGGCTGATTTGCAGAGCCGGATTAAGGGCAGAAAAACAACACTGGAAATATGATGAGATAAAGAAGATTATAAGAATGCTCATATTACTGTATATGATTGTAAGGAATATTTAATTTGCTATTTGGTATGGGGTAGGTTTGGGGAGGGAGAGATGGGGAGTCATTGACGGGATTTAACCAGGGAAACAGCATGCTTTCATTTATGTTTTCAGAAGGATCCGTCATGACTGTGGAGTAGAAAAGGATCCAAGCTTGGACTAAACCAGGAGAGTCACTTTGGTATCATTAGGATCCCACAAATATTGATGGCAGTGATCATTCCAGTAATTCCATAATGCTTTGGTGGTTTAGCTTAACAATTTGATCGGTAGATATAACATGAATAAAATCTCTGTAGTACCCTAGTAGGTATCTGGCCATAGAACCTATAATTTTAAAAAAAATAGTAAAAATGCCAGACATTGTTCTAAGTGCTTTAAAAATACTCATTCATATGAGGACTTTAAGATACAAAACAGATGAACATAAGGGAAGCAAAAATAATATAAAAACAGGGAGGGGGACAAAACATAAGAGACTCTTAAATATGGATAACAAACAGGGTTACTGGAGGGGTTGTGGGAGGGGGGATGGGCTAAACGGGTAAGGGGCATTAAGGAATCTACTTCTGAAATCATTGTTTCACTGTATGCTAACGAATTTGGATGTAAATTAAAAATAATAAGTTAAAAAAATTAACTCATTTAATATGCACAACAACCCTACAATGTAAGATCTCTACTTTTCCTTATTTTAATAAACTAAAGCACAGAGAAGTAACTTATGCAAGCTTACCTAGATAATAAGTGGTAGAGATAGTATTCAAACCTGAGCCTTCTCATTCCAGTGTCTGAATATTCTCCACTGTGCCATAATCACTTTTGGTATTTTACCATCTATGTAGGTAATTAGTTGTAACAAATTCAACAATTCTATTCCCTTACTGAAATTCTCTTCAGCTCTGTTATTTGCCAGTTTGACTATAGTTGTTTTATTTTTTTAAATGTTTACTTTTGAGAGAGAAAGAGCAAGCAAGCGAGCGCATAAGCAGGGGAGGGACAGAGAGAGAGAGAGGGAGACACAGAATCCGAAGCAGGCTCCAGGCTCTGAGCTGTCAGTGCAGAGCCGGATACGGGACTGGAGCCCACAAACTGTGAGATCACGACCTGAGCTGAGGTTGTATGCTTAACTGAATGAGCCACCCAGACACTCCTGACTATAGTTGTTTTATAACTGTGTTACTTGGCTGAAATAATTGAACCTCTTATTCAGATAATCAGAGTCAAATACTCTTTTTTCCTCTCTTATGTAACAAACACATATGTGATTGATACTTATTATGGAGCAAGCCCTGTTGTAAATTCTCCACAAATACTAACTCATTGTACCTCAAGAGGCTTATAATATCATGTCCATTTTACAAGTGGAGAAACTGAGACATCAAGAGTTTAAGGCCAAGGTCCCATAACTAATAGGCTAATTGGGGATAAAACCTAGGCAATCTGGCTTACATGGCATTCTTTTGACCTCTAGACTACAGTTTTTCTTTTTTTTTTTTTTTTTCAACGTTTATTTATTTTTGGGACAGAGAGAGACAGAGCATGAATGGGGGAGGGGCAGAGAGAGAGGGAGACACAGAATCGGAAACAGGCTCCAGGCTCCGAGCCATCAGCCCAGAGCCTGACGCGGGGCTCGAACTCACGGACCGTGAGATCGTGACCTGGCTGAAGTCAGACGCTTAACCGACTGCGCCACCCAGGCGCCCCTAGACTGCAGTTTTTCTTACCCAGAAGTTAATGCAGCCTAATCCTAAACAAGTTTGATTGTTGAATGGTGAGAATGGGTGTTTGACCTTTCTAGGCAAAATACTTTGAATTCTTCTAATCTTTCCTGATGGTACATTTTGGCACTTAGGTACACTGGTATTTTCAGTTTGAGATAACAAAGACGTTAATGAAGTGAAATCAATATTCTGAACTTTTAATGTAAACTATTTGAAAGTTAATTCTATAGCCTATAATTTTTTTAAACTTCCCGGAGACCCCAGGATGGAGGAACCATTATAAATGCTCCATAAGTTGCTTCTTGATTGATTGATATGTCTTTGATTTCCATATTAGAACTGATATACTGACAGCCTAATTTGAATTCCTATCACATGAATAACAATAAAACCTCTATTTTTTATTAGATATAGCTAAATATGAATTGCAATGACTTTTATTAAAATTCTTTTCATATCAAGTAAATATGCTAGAGAATAGACATCATCTTTTAAAGATTTGTATTTAGGGGCGCCTGGGTGGCTCAGTCAGTTAAGCGTCCGACTTCAGCTCAGGTCATGATCTTGCGGTTTGTGAGTTCGAGCCCCTGACTATAGTTGTTTTATATAGCGTCGGGCTCTGTGCTGACAGCTCCGAGCCTGGAGCCAGCTTCAGATTCGGTGTCTCCCTCTCCCTCTGCCCCTCCCCTGCCCACTCTTTGACTCTCTCTGACTTTCAATAATAAATAAACATTTAAAAAAAATTTAAAGATTTGTATTTAACTTTTGAATGGAGCTATAATGGTTTATAGTGAAGGAAAATCATTTACCAGCGTCATCCATCAAATTAGCTCTTCATCATTATTATTTCTTGAACAAATAAATATGTGAAACAAGTGCAAATCTGCATCATGCAATTCTGTGTCTTGATTGGTTCAGGTAATAAGAATATCACTTTAAATAATATATGTAGTTTGGGGAACGTATTTAGATGCGTAATCTCTTTTGAGCTTTTCTGACTTTCTGTACTGCTTTCACTTCACTGACGTAGTCTTTCCTATCTCACACTGAAACTCCAGGCATTGCCGCAATAACCAGAGGGGACGTGACGTGGGGGTGTACTGTAAATATGTCAGGTTGAGCTTCAACTCAGTAAAATGCAACCCTCTAAGTGCTATCATAAAGGATAGCATGACTCATAGTATTTTTACAGGTGACTAATGCTTCACAGATGTGTGATTGTTTGGTGATTACAATGACAAAGAATGACTTTGCCCCTTTCCTGAATTTAATGTACCTCTTCCTTCTCCCTACTCCCCTTGACCTTGATAATAAGATCTACTTTGACTTTATAGCTGTTTTCATTATCCACATTCTTAAAATGGCCTCCTGGCTGGCTTTTGTTTTTCCCGTGGTTATTGTTGAACTACCCAGTGGAAAAAAACAAGCTGCTTGAGTTGAAGAACCATCCGAATCTTTGGGGGAAAGGCACCCAACTGAGATCTCCTGGGTCATTTAATTATTTAGCCACCAGTATTGAGAGCACCGTAAATTCTTGGCATTGGGCTTGGCATTAGATATTCAAAGATGAGTAACATTGATCCAACCTCAAAGGGCTCTTGGTCTTTGGGAGTATGTGAAACGAGAGTGAGAAGTTCTTGAAATTAATATCTGGCTGTTTTACTCATCAGCTGTCTTTCATGCAGAAACTGAGCAGTAAGAGAATTAATAGTTATTAAATATTTAATATAAACTACACACTTGATATGTATTCTTATTTAATTTTTTCCTACTTTGTCAAGAAAAGTATAAATATGCAAATTTCACAGATGAGGAAACTTAGGTTGCAGCAACTGAGATTTAAAAAGTATAGACATTCCATCAGTGGAACAAATGCTATTTTGTACCCTAGATGAGCATATAACATCTTATGAACATCTATATGCTAGGATGTGAGTTGGGAAAATGCATAGCATCTGAAAGTTGGAACTTTAATGACCTTAAGTTCCTTTTATATTAGTACAGTTTACATCATCTTCCATTTCGAGGCAGAGAGTCGACTATTTCTAGCAGTTCCAGTGACAGGAAATGCATATAATATTTGAGATAGTGCATCTCATTTTTGAACTGTCACAGTAATAATGAGCAAACATCTAAGTCATAATGAGGAAACATCTAATACCTGTGATTTCTACTTAGGGATCCCAGTTCTGTCACTAAAGAAACATAAACTTTCCTAATTAAGCAAATCCTTTTTGTGTATGTCCTAAGCGTGAATTGAACACAATTTTTGGTTTTCACAGGAAGAAAACCTGCTGGTTATCTAGATTTGCAGTATTTTGGCTCCTGAGATAGTTTTTTTTTCTTACTATGCCTTGTGAACTTGTTTAATGTCAGTAGATCCCAATCTACTTTTAGCATGGTGACAAGGATCACATTTCTGAGCCTGGGCTAAGGATGAAATCCTTGAGATATTTTTAACAGGGTCATGACTGATGCTTTAGGAGATCTCTCATTAGCCAGGCTATTGGGACTCTGGAGGGAACTTACCACTCTGACCTTGATACAGGAAACACGAGCATTTTATGATATTCCTTCTCCATGTGTTGACTTGGTTAAACACAGAATGCTATGGGAACAATTAGGAGGGCAGTTGGCTCACATTTGGTGGGAAACATTTTTCAGGATCAGCAGATATTAGAACTAATTTTAAAAGAGGAAGAGTTAGGGGCACCTGGGTGGCTCAGTCGGTTAAGCGTCTGACTTTGGCTCAGGTCATGATCTCGCGGTTTGTGAGTTCGAGCCCCACCTTGGGCTCTGTGCTGACAGCTCGCAGCCTGAAGCCTGCTTTGGATTCTGTGTCTCCCTCTCTCTCTGCCCCACCCCCACCTGCTCTCTGTTTCTGTCTCTCAAAGATGAATAAATGTTAAAAAAAAATAAAAATAAAATAAAATAAATAGGAAGAGTTAGCCAGGTAAAGTTGGCTAGTTGGAGGGAGGGATAGGGCATGTCCTAAGAGAATGAACACTATGTACGATGACACTGAGGCATGAGAGAACATGACATGTTTGAGCAGTTGCAAAGGATTCAAGATGACTTTTGAGTTTAATGTTTAATTTAACTTTATAATTGATGTTCAATAAACTATCCATTTAAAGTATGTAATTCATAAAATTTTTTATTAGTATTATATGATTTATAATATAATGCACATATTTTATTGTACGGGTCTTGGGTTTTTTTTTTAAATTGTGGAATAAAGTACATACCATGAAATTTACCATGTTAATTATTTTAAAGTGTGTGTTAATGTTAAGTATATTCACATTGTGGTGCCCAGTGTCTCTTGAATAATAGTAACCCACACTCATTTAATCATAAGACTTTAACAAGAAAAATAATGTAATATTACCCTTTATATTTTCATAACACTTGTATTGAAAATATATTGGCAATGAGGACATTGATCAAATGGCACTCATATATTGTAATCATTTAAGCAAATTTATTTTTCTCTATCACCATCCCACTAAACTCAATGGAAATATAAGCATACCTCAGAGATATTGGGAGTTCAGTTCTAGACCACCACAGTAAAGTGAATATCATAGTAAAGTGGGTCAAATTAATTTATTGTTTTCCCAGTGCATATAGAAGTTATGTTTAGGGGCATCTGGGTGGCTCAGTTGGTCAAGCGTCCGACTTCGGCTCAGGTCATGATCTCGCAGTTCGTGGGTTCAAGCCCCGCCTCGGGCTCTGTACTGATAGCTTGGAGCCTGGAGCCTGCTTCAGATTCTATCTCCCTCTCTCTCTGCCCCTCCCCTGCTCACACTTTGTCTCTTTCTGTCTCTCAACAATAAATAAAAAAAAATTTTAAGAGGTAATGTTTACCCTGTACGGTGGTTTATCAAGTGTGCAATACCATTATGTATAAGAATACAGTGTATATGCCTTAGTTTAAAAAATACTTGATTGCTAGAAAATGCTAGCCATCATCTGATCTTTCAGTGAGTCATCTTTTTGCAAGTAGGGGGTCTTGCCTCGATATTGATGGCTGCTGACTGGTAAGGCTGGTGGTTGTTGAAGGTGGGGGCAACTGTGGCAATTTCTTAAAATAAGACAGCAATGAAGTGTGCCGCATCGATCAACTCTTCCTTTCGTGAATGATTTCTCTGTAGCACGTGATGCTCTTTGATAGCATTTTATCTGCAGAATTTCTTTCAAATTGGAGTCATTGCCCTCAGACTCTACCACTGCTTTATCACGTCAGTTTATGTAATACTCTAAATCATTTGTTGTCATTTCAGTATCTTCACAGCATCTTCAGATTTTTTCTCAAGAAACCAGTTTCTTTGCTCATCCATAAGAAGCAACTCCTGATTCATTAAAGTTTTATCATAAAATTGCAGCAGTCCAGTCCCATCTTCAGGCTCTAGTCCTAATTCCACTTCTCTTGGTGTTTCCCTCACATCTGCACTTACTTCCTCCGCTGAAGTCTTGAGCTTCTCCAAGTCATCTATGAGGTTTGGAATCAACTTCTTCTGAATTCCTGTTCATGCTGATATTTTGACCTCTTTCTATGAATCTTTGCTGTTCTTCATGGCATATAGAATGGCAAATTCTTTCCAGAAGGTTTTCAACGGATTTTGCCCAGATCCAACAGAGAAGTCACTATCTATGGCAGCTATAACCTTACAAAATGTATTTCTTAAATAAGATTTGGAAGTCAAAATTACTCCTTGATCCATGGGTTTGAAGAATGGGTGTCGTGTGATCTGGCATAGAAACATTAATCTTGTTGTATGTCTCCACCAGAGTCCTTGGGTGACCAGGTGCATTGTCAGTGCACAGTCATATTTTGAAAGGAATCCGGCCCCCACCCCCGCCCCACATTAGGTCCCAACAGTGGGCTTCAAATATTCAATAAACCATGTGTAAACAAATGTGTTGTCATCCAGGCTTTGTTCCGTTCACAGAGTAAACTGACAGCAGATTTAGCATAATCCGTAAGTGCTCTAGGGTATTTGGAATGGTAAATGAGCAGTGGCTTCAACTTAAAGCCACCAGCTGTATTAAGCCCCTAAGGAGAGTCAGCCTGGCCTTTAAAGCTTTGAAAGCAGGCATTGACTTCTCTCTAGCTCTGAAAAGTCCTAGATGACACCTTCCAATTTCAACTATGTTGAAAATCCATTGTTCAGTGCAGCCACCTTCATTGATTATCTAAGCTAGGTCCTCTGGATACCTTGCTTGCTGCTTCATCGTGCACTTTTATGCTCTGGAGATGGCTTTTCTTAAACCTCATGAGCCAAACTCGGCTTGTTTCCAGCTTTTCTTCTGCAGCTTCCTCCCCTCTCTCAGCCATCATAAAACTGGAGAAGGTTAAGGCCTTGTTCTGGATTAGGCTTTGGATTAAAGGAATATTGTGGCTTGGATCTATACCGCTGAAACTTTCTCCACATCAGCAAGAAGGCAGTTTCACTTTCTTATCATTTGTGCATTCACTGGAGGAGCACTTGTAATTTCCTTCAAGACCTCTTCCTTTGCATTCACGACTTGGCTAACTTCTTGGCACAAAAGGCCTAGCTCTCAGCCTCTCTTGGCTTTTGACAGGCCTCCCTTGCTAAGCTTATAATCATTTCTCACTTTTGATTGAAACTCAGAGACGTGAAACTCTTTCTTTCACTTGAACACACAGAGGCCACTGTCGGAGTACTGATTGGCCTAATTTTAATTTCTATATGGTTGCGTGTTGATGGAGTAGTAAGAACACACACAACATTTATCGACTAAGTTTGCCATCTTATATGGCTGTAGTTTGTAGCACCCAAAACAATTGCAATAGTAACATCAAAGATTGCTGACCACAGAGCACTATAACAAATATAATAATAATGAAAAAGTCTGAAATATTGTGAGAATTAACAGAATGTGACACAGGACACGAAATGAGCAAGTGCTTTTGGAAAAATGGCACTGATAGACTTGATCAGCCTAGGGCTGCCAAAAACCTTCAATTTGTGAAAACACTTGTCTACAAAGTGCAGTAAAGTGAAGTGCAATAAAAGAAAGTATGCTGGTAGTATTTTTCCTTGTCCCAAATGAAGTCTGAACGGGCTTCACGACCTTTTTCATCACTTAGAGAAAACAGAAAATCTTGCGGTCACTATGAGGCTGTGGATGCAGAATAATTTAATAAATTATTTGTGTCCAAGAAATTAGCAAGTAGGGCAGTCCATAATTAAAATGTAATTCCTTTAATTCTGCGTGTGATATTCTTTGCGACACACTTTCCTAACAATATATGGCTCTGAGGATAAATCTGAAAAAACGAGAAGTAAGCAAAGGTGGTTGTCTCTGGCCTCTGAAGATGGTTCTTGTTGGTTGGGGAAGGATTTAAGGAGTTTATTTTTATTGCATAAAATTTCATGATATAAGCACAGTAGTTTTTAATCACTATTTTTGAAAAACTAATTACTGTGTTGTTTCAAATATTTTGCCACATCAAAAAATGTTGCAGCAAACATATTTTTTGCTTAGATCTTATACCTGTGTGTAGGAGTTACTTAGATAATTGATCACAGAGTTAAAATCCTGGGTCACAGGGGGTGAAAATCTTCAGCATTTAAGATATTGCCAGGGTGCCTGGGTGACTCAGTAGGTTGAGCGTCCGATTCTTGATTTCAGTTCAGGTCATGATCTCACAGTCGTGAAATCAAGTCCCGCATCAGGCTCTTTGCTGAGCCTGAAAACTGCTTAAGATTCTCTCTTTCTCCTCTTCCCCCACCCCCATCTGTCTCCCTCTCTTTCAAAAATAAATAAATAGAGGCATGTGGGTGGCTCAGTTGGTTAAGCGTCTGACTTCAGCTCAGGTCATGACCTCGTGGTTTGTGAGTTCCAGTCCTGCATCGGGCTCTGTGTTGGCAGCTCAGAGCCTGGAGCCTGCTTCGGATTCTGTGTCTCCCTCTCCCACTCATGCTCTGTCTGTGTCAAAAATAAATAAACATTAAAAAAAAATACATACATACATAAAGTGTCAGTGCTTTAAAAAAATATTGCCAAATTGCTTTTTAGGAGTCTGTTACTATCTTTAAAAAACCCTTTAAATGTTCACTAATCTGATGGGTATGAAATTGTACTTCATAGTCCTTTTAGTTTGCATTTCACTGATTGTGACTGATATATTAGCTCAGGCTGCCATAGCAAAATACCACAGACTGGGTGGCTTAAACAACAGAAAGTTATTTCTCACAGTTCTGGAGGCCGAAAGTCTGAGATCAGGGTGCCAGCGTGGTCAGTTTTGGTGAGAGCTTGCAGATGGCCGCCTTCTTAGTGTGTCCTCACATGGCAGGGAGAAAGAGAACAAGCAAGCTCTCTGGTGTATCTTTTTATAAGGGCACTAATCCCATCATGACGACCCCACCTTCATGACCTCATCTAACTCTAATTACCTCCCAAAGGCCCCATCTCCAAATACTATCATATCCAGGACTAGGACTTCAACAAAAGGCAATTCAAAAGGGTTTGATCCATGTATACACCCATGAAACCACTGCCACAATGAATTTACAGACTATTTCCAGTTTCCTAGGGCCCCTTGTAGTCTATCCCTCCCTCCACCCCTGGCCCCAGGACAAAGATGATCTACTTTCTATCTCTGTGGATTAATTTGCCTTTTCCCAAATTTTATATGAGTGGAATCCTACAACATGTACAGCTCTGTGTCTGGCTTCTTTCACTCGGCAAAATGATTTTTTGAGATTTATTCATATTGTTGTATGTATCAGTAATCTGTTCCCTTTTAATTGCTGAGTAGTATTTCATTATATGGATATTCCGCATGTTGTTTATCCATTCACTGGTTAACAGATATTCACATTATTTTCACTTTGGGACTATTGTGACTAAAACTGGTATGATCTTTCATGTACAGGTCTTTTTGAGGTCGTATGTTTGCATTTCTCTTTGGAAAATCCCTAGGAGTGGAATGGCTTCCCAATAGCAGTGTATAACAGTTCCAGTGTTTCCCCACCCTTTCCAACACATGATATTATTGTTGCTGTTGACTTGTTATTGTAGTCATCCTAGTGGTTATATAGTAGTATCTCATTGTAGTTTAATTTGCATTTCCCTAAAATGCTGGATATATTATAAAGATTCTAGATAGGTTTTCATGTGCTTATTGGTCAATTATGTATCTTATTTTAAAAAGTTCTTGTTCAAGTCTTTTGCCCATTTTTAATTGGGCTGTTTTCTGATTTTTAAGGCATAACATGTTTTTGTATATTCTAGATATAAGTTCTGTCTCAGATATATGTATTATATTTTCTCTCATTTCTTAGGCTTACCTTTTCATTTCCTTAGTGGGATCCTTTGATAAGCAAAAGTTTTTAATTTTGACAAAGTTCGATTTATCTATTTTTTTTAATGGTTTATGTTTTTGGTGTCTTATCTAAGAAATCTTTCCCTAAACTGGCATCACAAAAATTTTCTTCTCTGTTTTCTTCTAGAAATTTTGTAGTTGTAGCTTTCGCATTTCCATCTGTGATCCATTTCTAATTTATTGCATATTGTGTGTGTATATATACACACACATCATATATTATTATTTTACACGTGTATACATGTACACATGTATCACAATGCATTGTTATATTCATCATATGTAATATGATCTAAAGTAATATATATTACATACTGTATTAATATAGTCAATATAATGTAAAATTATTAATAGATAATATATACTATAATATTACAAATATAGTATATATCATATTAGTATATATGTTTGTTTAGATCACATATATGACATATATGTGTATATATACAAACGTTATCAGATTTGAGTGTGTACATATATATGTGTGTGTATATATATATATATATATACATACATATATATAACATTTGTATATATAAATATCCATGATATTTATATATACAATATATAAAAGTATATATTTTTATATATTTATATTTATATATACAAATATATATATACACAAATATTTATATATATATATATATATATATATAAATAATCTGATAAGATTTGTTTTTTTATTATAGGTAAAGGCTGAAATGTATTTTTTCCCATATGGCTACCCAGTTGTGCAGGCACCATTTGTTGAAAAAGTTATCCTTTTTCCATTGAATTTTCTTGGTGACTTTATTGAAAATCACCTAACCATATATTTCAGGTCTGTTTCTGAACCTTTAATTCTGTTCCATTGATGTGTCTACCATTTCATCAATAGTACACTGTCTTTATCACTGTAGCTTTAAAATAAGACTTAAATTCAGGCAGTTTATGTCCTCCAACTTGAAAATTGCTTTGGGCTATTCTCTATCACTATGACTTGAGCATGTGGTGCTGTAGGGTGAAATGCAAAAGATTAAAGCTGAGAGTGAGGTTAGGGCCAGATAACGTAGACTATTGTTAGGGTATAAAACTTTGTCCTGAAAACAGTGGAGGAGTAATAAAGAATTGTTAACAGAGGAGTAACATGGTTATACTTGCATTCTGGATATCATTCTGGGAAACCAGTGGGACATATATTGAGGAGATAACGATTAATGACTGAAAGACTAATACCTAGGCCACTTCACTAATAGAGGAAAGAGATGATAAGGATCTGCTTTAGGGCATTGAAACTAGAACAGTGCTGTCTAATAGACAACAATAGACAATGATGGTGATGTTCTAGAGCTGCTCTATCTGATACAGTAGTCACTGGTAACATGTTTCTACTGAGTTCTTGAAATCTCACCAGTGAGACTAAGGAACTGCATTTTTATTTTAATTAATTGAAATTTAAGTGGCTACATGTGGCTAGGGGCTACTGTGTTGGACCATGCAAAGCTCAAGGAAGGACTGGACTTTAGAGATCATGAGAAAAAATATAAAATATTTTATCACTGATAGAGGTCAGATTAGGGGATAAGGATAAGAGAGAGAAAAAAGTTAAAGGTGACACCTAAGCATCTATACTGTAGTGAATTATTTAACATCTGTATTATCACTAGAGTATAAACTTAATGAGGGTTGGGATTGTCTGTCTTAGCCAATGTTTTATCCTTAGAGCCTTACACTAGACTAGTCTATAGCATAGTCTAGCATATAGCAGGCACTTGGTGAATATTTGTTGAAGGATGAAAGAAGGGAGAGAGGAAAAACAATTTGTTAAGGCATTAGCCACATTCAATATGATAAGGGACTAATATGAGAAGAAAATTCAGGAAGAAGTAGATAATAATATCTTCTGTTTACTGAAGATTTACTGTGGTCAAGCACTGCTTAAATACTCCTACCTCCATTGTATCATTTAATCTGCACAGAAGTCCTGTCAGTCAGATATTATTCCCATTTTACAGACACAAAGACTGAAAATTGAAAAGTTAACAGAACCAAATAAAGTGACTTCACTAGGTGGCAATTATAATGAGGTTAGTTTGGGCCAAGTTGTGGGACAAAGAACTGTAGTTCCAAGAAAGAAGTTTGGGCTCCAGATACAGATTGTGGAATCGTCAGTGGAAGATGTTTACTGAAACATGTGAATGGAAGTGTTTGCTCAAGAAGAGAGATTATAGAATGAAAATGGAAGTTTGAGGGGAGAGAATCCTTGAAAGGAAACTGAAAAGTACTGAGGAAAGATGTATGTATGCAGGAGGAAACCCAAAAGAGAGTCATTGCCCAAAAGACAAAGGAGAGGAAAGGTTGAGGAAGGGGAGGGCATGGCCACATCTCACAGACTGGAGAGAAGTCTAAAGAGGTAAGGACTGACATGGTCCATGTATCTCATGAACTCACCAACTAGAAGGTCACTGGATTTGTTGCAGAAAGTTTCCTGAACTGATGGAGACAGAGTAGATTTCAAGGATCAAGGAATGGATAGAAGATGCAATGATAGAAAGTGAAAACCTTTGTTCATAAGGATAAAATGATAAGATGGTACCCAGTGATGGGACTGCTGGTTTTCAGTTTTAAGAAGGATGATATATGGGGCGCCTGGGTGGCTCAGTCGGTTAAGCGGCCCACTTTGGCTTGGGTCATGATCTCGCGGTCCATGAGTCCGAGCCCCGCGTCGGGCTCTGTGCTGACAGCTCAGAGCCTGGGGCCTGTTTCAGATTCTGTGTCTCCCTCTCTCTGACCCTCCCCTGTTCATGCTCTGTCTCTCCCTGTCTCAAAAATAAATAAAACATATTTAAAAAATTAAAAAAAAATAAGTCTTAAAAAAAAAAGGATGATATTTGAGCAAGGCTATTGTGGTTGAAGGGGAGGTTGAAATGTCAAGGTGAACTCTGACGATGTTATTGCCAGTAATGCTGTACATTTTGGTTGGTGGACCAGTGCCAGTTCATGAATTGTGAGTTACTGGTCTGAGACATGATAAATAATGGAAATGAAAAATAAACATTTAGAAATTTGTAGAGCTACTTGACTGTTAATTGATACCTAGTGAATCTAAATATTAAAAAACTAGAAGCTTGTATTTTGTTTATCTTTGGTCACTGTTGCTTTTCTGATTCACTTTCATTTTGTTTTACAAAAACATAAACAAGAAGATTGGTCCTTGGTGTACTGGATATTTTTAAATAGGTCCTTCATCACAGTTTGAGAACCACAATTTAAAAAGAATTCAGTGAGTGGATGATGAAGCAAGCACAGCATACTGTTCACATAAGGAGACCTGGTTGAGAGGTATATAGGAATTATTGGTATTTTAAGAAAAGTTCTATAAATTTGAAATTACTTCAAAATAAAAATTTGTTAAAGGCTTTAAGTCTAATGAATGTAGATAACATACCAGGGGATTAATCTTAAGCAAAAGAGTAGGCAACTCTTCTACCAAAGTTGAAAGGTAGGAGGGAAATATGAGCGTAGGTTTCATTAAGTTTGTATCTGTGGCACAAGCGTCCTAAGACCACCCCTGCCTGGAATTGGGGTGGGGTCTCTTCTCTCTGTGGAGTAGGAGATTGTTTTTGCTGAAAGGGAGTATCTCAACTTTCTAGTCCCAGAGGCTGACCCTGAGACTGGGTTTGTGTGCAAGTAGTTTATGTGGAAGTTAATTCTAAGGAGCACCATTAGATAATTAAGGAAGTGAGAAAGGAAAGAGAAGTAAGCTGATAAAGTGGGCGTTCTGGAACAGCTTCCAGCCATGGGCAACTGGGACTTAATCCTGCTGGGAAATACTAGGGAACAGTACCAAACATGCATCACAATTCTGCCATCTTAGGGGAAAGAGAACGGAAATATATATCCTCCACTCCCATATGTTACTGGCTGAGAACTATTCTCAGGGGCATTCACTTCCCTAGGCTTCCAGCCTTTCCCAGGCCAATTGAGAGAAAGGCTTCCACTTGAGAGTGGCAGGTGCTGCCATTACCCCAGTAGGGTAATGCTGGGACATACTGGGATACTGGGGGTTGCAGGGTTATTTGGAGGCACTGACAACATCTGCTATGATAAGATAGGAAATGCAGGTGAGAACATGGTTTGAAGAGAGTGAGAAGCTAAAAAATGGTACTAGTGGGAATGAGCAAAGGAACCAGTTAAGGAACATGTGATTAATTGGCATGCAGGCTTGAGACCTTGGTGAAGGTTGGATTTACCATGATATCCATCCTCCCATCGCTATAACCACGGATCATTTATAGAAGGTGCGATAGCAGTCAAGGATGCAAATTTATTTACCTTAGCAACTGCATAAACCTAGCAGCACATCTCACCAAGATTTTGGACCAGAAAAACATTTGCTCCTATCTTTTCAGATGAAGTACTCTCAACCTGGGTCTTTCCCCTATATCTGTGTAGGTTGCTGGTTTTGTGACCCTCAATATAGAAGTTTACATCTATATTATCCCATTGCTTTTAGGATTCCCAGTCTTTAGATATTACTAAGTTCCACAAGGTAACAAGGACAAATCTTCTTCAGCCCTGGAGCCATGTGCCAAACCAGTATGTAGTAGTGGGTATTATATGAAAATACTATAATTCTTGCCCTGAGAAGCTCCGAGACTTGCAGGGACAGATAAGAAGAGATGTGGAGATTAACAGGGCACAGTAGATTGAGTGGTATATAGTAGATGCTTAATTAATACTTGCTGAATGACTGAAGGAAATGTGATCCAGTGTACTAACTGCTCCTCTTGTCATGATAAGCTTATCCTCCAAGTTGTTGTCTAGGTTCTTGATAAAATGATACAAAAGGGCATGTTCTTACATCAAGTCAGCAACTATGAACTTAAATTGATTTCAGGGAAAGATGGAGGTATTTGCCATCATATGGTAAGAAGTTTTTCTTAACTCTTGTATAAGCAGACTGGCTAAAACAAAACAAAACAAAAGCACTTGGACTCACAGTTTCCAAATTTGTTTTTATGGGAGGGGAGAATAAGGCACATGAGTCATTTTCATTTCTATCAACTAATTATCTTGTGATTATTGAGCCGTAGAGGTCACACTGCTTTTTCTATGGCTATTAAATTTAACAGAGAAGCATCATTTAGGTCTCAAGGAATCTAGCTCAGTAGTGATGATATGTTTAGGATCTGGAAGTGATAAATATCTCACCTTGCTACTTCCCTATAATGCAAGTCATTAGTGCCTTGATTTTAACTATTTTGCACTTATTTCACTAAGTAACAATTCTTAACCGTCATTTGCATATAAGACTAGAAACAGGTACAGAAAAATTGTAAATCTTGCTATGTCTCCAAGAGTTCAAAATATTTTGTTTACCAACATCCTTTCATTCTTAACAAAATTTTCACTTTATTTTGAAAACATACTCAGTCAACATTATTTAGCACTGATGGTATTCATAAAAGTGTGTTAGAGGCAAATTATAGTAGATGAAGAAGGGAAGGTCTCTGCCATCAAAAGTTTCAGAGCCTTGCAGGGAAGAGAGACCTGTAACCAGGCAAGAACAGTGATTTAAATGTCATCATAGACCCGGAAAAGAAGATAAAACCTCTGCTTAGAGAGGTTAGTGGAGACTTTAAGAGGGCATCACGTTTTACTTGGTCTTAGGGGATGGGGAGAACATTTTGTAAATATCAACGAGAAAGAAGATGGCTTGGAAGTTGGGAAGGGACGGGGAAAAATGGAGGTAGGAAGGACCTTCCAGGCAAAGGGTAAAGCACATATACAATCGGAAATCTTGCGGGCCATGGAATATTCTGGGAATAGATAAGCAGAGGCAGAAGCATAGGTTCCTGTGGAGAGGAAGAGATGGGGAGAAGAGGCTAGAAAGGTGGGATGGGGAGAGATGATGAAAGTGCCCCATGGGATGTGCTACGAGCTTTGTACCTTGCAGTGCAGCAGAGACTTCACCGTAGTGGACCGCTGTTGTGAATACACAGATACGGGATGGATTCTCGCCCCAAACTTGGTTAGGATGCAGAGATCAGTGATGTCTCTCATTTTCTCGGTTTCTCTCTGCCTGCCCCTCTCTCTCTCCCTCTCTCTCTCTCTCTCTCTCTCTCACACACACACACACACACACACACACACACACACACACACCCTCCAACATAGTATGAACAGATGTATCACGCACATAATGAGACTTTCTGGATAGAGCAGGGTAGCTCCAAAATTGGTCCCAAAATGGCTAGAGAGAACAGAGAGAGAAGACTGGCTTGGGGGTTTTGTGGTGGTTGGGGAGTGGGCCCAGGGTGAAGGTTCTCATGTATAGAAACCAGCCTGTGGGGTTTGAATCTCTCACAAGCACCAGAGGAAAGAGTACTCAGTCTTTCTTATAAGCTTGCCAACTTTGGGGCAGAAGAGGGTAGAGCAAGGCTTAAAAGCTGTCAGGAAATATATTACCTCTTATGCTTGGGAAAGACCAAACTGGATGTTTTTGAAGCAACTTTCTGAAACTGCTCTTTTAGAAATGTGAACCAGCCCACCACTATGGTCTGTTATCACTAAATCACTGTTGGTTTCTGAGTGTTGACCTTGCTGGCTTTCCTGTTGACTCAGGACCTAGAGGTCAGCAAGTGTGATTGCCTGAATAGTTATTTCCCTCATATTGGAAAATACTGATATTTTGATATATACTTCAGTTTTTTAGTTGTTATAATTAAGGATCTCTATAGATCAGGGGTGCCTGGATGGCTCAGTTGGTTAAGTGTCTGACTTTGGCTCAAGTCATGATCTCGTGGTTCGTGACTTTGAGCCGCGCATCAGGCTCTGTGCTGACAGCTCAGAGTCTGGAACCTGCTTCAGATTCTGTATCCCTCTCTCTGCCCCTCCCCCACTCATGCTCTGTCTGTCTGTCTCTCTCTCAAAAATAAATGAATGTTAAAAAAAGATCTTTCTAGATATAAAATTATAATTCCCTAGAAGTCAGAAAGTTAACTGCAAATTTGTCTATGGTGTGTGTATTTATGTATTATTTTTATTTTAAAATAAAGCTTTTGTATCACTATCATTTTTAAAATCTTACACTAAGATACATTTAAACAAACTCTTATTTATTGTTTAAATTTAAATTTTAGTTAACATACAGTGCAATATTGGCTTCAGGAGTAGAATTCAGTGATTCGTCACTTACATACAACACCCAGTGCTCATCACAACGAGTGTTTCCTTAATATCCATCACCCATCTAGTCCATCTCCCACCTACCTCCCTCCATCAACCCTCTGTTTTAATTTTTTTAGGTTTATTTCTTTGAGACTGAGAGCGAGAGACAGTGTGAGCGGAGCAGGGGCAAGGAGAAAGAACGAACACCCCGTGGCTTGAACCCACGAACTGTGAAATCATGACCTGAGCAGAAATCAAGAGTCAGATGCTTAAGTGGCTGAGCCACCCAGGTGCCCCAACCCTCAGTTTTTAAATAAATATTGATATCCTTTGGAATACCACTTAACATCCTCTCCCATACCCCAGAGGTACTCACTCTAAACGTTCAACTTTAAATAACATATGTAGGCCTCAATTCTTCCTCTGTGTACTTTTTTAATTAATTTATTTTTTATTTTTAAATTTTAGCATAATTAACATACAGTGTTAAATTAGTTCCAGGTGTACATTATAGTGATTCAGCAATTTTCTACATTACTCAATGCTCATCATGATGAGTGTGCTCTTAATCCCCTTCACCTATTCCACCCCTCCTCCCCCCCAACCCACCTCCCCTCTGGTAATCAGCAGTTTGTTCTCTGTAGTTAAGAGTCTGTGTCTTGCTCTCTTTTTTTCCTTTGTTCATGTTTCGTTTCTTAAATTCCACATATGAGTGAAATCATATGGTATTTGTCTTTCTCTGACTTATTTCACTTGGCATTTTACCCTCTAGATCCATCCATGTTGTTGCAAATGGCAAGATTTCATTTCTTTTTTATGGCAGAGGCCAGTTTAGCTTTTTAAACAATTAGAATATATTGTGGTGGAGAAGTCAACTGCCAGGCTATGAGAACGCCAGGATGTGTGCTCTTGTAGGTCAAGAAAAGAAACTCTGTGATGTTATCACAGAGTTGATAATGCTATGGGATTCTTTAGCTGTCTTTATTGGAAGATTCTGTTGATACTTAGAAGCGATTAATTTCCTGTTCAGTGACTGTGACTTTTTGTTGGTATTATGGGTGGGGTATATTTCTGACTCTGGATTAAAGCAAGGAAATTCTTAGATGAGACTACTCACTCCTTTCCCTCTTATTTTCTCTGTCAGACCTGACCAAATGTTTGGGGAAGGAGGATCTTACTCTACAAATTTAGTTTTCATAAAATGCTATTTTCAAATGTAGTATTTGCTCTGCTTAGTTAAAAGTAGATTGTCAGTCTTACTGTTTTATGTGCCCCTGAATTATGAGAGTACTTTTTTCTGTCATGCAGTAAATGGCCAGTTTTTCTTACTAAAGAATTACGCTTTATTTAAGCCTCTCCATAAGTCAGATTCTTCCAGTATGACTCATTTTATGAGAATTATTTTTGGAAACTGCAGGCTGAAGTGTTTTTCAGTCCATGGTATTATTTACCATGTAAGTGATTTATTTCACTAAGTCCCTATGGTGGTTTCGACTGCAGTGGAGGGAATATTCTGGATTCCACATGAAATACTGGGAGGCTGGGGTTCTAGTGGCTCCAGTGTTGACTTATGTGGAGCACCCATCTATTGCTACAATAATGCTTTGTAATAAGCTACTAAACCTTAGTAACTTAAAAGTCACAACCAGAGTTCTGCTTCCAGCAGGAAAGTGAAACATCTCTGTAGACCAATTCCTCAGAACTGGTGAAAGTCATTTTTAAAACAACCATTTAAAGTCTTTGGAAATGGGGATATTCTTGGAGAAGATGGTGGTGTAGGAGGACACTGGGCTCACCGCGTCTTGCTGATCACTTAGATTCCACCCACACCTGGTGGAATAACTCAAAAAACCGCCAGAAGACTAGCAGAATGGATTCTCTGGAGCCAAGCCCAGAGAGGCCCACAGAAGAGGGTAGGAAGGGCAGAGAGGCAGTGCCGGCTACACGGACTCTCGGGAGGGAGCCGGGGTGGAGGGGCCGCCCGCTGGCCAAGCAGAGCCCCTGAGTCTGGCTGGCAAAAGCGGAGGGGCTGGACGGACTGTGTTGGGACAGCAAGGGGGACTTAACATCTGGAAGGTTATAAGTTAACAGATCTGCTCGGAGAACGGGAGGGCTGGAGGACAACGGGAGGGAGAGTTGTTGAGCCCCGGACAACAGAGCTCAGCTTGGCGGGGAACAAAGGTGCTTGCCAGCACCATCTCCCTCGCCCATCCCCCAGCCAAAATCTCAAAAGGAACTGGTTCCTGCCAGGGAACTTGCTTGCACCGTACAAACACCCAATGCTGTGCTTCTGCGGATCCATCCCTCCAGTGGCAGATCTGACTCCCTCCCAGTGCCACAGGGCCCCTCCCAAAAAGGATCACCGGAGGATAAGCGAGCTAAGCCTGCCCCCTCCCGCCCCTGTGCACCTTGCCTATCCACCCCAGTTAATATGCCAGATCCCCAGCACCACAAGCCTGGCAGTGTGCAAGTAGCCCAGACGGGCCACGCCACCCCACAGTGAATCCCGCTCTTAGGAGAGGGGAAGAGAAGGTACACACCAGTCTGACTATGCCTCCAGCGGTGGGCTGGGGGCAGACATCAGGTCTGACTGCGGCCCCACCCACCAACGCAAGTTATTCAAGACAGCACAGGGGAAGTGCCCCGCAGTTCCGCACCACTCCAGGGACTACCCAAATTGAAGAAACAGAAGAATTCCTCAAAAGAATCTCCAGGAAATAACAAGAGCTAACGAACTGATCAAAAAGGATTTAAACAATATAACAGAAAGTGAATTTAGAATAATAGTCAAAATTAATCGCTGGGCTTGAAAACAGTATAGAGGACAGCAGAGAATCTATTGCTACAGAGATCAAGGGACTAAGGAACAGTCAGGAGGAGCTAAAAAATGCTATAAACGAGCTGCAAAATAAATGGAAACAACCACGGCTTGGATTGAAGAGGCAGAGGAGAGAATAGGTGAACTAGAAGATAAAATTATGGAAAAAGAAGCAGCTGAGAAAAAGATTAAAAAAATCCAGGAGTATGAGGGGAAAATTAGAGAACTAAGTGATGCACTAAAGAGAAATAATCTACGCATACTTGGTATTCCAGAGGAGGAAGAGAGATGGAAAGGTGCTGAAGGTGTACTTGAAGAAATCATAGCTGAGAACTTCCCTGATCTGGGGAAGGAAAAAGGCATTGAAATCCAAGAAACACAGAGAACTCCCTTCAGACGTAACTTGAATCGATCTTCTGCACGATATAGCATAGTGAAACTGGCAGAATACAACAATAAAGAGAAAATTCTGAAAGCAGCTAAGGATAAATGTGCTCTAACATATAAAGGGAGACCTATAAGACTCGTGACCGATCTCTCTACTGAAACTTGGCAGGCCAGAAAGGAATGGCAGGAGATCTTCAATGTGATGAACAGAAAAAATATGCAGTCGAGAATCCTTTATCCAGCAAGTCTGTCATTTAGAAGGAGAGATAAAGGTCTTCCCAAACAAACAAAAACTGAAGGAATTCGTCACCACTAAACCAGCCCTACAAGAGATCCTAAGGGAGATCCTGTGAGACAAAGTACCAGAGACATCGCTACAAGCATGAAACCTATAGACATCACAATGACTCTAAACCCGTATCTTTCTATAATAACACTGAATGTAAATGGATTAAATGCGCCAACCAAAAGACATAGGGTATCAGAATGGATAAAAAAACAAGACCCATCTATTTGCTGTCTACAAGAGACTCATTTTAGACCTGAGGACACCTTCAGATTGAAAGTGAGGGGATGGAGAAGTATCTATCATGCTACTGGAAGTCAAAAGAAAGCTGGAGTAGCCATATTTATATCAGACAAACTAGACTTTAAATTAAAGGCTTTAACAAGAGATGAAGAAGGGCATCATATAATAATCACAGGGTCTATCCATCAGGAAGAGCTAACACATATAAATGTCTATGCACCGAATACACCGAATACTCTACATCCCAAAGCAACAGAATATACTTTCTTCTCGAGTGCACATGGAACATTCTCCAAGATAGATCACATACTGGGTCACAAAACAGCCCTTCATAAGTATACAAGAATTGAGATCATACCATGCATACTTTCAGACCACAATGCTATGAAGCTTGAAATCAACCACAGGAAAAAGTCTGGAAAACCTCCAAAAGCATGGAGGTTAAAGAACACCCTATTAAAGAATGAATGGGTCAACCAGGCAATTAGAGAAGACATTAAAAAATATATGGAAACAATGAAAATGAAAATACAACAATCCAAACGCTTTGGAATGCAGCGAAGGCATTCCTGAGAGGAAAATACATTGCAATCCAGGCCTATCTCAAGAAACAAGAAAAATCCCAAATACAAAATCTAACAGGACACCTAAAGGAAATAGAAGCAAAACAGCAAAGACACCCCAAACCCAGCAGAAGAAGAGAAATAATAAAGATCAGAGCAGAAATATACAATATAGAATCTAAAAAAAACTGTAGAGCAGATCAACGAAACCAAGAGTTGGTTTTTTCAAAAAATAAACAAAATTGATAAACCTCTAGCCAGGCTTCTCAAAAAGAAAAGGGAGATGACCCAAATAGATAAAATCATAAATGAAAATGGAATCATTATGACCAATCCCTCAGAGATACAAGCAATTATCAGGGAATACTATGAAAAATTATATGCCAACAAACTGGACAACCTGGAAGAAATGGACAAATTCCTAAACACTCACACGCTTCCAAAACTCAATCAGGAGGAAACAGAAAGCTTGAACAGACCCATAACCAGCGAAGAAATGGAATCAGTCATCAAAAATCTCCCAACAAATAAGAGTCCAGGACCAGATAGCTTCCCAGGGGAGTTCTACCAGACGTTAAAAGCAGAGATAATACCTATCCTTCTCAAGCTATTCCAAAACATAGAAAGGGAAGGAAAACTTCCAGACTCATTCTATGAAGCCAGTATTACTTTGATTCCTAAACCAGACAGAGACCCAGTAAAAAAAGAGAACTATAGGCCAATATCCCTGATGCATATGGATGCAAAAATTCTCAATAAGATACTAGCAAATCGAATTCAACAGCATATAAAAAGAATTATTCACCACGATCAAGTGGGATTCATTCCTGGGATGCAGGGCTGGTTCAACATTCGCAAATCAATCAATGTGATACATCACATGAATAAAAGAAAAGATAAGAACCATATGATCCTGTCAATCGATGCAGAAAAGGCCTTTGACAAAATTCAGCAACTTTCTTAATAAAAACCCTTGAGAAAGTCGTGATAGAAGGAACATACTTAAACATCATCAAAGCCATTTATGTAAAGCCCACAGCTAACATCATCCTCAATGGGGAAAAACTGAGAGCTTTTTCCCTGAGATCAGGAACATGACAGGGATGTCCACTCTCACCATTGTTGTTTAACATAGTGTTGGAAGTTCTAGCATCAGCAATCAGACAACAAAAAGAAATCAAAGGCATCAAAATTGGCAAAGATGAAGTTAAGCTTTCACTTTTTGCACATGACGTGATATTATACGTGGAAAATCCGATAGACTCCACCAAAAGTCTGCTAGAACTGATAAATGAATTTAGCAAAGTTGCAGGATACAAAATCAATGTACAGAAATCACTTGCATTCTTATACACTAATAATGAAGCAACAGAAAGACAAAGAAACTGATCCCACTCACAATTGCACCAAGAAGCATAAAATACCTAGGGATAAATCTAACCAAAGATGTACAAGATCTGTATGCTGAAAACTATAGAAAGCTTATGAAGGAAATTGAAGAAGATATAAAGAAATGAAAAAACATTCCGTGCTTATGGATTGGAAGAATAAATATTGTCAAAATGTCAATACTAACCAAAGCTATCTACACATTCAATGCAATCCCAATCAAAATTGCACGAGCATTCTTCTCAAAGCTAGAACAAGCAATTCTAAAATTCATATGGAACCACAAAAGGCCCCGAATAGCCAAAGCAATTTTGAAAAAGAAGACCAAAGCAGGAGGGATCACAATCCCAGACTTTAGTCACTACTACAAAGCTGTCATCATCAAGACAGCATGGTATTGGCACCAAAACAGACACATAGACCAATGGAATAGAATAGAAACCCCAGAACTAGACCCACAAATGTATGGCCAACTCATCTTTGACAAAGCAGGAAAGAACATCCAATGGAAAAAAGACAGTCTCTTTAACAAATGGTGCTGGGAGAACTGGGCAGCAACATGCAGAAGATTGAAACTAGACCACTTTCTCACACCATTCACAAAAACAAACTCAAAATGGATAAAGGACCTGAATGTGAGACAGGAAACCATCAAAACCCTAGAGGAGAAAGCAGGAAAAGACCTCTCTGACCTCAGCCATAGCAATTTCTTACTTGACACATCCCCAAAGGCAAGGGAATTAAAAGCAAAAATGAATTACTGGGACCTCATGAAGATAAAAAGCTTCTGCGCAGCAAAGGAAACAACCAACAAAACTAAAAGGCAACCAACGGAATGGGGAAAGATATTTGCAAAGTACATATCAGACAAAGGGCTAGTATCCAAAATCTATAAAGAGCTCACCGAACTCCACACCTGAAAAACAAATAGTCCAGTGAAGAAATGGGCAGAAAACATGAATAGACACTTCTCTAAGGAAGACATCCAGATGGCCAACAGGCACATGAAAAGATGCTCAATGTCACTTCTCATCAGGGAAATACAAATCAAAACCACACTCAGATATCACCTCACGCTAGTCAGAGTGGCCAAAATGAACAAATCAGGAGACTATAGATGCTGGAGAGGATGTGGAGAAACGGGAACCCTCTTGCACTGTTGGTGGGAATGCAAATTGGTGCAGCCACTCTGGAAAACAGTATGGAGGTTCCTCAAAAAATTAAAAATAGACCTACCCTATGACCCAGCAGTAGCACTGCTAGGAATTTACCCAAGGGATACAGGAGTATTGATGCATAGGGGCACTTGTACCCAATGTTGATAGCAGCACTCTCAACAATAGCCAAATTATGGAAAGAGCCTAAATGTCCATCAACTGATGAATGGATAAAGAAATTGTGGTTTATATACACAATAGAGTACTACGTGGCAATGAGAAAGAATGAAATATGGCCCTTTGTAGCAATGTGGATGGAACTGGAGAGTGTTATGCTAAGTAAAATAAGCCATACAGAGAAAGACAGATACCACATGTTTTCACTCTTATGTGGATCCTGAGATACTTAACAGAAACCCATGGGGGAGGGGAAGGAAAAAAAAAAGGTTAGAGTGGGAGAGAGCCAAAGCATAAGAGACTCTTAAAAACTGAGAACAAACTGAGGGTTGATGGGGGGTGGGAGGGAGGGGAGGGTGGGAGATGGGTATTGAGGAGGGCACATTTTGGGATGAGTACTGGATGTTGTATGGAAACCAATTTGACAATAAATTTCATATATTGAAAAAAATAAAAAAAGTCTTTGGAAATGGTCTTAAGGGCATACACAAATGAAGTATGTGTTCAAGAAAATCTGTTAAAACTTCAGAAGTTGCAGTGAGCCTGTGATATCTGAACTGATACCCATGCCATGTCACTCCCCTCCTAGCTCAGCAAAATGGAAACACTCCACTTAAGACTGTGCCACAAAGGACACAGGGCTCTTTCTCCCTCCAACTCCTACTCCTACTCCATTCTGCCTCCAGCTACTTGTTGCCAAGACTCAGTTCTGGGCAAGTACGGCTGAGAGATGGGGGCTTGCTTCTTCCTCCTAACCCCCCGTCATGGGATGTAGTCTCTACCTTGGATGTGGCATCACTGAGTATACTGTGACCTGATCACGTATACAAGTACTGTGATATACAGTGAGAGGCAAGGTAAGAAGAGCCGAGGCTACTTTCCCTCCATAAGGGTTCAGCTCCTAAAGGAAGAGTGTCACTCAGAAAAATGTCCTGTTGTCCCCACCCCCATCACCAGAGCCATGTCTCAGGGATTGTTGCCCTGGAGGAGAAGTGGACCATAAAACAGAGAATGCTGAGGGGTGCCTGAGTGGCTCAGTCAGGTAAGCAACTGACTTCGGCTCAGGTCATGATCTCATAGTTCATGAGTTTGAGCCTCGTGTCGGGCTCTGTGCTGACAGCTCAGAGCCTAGAGCCTACTTCAAATTCTGTCTCCTTCTCTCTGCCCCTCCCCTGCTCACGGTCTCTCTCTTTCAAGGATAAATAAACATTAAAATAAAATTTTTTTAAAAATTAAAAAAAAAAAAGAAACAGAGAACACTGAATTCCTTACCAAAAGAGCTGATTTCATTTGCAGGAAAGTATGGAGAAGGTTGAACTTAAGGGCACTCTCAAAAACAGTGGAGGTTGTGATGAAAGGCTACTGGGAAAAGATTTGTAGATTAATTGGAAGTACAGATGAAACTGTAGGCTGGCTAGTTTTCTGGAGAGTGGCTGAGAAAGAGGCACCTGGGAGGAGCCCTCCTGGGGACAGAACAGATCTTAAACATTGACCTAAGAAACTGATCTTTCAAGAGATCCTGCGTTTGATTAGGTCAGCCTGTGGAATAATTCATGCTTCAGAACATTTGTTAAATACAGTAGAACAATCAGCTGGTAACTAGTGGAGCTTAACAGTTGGTTGTGGTCGGAGAAGGAGACGGAGAGAGTTGTGCCAAAACCAATGGCATCCCAGGGTGACAGGAGTCATACCCACACCTGCAGCCCATGAGGAACCACATAAAAGGTTTCACAATGTAAGGGGAGGCTGCTGACTGCCCTGAAATAATCCAGCCAGTTACTAAACAATTCAATAGAGACATAATAATAGGTACTTGGTGGTGGAACCAATACTCAGAGTTACTATATTATCTAAAATTGCCACTTTCAAACAAAAAATTGTGGGACACACACAGAAACAAACAAAAAATATGACCCACATACCGGAACAAAAGCAGGCAACAGAAACTTGTGAGGTCAATCAGATGTGGCCTTTAAAAGAGACTTCAAAGTCCCTCTAAGAAATATGTTTAAAGTCCTGAAGGGAACCATGATTAAAGAATGACAAAGCTGCATCAAACAGAAAATGCCAGTAAAGCCAGAGAAATCATACAAAGGAACCAAATGGAAGTTCTGAAGCAGAAAAGTACAGTGACTGAAATGGCAAATTCATTAGAGGGCTGACTGGTAGATTTGAATTGACAGAAGAAAGAAACTGTGAACTTGATAGAACTGTTGATTTTTTCAGTGTGAGGAGCAGAAAGAAAAATGAAGTTTTTCAGACTGAAAGCAAGCAACTGCAGGCAGTAATTCAAATCCATAACCCTTCCAGAAAAAGCAGTGGTTAAGGGAACTATGTAATTTTAAAAGACAATAGAAATGCATATTTGTTTTCATTTCTTTTTTCACAGATTAAAAAAAAATTGTATAGTGTATCATGCATAAAAGATAGAAAAATGTAATATATTTTCCAAGAACAGCACACAGCAGATGGGTGGAAGCAAAGCTGTATTGGGTTAAGAAAAGGACTAGAATGTGTAGGAACAAATGAAGAGAAATATAAATGACAAATAAGGAGGTTAATAGAACAAAATCTCTGTAACTATACGTTTGCTTCTTCTGTCAGCTCCTTTAAAGGCACAGAGACATGACATAGTATAAAGTAATAATTCTTTCAACGTGTTACTGAGTTTGTAGAATCTGCAGTTTTAATATATAACAATAATACCACAAAAAGGAGATGAATTGACTTTTTGTCCTTGCGAAGCATCCAGTCTAGTGGGAAAGACAGTTGCCCAAAGAAATGTGTAATTCCAAATTGTCATGGATGATCTAAAGCAGAGTTTATCACCCTCAGCAGTACTGACATTTTTGACTAGAGAACTCTTTCTTGTGGGGCAGGAGGGATGTTCGTGGTATAGTAGGATATTTAGCAGTATCCTTGGCCTGTACCCCCTAGATGATAATAGCACACAATGGTGATGCCATAAAGTATCCCTATACATTGTCACATGTCCCCTAAAGGGCAAAAGTATCCTCATCTAAGAACCACATTACCTTAAAAATGTACATTAAAAATAAATTTAAGATACTGGGTGCCTGGGTGGCTCAGTCGGTTGAGCGTCTGACTTTGGCTCAGGTCGTGATCTTGCAGTTTGTGAGTTCAAGGCCCGCGTCGGGCTCTGTGCTGACAGCTCAGAGCCTGGAGCCTGCTTCAGATTCTGTGTCTCCCTGTCTCTCTGCCCCAACCTACTTGCATTCTGTCTCTGTCTCTCTAAAAAAATAAATAAACATTAAAAATAAATTAAGATACAATAAAAGGATGTAACTTGAGTAATGAAGGAATCAAGTAATCAAGGAATATCCTCTGACGAAGCGACAGTGAGACTGAGAACTGGCACAAGAATATGGAATTAGGTAGAGATGAGGCAAGAGAAAGAACATTTCAGAAAGATGGGAATGGGCTAATTCCTAAGCTGTCAATGTATTAGAGGCCTTTTAATAAAAGTAAGGTAACCAAACATGAATGCAAAAGAGGATGGGGGTTGAGATGACCTTGTACCCCCCGACAAACAAGGAAAAATTCTGGACTTTAATAGACTTCTTGGAACTTGGATCCATCTCTCGTATCTGGATGAACATGAACATGATTTTTGTATATACAGTAAAACTTTGGATTGTGAGTAACTTGTTCTGTGAGTGTTCCACAAGATGAGTGAACATTTCTAACAAATTTTAACTTGGTCAATGAGCGATGCCTTGCAATACGAGTAGTACATGATGCTGAACGTCACATGATCACAACTGAGCCGTCGTTCTTCTTTCTCTCTCTCGGTGCGGCATTGTGGATGATCATCTCCCATGCTCGGATGCTCAGTCTCAGGCTGTGCTGTTTGATGGAAATCCGTGATTTTTCAGAATGTTGGAAGTTGCCCACAACTGGCACTGGTGTATTTTTTGTCACTTCAAAGCACCTGTGGACAGTCCTTTGCTTTTCCATACAAGAGTAAGCTCAGGAATGCTTTGCTTCATTCTAGGTCAGGCTGCCTGCAGATATAGACCTTTTGCTCTGCTGCTTTATTGCCAGTTACATTAAATACAGTATATGACATTATATTATGTCGTTATATATGACAGTATATTAAAATTTTTATGTTTATTTTTGAGAGAGCACAAGTGGGGAAGGGGCAGAGATAGAGGGAGACATAGAACCTGACGCATGCTCCAGCCTCTGAGCTCTTAGCACAGAGCCTGGTGCGGGGCTCAAACCCGTGAACCGTGAGATCATGACCTGAGCCGAAGTTGGCTGCTTAACCAACTGAGCCACCCAGGCACCCGACAGTATATTAATTATATATGACAGTGTATTAATACTGCACTGTAGTCAACATCCGTGTGAGCATATACAATGGCCCCCATGCAGAAAAAGATGCTATTGAGCCAATAGATAGCAGTGATTCCATTAGTGATAGTGAAAGTCATCCTACATTATAATTCTCTTCTCTTCTCTTCCTCACACCAGCCACAAAGGCTTTCAAAGGTAAGTGCAGGTTAATTTGTTTATTTTTCTTTATATTTTGTAATTTATTTATTTTTTTCTATTATAATATTGTAGTCAGTTTTACACGAATATTTTTGGGTTGTGGAATGAATCATCTGAGTTTCCATTATTTCTTATGGGGAAATTTGCTTTGATATACAAGTGCTTTGGGTAACAGGCCTGTTTCTGGAACAAATTAGGCTTGCAAACCAAGCTTTGCATGACAATTTGGAATTACACATTTCTTTGGTCCTCTGTGTTTCCCACTAGACGGGATGCTTTACAAGGACAAAATAGTTGTCTGTTTTGTTTGCCGTTAAAGATCTAGCATCTCCGTGCTTGCTACCAGGTAGCTGCACAATAAACATTTGTTCAATAAGAGCAGGAAGGAGGTAAGGATGGAAAGGAAAGACTTTATAAGGAAAGTATATAAACATTACTGTGTAGAAGATGCTGTCAGGGTCCTGCCCATATCATCACATCACACACCAATTAGATACATATTTGCCTGACTTCGAAATGTTAGAGCCTGCATTTTTTTGGTAAAGGTTTTTATTAGGCTTTCAGAGCTCACTGCCCAATAGCATGATAGTCCAGAATGCTGCGGCAATATCTTCTCTTGGAAAGTGTATCTTCTAGTGTCCTCTAAAGTTCTTCAATGCTACTAAGCTGATTAATAGTGGACATTTGCTTGCTTCCTTCCCTTCCCTGTCTCATTGCCCCACTTTCCTATTAGTTTCCTGGGAATACTCACCATGGTAGGCTAAAAAATGGCCCCCAAAGATAACCAGATCCAAACCTCTTGAGCTTGCAAGTGTTACCTTATATGCCAAAAGAGAATTCACATGTAAGATTAAGATAAGGATCTTGAGATGAGAGATGATTCTGTATTCTCTGATAGAATCCAAATGCAAACACACATGTCCATATAACAGGGAGGCAGAGAGGGATTTGACACTGAAAAAGGAAATTTGACCACTGATGGAAGATGCCACACTGCTGACTGTGAAGATGGAGGAAGGGGGTACAGACAAGAAATGCAAGGAATGTGGCTTTGGGAGCTGGAAAAGTCCAAGAAACAGGTTTTCCTCTAGAACCTCCAGAGGGAGCATGGCCCTGTTGGCAACTTGTTTTCAGCCCAGTGGCACTCTCGTGGACTTCTTACCTCCAGAGCTGTCCGAGACTAAATACGTATTTTTTTAAGATTTATTTTATTTTATTTTTTAGGGAGAGTACATGAGCAGGGGAGAGGGACAGGAGGAGAGAGAATCCCAAGCAGTCTCCACACTCCACACAGAGCCCGATCCCAAACCCTGGGATCATGACCCGAACTGAAATCAAAAGCCGGATGCACAACCGGCGACCCATAAGTATGTATTCTTTTAAGTCACCAAATCTGTAGCAATTCATTAGCAGCCATAGGAATCTGATACAGATTTTGGTAAAACGAAGTAGTTTGCTGCCGTAATGAATATCTAAAAACGTGAAAGTGGCTTTGGAATTGGATAATGGCTATCAGCTAGAATAACTTCGAGAAGTATGATAGAAAATCCTAGATTACCTTGAACAGTTAGTAGAAATGTGGATATTAAAAGTGTTGCTGGTGAGAGCCCAAAAGAAATTAAGGAGCACAGTGGAGAAAATGTGCATTGTTGTAGAGAAGGCCTAAGTCATCGAAGACAACCTATTAATGGAAATATAAGTGTCAAAGGTGTTCCTGGTAAAGGTTTAGAAATGAGGAACATCATAATGGAAGATGGAGAAGAGGGGATTCTTGTTATGTAGTGGCAGAAATCTTGGCTGAATTTTGTCCTGCAATTACACGGAAAGCGGAAGTTGTGAACAATTAGTTGAAGATTTAGTTGAGCAGATTCCCAAGAAAAGTGTTGAAGGTGTGCCCTCGTTTCTTCTTGCTACTTATAGTAAAATGCTAGAAGAAAGTAAATTGAGGGAACCGCTCTTAAGCAAAAGGGAACCAGGACTTGAAGATAGGAGCAATTCTCAGCCTATCTAGATTGCAAAAGACATTAAAAGGAAAAGATTTATGTCAGGAAAGCATCCTGTGGAGATAAAAATCAGGCATGTAGCTAGACATCTTTGAGGGATCAAAAGATCAGAGTATTCAATCATACAGGGGGCTCTTTGAAGTGATATGGGGTGTGAAACATGGGTAACCTCCAGCCATCTCAGCAGAAGCAATGAGTTGGGATGGCATATTCCTGGAGAGAACTGTGAACAGGTCTCCTGTTTAAAGACAGGAATCCCCAAGGCACAAATGGGAGACTACAAGACTTTTGAGTATGTTGAATCAGCAGAAACAATGCCATCTTTAACTGAAAGGATAGATGAAGAAATAAAAGGCGGCTATGGAACTCCAAAAATTTGACAAGGTGATAAAACTACTCAGCTATAAGCATGTGCTCCATTCAAAATAAAGGAAAGAAGATTTTGAGGACAGAGCCATGGTTGCAGGTAAAGTCATGTGACCAGAGGGAGGAGCCTGAAGCCACAAAAGATAATTCCCAGATTGAAACTTATGTACGTTTGTCTCCTTGATCCCCATTACTTGGATCAGAGACTCCTCTCTTCCTTCTACTTCTCTCTTTTGCCACAAGAGGGTATATAACTGTTATCAGCTGTAAATGAACCTAAAAGAAAGCAGAAACACAAACTTAGTGGAGAGGAAAATTTAAATGAGAGAAATGAGAGGCAACATCTCTTGGTGCTTTGGCTTCCCCTAGGACAGCCAAGAAGACAACTGGGGTTAAACTAAGCCCAAGGTACACTTCTGTTTCTCAACAATGTTTACCTGATTCTGACATATAAACATCCCATTATGGTTTCCAAAATGATCAAGGGGTATTTCTCAAACAGTGTAAAATCAAGACACTAATACAGATATGAAATAAACATGTGTTAAAAGATTCTGTTTAATCAATGAGGGAATGGGAAGAGGTTATAACAGGTTCACAGAGAATCCAAGGATGAGATGCAGGAAATGTAATCAAGAATATTTAAATCAATGTATAAATTGAGGCAAAAGTGGTCTTATTATATCATGGGGGGGGTCAATGTAATGTCTCCTAGATAACACATTTTACATATTTATCACTACCTATAACAAAGGATTATAAAAGACCTCAGAGACAATAGAAGGCTAGAATCAGATAATGTGGAGTGGTGTCCTAAGACAGAAAAGTTTTCCATTGAAACACATATTTATCTTTATAATGTTAAAATAAGCAGAAAATTATAGTTTTGTCAAAATCAGGTCCAGTCATTAGGGTGACCAGGTTCCTGTCCTGGACGTTTCCAGGTTGATGCCTGATGACACAATGGGCACCAGTAACATCACAAAGTGTAAGATGTCACAAAGGCAGCTCCCTGACCAATGAGGAGCAAGAGCAGGGGCATGTAGTGGGGAGGGTTAACTGCTGGTATCTTGAGAGACCTAATCCAACTGGAGAAGGAAGCAGAGCTGATTGGAGCCAAACCCAGCCAACATCATGTCGGGGAAAAAAATCCAGGTGAGCTCCTGTCAGACTCCATCCCATCTTATAAGAAGTGAGCTAAAGTGTCCTTTGAGCTACGTGGACCGCCTCCTGCTTGAGGATCAACATGCCCAAGGCTCGGATTCATCCATAAATCGTTTCCGCCTTACCATGCTTGACCACCTTACTGACTACATCCTAGAGATGGTAGCCAATGAGGCCATCAATAGCAATATGCACACCGTCCCACAAGATGATAGAGGTGTTGGCAGCAACAGACAGCCCCCCCAAAACGTGAAGAATGTGAACTTCACTCTGCTTGATGAGATGCCTGGACCCAGGAGAAGTGGCTAAAGACTGGGTCCCAGACCCTGGAGGGAGTCCTCACAGCCGTAGTCTTAGACAAAGCTTCTCATAGCTGAGGAATCGTTGGCCTCTGTCATCAGTAAATAAACGAGTTCAATCTAGTGCCATGCTTCTGACTGACTTCTGTTTCTGCCATTCTGCGTTGGAGGTGTCTATCAGACATCTGGGAGGAGATCTCCCATGGGGAGTGGAGGGTGGACAGGGTGATCAGTGTGGGATGCTGGACTCGGGCATTTCGGGGAGCGGTTTCGCTGGGGACGGTGCGGGAAGCGGCCGTGAGGGAGTAGCGGGTCAGGGGGAAGAGACTTCCTCACTGGCGCTGAGCCAGTCCAGGCTTGTGAGGCCAGGAGGCTGGCGGGGTGGGGGTGGCTCTCCCAGGCATGTTGAATGCCCAGAAGGAGGGTGGGGGCTGAAGACCACGACTGAGGTGCCACAGGCCTTATTCCTGACCGGAGACCATGTGGAAGTCAGGAGGTGATGGCAGTGGGGGTGGGTGGAGAGGGTGGCATAGCAGCCGACACGCACTTAACGGGCCAGGGCTTCGCGTGAAGATTGAGGAGCGACGGGGAAACCATGAAGAGTTACACATAGAAGGAACTATGCTCGGGTTGATTTGATGGCCTTATACCCCGCCTCATTCCAAAAAAGGGCTCGAGGTAGGGATTATTAGCTAGTGCTGCGGTACTCTGTGGAGTATATCCTTCTGCCCTCTCTCGCGGACCCTGGTCACCCGTATAGTACTATGAAAGGTAGCATCTGGCCTAAGACATGCGATCCTAGACGTTCTTTTTAAAAACCATTTGTTAATGTTTCTCTATTTTGAGAGAGAGCATACAGGGAAGGGGCTGAACGAGAGGGAGAGGGAGAATCCCAAGGGAACTCCCTACCACCGGCGCAGAGCCCGATGCGGGGCTCGATCCCAGGAACTGTGAGATCATGACCTGAGCCAAAACCAACAGGCAGACCCTTGACTGAGCCTCCCAGGTGTCCCAATCCTATGAAGTTCTTAATGGTTATTGTTAATAGATTTATTTAGAAATATACTCCATTATAAACTCCTGTAGTAATCTCATTCTCCATGAAACACCTAACCCGTCTACGATCATATACTTGATGGAGCAACATAGAGTTATCAGTGGCTGAATATGTGTTTGGAGAGGTACAAGTGTGTTGTGTGTAAGTTCTGTCCCAAGTGCTGGACTCGGGAGGACATATAGTTCTTACAAAGACTCTTGTGGTGTTTTGGGTTAAAAAGAGTTGTCATGTCAAGTGTTGTGGCAGTCTTTCCCCTTCCTGTGACTGTCAACATTTAATATTTTCTCCTGTTCATCATGTGCTCAAGGGCCCCCCCCACCCCCACCCCCCTGCAGCCCCCTGGACTGTCACAGAGGGCTGGTCAGAGGTTGCCTAGGCAGCGTTGACAAAGGGATCAGAGGAGCTGGGTTGGCCATCCCAGTTCACCACTTTGTGGCCATGTGATCTGGGACACTCCTCTGTTGCCTCTGAAAAGCACTTTCCCGTGTGAAATGGGGATAATAAGGGTTCCCCCATCTTTGGATTTTTGCAAAGATTAAGTCATTGCGTGCCTGTCAACTGGCGCATAGCGCAGCGCCCGGCACAGGCTGCGCCCTGAGTGCGTAGCTGCACGTCTCTCCCTTTCTGTAGACCACATGCTTAGGCGTGCTTCCCCAGGTGCCCCTGGCCTGGATCTCACGCGATGGCCGGGGGCCTGGGCCACTGGCTGTGAGACCGCAGCCTGCTGAACCTTGGGGAGAGACAGAGTGCCACGCAGAGGAAGCAGCCAGAGGTACACCCAGGAACCAGACAGGCCTCAGCCTGGTTTCCTCTCTGCTCCCCTCTGCCTGGGGACTCACCCTCTCTCTGCTTCCTGCCACCATCTTTTAAAGTATGGTGTTGGTTTAGCCTTTACCTACTTCATAGGAGTGTCCTGACAATAATAGTATCAGGGTTGTGTTTAGAGCTGATTTGAATATGTGCTCGTACAAATCCAAGAAACTTTTCTTGCTCCACAATGCCATTCAACCAAATAGTTACAGAAACCTCACTGTCAAGATGTCTGCCTTTCCAAGTTGTGATTTATTGTAGAGAGCCAGGAAGCCCTCTTTGCCTTAGCCAAGCTCAACTGTTACTCCTGTGTTCATTTGAGTAGCAAGCAGGTATTTCTCTCTCTCTCTCTCTCTCTGTCTGTCTGTCTCGCAGTTGCAGGTGGAGATTCGCCTTCACCTGGTTACAGGATAGCAGCCACATTGCCACCTCATCCCTGAAGTTGAGTTTCTTTGTGACCAGGGCATGGTTTCTCATATTTCAGTGTCCTTCAGCCAACAGGGACTGCCTCCAGGGTGGATCATGCCAGGGAATCAGTCAGTGTGCTAAGATCTTGATATGTTGGTTAAAAAGCTGTCTGATTTTTAGAAGCAGTTGGTTTGGCTCATGGCTTTGGCTTGTTTTAGCACAAAATAGTCCCCTGGGTACTTCACCAGAAGGCCCAGCAAAGGAATTTATAAAGGCCAGAGAGGAGCACCTCAGGGGCTCAGTCTGTTAAGCGTCCAGCTTTGGCTCAGGTCATGGTCTCATGGTTCGTGGTTTTGAGTCACACATCCAGCTCTGTGCCCACAGCTGAGAACCTGGACCCTGCTTCGGATTCTGTGTCTCCCTCTCTCTCTGCCCCTCCCTTGCTTGCTTGCTTGCTCTCTCTCTCTCTCTCTCTCTCTCTCTCTCTCTCTCTCTCTTGAAAATAAACATTAAGGCCAGAGAGGTGAGTGTAGGTGGATAAACCATGTTGGGTTAGCAGACCTGTGTGGTCAGGTGGTCACTTTACAGTCCATGCAGTAGTCCACACTAATGGTCTCTGTGACACCTGTAGGGAGCCAGACTTCCTGGGCTCCTTCACACTGTCTGGTGTCCAAAGTGGAATTTGAAGGTTTAATGACCCTGTGTTGGCAAGCCCTCTGTGGTCACAGGGGCATGGGACAATCAGGCAGGGCAATACTGCCATCCCTTTAAGAATTGTACTTCAGGGGAGCCTGGGTGACTGAACCAGTTAAGCGGCTGACTCTTGGTTTTAGCTCAGGTCATAATCTCATGGTTCTTGGGACGGAGCCCCATGTTGGGCTTTGTGCTAACAGCATGGAGCCTGCTTGGGATTCATTCATATATTCATTCATTCATTCATTCATTCTCTCTCTCTCGATAAATAATAAATTAAAAAAAAAAGAACTGTGCTTCAGCTATGCTTGTGGATTTCACAGGAAACATGGGGGCCAGGGCCAGTACAGGATGGGTGTAAATGCAGCCCCTGCCAAATCCCCCTCCTACACGTGCACAGGAATCCTCCACTCAGGGGAGGCAGGTGGAGAGGGGGAATCACTGCTCCTGGGAAAGAATGAGCCACCAAGTTTAGGCCCTTTGTGCATTTCAAAAAAGTAGGAGGTGGAGGATGGTGAGGAAGGATCAGCTCTAGCTTGGGCCCTGGAGGGAGGACACCGTTGATGACCAGTGCCCTGTTGGGAATGGGAAACTAAAACCAGAGTGAGTGGGGTCCGGGGCTGGAGGGTGTGTAGCTGCCAAACTAGGTGTGGGATCCAAAGGTGTATGAGGACAGGCTGAGGTCAGAGACGGGTCAGCACAGCAGAAAACATAATGTGTGAGAAGAGATGAGCCCAAGAGTTGAGTCTGGGGGAATCTGGAAGGTTGTGTGGGCTCGGGGTTGGCATGAGCACAAGGCATGGGGATTAGGCTGGGCTCCCACTGAGAACAGCCTTTGGGAACAGAGACGTTTGAAGGCCCAGGCTCCCTTAGTTCCTCAATCTGACATCCTACAGGATGTGGCCAGAATGCAGGTAGCAGATGGGATCATTAGGCCTACAGTGATGTGTTTACAGGAAAATTAATCAGCTGCCAGCATTTAAAATAAAGAATTTTTAACATAAAAACCTCAGTCACTGGCTTCTCGGGTGAAGTCAACATGTCTGCACACACGTGTTTATTGTCACATGAAGATGTCTGGCTGCTGTCCCGTGACTACTGGGCCTCTCTGGTTTGCCACAGTGCTCACCCTTCGCCGTTGTATCTCATGTATGACCCATGTACGTCACTCCTTTACAGTACCGTCCCGTCTCTTAAAGTTGCTTGAGTTCGTTATCCTCACCATCCTAACACCAGTTTTCTGAAGGGTAAAGTTCTCTCCTTCAATAGATTAGAACAGCACAGTGCTCCTCACAGCTGTCTTTGGTATGGGGCCAGTATTTTCTGTTGTTCAGATAGATTGTGAACTGATATGTGGTCCTATTTTCGTAGGACTAGAATGGAGTTTACATTTGACTCTTCACTCGAATTCAGCACCATCTGAACTAGTATATACTCTGTTCAACAAGAAGACTCCACTCACTTAAATGTTGTGGCAAAACCCATGATTGCTGTAAAGGTCGCTAAAGGCCGACCATTTCCGAACCGGTCGTCGCTAATCAGTAACATAATTTAATGATCTACATCAGTCCCTAAATCACATTTGGATAGCACTGTAAGAGTGAATTTATTTTATCTTACTCTTTAAGGAGTATGGTTTCAAATCTAGGAAAGGCCTCGAATAGGACCTGTATTTGATGTTTCATTTAGTGTTTCTGCTTCAGAGTCCTTCATGAAAACAGAAGACTGGTACGTCATGTATTTAGGGTTTTGAAATCGCTGCGGGGAAAATCTCTCTCCACTGCATCTTTTTAAACAAAATCGAAAGGAAACCGGTTGGCGGCAAGGAGGCAGGTCAGGTAGTGTCCTTGTGGGACGCTTGGGTTCTGGCACATAGGATGAAAGGAATTCACCAACTCGACTGTGGAGGAGAGAGCTTTCATGACATCCTGGGACAGAAGAGTGCCAGAAGAGGGAGGAAAGTCAGGTTCTGGTCTCCCACGGGTGTGGTTTCCTTGGGGGCGCATCAGCTTCCACAGCTATAAAATGAGGAGGTTGGACAAAATTGTTCCAGAGGTCTGCTCAAGGTGTACAATTACCAGTCTGAGCTTTTCCCAACAGAAGTCTGTACTGACAGTGGGTAAGTGGGGCACAGAGGACAGGAATTATTTTTTAGGGTGTCCATTTTATAGCTGAGGCCACTTTGGCCCAGAGCTGACCCTCAACTCTCCAAACGTCCCATGGCCAATGGGCAGAACAGTGAGTATGCCAGTCCTGTTCTCGTACCTGTTGTTGGGGCTCCTCTGCTACTATAGCCTGAGAGATGAGCCTCAAGAGAGAAAGTGTGTAATACTCTCCTCTGGGATAAAGAAGCTATTCTCTTGGATACAGAGATGTCGGGGTTTATTGGATCTCTGGGTAAGCACGAGCAACAACTCTCAAGAACTTTTACTTGTGTTTTATTTCAGAAAGGGTTAGGATCAAGGACTGATTTTATGGTTCAGGCCTTTCAATTTGCAAATCCAGGTCTTCTTCCACTGGGCATTGTAATAGTTGTGTCATGAACCCACCCCCTCAAATAAGGTGTTTTTGAGATTCTCTGTCCACTGACATGATCTTAAAGGTGATTATGTGATGACATCAGAAGCCTGTGCTTAAGAGTTTATTCTTGAGGTGTCTAAGTTACTGTCCTTTTTTATGGTTCTGAGACCATCCTTAGTTGCTGAAGGCAAAATCTCTGGGCTGTAGATGGCTTATAAGGCCTTCAGGGAAGCATCAGTGTAAATCAAAATAACAAACTGGAGGAGACAGATACTTATGGCTGAGATCAACTTGGTGATAATTCTCATAAGTAAAACTCTTGTGGGAGGGCATAACAATAAAAGTGCAACTACATGTGAAATTACCTTTTTCTGTCATATGTAAAAGAAAAGGCAGAAAAAGAGTTTTTGACTCAGTGTCTGTAAGCATAATGATGTTACCCTTTTTCAAAAAAGTATGGAATCGGTTCTAGACTTATGGATTTTAATAAAATCCCCTTGGTGCATTAGAGTTCTCCAGAAAAAAAAAACTGAACCAATAGGATATATCTATATCTATATCTATATCTATCTATATCTTATCTCTGCATGTGTGTACATATACATGTGATTGGTTCATGTGGTTATCTGATCTAACAAGTCCTAATTCTGTAAGGCAGTCCAGCAGGCTGGGAACTCTGGCCAGATTTCTACGTTACAGTGTGGCCAAATTCTTTGCCAAGAAATCTCAGTTTTTGTTCTTTAGACTTTCAACTGATTGTGTGATGGTAATTTCCTTTCCTTATAGTCAACTGATTGTAGATGTTAAACTCTTTCATCCATTTTGAATTTATTTTTGTGTCTGGTGTAAGAAAGTGGTCCGTTTTCATTCTTCTGCATGTTTCTGTCCAGTTCTCCCAGTACCATTTGCTAAAGAGACTGTCTTTTTTCCATTGGATATTCTTTCCTGCTTTGTCGAAGATTAGTTGGCCATATATTTGTAGGTCCATTTCTGGGTTCTCCATTCTATGCCATTGATCTATGTCTGTTTCTCTGCCAGTACTGTACTGTCTTGATGATTGCAGCTTTGTAATATAAAGTCTGGGATTGTGATGCCTCCAGCTTTGGTTTTCTTTTCTTTTCTTTTTTTTAAATGTTTTTTAACGTTTACTTATTATTGAGAGACAGAGCGAGACAGCATGAGCAGGGGAGGGGCAGACAGAGGAGGAGACACAGAATCCAAAACAGGCTCCAGACTCTGAGCTGTCAGCACAGAGCCCGACGCGGGGCTCAAACCCACAAACTGTGAGATCATGACCTGAGCCAAATTCAGACACTTAATTGACTGAGCCACCCAGGCACCCCAGAATGCTGGTGTTATTTTGATAATGTTGCATTGAATGTGTAGATTGCTTTCAGTAGTGTCAACGTTTTAGCAATATTTGTTCTTCCATTCCTTGAGCATGGAATGTTTTTCCATTTCTTTGTGTCTTCTTCAATTTCTTTCATAAGCTTTCTATAGTTTTGAGTGTACAGATCTTTTACCTCTTTGGTTAGGTTTGTTCCTAAGTATATTAAGGTTTTTGGAGCAGTGTATAAATGGGATCAATTCCTCGTTTCTCTTTCTGCCTCCTCATTACTGGTGTATAGAAATGCATCCGATTTCTGTACATTGATTTTATATCCTGCGACTTTCCTGAATTCCTCTAGCATCTCTAGCAGTTTTTTGGTGGAAACTTTTGGGTTTTCCGTGTAGAGTATCACATCCTCTGCGAAGAGTGAAGGTTTGACTTCTTTTGTGCCAATTTGGATGCCTTTTATATCGTTGTCTGAAAGCTGAGGCTAGGTCTTCCAACACTAATATTTGATTCTGAAGGGTCCAGGAGCTCTTTGAAATTCTTGTGAACAAACTTATTAGAACTGAACCAGATTTGGAAAAAATTTTTTTTTTAATTTTGTTCCTTTGCAGATTCTCTTTTTGCAAACCTCCCGTAACGTTCTGTGTGCATTCGGGTTTTGTCCTTCAAATTTGTCTGTTACATTCTGAACCAACATGCCGTTTTACTCCATAACAGAAACATTCTGTTTTAAACAAAGAAACAGAAAACCCACGTCATCTTGAAACTCCTAGTGGACTCTCACTCATGTATGTTAGTTATAACTTTTAAGCAAAATCACTTGTATTTTATTGTGAAAACTACAGGGTGAATAATTGTGAATTTCTTTCATGTTAGTGGATTTAGCAGATTTCATGAACACACCTATCCCAGAATTACTCAGCCACATACTTATATAACTTCTCACTGTGGCAGAAATGACCATGGTCATGGGCAGGCTCAGAAATAGAGCCTCTTTGTAGCATATGCAAATAAGAAGCAAAAATATATGAACTAGAATTATACCTAGTTATCAGTGTTTCAACATTGTGTCTTAAAAATTAGGCATCTATGGGATGCCTGGGTGGCTCATTCAGTGAAGCATCCAACTCTTGGTTTCAGCTCAGGTCATGATCTCACAATTCATTAGAGTCTTTCACAGGGCTCGGTGAGCCTGCTTGGGGCTCTCTGTCCCTCTCTGTCTTCTCCTTCCCTACTTGTTCTCTCTGCCTCTCAAATAAATAAACATTAAAAAAATTAGCTATGTATTGAATGCCCATTAACTATCAGTCCAAAGTTATGCATTATCTAGAAATCTTAAAAATTATCTTCTCGTTGGCATACTATGAAATGTGATTGCTTTGTAGAATGAAGTTTGTCCAACCAGTGATTCAATTTGGTTAATTATAAATTTATATATATATATCATAATCTTAAACATAAAATACATTAACACCAGTTTATGTGGTCAGTAAAAGCTTATAAGTTTAGGAAGAACATACCTGAGTAGTAGATAAATGCATATTTGTGTTATAGTTAACACTGATAAAAGAGAAAGGACTTAGTTGTTTTCATTAAATCTAAACGATTGAACTAGTCCTGTTTGCTAAAGATTTACTTAAATTGAATTTGATATCTTAAAATAGTTGTGATTTAGTTTCTTGGAGAATATATATTGTTTAAATCTACCTCATTTAAAGTATCATAGTTCAGTTTCCTTATTTTCAAGAAAATTTGGAAATACTCAATGTGTGTAAGCAATTATTTATCTAGAAATGCTATTTAAGAACAGAGCTCCCTTAATTTAAGAGATTTTACAATCTGTTAATATCATTCAGAGGTAGGAAAACATCGTACACTCACACAATCAAAGGTGAAGACCTTTGTGTATTAAAGACAGAGACATATGGGCCCAGACAAGTAGAGCTTATAGCTTCAATCCTATAATTTCAGGCATATGTCAAGTATAACACAGAAACAGCAAATCTCATCAGTCCAGATATCAAAAAGCTCTTCTCCCCTCAGAGAGTATGCAGTTCTTGATGGATTTGAACAAAGACTGGAAAATGAGGTTGTGTTTTGTCTTTCACCCAAAAGAAACTAGATCTCTTTGGACTCATTTTGAGAGATTTCCACATGGTCAGATCCTAAAACCAAACTCTGAACCATTTTTTTAAAAAATGTTTATTGTGAGAGGGAGAGAATGAGTGAGCAAGCAGGGGAAGGGCAGAGAGAGAGGGAGACAGAATCCCAAGCAGGCTCCATATTGCCAGAGTGGAGCCCAACGTGGGGCTTGAACCCGTGAACCCTGAGCTCATGACCCGAAACAAAATCAAGAGTTGGATGCTTAACTGACTGAGCCACCCAGGCACCCCCCCCCAGTCATTTTGGTTAACGATAAAAATAAATCATTGGCTGTAAATGAACAAAAATGAAACAGAAACACAAAGTTAGCAGAGAAGGAAATTAAAATTATTAAAAATTTAAATTAGAAAAAATCAACAAAGTGCTCTTGGTGCTTTGGATTCACCTAGAAGAAATGAGACACCCCTGGGTATTAACTGAGAATGAGGTACACTGTTTTGTCTTTGAATTTTATCTGGCTCTGACTGGTGAATCTAGTGGGCATATCACTGTGACCTCCAAAACAGTTAGAAGATATTTTCAAAGAGAGTGAACTCATGACCTTTATATCGATGTAACATGAAAATGTGTTAAGAGTCTTCACTGATGAGGAATTGGCGGATATTGTAACCAATCCAGAAGAGAATCCAAAGAACGTAGAAATATTGATAATCTTTAAATGTGTCAACGGGGGCAAAATTGGGTTTAGTTTGGACCTCTACTGGACAAAGCATTCAGTATGTGTGTCCGTGACTAGCAATTTTCAAAGGGCTGTCAAAGAGCTCAAAGACCGTGGAAGGCCGGGACCAGGTAACCTGGAGGGGAGTGTCCTCAAGACAGAGCACTGTGTCAGTGGAAAGGTTCCCGTTCTTGTTTGTACTAGACTGTTGAGGGCCAGGAGAAAGAGTTCCCTCGTAAAGAGGGTCCAGTGCAGTCAACAGGGAGACCAGGTTTCTGTCATGGATGTTTCCAGGCCAGTCCTGAGCAGGGCACAGTGACACCAGTGACATCATAATGTCGGAGGTGTCATATAAGCAGCTCCCTGACCAGTGAGGGGCACACTTGGTAGGAGTCGGCGCCGACATCCTGCCACCCTCGGGCCAGCGGGACGGTCAGGCCGGGCCGATCGGGTTCCAACCCAGCACGCGGCATGTCTGGGAGGCGCCGCCGCCGGCACCGTCGCAGACGGAGGAGGCACGCGGTGTCCCGCTCCAGGAGAGCCGAGCTGCAATTCCCGGTCAGCCGCGTGGAGCGCCTGCTGCGAGAGGGTCGCTACGCCCCGCGCCTGAGCGCGTCCACCCCGGTCTTCCTGACCGCCGTTCTCGAGTACCTGACGGCCAACATCCTGGAGCTGGCGGGCAAGGAGGCTCTGGACAGCCACAAGATGCGCATCACCCCGGAGCACGTGCAGCGAGCCCTGGGCAGCAACCAGCACCTCAGGGGTCTCCTCGAGAACACCACCTCCCCTCGGGTGGATGGGATGCCCCGAGTTCGGAAGTGGTGATGCCCGCGCCCCCTCGTCCGGACCCCGAAGCCGCCCACAGATGAGGGAGGCCTTGTGTCTGCACGTGACATTAAAGGAGTTAACTCCAGGGCCGTGCCTCTGACCGGTGTCTGTTTCTGTCATTCGGAGGTAGCCGGAGGTGTCTGTCCGACATCCGGGAGGAGACCTCCCACGGGAGGTGGAGGGTGGGCGGGGCGGTCAGTGTGGGATGCTGGACTCGGGCATTTCGGGGAGTGGTTTCGCTGGGGACGGTGCGGGAAGTGGCCCTGAGGGAGTAGCGGGTCAGGGGGAAGAGACTTCCTCCCTGGCGCTGAGCCAGTCCAGGCTTGTGAGGCCAGGAGGCTGGCGGGGTGGGGGTGGCTCTCCCAGGCATGTTGAATGCCCAGAAGGAGGGTGGGGGCTGAAGACCACGACTGAGGTGCCACAGGCCTTATTCCTGACCGGAGACCATGTGGAAGTCAGGAGGTGATGGCAGTGGGGGTGGGTGGAGAGGGTGGCATAGCAGCCGACACGCACTTAACGGGCCAGGGCTTCGCGTGAAGATTGAGGAGCGACGGGGAAACCATGAAGAGGTACACGTAGAAGGAACTATGCTCGGGTTGATTTGATGGCCTTATACCCCACCTCATTCCAAAAAAGGGCTCGAGGTAGGGATTATTAGCTAGTGCTGCGGTACTCTGTGGAGTATATCCTTCTGCCCTCTCTCGCGGACCCTGGTCACCCGTATAGTACTATGAAAGGTAGCATCTGGCCTAAGACATGCGATCCTAGACGTTCTTTTTAAAAACCATTTGTTAATGTTTCTCTATTTTGAGAGAGAGCATACAGGGAAGGGGCTGAACGAGAGGGAGAGGGAGAATCCCAAGGGAACTCCCTACCACCGGCGCAGAGCCCGATGCGGGGCTCGATCCCAGGAACTGTGAGATCATGACCTGAGCCAAAACCAACAGGCAGACCCTTGACTGAGCCTCCCAGGTGTCCCAATCCTATGAAGTTCTTAATGGTTATTGTTAATAGATTTATTTAGAAATATACTCCATTATAAACTCCTGTAGTAATCTCATTCTCCATGAAACACCTAACCCGTCTACGATCATATACTTGATGGAGCAACATAGAGTTATCAGTGGCTGAATACGTGTTTGGAGAGGTACAAGTGTGTTGTGTGTAAGTTCTGTCCCAAGTGCTGGACTCGGGAGGACATACAGTTCTTACAAAGACTCTTGTGGTGTTTTGGGTTAAAAAGAGTTGTCACATCAAGTGTTCTGGCAGTCTTTCCCCTTCCTGTGACTGTCAACACTTAACATTTTCTCCGGTTCATCATGTGCTCAAGCCCCCCCCCCCCCCCGGCAGCCCCCTGGACTGTCACAGAGGGCTGGTCAGAGGTTGCCTAGGCAGCGTTGACAAAGGGATCAGAGGAGCTGGGTTGGCCATCCCAGTTCACCACTTTGTAGCCATGTGATCTGGGACACTCCTCTGTTGCCTCTGAAAAGCACTTTCCCGTGTGAAATGGGGATAATAAGGGTTCCCCCATCTTTGGATTTTTGCAAAGATTAAGTCATTGCGTGCCTGTCAACTGGCGCATAGCGCAGCGCCCGGCACAGGCTGCGCCCTGAGTGCGTAGCTGCACGTCTCTCCCTTTCTGTAGACCACATGCTTAGGCGTGCTTCCCCAGGTGCCCCTGGCCTGGATCTCACGCGATGGCCGGGGGCCTGGGCCACTGGCTGTGAGACCGCAGCCTGCTGAACCTTGGGGAGAGACAGAGTGCCACGCAGAGGAAGCAGCCAGAGGTTCACCCAGGAACCAGACAGGCCTCAGCCTGGTTTCCTCTCTGCTCCCCTCTGCCTGGGGACTCACCCTCTCTCTGCTTCCTGCCACCATCTGTGTAGGCAGCAAGACCCAGCTGGCTTTTAGCTAGTTCACAGAAGTATCTTGAGAATAATTGTGTGGAGGTTGTATTTAGAGCTTGTTACAACATTTGCTTGTAAAACTCCAAGAACCCTTTCTTCGCACTTACTTCCCCTTCAACCAAATATTTACAGAAACACTGTCAGCATGTCTACCCCACAAAATTCTTTTTCAAATTTCTTTACTCTTTATTTTCATAATTCAGTGATGGTGATGTGGGAGGGGCTCATGGAGCTACCATCCCAGGCATCTATGGCCTCTTTAAGCAGCTTTGTATCTCTTCCAGCCTCCTCTCCGTCTGCTTGGCCAGGTATTTCCTGGCCCTCAAGTGGTAGGTGGTCCTGGTAGGCCTTGACCACCTGCGTGACCTCCCGCTGCTCCTTGGTAGGTTGTTACAGAGAGCCATGAAACCCTCCTAGCCTTAGCCAAGACCGGTTCTTCCTGCCAACTGCAGGTGAAGATTCAGTAGGTTCTGGTCTCCAGGAAATGTAGTTTACGTGAGGGCACGTCAGCTTCCATGGCTATGAAATGAGGAGGTTGGATGACATTATTTTAAATGTCTGCTTGAAGCATATGTACAATTACCACTCTAAGAGCTTTTCCTGAGGAAGGTTCTTACAGTACGTGGGGCTTCTTTTGGATCTCCATTTTATATTTGGGGGCACTTTGGCCCCAAGATGGTAATCCCCTCTCCTCACCTCACAGAAGGCGTGCTTGTCTCTCCTACCTGATGTTGAGGCTCTCGCCTCTCCTGTGTCCCGAGAAATGGGCCTTGAGACAGACAGCGTTTCATGTTCTCCTCTGGGAAAAAGAAGATGAACTCCTCAGTACTGTCTTTTGAATGTTCAGTGTGTCTCTTGAATCTAGGGAAGTGCCATCAACAACTCGTTTTCTTTGGGAAATGCTGATAGGTTAGGATAAAATGATTGATTTCATACTTTGATTTTATCTTTGTACTTGGCAAAGTAGGTCTTGTCCACCGTATCTTATGTTGAGCCGTGTCACAAACACTTCTTCTCAGTTATCTTGTTCTGAAAATTCTGACTCTGTCCACTGACGTGGTATTAAAGTTGATCATGTGGTGACATCAGAAGCCTGTACCCAAGAGCCTCTTCTTGGAAATACCTGTCCTTTTTCTTGGGAGTTCTCAGACAGAACTCCTTTGTTGAAAACAGGCCCTCTGTCCTGTAGCTGGTTGTATGGTCTTGTGGGAACCATCAGAATTAAACAAATAACAATCTGGAGGAGACAGACATGTATAATGGCTGGTTAATTTATTACTGATAATTTTTCATACGTAAAAACTTCTGTGGGAGGGCATAAAAATAATGCAAATGAAGGCGAAATTACTTTTTGCCCCTGTGGTATGCAAAAGAAGGTAATAAAGCCAATTCAAAAAAAATGAGTCTTTTGATTAAGACTATTTTAAAAGAAGTCTGGAGCAGGTTCTGAACATGTGTATTTTAATAAAAGCTCTAGGGATAAGTTTTATGTATAACTTCATTTTGAAAGCACTGACCTAGAAGATACTTGTTGCAAGTTAAAATAGTAAGATTGCAATCAAACATTTAAAATTAACTGAAGTTGCACTGACAATATTGTAGTGTTGTTGCCTTAATATCATCAGGTAAAGTACCACCAGGATTCCACTAAATGGAAACAGTGGACAGGGGTGCCCAGGTGGCTCATTTGGTTAAGCATCTGACTGTTGGTTTTGGCTCAGGTCATGATCTAATGGTTTGTGAGTTCAAGACCTGCACTGGGCTCCGTGCTGGCAGAGTGGAACCTGCTTGGGATTCTCTCCCTCTCCCTCTGCCCCTGCCCCACTCATACTTGCTCACTCTCTCAATCTCGAAATAAATAAACTTAAAAAAAAAAACAACAATGGCCAGTGAGAATAGTGACAAATCTCTAGGAACATCTTATATATGACACAATTTCTAAAATATTTGTTAGTAATATTATGCCTATTCACATTTAACCTAGAGAACATTGACCACCTCTTTTGAGAATTTGTTCCCATGCAACTCTTAAACAGTAGTATATCAAATAAAGCTCATAATTCTACTACTTCTCTTTTGCAAGGTGTCAGAATCTTTGTGACTTTCAGGGCCTTCTGGGAAATCTCAGAGTTTTAATTGCAAGATATATTTTGAATTATTGTTTCATTTTTCATTTAGTATTAATTTTGGGAAAGCAAAAAGTAAAATTACCAGGACACTGAAGCACTTAGGATTATGGAGGGGCACTTGAGTGGCTCAGTCTGTTAAGCAGGAGACTCTCGATTTCAGCTCTGGTCATGATCTCATGGTTCGTGAGATCAAGCCCCACATCAGGCTCCACACTGACACTTGCTCTCTCTCTCAAAATAAATGCATAAACTTAAAAAAAATTTTTTTTTAAAGGATAGGATTATGGTAGCTTCCGAACATGAATGGTTGTAGCTTGGCTACCTGTTACTTAAAGTGGCAATGTAATAAACAACCATCCAAAAGTTATGTAACTTCTGTTTATTTTAAAGAGAATAATCAGGGTCATGATGAAGTCAGAACAAACTGAAAAAAGTTATTTTTTTGAAATACAAAACGGCAGATTATGAAGAAGGTAGCTCAGAGAAACTGATTTTGAACTTCTGACTTCCAGAAATGTAATCAAATAAATGTATGTGTTTTGAAAGCCATGAAGCTTTTGGTAATTATTTGGAGCAGTCATAGGAAACTCATATGGCTAAGGTGTGACCTTTTATAGTCTTTTAGTAAGACCAGACCCATGCTCTTACAAAACTTGGTCTTTCTTACTTGAAAGCAAATCAAATCCTCAGATTGAGTTAATATGCACCATAATATTTGATACTAAAGTATCCACAATCTCTTTCTGAAAATCCTGTAAATAAACTTATGAAAATTGAGTCCAATTTGGAAAAATTTGGTACAAATTTGTGTCCCTTTTCAAGTTCTATTTTTGTGACCCTTCTACAGCTTTCTGTACATGCTCACTTTTATATTTCATCGTTCTCATTCCTGTTCCACAACAAAAAGCCATTTTACTTTAGAATAGCAATACCTTATGGGCTATAATGTATCACAGATTCAACACCATTGTATTCGTGCTTTGGATTCACCTGGATCATCAAGAAAAGAAAGACACACTTGGGATTAAACTCTGCCTCAGGTGCACTTCTGTTACATTGAAATCTACCTAGCTCTGGTAGGTTAATGTACTAGGAATTTCTATTTGACCTCTCGGATGATTAGAAGATAATTGTCAGAACAAGATAAAACCATGACGTTCATACAGATATGAAACTAACATGTTTAAAGGTTTTCCTTAACCCATGAGAGAACCATTAGATGTTACAACTATGCCTTAGGAGTAAAGGCCATGCCCTAAAGTAAAATGTCTAATAGAGCCACCCTTAAAAATAATGAAATCCTACCCTTATAAATTCTGTAGAGGAGATAACATTTGGAGTCTGATTCCTTAAAATTAATCAGGCTTGGGGAAACCTTGGGTTTTCTATGTAACTACCTTAACAAAACATAAAAACAAACCTATTGAACTGCCTACTGGAACAAAAAATCAACACTTTTCAGAGGAAGATAGCAGAACCCGGAATCTCTAACATATTCACATCATCCAGTATACAATAAAATGTATTCAACATGCAAAGAAACAGGAAAATGTGACCTATAGTCAAAAAAAAAAAAAAAAGGAAGCCAATATGCCCTATTGTTGGACTTTTTAGACAATGATTTTAAAGCAATTATTCTGTGATCAAAGAACTAAAGGAGAATATTTTCAAAGAATAAAAGGAAATACAGTCTTAATGAATGAACAGGTAGGGAATTTCAACAGGTAAATGGATACTATAACCAAATAAAAACTTTAGAACTTAATTGGGAGTTGCAATGAGTCACTTCTCCAAATCCTTCCCAATTTTTATACCCCAGAAACAACTATGTCACCTTCTGGGTATCTGCCTGCTGTTTGTCCCACCTGCATGTTAAAGTGCTTTTTAAATGCAAAAAAAAGTGGCGGGGGGGGGGGTGGGGAGCGGGGCGGGGCGCTTTTGGGTGGCTCAGTCCTTAAGCATCTGGCTTTTGGTTTCAGCTCAGGTCGCTTCTCAGGACATCCAGCTCCACACTGTCAGTGCAGAGCCTGCTTGGGATTCTTTCTCTCTGCCCCTCCTGCATGTGTTTTCTCTTTTTCTGAATAAACTTAAAAAAAGAAAACCTAAAAATAAAGTCTTAAAAAGATAAATGCAAAAAAACCCACTTTGGAATTTAAAATTACAATAACCCAACTAAAAAACACACTACATGGGTTCACCATCAGCTTGGAGGTGGCTGAAGGAGTCAGTGAACTTGAAGACTGATCAATAGGAATTATCCAGTCAGAAAAAAAAAAAACAGAACAAAACAGATATCCTTGAGACTTTTTTTTTTAAAAAAAAACGTGTTATATTGGCTTCTCTGTGAGGCTCTTTGAACATAAGGAAGTAATAGTTCTCTTGATATGTAAAGCTGAACTCCTGTTCATTTCTCTGGGACCCCAAAGGGCTACTGCAGCTAGAAAGAAGCATGCTATGATAACATAAATGAATAATTGTGTTAAGGAAATAATCTTCCAGAATTTTTACTGACTCCATCTTAAGATGCAGTACAGTACAAGCATTAGGAAAATTTTACTCATTATCTAATGTTCAGCTGAGCAATGACATTCTATTATAGTTATCTTTTCAAAATCATAGGTATAAAAAAGCATACACAGTGCATTGTCATGGTTAGACACATGGACTGTGGTGACGGGGTACCTGGATTTAACTTCTGGCTCTACCATGTATTAATTGGGTAACTGTGGGCAAAATACCTAGTTTGCTCATCTGTAATATGGGGATAGTAATAGCTCATCCTTCATAAGTTTTGGAATTTATGGGAAATGATATATGTAAAGCACTTGGAATTTCACCTGGCACGTATGTGTTAGTTGTGATGATCAAATATATATTTTTCTCGAATCTTTTAAGAGTAGAATATTTAAAGGAACAGAATATTGAAAGACATTAATTAATTAAGACATTAATTGAAACATTAAAACATTAATTGAAAGTATTAATTGAAAAAGTGTCTCTTTTCAAAAGTCTTCCCTAATGTGCTTTAGAGGACGAAACAGCTATTACCTTTCCCCTGCTAATCAGCAGAGGCATTCCTTTATGAAAGCGGAGATATTGCCTGCTTCTTGGAATAGCTGTCTACCACAGATAAACATTACTCTGAGCTACTGGGTGTGTTCAGTGTGTAAATAGATTGTGGGAACACGAGAGGCTGGTTTTTCAAGTTCCTTCTCCTAGCGCTCCATGAGGGTCAAGTAGACCAGCATTGTATACCTTGTATGTCCGAAAGAAAAGTGCATCTACAAAATACTCTAACCATCATATTGAGGTAAGAGTCATGTGCTTAGGGGTCTTCAGGGTGACATCACCTTTCTTGATTTTTGATCTCTGTGTGGTCGGGGCTTGGGGTTTGCTTTTCAGGAAATGAACGACTCTTTCCACTATTTGACATGAGATTTTACAATGAAATGAGAAAGAAAGGAATATATACAGAAGGGACATCTTGACCGTTGGGCTGCTGTGTAAATTTGATGGCTTGAGGAGGGAAATAGAAGCATCTTCTGGTTCCTAGGGCTTAATTTAATCTATAAGTTGTAACCTTGTGCTAGATCTTACTGAACAATGAGTGTCTCCATGAACAAATATATATCTCCTAGTGACATAAAGACATCAGGTTCACAGCAGAAGTCCTGTCACTTTACCACAAACCGGTCGCACCTTTGTATATAAGGTAGCAATCCTTGTGTTCTGATTTTCTTTCATTTGTTTAAATCTCAGATGTTTTATTTAGCATTGTTGAATAGCAGTCCTGTTCTTGATATGGTTAAATATCCAATGTGGTTATATGTTTAACAGAAAAATTGCAAAAGTCTGAAAACTTTGGAATACTTTCCACATGAATGTGGTGTTTTTAACACCATGAGGAAATGAGATCCTGACTGAATATGAATGTATACTAGAAAGATGCATTGGGTTTTCGGAAAATTCTTTTTTATACAGACTGTTTTAATTAGCAGTGCTTTCTTTCTCATTTAAGTGAAAAATGCATTTTGGAACACAATATATCAAACCAGGTACTTGGAGAGAAAAGGTGTTATATATTTAAAGCATTCAAAATTATGTATAGCAAATATTACTTGTATATGATAACGTATTTTAAAATCTCAGCCTCCTTAAAATGTCTTTAAAGCACAGGAATTTGGTGTTTAATTTTTTTACTTTATAATAAGATGTTTACATATTTAGACAACAGCTGAAGCACAAGACTGTTACAATTTATACTCCATGACTTGAGTGCACAAAGACATTCAAATGGACTCTAGTGAAATCCTTAAATGGATCTATACATCCCTGAGTGTGTGTGTATACATTTACATATGGACAACTAATATCGGGGAAACAGATAAGAAGGAAGATGAGAAAATGTCTTTTTGTTGTCAAATCATGGTTATTCTGAGTACTTAGGATTTTCTGAAATTCTCTGCCAGCCGGAGTTTGGGAGTTAGCTGTGTTGTCATTCGGTTTATTCCAGTTTGTTAATGTCTTCTAATTGGTTTAGGGAATGAAATAATATTTCTACCTCTTTGTGTCTTGGAGGCACATTTAGTATTTTTGTTGAAACTATTTTCTTATGCTTATTTTGTATGTTAAAGAAATGCAGCTTTACTATGTGGAATAACTTAGCTAATCATCTTTAATACTTTCTATTTAGAATTTACTTGTAACTCTGTTTTTGTACATCCCATATGCTGCTTGTGTATGTACTGTTACTCTCACACGTTCACCCCCACACATACTTTCCCACTTTTGGATGATTTCACAGGATTCTTTAACTTCTCTCCAACTTGGTTTCATTCCTGGCTCCGTCTTTCTGTGGGTAGTATCGTCGCTTCCTGTGACTTCTGCTTACCCTGCTTTCTCCACATCTTTCATCACACCTAAGCCAGAGACATCCAATTATACTGAACACAGCAGTAATAAAAGAGGTGGTTCCATTGCTTCCTTCATTTGTAGAGCTGGCAACTGAAGTGGCTACATTAAGTTCTGGAAGATCATCTGGGAGTCAGGTAGACCTCTTAGAGGTACAAACTCTGATAAATACATACACTCTGGGATAGGAAATTTACTTGATCTGTTTTTTCTCCCCTTTCACCACAACACGTCTCTAAGAGGTACTTAATAAAAATCTGCCCCTTCGTGCCTTGCTACCCATTCTCTTTTAAAAAAATTTTTTTAACGTTTATTTATTTTTTGAGAGTGAGAAACAGAGTGTGAGCGGGGGAGGGGCAGAGACAGACAGACAGACGGACAGAATCTGAAGCAGTCTCCAGGCTCCAAGCTGTCAGCACAGAGCCCAACGCGGGGCTTGAACTCACAAACTGCGAAATCGTGACCTGAGCCGAAGTTGGAAGGTGAACCAACTGAGCCACCCAGGCGCCCCCCGTTTTCTCTTTTAATAAAACCCCACTTTATTTTAATTTCCCTGTGATATAACATCTATCTGTGTCACTTTATTGGCATTGCACTTCCAAGGGTCACTTGTGTTGCTATTAGGAAATCTAATTACCTTCATTCGTTCATGCATTCATTCGGTAAATATGCAACTCTCATGTCTGCCTTTGTGTACCTCTAGTATAGTTAGGAAAGATGTTAATTTACCTAAATAATTCATTTCAATTATGATAGGTGCTATGAAGGATGCTTTTCCAAATCCTCATTCTATTTGACTACTTTGCTCTATGTGACATTCATAATCACTTCCTACGTCTTGAATCCTCCCTTCCTTGTTAATCCATGACTCTATATTACCTCTTCAGCTACTTTTCTACAGTTTTCCCTCTTGCTGTCTCCTTCTCTTCCTTACTTGTCCGTTCCCCCAAAGGTGTATCATTTGGCCCATAATCTCTTTCTTCTTCTCCTTGCCTGTGATGTCTCATGAAACCGTAGTTTTAAATATCACCTCTAAGTGAATGCTTGTAATATATCCATTTCCAGATTTTTCCATCTATTATGTATTTTCTCACTCATATGTCCAACTGTCACCTAATATTCGTCATGGTTGTAGCCAAACTCACTGTCTTTCATGTCCTCCTCTTTTCATCCATGTTTCTGCTAATGGTGTTGATGGTCTCCTGGTTTTGCACATTTGAAACCTCGGAGTCACTTTTGATTCTGACTTTTCCTTTGCTTTCAATACCCAAACCATTATCAATTCCAATTATTCTTTTCATTACAATAATGTCTAGAATCATTTCTCCTGTATCTTTTTGGTTATTATTTTTTTCTTTTATGCTTTATTTTCTCATCCTCTCCTCCTTCGGTCTGAGAGCCACTTAGAACTCGAGGTCTTGGTTAGACCCCACCTCCACCAGAAAGTCCACGGATATCTTCTTTTCCCAAACCTTGGTGACAGAATTATAAGTGTGATAGAAAGAACACAGGTGTTGGTAGCCAAATATCCAGCCTTAAGTTCTTATTTTAACATCTAGGGCCTCCTGTGCACTTTCTCTCTCTGCCAGCCTCGGTTTCCTCACACTAATCCTATCTCACGCGGTGGTCACAAGAAACAAATAGGATCTTGGAGACGAAATAGTTTTCAAGTGTGAAGCACTATATAAACATTAAAGTAAGATTTGCTAATAGAAGAATAAGTCAGAGGCAAGGACAAAGGTCCTGGGTCTTAAATACTGGGACAGTATAGTGTAGGCATTGGGAAGCTGGACTCTCCAGCCAGACCACCTGCTTTTGAATCCTGGCTCTACTACTTAACAGCTGTAAGACATTAGGAAACTTAGTTAGCTTCTCTGTTCCTGAGTTTCCTCTTCTGTAAAATGGGGGTAGTAAAAATTTCTACCCAAAGGGGTATTGTAGGATTGGAAGGGTTAATAGACGTAAAATACTTAAAAACAATGCCTGGCACATTTTAAGTACTCTTAAGTGTGGAAGTGGTGGTGGGGCATGTGGATACAAAGTGGGAATGATATATTAGAATGGAGTTACCTTATGCAGATCAGTGCCCCATCAAGGGTGGAAACACACAACCACAGAGTGAATACGTATACCTGGCTAAATCCCTCGTGACTCATAAAAAATGGTCCTCCCCTCTGCCGCAGAATTGAGCAAATGTACATCGAGGAGCCATGCATATTCTGAAGAGCCATGCATATTCTGAACAACCGGTTGGGGTTCAAGGATAGGGATAATGGTCTTTCAGACACTTTGGGGAAGTTAAAAAGGAATGGTAAATAGTTTGCCTTTTGGAGTCATGAAATATGTCAGTATTTCATGGAATCAAAATATCAGTATCCAGATGTCAAAAAAGAGACTTAACTATCCTCTGTATTCTAGAAATTTCTTTCTTTAACAAGCATAGGCTTATAACATTTCACAGTGCAAGGGACCTTAGAAATTCTCTTCTTCTCAATTTATAGGCCCATTGGCCAGAGTATGTATTTTTACTCACACAGTAGTTTAGTTTGAGCGAGGGTTTTTTTTCCCCCATGTTAAGAAAACAGATAATAATACTTAAAACATTCCACGAGTGGTTTGAAGTGCTTTAAATTATTTAAACAATTGAATCTTCACTAGAATCCCACAAGATATCACCACCATCATCATCATCATCCCATTTACATAAGAATAAATTTAGGATCATAGAGGTTATGCATAACTAATGATAATTGAGCCAGGTTTCAAACCCAGGCAGGCCAGGGCCAAAGCCCATATTCTCCATCACTGAGTCCTATCATCTCGGCGCCTCTGTGCTCTGGCCTTTGGTTATGCAGCTCCAGTTCTCCTTGACAAGTGCCATTAAATGTTTGATGGTTTTTCATAACATATAAAAATTACTAAAATGAGATTTGTACTAAGTTTCCCAGTGTCTTTGCAAGAGGAGTCTGATTTTTTTTCTCGTCTATGATTCTGTATGCGAACATCAAAGGTCTCAAATAATGATCTTCTCTATTTCCTAGACAGCATATCATACTGTAAATTGGCGGGTACTTTGCACTGTTACTTCATTGTGGTTTCTGGCCACAGGAATATTCTCTTGAATGTGTGTTCGTTTCCATCTTTGTTTTTGCTAACATTTCAAAAGTTCAAACTCAGTATTTAGAATTGCTGTGTTATTTCATTTTCCTATTTTAACTCCTTGTTCATTTAAGTGTTCTTTCACTTTCGTGTTTTTCTTTTTACTTTAAGCATTATTGGCTGCGAAAATAATTTAATAGGCTTTTACTTCATTTTCTTCTTCACTGAATAAAAATATTAAAATCAGTCTTTCCTCCACTGAACCCCTTAATAACTTTATTCATTTCCAAGTAGACATAATACCGTTTGTAACTCATGTTAGAGTTTAATTTAGCAGTTTCCGGTCCTTGCAACAGTTGACTTATCCAGGCTAATTTGATTTAATCTTTCTAATCGAATGCCAGGAAGCACTCTGTTCCTACATTAAAACACGTCCAATTCGTTGAGGGGTCTGTGGTTCATGTAAATAGACTTCACTTTGGTGTCGTACAGTCAGAAAATATTTCCAAAAGCGTTATCAGGACTTGGAGAGAAATTAGGAAGATGTATAAAGAAGCAACTTTAAGAGGTACTTTTTAAAAATAAATAAAATAAGTAAAAATTTTCCAAACCAAACAGTGTAATTTTGAAAAACTCATTGAACATTAACAGCTCATTCTAAGAATGGAAGTGATAGATTTTACCAGAGAATATGGAGTTGGGATGGGAGCTGTGTGTAGAGAAATCATACTTGGAATGTTGCCATCAAATAATGATGTTCCAGGATTCAAAAATAGACTTTGAATCTAAACATACTTTTATTTGGATTGCAAGTAGTTCAGCAACAGCCCACTTGGTAAACACAGGCCAAGAAAGGTCGTAATAAACATATTTATTTAATTCATGTGTCGAGAGTATAGAAAAATCTATTAATAGATCCTCCCAAGAGCCGTATGTAGACAGCAATGATTTTTAGTCTCCTGGCGTGAAATTACATTAAAATCAGTATATGATTAAAATGTTTGAAATGAATTTCATTTAAATCAGTTGATATATCAAGGATATGGTCTCAAACAAAGCAGTAAGGGCCTAATACAAATAGGCATTTTTTCCGACTTTCAGTAAATAATGGGATATCCAAAGATGTCTGTGTCTACAAACAAATGTATGATTTTAAAGTTTTACATTTTGACTAGGACTAGACATATATTAAAACACATTTTGTGACAAAGAATCACTGCCCTCTGATTAAGAAAGCAGCCCGGGAAAATAACTACAAGGAACTCCAGTCAATAATTTGGAAAAAGAAAAGACTAGAATGTTTTGCTTGCATTAACCATGCTTAAGAAGGAAGAATTTAACTTACTTCAAACCGCTCATAACTGTCATCTAATTTGGTTGGCTATTGCTGAGTTTGAGCTCCAAACACAGGAAGGTTATTTCTAAATCAGTTATATACAACAAACAAAATAGCTATTGATTTTCTTTCAAGTGAATTCCTGTTTGACTTTTTTATTGTCCTTGTGAGTAATAGTTGTGTGTTTGGTTTTATACTTAAGCACAATAGGATGTAACTAAGTATTAGCACCACACAGATCTACAGAATAGTTCCTGAACAATGAGGATAAAATCCAGGGATAATATTCGATTGATTATATTGAAAAACTATTGACCCTAGGTCAGCAAACATAAAATGTAGGTCCGTTGCTGCCACTAATAATCTTAGTAACTGGTCACACTTTCTGTGGTTTACTATGACCCAAGGACTATTCAAGTGTTTTTCATGTAACCATGATCACGTCTTGGTTTAGTCATGTCTGTGAGTCATTTGACCTTGGTCAAATTAAGTACTTCTAGAAGTATCTCCCTGGGATATTTTTTCTCCTCCCCTGGTTTCTACCTTTCTTCCTGGTTCATAGGCTCACCCAATCTGTGCTGGCATCTATAAAGCTGTTGCTGATTTGGCCTTGTTCCCAATGTCTCACCAATTGGCATCCTCTCTATGACCTTTTGTCAACGGTAGAGGAGCCTGCATTCTCTGGGGAAGAGGAGCCTGAATTCTCTGGGCTCATAGGTCTGCTGGTCCCTGTAGACTTCCTGTTATCTCAACCACACTAAGTTCCCCTCCCCCAGCTGAGCTCCTCAGGCCATGCTTGCAAGAGCCAAGTAGCACCAGGCCCTTCCTAACCTATTTTTCTTTACCCTCTCCACATCCTGACCACTGCTGGAGGTTTCATTTCCTTTTTTAGTCAGGAGAAGCTGTTCCAGCGTCTTATCCTACGTTTTCTCTATACTGTCTTCTAATAAAACTTGATGTTCTGACCTCCAAGCTTTATTCTTGGTAGAGAGAACACCTAGCTTGAGGAACATTTGAAGAAAAAGAAAACATCGAGAACAGTGTTGTTTCCCAAATGATCTGTGGCAAAGAACCAGTTCCTTTGTTTTTAATTTTCCAAGCCACCTCAGACTAACACTTTTTTTTAAATTGTGTTGTGTCATGATTCCACGGATGACACACTCCTTTGGCATGTCACTGTCAAGTTTCTATAAAAGTTTTTAAATGTTATCAGTTTTGCATGTGTCTTGTCCCAGCACCAGTATGTGAACCACGTTTAAATATTTTTATTTTTTTAAGTTTTATTTATTTATCCTGAGAGTGAGAGAGCACGCGTGCAAGTGGGGGAGGGGCAGAAGGAGGGAGAGAGAGAGAGACCCGGGCAGCCTCCACACTGTCAGCGCAGAACCCGATGTGGGGCTCGAACGCATGAACTGTGAGATCATGCCCTGAGCCGAAGTTGGACGCTTAACCGACTGAGCCACCCAGGTGAACCACATTTAGAGCAGCATTGCCACAGACCCCACCTTTCCTAGGAACAAAGGATCTGTATTTACTGCAGTCCATCTTTCATTTTTCTGATGTGTCTGTATGTCCATCTTTGTACAGTCTTTTGGTATCTACAAATGTGCACCCTCAAAAGCAGGAGTACTGGGCCTTGGTATAAGACTGACCAAGACAAAATTATGTGGGTATATAATACAGTATAATGGTCGTGAACACAGTCACTAGAGGAAACCTGGCTTATTTGGAATCCCCCCTCCACCACATGTGTGCTGTGTGGCCTTGGGCACGTGTTTTAGTCTCCCTCTGCCTTGTTTTCCCTCTCTGTAATATGGTAATGATAAAAATAAGTAACTCCAAGTGTTGATGCGACGATTGCATGACTTAACATATGTAAACCAAGACCCTGCAACAGTGCCTGGCCTTTGTAAGTAAGTGCTATGTGGGTGTTTACCATCATTTTTACCATGAGCCATAAGGTAAAGGAGTTAAGGCAAGTGTACTAATGAAGCCGGAAATATACAACCCAATGTAAAATATAATGCCACATGGGTAACAGAACAGATAAAATTGATTATGACTTGGATAACGTGAAGTATAATAATGGTTTCTTTTTGGCTTTGCATTTGCTATCTGAGGAATTCTGTGGCTTCACATGGAACAAGAGTATGTGACAGGGAATGATGCTAGGCATTTGGCATTAGCCATTCCTTTTGATTCTCCCAGAAACCCTACGAGGTGGATATTATCAGTATCTCCAGTTTATGTAAGAATAAACTGAGGTTCAGAAGGATTAAATAGCTTCTTTAACATAGTAGGTAGGAAAGCTGGGATTTCCACTCAGAGCTTCCTGACTCCAAAACCTGGAGTTCTTGCAATTGGCTGTTTGAGCTGTCCTTTGGAAACCCGTGGGAAGTTTTAAAACTACAGTGCCTTACCACCAAATTCTTTAATTTGATTAAAAAAAAACCAGCTCTACTGACAGAAAATGCACATACCATGAGATCTACCCATTTGGAGTGTGCAGTTCAATGTTTTTTTAATATATTCATACGTTAAACACCATCCCCACAATCTAATTTTAGAACATATTCATCCTGGGGTGGGCCTGACAGCAAAGTCCCTGAGGTCTTAGCTTCAGGGCTATAGACCCTGTAGGAGATCTTGAATGGACTTCAAATGGTCGTGAACCTTTTTTAGGATCCACAGCTCTTGTTATCTTTCCCAAAGGAGTAGAGATGCAGGGGTGCCTGCGTGGCTTAGTTGGTTGAGCCTCCGCCTTAGGCTCAGGTGATGATCTCACTGTCTGTGAGTTCGAGCCCCGTGTCGGGCTCTGTGTTGAGCCTGCTTTGATTGTGTGTCTCCGTCTCTCTCTGCCCCTCCCCTGCTCATGTTCTGTCTCTCTCTGTTTCTCAAAAATGAATGAACGCTAAAAAATTTTTAAGGAATAGAGATGCAGCTCAGATGGTACTAAGAGACTCTAGACTGGTGTGTTCTCAAACTTTAGGGTTCATGCAAATCACTGGAGCCTCTTGTTAAAATTCAGGTTCAAATTTAGTAGGTCTGGGATGCAGTCAGGCACACAATAATTTTGATTATAGGAATACTAACATGAAACAGATAAGTGAAACATTATCTGCCCTACAATCCCATTCTTCTCATTGGTGAATCTGTGTTACCAAAAAACCAATCAACAAACAAAAACAGACACGAATATTCAATCATTTTTCATTTTTTGAATTTTGTCAATAAAATATTTCTGAGCATCTGTTTTCTCTTATTTCTTTATTTGTAAGTATCTAGAAAATAGTTTTGCCTCTTGGACCAGAAAGCCTAAAATATTTACTGGCTGGCCCTTAATAGAAAAATTGTGTTAACTCCTAGTGTAGACCAAAGTATGACCACCTTCGAGGAATAAATGTTACTCATCTTACTCTCCACAGCTCTTTGCTGCATTTGGCAGACATGGCGTTACCAATCAGATGGCTAAGAATAGTAAGTATGAGGGGCAGCAAGCTGGCTGCATTTATGGATACTTCTTCCTCTAGAAAAGAGGTCTGGGTAGGTGAGAGTCAACTTTTGGTTTAGTTTACACATAGATCTTCCTGGAGTTGCAAGCTACTTGCCTGAATAGCATGGATAGCTTTCCACAAAGGATCTAGTGTCTTCTCAGCTAGGTCATGTTGACAAGACTTTGGAAGCGGGATTCTCTAGGAACAATTTGCAATCCACAAAGACAGCTTGGTTAATTAGGGTTGGATGCTAGTTAGCTGAACTTATTGGCAGAATGTTGCATCTTCTTATGCCGGCCTTCAAGCCCCCTAATGTTTAAGGTTTTTGTTAAGGGTTAGGGTTATCTGACCATGAATTTTACATGTATGAAGACATTTCTGCTGATTTTCCAACATTAGCTCACTTTGATTCCTGTGAAAAGGATCTGCTAAAACATTATGACTCTTCGAAATTCTCCAGGCTTCAAGTGGTCTCCTGCACTATAATCTTTATGATCAAACTTCTTCTCAGGTGTCCATCTTGAACTATTCTTTCCTTTGGTTTTTGATAAACAACTTCAGATATCCTTACCAATAACTCATTTTTAGCCTGGATCTCTATTGTCTGTCCATGTATCTATCTACCTTTGATGCAAGACGTTGTCTGTTCTCAACACCCATCCCAAATAATCCTTGTTACCACAGGGTCCATAACTGATGGCCAGATTTTAGCATGCTCCAGGGGGACAAGTACAAAGTGTGACCTTGATGGAATTAGATTATACACCAAGATAATTGAAGGATTTACTAATTATATTATTAGAAGGTAGGTTGTTAGGGCAAGGAATTTGTGATATAACCCTGGATTGGGGTGAATTTACTGATATGGTGCATTTTCCAAAGATCCTGGGTTTAGTGGAGTACTTCATGTAGCTGGAGGGATTTGTAACAGTTTACTTGATTGGTTAATTGAAATATTAACTTAACGGTGGCCTACATAGAGTCTAAGTGATATACTTGACTCTCAATTCATTAGACTCAACTGCATACCCCACTGTGTTGATTATCCCTTCTTAGTGTTTCATCAGCTCATTTGTTCCTTTGTCCCTTCTTTAATCATTATTCATCATGCTCCTATCCCGGGCCCTCTTCATATGTTCTCACTTGTATAACCTTAGGGACCACATAAGCACCAATGATTCCCACTGAAATGCCTCTAGTGTAGACTTCTCTGATACACTGTAGTTCCATATTCCAACTGCCCTTTTGGACAGATCTTTGTTGATGTTTGCCTCATAAGCACTTCAACCTCAACGTGTTCAAATTTCAATTTTTTCTCTCAACTTCTTCTGTCTTGTATCCTCTATCTCTGTTAACAGCATTACCATCAGCATTCCATTTACTCCAGTCCTCTTGAATCAGAATCTCTGGAGATGAACCCTCCGGAATCTGTTTTTGAGCAAGTCCCATAGGTGATTTTTATGTACACTAACATTTAAGAATCTTTATAGTTCCCTATGCTGGAAGCCTCAGAGTCATACCCTCTCCTGTTTACCACCCACATCTAGTTGGTAGCTGGATCTTATTGAGGTCATCCCCAAATGTCTAAAAAATGACCCTTGGGTCCTTCCCCAATACCCCACTTTTACTTCCTAATCTGTCCCTGGCACTCCTACAGGAGCCTCCATGCTGTCTGCATAACCTCTGCCCTCTCTTTTGTATAATCACTGAATGCTGATGTCTTTCAAAAGCCAAATCTAAGAGAGAAAGCTGACTGTGCTATTTCTTGGCTTAAAAGCACTCAACAGCTTGATGGCATGGGAGCAGTTTTCAGACTTTTTAAGGTCGTGGAACTCTTTCTTCAAATAAAACCGTGCCAGGAAATCCAACTTATAGAACAGATAAAAGCAGAGCTGCTCTGTTTGAAGCAGGGGTCGGCGCCACAGCCTTGGCCACTCAACCTGCCTTGCTGCGTTTCCTAAGAAACCATTCCCAAAGACACAGTTTGAAAAACACTCGATAAAGTCCAGATGGTTTATTTGGATACCACATTCCTCTCTGGCTGGCACCCTCCTTCTTCTCACCTCTCCACCATTAACTCGGACCCCAGCCCTGGGATTATTCATTATTCCCTGGACTAGTTGTATGTTCTTGTGACTTTTCGTATTTACTGTCTTTACATCCTTGAATGGCTACTCGCCTCTTCTAATTGTTATTTTTCTTTGAGTTCTTAAAGCCAAGTTGGCATTTATAAGGCTGTTCTTTTTATGTGTATGTCTGTCTCCACTAGAAAATAGAAAGCTCCTTGGGATATAGCCCATGCTTTCTTCCTCTGGGTATCCCCTAGATCCAGCATAGTTTCTGACACATGGTTTTACACATGCTTATTGTGACCCATTCTCTCTCTTCTTTGGTTTTATTTTTTTCCAGACTGAACATGTCTTAATGAATTAAACATTACCTTAAAAAACAACTTTATTAACCTCAAAGCTATATGACAATACTACTGAAATATTTTCCTGTTTGATATCCGAGCATAGTAATCCATGGATATATGCATTGTGTATCATGGCATATGAAGCTGAGCTAATACTGGTACAATGTATTTTTGACAGCATTGACATTTGCTGTCATTTTTTATGGATAGTGTATGTTATGTGTGTTCATTGTAGAAACATGAAATTAAAGACAATTATAAAGAAGAAATTAAAATATAGCCATAATGTAACTCCCCAGAGATAGACCTAATATTTTGACTTATTTATTTCCATTCTTTCTTCTGTAATATTTAGGTGTGTATACATTTCCTTTTAAATTGGAGCCATAGTGGCACCTGGGTGGCTCAGTTGGTTAAGCGCCAACTTCGACTCAAGTCATGATCTCACAGTTTGTGAGTTCAAGTCCTGTGTTGGGCTCTGTGCTGACAGTTCCAAGCCTGGAGCCTGCTTGGGATTCTGTGTCTCCCTCTCTCTCTGCCCCTCCTCTGCTTGAGCTCTGTCTTTGTCTCTCCCTCAACAATAAAATTAACATTAAAAAAAATTAAAAAATAAAATTAGAGCCATAGTGTGTAAGTACTTTTATATCCTGATTTTTTTCACTTCATATTATGAGCCCTCCATCATCATATAGTCATCATATACTAGTCATCATATACTAGAATCTTAGTATTGTTGAGAATCTTACTAATAAAAATTGTGGACTTTCTAAGCAATTTCCAAGAAATTTGTGAGTTCTTTTTTTTAAATGTTCATTTTTGAGAGAGAGAGAGAGAGACAGGGAGGGAGTGAGGGAAAGAGGACATGAGCAGAGGAGGGGCAGAGAGCAAAGGAGACACAGGATACAAAGCAGGCTCCAGGCTCTGAGCTGTCATCCCAGAGCCTGACGTGGGACTCAAACTCACAAACTGCAAGATCACAATCTGAGCTGAAGTTGGATGCTTAACTAACTGAGCCACCCAGGTGTCCTTGAAATTTGTGAATTCTTAATGGAAAGTCTAGGAAACTAGAGAAACAGACCTGTAGGCATTTTGTGAATCAAAGGGAATGAAGGAACATTTTGACTGATCTTTCTTAGTGACATATCGCTTAACTTCAGTGTAAAGGCAAATAGATGGAGGGGTCTAAGATTTTTTGAGCATCTATTATGTGCCAGATACTGTGCTTTATATACATTTCACATTTTATGTACATTTTAATACATGTATGTACATTTTATATATACTCTGTATACAAACATTTGAATATTCACAACAAACCAAGGAAGTGGACATTCATATTCCCATTTTGCAGATGAATAAACTAAAATGCAGGAACTTAGAATAGCTTGTCCAGGTTATTATCTCAGAGAGTCAGATTTTAATTCCATTTGTTTCTCAAGCTTCACACTGTCTCTAACAGCAACTCTGAGAGGGTACACCGAGGTTGCCTTTGATTGTGAAGGCTTTGTATTAGCAACGCTTATCCTGTGGGGTATGAACCTTTGGGTAACCACAGGTTTTGAGCCCCTGAAATTACCTCTCTTTGTTAGACATTATACATGTCTATGATACATTAGAATATATTTATACTTTTTCAAGGTAGAGAGTCTGTGGTTCTTGGCTGTCTAAGGTATCCTTCAAAACGCTTTATCTCTATTGCAGATAATGGAGCATCCACAAGTCTTGCAGAAACCCTTTGAGGAGACTGTAGTTTTACTTGCCAGGCCCTGCACTGAGAACATTATATTTTCTTGCTCTCTTACCTTTTCGTGTGTCCCTGGAACCCATGGAATACGTTTTCTCTGGATGCTCACCAGTACCTTTGATGCTGTTTGTTTATAAGAGAGTCTCATACAATTTCCATGTCTGCTAACTGTGCTACCAAGTCACTAATATGCGTTCCTGTGTGTAAAATAATAATAACTCTTGCATTCTTAGTTCTTCACAGCTGAGCATTTCAAACCGGGCTTTGCACATCTAAAAGTACCTATACTTGTACTGACCCAGTAGCTTCATTCCTATCAAGAGCTCAAAGAATGCATGACCCCTGATTTGAAACTTCCTGGTCACCACACTCTTATACACCTAATATATTAGGAAGTGACATATGGTAAATTAGAGAAGGGTACAAATTCTTCACTACAATTCCATTCCATTGGGATTGAATTCACTTCCTTTAATCTGGGATGACTTTAATAATTTGGTTGACAAATAAAACATGGTAGAAGTACTGTTCTGGGACTTCCAAGGGTAAGATTTAAGACGTCTTGCAGCTTCTGCTTTGGCCTTTAGAATGCTTGGTCTAGGGAAAGACAGCTGCCATGTAAAAAGTCTAACTACTCTGAGACCACCATAAGGGAGAAATCACATATGGGTGTTGGGGTCAGTAGCCCCAGGTGGGCTCTCAGCCAGCTGTTGACATCAAGTACCAGATATGTGGGTGTGTCGTCCTTAATATCCTACCTAGTCCAGCCTTCAGATCACTTTAGCCCCAGCTGCCATCTGACAGCAGCAGCATCAGAAAGACAAAAACGAAAGCCTCCCAGTTAAGCCCAGTCAATCCAAAAAACTGTAAAAAGTAGCGATACCTTGTCTGAAGTCACTAAATTTGGGGATAGTTTGTTACTGAGCAACAGGTAACTGCAACATGAAGGAATGAGTGCACCTGTTGTATTTGGAGCTAATAAGCTCCACTTATATAGAAGGTTTCCGAGGAAATTCCAGTAATGTTCTTCCTACAGTTTGTATGGTGGATCCTTCTCTTGTCCTCACATTCTCCCTGCTAATTTTTTTTAATTAAGTGAACTTTTCTGTTCATTTTGCATACATCTGTTGTAAAGACGGCAATGTTTTATGACATTCTGTAACAGAATTATTGGAAGAGGGCTGTCTGATTAAATAGAACCTACTGCAGTCTAAGAAGATGGCATCCATAATAAAGAGGCCACCATCATGTCCTTTACAGTGGTTTCAGGGGTAAATTCCACTATAAGCCCATTAGTATCGCACTGATTCCCACTGAGTTGGAATATTGTCCAATTTTTCCATCCCAAGCATCTGCCCAGAATATAGTTTCTTTTTCCCAATTTCATTTTGACATAGAGCATCACCCCAGGCTGATTGAATGTTCTCCCCTGAGATAAGATGGTATATATTCCAATTTTTATTGTAGGCATTGCTTCTAAGATGTTTTATTTTTTATCTCATCCATTAGACGTCCAAAATAAGTCTTAGGGCTAAAATCATGGTGTTGGCAGGACTTCCTTCTGGAGGCTCCAGAGGAGAATCCATTTCCTTGTCTTTTCCAGCTTGTAGGGGCTACCTGCATTTCTTGGCTCATGGCCCCTTCCTCCATCTTCAAAGCCCATTTCTCCAACCTCTACTGCTATCATCACACCTTCTTTCCTGACTTTAACTCTGCTACCTCCCCCTACTAAGGACCCTTGTGATTACATTGGGCCTATCTGGATGATCCAGGATAATCTTCCCTTCTTAAGATCCTTAGTCACATCCGTAAAGGTTCTCATGACTAGTACATGAGCGTCTTTGGGGCTGTTATTCAACCTATCAAAGGTACCTAAGCTACATTAGGAGTCAGGCATTTAAGCAGACGCCTGTGGATACTTAGGAGTTAGAAGGTGAAGAGGTAAGGATAGGGTATTCCAGGCACAGAGGCTTTTCAGTAGAAAGATCTGGAGGTGAAGAAGCCACAGCTGTTTTAGAGGAATCAAGTGCTGAATGTAGTTAGATGGTAAATACATGAGAGGGGGTAGGCAAGAGCCAGATAATAAAGGGTTTTTAAAACCATATTAAACAATTTGAACTTCTAAGAGCAAAGGGAAAACAACTGAAGGATTTTAAGCACGGGAGCAACACTGGTCAAATTTGTGTTTTGGAGGAATCTGATGTAGGAGAGCAAGATGGAAGCAGGAAACTAATACTGAAAAGCCAGGGTGGTATCACCCAATGCGCAATAAAATTCATTATTGACCATCAAAACCAGCGCATCTACCCAACTTCCCTGTTGCTGGCAATGTCACCTGTACTCTTTTAAGTTAAAATTCTTAAAATTATTTTTGGCTTCTCTTTTTTCCTTCTAACCCCACTCAGCCACCACACCTTCCTGCTTCTTGAATGTTTTAAATATATAAAACATATGACTATATGAATGTGTCTCAAATAATAAACAATATGGAAATAAATTTCATTTTTTCTCTAACCCCTGACAACCTAGCTACCATCCCTATAGGCAACATGATTAGCAGGTCTGTATGTATTATTCTATGCCTTTTCCTATGTCTTTGTGTATATTATAAATATGCATATATCAATGTCATTGCATTAGACACGTGCATTTGAAATCATAAATATAATCCCTATTTTTACTAGCAATGTAGTTTAGATATTCCCATGTTGGTACATATTTTTAAATATTTTCCTTTAATATGGAACCGCAGTATTGCTCTAACATGAGGCTATTTCAGAATTTTCACTGCAGATAATCAGGCTACAATGAATAGCTATTCATTATCCTCACATATACACACAGTTATTAATTTTTCTGTAACATAGATTCTTGGGGTGCCTGGGTGACTCAGTTAAGCATCAGACTCTCGATTTCAGTTCAGGTCATGATCTCACAGTCTTGAGATCAAGCCCTGCATCAGCCCCCATGCTGGGCATGGAGCCTGCTTCAGATTCTCTCTCTCCCTCTCTGTCTGCCCCTCCCCTGCTCACACGTGCGCATGCGTGTGCTTGCTCACTCTCAAAAAAAAAAAAAGATGGATTCTTAAAAGTGGTCAAAAAATGCATGTCTTAATTTTTATTTTTTTATTTTATTTATTTATTTTTGTATGTCTTAATTTTTTTTTTCAACGTTTATTTATTTATTTGGGACAGAGAGAGACAGAGCATGAACGGGGGAGGGGCAGAGAGAGAGGGAGACACAGAATCGGAAACAGGCTCCAGGCTCCGAGCCATCAGCCCAGAGCCTGACGCGGGGCTCGAACTCACGGACCGCGAGATCGTGACCTGGCTGAAGTCGGACGCTTAGCCGACTGCACCACCCAGGCGTCCCTGTCTTAATTTTTAAAACTTCATTGAGGTATGAATGACATACAAAAAGCTGTACATAGTTCATGTACACAATTTAATGAGTTTGGAGATGAGCATACACCCATGCAGTTATCACCACAATCAGTGCCATACACATATCCATCACTTCCAAAAGTGTTCTCCCATCCTATGTGTGTGTATGTATATATATATATATATATATATATATATATATATATATATGTGTGTGTGTATATATATATATGTGTGTGTGTGTGTATATATATATATATATATATGAATGAAGAGTAAGGCACTTAGCAATTTTTTTCAGTGTATAACACAATGTTGTTAACTGGAGGCATTATGCTCTACAGTGGATCTCTGGGGATTACTCATCTAGAATAACTGAAACTTTCTACCCTTTGACCAATTTTGAAAGATTTAACTCATCCTCTAAGAAGGGTGACAAGAGATGTAAAGCCTCTGAGATTTTACCCTCCTTTCAAGCTACCAAGTAGGACTGTCATAGTTTTATGGATGGTGATTAAAGACCTCCCACTCCGGGGTCAGATGCCGTGGACTTGATTACTCAGAGCACAGAAAGTCTCATGAGCTTCGTGTTGGCATCGGTTGCCCTTGTCCTCGAGTGCCCAGGTGAAAATAGTGCATGCAGTGGACTTGTGTAACAGCTGAGGAACCCTGAACTTGGGGAACCCAAATTTTTTACAGTGAGCTTCCAGCAAATCTGCCCTCTGCCCTGGAGAGAGACTTTTGCTTTGTTGAACAGATCGTAAGCAAATCTGTCCTCGGCTCCAGAGACAGACACTGTGTCTTTCCTGGCTGGTCACCAAACAAACATCCTTGGAAGGACTCCCCAGAACACAAGGGCAGCTAGTGCCTCTCCTCACAAGACGTGGTAGATATGGAAGAGAGCCACAGAGATTTCTCTCTCAGCTAGGGATTGAACGGATTTCTCCTTCCATCGGTGGGGCCTAAGCCTGCCCATTTCCACACACTCTCATTAAACAATTGGATGATACACATTTTTGTATTTTACATTTTTATAACCTAATGGGAAAGCTAAAATGTTTTCTCCTTGTTATAATTTGCATTTATATAACTAGTGAGCTAACTGAGCCTCTTTTCATGTTTCTCTGATTCGTTTCTGAATTGCCAATACTGTGAGTTGCCTATTTTTATTTGCACCTTATTTTATTGGTTCATTTTCTTGTATTTATCTCTTTAAATTTTTTTTAATCTTTATTTTTGAGAGAGAGAGAGAGAGACAGAGCACAAGTGGGGGTGGGACAGAGAGAGAGGGAGACAGAATCCAAAGCAGGCTCCAGGTTCTGAGCTGTCAGCACAGAGCCCGACGCGGGGCTCGAAGTCACAAACTGGGAGATCATGACCTGAGCTGAAGTCAGACGCTTAACCGCCTGAGCCACCCAGGTGCCCCTTGTATTTATCTCTTTATATTTTCTAGATATGAATCCTTTTCCTGCATTATATGGAACCATCACTTGTTTTCACTTTATTTGCAGTGGCTTCCTTTGTACACTTACTTTAAGTTTATATATGATCTATTCTCTGAAACTTTTGGGGGGGACAGTATAGAATTTTATATAGGTCTTGGTAGTTAAAAAGCATGTAGAGGAACTATCAAATAAGATTTAAGTCTATCTTCTCATTTTTCTTTAAAATCTTTCTCTTTTGAATTTATTTAGATTTTCTCCTTGCTGATTTCTCTCAGGATAGAAATAGTCTTCTAAAAGAAGTAGGATAAAAAGTCTTTGCTTTAGAAATACCAAAATACATGATGCTGAGATAAGAACCAGTTAATGTCAGATATCTTTTTTCCAAACTGAGGGTTCTGTGAAAGTTCACAATTAACATTAGAATATTAAAGACTCTGAGAAGTTCTGTAGAAGAAAAATAATTTGATTTAACTCACTATGGAAAAATTTTTGTTGGACTGAAGAACTTTTAAAAAAATTCCATAGAATATCTCATGACATCTTATGGGATGCTATTGCTTCCATGGAGGCATTGAGAGACAGTCCCATGTCACATTAGAAGCAGGGTCCCTGAAACCACAGTGCTCTGAATTACTACCTGAGCATGTTAATTAACTTCTCTAGGCCTCAGCTTTCTCATCTATAAAATGGGGGTATTAGGATTTATTTTGCAGGGGAGTTATAAGGATTAGTTGAGTTCTATAAGTGTTAGCTATTACTGTGTAACATTCTGAGGATGCCACTCTTGGAGCATCACTGTAAAGCTGGTAATATTTTTAATTGGCCTCCCTAATAATGTTCAGAGAATCAATACATTGTGAAATTAAAAAAAATTCAATTATATTCCCATTGAATGTTGCACACAGTTGTCTATGTAAGAATAAGCTGCTGTACTGAAAATAATGCTTATAATTTCACACTATCTGCCTTTGAGCCTATCATAGTGACAGAACTATTTATTTCGCTCCCCACGGCGTGTTTATCTCTATGGCCATTCTCACCATTTGACAGTCATGTGGATTCTTGCCTGCTTGTCTATTTGAAAGACACTCCCAAGTGAATTTTGCAAATGCTGTTTCGCCTGTATCCTGAGCATTTCTAAGTCTGCCAGAAATCTCCCTAACCGTTGTGTTGTCACACAGTGACAGAAAAACAGGAAATTGGTTTTATTTTTATTAATTTCATCCTAAGGGCACTGCCAGAAGTAGTTCACTTCTAAAGCTGCATTTCAAGTACTCCTTGATAAGATATGTTTAGGTCTTTCCTTTGACAAAAATATCAACCTGCATGATTTTTAAGTGTGTTACTCAAAAAATATGCTTTTTAAAAAAATACGTACGTATCTTGGTGACGCTGTGAGAATTTTTTATTGTGTCTTTTGTGGTGCTCAGCAGTTAATGATCTGTCCCAATCTGTCTATGCTGAAAGGCAGGAGAACGACTTAGGAACAATTCTGCCATCTTTTTGAATAGTTGTGCAGTTTGTCAAGGCTGCTGGCCAAAGAGGGGAAAATCTACATCTAAACTGTTGACGTAGAGAGATATGTTGAAGTGAAAGTATTGAAGAATAAAATAAAAACGGATTCCTTTTCCAAATCTGACTAGTGTTTTCGCAGCACATTTAACGAAAAGAAAGAGGATCGACTCTAGATAAAATGCTCTTAGGGTTATTTTTACTTCTTTTTTCTTACCTAAGTAAAGGTTGTAGAGGGTACAAGATTCTCCAGAAGGGTCTATGAACTAGCTAAAAAGAGGCATCAAGAAATTGTACAAATTTAGGTGAATTCATCCCATGCCAACTGCTGGTCCTCCAAAGGCTCGTACATTTTTTTTTTTGGTTGGTGTACAGAGAACAGATTAGACATAGGTTCAGACTAAACACAGAGGGTTCCATTGGCAGGACCAGGACATCCACTCCTTAAAAAGGAGAGCTCTATGGGAAGCTAGTCCACAATCAGAAGTGTCCAGGAGGAAGTGAAATTCAAGCAAGAGGATATTTCCCTTTGGTTGTATGATTTGAGTGGTTGTGTGTGTGTGTGTGTGTGTTTGTGTTTATTGAAATTCTAGTTAACATACAGTGTGATATTAGTTTCAGGTGCACAATGTAGTGACTCAACACTTCAATACATCACCCTATGCTCATCACCACAAGCGCACTCCTTGATCCTCATCCTCTATTTAACCCATGACCCCACCCACCTCTTCCTCTGGTAACCATCAGTTTTCTATAGTTGAGTGATTAATGTCATGAGATTTGCCACACTGACGCCCCATCCTGCAACATGGAGCATGTGCTGCAGGGAGTAAATGGGTTATTTTCATTTTGAGGCCCGAGTGATTCTCCTGTGCTCAGAACGTGGATGGGCATCATCGGCCTCTAGCTCCTTAGATCTCCTTTGTCTATGCCCAGGCTCACTTTCTCCTCTGCACCACATTTCTCCAGGACTGTCACCAGTTAGATTCCATCCTATTAAATGCACAGTCCAGTCCTGCCGCCTGGAGGACACACACTGATTTTCTTAGTAAAGTTTTGGCTACTTCTTATCTATCTCTTTGGCCACTCATTCATAAATCAGCTCTGTCAGTCCTGGTACAAATGAGAAAAAATCCAATTAGGGCTAATTTTGTTAATTAAAATCTTACAGGGAAATTTTATTTCTTTTATATCCTTGTCTGATTTCCCATCTTCTCTGTCACCTTCAGATGCTCCGCCATGGTGTCACTGCCCTCCCTCTTCTTATTCTCTTCACTGGGTAGAACCATGGACCTTTAGAGGGCAGGTCTGCATTTCCAACCCGAGGCAAGGATAACCATAAGCTTTAGATCAAACATTTTTGTGGCTCCCAACCCCTTGGATAATCTCTAAATACAATTCTATGGAACATTCACACATGACTTTCTAAATCTGACATTTCAAATACAAATATGTCCTAAGTGAACCAGGCTATAATTATAGCATATTCATTCATTGAGTTACCAAGTGGTTTTTCCATTTCAGTGTGAAACCAGATGAACCACACAAGGGGTGGAAAAACCAGTTCCGCTCTTTATCTGAGGAGACCACAGTGGACGGTGATGCAAAAACCAAACCATTAACCTTTCTGAAGAGCCCTTTTTGCTCTAACCTTGTGGCTTTCTGTTCTTGTCAGCCTTGGGGTCTCTGATCCCTGCTGCCTCTAGGACTTTGGAGATGGAAGAAAAGGCCTGGAGTCAATCTGGAAAGTCTGTGCTGACCAGGGCAGTTTTCTCAGAGGGGGCTAGCTCTTGACCTATAGGAAGAGGTTCTGTTCTGAGTCATTTCAGCAAAGTTATGGTTTGCTGTATACTGTATAAAACAGACACCTAGGGACTTTGAAAAGTTAGGCTCTGGACAAGATCCTGTCCTTTCATATCACCTGAGATTTTGATGTCAGCCTAAACTTAGGGCAACTGGGAGGCCCCAAAGCAGCCTTTGAGTAGGTATCTAATTATGCTTGGAAACTGGCTATAACCAAGCAAGCCAAGCGTAACTTGCACGTAGACTGTAGTCCATAGACCTGGAAAGGAAGCTGAGGGACAAGGTCATGGGATGAGGCCACATCACAAAACCAGATAGATCACTCTGAGAGTCCTCATTCGTAAGGGGTGTACAGAGAGAATCCAGGTACCAAGCCAATGAAAGAATGTGCTCAAGAATTAGGGTGAGGAACGCAGCCTGGCGTGCTTCTTATGTTGACATGGGGTAGTTTTGTAACATCTGTTTCACAGTATGTAATACACACCTGGAATAATTCACAAATTTGTACATCATGAGATATAAACACTCATCTTGAGAATAAAACATTATCCAGTATGGTTGAAGTTCCTGTGTTCTCTTTGATTGGATCTCTGAATTCCCCATGAAATCCCTTGTATTTATACTACAAATGTATATATTCCTAAATTAGATATAATGTTGTAACAAATTGTTTCCTTCACACATATGGCATCATTCTGCATGAATTCTTCTGTAACTTGATTTTTTCCCATTCAGTGCTATGTTTGTGAGAAACATTCCAGTTGATACACGTAGCACCGATTTATATTTGTCTTGACAGCAGTGCTCTTTGCACAGTGGTCCTAGTTGGGGGAAGAAGGGACGGAATAGGAGGGAACCACTTAATGGACAGTCCAGTCTGTGCACTTAGTGTCCCCCAATCGTGACCCCGTTCACCCATGGGTCAGCCACAAGGGTGGTAACAGCACTGGCTGGCAAAGGAAATTAATGATAATGGAAGAAACTGAATTTGCACAAAGAACCTGGAATCAAGGAAGTATAAATTATATTTCATGGTAATAAAACACATAGTAATCATTTAATGGTTGCATGTTGATTTTTTTTTTTTTGAGTAAAGTAGATCACTGTTTCAAAACTTAGACACTATGCGCTATGGGAACATGGCCTAATTAATTCTAAATAATTTTTCTCTCCTTTGCTTTCTCTTTCTTCCCTTTGTGTTCTGTATTCTACCCCAGGTCATCTGATTCCTGCTTTGTAGCATTCTGAAGGATTGACCTTCTTGGAATGTAATCCCAGTGGCGTCTCTTTTCTGTGTAGCCCACTCTGCCATCAAACAGCCGAGTGACTCCGGGTTGATCAGGGGCGCCTCAAGAATTGCAGATATCACTTCACCTGGAAGATTCACCCACTGCTACTCAGAGCAGTTTCTGAAATACCATGTCTAAGAACTCGGAGTTTATCAATCTGTCATTTTTGTTAGATCATGAGAAGGAAATGATCCTGGGAGTCCTAAAGAGAGATGAATATTTGAAAAAAGTCGAGGACAAGAGAATAAGGTAATATTCTTTTCTCTTTTCTGCCCTTCCCGACTGCTGTCTGTTGGAAGCAAGCTAGATTAGAAATTGGGCAACTGCGACCCTACTGGAGACAAGTGTTGGTCAGTGCCTTCGTGGGTTCCCAGCAGTAACCCACATATTAGAAAACATCTTTGATGTTTTATCACTTAGCTGGATTGAAGGATGGAATTGAGCAAATAATATAGTGCTTTGTTCAAAAAATATTCATGTTTATTTATTTTTTGAGAGAGAGAGAAACACAGAGCACGAGCGGCAGTGGGGAGGGCAGCGAGAGGGGAAGACACAGAATCTGAAGCAGGCTCCAGGCTCTGAGCTGTCAGCACAGAGCCTGATGCTGGGCTTGAACTCACGAACCATGGGACCATGACCTGAGCTGAAGTCAGATGCTTAACCGACTGAGCCACCTAGGCGCCCCAGGGATAATACAGTGTTGATGAGAATGCCCATTCACTAATACCATCATAAGTAGTAGTTAAGTGGAAGGACTGGCAAGGTTTGAATTCCAGCTCCTGGATGTATTAGTTGTGTGACCTTGAGCAAGTTACTCAATTTTTCTGTGCCTTGGTTTCCTCATCCATAAAAGAAAGATAATAAAAGTGCCCACCTCAGAGCATCATTGCAAGGATTAAGGAAGATAATACATGTACAGTGCCTGGTGCCTAAGTTCACAGTTATTTATTTATAATGCCTTTCTCAGGTCAGTCTTTCTGGGAATTTGTTCCCACCATAGCTGAGAAAAGAAGAAGAGGATCTGGAGAGTGAAAAATTCTCATTTTACCCCAGAAGTCGCCTGAATTTTTAAGAATAAGTCTCTAGGGGTGCCTAGATGGCTCTGTCAGTTGAGCGTCTGACTCTTGATTTTGACTTAGGTCATGATCCTAGGGTTGTGGGATCGAGCCCCCCATCAGGCTCTGCCCACCGTGAGCATGGACACAGCTTAAGATTTTCTTTCTCTGTCCCTCTGCCCCTCTCCCCTGCTCACATGCTCTCTTTCTCCCTCTCAAATAAAATTTAAAAAATAATACATCTCTGTATGAGTAACATGGAGAAATATGGGCACAGTTGAGTTTCACATCAATTGTAGGCAAGGTTGATATTTAGCTGGATCCCCAAGCATGACCTTCCCTATGTTTCAGCTAGCATCCATTCTGATTGGTTGCATCTTCTGTTCTCAGTGGTCACAGCCTTGTTCTGATTGGTCGTCACATACATTGGGATTGGTTGCAGCCTGTACTGTGCTGCTTGTGAAACATATTTAGATATTACATCTCACCCTGATGAGACGAGCAGAAATAAACACAGTTCCCTTCTCAATGACCACCTACTGTGCAACATATAGATTTTGTGTTTTATGTGTCTCTCCAGACTACAGTTATTCTGACCACAATGCCGTGAAACTAGATGTCAACCACAAGAAAAAATCTGGAAAGACCACAAAAACTTAAGTTTATTCTCTTTTTTTTACTCAGGAGAAAACTTGTCATAAGATTATCTTTATATATTGCAAAAGTATTCAATGTGCCTAAAGGAACCAGGATCCTAGAATTGGAAATACATCGAAATATTCTTGATTGATGCTTACTTCATAGTTAAGAGCCCAGAATTTTTATTTTCATCACTAATAGGATTCAACCAATCTTAAAGAAATAAAGGCTTTCATGAAAATTATTGCAATTTTTCTATGCCTAGAATTCAGGTTAGTGCAGTTAATGATTTTTAAAGAAATCAGAAATTATGTTTCTGGCATTTGTATTCCAGTCACGAAAACTGACTAAATTTTCTATTCTGCAAAAAGTTAAATTGTTTATGCGAGGTGAGGTACTAGCTAGTAACTGATAACATGCTGTGGGGAATTAAAAATAACTCTATTCAGGAAAACACAAAATATTTTTTTCTTTGTTTTTTTAAGTTTTATTTATTTATTTTGAGAAAGAGACAGACAGACAGTGAGTGGGCAAGCAGAGGAGGGGCAGAGAGAGAGTCTCAAGCAGGCTCTGTGCTGAAGCACAGAGCCTGACACAGGGCTCAAACTCACGAACTGTGAGATCACGACCTGAGCCAAAATCAAAAGTTGGACACTTAACCCACTGAGCTGCCCAGGCACCCCAGGAAAACCCAACTTAATAACCAGATCCTCACAAACACTGAAGTACAATGAATAGGGATTTGTTCAGAATATTTGCTTCTGTCATTCACAATATCTTTTCCTAATAATCTGTTTTACTCTGTTTTCCTTATTTTTTTCTTCCCTTGCCTTTTTTCCTTACTCTTTATAAAGAAATGTAGGCAAATGTGTAACATACAACAGAGCTATTGAGAATAAAGTTGTTGATTTCCTGGCCCTTCAAACTTGTTTCTGGAAAGCAGAAGAAAGGCTTTAATAGATCTAAGAGATACTTTTATAGAAAATAGATATTTTTAAAGCTACTATATCTTGTTCCCTTCTTTAATAGCAGCAGTGGCTAATATTTTGTTGAGTTATTTTCTGCACTAACTGTATTAGATACGTTGTCTCATTTTGTCCTGAGCTACCAAGGTATGAGCTCAAGCCAGATGACTCAGGCTCTGCTACTCTTTTTTTTTTTTTTTAATGAGAGACAAAGTGGGAGTGGGGGAGAGGGGCAGAGGGGGGAAAGAGACAGAGAGAGAGAGAGAGAGAGAGAGAGAGAGAGAATCCCAAGCAGGCTCCATGCTCAGTGTGGAGCCTGACACAGGGCTCGATCCCACAACCCTGGGATCATTACCTAAGCCGAAATCAAGAGTCCGACGCTCAACCAACTGAACCACTCAGGTGCCCCTGGCTCTGCCACTCTTAACAGCTTTGTGTATTGAGAAGCTACACTGAAGTGAGTGGCATGGTATTTAGAGTGTGTGTTGTTGAATCACATATCCACATTTATTGATTGAAATCTTCGTTAAGCCATGAAATCTTTGTGTCACTTTGGATAGGTGTGTTCCATGAATAAATCGCTCATTTGGCTAAACAGAGATGATAATAACATTAGGTACCTCATGAGGTTGTTGTATGGATTAAATAAGCTGATATCATCAAGAGTTTAGAAGAATGCTGGCATACAGTAAGTACTTACTAATTGCTGGCATTAATCATTAGCCCTGTTGTCGGTGTGTGTTGTAGTGAACACTGTCAGTGCTCCACTGAGATCCATTAGGGTCTCTTGTTGGATCCATGCTCTTATCTTCCAGTTTCCACATGCTTTACTGCTAAGGATGGTCTCTATTACCTCCTTTAGAGGCCTACTTTGAGCGGCCAGAGTTTCTCCTAGGACTAGAGAGCCACCAGTGCCAGGTAACCTTGAGTTTATGTCCCTACTGGGCATCCCCAAGCCAATGGCTTTGCAGTGCAATTTCTGCCTCACAGCTTCCTGTGGAATCATACTGCTGTCACCCAAAGACCACAACCTTAGTTGGCCCCTCTCTGCTTATCTCTCCTGCCTTCCCTATTCCCTTACAGGTTCCTCCCAAGAGGACTCTGTAAATCACTTGCACACAAATCTACTTCTCAGATTAGCTTTTGGAGAACCCAACCAGGAGATTTGCCAGATGGAACAGGGAACTTTGTTCTTTTTCCTTGTTATCCTCTAAAATCATCAACATAAGGAATTTATGGTGTAATCAATTTCGTTACAACAGTAAACATTTGTACTAGCTGTTGCAATAATTGTTTTCACCATGCCACAGAGGTGTAAGTTGATATTTTGTTGGCATCTAGAGGGAAGCATAATTAATTATGGATAAGATAGAAATTGAAGGACTCGTTTCACAGAAGAGGTAACACTTGAGCTTGCCCTTGACATGTGAAAAAGATTTGGCATTGGCAAATATATATCAACTGCATTTTAGCTGTTTACTATGAACCGCAAAATTGCCTTCAGATTCTGCTAATCGGTTTCAGAAGGAAATGGAAGCCAAAGAAAATTTTTAAGAATTATGACGGTTACAGAGAAGTAACTGATATGGAAAGTTAGTAAATTGGACTTTTGAAAGCAGTGGATTTATTGTTTCTGTGTTTACTTGTTTAAGTAGGTTATTCTTAAAATAGAAAAATGGAAGAATGTAAACATTGTGTTGAATCAATGCATTAGGACTGATGCTCAACTTTGCTCTATGGTACACATAGCCACTCAAGTGTAGCATTAATTAAAATGGGATTTGGTTCTCCTGAAGGTGCTCTGAACCCAGAAGGCACATGGCAAGCCTGATAATTATCTCCAGTCATGAATTATAGGCTGCGAAGAGGGGTCTACCTACTAACAGAGCATTTTAGGTTCACCCAAGGGGCTCAAATGTATTAATTTTCCTTCAGACCAAGCAGGAAGAAATGGTAGGAGATATCTAGAACCAGGTTTCAACTACCACAGAATAAGAATATTTTAAATGTTCTCTCTGAAGAATAAATCACGTGGTTTTAGTGATGGCTTTAATGCAGTGAAGACAGAGGGCGGAAGTGATGCTAATAAAATTGAGTTATCAACAGTGAATGCAAATGGAAAAAAATATAGTTTGGAAGCACACAATAAAGACCTTTGCTGACATTTTGTACCTTAGGTTTTTCTAATTTTGGAAGAACTCACTCTAACATAAAAGATGAGATGGTTCATGGTATCTACTCTAAAAAAATCTCATTGACAAAAATCTTACTCTGCTTGATCTTCTCTGTGTAAAAACAAACTGCTACATGTATAGGTTGTGGTATTGGCCTATATAAGAAATCTTCAATTTGTAAGTGACTCTTCATTTCAGCAGTTCATTTGGGCTTTATCTTTACTAAGAAGATTTCATTTCCATTTGGCCACAATACATGAAAACATATCTGGACTTAATGTTCTCTTTGGCACCTATTCTTGGGCTTGTCTCAGTCATGAACTCTGTTGGTTGCCTTACATCCCCCTTTTGTTCTTTTCTTCTTCCCTATCCAAATCTTGATTTTGCTCAGCTCCAGCAGTGGATTTTTTAAGAAAAAAAATATTCATCCCTTGACTAATATTCCTCTAGCAACTCTCATTGGTCTTGAGGTAGACATGAGACCAAAGATGACCCACTCAAACATATAGCCCATATTTATAGAAGGTTCTCTTTCCCACTCGACATATTCAATGAGCCCTGTTGTCATTGTTGCTCTTGAGAATGAAAGCCAGCACAGTGATGAAGCTGAACCAAACGAATGACAGAAAATTGTCGTTAATATCCTGATATACTTGAACCTGCCACACCTTTGGGCTTCTTCTTTAAGCAATATAATAGATTTCCATGTTATTTACAGCAGTTTGAATCTGGCTTTCTGTTACATGCAACCCACAGCATCCTGTAATCTCTAAGAGTCAGAAGTAATCAACATTTGTTGAAAACCTTCTATAGGCCAAATGCTATATATGTATTATCGGAATAATAAAGGTGAGCAGAGACACAATATTAATGTTTGTTGGGTCCATAAACGTAAAGAAGTTTGCAATCATGGATCAGACTATACATGGCGTAGACCAGAGGTCAGCATTTTTTTTTTTTTTCTGAAAAGGGCCAGATAGTAAATACTTTAGGCTCTACAGGGTATATGTTCTGTATTACGATTACGTTAGCCTGCTTTTGTAGTATGAAAGCAGCGATAGACAACATGTAAACAGACGGGTATAGCTATGTTCCAATAAAACTTTACTTACAAAAACACGTGGTGGGCTGGATTTGGCCCAAGGGCTATAATTTGCTGACGTTTAGTGTTGAAAACATTGCCTTGGTAGGTTCTCGCCTCAAGAATAGCTGTATATACCTAAAATCCTTGGTAAGCCATCTCAGTGAGCAGCAGGACATTTATAGTGTAAGAGAGAAAATGGTGTTAGACTAGAATCCATCAGCTATCAGAGATAGAGCATGGGCTTCTATCTGGGAGGCTAGATGATTTCACAGAGTCCTGCCATCTCCAGGAGATTTTTATGCCTCACTCAATCTGTAGTGGCTTATGTGCTGGAACAGCTTAAATGTTTCATTGCTTCTCTAGGAGAACAGTACAATGAATTTGGAGGTAGAGAAAATACCAAGAACTAGCCGAAGGTTCTGCAGAATTGTGAGGGACAGATTACAAATTCATTTTCCCAATGAGGTCAGAGCTATAAGTATCCTATTTACAGATGGGGAAACTGAAATGCAAAGTTAAGTAACTTGTCCAAGGTCGCCCAGTTAGTAAGTGGCAGAACTGTGGTTTGTAGCCCCACCGTCTGGCCCCAGAGCTCACAGGCCACTCTTAAGTCACTTTTAACTTTTAGGGGATGTATCTGACCCTTCTGAGGACCAGGACAAAAAAGGAATGGTACACTATTCAAGACCTGCCTCAGGAGAATGTACTACTCAATTCAAAAATGTATCCCCACTTAATCCCCATGTCATCTGTGGGGTAGTTACTGTTATGATGGGCTACAGCTGTGGCAACTGAAACTTGTTAAACAATTGGCCAAGCTGGTAAACATCAGAGACGAGGCGCTCACATTCCATATTGCTTCCCTTTTCTCTGTGTTGTGTTGTTTATGCAATAAAGGCACCTCTTCAGATCCTATTGAGAGTCCACCCATCGCCTTACTCTTAGAGAAATGGAGCAAAACAGAAAACATTTCTTTAGCCTGGTATTTATGGACAGCTCTGACCTATGAGCTGTGTAACATTATCTCAAGTTACTATGACCTTTGTAGAAGCATCGCTTTTACACAGTGAAAACTGACAAGAGTTCCTCATGCTGTTCTAGTCCTTATGCTGACTGAAACCAAAGGGAAAGTGTATTATGCTTTGTTCCAAACAGTTGGCTCAGCTGACATGGGCCACTGAGCAAGCCAGAGTCTAGTGTCATCAAGAGACCACAGATCCCAGCCTGGAAATTGCCATTCATGTTATGGCTTTGTCTTTGTGCAGTTGGTTCCATCATTTTAGAGCAGGGTGGGGAAGGGAAGAGAAGGGAGAAACAGAAGGGGAAAGTGTATTCAAATTGGCTATTTGTAATCCTGAAGATAAGTTGAATATTCAGTTCAAATGGATTTGAATTGATTTCAAGAGTTACACATTCAGCCCGGAAGTTAGGGAGACCAGTAAGTGCCAAGTGGTAATATCCTCTTAATCCTCTACAAATATTTGATCTCTGGGGCTGTTCGTTTTTCCAAATCTTATCACTACCACTAGGAACAAAATTAGTTTGACCTTCTGAAAAGCCTGAAGACTCGCTGTCTCCATAAAACACCAAGAGAACTATAGGAGTGGACTTTTAGTTTGGTAAACGTTTTGTTTCAATCCTAATAGAATTGCCATGAAGCTTCTTAATGGATTAACAGAAACTCCCTGCCTGAACATACTGGCTCCCTAATAAAACCCAAACTCTTTGTGAGTCACAGAGAAATGAAAAAAGAAAATCCAGCTTTGCTTTAAGTGCATTTATTTATTTATTATTATTATTTTTTATTTTTTAGTTTCTACAGATGTTTTATTCAGGCTTGGAGTGAGTTTGTTCTGATTAACAAGGTTTGGTTTTTTTTCAATTAAGTACACATATTTTTTTTCTTTTTTTTCATTTTTTTATTTTTTATTTTTTTTCAATATTTGAAGTTTATTGTCAAATTGGTTTCCATACTACACCCAGTGCTCATCCTAAGAAACTTAAGAGAAACCCATGGGGGAGGGGAAGGAAAAAAAAAAGAGGTTAGAGTGGAAGAGAGACAAAGCATAAGAGACTCTTAAAAACTGAGAACAAACTGAGGGGTTGATGGTGGGTGGGAGGGAGGGGAGGGTGGGTGATGGGTATTGAGGAGGGCACCTTTTAAGCACATTTAAAACCTTGGAGATTTTCCTACCAAAGAACTTAAGAATTTTGATATATACACATATTTAGGGAAACTAACTTCAGTTTTTATTCTGCATTCTCCTCCAAGTAATTCTTCCTTGTAGGGCTCACCATGGGAAAGGGCCACAAATACCTGGTATTTGGGGACATTTCCAACGTTGGATTCTCCAAATAAATAAATATATTTGCCAGACCATATTTTTTTTTGTTTGAAATAATGTGGTCACCATAGTAATAAGTAAAACTGTCACATATGTAGAATGTGTGTATATACTATATATGTATATCTCTCTTTCTGTGTGTATCTCTCTCATCTTTGACTCCTCTCCAAATTCCTCTTTTTGTACCCCTTTTCCCGTCTAATGTACTGCTCTAGCCAGAACTGGTGTAAAGGACATGCCCCCCATGCAGCATGGGTTAATTTGCACTCACATCCAGGAAACTACCATTCCTTTTTATTGGAGGTTGAAGAAACAAAGATCTCTAAAGCCCATGTTGCCCAAAGGTAGGTCAGTTCATTAGGGAAAATCTAATTAAATAAATGCCAACTGAATTCCTGAAAAAATAGGCATTTTATTTCTAAGGAAATAATACAAGTGAAAACTTCACTAACAAAAATGTCACTTCTTTTTTTTTCAATTTTTTTTAACGTTTATTTATTTTTGACATAGAGACAGAGCATGAACGGGGAAGGGTCAGAGAGAGAGGGAGACAAAGAATCTGAAACAGGCTCCAGGCTCTGAGCGGTCAGCACAGAGCCCGACGTGGGGCTCGAACTCACGGACCGCGAGATCATGACCTGAGCCGAAGTCGGACGCTTAACTGACTGAGCCACCCAGGTGCCCCAACTTCTAATATTTTAGATTTTAGATTTCAGGCATATGACCATTTTATGTCAATAGTTTATGTAAATGTTTATATCTTAATAGAAATTAGGGCTTAATTTATTTAAGTCTATAATAATATTAGGCTGACATGCATTTACTAATTTTTCTAATCATTATTTCATTGCAGAGAAATTGTCACTGGTAAACATTCAATGCAAATGTTTAAAATTAATGAGACTTTTATACAGTAAGGGATTTTTCAAGTGTTTAAACTCACCAGGATCTGTAAAGGGCATAAGTGTGTACAATATTTTTTATATCATAAATCCTCAATCCAGTGATAGAAATATTTAATATCTTCTGATACATTTTTCATTTTAGAAGTAATGTATTCATTATAAAAAAATTAGAAAATACATATAGTTTGAACTTTAAAACCTTACTTCTCCTCTTCCCAGAGATAGTTTCCTCTTGTTGAATTTCCTTCCTGTCACTTTGCTGCATATACATTTAATTTTCATATAGTTGGAACCATATTATATATATAATTTTTATCCTCTATCTTCGCTTGATATTATTTAATGCACATTTATCATCTCACTTAAAAATTCTCTGGAAGCATCATTTTTATTGTCTGGATAAGATTTCATAACATGGATGTGCAATATTTTGTTCAATTTCCATGAAAATCCTTATTTGCAAGTCTTCTGTCTTAATTTTTTATTATATTCTAATTCATATTTTGATTTATATTTCTTTTAAATTGAAAAGTTGTTTTCTAAAAATATGTCAGTTTCCTCTTTACTAAACTATTACATTGTACCACTGCCTACATCAAAATTGTTGCTATAAATCTCTACTAATATGACAGTGTCCTATGTTAATTTGCACTTATGTGTTTATTGGTATTTATAGGATTTCAAGCCATTTGTATTTCCTCTTGTGAATTTTTTATTCACATTGTCCATTTACTATCAGGTGTTAGTGTTGTAGACAATATATATTTGTTTGAATTCTTTTTGTCATATTTGGGAGATACATTTCCAAGATTGCACAGAAATTCATTGAGTACTTATATGCAAGGCAGAGGATATGGACATGAATTAGTTTCTAATTTAACAGAAGCAAAATTGTATTTTATTGGATTGTGCAGTCTCCACTTTCACAGTGACTTGAGCCAAATTGATACATTCTTTGTGTAAAATATAAATAATTTACAACTTTGACAGATGCTATATGCATTTATATTTTACAACCAGGATTTGCATTCTCCCCTAGTTCTGTAATAGTATCCATACTATTTGTAGGTGTACAAATTAGGGTAAGTTTAACTCTGAGTGTCATAAAACCAGAACAATAGTAGCTTAAATAAGCGAGGTTTATTTATTTTTTATTTTTTAATTTTGCCTTGGTAAAGTCATGAGGAAAACAATCCAGGACTGGTAATGGTGACTCCATGCCCATCAGAGGCCCGGGGTCCTTCTAACTGGTTGCTCTGCTATCTTCAACATGGGCTAACATCTGTTAAAGTAAACTTAAAAAGTTATTCTGACACTTATTAAAATGGTAAGGAAGACTTTTTATTCAGGACTACTGAAATACGTTTTAACTCTTTCACACAAAAAATTAAAAACAAAAGATTATGTTATTTTGATAGGGATTGCATTGAATGTGTGGATGGCTTTGGGTAGTATAGACACTGTAATGTTGAAAAAGAAAACCAAAGCTGGAGGCATCACAATTCCAGACTTCAAGCTGTATTACAAAGCTGCCGTCATCAAGACAGTATTGGTACTGGCACAAAACAGATCAATGGAACAGAATAGAGAACCCCGAAATGGGCCCAAAAATATATGGCCAACTAATCTTTGACTAAGCAGGAAAGAATATCCAATGGAAAAAGACCATCTCTTGAGATGGTGCTGGGAAAATTGGACAGTGACATGCAGAAGAATGAACCTAGACCACTTTTTTACACCATACACAAAAATAAAATCAAAATGGATGAGAGACCTAAATGTGGGACAGGAAACTATCAAAATCCTACAGGAGAAAACAGGCAGCAACCTCTTTGATCTTGGCTGCAGCAGCTTCTTACTAGATGTGTCTCAGGAGGCAAGGGAAACAAAAGCAAAAATAAAACCATTTGGACTTGATCCAAGATAAAAAATCTTCTGCACAGCAAAGAAGACAATGAAACTAAAAGGAATCCGACAGAATGGGAAAAAATATCTTCAAATGACATATCAGATAAAGGATTAGTATCCAAAATCTGTAAAGAACTTAACAAACTCAATACCCAAAAAAACAAATAATCAAGTGAAGAAATGGGCAGAAGACACAAACAGACACTTTACTGAAGCAGACATCCAGATGGTCAACAGACACATGAAAAGATGCTCAACTTCACTCATCATCAGGGAAATACAAACCAAAACCACACTGAGATACCACTTTTCACCTGTCAGAATGGCTAAAATGAACAACTCACGGAACAACAGATGTTGGCCAGCATGTGGAGAAAGGGGAACATTTTTGCACTGTTGGTGAGAATACAAACTGGTGCAGCCACTCTAGAAACCAGTACGGAGGTTCCTGAAAAAATTAAAACTAGAACTACCTACTACCCAAAAGTTGCACTACTAGGTATTTATCCAATGATACAAAGATTCTGATTCAAAGGGGGTACAGGCACACCAATGTTTATAGCAGCACTATCAGCAATAGCCAAATTTTGGAAAGAGCCTAAATATCCATCAACTGATGAATGGATAAAGAAGATGTGGTATATATATACAATGGAATACTACTTGGCAATGAAAAAGAATGAAATCCTGCCATTTCGAACAATGTGGATGGAACTGGAGTGTATTATGCTAAGCAAAATAAGTAAGGGAAAGACAAATACTATTTCACTCATGTGGAATTTAAGAAACAACAGATGAACATAGGGGAAGGGAAGGCAAAATAAGATAAAAGAGAGGGAGGCAAACCATAAGAGACTCTTAAATGCAGAGAACAAACAGGGTTGCTGGAGGGGAGATGGGTGGGAGGTTGGGCTAGATGGGTGATGGGAATTAAGGAGGGCACTTGTTGGGATGAGCCCTGGGTATTATATGTAAGCGATGAATTACTGGGTTCTACCCCTGGAACCAATGCTACACTGTATGTTAACTAACTTGAATTTAAATAAATAAATTTTAAAAAGGACCATGGCAATAGGGGAGAGAGATCCAGGCCACCTTCAGATGCAGCAAAGGCAGCTGGGGATTTATAGCCAGTGAGCAGAGTGAGGGGGTCAGTGAATGGAAAAACTTACTGAAGGCAAGCCAGGGTGACATCAGATATCAAGGGTAGGGAGATTCTTGCTATGCCGATTTAGCAGGATTCTTGCTAAATCTGGTCAATGCAAGCTAAAAATAGGGCCCAAGGACAAGATCTAGTCAATGAGTGGCCTCAGAAGAAACCGTCTAAAATATGGTCAAGAAGACCATCTTAGTCACACTTCGTGGTCCAAGATGGCTGCTGCAGTACTTGTCATACTGTCCTTATTCTTGTCAACAGGGAGAAGGGCAAAGGGCAGAAAAAAAGATTTCCTTGCCTTAGGATATTTCTGAGAAGGTTCATAGATGGCCTTGCTTTCATCGTGTTGGTCAGAATGTAGTTGCATGACTGTACTTAGCTGCAAGGAGCTTGGATATGTAACGGAAATGTATTCTTTGTTCTGGGTGGCCATGGGAACAACTACATTTGGGGTTTTTTATTGGTAGAAAAGAGTGGAAGGAATATTGGAGAAACAACCAACAATCTGAAACAATGGGTGCAATTAAGAATTATGAATTAGATTTGTTTATTACTCGGCATGAATTATATCTTTGGTTTCATCAAATCTGAAAGCAATTGTCAGTGATAACTTTCAATGAAGCATATAAGAAAAAGCACATAAAGAAAACACTATTGCTATTCATACTCAATGAATTTCAAAGACATAGTGACTTTACATTCCTTGTTCTATTTACTGATGCTGATAACTAGGAAAAGTGCTGGATGTGGTTTTTTTTAATCACCTTTAACTATGAAAATATGAGTTCCCATAAGCACCACCCTAAAGAGGTAAAATGGAAAAAATTACAACTGTCTCTGCTGGGCATGTAAATCCTTCCTTGATGCATTTAAAATAGTTTACGCAAATTCAAGTTATAGACATTTTAGAATAAACAGCTCTATGGTTTATAAAAATTAAAACCAGCATGTACCTGTATTCAGTAGCACAAGTGGTTTTAAAGAATTTTTCAAGGGCAACATGTTGTCTTTAAGTTATCTTTTTCTGGTGTGTGAAAGCCCAATTTCTTCCCATCAAGATAATCCTCACATTGTCAGAGCAATAATCTTTAAAAGCCTAGTATTTTATCCATGTTTTTTCTTTTTTGCTGCACTGATTCTATCTCCACCCCCTCTTTTTCTGAATAATTTACCATATCGATAACAGAATTTTCTGCTGTTTTTGAAACTCACGAAATGTATCCTTTGGATTTTAGATTAGCAAAACACTTCCTTATTTCATATTAATTATGGAACTTGGTTTTCTCATTACATATGGGATCAGTTTCTGCCACGATTTTAAGACGATAGTCAATAAACAATTGTTTGTTTACATAGCTTTGTGAAATCTCCCGGTATATTCCTATGAGCTGAGTGTTTTAGTGCCAGTAAGTGCTTGGTGTCACCTGCAGACATGAAGGTTCCACAATGCCCTCCATCCTTGAGACAATTTCTAAACACATTAACTTGGCACAGTTCACAAGATTTGTCTAGATAAGTGTTCTTTCAATCTTGTTCTTTATTTTTCTGAAGTAACTTTCTCTGTAGACAAAACTTTTTCCCAATTCTCAGATGGTCTTGATTCTTTTTAATAGTCTTTGATGTAGGGGCACCTGGGTGGCTCAGTTGGTTAAGCATCCAACTTCGGCTCCGGTCATGGTCTCACACTTGCGAGTTCCAGCCCCATGTCAGGCTCTCTGCTGTCTGTGGAGCCCGCTTTGCATGCTCTGTCTCCCTCTCTCCCTGCCCCTCTCCTGCTTGTGTTCTCTCTCTCAAAAATAAACAGTTAAAAAAAAGTCTCTGATGTGAAACTAATCAACAGCTTTATAAAGTTTATTAGGACCAGAGTCGTGTTTGTTGAAGAACAGCTCCATTGGGGAATGTTTATCATAAGAGACTTTGTGATAAGGGGTTACTTGGGCAGATGCCATTTGGTGGGAGAAGTCAGGCAAAAACAACTGTTCATGTTTACTGAGGCTTAACTTTTTGAAAAATTTATTTTGGAGAGAGCACAAAAGCTTGGGAGAGGGGAAGAGGGAGATAGAGAATCTTAAGCAGGCTCCACACTCAGCATGGTACCCAACACGGAGCTGGATCCCACAACCCTGGGATCATGACCTGAACTAAAATCAAAAGTCAGACGCTCACCTGACTAAGCCACCCAGGTGCCCCACTGAGGTTTAACTTTGAGCGTGTGCAGCATGGCTTTGCACAATTAGGGAAGAGATAGCAGTTTTTAATACATGCAGTGTCTTTTCTGAGCAAAAATATGTTAATAGAATAAGAATTAGCCAGAAGAATCTGAGGGAAGAATGCAGATTGTGAAATATAAATTTCTGGACCTGAATCCTGATAGCACTGCTTAATAACCTTGTGACCCACAGCAAGTTTCCTCTCTGAAATTACACTTTCATATTTATAAAATGGGAATAAAAATGTCTTTCTCATAGGACACTGCCAAAGCTTAATGACATGGCATGTAAAACTGAGTGCCTGTCGTTTTTGTGGCCAAGTGTTGTGCTGTTTAGATTTCAGTAATAGGTTCTGCACACAGAAGATACAATCAAAATGAAAAATGTATTTTTATATTCAGAGTACAGAAAGGAGATCTGATCACCCCTGGATTTTCCTTAGGCAATTATGAAATAGCCCCGGCGTTGATGGCATTGCCTCTGGGTGCGAATGAAAGATGGGGGTGCTAGGAGCTCTGCAGCCATTGGCATCAGGCTGCTGGGACATTATTCTGCCTGCAAATGTTATTTTAGTAATTTTTATCTCATCGTTTGGTTTAACAATACTTTTCATCAGCCACGGTGGTTTTGCTGTCTCAAAGGAATATCAAACTCTCGTTCTAGAGAAGGATTTAGCATGCAGGCATTGCAGCAGAAGCTGAAGCAGAACCTGATGGCAACGTTTTTGAAAACGCCTAATATTTACTGAGTCCCTATTGTCTTTATTGGACAATAGTTCTGGCTATAGGTGACAGAAATACATTATAATAGCAGCTTAAGGGTGACTCAGTCGGTTAGCGCCCAGCTTCAGCTCAGGTGAGGATCTCGTGGCTCGTGAGTTCGAGCCCCGCGTCAGGCTCTGTGCTGACAGCTCATAGCCTGGAGCCTGCTTCAGATTCTGACTCTCCCTCTCTCTCTGCCCCCTACCCCAGCTCATATTCTATGTCTCTCTCAAAAATAAATGAACATTAAAAAAATAGCCTCAATAAGATGGAAATGTGTTGCTCGTTAATATTAAAGCCTGGATTGGCTGGCAGCTTTGTGATTTTGTTCTGGTGGCTCCATGATAATATGGGTCTGGGTGCCTTGCCTTTCTTGTTCCACCACCTTGACAGTTTAGCACTTAATCCAAGATGGCTCATTCCTATGTTCTCATCCGAGCCTCTGGAAGGGACGAGGGGTTCAAGGGAAAGGGCTCTTTCCCACTAGGCCATGACCTTGAGGTTGCCTGTGTCGTTTCTGATCATATCCCATCAGCCAACACTGAGTCTCAAGACAAAACCTAACTGCAAGGAATACTGGGAAATGTAGTCTTCATTCTGAGTGGCCATGAGCCTAGTTAGACATTCCATTAATATAGAAGAGAAGAACAGGTGGAGAGACACCTATCAGAATTGCCTATTCCGTAATTACTACATGTCAAGCTGGGCTTAACTTTTTACTTAATGTTCACAACAACCTTATGAGGTTGCAACTATTATAATTCTTTTTTTACAGAAGGAGTATCTTGAGGCATAGAGAAGTTAAGTAATTTTCTTAAGGTCTCAAATGTAATAAGTGGCAAGGCCAGCATTTGAACCTAGGCAGTCTGCCTCCAGAGTCCTATCCTCTTGGCCACTAAATAATCCTTGCTTATTTATTTCTCTCGGGCCTTGGTGTGCTCTTCTGGATGAGATTGGGGATTGTCTAAGGCATCAAGGAATCAAAGATGCTTTGTGAATTGTTATTTATAGCTTCCTCTTCCAGGCAGCTAATTGTGTCCATTCCAAAATTCCCATCTTATTTGGTTCAAAATAGAGTTGAGTACAATTGAGTCTAGATGGGGTAACAAAAGAAAAATAGTGCCACACGAATGTGACAGGAATTTTAATGAAAGAAGTTCCTGATTTGAAAGAAGTGTGTCTATGCAATGATAAAGCAAGCAGTCTTTGTAATACATTCAATGTTTTTGATGGGATGGAAAAAAAATGAATTCAGTATATCACCAGGGTACTGCAATGAAAAGATTCTATCATTGAACTGAAGTTGAGATAGTTCATCTCTTCAGTCTTTAAGATTTCAATTACATATAGCTCATCAATTTGCATGTTAATATCAGTGCATCTGTGTAGCAAGAAGGAAATCTAAAGAATAAGCTGATATTTTAAAATGCAAGAGCATCCTGAGTTCATCTCAAGTAAAGAGCTGGTGTTAGCTGATATTAAATGTCTTAAACTTTTTTCTTTTTCTTTGTGTTTTGCTCATGTCTGCTACACTTTGTATCTCTCATACTCTTTTTTAAAAACAGTTCATTTATTTCTTTTGAAAGAGAGTATGAGCAGGAGGAGGGGCAGAGAGAGAATTCCAAGCAGGCTCTTCACTGTCAGTGTAGAGCCTGACACGGGGCTCAATCCTATGAACCGTGAGAACAGGGCCTGAACCAAAATCAAGAGTCAGACGCTCAACTGACTGAGCCACCCAGGCACCCCACACCTCCCATACTTTTTGCACCTCTTCAGAGAAGACCAAACAGAGTAAAGGGTTAGATTTTTAATATTTGCAAAAATCAAAATATTTTTCCTTAACACTGTAGGAATGAGCTTAAGAAAGACAGAAAAAGTGCTGGAAGTAATTACTTAACAAGTACTTGAGAGCATTCTGTAGTTTTCTCAGGCTTGAACTATTTTTTTTCAGAGTATTTTTGATCTCAATTGTAACCAATTTTAATTTAACTTTCTCCTGAACAGACTCAACATTGTACTTTGTTTCCCTCTCATTCTCCTTTTAATAATGATGACTTCATATTGTAAAGGCTTTTATAATTCACAAAGCACACTATCGTACTTTATTGCCTCTGACTCTTACAAACACCTTCAGAGGGAGATATGAAAGTAATTTTTATCTTTATTTTGAAGTTGAAGTAACTGAGACCCAGAGAGGTTAACTCATATGCCCAGTGACATCTGGTAAGCAGCATGGCTGAGTTTTCCTTCCTTCCTTTCACTCTTTATCTCTTTTCTTTCTCCTTCCTCTTCCTCTTCCTCTTCCTCTTTTTCTGGCACTTGCTATTTTGTGCTCATGTTTTCTTTTATTCATTTAACATAATATCTATTATGTTCCAGGCACTAGGTTGCAGTAAAATGCACAGCTGAACAAAGCATATATGGTCTTGCCCTAATGGAGATTACAGAGGAATTGACAAGACAAACCTTAAACTAGTTTAAAAAAAACCTACCGAATAAATGTGTAATTAAAAATTATAGGAGTGCCTGGGTGTCTCCGTCGGTTGAGCATCTAACTCTTGATTTCTGCTCAGGTCATTATCCCAGGGTCATGGGATCAAGCCCCACATTGGGCTCCATGCTGAGCATGGAAACTGTTTGGGATTCCCTCTCTCTCTCTCTCTCTCCCCCCCTCTCCCCCCCCCCTCTCTCCCCCTCTCCTCTGCTCACATGCTTGCTCGCTCTCTCTAAAATAAAAATTACAGGGAGTGAGAATGAGATGGGTATCTGCTGTAGATTTTGTCGTCAGAGATAGCCTCTCTGGGGAAGCAGAAATAAAGCTCAAGTAAAAAGGATATAGGGAAGTCAGGTGAAGAACCAGTCAGATGAAGAATTAGGCTGGACTTAGCAGTGAGGATTGGCTAAGTGATGCTGCAGTAACAGCCTCAAACTTTCAGTGGCTTAAAGCAATGAAGGTTTATTTCTCATTTGTGCTACGTATCCGGAAGAGGATGGCTGAGGACTCTACTTCATAGCATCCTCAGACCAGGATTTAGACTTACAGAGTGGAAACTATCTGGGACATTACCATTCTCCATGCAAAGAAGAGGGTATGTGGTAAACCACACATTCACTCTAAAGCTCTTACCTGGAATCACACACCACATTTTGTGGACCGGTGCACAGGACGACGTTTAATGTCAGGAGGGCAGGGATGTGCCATCTGACTTGTTATACTTTCCCAGCCTCCCTTGTAGCAAGTGGTGGTGATATGACAGTGCATGATCAAGGAACCCAAGGAGAAGTCTGAGGTGAGGAGCTCTAAGTCAAGTTTTGTTTTCCTTTTAAGAGACAGGTACAGCTGACACAGCTTGCCCCTTCCTCCTGTCTTTTTACAAAAAAATTTTTTTTAATGTTTTTATTTTAGAGAGAGAGAGTGTGTGGGGGAGGAGGGGGGGTACACAGAATCTGAAGCAGGCTCCAGGCTCTCAGCTGTCAGCACAGAGCCCCACAAAGGGCTTGAGCTCACACAGGGCTTGAACCCACACACTGTGAGATCATGTCCTGAGTCGAAGTAGAATTAAGCTCACTGAGCCACAACGCACCCCACCCCTTCCTCCAGTCTCAAACAAGGATGGGGTTCTCCAGCTGGCTGTCCATTTTGCATAATAAGTCACACCTTGAACATAGGGGACCATTAGGATGAAAGGATCCTGAGTCTTTAATGACCTGATTTGCAGCTGAACTAATGCAAGAACTGCCTAATTCTGGATTTCTTGTTATGTAGGGAAAAAACGAAAACCTATTTTTAAGCCTGTTACTTGGAACCAGAAGCATTTCTAGCTTACGTGGTTGGGGCGGGGGGGGGGGGGGGGGCGCGGTGATGAATAGATACTGTGCTCGAAACCCAGAAAGTCAGCTTCCTCAGATACCTTTCTGAGACTGGGTCAGCAAGGCAGGAACAAAAGGAAACCCGCCTTGCTTTTTGTAAATGCTGGCTAGTAAGGCAGAGGGAAGAGCCCTCTCTCATCCTGTTCCTCTCTTCTAGCTGCCTATACTCCCTTTCTCCTTGGTGTTAATTCTCCACTTGCATACTTTCTTTTCCCAGTTGCAATTACCTTCCCTCGAACCTTCCTCCTCTTCTTGAGTGTCTGAAAATGGTTATGTCCATTTAATGTAAATTATCCTAGGCATGATTAAATTAGGACAATTGCTACGAGAGATCTGAAAAGTCAGCAGGCTGTTTAGTATTTTGTGCCAGTCTATGGAAGTCTTCCCATCTTTTCCCACAATCTCAGAGATCGCTCCTAGAGTATGTGGGACACTTAGCAACAATTGCCTTAGAAATTCCATTACTATGTTGGGACCTTTACATTCTTGTTTCCTTGTGGCATGATTTACATGGGGCCCCGAGTCTTTTCAGCCTTTAGAAATGCCGTAAGTCAAACCTGATTGCTAAATAGAGTCTTACCAGTAGAGCACAAAGAAAGATGCGATGAAAATGTTTCACTCTATGGCCATAATTTCTCCAAGTGGTCTCACCCATTCTGTGGAACTAAGTGATTAAGGAACTGGTAAGTGATTCACGCAAGTGGTCATGGAATTTTTTTTTCCAGAAGAGGATCTGCCCACCAGCCTATTCAGCTAGGACTGCTATCCATGATTGCTGTCTTTGCTCTACCCATTTTAATTTGTTTATCATTGTTGCATGAATTGTTGTAGATTTCAAATAAGCAATGTTTTATTTCTCCTGTGCCCTGAGGTGTTCAGACATCTGTTGTGATTCTCCGGACAATATAATCGTGGTCTTCGAATGAGAACTCATTTTGTTATCTTAAAGCTTGTAGCTTCTGCAAGTTTTCAAAAGCAAATTATGTGGAGCTTTTCTTACATTCAATTTCTTAAGCCAGTTGTTCATGGAGAAAAAAAAGGGCATAAGGGTACTTTGTAAGCTCTAAATCAGGGATTAGGAAAATTTGCTGTGGGTTCTTGTCATCTGAGTTTTGGTGGACAAGAAAGAGGACTTGAGAGCATTCTGTATGGCTGCCTGTTGTAATGAATGAATCATCTTGCATCATTTGTCCTCTTCTTTTTTTTTTTGTTTATTTTTGGGACAGAGAGAGACAGAGCATGAACGGGGGAGGGGCAGAGAGAGAGGGAGACACAGAAACAGGCTCCAGGCTCTGAGCCATCAGCCCAGAGCCCGACGCGGGGCTCGAACCCACGGACCGCGAGATCGTGACCTGGCTGAAGTCGGACGCCCAACCAACTGCGCCACCCAGGCGCCCCTCATTTGTCCTCTTCTTAACTAACATTGAGGATACTGGGAATCCTTAGCAGATCATCCTGTTTTTACTCATTTTTTGTCTTTGAATGCCAGAGTGCCCAGCATACACTAGGCAGTCAAGAAATGTTCGTTGGATGAATGAATGAGACAGTTAATCAAAGGTTTTGGAAACCTTATTCCTTTTTTAAACTCCCCGTTAGGAATCTCTCATCAGACTAGCAATTAAAAAACCTAGTTTCTGGTTTTGTATAACAGAGCTCAGTACCACAAATGTAAAAGGAAATGTTATGAGATGTATGAAGTGATCCCGGGATGTTTGTTTCTTCTGGAACATAGAAATGTTGTGTTCAAGAAGGGTCTGGAGATGAGCCTATCTTTTAGAGTATTGTTTCTCCAAATTTGGCAGTATATTAGAATAAATAGTCACACGTTGAAAAAATATCAGAGTCGGGGGGAGGGGAGACTAGAGAATCAGTACTTTTAAAATCCTCCCAGGTGATTCCAGCATATAGCCAAATTTGAGCACAGATTGTCCAAAGCTGTGCGTCTGAAACTCGGATCACCTGGAGATTTTGTGACTATGCAGACTGATCCACTAGGTCTAAGGTGGGGACTGAAATTATGCATTCCCAGTAAGTTCCCTGTTGCATCACTTTGAATAGCTCATTTCTAATGTGTATATTTAAAAAATTACGTGTCAGGCATTAAACAAAGGGACGTAGAACTAGCATTTATTTAGTATATGCCAGGCACCATGCCGGTAACTTTACGTATATTATCTTGCTCAAAGTTAAAAACAATCACGTAAGAACATTATTACCCCTATTTTAGAAACGAAGAAATTAGGGTTTAGCTGACAAATCATTGCCTCAGTTTGGACAGCTGATTCCTGATAGAACATACAGGTTGGCGGTAGTTGTCGGAAACCATCCAATGCTGAGAAGTGTTGGGACATGTCTTTGTAGAAAACTGTTTATTGGATCGCTTGGGGAAAGTGTCAGTGATTTCACACTCTTGCTTCATGTAGTGTATCCAGGCAGGTAAGGAACGTGGTACTGGGCGAGCTGCCAGATGGGTTGTACTCCCGCCTTAAGATATCGGAGACGTACTGGTGAAGTTAGAGTAGCATGTGAATCAGTACTAATAGCAAAATAGTAGTGGCGGTGGAGGACATCCGAATTCAAACGTAAAACATAAGCGCTGTGGTTTTCCACTACTGATACCGAAAGATTACCGATGTTAGAGAAAGAAATTGTGTTTCCTCAAAGCATTTGGCTCTGACTCCTTGATTCTCTCAAGTGTTCTTCCAAGTGAAAATACCCCTTAAGTGAAGAGAGCTCTGTACCTCTGTTTTCTTTTTGTGTTCAGCGATGTTTTTTCTCCCTCTCCTTCCAGGAAGCTGAAAAATGAACTCTTAGAAGCAAAACGTAGAAGTGGGAAGACTCAACAAGAAACCAGCAGAGTCTGTGTCTACTGTCAGAGAAACCTGGGCTTAATATTCGACCGAGGAGACCCGTGCCGGGCCTGCTCACTGAGAGTGTGCAGCGAATGTCGGGTCTCGGGCCTTGACGGCAGCTGGCAATGCACCATCTGTGCCAAAGTCGCGTGAGTTTCTTGTCTTTGTGCGGAATGCCGGATTTGATGACTGAAAGGATTGGAATGGGGAAAGAAAAACAGAAAAAAGTATTTAAAATTTAGGGATAGAGAGTAGAATACAAATATAGCCCAACACAGGCTCAGCAATGCCTTTGTAGAATTCTGGAGAGGGGGGTGTGTGTGTGTGCGCGCGCGCGCATGAGTAAGCATACACTAGCAAAATAGAGAACAGTATTTTTAGTTTTAAAGACTGTAAAACAGTCAAATTTGAAGCCTGGCAGAATGAGGTCTCTTTCTACATTTGAAAACCACGCACAAGCTTTCTTCACTTATAGCCCCACTTGGCTCACATGTCTTCTCAGAAGGCACAGGCAATTCCCCGAAGCCATCCTTAGATGTGTGCGGTGACTGGCAGGAAGAGTATGAAATATCCATCCAGCCTGCTTTCCACGTCACATGCGGGGCAAAGCTTTTTCTGCGTCTATTGAAATGAGCGTATGGTTTTTATCCTTTCTCTTATTGCTGTGACGTATCACATTGGTTGATTGATTTGTGAATATTGACCCCCTGCCTTGCATCCTAGGAATAAATCCAGGTTGATCATGGTGAATGATCTCTCTGATGTGTTGTTAGATTCAGTTTGCTAGTATTTGTTGAGGATATTTGCATCTATGGTCATCAAAGATATTGGCCTGTAGTTCTCTTTCTTTTTTATTTGTAGTATCTTTATCCTGTTTTGGTATCAGGGTCATGCTGACCTCACAGACTGAATTTGGAACGTTCTTCCCTCTACTATTTTTTTTAGTACTTTGAGAAGAATAGGTATTAGCACTCCTTAAATGTTTGGAAGATTTCAACTCTGAAGCCACCTGGTTTCTTGGGAATTTTTTGAGAACTGATTCAATTACAATTGCTGATAACCTGTTCACATTTTTTTTTAATTTTTTTTTCAATGTTTATTTATTTTTGGGACAGGGAGAGACAGAGCATGAACGGGGGAGGGGCAGAGAGAGAGGGAGACACAGAATCGGAAACAGGCTCCAGACTCTGAGCCATCAGCCCAGAGCCCAACGCGGGGCTCGAACTCCCAGACTGCGAGATCGTGACCTGGCTGAAGTCGGACGCTTAACCGACTGCGCCACCCAGGAGCCCCCACATTTTTTTATTTCTTCCTGATTTAGTTTTGGGAAGTTACATGTTTCTGTGAATTTATCCATTTTTCTAAGTTGTCCAGTTGTCCATATAATTTTTTATAATATTCTCTTATAATTCTTGTGTATTTCTGCAGTATTGGTTGTTATTTCTCTTCTTTCATTTCTGTTTGAGTCCTCTCTCTTTTGCCCCCACCCCCACGTTTTAGGCATATATTCATACTTGACATTGTATTATTTCATGATTACCTTGATTGAATTTTATAGATATGCTTAATTTTACTGGTTTTCTGCTTCCTACTTTTCTTACTCCTGCCTATGGTCTTTCTTTTCCACTCATTGAATCTCCTTTAACATTTCTTGCAGGATTGGTTTAGTGGTCATGAATTCCTTTAATTTTTGTTTGGAAAACACTTCTGTTTTGAATGATAGCCCTGCTGGATAGAGTATTCTTTGCTGCAGGTTTTTCTTTCAGTACTTAGGCTATATCATGCCACTCCCTTCTGGCCTGCCAAGTATCTGCTAAAAAAAAAAAAAATCAGCTCAGGAAGCCTGGGTGGCTCAGTCGGTTAAGCGTCTGACTTCAGCTCAGGTCATGATCTCACAGTCCGTGAGTTTGAGCCCCATGTCGGGCTCTGTGCTGATAGTTTAGAGCCTGGAGCCTGCTTCGGATTCTATGTCTCCCTCTCTCTCTGCTTCCCCCCCACACACTTGTGCTCTGTCTTTCTCTCAAAAATAAATAAACATTAAAAAAAGAATTTACAAATTTCTTGGAAATTACTTAGAAAGTCCACAGTTTATATGTTTTCTATTCATTTCTTAAGGGTCTCACTGAGATCCTCCACTCTTCTCAAATCCAGTGAGTATCTCTATGATGATTGCTTTAAATTCTCTATCAGGCATATTATTAATTTCCATTTTGTTAAGCTCTCTTTCTGTGATTTTGCCCTGTTCTTTAATTTAGGGCACATCCCTCTGTCTCTTCATTTTGTCTGTCTGTGTCTGTTTCTATGTGTTAGAAAAGTCAGCCATGTCTCCTGCTCTTAAAAGTAGTAGCCTTATGAAGAAGAAGTCCTAGAGTGCCCTGCGATGTAGTGTCCCCTTTTCACCAGAACCTGGTGCTTCAGGGGTGTCTCCTATGTGTTATGTGCACTCTACTGTTGTGGCTGAGCCAATTTGCCTTCAGTACACTTGTCTGCAATGGCTCTCTTTGCCTGTTGTGGGCAGGGTTTGGTCTCTCTGGGGTTAGTGGGCCACTCTGAGGCTGTCTTATGCTTCATTTAAGTCAGACCTGGCATTTGCCAGGTATCCAATGGCACCGAACTGCAGGGCACTCTCCCTGAGTTGTCCCCTGGGAATCTTTTGTTGGTGAGTGGTCCCTGCAGTCAGACCAGATGTCTTCCCCCCAGCCCACTGTTGGGTCTGTAGTGGTGTGTGTGGTTATCTTCCCCTCTTCCTGGGGCAGGGGTCACTTTGGAGTTTCACCGGCCTCTGTCAGGGCTGCTTTCATACTGCTAGGCTTGTGGCAACACTTTGGATGAGCTCTGGTCAAAGCGTATTGGAGGCGGCAGGTCCACAGAAGAATGCTAGGGCATGGCACACTGTTAGCAAGGTGATTCCCATAGGTGACTGTGTGTCTAGATTGGGGGTGGGGCAAGAGAGGGAAATGGTGCCTGCCAGCAATGTTGTTCTAGGAGAAGTCTCCCAATGATCCCTGCCCCTCCGGCACATGCTCTGAGATTAAGAAACAAGTCTCCGTCCCATATACCTCAGGTGTTTTTCAAACTGCTTCTCTGCTTTATCTCAGTGGAGCTGTTTGTTTGCTCCTTAAGGATGGGGACTCAGTTTCCTTTCCCCCTCCTGGCTGTCCCAGAGCCACGCCCCCTGATTTTTAAGGTTCCGGGTGTTAAGCCCCGCTGATTGTAAGAACTCAGAAAATAAGGTCCCTCTGGTTTTCAAAGCCAAATGTTACGGGTTTTGTCTTCGCCATGCAGGTGCCTGGTGTGGCGATCTCCTCCTCCATGCCTGCAGTGTCCCTTTCTCCCAGGGACAGTCCTGTGAGTCTGTTTAGCTCTGAACTACATCTGTGCTCTTCCTACCCTCTTCAATGTGTCCTCTTGTCCACATTTAGGTGTGGAAAGTCAGCTCCGCCAGTCGTTGGGTCATTCTCTGGTTAAGTACACTGGTGTGGGTGTTACCTAGTTGTATCCATGGGATGAGGTGAGCTTAGGAATCCATCTTCCTCAGAATTCCCAAATCTGTATTCATTTTCTAAATGAAGTTTAGTCATCTGCAAATCAGGATGCAAAAATAATGTTAGACATCTTAATTTCACATGAAATCAAATTGTTTCCTTTGGCTATTTCTCCTTATGCCTGTTGAGAAAAACTATCAAAAGTTGATCACTTTGCTTTCTCGTCGAAAATAACACGATACATCTGTGAGTCAAGTAAGTAATGCAGCAGTTGCTGTTTTCAACTCTGGACATTTTTTAGAAAGTTTGTCTGAGTGTGTTGTAATAGCTTTCTCCAATTCTGCTCCCCTTAATTTGGCATTTCAGAGTTGGCTATAAAGGCTCTTCCAGGATAGTCAGATACTAAGTCACCAAGGAAATAATAAATTAATGGACAGAATTTTCTCAATTTTAGTTTTGCGTCTACACAACTTTGAGGGACATTTCTCCCTCCCCATTCTTAGTGACCACTAGCAGGCAACAAATGGAATTGAAAAATTAACAAGAAGCAAAGAAAGAGAAATAGGAAAACTTGGATGGAGACTAATGTCCTTGTTTTTTATTGACCCTTATACAAATGGCCTTCTGGGTTTCTTTTATCAGAGTTAACTTACACAAAAGAACACAAGTAACAAGTATACAGCGGAGTTTCTCAATTTCAGCATTACTGATATCCTGGCTGATATAATTTGGAGAGTGACAGTGTCTAACGCACTGCAGGATGTTTAGCAACATCCCTGGCCTCCACCCGCTAGATGCCTGTAGCACCCCTCTTCCACCCTCCAGTGTGACAATGAAAAATTCCTGCAGAAGGTGCTGAATGTCCCCTGAGGAGGAAAATTTGCCCCTGCTTGAGAAGCACTGGTGAACGGCTTAGGGAATTGTAACAATTTCTGTGCCGTTATCTCTAAGGTAAAGAAGTAGAACATTATTAATACTCCAGAAGCCTTTCCCATTCCTCCTCCCAGTCACTGCTCCCTTTTTTATCTCCCAAAAAGAAACACTATCCTGCTAACGTCATAGATGAGCTTTGACTCCTTTATACTTTATGTAAACTTAATGACGTGGTGTGTATTTGTTTGTTGATAACTTTGTTAACATTATACTTGTGAGACTAGTGTATTTTGTCACCTCTATTAGTCATCTATTCATTTTTACTGTTTGGTAATATTACAGGTTAGAAGTATACATGAATTAGGGGCGCCTGGGCGGCTCGGTGGGTTAAGCGTCCGACTTTGGTTCAGGTCATGATCTCACGGTTCGTGGATTTGAGCCCCACATTGGGCTCTGTGCTGTCAACACAGAGCCTGCTTGGGATCCTCTGTCCCCCTCTGTCTCTGCCCCTCCCCTGATTGCTTGCATGCTCTCTCTCTCTCTCTAAGGTAAACAAACATTAAAAAGAGAAATATACATAAATTGATAAACTATTCTATCATTAATGAATATTTGGGATGTTTTCAGTTTTCACCTCTTACAAATAATGTTACTATAAATATCCTTGTACATGTCTCTTAGCGCACATGTGTATGCATTTCTGTTGGATATATACATAGGACTAAAATGGCTGTGTCACAGAATATGCATGTGTTCCATTTCAGTAGATGATGCCAGATCAAATTTTAAATTTTCCGGAGTGGTTGTGCCACATTACCTTTTCATTAGCAGTGCACGGACATTGTAATTGTTTACATTTTTACTTTTATAATTTTGTTGACTGTATAGTGGAGTAATTTACATTTTCTTTATTACTAACGAGAATGAGAATATTTTCGTATATTTATTGACCATTTGAACATCCTTTTTGGTGAAGTGCTAGTTCAAGTCTCTTGCCTATTTTTCTGTTGTCTTTTACTGACTAATTTGAAGAACCTCTTTATATATCCTGCATACAAACCACGTTGGTTATTTCTGTTATAGATACTTTTCTGACTTGCCTTTTTACTCTTTTTTTTTTTTAATTTTTTTTTCAACGTTTTTTATTTATTTTTGGGACAGAGAGAGACAGAGCATGAACGGGGGAGGGGCAGGCTCCAGGCTCTGAGCCATCAGCCCAGAGCCCGACGCGGGGCTCGAACCCACAGACCGCGAGATCGTGACCTGGCTGAAGTCAGACGCTTAACCGACTGCGCCACCCAGGCGCCCCGCCTTTTTACTCTTAATGCTGCCATTTAATGAACAGAAATCTCTAATTTTTAGTGGCTCAATTCGTTTATCTCTTCCTGTTTGATTAGTGGAATTTTTTTTCTATATCCTGTTAAAGAAAACTTTCCCTAACTTTCAAATCATAAAAACATTCTCCTATGTGATCTTCTGTATCGTTATAGGTTTAACTTTTACCTTTAGACCTACAATCTGCCTGGAACTGATTTTTGCGTATGCTTATGATTTAGGGATTTATTTTTATATTTGAATATGTATATGCACATGACCCAGGAACATTCATTAAAATGACCATCATTTTTTCACTGTTCTACAGTGTTCCTTTCACAAACCAAGTATTATTTATGACTAATCTATCATTCTGCCAGTGCCGCAGGTTTAGACTTGCAACCCTGTTCTTTTTGTTCAGAATTCCCTGGTTATTATTGACCCCTGGCATTTTCATATAAATTTTAGAATCAGCTTAACAGTTCCCACAAAATAAACCCTATTGGCATTTTTATAGGAATTGTATTATATCCACAGATGCTTTTGGGGGAGTATTGACATCTTTCAGAATTTAGTCTCTCTATACACAAACACTATGTGCCTATTTATTTGCTTTTAATTTCTCTCAATAAAATGTTATAGTCTCTGGGTACAACTTTTACACATTATTAGATTTATTCCAAGTACTTGATTTTTATGTTATTCCAGACAGTATCTTTTTAAAATGTTTATTTTTAAGAGAGAGAGAGAGCAAGCGAGCAAGTGCATGAGCAGGGGAGGAGCAGAGAGAGAGGGGCACAGAGGATCTGAAGTGGGCCCTTAGGCTAACAGCAGTATGCCAAATGTGGGGCTCGAACTCACAAACTGTGAGATCATGATCTCAGCCGAAGTCTGACGCTTGACTGACTGAGCCACCCAAGTACCCCGAATAGTATCTTTTTTAAATTTTATTTTCTAATTGTTGCAATGTGGAAATACAGTTGATTTGAATAGTCTGACCTTGTATTTAGCAATCTTTTTAAATTTACTTGTTGTTTATAACAGTTTCTGCGGAGCCTTTCAGATTTTATTTATATACAATCATGTCATCTGTGAAGAATGACTTTTATTTCTTCCTTTCTAATACTTGTATCTTTTTTGCCATATTGCATATTTGTTTTGAATTTTATTGCTTTCTGCCTTCTTTATTTGTTTCCTTCTTTTTGCTTTCTTTAGATTTAATGTATCTTTCACTAGTGACTTTTTTGCATCATGGATATTTAATTTAGAAATTGTGAATATAATTAATATGTTTAATAAAAGTCACTTTAAAGCATGGCCAGTCTATAAAAGAAGGTTATTTCAGAATAATATCATTCCATTTCCCTACGTGTATTGGATGACTTTTAGGTGAATAAATGTTATAGCCTTGCGTCCCCCGATGGAATCCTCTCTATGACATTTACTCTGGACTGAGATTTGGATCCCAACTCCTTCTCAAGTGACTTTAAAACTGTGATGACTCAAACTTTTCAAGTTTCTATATTCCCTGATATTTGAATGGATATATTCTCATCCTTTAGTACATCTAGGTTCTATATTTTATATCTCGTTCTCCTTTTTTTCCATTTTTTTCAGTAATGATTTTTTTGATTCAGGTGTTTAGATACTTGCTTTCCTAGCCTTTGTTTTTTCTAACATATGCATTTCAGAATATAAATTTTCCTGTTTTCACTGCTTCAGCTGCATCCCACACATTTTTATGTCATTCATTTTAGTACCTTTACTGCATTCTGTTTAATAATTTCCATCATCTTTTTCGATATGAGATCTTTATAATTGTCTTTTTTCTAATTTTATAAAACTTTATCTCTTTTTGATATTGATTTCTAGCTTAATTCAATGCGGTCAGAGGAAATTCTCTGATTTCAGTCTTTGAAATTTGGCTCAGCAAATGGTCAGTGTTGTTAAATATTTCCTATGCCATTGAAAGAAAAAATTCTGCAGTGTTTATTTGAATATCCTAGATATATCTAATGATGTTTGTTAATTGTGTTGTCCAAATCTCCCATATCCTTACTGATTTTTTCAATCTGTGTATTCTATCCAATATTGAGAGAGGTATATACTTACCTCTCTCAATTAATGATTATGGATTTTCTATCTATCCTTTTAGTTCTTTTTTTTAAGATTTTATTTTTAAGTAATCTCTATACCCACTATGGGGCTCAAACTCACAACCCCAAGATCAAGAGTCACATGTTCTACCAACTGAGCCAGCCAGGTGCCTCTCTATCCTTTTAGTTCTGATAATATTTTATTTATATATGTTAAAGTGATCGTCTTGAGTGCTTAAATATTTTGGATTTTGATATTTTATAGGTGTACATTATGAAAACTTGATCCTGTTGGCAAGTTATGATTTTTTTTCCTTAACGTTTATTTGTTGTTATGGCTGCAGCAGCATTGTGTGTGTGTGTGTGCGTGTGTGTGTCTTTTAGTGTTTGATTGGTAAATCCTCTTTTATCCTTTTACTTTCAACCCTTCTGTTTCCTTATATTTAAGGTGTCTCTTCTGTAAGTAGCATATAATTGTGCACGTGTGTGTTAAATCCTACCCAACAGTTGTCATTCATTAAGATATTTATTCCATTTGTACTAAAAAAGTTACTCATACATTTTACTTAAAATCTACCACCTATTTACTTGCTCTTTGTCCCATGTATTCCTTTCTTTATTTCAAATTATTGGCCTTCATTTAGGTTGTCTAAGTATTTTTTCTATTTCTCTTCTTTATTATTTATAGATTTTTTTATCACTCATCTAGTGATCACTTGAGAGATTACGACATACATTCTTGACTTACTAAAATCTAATATAAATGAGTCCTTTTGGCAGTTCCAAGAAATATCAGAATGTTAAAATCCTTTAACTCCCTGTACTCCCCTTCTAGTGCTATCGTACATGTAGAATATCTGCATATCTATCTATATCTATACATAGACATACACATGTATTTGTACTTACAGAGATACACATATACACTTTGTCTTAGCCCATTCAGACAGCCGTAACAGAATAACACTGACTGGGCGGCTTATAAACAACACAAATTGATTTCTCACACTTTTGGAGACTGAGAAGTCCAAGATCAAGGTTCTGGCAGATATGTTGTCTGCTGAAGGCCTGCTTCTTGGTTCATAGACAGCTGTCTTCTCATTGTGTCCTCACATTGTGAAAGGGGCAAAGAAAGTCTCTGGGCTCTCTTGATAAGGGCCACAGTCACCTGCCAAGGGCTTTACCCCCAAATACCAGGACATTGGAATTGTGTTTCAACATGAATTACAAGGGGGACACAGACATTCAGACTAACATACTTAATCACATAAGACAGTACTGTTATTTTATAGTTAATATTTACTTAGATTTATTGCACTGTTACCCTTTCCATTGCTCTGTATTTTTATTACTACATTTTGTGCTTCCTTCTGGGATAGTTTTCCTCTTGCCTAAGGGTTACCCTTCAGTGTTTCCTTTAGTGTAGTTCTCCTGGTGATAAATACTCAGTTTTTGTTTTTGTTTTTGTTTTTGTTTTTAGTAATGCTTTACTTTATCCTTAATTTTCAAGCATGTTTTTGCCAGTTACTGAACTCTAGGTTAGAAGTTACTAACTTTCACTTATTTGAAGACCTTATTCCATTGACTTCTGGCTTCCAATGCTTCTGTCAGGAAGTAAGATACCACTATATTGTTGCTTTTTTGAAGGTACTGTTGACCCTTGAACAACGTGGGGTTAGGGGCACTGACGCCCCACATAGTTAAAAATCTATGTATAACTTTTGACTCCCTGAAAACTTAATAGCCTCTCTTGACCAGAAGCCTTACCAGTAACATAAACCATTTATTACCACATATTTCGTATGTTACATGTGTTATATACTATATTTTGACAATAAAGTGAGCTAGAAAATCTTAGGGAAGAGAAAATACATTTACATTACTGTACTGTATCAATACTGTAAGCTAAGTTTACATCATCTGTTTACAAGATGAATCATCTGTCAGTACCTACACCAGTATTGTCTTCTTTGATATAAAATACTGTAGATATTATATATATTACATATATATATTAAAGATATATATGATATCTTTGAAAGCAACGTTAGAAGATGGTAAGGAAACTAGTACATTGTTCATTGTATGTTAAATATCACTCACCTTATGCCTAGGTGAGCATAGGCTGACCACTTCCATACATGTCTTGCACAAAATGTTCCACGCAGTGAATACTTAGGCCATGATGATGATGACACAAAATGTCTCATACGTTTCTTAACAGCACAGTTAATTAGATTTTCACACAGAGACACACACACACATAACAGATAAGTTGATTATTAACTCTATGAACATAGAAGTTTATTAACTGTACAGCATGATGATTATTTACTATTCATTAAGTGGAAGTAGATCATCACAGAGGTCTTTGTCCTTGTCGTCTTCACATTAAGTAGGCTAAGGAGGAAGAGGAAGGGTTGGTCTTGCTGTCTCAGGGGTGGCAGAGGCAGAAGAGGTCGAGGAGGTACAAGAGAAGGCGGGAAAGACAGGCACCCTCAGTGTAACTTTACAGAAATCCATTGTAATTTCTGACTTTTTTGCTTTTTCATTTCTCTAAAAATATTTCTCTATGGTACCAACCCTTCTTTCATGGCTTGCTTTAGTTTGAGTGCCCCTATCATAGAAGGGTCCGTGTTGTGAAAGAAACCAAAGCCATGTTGAGTAACTGAGACTCCTCTGCTCAATTAGCTAATTTCAATTTGTTTTCTGGCACCACTTCTTCTATGTCTTACTCTTCATCATCTGTTCTTGTTCAGAATTGCTTATCTCCATCAAGTCGTCTTCTGCTAATTCCTCTGATGTGATGTCTGTTAGCTCTTGAACTTCTCTAAGATTCGTACCTTGAAACCCTTTACTCCTCACCTTTTTTGCCATAACCAGAATCTCTTTCATGATTTCCTTGGCTGGCTCTGTATAAACCCCGTGAAGTCACGTACAACATCTGTGCACAGTTTTCGCCAGCAGAAATTTTTTATTTTGGGCTGATGGCTTTTGTGGATTTTCCTATAACAACAGTGGCGTCTCCAGTGGTGTAATCTTCCCATGCTTTCATGTTTTCTCTATTAGGGTTCTCTTCCATAATGTTGACAATCCATTCCATAGAGTACCACGTATAATGAGCCTTAAAGATCCTTATGACCCCCTGCTTTAGAGGCTGAATTAGAGATACTGTGTTTGGGCACAAGTAGACTACTTCATTGGTGTTGAACTCATGGTCTTCTGGGTGGTCAGGGGCATTGTCCAAATCAAAAGAACTTTAGAAGGTAGTACTTTACTGTCAAGGTGTTTCCTGACTTTAGGGACGGAATCTTTGAAACCAATTTAAAAGCAGGGTTCTCATTGTTAACACCTTCTTGTTGTACAACCAAAACACTAGCAGCTGATGTTTATCTTTTTTCTTCAAGGTTAAGAGTTTAGCGGCTTTATAGATAAGGGCAGTGCTGATGATAAACCCAACTGCATTTGCACATAAAAGTACAGTTAGCCTATCCCTTCCTGTCTTGGATCCTAGTGTTCGCTTCTCTTCATTACTAACAAATGTCCTTTGTGGTATTTTTCCCCCAGAATAGGTTACTTTCATCTGCATTAAAAACCTATTTGAGCAAATATCCTTTCTCCTCAGTGAGTTTGTAAGTGCTGTCTGGAAACTCATCTGCTGCCTCTAAGTTGGCTAAAGATGCTTCTCCTCTTATCTTGACATTTTTTTTAAGGCAAACCTCTTTCTAAAATTACCAAACCATCCTTGGCTGGCATGAAATTCTCCAGCTTTAGAGTCTACACCTTTCTTTTGCTTTAAGTTGTCATATCAGGATTTCATTTTTTTCCCCCAAATCATGTTAGAGTCTATAGGTTACGCCTTTCTTGTGACAGTCCTGCACCTACATAAAAGCTGCATTTTTTTATACAAGATAGAGAGGTATTTTGCAAAAAGTGCAAGGTTTTCCCGCTTGCTGGTGTAACTGCAGCAATGGCTTCATGAGTTTCTTTTTCTCTTTTTTACAATGGTCCTCACAGTGGATTCATATATCTTGAATGGGCGGGCAACCACAGCCGCAGGCCTCAATCTGTGGTACATATCAAGCAATTCATCTTTTTCTTATAATATCATGACTTTTCTCTACTTCTTGGGAGCACTTCCAGCATCACTAGTGGCACTCTGTATGGGTCCAGTGGTGTCATTTGAGGTTTGAGGTATTGCACTAAATGCGAAAACTATGAGAACCATGAGGGATCACTTTTTACTGTGATACGTGGTTTACTGTAGAGATGAACTATTCATGCAGAGATGATTAATGTCACTTGGCACCTTAAGTAGATACTTGCAACACTTGAGCTCACCGCAAGAGCAACAGGAGGGGGCTACAAAATTACTACAGTACTGGAGCTTATACTACAGGTAATTTTATGCAATCATGATTTAATACTGTATCTTTACTTTTGTATACATTTTTCTCAACTGCAAATAGCGCCATATATAGTCTCTAAGTCTTTGTGTACATAAATGTTGATAAGGTTTAACTTTTTATGATATATTTGTACATATTTTATGGTAGTAAATGGTAACAGACTAGTGTCCACATATATTTTATGCAATTCATGACATAGATTTTCCTTAATTCTTTAATATTTCTAGGCAGTGCATTTCCTCTGAGTTTTTCAAATTGTCACAAATCTCCAAAAATTTTAACAATATATTGAAAAAACTCCACATATAAGTGAAGCCACACCATTCAAACTTGTATTGTCCATCAAGACAGATGAACAGGGGCACCTGGGTGGCTCAGTCGGTTAAGTGTCCAACTTCGGCCCAGGTCACGATCTTGCAGTTCAAGAGTTCGAGCCCCACCTGCGTCACGCTCTGTGCTGACAGCTCAGAGCCCGGAGCCTGCTTTGGATTCTGTGTCTCCCTCTCTGCCCCTGCCCTGCTTGTGCTCCTTCTCTCTCTCTCGAAAATAAAAATAAACATTAAAAAATATTTTTTTAAAAAAAACCAAATGAACATATGGGAGGGGGGAAAAGAGTGAAACAAATGATGAGAGACTCTTTTTTTTTAAGTGTTTTATTTATTTTAAGAGAGAGCACAGGAGGATAGGGGCAGAGAGAGAGGGAGAGAGAGAATCCCAAACAAGATCCAAGCTGTAGGCACAGAGCCCAACGTGGGGCTTGATCTCAGGAAATGTGAGATCACGTCCTGAGCCGAAATCAAGAGTTGGACACTTAACCGACTGAGCCACCCAGCTGCCCCAACCATGGGAGACTCTTAAAGATAGAGAACAAACTGAGGGTTGATGGAGGGAAGTGGGTAGGGCATGGGCTAGTTGGGTGATGGGTATTAAGGAGGGGCGCCTTGTGATGGGGCGCCTGGGTGGCTCAGTTGGTTAAGCGTCCGACTTCGGCTCAGGTCATGATCTCACAGTCTGTGAGTTCGAGCCCTGCGTCAGGCTCTGTGCTGACAGCTCGGAGCCTGGAGCCTGTTTCAGATTCTGTGTCTCCCTCTCTCTCTGACCCTCCCTCGTTCATGCTCTCTCTCTGTCTCAAAAATAAAATAAAAACATTAAAAAAAAAGGAGGGCACTTGTTATCATGAGCACTGAGTGTTGTATTTAAATGATGAATCACTGAATACTATGCCTGAAACCAATATTGCACTATAATTTAAATGTTAACTATAATTTACATAAAAACTTGAAAAAAAACCCACCAAGTTGTGTTGTCCAGGAATCAACTGTAATAATATTTTTCATTGTCTACTTTTACTATTTTCCCCTTTTCTGTTGTATATACAGAGTTTCTATAACGCATCTAGCCTATGTCTGATTTTATTACATTTGTCCATGTTGGGGAATCTAGAGTGTCTTAAATTTGCATCTATTAATATCTTTTGTCATGTTCTTTTTTTTTTAATTTTTTTTTTCAACGTTTATTTATTTTTGGGACAGAGAGAGACAGAGCATGAATGGGAGAGGGGCAGAGAGAGAGGGAGACACAGAATCGGAAACAGGCTCCAGGCTCTGAGCCATCAGCCCAGAGCCTGACGCGGGGCTCGAACTCACGGACCGCGAGATCATGACCTGGCTGAAGTCGGCCGCTCAACTGACTGCGCCACCCAGGCGCCCCTCTTTTGTCATGTTCAAATATTTCTCAGATAATATCTCTTCCCATATTGCTTTTTCCCCCTTCTCTCTCCTCTACTCCAAATACTCCAAATATATAGCTTATATATTCTTATATATTCAACAGTTTTCATATATCTCTTCTATTCCTTTCCATATTTTTTATCCTTTTGTGTCTCTGAATTCATTTTGTATATTTTTTCTGATCTTTCACTTCACTAATCTTATCTTTGTGTCTAATTTGCTGTTAAGCACACTTATTCATCCTTTAGTTGTGTTTTTCAATTTTAGATTTTTCATTTTGCTTTTGTTACAATTCTAACTCTCTGTTGACCTTCACCTTTTTCTTGTAGTTTCTTGGAAAAATTATTTATAATTATTTAAAAGTCTACAAATGACAGTTATATTATCTGAGTCCCTGATGGGACTGATATTTTGTTTCTTTGTTTCTCTTGATTTGGGTCATATACTGTCTTCCTATAAACCTGATAACTTTTGGTTGATGAAAAAGTATTTTAAAAATTGTAAGTTAGTGAGACTCTGTGTAATATGTATCTAGTGAAAATGCATATTTTCCATGTAGAGTATCATGTCATCTGCAAAAAGTGAAATCTCAGCTTCATCTTTGCCAATTTTGATGCCTTTGATTTCCTTTTGTCGTCTGATTGCTGGTTCTTCCAACACTGTGTTAAACAACAGCGGTGAGAGTGGACATCCTTGTCGTGTTCCTGATCTCAGGGGGAAAGCTCTCAGTTTTTCGCCATTGAGGATGATATTGGCTGTGGGCTTTTCATAAATGGCTTTTATGATGCTTAAGTATGTTCCTTCTATGCTGACTTTCTCGAGGGCTTTTATTAAGAAAGGATGCTATATTTTGTCAAATGCTTTTTCTGCATCTATTGACAGGATCGTATGGTTTTTATCTTTTCTTTTATTCATGTGATGTATCATATTGATGGATTTGTGAATATTGAGCCAGCCCTGCAGCCCAGGAATGAATCTCACTTGATCATGGTGAATAAGTCTTTTTATATGCTGTTGAATTCGATTTGCTAGTATCTGGTTGAGAATTTTTGCATCCATATTCATCAGGGATATTGGCCTGTAGTTCTCTTTTTTTGCTGGGTCTCTGTCTGGTTTGGGAATCAAAGTAATGCTGGCTTCATAGAATGAGTCTGGAAGTTTTCCTTCCCTTTCTATTTTTTCAGAACAGCTTAAGAAGGATAGGTATTATCTCTGCTTTAAATGTCTGGTAGAATTCCCCAGGGAAGCCATCTGGTCCAGGACTCTTATTTGTTGGGAGATTTTGATAACTGATCCCATTTTTTTTTGCTGGTTATGCGTCTGTTCAAGTTTTCTATTTCTTCCTGCTTCAGTTTTGGAAGTGTGTGGGTGCTTAGGAATTTGTCCATTTCTTCCAGGTTGTCCAGTTTGTTGGCATATAGTTTTTCATAGTATTCCCTGATAATTGCTTGTATTTCTGAGGGATTGGCTGTAATAATTCCATTCTCATTTCTAATTTTATGTATTTGGGTCCTCTCTCTTTTCTTTTTGAGAAGCCTGGCTAGAGGTTTATCAGTTTTGTTTATTTTTCAAAAAACCAACCCTTGGTTTCATTGATCTGCTTTACTGTTTTTTTTTTAGATTCTATGTTGTTTATTTATGCTCTGATTTATTATTTCTCTTCTTCTGCTGGGTTTGGGGTGTCTTTGCTGTTCTGCTTCTAGTTCCTTTAGGTGTGCTGTTAGATATTGTATTGGGGATTTTTCTTGTTTCTTGAGATAGGCCTGGATTGCAATGTATTTTCCTCCCAGGACTGCCTTCACTGCATCCCAAAGCATTTGGATTGTATTTTCATTTTCATTTGTTTCCATATAATTTTTAATTTCTTCTCTAATTGCCCATTCATTCTTTAGTAGGATGACCCATTCATTCTTGGTTGACCCATTCATTCTTTAGTAGGATGCTCTTTAATCTCCATGGTTTTGGAGGTTTTCCAGTCTTTTTCCTGTGGTTGATTTCAAGTTTCATAGCATTGTGATCTGAAAGTGTGAATGGTATGATCTCAATTCTTTTATACTTATTAAGGGCTGTTTTGTGACCCAGTATGTGATCTATCTTGGAGAATGTTCCATGCACACTTGAGAAGAAAGTATATTCCGTTGCTTTGGGATGTGGAATTCTAAATATATCTGTCAAGTTCATCTGATCCAATGTATCATTCAGGGCCCTTGTTTCTTTATTGATTCTCTGTCTAGATGATATATCCATTGCTGTAAGTGGAGTATTAAAATCCCCTGCAATTACGACATTCTTATCAATAAGGTTGCTGATGTTTGTGATTGTTTTATATGTTTCAGTGCTCCCCAATTCTACTAGAACTGATACATAAATTCAGCAAAGTCACAGGATACAAAATTAATGTACATAAATCAGTTGCATTTTTATACACCAATAATGAAGCAACAGAAAGAGAAATAAAGAAACTGATCCCATTCACAATTGCACCAAGAATCATAAAAGACCTAGGAAGAAACCTAACTAAAGATGTAAAAGATGTGTATGCTGAAAACTATAGAAAGCTTATGAAGGAAATTGAAGAAGATACCAAGAAATGGAAAAACATTCCATGCTCATGGATTAGAAGAATAAGAGAGTGAGTGAATGAGTAGAGGGTAGTTTTCCAGTTAAAGCATTTCAGGCTTAAGCAAGTTATGAAACATAGGTAGTTTTCTTCTGTCAGAAGCGTAAGTTTAAAAAAATACATTAAAAAATATGAGCCATGTCAGATACATTTGACCTTTGAACAGAGTAAATTTTCAGCTGTCGAAGATGTAATACAAGCTGTTATCAGAAGGATGTAAGAATAAATAATAACAAATGGAAAGTTCTTTGTCTTCCTTTGTAGATGTTAATGCATCAATACAGAACTTCTGAATCATTTGTACTTCTTTTATTGATGAAGCAATAACTTAATAAACCCAACCATCCACCTAGCTGATTGATCCCATCAGTGTATTCATCCATCCCTTCTACAATATTTATTGATAACCTGTTGGTACACTAGGAGATAAGAATACAAAGGTGAATAAAACATGGGTTACCCTCAGTGGTTTAACCCTCTAAGGAGGAAGATGAGTTTATTACAGTATTGTCTCCTCAGTAGTATAAATTCTGTTTTTATGCATTCAAATGTCCGGAGGAAGAAACAGAACTTTCAATTAATTCTTATGCTTCTGTGACTACAGCTTATAATCATGTCCTTCTGTGACAGTTGGAAATTTACATGGTGCGTATCTAATTTGACTTATTAAAATCCCTCCTTGTTTTTAAAGCTGAAAACAGAGACCATTACCTCTCCACTATTCCTGCTACTAGCCTCTGTGATCTCAGAGACTTAAACTATCTGTCAGCATTAGGAGTATCTTGTTTGCTGTTTCTGGAGTGGTTTTCAAAAAGGAAGCGTGAATGATATGGGCAGTGAACACCCTTTGTTTGTTGTGAGAGAATGCTGCAGTGCCACTGGGCTGTCTCCATGTTTAATAGACCATAAAATTGAAATTCTCACCCTGACCTCTAAGAGAGGAGATGAGTCAGAAAGTGACTCATTCTTTAATCAGTTGGAAGCACAACCTTTATTGTCATTTACCTTGGATTGGATAAAAGTAAAGAGATTTTATTGCTGGACCACTGGAACGATTTATAGCAAGGACTGATGGAGGGAGGCTACCTGTTACAATGGGCTGTGCAGCCCTTGACATTTTCTACAACCCCTTCTCGTTTTCACAGGTTGGTTGCTATAGGTCTAGTTTTAAATTTAACTGCAGAAACATAATGAAAGGGACCCTGATGCAGCCAGTTAGTTCATTTTGCTATCTTAATGAGACCTACAAAATTCCACATGATTATGTTAGCTGATGCAGTTGCCATCCAACACAGAGACAGTCCTAATGATCATTTTTCTTAATCAGCACCGCATTTGAACTCAGAAAAATGAGATAGGGAACTAAAAAGTAAGTTACTTCTATGGCGTTGATAACTTGATCTTATATTCATGCCATGTCGTTACATTTCATGTTGTTGTGTATCCTTGTGAGAGTCTTTGTCTTTTAAAGAAGGAGAAAATTGATGTTTTTGTTTTTGATGAATTGGTAATGATTACTGAAATAGATAAAATATAACTGAAATGGATAAAATAGGAGTCTCTGCCAGTAAACTTGAAAGCAGATAGTACCAATGGTTGGAACATAGAGTGCAAGGAGGGACTGTATAGTCCTTTGTTATGAGAAAGAGAACTACAGCCCCTGACGTGCGGAAACTGGTCTGATGTTTACAAGCAGGCTTTGATGCTGTTAGAAGATGAGCTGACACTCACAGGTAGACCATGGTATGCATCTGTTGGACATAATCTCAGCATCAGCATCCCACAAGATTACTCTGCAATCATGATGAAGTGAGACAAAATAAGAACAATTCATAGCCCTGTCTAAGCATAGAAAAAACAAGGTGCCTGTTTAAGCCAGAAAGTATGAAACATCCCCTTTTCTTGACTCATGTGACCTGCTATTTCCTTAACAATTGCACCTTTAGCCTTGTTCTTGTTTGCCCTCCTTCTACATAAAACTTATTAATATACCTGTCATAGCATTGTCCCCGCTTATTGACTTCACCTAATCTTGGCCAAATCTCTGCTCCCTAGAACTGTCTCCAAAATTACCTAATGTCAGCCCAGATCCTATATGAAAGTCTTCCAAATGCCCTGTTACTGAGATGCCCCATGGTTCTCCATGGCGTGTATTTTCCTTCATTGCAATGAAAAATATCTCAACTTGTTCACCCATATGTGGGTTCCTGGTGATCTTTGGTTTGATGGCCATTCACAGTTGCCACATAGTAATTTCATAACCACCCCTACTTTAGCAAATTTCTGTAATCTAGCTTTGTTGACTGTAGAATAGTATCTTAACACCTACATAGACTAGAAAGATTTATTTTAATGTGAAAATATCATACACATCAAGATACTCTATAATGTATATGTATAATTTAAACAATAATAAAAGGAGTATCCATGTATTCATCACCCAGTTTAAGAATGAGAACATTCTTGGGACCCTTGGATGGCTCAGTCGGTTAAGCATCCAACTTCAGCTCAGGTCATGGCCTCACGGTTCGTGACTTCAAGCCCTGCATTGGGCTCTCTGCTAACAGCACAGAGCCTGCTTCAGATCCTCAGTCCCCCTCTCTCCCTGCCCCTCCCCTGCTCACACGTGTGGTCCCTCTCTCAAAAATAAACATTAAAAAAAGAACTCTTTAAAGAAGAATGAGAATATTCTTGTTTTGTATTTTTCATTCCCTTGCTTTACTTTATGGTTTTGCTGCACTTGGATATGTCCCTAAGTAATATAATTTTTCATTTTTGAGTGCTACAGAAATGGAAATCATACTGTATGTATTCTTTGTGACACTTTTAGCTCAACATTTTTTGTGTGTGAAATCTATCCACCTTTATGTGAGTACGATTACATTCATCTTCACTATTGTGTCATCCTATAGTGTATCTATTTTCTTGTTGATGGACATTTATACTGTTTCAATTTATAATGGTAGATAAAATGCTCCTGTGACATTCTTTTTTCCATTTTATTTCATTTTATTTTCATCCTGATAAATGTACTCTTTAATCCCCTTCCCCTGTATTCCCCTTCACCCCACCCACCTCCCTTCTAGTAACCATCAGTTCTTCATAGTTAACAATTTTTTTCTTGGTTTCTCTTTTTTTCCCTTTTCTCATTTGTTGTTTCCTAAATTCCACATATGAGTGAGATCATATGGCATTTGTCTTTCTCTGATTTATTTCATTTAACATCATACTTTCTAGCTCTATTTATGTTGTTACAAATGGAAAGATTTCATTCTTTTTTGTGGCTAAATATTCCATTGTATGTATATATATCACATCTTCTTTATCCATGCATCTGTCAGTGGACACTTGGGTTGCTTCCATAGTTTGGCTATTGTAAATAATGCTGCAGTAAACATAGGGGTACATGTATGCCTTTGAATTAGTGTTTTGGTATTTTGGGGGTAAATACCCGGTAGTGTGATTCCTGGATCATAGGGTAATTCTGTTTTTAGTTTTTTGAGAAGCCTCTACACTGTTTTTTATAGTGGCTGCACCAATTTGCTTTCTCACCAACAGGGCAAGAGGACTTCTTTTCCACCATGTCCTCACCAACACTTGTTGTTTCTTGTGTTTTGAGTTTAGCCATTCTGACAGGTGTGAGGTGATATCTCATTGTAGTTTCGACCTGCATTTCCCTGATGATGAGTGATACTGAGCATCTTTTCATCTCTTTGTTGGCCATCTGTATATCTTCTTTGAAGAAATGTCCGTTCATGTCTTCTGCCCATTTTTTAGTTGGATTATTTGTTTTTCGGGTGTTGAGTTGTATAAGTTCTTTATATACTTTGAATACTAACCCTTTATCATATATGTCATTTGCAGATATCTTCTCCCATTCATTAGATTGCCTTTTAGTTTTGTTAACTGTCTCTCTCACTGTAGTTTATTTTTGCTTTTATTTCCCTTGCCTCAGGAGGCATATCTAGAAAAATGTTGCTCTAGCTGATGTCATAAACATTACTGCCTGTGCTCTCTTCATGGATTTTTCTGGTTTCAGGTCTCACAATTTAGGTCTTTTTTTTTTTAATAGAAAAATTGAAATTTGTTAAAATTAGTTTTTTAAATTTTCAATGTTTTTCACTAAAAGACAGGTTCAGTGAAGTTTATAGTAGCTTTCTTCTTTTTTTTCACATTTGGGTCTTTTATCTGTTTTGAGTTTATTTTTGTGTATAGTGAAGAAAATGGTCCAGTTTCATTATTTTGCAAATGGCTCTCTGGTTTTCTCAGCACCATTTGTTGAGGAGACTCTTTTCCCATTGTATTTTCATTCCTCCTTTGTCGAAGATTAATTGACTATATAATTCTGGGTTTACTTCTGGGTTTTCTGTTCTATTTCATTGATCTATGTGTCTGTTTTTATGGCAGTACTATACTGTTTTAATTACTACCACTGTGTAATATAATTTGAAATCGGAAATTGTGATACCTCAAATTTTGTTTTTATGTTTCAAGGCTGCTTTGGCTATTCAAGGTCTTTGGTGGTTCCATACAAATTTTAGGATTATTTGTTCTAGTTCTGTGAAAAATGCTATTGGTCTGTAGATTGCTTATGAATTATTTTAACAATATTTGTTCTTCCAATCCATGAGCATGGAATATCTTTCCATTTCTTTGTTTCATCTTGAATTTCTTTCATGAGTGTTTTATAGTTTTCAGAGTGTAGGTTTTTCACCTTTTTGGTTGTTTATTCCTAGATAGTCTGCTCTTTTGGGTACAATTGTAGATGGAATTGTTTTGTTAATTTCACTTTCTGCAGCTTCATTATTAGTGTATAAAAATGCAACAGATTTTTGTACATTGATTTTGTATCCTGCAACTTGTATACTGAATTCATTTATCAATTCTAGTATTTTTTTGGGGTGGAGTCTTTAGGGTTTTCTGTATATAGTATCATATTGCCTGCAAATAGGGAAAGTTTTACTTCTTCCTTACCAATTTGGATGCCTTTTATTTCTTTATGTTGTCTCATTGTTGTGGCTAGGACTTGCAGTACTGTGTTGAATAAAAGTGGTGATAGTGAACATCCTTGTCTCGTTCCTGACCTTAGGGGGAAACCTCTCAGTTTTCCCCCATTGAGTATGATGTTGGCTGGGGGTTTTGCATATATGGCCTTTATTATGTTGAGATATGTTTCCTTTAGACCTACTTTGCAGAGGATTTTTTTAAATCATGAATGGATAGTGTACTTTGTCAAATGCTTTTCCTGAGTCTACTGTAATGATCTTACTGTTTTTATGATTTGTCATATTGATGTGACATACCACATAGATTGTTTTGTGAATATCGAATCACCCTTGAATCCTGGGAATAAATCTCACTTGATCATGGTGTATGATTTTTTTAAATGTATTGTTGGATTCAGTTTACTAATACTTTGTTGAAGATTTTTGCAGAAACATAAAGTTAATGGAGAGATTGGTCTGTAGTTCTCTTTTGTGTGTGTGTGGTGTCTTTATCTGGTTTTGATGTCAGAGTGATACTGGCCTCATAGGATGATTTTGGAAGTTTTCCTTCCTTTTTTTTTTTTGGTATAGTTTGAGAAGAATTGGTATTAACTCTTCTTTAAACGTTTGGTGGACTTCGGCTGTGAAGCTCTCTGGTCCTGGACTTTTGTTTTTTGGGAGTTATTTTGATTATTGATTCTATTCTATTGATGGTGATAAATAAAAAATAGATTCTATTTCTTCCTGATTTAGTTTTGGTAGGTTATATGTTTCTCTGACTTAATCCATTTCTTTGAGGTTATTTGATTTGTTGGCATATAAGTTTTCATCATATTCTGTTATAGTTGTTTGCATTTCTGTGATGTTATGTCTCCTCGTTCATTAGTAATTTTGTTTATTTGGATCCTCTCTTTTGTAGTGAATCTTGCTAGAGGTTTATCACTTTGGTTGATTTTTTCAAAGAACTAGCTCTTGGTTTCTTTGATGTGTTCAATTTTTTTTTTTTTTTTAGTTTCTATATCATTTATTTCTGCTCTTCTCTTTATTATTTCCTTCCTGTTGCTGGGTTTGGGTTTTGTTCTTCTTGCTATGACAGTCTTGTGCATATGGCCTGACAAACATGTAGAAGAGTTTCCCTAAGGTGGGGTTTTAAAACTGGCTCATGACCCTTTAGGGGGCTGTGATTGACCAGCACTAAAAACAAAATAGAATAGAAAATGTCAGTATGCTTATAGTTATATGTGTGTGTGAAAATATAATAATAAATGTGTGTACATATATATGTGTATAAAAGTGTATGTGTATATTTTCTGGATTGTGATATAAAACATTTTTGGGGCACTGAGGTGGCTCAGTCAGTTCAGTGTCAGACTCTTGATTTCAGCTCAGGTCATGATTCCAGCATCATGGGATCCAGCCCTGTATAGGGCTCCACTCTGAGCATGGAGCCTGCTTAAGATTCTTGTGCATTCTCTCTCTCTCTCTCTCTCTCTCTCTCTCTCTCTCTCTCTCTCTCAAAATATATATATATTCTTCACTGTGACCTATGCCAAAAATGTTTGAGAAGACTTCTCTAGGTGGTGCACCTAGGAATGAACTTGCAGGGCAAATGGTATGAGCATTTTCAACTTTATGAGATAATGTTAAATTGTTTCTCATGGTGGTTCTAGCAGTTTAAACTACCTGCATTATATAATTTTTTTTTCACTTCACAATCTTACCAACACTTGGAATAATGAAAACTTTTAATTTTTGCCAAACCTGGAGATATAACTAGGTATTTTACTATGATTTTAATTTGAATTTTTCTGATTACCAATGAGGTTGAGAATCTTTTCATAGGTTTATTGGCCTTTTTTGGTTCCTTTTCTGTGATAGGACTATTTATGTCCATTGCTCATTTTTCCATTAGACTGTCAGTCTTTACCAATTTGAAGTTTTCCTTTGTGACCCTCTTCACTTCTAGAAATGCTTTAGTTTTAAAGTTTGTTTTGTCTGCTATTAATATAACTACATCGAGTTTTTTGTTGATTAGTATTTACATCGTATATATTATTCTACCATTTGACTTTCAGCCTTTCTGTATCCATATGCTTACGGTGAGACTCATCTATATAGCATATATGCTATTTTAAATTATATGTATTTAAATATTTGCTATACATGTATGCTATATACATAATACTTGTGTTGTAATACATATACATGCTATACATATTCACTGTATATAATTTTTAAAGTTTAATCTGGCAATATTTTTCTTAAACTATGGTTTAAGCTACTTACAGTCATAATTACCATGATACGTACATTTGTTTCTATTATAGTGATCACTGTAATATTTGCCTTCATGTATTATTACCTATAGATTTTATTTGCTTTTATTTTTACTTTCTGCAGGTTGATTAAAGTATATTTTTCTCATTCGATTTTATTTTTTCTACTAGTGCAAATATTATATATGATTTTTTATTTCCAGTGATTATACTAAAAATCACAAAATTCATTTTATTTTACTAATCAGTAGTTTTAGTTTTCTTCTAATTAATAAAAGGAACTTGATATTCTTAAACTTCACATATCTTCTCCCTGGATTATACATACTTTTTGTTCTGTTTTAGACATATCTTTTTGTTTGCTTGCTTTTTTGTTTAGATATATATCGTTAAAATTCATTTTAGATATTATAATTGTTTATACATCCGTGTTTCTTAGATTTATTCATGTGCTGTTTCTTTCTATACCTCAGATCTATTTTACCTCTTCTGAAGTACAATCTTTGGAAATTCCTTGAGTGAAACTCTATTGATGGTAAATTATTTCAGTTTTTATTTTGCTGAGATTTTTTTTAATTTCACCTCATTTCTGAACAGTGGTTTTTTGTATATACAATTTTAAGGTTATTTTCTCTCAGAACTTTGAAGATATCATTGACTGGATTCTGGGTTTTATCATTACTGTTGAAAGCCAACTGTCATTCTAATTGTCATCGCTTTGTATGTAATTTGGGGGAATTTTCCCTCTCTACCTATTTGTAAGATGTTCTTTTTTTCTGGAGTATTCTGCAGTTTTACCATAATGTGTCTAGGGATTTCTTTTTTAATTTTTGTGTTTGGAAAGGAATAAATATAGACCATCATCTCTGTAAGGCCAGGGTTCTTGTTTGTCCTATTTGCATCTTTACTCCTAGCCTTAGCAGAAGGCTAAGTAAAAATGCAATAAATATTTGATGTGTAATGAATAAATTTGTAAATCTAATTAGTTTTCTTATGAATAATAAGAAGGAAACTCCTATATTATCTCAGCATAGCTAATAAACATATCTTATCTCAGATGTCTCTAGTAGTTAATAGAAGATAACAAGGAAAATGAATATTTTGGTCAGTCATATTCTTTTTTTTTTTTTTTTTTTTTTTTTTTAGGGTAAGATTACCTATTTTCCCTCTATAAATCTAAGGAGAACTTAACTTGACTTTACATTTAAATAAGCTTCCAAGTGAAAGTTTGGAGTCCCAGGAGGTTGATGTTAAAGAAAATTAGGACCTAGAAAACTCCGAATAAGTAATCATTAATGACAAATGAGTGTAATCCGCATAGTTTCAGTCAAACTCAGTTTTTAGAGCATGACTTCGAGGAAACACCGAATATATTCCAAGCCTTGTATTTTTCAAGTAGTAGACTGATGTGACTGATAGGGATATAAATTTCACAGTGGTTGTCATGTTTACTTTCTTTCCTCTTTCACCCTTCCTTTATTCATGTCACTCTAACGCCAGTGTGCGCGTGTGGATGTGTACATGCGCACACGTGTACAATCATAGCCCATCATATGAAATGCTGTGTATTGTTCCTTGGCTTCTATAAGTTTGCATCTTTGCTTAAAGGCTTGTTATAGATGACAACTATGAGTTCTTTTTTTGACAGTTTAGCCAAATGCAAAGGGTATGACCTTTTAGTCTAAAATCCTGTTTCTGCCATAATACCTTTATAACTTTGGCATGTTATTTAAACTTTGGGAGCTTTAGTTTTGTCATCTGAAATAGAGAATAATAGAGGCGCCTGGGTGGCTCAGTCGGTTGGGCGTCCGACTTCGGTTCAGGTCATGATCTCATGGCTAGTGAGTTCGAGCCCCACGTTGGACTCTGCCGACAGCTCAGAGCCTGGAGCCTGCTTCTGATTCTGTGTCTCTGTCTCTATCTCTCTGTCCCTTCTCCGCTCGCACTGTGTCTCTCTCTCTCTCTTAATAAACGTTAGAATTAGAGAATAATAATAGCTACTTCATGGCTTAGAGTGAGATATATAAAGTATAGAGGTATATATAAAGTGCCTAGCGCATTACTTGGTACATGGTATATGCTTACTCAGTATTAGTTTCCCTTTCTTCCAGCAAGACTCCCGTGTACCTCCAGGACCTGAGAAGGTGGCAAAAGCATAAGCCCGAGAGATTGCTCTGATGTTGCAGAGCTCTGAAATGACAAATGACTCAAGTGCCTATCTAAGTTGAGCAAATACAGGGATTATAGTTATTGTTTCTACAAGGAGAGCAAGAGGTAATGACTAACAATTCTGGGAAGTTCTTATTTGTATTAGGTGTTGGCAGCTCTAGGCATATATGGTAAAGATGATGTGGAGGACCATTTCCTGGAGCCTGTAGACTGGTTGTGTCCCGTTTTACCTGTCATATGTGAAACTGCTGTTCGCACGCCACCCGTCTCAACCCGTATCCCAGGAACATTAAACACACACACACACACACACACACACACACACACACACACACACACAGAAGTGAGATTTTGGTATGCCGCCACTGGGTGGTTTTCAGTTGCTGACCTATTATTTCCCTTGTTCTTTATTTTTGTGTAAACCCTGTCCTATTGAAGAGGTTGTCAAATTTTTAAAAAATACAATTCCAGAGAGTAAATACTGTAGACTTTAAAGGCCATGTGGTCTCTGCTAAAACTACTCAACTATGCACTTACAGTAGAAAAGCAGCCAGAGACAGTATAGAAACAAATGAGCATGGCTGTATTCCAATAACACTTTACTTATGGACACTGAATTTTGAATATAATTCATTTAATTTTGTGTGTCATGAAATATTTTTCTTCTGATTTTTTTTGAACCATTAACAAGTATAAAAAAAACATTCCTAGCTCGTAGTCCATACAAAACAGGTAGTGGGGTGAATTTTGCCCACATGCCATATTTGCCAACCTCTGCCCGTATTGGTCTTCTGAAGTTTCTGTAGTTATTTTCTCACAACCTGTGCAGGTCATTTCCTGAGTTGAATTTTTTTTAATGTTTATTTATTTATTTTGAGGGACAGAGAGAGCACGAGTGCAAGTGAGGCACAGAGAGAGGGAAAGAATCCCAAGCAGGCTCCACACTGTCAGCGCAGAGCCTGATGCAGGGCTCGAACCCGTGAGCCCTGGGATCATGACCTGAGTCAAAATCAAGAGTTGGATGCTTACCCAACTGAGCCATCCAGGTGCCCCGAATTCCTGAGCTGAATATGCAAACAAATATATTTCAATGTTTAGTTATTGTTTTACTTTTCTTTTGCCATCATAACAAATTTAGCAGCTTAAAACAGCGCAAATATATTATCTCCCAGTTCTGTGGCTCAGAAATCTGGCTTGGCTTGGTCTCTTTCTGTACTCAAGGTTTGCAAGGCGTTGCTGGCTAAGCTCCTATTGGAAGGCTTTGGAAAGATTTCACTTCCAAGCTCAATTTGGTAAGCAGAATCTGGTCCTTGCATGTAGACATTTATATCTCAGAGCCTTCTTAAAAATCTTTCTCACATGTGGAATTTGACTTCCCATTCTGTAGCATTGCAGATCTGACTTCTGCCTCCTCTTCCTGTTTTTAAGGGCTCTGTGATTACTTTGGGTCTGCCTAGATAACCTAGAACAATCTCCCTATTTTAAAGTCAGCTGCTTAGTAACTTCAGTTCCATTAGCAAAGTTCAGTCATAGCAGTACCTAGGTTAGTGTTTGATTGAAAAACTAAGGGACAGGAACCTTGAAGAGACATCTTTAGAAATAAGAATAGCACACTTAGCACCTATATTTCCAACATAAGTAATGATACGTAAGGCTGTGGAGTTCTTGAGATGTATCCAGAAATAATTTAACCCATTCAAGCATTTGGTTTTGGTAAATTAGATCTTCTTAGATTTGATATATTCCATTAATATATCATATGTAGTTTCTAACTAATCCAGTAACCCTTGCTTCGCAACAGGTGATCTAGCCACTTGGGAATAAATCTGAGATTTACATGCTATATATAGTCTTTCCTTTCAATGAATAATTTGCTCCAACGATAACATTTTCACTTCTTTTCCCCAGTAGTGGAACTGTGTTTCATATGTAACTTAATTTTGTCTTTTCTATTTAGAAGTAGCATTTCAGTGTAGTTGCTGTGGGGAACATATTGACATATTTTGGGGGTTATTTTTAGATAATTTAGGATCCAATTATTAATTTCTAAGTCCAATTAGTTACTGAATCACATCTATATGCTTCTTGGGGCTAGAAATCTCAAGATGACTCTCAGCTGCTTTTCTCCAGCCATCATGTCTGACTTGTCACCAGTCTTGCTGATTGTCATTCTCATTGGCCCAAGAATCTGTACCTTTCTTTTCACCCTTTTCACCTTATATCTTTCTTATCATCACTGATATGCATCTTCATCATTTCCTATTCTATCTGTTGCAATAACTTCCTCATCGGCCTGCCTCTGGTTTCTCCTTTGTGCAGATAATGCTCCAGAGATTATATGAGGCAACCTGAACTTTAGAAAAACTAAGAGTTCATTCCAACTCCTTACCATGACATTCCAAGATTTTCATTATATGACCCACTCCACCTTTCAACCTTTTTTCCAGTACAGTCCTCTGTAGAAGTGTTCAGACAGTAGTAGTGGAACACTACTTTATCAACACATCTATAATCCATATTCAGAGAATGGTAAATACCCTTTGTAACTGGAGTGAAGGGTTTGTGTTATCATGTAGGTGGGGCTTTAAAAAAATGGGTTTGATTGTTCAAAGATTCTTCTTTTCCACCTTCAGCAGTTGGTTGTAAAATTCAGGCAGACCCTTCTACCTCCTACATTTTTATTTTATTTCTTCATTTCTGTTAGTCTTGCCATTGCCCCAGCATGAGTCTTGTCATCTCTTTCCCGGACTATTGCCATGGCCAACCTGTCTTGTTCCATTGCTCTTTACTCTAAGCCAATCATCAGAGTATATCAAGGTATCATTCTAAAACACAGTCTAATTGTGGCCCTTTTGTAATTCAAAACCTTCACTCATTCCCTGTTGTTTCCAATGAAGATTATTTGCCCTCTAATGAGGTGGTTAAGAACTTGAGCCCTAGACCAGACTGCTTGGAATGGGATCCTGAGTCTTTTACTTATTAGCTATGCGATATGAGACATGTCATTTTATTGCTCTAAGTGTCAATTTGCTCATCTACAAAATGAGGATGATAATATTTACACAGAGTTATGTGAATAAAAATATATGAAGTATGAAGATCAATTAGAAAGTACCTGGTATGTAGTATACATTCAACTAATAGTTGCCATTATAATCACCATAAAATACTCTAGAAATTGAGATAGATTCTATAAAGGACTGGCTATTTTTTACTCAATTAAGGATTTTTGAGAGTTAATTGTTTGGCCAGATAACTGAATTTCAATGCTCTCTCCTTTTCTCTTGAGTAGGCAGCTAAGGATTGTAACCGGTGAATGGTTTTTTGAAGAAAAGGCAAAGCGTTTCAAGCAAGTCAATCTTCTGGGCACTGATATAGTCCGACAGTCCATCTTAAGAAGAAGCCCAGGTAACTAAAGCAATTATTTGGTTTCAAAACTGCCTTAATTTTTACTTTTATGAGCTAAATAATTCCCCTGTATATGTTGCAAATAAACATAGTTGAATTTCCTGAATCCCTTAGGTCATTTCAAAACTCAGCATGAAATCTCAATCTGTAATTCATACAAGGGAAGAGGACATCAACAGAACATAAAATCCACAGTGATTTTCCATATAGCTGACATGCTGAGATATTCAAAGGAAGTATTTACTTTCATCACACATAGTTCTTTTCCTGAATGCACTTCCAATATTTTACTAAACATTTAAGACAGTAACATAAAACAGATGAATTAAATGATTCACATTATGAAAGCACTCCTTGATTTTTCAACGTGATATATTTCCATAAAATTGCTTTTAAATGTTCCTTTTATGAATCCAATGGTTCTCAACCAAGGGGTGATATCGTGTACCAGGCCCTCCTCCCTCAAGCCAGGGGAGCATTTAGAAATACAATGGGGGCATTACTGGTTGTGGCAGTGACAGAGGTGGGATTAATAGCATGTAGTGGATGGTTAATAGCATTTAGCCAGAGATGCTAAATGGCCTGAAATGCTCAGGACCCTTTCAATCAATGAAGCATTATACTGTCACCAAATGTAAATGACACTCCACCTTGAGAATGCTATTCTGTGCACTCAGACTACAATTTAACTGGTTAAATATTGAGTGAAACTTGTGTGTTGGAGCATATTTCTCATGTGTGGCCTAGTAAAGGTGGAGCAGGCATCTTCTGGCTTGGTCCTAGGGTGTCTCATGTTTCATATACAGAGAAAAATCCCCTCATTTTTAAGTCTGGCAGGTAAAGCTGGGAGGCTTGGAACTGATTCCAGCGTCACTTCTGGATGTGGCACTAGCAAGGAAGGGCTTCCCCAGATGGGTAAGATCAGGTCTGATGCCACCGGAGGGCAGAATGGAGTAGAGTTAGAATTAAGCCGCTAGCTCTGGCTGTTTTCCCCACTCATATCTCAGCACCTTTCAGAGTGTAGACTCTCTCTCAAGTCATGAGGTATACGCAGGAAATCTGATTTATGTGCTCAGAAATCAGGGTATTGTTTCTACAGTCCCGTCTCTAGGGATTTGGAGTTCTCATGAACCCAGGCTCCTCTGCCCTAAAAATATCTGTAGAGGGATGATGTATCATTCCTCCATTGTGGACATCCCTAGAAAGCTTATCTCAGCAAACCTCCCACAGATGAGTCCTCAACTTAGTCTTCATTTAACTCTGGAACACTCAGCAGATTAGAAATAACTGTGTGACTAGGAAACAGGATGGGAATGTCATTGCCAATTATTGTGGACTTCTTTGTCCTCTGCTAACGTAGGAAAGTGAATGAAGAATAGAAAATTGCTCTCGTTTCTGGCCATTTTGTATGTAAATTTATCTTCTGATTGTTTTTAATGAGGAACTGAAGAAATACAAAGTCAAGAGCAACCCCACCAGGATGCAGAAAAGGCAGACACTTCACCTTCTGCCAGGCAAAAGGCCAGTCATGATGGACCCAGGAAAAAGGGGTAAGACACACTTTTTCCAAGGGCATATTTGAATTCATTCCAGAAACTTCTGAAATAAAGACCCCTTAGTTTTTCTTTTTTTTCCTTTTCTTTTTTTTTAAATATATGAAATTTATTGTCAAATTGGTTTCCATACAACACCCAGTGCTCATCCCAACAGGTGCCCTCCTCAATACTCACCACCCACCCTCCCCTGCCTCTCACCACCCATCAGCCCTCAGTTTGCTCTCAGTTTTTAAGAGTCTCTTATGCTTTGGCTCTCTCCCACTCTAACCTCTTTTTTTTTTCCTTCCCCTCCCCCATGGGTTCCTGTTAAGTTTCTCAGGATCCACATAAGAGTGAACACATATGGTATCTGTCTTTCTCTGTATGGCTTATTTCACTTAGCATCACACTCTCCAGTTCCATCCACGTTGCTACAAAGGGCCATATTTCATTCTTTCTCATTGCCACATAGTACTCCATTGTGTATATAAACCACAATTTCTTTATCCATTCATCAGTTGATGGACATTTAGGCTCTTTCCATAATTTGGCTATTGTTGAGAGTGCTGCTATAAACATTGGGATACAAGTGCCCCTATGCATCAGTACTCCTGTATCCCTTGGGTAAACTCCTAGCAGTGCTACTGCTGAGACCCCTTAGTTTTTCAAGTTCGATGTCACTTCAGTGACCCAGAGAAGGTCAACATACCTGACCAAGGCAATATTATCCTATTATTCCCCCTAGAACATGAAGTTTTACATACTTTCAGTCTTAAATAAATAAAGGTCACCTTGGACCTGAACATATAAATAAAACTTTTTATTTCATTTGACATATCTGGTCTTGCACTAAATGGTTCTCATTCCTTCTAGGTAGAAGGTTTCATGTCAGGGCCAGCTTTGTCTATAAAGAAGTGACAACTCCCTTTGTTGTAGAATGCCAACACTCTCCCCCAACCTGAGTGCTGATACATGAAATATCCAAATCAAAGATTTATTAATTGGGCTTAAAACGTAATGTCCCCTCTTTCAAATGGGGGCTTCCTTAAGGAAGAAGTCACATTTGGCTACCTCAATAACTTAATTCAGAAAATCTATGTCTCAAGTACTAAGAATAAGAATGGGAGGCACATAGGGAAGCAAGAGTCAAGGAGGCACTAGGAAACTGGAGGCAACATGGCTTCTTCAGGGGAGAAAAGAGGCCCCTAAAATGCAGGCTAAAAGGACCAAAAGGCAAACTTCTGCTTCCTGGCTCTGCATTTGTTCGTCTTCATTTCTCAGGCAACTGTTGATCTGTTTTGTGGCTTAGTGAGGGTTCTAATGTCCACCAGGTCACTTTATGTTCTTTCTAAGTAGCACTGCTTTGTTCTCTCAGCCGAAAGCAGTGTGCGAGACTGCCAGTATCTGAGCCTTGATCTGGCTCTAGAGAACGTCTGTTTTTGTTTTGGTTTGGTTTTTTAGAATCTTGAACTGTGAGTAGGAGTGAAAGCTAAATGTCATGTAACATAAACACCCATGACTAACCATGTCTTCATCAATTAGCAGAGATGAATGTGAAAGATAGCCTAGAGTCACCATACATCCTACGTATTGGTCCTTTCTGTTGTACTGAATCCATTGGCCACCCATCAGAGCTCCCACAGTGCCATGTGCCTGAGTATCACTCTTACATTGCAGTCTGACACCACCTTCTCCCAAACACACACACACACACACACACACACACACACACACACACACACACACTTGTGAGCTCCCTTAGTGCTGGACCTGTGGCTTTTTTTTTTTTTTTTTTTTTTTTTGCTTTTGTGCTTGATTGAACATGTAACTCAGAGCCCACAAGTGCTTGTAGGAGCTGTTGTTTGCAGACCCCAGCCCGGGCTTCACTCAGTACATTACAGAATGATGTACTTGGAGCTGGGAGACAATAAGTAACTTACCAGCACAATGAATTGGGTGTGCTCTGAATTAAAAACAGCCATAGCACTGGCCTAAGCCCTGCTGGAACTCAAAACTGAGATCTGATGGTTCTGTTTTCAGGGAATTTAACAGTTAGTTGGGTAGAAAAGGTACATACCCGAAAAGTTAATATGTATAGAAGAATTTTAGGAAAATGTAAGATGACAATATGAGCTGCCTGAAAGCCTTTCTAAAATAAGACAAGGTGTTAATTAACTATAAGAGATATCATAAGGATAAGTAATTAAGTAAATATTAAATAAGGGGCTTAGATAATAAAGAAGTGAATATTAAACAAGGGGCTTAGATAATGTTGGGAGGTCACAGAGGACAATGGGAAAGACATAAAATTGTAAGTGTGACCAGATGAGGACCTCGAAAGACAAGAGTTCAGGATAGCAAAAGGTGGGGAAAAGTGATTCCACATGGAAGAAACACCTTAAGTAGAAGTATGGATGTGGGGACATGAACAAGGTGGTTCTCAGAGCAGCATAGATTGACATTATATTGAGCACTATTCTCACCAAAAAAAAAATGTAATTTTCCAGTTAAATTGAAGCTTCCGACACTTTGACAAGATACTCTTTATATATCTTTGAAACAGAGACATCTTGGCAGATTCTATTAAGATTGTCCCAATACCTTTGGAATACATTTTCTCCCTAGAAAACTGGAATATAAAGTAAATGAACTGATTTTTCCAAATGCTGTCACAAAAAGAATATAACTTTGGTTGTTTATTAAAGTATATTTGGAAACCCCCATGTTTTGGGCCTTCACTGGCCTGGATCATGACTCAAATCTCAGTTCCTGAAAAGCTATTTTTGTTCAAGTTCTAAATAATTTAGTCAAATGGGAATACAGTCAGATTTCATCCCACATGAGACACCCCAATGTTCAAACTTCATTCCCGCAGGGAGAAATGTCCTGAAAGATATAAAGATGGTTTCCACCACAGGGGTTTAGTCCTTCATTCCACAAGAATTGATTGGGTTCTAGTATGTGCCAGGCATCACTTTAGGCTCAGGGGACCTGACAGGAAACCAGCAGGGCAGGGTTGCTTTTCTCATGGAGCTGTAGTCTAATAAGAGACCACCTCAGTTTGTCCCAGGGGATCCATCATTCTAACACCCCTCTCTGAGCAAGATGAGTTCAAGCTCCATAGTCTTTTTTTTTTTAAGAGAGAGTGTCATGGTGTGAGTGGGGGAGGGGCGGAGAGAGAGAGAGACACAGAAACCGAAGCAGGCTCAAGGCTCTGAGCTATCAGCACAGAGCCTGGTGCAGGGGCTTGAACCCACGAACTGCAAGATCATGACCTGCAAGCTCCCTAGTCTTAACATCCCTGCATACAGGCTCAACCCAGGCAATGTTTCCCTATTCCCAGGTAAGTTGCAAAGTTGATGGTCTTTTTCCTAGCAGGGACAGAGGCCTGGCTTACTGACAAGTGGTATGGCCTTGGGAGAATGTCATAACCTCCTCTACCACTACCCTTGATGGCATACTACCGAGGCACTGGGAATTTCCCAGAACCTCTCAGCCCCAAGGCCGCTTTATTGAAGAATTATTGACTGTTGAAAATATTAGAAATGGTATTCTTGAAATGATCTTTTAAAATGCTTTTTCTCTGATGTTACTTCTAAGTACATATATATTTATATAATTTCAGATTTCTTCTTAGCAAGTTCAGATCAGCAACCAGGGGAGAAATCATAACTCCAAAAACTGAAAGTGGGCGGAGCTACAGCTTGGACTTAGATGGCCAAAACTTTCGGAGTTTAAAGTCCATCCCTGGTTCAGACAGGTAAAGCACATACAGATTGCACAATGGTATAGCCTGAGAATAAGGTTGACTTATTTCCATCCAAACAGTGCTTCTAGGTACCTGTAAAGTATTTCTTCTTGGAGAACTTGTAACATAACATGAAAAGCCAGGAGGGTATTTTTCAGTTGAAATGGGAAGCACTTAGCCTTCTGGAATTACAGCTATCAGAATCATCGGTGTGATGTGTAGGGATGGGACTTGATGTTTGGGGATATACAGGGAAAATACATTCTTTTCAGTGATTTCTTGATCTTTCTCTGTTGAAGCTTCTGAAAAGAAACATGTGAGCATTAGATATAGTCCTTGCAGCTTTTTAAAAGTTATTAATAATTTCATCACTTGAACTGCTCCAGAGAATTTCCATAAATTCCACCTCTTTCTAATTCCACCTCATCCAACTTGTTATCAGTGGGGCCAAGTGAGAATCTCCTATGCCCAGGGTTATCACCTTGTCAAGAAAAGCAAAAAGAGAGGCGCCTGGGTGGCGCAGTCGGTTAAGCGTCCAACTTCAGCCAGGTCACGATCTCGTGGTCTGTGAGTTCGAGCCCCGCGTCAGGCTCTGGGCTGATGGCTCGGAGCCTGGAGCCTGTTTCCATTCTGTGTCTCCCTCTCTCTCTGCCCCTCCCCCGTTCATGCTCTGTCTCTCTCTGTCCCAAAAATAAAATAAAAAAAACGTTGAAAAAAAAATTTAAAAAAAAAAAAAAGAAAAGCAAAAAGAAAGGATAGCCAAGAGCATAGTAATTTCACATCAGGCTTGATTTTCTTTATCCTGTTGGGGTATAAGTCAAGGCTTATTTTCATGATTAGTGTACTATCAAAGGCAGTGATGAGAAAAAAAGATGTACCCTCATGTTTCACTGGTTTGTCCAAATGTTAATTCCCTTTCATTTTCCTGGAGTTGCAGTAATTCTACAAATCCAGCTAGTGAAGCCTCCTCAGGCTTTGTGAGCAGAATTGCATTCTCCCCTGTAATGTATTTTAGAATATGGAACAGCAAATTCCCCTAGAGAGGACCCTCTTATGACTTTGGTTTTTTCCCATGGTGGCTCTCTATACTGGTTTCTTTTTTCTCTACAGCATTGCTGCAAAGTAGTGCATTTTATGTAAAACAACACAAAAAAATGATGAAGTATAAAATCATTTATCATCCACTCTCAAAAGATCACGATATTCAGTAGTTTTCAAATTTTCAAGAATGTAGATATATTTCCTTTATGATTAAAAAAAAATCAAACCATAGCTGCTTTTGTCCTTGAAATCGTCTCCCTGACTTACCTTGGGGCAGCCCCCTGCCATGTTCCACAGAATCTTTGTATAAAAACTTCATTTTTGTGTGCTGTTGTTGAACTTCTGACTCTCAGACAGTGGTCCCCATTATTTAGAGGTAAGAACCAACTAACTTAGTGTTGCTATTTTTGCCCAGCTTCTTGGGGACTCCACAGATGAGCCATTTTGGCATAGACTTCAGGCTAATATTTAAGAGGGGTGATGTATACACACACACACACACACACACACACACACACACACACACACACCACCTGGATGGACTGGAAGCTAGCTGCAGAGGAGGGCCAGAAACAGGCCGGGCTGCCGCCACAGAGCACTGACAGCACGGTGGCCAGGGTCCCCCGACCCAGGCCTGCAGAAGCCGTCACATCTTCGGTGGCCACGGGTGCCTCTCCTGGCATCACCCTGACAATGTATTCAAGGCCCGAGAGCCACCTGGACCTCTTCAGGAGTCCAGAGGCGGCCCAGGCCCTTCCAGCTCCGGCCAGCAGATTGTCAGCCAAACGGCTGGCCATCCGCCGCGGGGCCGCTCTGGGGATGGCATCAGCCACGCTGACGGCCTGGCTGGTCATCCACGTCCTGACCACCAGACCTAGCCGAGCGGCTCCAAGACGGAAAGGAGGCCAAGAGTGGCCGCGCCCACAGGCCTCTACACCTGTCCCCCTACAACAGCACCCTGGGGACCCAGTGTGGGTGGATGTACACTTTGGACCACAGCCGGCACCTCGTGTGATGTGACAGTTCTGTCGAACTGGCTTTTTCTTCTCTGCTCTTTAGGAGGACATCAGCGGACTGGAGAGGGACAATCCTAGGGTTGCTTCAAATCGGGAGATTTCAAATCAAAACACAATCAGAAAAACCAGTTACCCAATTAAAAATTACATATTTCCTAAAAAAAATATGTATACACACACACACACACACACACACACACACACACACACACACATACACATATACACACACACACAGGGAAAATACATATACATAAAATAAAAAATACACATACAGGGAAAATATATTCTCTCTCTCTCTATATATATATGTATATGTATACATATGTATACATATATATGTATATATATGTATATATATACATATGTATATGTATACATATACATATGTATATATATACATATATATATGTATACATATACATATGTATATATATACATATATATACATATACATATGTATATATACATATATATACATATACATATGTATATATACATATATACATATACATATACAAATACACATATATACATGTATGTATATATACATACATAAATACATATGTATATGTATATATACATGCATATATGTATATATACATATATACATATATACATGTATATATATATACGTGTGTGTGTGTGTGTATGTGTATATATATATATATATATATATATATATATATATATATATATATGTCTGAAGAGGAAAGATGGAGTTCCTGTTAGAAACCAAAAAGTCTCCTGACCCAGCAAAATAGATTATTCCATTTTAAATTAATTAGTGTTACAGTTATTCAACAAGAATACGGTTTTGCTGGTCTTCCAGAATCCATGTGCCTGGGTTTATTTCTTCTGTGTTATCTACTGCTGAGTACAAATAATCATAATATTGTAAAGCCATATGGACATGTTTCACCAAACACTGTTGTATTGACCTAGGGTTTTCTTGTTCTTGTTGTAAACTGAAAGGAGGCAGACTTTATCTTCTAAATCCTAAGTACCTGAAATTGTTTATAGAAGATCAGGATATGGTAGTCGGGGATGCTTTGGCTTAAGCATTCCAGGAACAGTGTTTTCCCAGTAAGAAAGAGAATAAAGCCATTGGGGAGATCAGTAGAGCAAAACGTCGTTTCCTAGAATGTGCATTTATCATAACGATGACTCATTAATGGACTGCCACAGTGAGATGAGTTATATTATCCCAAAACTATTCCTTGGAAAGTTGGGGTGGGAAGTAGCCCATCTTTTCCTAACTCCCCCACCAAAAAATATTAGCTCCTTTTTGTTTGCTTGAAGCTGCAGTAATTCTGCAAAGCTAAGTAGTAAAACTGGCAGACTTCCATTCCTCCTTAGCTTTTGCAAGCAGAATTGCTTTCTCCCTTGTAACTCATTTTAGAATATGGAACAGCAAATTTCCCTAAAGAGGCTGTAAGGGCCCAGCCAGTCTCTTTGGTCTGTTACCTGACCCAGCTCAGCAATGAATTCCCCCTTTCTCCTCCACAATGCATATTTCTTCATGGTCCGTTGCTCTTTTCCTGGAGCAGCTGGGCTTGGGAATTCTTGTTTAAAACTCCTATCATATCAGAATGGAAATGATGTTTTACCAGATGCCTGGTTAACTTTCTTTTCGGTAGTTTGAAAGCAGGGAAAAGTATGAATGGGTAAGGCAAGGCCCAGCAGCCTCCCAGAGGCGCACAGCACACGGCCCTTCACTTGCTGCTAGGGACTTGACAGATGAGGCAAAGGAGACTTCTTTTTTTCAAAAGAATATGCATGGAAGCTATGGTTAATAAATAGAATGCTCTTCAGGGCAGCGGGTCCTAAGCCCTTTTACGTTGTGATGAGTTTGGCAATGCGGTATGATTTGTGAGGGATCTGTGTGAAGTCACGCTCATCCAGAAACAAACCCTCAGACAAGGATTCCTAAGTAAGTGATTTATTAATGAAGTGATTCCAGGAGAAACCAGTACAGGAGTAAGGGAAGCAGAATAAATGGGAAGCACCTAAGCAATGTGCTTTCTCAGACGAGGTCTGAATTTGAGAACTCCGCTTGATCCCTCAAGGGATTCTGGAGCTATAAGATGTGTCTCTTGAGTTTTTCCATTTTGAGGAGGTGGACCATCGCACTCCTTTACCAATTCGTCAATGACTCTGAATTCCCTTGGATAGGGTTTCCAGATTTAACAAACAAAGATACAAAGTATGCCCCATGCAATATCATTTTCATTCATATACTCTATAAATATTAGTATATTTTTGTACTAAAAATGATTCGTTGTTTACCTGAAATTCAAATGTAGCTGAGAGTTCTGCATTTTGTTTGACACCTCTCCAACGGGGGTCTGGGAAGACCCACTCCAAAGCATGTCTAGGCCCCTTGCTCCAGTGCTAAAGGGCAGATCTCTGAAGGCCATGGGTGCAGGCCATTAGCAGGCAAGCTCTCAGAAGCTGGAGATGAGCGTGCAGAGCCAGCACAAGTGATATAAGGGGATCTGGGTAGGACATGAACAATGTCCCCTAAAACACATAAGGGAAAAACGGAACTTTGAACTTAACCTTCACTCAATTCAGTACAAAATGGACATAGGAAGATGCTGTGTTTCTCTGTGGCAGGTCTGTCGTCACATTGGAGAATATGGCCATCGTATCAGATTCACCAGTGTTTCATGTGCTTAGACCGTGACCCTATCGGTGGGAGTAATATGAAGTCTGGAGTTGCCAAATACATCTTCAGCTAGAAACTTCTGTTTATACCACACAGTCATCCCTTTCTACTTATCCTTTGCCCATCATACACACCTACCCTGATTTGGGTCCCCTCAGAGCAAACCCCGAAATAAGGATTCAAGAGCAAGTAATTTATTTAGGAGGTGATTTGGGAAACCCAAAAGGAGTGGGGAAATGAGCCAGAGAAAGGAAAGAAGCTCTTTACTACTATGGGGATCCAGTGCTCACTCTCAGTGGACACCTGTAGGAAACAGTGTACAACACACTTTAGAACTATCTAGTCAAGAGATTGGGAATCTGGGGTATTTATACACCGGCTCCCTGTTCATCACTGGCTGAGGACTAATTCTGGGGCACTGACTCTTTGGCACTTCTGACTTGTTCTGTGCACAGGTGCTCCATGCTCTTGTGATCCAAAAAATGTCCTCGGGCATAGAGTTATGGGTGTTCACAGTAAATAGGATTCTGTGGGTAGAGGTGAGTGCCAAGGGAACTGGGTGGGGGCACTGGGGTCTGCTACAGCATCCTTCCCAGACTGCTCTTGGGCCTCTTCCAAAGGTGCAGTTTGTCAGACCACTGGTTGCTCAGCTCCTGATTTATGCTAACTTTATATAGGTGTGACTTTCCTTTATGTAATGACAGTAATTTGAGGAGTTATGGAGACTTGGTCGTTCAGCCAGACTCTTGATATTATACTTTGGTTGGATTACAACTGGGTTCTTGACTTGCCTCGTTCTTGTGGTCAAATGATTGTGAGCCCAAGGACAGCTCCTTTGCTCTCTCATCTGTTTCTGCAGCCGTTTCTCAAAGATTCACTGCCTTGACATGTCCTATTTCTATGAACTAAATTTAACACATTTCCCCCTTCCGGTATAATAATTTTTTCACTCAGGTGTATTTTGTGGTGTGTCCTTTCTCAGGGTATCTAAGATACACCAATGGTCTTCTCCATCTGCAAATCATTAAGGTGTAGAGGTATATGACTGGCTCACCTATGAATTTTATTTATACAAATAATTTCAACACACAGTTCTGTCAACATTATTGTCCTAGTGCCGTATTCCAAATGGTAGTTAACTGTGGAAGGTTTTAGTGATATTATTCCACCCCTTCATGAACATCCAATTTGTCAAGGAAGATTGATATAACCACATAATTTCAAGACAATATTGTATCATGTTAAAAAGATGTTCTGTGTGCTATGGGAAAACCAGAGAGAGGCATTTATCCTTTGAGAGGATTCAGAGAAGCTTCATGGAGATGACCTCTAAGCAATTTTAAGGGATGAAGAGGACCCTGCCAGGTGAAAAAAGATAAGAATGAAACAGAGGAAATAGAAAGTATAAAGGAAAAGAGGCATAAAGTGATGTTGCGTGTACTGGAAAATGAACTGTTGGGGGATTTTAGAGTGTAAAAATTGAAGTGTTGTATGAAAGAGATGAAATTAAGAACTAAGTTGGACCGAGATACAGATGGCTTCGGATACATTGATGACCTGTTTTTATAAGCAACATAGCATCCCAGATGGAAGAAGAGTTTGGCAAATTTGAGCTATTAAGTACAGAGCATGTGCCTTTTCCCTTTGGTTCCTGAAAGTTAAGTTCTGCTAAACACTTGTTTTCCTTGGTGTCTACACATGGAGGCAATCGGCTTTCTTGCCCCTGACTTCCAATTCACCCAAGGTTTTTCATGGCTGGTGGCCTCTCTCTTCCAAATGGCTTTCATCCATTATTTAGAAAGAAGACAGGGGATCAGGATTCTATTGTGATGGTAAAAGACAAAAGTATTTTCAGACTGGGAGTTTTACCTGTTCTTTTCCTTCATACCCACTCAGAATCCTTCCCTCATGGTGACTGTCTCCTCCACTTTAAGGAGAGTCTTCTTAAAACAGGTCCTTTATGCCCATCACGCACTTGCTGGGATGAGCACTGGGTGTTGTATGTAAGCGATGAATCACAGAAATCTACCCCAAAAACCAAGAGCACACTTTACACACTGTATGTGAGCCATTTTGGCAATAAATTATATTTAAAAAAAATTAAATAAAGCAGGTCCTTTAAGAAAACACTAAATAGTTTCAAACCCACCAAACAAATCACCCTTTGTTTTAGTAAATCAAATATAAAGGTTCTTGGGGGCACCTGGGTGCTCAGTCGGTTAAGCGTCCGACTTCGGCTCAGGTCATGATCTCACCCTTTGTGAGTTTGAGCCTCATGTCGGACTCTGTGCTGACAACTCAGAGCCTGGATTCTGTATCTCCCTCTCTCTGCCCCTCCCCTGCTCACACTCTGTCTCTCTGTCTCTGTCTGTCTCTCTCAAAAAAAAAAACAAATGGTAAAGAAAAATTAAATAAAGTTTCTTTATATAATTAACACTATGATTCATTGAACAAAATTTCACTGAGTACCCACCACATTGTATCCTTTCTCCAAGAAGGAGACAGAAGGAAAATGTGTGTAATTAAATCACAGAAAGCCAGTGACTTCAGAGGAAACTGCAGCTAGAGAAGCTTCCTGATGAACTTGTACTTTTTCCTCATTTCTCTGCTTCCCTAATTCTGCATTCCAAAGCTCCTATGATGGTTCACCTATGCCTAAGAATAAAACACATACATCTGTACACATCTATCCACACATGCACACAGTACCTGAAATTCATCCTTTTAGGATGTGTCAACCTCTCCAAAGAGTTTTATTTTTATTTATTTATTTATTTATTATTTATTTTTTTTTTTTTTACTTTAGAAAGAGCACATGATTGGGGGGGGGCAGGGGGGAAGAGAGAGAGAGAGAATGAAAATGAGAATGAATCTTAAGCCGGCTCCTTGCTCAGCCTGGAGCCTGATGTAGAGCTCAATCCCACAACTGTGGTTGGGATCATGACCTGAGCTGAAATCAAAAGTTGGACACTCGACCGCCTGAGCCACCCGGGTGCTCCAAGGATTTGACTGTTAAATGGAGATACCCGTATCTGTATGTTGTGTGCCTGTGTGGATGGGCAGTACTCACAGGGGTCAACACAGCTTCTGTAGATATACAGATAGTTGATAGTTTGAGCTTTTTGGGCCACACGGTCTCTGTCTCAGCCACTCAACTCTGCTCTTGGAGCAGCTGTAGACAATAGATAAATGAATGGGCATGTCAGCATTACAACAGAACTTTATTTAGAGGCACTGACATTTGAACCCCATGTACTTTTCACATGTCACAAAATATTTTTTTTCAATTACTTAAAAAATGTAAAAACCACTCTTGGCTCACAGGCTACAAAAACAGACAATGGGCTCAATTCTGTCCGTGGACCATAGTTTGCTGATTCCTGGTACAACACGTTCACTCACTAACAAAGAAAGTGTCCTTCCATTTATCCACAGGCTAAGTTTCGAGGACAGATCACTTGTATTGATGTGATTACTGAGGTTAAGAAAATAGTGGTATGAGGGGGGCAAATTGCAGATGGAGAGATGTCTGAGATGAATAAATTCAAACTAATCAACAGTTTAGCCCAGTGTTTCTCAGCCTTGGCTGTATATTGGAATCACTGGGGGGTGGTGTCATTAAAACATATCGATCCTATGGGCCTAGATCCTATGCTCAAAGTCTGATGTGATTAGTCTTGGATGTAGTCTAAGCTTGGAGATTTTTAAAAGCTCCCCCACTGTTTCTGATGTGCAGCCACAGATGAAGACCACCCATCTCGCATAAGACTGTTAGGAAAGGCAAAGCATTTTGGGATCACCAGAGACTGGAAAGTTGACCTATGTTCAGCTTTTTTCTCTTTTCTTTCTCATGTTTAACAACTTTCCCATTTAATGGGATCACTTCACTTTCTGTTACCTCCCTTGCTTTTCTTACATATCCATTTCAGATCTGATATAACAAAAAAAAATTAGGAAAGTGCATAAACCACAGAAAGAATACGCAGTCTCTGTGTCATGCTATGCACTAGCCTCATTGTCACAGTGGGTGTTAGCATCTCTGATATTAATGCTGCCTTTTGGTTGAGCTTTCTTGGGGGAGTATTCATTTAACCATGCGGGCACAGACTCAACATTGTCAGGCCACTCTGGGAAGGTTGCATCCTGGGAAATGCTTTCCGGACTACAACTCCTGGGAGATGGTTATATAATCCACAAAGGCAACTCATTAAATTATAGTCTCTGTCCCTTGTCCTTAGATCCTTTATCTAAAAATAAATCTAGAAAGCCATTATCAAGATTTGGGGCCATTGTGAAATTAGAGATAACAAAATGGAAGGCTTTTAAAGTATATTTCATAAGCTAAAGTAAACGAGACGGTTTCCTACTCTAGGCAATGTGTCTTTCATGTAACCTGGGATGTCTGAGCCCCCCAGGCAGTGTCCTATCTCCACACTCTGGGCCCTTCTAGAACAAGAAAAATCTCTCTCTTTCTTGTCAGTTTCCCTTTAAGCAAATTTTAGCTAGAAGTTTTGTTGACACTGATTTCCAACACTTCCAATTTAAGTATCAGTGACCTGATATCTGAATCAAAAAAAGGTCTTTCATTTTTTAAGAATAGTTGACACAGCGTCACATTCGTTTTAGGTGTACAACAGGGATTCAACCACTCTGTATGTTATGCTGTGATCACTGGAGATATAGCTACCGTCTGTCACCACGCAACACTATTATGATACCATTGACTATATTCTCTGTGCTGTACCTTTTATTCCTGTGACTCGCTCATTCTATAACTGAAAGCTTTTATGTCCCACTCTCCTTCTCTCGTTTTGCCTGTCCTCCCACTCCCTCCCCTCTGGCAACCACCAGTTTGTTTTCTGTATGGATACGTCTGATTCTACATTTTGCTTCTTCATTTCTTCGTTTGTTTTTTGGATTCTACATATGAATACAACCATATGATATATTTTTCTGTGATTTATTTCACTTAGCATTATACCCTTGCCCTATAGGTCCATCCATGTTGTCACAGATGATAAGATATCATTCTTTTTTATGGTTGAGTAATATCCCATTATCTATATACCACGTCTTCTTTATCCATTCATCTATCAGTAGTCACTTGGGTTGCGCCAATATCTTGTCCATTGTAAATAATGCTGCAATATACTTAAGGGTTCATATATTTTTTTGAATTAATGTTTTTGTTTTCTTTGGGTAAATACCCAGGAGTGGAATTACTGGACCATATGGTATTTCCGCTTTTAATTTGTTAAGGAGCCTCTACATTGTTTTCCATAGTGGCTGCACCAATTTACATTTCCAATAGTGCACAAAGGTTCCCTTTTCTCCACATCCTCACCCAACTCTTGTTATTTCTTGTCTCTTTTTTTTTTGAGAGAGAGAGAGAGAGAAATAGTGTGCACACAGAGGAGGGGCAGAGGGAGAGGGAGAGAGAGAATCTTAAGCAGGCTCCATGCCCAATGTGGAGCTGGATGTGGAGCCCGATGGAGGCGCGATCTCATGGCAGATTGTGACCTGAGCCAAAATTAGGAGTTGGATGCTTAACCAACTGGGCTGCCCAGGTGCCCCTTTCTTGTCTTTTTGAATCTAGCCATTCTGAAAGTTGTGAGGTTAGATCTCGTTGTGGTTTTAATTTGCATGTCCCTGATGATTAGTGATGGTGAGCATCTTTTCGTGTGTCTGCCATATGTATGCCTTCTTTGGGAAGATACCTATTCAGGTCCTCTGACCCAAAAAATATCTGTTTCTTAATTGAACTTTAAACTTCTTGAATTTAGACTTCTTTTATCCTCTTCCTATTTAAGTGGCGATGATTTATGTATTTTATGTCATATTTTATATAACATCTAAGAGAATTGGCACCCAACTATTTATGATATTATGCCTCATCAGACTGAATCTTTTTTAGTCTAACCAACTGAAACAACTGACTGAGAGGAAAATATTTTTGAGAAGTTCATGGTAAATGTCAGGGACAAATGTGAAATTATATGTCATTTTTGAGGTAGTGCTTCTGGCAACAATTGCCAGTAGCTGACTTATAAGAATTTTTTTATTATTACAGGATAGCCTCTTGAATGTCATCACCACAATTAATCAACTTCTGCCAGAGCTTCCATAAGTAGGACTTTTGGTTCTAGCGAAGCTCATCTGAGATGGGGACTTTTTCAAAACCACCTGGGTCAAGGAGAACTTTCAGGACAGGCACAAGCAGATATATCTACATGAGTCCCTTTGGATCCTAACTTCTTGGCTCATTTCTGCAAGATTAATGACTAGCCCTTGTTTTTTAAAGGAGATTTTACCTAAAATAGTAGAAAAGTTTTGTGGTTCCACCACAGTGTTCCTGGGTAGGTCTCTAAGATCTTTCTAGGTAGGACTTCTGAGATGAGCAAAATCACTCAGATGGTTAACTGTCGTCAAGTGTAAAAGTGTAGCACCTGAGCTTGGAGGGCTCTGGAAAGTCTCCAAGGAACTTAGAATCTCAAATTATATAAATTTATTTAATCATAAAACTTTGTTCTCTTGTCATAATCAAGACACAGTCCTAGACCCTTCCTGAGCAATCTATAATTCATTGAGGGTGCCAAAGCTAGAGGAAGAAGCCAGAGACTGTTTCTATGTGGTATCATAGGAATGCTACCCAGAGAACTTTTGGTTCTTCTCATCAGATTCCAAGAAACTAACCCCCAGCTCTCTCACCCTTGAATTGTTTTCTGCTTGATGGCTCCTTCTAGCAATGTACAGCCTGCCTGGTTCTATCAATTTGATCTTGGTGAGTGATGAGTAAGCAACAGGAGAAACTAGAATGAGCATAGGCTTTGGGTAGGCAGGCAATTTTCAGTTTTTATCCTGACTTTATTATGTACGAACTGTGCGACGGTGTGGTGGTGGGGGTGGTGTGTGTTGTGTGTGTACACACACCTATGCCTACGTACACGGAATAGTTGTCTAACCTCTTTAGGACTCAGTGTTCCCATCTTTAAAATAAGAATATTTTCCTTACAGGGATGTTGGGACATGGAAAGTGTCAAACACCTAGAAAATACTCAGTAAATGTAGCTTCTCTTTGCATAATTTTTGAGGGTGGTGGTAGCCAGGAGTAAAAATCAGGGCATATTTGATTTGATTTTGGTGGCTTCTCTGGTGCAGAGCCTTGAAAAAGTTAGGAGCTGTGGTTGATAGCTGCAGTGGTCATTGCCGGTTCTTTCTTCTGCCAGATTTGTCTTCCAGCAATGTCACATGCACAGTGAGACATCCTTTTTTTTTTTTTTTTTTTTAAAGCACTCTTCCTCTATTCTTTTGCATACCTTTTCTGATTGGCTCAAACGTAAGTTCTAATCACTGTTAACTATCACGTCTAGGCTTTAACATGCTTATGATTATAGATGCACTTATAACTTACTAAATAGTAAATCAAGTAGTGAAATTCACAAAGGCTTATGTTTTACCACTTAGCGTATTTTGTGTTCGCCGAGGATAAAGAATAAAACAGAACAAACACTTCTCTTAACATCTAATTTGTCAAAACTTATACTTATGAAACTCCATGTAATCAGAAAATCATGATCACCTCAAAGGCAGGCACTATTATTTTATAATCATTATTGAATGGGATTGAATCAGTTTTAGCAAACAAAGTGAGTCAAGCCCATTTACCAAATGTCATTATTTTTATGCCACATTTATTAAATGTGTACCATGAGTCAGACACTGAAACAACATAGGGAAATAAAACATAATTCCCACTCTTTGATTAAGTATGTACTGAGTGCCTCCTTTGCACCAAGGCATTTATGAAGGTGGTAGAGATAATGTGGTAAATATGTCATGAACTCTGTTCCCAAGGAGCTCAGGTTGAAAGAGGCAACAAGGCCCATATATGTGGATCACTTAGAAGCCAAATAAGACATCCTGGAGTGAAGTGCTACATAGTTTGGCAAAGACTGTGAATCAGTAAGAACGGAGCAGAGCAGAGGTTCACAAGGCTTGTAGATGACAGGAAGTGCCTGATAGGGGAGGCTGGCCTTCATCTGGGCCATGAAGGATGGCGAAGATTTGCATAAGTGCAGAGTGGCAAATAGAGCATAGCAGGTGGAGAGAAGATGAGAAAAAGCCTTAGAGGTAGAAGCTGGAGCGGGTGCCGTGAGTGTGGTGAGTTGAGAGGAGAGCGGAGAACCTGCGCAGGTGGGAGGATGCTGGTGATCAGTAGCAAATAAGGCTGGAACGGTCGGGTGAAGCTCAGTTACAGAAACCCTGGAGTCAGACAAATGGGCTTGAGCCTAGTGAGTCTCTGAGGAAGATAGCGACCGATTCCAGTGTGGCTGCAGTGCGTTTCGGGGGGGTTCACTTGTCATCATCATTTTCTTGGAAGCTTTTCCATGGCTGTGTCTTTGCTTGCTGGTCTGCATCCTAGTTAAAGTCAGAATATTCTTTCTCATTTAGGGGAAGCACTGGTTCATCAGACCTTTATGACCAGGAAGCTGGCCCGGCAACTCGGAAGAGCAGCCGGAGCAGTGGAGTGACCCCCGTCACGCAGAGGTCACCGGCTCCAAGCACACGCAGCGTGATCTCAGCCAGCAGTAGAGTAAGTCCACAAATGTGAAAGGACACCCAGCTTCCAAGACTTGACCTCACCACCATTGCCTGGTCGGGTCTGAGTTCTCGGGATCTTGAAGCATGTTGTTTATGCTGTTTAATTGTAGATGCTTCGTTATCAGGACTGAACTTCCTTCACCCTTAGCTCTTGGTGGGAAGCCAGAAATGTGAAGGAAAGGGAAGGAGCAGGTTCAAAGGTGGTATTTGTATGATGGGGGGTTAAATGGCTATGTGGCTTATGTGGCTTAAACAAAATATAAATAATGTTTAGAAGTCTCCTAGTTTGATCTTCCGTGTTATTTGCCAAGAATTCCTAAGTTGACTGCACTAAAACTTTCCCAGACTGATTTAAATCAGGAAAAGTAGAATCTTGAAATATTTGAATAGTTTTTCTTTATGCACACCTGTTAAAATTAGGGATCAACACACCATAAAGACTTAAATTGCATTATACATAAAATATAGAGAGAATATGGGTTGCCTGTGTGGCTCAGTCCATTAAGCCTCTGACTTCCGCTCAGGTCATGATCTCAAGGTTCGTGAGTTCAAGCCCCACATCGCGCCCTCTGCTGTTGGCACAGAGCCCGCTTCAGATCCTCTGTCCCCATCTCTCCCTGCTCCTCCCTCCCTTCCCCTCCCCCTCTCTCTCTCTCTCAAAAATAAACAAATGTGGGGGGGGGGACACACACACACACACCTTCCATATATACATATATGGAAATGGTTCTTTTGAATCAATGAGCATCTAGATTTTTTGTTAAGCAGGAAGCTCCATACATAGAGCTGACATCTATGTTTAAGAAATCTTGGTCCTGGTCAAGCAAACACTTGAAGTGAAAGAATTAACTATGCAGGAGTCTGGAGCAAGGTCTTTCTCCAGGTAGGGACAGCACTGATATTCAGCAGGTACACATACAGGGAAGGCTGTTCCAATTACTTATGGCTGGCCTCCCTCTTGGGTGGTCAAGGCACTGTTCAACCAGTGCCTAAAATATTTTTAACGTTCCTAGAGAAACAGCCAGTGCTAAGACTCTGAAGTGGGAACGTGCCTGGTATGTTTAAGGAAGAACACAAAGGCCAGTTTGGCTGTTGTGAGTGAACAAAGGGAGGAGGAGGAGGAAGTGAGCTCAGAGAGGTAATAGGGACTGACCACTGTATGCACTTTGACATTGACTTGGAGTAAGCTGGGGACAGCTGGGGGGTTTTGAGCAGAAGAGTGACACGATGTGGCTTCTTTTTTTGTTATTTTTTATTAGTTTTTTTAACTCCAGTATAGTTAATGCACAGGATTGTATTAGTTTCAGGTGTACAGCATCCTGATTCAACAATTCCATACATCACTTTGTGCTCATTGTGACGACTGTGCTCCTTAATTCAAAATATGTAGAGAACTTACACAACCCAACACCCCAAAACATAATCCAATGAAAAATAGGCAGAAGATGTGGCTTCTTTTATACAGGATCTGGAGGCTGTTCTGAGAAGCAGCTGTAAGAGAACAAGTGGAAAAGCCAAGAGACCAGTTAGGATGCCATTGTCTTCCTGCAAGTGAGACACTGGGCTTTGGAACAAGGAGATAGAAATGGAAGTTGTGAATCCTGTGCACTGTTGGTGGGAATGCAAACTGGTGCAGCCACTGTAGAAAGCAGTATGGAGGTTCCTCAAAAAGTAAAAATTGAAGTACCCTACGACCCAGCAATTGCACTACTGGGTGTTTACTCAAGGAAAAGGAAAGCATTAATTCAAAAAGATACACGTACCCTTATGTCTATTGCAGCATTATTTACAATAGCCAAGATATGGAAGTAGCCCCAGTGCCCACTGATAGACGAGTGGATAAAGAAGTAGTAAATGTATACAATCGAATATTGCTCAGCCGTAAAAAAAGAATGAGTTCATGAGGTGCCTGGGTGGCTCAGTCAGTGAAGCGTCCGACTTCAGCTCAGGTCATGATCTCACGGTTTGTGGGTTCAAGCCCCACATCAGGCTCTGTGCTGACAGCTTGGAGCCTGGAGCCTGTTTCGGATTCTGTCTCTTTCTGTCTCTGCTCCTCCCCCACTTGTGCTCTGTCTCTCAAAAATAAATAAATATAATTTTTTTTCTTTTAAAAGAATGAGTTCATGCTATTTGTGACAATGTGGATGGACTTAGAGGGTATTATGCTAAGGGAAGTCAGACAGAGAAAGAAAAATACCACATAATTTCACCTATATGTGGATTCTAAAAATCAAAATGAATGAACACACCAAGACAAAACCAGAAACAGATTCATGTATACAGAGAGCAGACTGGTGGTTGCCAGAGGAGAGGGGAATGAGGGGGTGGGTGAAATAGGTGAAGGGGATTAAAAGGTACAAACTTCCATTTATAAAATAAGTTAAGTCGTGGAGATGAAAAGTGGAGGATGGGGAATATAGCCAATAATATTGTAATAACATCCTATGGTGACAGATGGTGACTATGCTTATGGTAGTGAGCCCTGCATAATGCACAGAATTGTTGAATCACTATGCTATCTACCTGAAACTAATATCATATGGCAATGATACTTTAATAAAAATAGTTATTATCTAAGTACTGAATATAAAAACTAAATATTTATTTAAAATATCGACTCTTCCTATAGTGCAACTTCGGAAAGATAAATCATAAACTTAAAAAAGAAAAGCAGAGACTGTAAACAGCCAGATTCTCTAAATATTTTTAAGGAAAAGCCAAAAGGCATCCAGACAGATTGAATAAAAATAGAAGATTTCTTTAAATACTTATAGTCTGAATTGTACTTGCTGATAAGGTAAAAGGCAGATTTAAAATTTATAAATATTTATACTAAGCTCAGCAAGCAGTAGTGTTCCATACCCAGAAAAGTGCATTGATAGTTGGTGATTACCCTTACTTCGCTGGCAACCTAACAAGGAATGATATTCAAAATATTTAGTAACTGATATGGCAGAGGCACTGAGCTATCAGAACAGACTCTGGTGCAAGGCTGGGGCAGTATCCTGGGAGCCCTTCTGTGCCATGTGTTAACCTGGATTGTGGGTCACGGTCTTCTGTTAAATGGGGGTGTAGGAGGTAGGGGTCACTGGGGAAAAAAGAGAGTGTTGAGAATGGGGACAAACATGGGAGAAAACAGAATACTATGCTTGTGTATAACTCTGAGGATGCAAAGCTAGCCAAATTCTTTTTTTTCTTCTTTTGAAAAGTTTTTAATGTTTTGTTTATTTATTTTTTTTTTTTTAAATTTTTTTTTTCAACGTTTATTTATTTTTGGGACAGAGAGAGACAGAGCATGAACGGGCAAGGGGCAGAGAGAGAGGGAGACACAGAATCGGAAACAGGCTCCAGGATCTGAGCCATCAGCCCAGAGCCTGACGCGGGGCTCGAACTCACAGACCTGCGAGATCGTGACCTGGCTGAAGTCGGACGCTTAACCGACTGCGCCACCCAGGCGCCCCTGTTTTGTTTATTTTTGAGAGAGAGACACACACACACAGAGTGCAAGCTGGGGAGGGGCAGAGAGAGTGGGAGACACAGAGTCAGAAGCAGGCTCCAGGCTCTGAGCTGTCAGCACAGAGCCCGGCGCGGGGCTCGAACTCAAGAACCGTGAGATCATGACCTGAGCCGAAGTCAGATGCTTAACCGACTGAGCCACCCAGGCACCCCTCTATATATTCTTATATAGAGTTCATTTAAGATTGGAGCTGTACCTATATCATCTTTCTTGCTAATTATATATTGGAACACTCGCAGTTTTGTGAATGTAAAATTATTTAGAACAACTTTTGTCCTAATTAACAAATGGGTTTTATAGAGCGGTTATTGATAGTAAGTTTTAGAGTTATATGGACCCCTGATGAGGACCCCCCACCGCTAATGTTAACTAGCCCCTCCTAAAGAGTAATACAACATAAATGTGGTTATACTGAAGTATACTAATATGATTTGAAAGTAAACTGCAGTCATCATAGTGTTCTTTTTTCATTTTTACTTTGTGAGAAGGAACATGGTTTTGAAAATTCCATGGATTTGGCTGCCCTTGAAAGCACATCTGACGACCTCACAAAGAGTCGTCGCAGAAACACTTCTGGCACACCGTCCATAGCAGTGTCTGAGGTCTCCCTCTCCTCAGGTGGGTATTTACAGCATGACTACTCTCTTTTGAATTTATTTATTTATTTTGAGAGAGAGAGAGAGCACAGGTGAACATAGGGGAGAAGCAGAGAGAGGAGCGAGAGAATCCCAAGCAGACTCCACACTGTCAGTGCTGAGCCTGACACAGGGCTCCATCTCACAAACCCTGACATCATGACCTGAGCCACAATCAAGAGTTGGAAGCATAACTGACGGAGCCACCCAGGCACCCTTGACTAAGTCATTTGGAATTGACAGTCTTGTGTGACATTAAATGGATATTTCATGCTTTAGAAAATAATCGTCTGTCCCTTGACCCGTGATGGTAGGTCCATTCCATAAGAACAGGTTAAATGTGGACCCAGGCGACACCTTGAGCCTCCTGCATTCATGCAAAATCCATTTATTAAGTGTATATGCTTGTCAGTCAAGTTTCAGAGCTATACCAAACATCAGTATAGGAGTGTAGGAAATATAATTGGTTCATTTGGTAGAAAGATAACACTTTTCCAGAATTCAGGGAAATGATAGTTCAGTAGACATGATGGTCTAAAATGCCCTATATCTAGAAAGAATAATTATCCTGTGGTTTAAATAAAAAAGTTACTTGTAAGCTGCATTAAAGTGAGTAATAACCCTTTTCATTCGGATGGTACATTCAAATACTGTATATCATTTCACTTCTCCATCACAACAATCCTGTGAAACAGGTATTATTTATGTTGCAATTTTATTACCTACGAATAAGAAAATTCTTTAGAGACATTTGCAGTAGTCCCTTATGTAGAATTACAATCATGACAGAATCCTCAACATGGAAAGGTTAACTGTTACCTAATGATGATATTTGCATAAAGCCTGAGGCTAGATTCTGTGTGCTGAGTTGAGGAGTCTTTCCTAGTCATGTAGCTCACAAAGGGTTTTCTAAATATATGTGGTTCTTGTTGCATTTTGTTCAGGACTGCAAAATTGTTTCTCCTGTTAATAGAAAAATTTTTAACTAGTCTACAGGCCAACCTCATAGATTATATTTCTACTCCTTCTAGTCAACAGCTCTTGTTTTTTGATCACATACTGTGTCAGGCACTGTGCTAAGCACTTCTGCAGTGTTTCATTTACCATTTCAAACTCAAGTACGAACTTGCTCTCTTTAATCTTTCTCATAGTGAACAACTATGTCTATCCCAGCAGGGCTTTGACATAGAACCACCACTCTGTGTAAATGAACTGTCTTTGTCTTAGTAAGTTATCTACAGCATTACTGAGTGGTGCATTGTTCTTTAAATTATATTTTTAAGAGGTACCTGGGTGGCTCGGTTGATTAAGCATTTGACTCTTGATTTCGGCTCAGGTCATGATCTCATGGTCATGAGATTATGCCCCACGTCAAGCTCTGTGCTGAGTGCAGAGCCTGCTTAAGATTCTCTCTTTTTCTCTTCTGTCTCACCCTCTCCCTGACTTGTGTTGTCTCTCTTTCTCTCAAAAAAAATGATAAATAAAATTAAATAAAAATTTTTTTTTCAACGTTTATTTATTTTTGGGACAGAGAGAGACAGAGCATGAACAGGGGAGGGGCAGAGAGAGAGGGAGACACAGAATCGGAAACAGGCTCCAGGCTCTGAGCCATCAGCCCAGAGCCCGACGCGGGGCTTGAACTCACAGACCGCGAGATCGTGACCTGGCTGAAGTCGGACGCTTAACCGACTGCGCCACCCAGGTGCCCCTAAATAAAAATTTTTTTTTAAATTTCAAACAATTACATATTTGAAAGCAAGATGTTCCTCTGATGAAAGACTGTTCTTGTGCCTGAAGAAATGGAACTTCCTCTCAGTTTTCCTATGGCCACTCCCTTTTTTTGTGAAAGAAATTTGTTATATCCTTTAATAGCATTGTATGTCAAATGTAAAAACACAGTGAATTCTCTAAATATATAAATCAAGAATGATTAATGCTTTATTTTTTTCTAAGAGCTCATTATATTTTAAGGCCCTGTTCTATGAGATTTTTTTAGTCTATGAGAAAAACAGAAGTCTTAGCTTAAAAATTTGCATTTTACAATAGAACATTTAACTTCCTTTAACCAAACGTGAAATGAACGCATCGGTGTTGATAATGCCATCAAAGAAAATTTGAAAATACTATTTAAAAAAAGTATGTTAGTGTAAGCAGCATGAAATTTCTCTGGCTGTTGCTTTCTTAACACTCCATGCCCTGTCCCTAGAAAGAATGGAAATAATGATAAAACATTGGCAATGAAAAATGAGATTGTAGCACCTGGGTAGCTCAGTCAGTTAAGCATCTAACTTTGGCTCAGGTCATGATCTCATGGTTTGTGAGTTTGAGCCCCATATCGAGGTCTTTGCTGTCAGTGCAGAGTCTGCTTTAGGTCCTCTGTCTCCTGCTCTCTCTGTCCCTCCCTGGCTCACATGGGCACCCTCTCTCTCTCTCTCTCTTCTCTCTCTCTTCTCTCTCTCCTCTCTCTCTTCTCTCTCTCTTCTCTCTCTCTTCTCTCTCTCTCTCTCTCTGTCTCTCTCTCTCTCAAAACTAAACAAACATTTAAAAAAATGAAATCTTCTAACAAAATTAGCTGATTGATATCTCTCCTGTTCTCTTCCTTCCTCCAGACCGGAGTCGATCTGAATTAGATTTGAGTGGGTCATTTCCAGAAGATTTAGAGAATACTGTAAACATAAGAAGCAAGTCTGTCCCTGGGGCTTTAGACAAAGACTTGGTAAGTTGGATGTGGAAGAAAGTCTAATGATCATGAGGAAAGGGCACGGTCTTGTTCCAAACCTTCGCACTTTTAGGTGAGAATAAAGTGAAGATATATGGGAATCTGTTTCTACTGGTCTTCACAACCAATATATAAAAACAACTAAAGCATGTTTTAGAAGGGCTCCTGGAGTGGCTCAATTGGTTGAGTCAAACTCTTGATTTAAGGTCAGGTCATGATCTCATTGTTGTGAGGTCAAGTCCCACGTCTTCGAGCTCTATGTTGAATGTGGAGCCTGCTTGAGATTCTCTTTCCTTCTCCCCTTCCCCTGCTTGCTCATGTGCGTGTTCTCTCTCTCTCTCTCTCTCTCTCAATTAAAAGAAAAAGAATGATTTAGAAAAGTTAACTGGTAATCAGGTTAATGGGTGAAGATTATCCCTAAAAAAAATACCTCTTGGGGATTTCAACTCCTGGTTTAACATCACTTAATCTAAACCTGGAAAATGAAGGATGCCAACATTTTCTAAATCATATATTACCAGATTTATCTGACTGTATATTTTATATGAACATTTGTACATCTCAAGTTACCCCTAATAAACTACCTTCATAACTGAGATTAAATTATGTAAAAATTAGTGCAAACGTGAACTTGTTTTTGAAATCAGAAGGTTGAGTTAAATTATTAAGTTTCCTTCTAGTTCTAATACCTTGATATTCTGATTTCTGTAATTGCTATAATGCAATTTGAATTCTTTGAAAGAAAGTTATAAAACAATGTTAAATGACAGTAGTATAATTTTCCAAAGCAAGCCAGGAAACTTGGGTTCTAAAGCTCACTGTTATTTACTAGAGTAAAAAAAAAAAAAAACCTGGAAAGTATTTTAAAATCTACCACAAAAGGGGGTAGGGCAATAAGATCAAATGGTTTCAAAGCTTACTTGTGTTCAACCTTTAAAGAACAGCTAATTCCAACATTATGAAACTATTCCTGACCCTAGAAAACTCCATAATTGAAATTAAAAATATACTAGAGGGAATCAATGGCAGATTAGAATATGAAGAAGAACAAATAGATGATCTGGAAGACAGGGTAGTGGGAGGCAAGCAAGCTGAACAGCAACGAGAAAAAAGAATAATACAAATTAGAATAGCTTATGGGAATTCAGTGACATCATTAAGCATAATAATATTTACATTATAGGGATCCCAGAAGAAAAGGAGAGAGAAAAGGAGGCAGAAACTTATTTAAAGAAATAATAGCTGAAAGATTCCATAATCTGGGTAAGGAAATAAACATCCATGTCAAAAAGGCACAGAGAGTCCACAATAAAATCAACCCAAGGAGGTTCACATCAACACACATAATAATTAAAGTGGAAAAAAATAGAGAATTTTATTTTTTAATATAATTTATTGACAAATTGGTTGCCATATAACACCCAGTGCTCATCTCAACAAGTGCTCTCAAAAGCAGCAAGAGAAAATAGTTACATACAAGGGAAACACCATGTGTCTATCAGCTGAGTTTCATCCAAAACTTTCCAGGCTAGAAGGGAGTGGCATGGTATATTCAAAGTGCTGAAAAAACAAACAAACAAACAAACAAACCTACAACCAAGAATACTCAGCAAAGTTATTCAGAACTGAAAATGAGATACAGAGTTGCCCAGATGAGCAAAAGTTAAAGGACTTCAAAACCAAAACTGAATCAAGAAGAAATAGAAGATTTGAACAGACCAGCTAGTAACAATGAAATTGAATCAGTAATCGAAAAACTCCCAACAAACAAAAGTCCAGGACCAGATGGCTTCACAGGTGAATTCTACCAAATATTTAAAGAAGAATTAATACCTATTTTTCTCAAAATTTCTAAAACATAGAAGAGGAAGAAGACTTTCACATGAATTCTACAAGGCCAGCATTACACTGATAACAAAACCAAATCAAGACACTACAAAAAGAAAACTATAGGCCAATATCTCTGCTGAACAGATTTGCAAAAATCCTCCATAAAATATTAGTAAACCAAATCCAACAGCACATTTAAAAAATAATTCACCACGGGGTGCCTGGGTGACTCAGTTGGTTAAATATCTGACTCTTAGTTTCGGCTCAGGTCATGATCTCATAGTTCCTGAGTTCAAGCCTCACATTGGGCTCTGTGCTGACAGTACAGAGCCTGCTTGGAATTCTATCTCTCCCCCTCTCTCTGCCCCTCCCCTGCTCGCTCGCTCTCTTTCTCTCAAAAATAAATAAGTAAACTTAAAAAAATCATTCACAATCAAGTGGGATTTATCCCAGGGATGCAAGTGTGGTTCATTATTCACAAATTAATTAATATTATACATCACATTAACAAGACAAAGGAAAACTATATGATCGTCAGATGCATTTGACAAAGTTCAATATCCATTCATAAAAAAAACTCTGAACAAAGGGAAACTAGGGGGAACATATCTTAACATAAAGGCCATATATGAAAAAACTGAGAGCAAACATCATACTCAATGGTGGTAAACTGAGAGCTTTTCCTCTAAGATCAGAAACAAGGCAAAGATGTCTACTCTTACCACTTTTATGCAACATAGTGCTCCATGTCCTAGCCACAACAATAAGGAAACAAAAGGCATCCAAATTGATAAGGAAGAAGTAAAATGCTCAGTATTTGCATATGACATGGTACTGTGTATAGAAAACCCTTAAGACTCCACCAAAAAACTACTAGAACTGATGAGTGAATTCAGTAAAGTCACAGGATACAAAATTAATACACGGAAATCTGTTGCATTTTTATACACTAATAATGAAGTAGCAGAAAGAGAAATTAAGAAAATGATCCCATTTACAATTACACCACAAATAATAAAATACCTGGAAATAAAATTAACCAAGGAGGTGAAAGATTTAACACTCTTAAAACTATAAAACAGTGATGAAAGAGCACTTAAGCAAATGGAAAGATATTCCATGCTCATGGAGTGGAAGATCCAATATTGTTAAAGTGTTCATACTACCCCAAACGATCTATGGATTTAATGCAATCCCTACCAAAATACCAACAACATTTTTCACAGAACTAGAACAAATAATCCTAAAATTTGTATGGAACCAGAAAAGACCCTGAATAGCCAAAGCAATCTTGAAAAAGAAAAAGCTGGAGGTCTCACAATCCCAGATTTCAAGATCTACTACAAATCTGTACTAAGGAGTATGGCACTGGCACATAAAGAGACACATAGATCAATGGAACAGAATGTAGAGTTCAGAAATAAACCCACACTTCTATGGTCAATTAATCTATTGCAAAGGAGACAAGAATATGCAGTGGGGGAAAAGACAGTCTTTCCAACAAATGGTGCTGGGAAAACTGGACAGCAACATGCAGAACAATGAAACTGGACTAGCTTCTTACACCACACACAACAACAAACTCAAAATGGATTAAAGACCTAAATGTGTGACCTGAAACCATAAAAGTTCTAGCAAAAAAATATAGGAAGTAATTTCTTTCATATCTGCTGTAGAAATATTTTTCTAGATATGTCTCCTCAGGCAAGGGAAGTGAAAGCAAAATTAAACTATTGGGACTACACCGAAATAACAAGCTTTTGTCCCATGAAGGAAACTGTCAACAACAAAAAAGGGCAACCTACTGAATGAGAGAATATATGTACAAATGTTTTATCCGTTAAGGGGTTAATGTCCAAAATATAGAGGGATGTTATACAACTCAAATCCAATTAAACTGTGAGCAAGGGGCCTTAATAAACATTTTTTCCAAAGAAAAGGTACAGATTTCCAGCAAACACTTGAAAAGATGCTTAGCATCACTAATCATCAGAAAAATGCAAATTAAAACCACAATGAGCTGTCACTTTACACTCGTCAGAATGGCTAGAATCAAAAAGACAAGAAATAACAAGTGTTGATGAGGATGTGGAGAAAAAGGACCCTTCATGCACTGTTGGTGGGAATGCAAATTGATGTAGCCTCTGTGAAAAACAGTATGGGAGGTCCTCAAAAAATTAACAAGGGATGGGGCGCCTGGGTGGCTCAGTTGGTTAAGCGTCCGACTTTGGCTCAGGTCATGCTCTGTGCTGACGGCTCAGAGCCTGGAGCCTGCTTCAGATTCTGTGTCTCCCTCTCTCTCTGACCCTCCCCCGTTCATGCTCTGTCTCTCTCTGTCTCAAAAATAAATAAACATTAAAAAAATTAAAAAAAAATTAAGGGAATTTCCATATAATCCAGTAATTCCACTACTGGGTACTTATCCGAGTAAGACAAAAAAGTAAATTGAAAAGATATACGCACCCCTACATTTATTGTAGCATTATTTGTAATATCCAAGATATTGAAGCAGCCTAAGTATCCATCCATAGATGAGTGGATAAAGATATATCCACACACACACACACACACACACATGTGCGTGCACACACACACACACAGATGGACCTAGAGGGAAGAATTCTATGTGAAAAAAGTCCGAGAAAGACAAATACCATATGATTTCACTTATACGTGGAATGTTAAAAAAAAACCAAATGAATAAACTAATAAAAAGCAGAACTAGACCTATAAGTACAGAGAAGAAACTGGTGATTGCCAGAGCAGACCGGGATGGGCAATGAATGAGTTCATGAGTTGGAGCCCTGCTATGGGCTCTGCAGGGACAGCACACAGAGTGGGCTTGGGATTTGGTCTCTGCCTCTCCCCCACTCGTGTGCACGCACTTATTTACTTGCTCTTTGTCTCTCTCTCTCTCTCTCTCAAAAAAATAACCAAAAAACAATATTCATAGCAACTTTGATAATGATAGAAAAAACTCTGGAAACAACCCAAACATTTAGCAACAGAAAATGGATAAAGTGTGGGGTATGAAACCATTGACTAATAAATAAAAATGAACAAATGATAACATTATGCAACAATTTGGATGACTCTTAAAAGACTATAATGTCGAGACAAAGAGGCAAAACCCAAAAGAGCCTCTTACATTTAATTGTATTTACATACAATTTAGAAACAGGCAAAACAATATCATATTGTTTAGGAAGGAATGCTTAGGTAGCAAAAATAGAAAGAAAAGTAAGGATGTGATTACCATAAGAGTTAAGATATTATTTCAAAGATGGGAGAAAGAGGTCTGTGACATTGACAGAGCACAAAGGAGGCTTCTACTCGATCACTTAATATTATTATACTGTACAATTATGTTTGATGCACTTTTCTCCATGTGTGATATTTTAGAATTTGTTTGAGTTTAAAGCACAGAATTATATATATATATATGTATATATATATATATATGTGTGTGTGTGTGTGTGTGTGTATACATATCAATTTATAACAACATGGTTAAAGGAAATTCTTATGTATGACTGCTCAGATTTCTGTGTGCACAATTTTATATGATTTTTCACATAAATAAGGAGATATGGAATAGAATATATAAAATATTAGTTTAACCTGGGGTGAGAGGAAACGGAGGAGAGGAGAAGCAAAAAAGCAAGGTGTTCATGTAAAAAAAAAGTATGCATGATATATTCCACTTATGTGTGGTTGTGTATGTAGGCATGTGTGTGTACATATCATAAAACTATTGATCATTAAGATATTAGTGGGAGTCCTGAGTTTAATTTATATTTATCTATATTGCTTGCAAATTTTTACTGTAAAAATGCATTGCATGATTAACCAAAGGAAAAACCACTTTATCATGTAGGAGAAGAAAAGCAGAATCTGGAATTTTGGACAAGAATCCAGTGTCTAAAAGAGTTAATTCTGTTGGAGAGATTTTTAAGATTTCCCCATATTGACAGTATACACACATGCATAAACCCATTTTCTTTTTAGTTAAATAATTTAAGTACCTTGCCCAAAGCTTAGAGATCAGGGAGGTAGAAATTGAACACCCAGGTTTGTGTGATTCTAAATTTCATGTTCTTTTCATAAAACAAGCACCAGTAGGAAGGAGACCCCAATCCTCTGATGAAATAATTCACGTTGAATGGATAGCAAAAGAGAAAAACCTCAGAATAAGGTGCTTTATAGATATTTGTATCTAATAGTTCAAGGTATTTTAAAACAAAGTGGTTTTGGAAGTGAAAACTCTTTCTAGGAAAGAAAGAAGCTAAAGCACTGATGTTCTCCTCCTTCCTTAGGACTCCTTGGAAGACACTGGGGAAGGCATTAATGACTTAGTGTCCTCACGGTTTTCGGCAAACACCCACAGTCTAGCAAGTGGCTTGTCAACCGTAAGCATTTATCTAGCCTGTGACTGGAAGTTTCTTCTTTCTCTTGTTGATTTTCTGTACTTTTTTTCAAAGGAGATAGGAATGTTCTTGGGAATATGTGTGATAGTGAGTTAAACGTCATTATAATCACCTGCTTGCCTTTTGGCCACAGAAAACTTTTTGGTCTAATTTTGTATGGGTTTTTCCTTCCCTCTCCTTCCATGGTCCTTGCCCAGTTTTTAAAACATCTTCCCTCCCCAGTTCTGGCTCTCATCACCTCAAACCTATAAACTATCATAGTTCTCTGCATACATTTATTTCCCTGCCCCCGTTCTCTCAATTTCCCAACCGTCCACCATGCTGCTGCTAGTCGTTTTCCTCAAATACATACCCAGTCGGGTTTCTCTCCTACTCAGACACTGTCCATAGCTTTTCACTGCCTGTAGAATAAAGTCCCTTCTTACTTTCATGTTCAAGGCTTTGCTTGAGAAGTAGGCTTTAGGAGCCCCCGTGTCCTCATATCCATCTATGTGTATATGCCTGTAGGTCTTTTTTTTTTGCTTCTCTGATTTCTGTCTGTCGCTCTAATACCCTTTTTCCTTTTGACCTTTGGGCGACTTTCTTAAAGAGTTCTCCGGCAGGCTCTGACAGGAAGTGGACCTACCTGAATGTCCCTGATGCTGACTCAGACACTGTGAGTTTTCAGTCTTTCCTTTGCCTTCTTTCCAACCATACTTCACAAATTTCATGGTACAGGAAATCTGATAAGGTGGGCACATTTTCCAGCATTTATCTTTTCCTGCCTTGTGTGTAATTAACCAGAGTTTCTCTTTAAAGGGTAAACAACATTATCAGAATCCAAGTAGTCCAAGGGAAGAAAAGATCATTAAACATGAGAACCTGAGTGCCAGTCAAAAGACACATGGTTCAAAATGATTTACCATTTACGAAATCTCTTTGAAATGAACATCTCTATTTTAAATCACATTAACTTGGTTAAGAGCATACCGGTTGGTTAGGAGCAAAATTGCCTTAATTTCTCCCAAGCTCCAACATTTGTGGGTTCCTTACATTTTCTTCTATCTGTAGGGTCCCCCTGCTTACTGAGGACCTTTTTGAAAATGTGGCTACTGAGGGATGTGATGTCGACACAACTTAGTGGGGAGGCATGTTAGGGAGGTCCTCAGACTAAAAATCTGAAGATCTTGCTTCCTGCCTTGGCTCTGCCAGTAATTTCTGGAGGCCAGAGTTTCATCTTCTGTAACAGGGAATAGAGGCGTATTCTTGAAGCCCTTGAAAGTCAAAGCATAGTCTATGCACCAGCAACATCGCATCCCCTAGGGCAGAGACTCTCACACTGTCCATTCACAGAACCCCTAGTGATTCTTTGATCCTACTCCTGAGCCAAAAATAACACCTGACCAACCCATGTATCGAGTAGTTAGTGATGTGAAATGTTGGGGTCTGGGAGTGAACAGCCAAGAAAGAATTCTTGAGATGTCTTTGGTGGAAAAAGGTGGTTTTATGAAAGCACAGGGACAGGCAGGAAGAGCTTTCTGTGGGCAGAAAGAGCTGCACTGGGGGTGTGAGGAGTGGACTGGTTATATACTTTCAAAGTGGGAGGGGGTGAGGGATAGTATAAGCCTCTAAGGAATTTGAAAGCAAGATTTCCGGGACCTTGAGGGGCTAGCTGCTGTGAAAGGTAAGGGTATTTACATAGTCTAGTAAAACCTTAGTCACGAGACCCTTCAGATGTATACCAGGGGGCCGTATGCTTGGAGGATGATTGCTAACATGTATCTTGCAGGGAGAGGGGGAGCGGTGGGTAGAGATAAAGGAAGTTTCCAAAGGGATTTTTATGTTAGAGACTTACAGGGTCCTGGAGGTCAGGCTGATGTCAAGCTAAGGTTGCCTTTTGCCTCTAGCAAAGTATTAGCATCAAGGCACTTGAGTTCCTGGAGGAAAGTCACCCTGCCTGTCTCAGACTTGTCAATGGGCGGAAACGGAAAATTTAATTTTTTCTAGATTTCTTTTGCCTTTGTTCTCTACATTGGTTAGGTTAAAAAACTTAATAAGCACTGCAATGCTAACCACTTAGTAGACAGGTGGAACAATAATACACATAAATTGAAAGAAAAATATTTTTATTCCACTCTTAAATAGCTCTTATTCCTTACTAATGGGATGTGGTTGCCTGTTGGGCACTTCACAACTTGTCAAATCTTGGACTCTGATTGAACAGCACCTCTTTTATTTCCTGTTCCACATTGATTTTTATGCAGTACTTTTTTTTTTTTCACGGCAACTGTCAAAAACTCAGCTTCACACCGTTAGGACTTACCTGAAAAGAATAAATTGTGATTTAATGTTGACATCGTGAACTACCGTAAACAGTTTGCACTGTGTCTGATAGATGTCGCTGTGTTTCCCTTGAAACTTTAAAATATCCTGTACTGCCCCTGTGCATGTGCTGTGGTACTCTGGGATGCCTCAGTACACATTTTGGAAGCTGTGGGCCTAGGCGTTTGTGAGAAAAGCAGACTCTCAGACCCCACTGGGGACTAACTGGACCTGAATCATCATTTGACAGAGATCCCCAGGTGATTTATGTGCAATTAAAGTTTGAAAAGCACTGCTCAAAGCCACCTGTTATTATGAAAAATTTGTTTCATTTTAGGACTGGGCAAGACAAATTAGATCACTCACTGGCTCTCTTGAAATTATCATTTTTAAGTAATCATGGAATTCTTAAGCCCTAGACTCCAGCTGAGAAGAGATGCTAGCCACGTCACCCACATCCTGTTCTTTGATCGGTCTCTACTCTGAGTAACTAGAGGAACATGATGACTTTTGTTAGGCATATCTGAAAAGTGGGAAGCCTGGGCTCTCTTTGTACTTACTATAATCCTTCCCACCAGTTCACAGACAGGGCTTTTGAAACTACTGGGTCACTCATGAAAGCCTTTCAACTGGTCTCTTGTGACAGTTGTGTTGCTAAGATACAGTTTGGGCACTAAAGGATACTTTTGTTACATTTAATTTAAATATGTCCCTTGCCATTTATTCATTCTGGTAGATTTGGACTGTTTTTCTCTCACATTTTATTTTATTTGTTGGTTGGTGTGTAATTTTTTGCTTACTCTTCGATTTTGTGGGTTGTTATTTTATAGAGGTTTACAAAGTTCTGGTCTCATACTACCCATGTGACCACAACAGCTGCTCAGGGAATTGACAACAGCCAAGGGTATATGATGTTCTTCTGGCCTGCCCTTGTTAAAGCTGCAGTTACGGCTTCCCAGAGACTGATGGGATGCTCTCTGGGGGTGTCAGAGAGGAAACCTCGTGTCTCCTGCTAGCACAGAATATATGAGCTTTTCTTTGTCCTGATGGATGCATTCTAGACCTTGAAGTAGACTGACCTTGAGTCTACCAGTGAGAAAGGTGAAAGCTACATGAATCGGGAGAGGATGTGAGATTGGAAATGCCTCAGTGACCCCGTATTCATTAGAAGTGAATAAACAAAGGCTATTTGCCACCCAGAAAGGCAATGCTTCCCTTCTCAGCAAGTTTCCTGCCTTCCTTACTAATGCTCCTTAAGTCTTCTTGTCCCTTCCCAGGCTTGGACTTTATACAATACCAGAAAAAGAAGCAAAACAAGTGATTTTTGCTTTCTTCTCTCACCCTACACCTTCCTGCTCATTATAACGAATAAGAATTGTAATTGAATGAAGGGGGTGGCTTCTGTGAGGAAACAATGAGAATAACACTGGACACCTGTCTTCATCTCGTTTATTCCAGACCAGCCTTAACAGCATGATGAGTGTTTACAGTGAAACAGGAGACTATGGCAACGTGAAGGTCAGTGGTGAAATCCTTCTTCACATCAGCTACTGCTACAAAACTGGCGGGCTCTACATTTTTGTCAAGAATTGCAGAAATCTGGCCATAGGAGATGAAAAGAAACAGAGGACGGATGCGTAAGCATAGAGCATATTCCTCAGACTCTTTCAATCACTGCTTCCTTTGTCAGTATGTGTGTTTTTGTTTCAGAAGACTCTTAGCATTCCTCTTGATTCGGAGCCTTTTCAGGAGGTTGTCCCTTTTCTCCTGTGCTACACTTCTAGATATTCTCTTAGGTGTACATATAATGATTTTGTCTGTGATTATCTGAGTTTTTAAAAAGCTGTTAGTCACCGTGATTCAGGACTGGCACATTTGTAGTTTACGCAGAGGCAGCTGTTTGAGATAGAGGCTGGCTGACACATGGGCACACCCCAGGATGTGTGAGTGTCCTGTTCTGGGAGAACCTCCAGAGAAAATCACCAAGCTGTTAACCCACTTGAACGACTCAAAAGGACAATTTTGAGGCTCTCAGGATTCCAGGTATCAGCTGGGAGGCAGATGGGGACCATGACACATTGGAAGGGAACTAGATGAAAGATGTGTCAGTGCTTCCCAAGATCACTGCCAGGTTTGCTGGTTTACTAGGAGGACTCCCAGAACTCCACATGTAGTGATAATCAGCAAAGAAGAAAGGCATATGTGGTGAAGTTCTAAAGAATCCAGGCTTAAACCTCCAAGTGTCCTTTCCCACTGGAGTTACACAGGATGTGCTTAATTTTCCCAGCAACAAGTTATGGCAGCATATGTACAATGTTGTCCACCAGAGGAGCTCATTTAGAGACTCAGCTGGTCACATACCAAAATTCCAGTGTCCCAGAAGGAGAGCAGGTGTTCTGCATAAGCCATATTATTTTTACACATAGTTTAGTCACAGTGAGCCCCTTTATCTGTTCTGGAAGTGATGAGAATCCTCCCGGAATCCAAGTTTCCAGACGCCAGCCAACCGCTAACCTTGTAAGCAAGTGTTTCTAAGGACAGCACAATGAGGCCTGCTGTGTTATGTTACCCCTTTCCTTCATAATAGGTGACCTAGGTTCAATACACAACTCAAAGAAGCTGTTTCCAAGTGTCTTAAGATCAGAGAATAGTTTGGTCTACCTACTTCCTCAGCTAACTATCAGCGGGCTTCAGGACCAATATAGTCATTTAGAGTAGCATGGAAACAGGTCATTTAGAGCTCTGGTAGATGTGCTTCACCATCTTGTACGTTGAAGTCTTGTACATTTCTAAGTCTGCCTTGACTTGGATGCCCCCGCTCCAAGAGACTCCTGGGATAGCTCAACACAAGGTGTTGGGTAGAATTGTTATTGTGACATCAGGTTATGATTTCCTATTTGTTCTTTTCTGTCATTTTCCTTCATTTACCCATCACCATTGATTCCACTCATCTAAGTCCTAACATCTGAATGGAGAAGAATACAACCCTGTGGTATTTTCTGAGACCATTGATCCTATAAATAGATGACATTTATTGAGTAGTATAATATGTCAGCTCCCTGTACGTATCAACCAATTTAATTCTTAGAATGCTATAAGTTACTGTTACTATCCCAGTTTTCCAGATGAAGAAACTGAGGCATAGAGAGGTTAAGTAATTTCTTGAGTTTACCAAAACCAGTGAGGCATGGAGTGATTCAGACCTAGTTGGATCGACTCCAGAGCCCACACTATTTATCACTATACTACTTTTCTCTTATTGAAGGTCCAGAGTTATATTTTAAGGTGTCCTGCTGTGCAGACTATATTCTCTTTGGGTTTCTCATGTGTGCTGGCCTATTCCCTTCACCTCTTTTATTCGCTGAAGCCCCTATTTCTTGCAAAGTAAAAGTTTCCCAATAATTACTTTCATGTGTTATCGTTTGCAGTTATGTCAAGTCGTACCTTCTTCCTGACAAGTCCAGAAACAATAAACGCAAGACCAAGATCAGAACAGGCACCAATCCAGAATTCAACGAGACATTAAAGGTAAGTACGTGCGCTCTCATATTAACTCAGGTGGTACTGTTCACACCCTCATTGGGTTTAAAAGTAACTTCGGAGGATTTGCATGTCCAGGTGTAAATATCTCTTAGAAAAGTAGAATGTGAATAAATGAGTGTAATACCCTTGGCTTTCCTGACAGTTCTTGGAAGAGAACAACTGTAAATCGCTCTTACTCTGCTTATTTCTCTGCTGCTGCTAAAGTTACACCTTAAGTAAATATGATCCAGTGAAATTACATTTGAGCTGGTGCATCTTGTCTAAAAGACATTTCACACTTGGGAAAGTATTTTTTTTCTAGTTCCCCTTAAGAGGAGTTTGTCACAATTTTGACACTAACTCAGGAAGTCACTTTGTACACACTCATTGTTCTGCTAGCACAGCATGAATATGTACTGTTTCTTGTGAGCTTTCAGAATTTGGCTAAATTTAGGCTTGTGGGTAATGAACAGTGGAGATGCAAGGTTGGATTTGGCTAGTCTCCAATCCTAGAGACATTACTTTTCCCCATGGGCTTCTATGTGACAACCCCTTCTCTCACCCTGGGCCAATCTAGCCTGGTAAGAACGATCTGAGGAGACTGGAATGTAGAAGTTATTGCTAGTTGCAGGGAAACTTATCGACCTTGTGCCCAGAGTGATGGAGTCAGAGTCCACCATAGCGGGAAATTGGTGAATGGGAACATCCATCAGTGGGGTCATGTTTAGAAGCAGGAGCCAATATGAAGATAGATGAAAATGAGAATGAATGAATATAGGCAGGGGGTGAATCCAGTGGCCATAATAGGATAGCAAAGCTGAGCCCAAGCAGAATAGATAGAGTGACCTGGCAAATTCAGGAAGCAGGAAGCCAAGGTTAATCATGTCAGGAAAAGTAAGGACAGGTAAGGATGTAAATCCAAGATCAAGAAGAGGTCTGAAGTGTGTCTCAGGTGGTAGTTGCAAGCAGGAGATTTGAGGGTGTGTAGGCATGAGTCAGTGGATAATGTTCTGCTGGAAAAAGAAAAGCTACCCCAGTAATATTTTCTTTCTGCTCAGTCTACATATTTGTCTATTTATTCCTGTGCTTATGCTACCCTTTATGGAGTTTGGTGTTTGCAAGTTTCTCACTTATTGTAGACTCTGGGTCTGTAGTTCTCTCTTGTCCAGCAAGAGAGCAGATGCAGGATTGAAATGTGAGAGAGGCTAATGTCCCAGAGGAGAAAAGTGCCCAGAGTAAGGGTCCTTGCTCCGTTTTTATTAGGATCAGAAGGCTTATATGCTAACTAATTTGGATGTAAATTAAAAAAATAAAATAAAATTGAAAATAAAAAAAAAAGGAAGGCTTATAAGCCTGATGGGTGTGCACAAAGAGACAATGAAACTGTGAACATTAACTCATGGGCATGGGGGCAAGGGGGTTTTGAAGATATGTGGTGTTAGGGGTTTGGGTCAATACAAAACAAAATTCTGGTGCTGGGCATAAGGTTGTTTATAGCATACATGAGGCCCCACCTGTTTACCTAATCTGGCCTAGGGCTCAAGAAAGACCCAGCATGCTACCTCAGGGCCAACAAGGCACCTTTCTTTTGCTAATTAGCTCCACTCTTGGCAACTTTGCCCTGCTGGGGTCTAAAGTCCTGTTTACCTGTTTACCTATTTTGGTCCTTCCTTCCTGTGAAAGCAGCTTTCTGCTGTTGTACTAAGTTGGGGGGCGTTTCCACCCTGAATTCCTAATCTTGTTTACCTCAGTTTCATGCTTTCATCCTGAGGCCTTTCTATTCCTATATCTTTGTCCTATACTGGGGGACTTTGCCCTGTTTACCTAATCTTGTTTCCCCAAACTTGGGTGTGTTCATCCTATGACTTTCTAATTCTTTATGCCTTGTTAACCCATCAGTGCAAGCTCAGGGAATTCCTAAGCTTATTCCCCACACTCACTGACACCACTTTTCTGGATTTGGGGGTTCTCATTATGAATAAAATAAAAGAAGTTGGAGGGCACCTGAGTGGCTCCATCGGTCAAGTGTCTGACTTCGGCTCAGGTCATGATGTCACGGTTCATGAGTTTGAGTCCCTTGTCGGGCTCTATGCTGACAGCTCAGAGCCTGGAGCCTACTTCAGATTCTGTGTCTCCCTCTCCATCTCTGCCCCTCCCCTGCTAGTGTGCTCTCTCGCTCGCTCGCTCTCTCTCTCTCTCTCTCTCAAAAATAAATAAACATTAAAAAAAAAGTTGGAGAGTTGATATATCAAACCTTATGCTTACAGAGTAGATGTTGGAAAAATGATTAGCAAATGAAACCCAAGTAAAACTGGAAAGGAGACAAGCTTCATCACTTATTAATATATTTGAAGTTTACTGACTTTGTCCTCAATGATTTTCTGAAATATCTTTCAGCGCGAGGTCTAACACAAAATCAGTTTATGGAATAGAACCCCAGTTGTAGCGTAAACAAAGAAAAATAAAGTTTTTGTGTTTGTTGTTCATATTATAACGTTATAATGCATATTGTGTATGCATTATATATAACGTTGTTCATATCATAAGGTTCATAATGCATATCCGAAAGATGGTGGAAATACATTTCAGCCCGTTGTAGAATTGGGCAGAGCCCTCCATGTGGAGTGTGATGTTGTGAATCTCATTTGCAGTACACCATCAGCCATACCCAGCTGGAAACAAGAACTCTGCAGCTCTCAGTCTGGCATTATGATCGATTTGGACGTAACAGCTTCCTTGGGGAGGTGGAGATTCCTTTTGACTCATGGAATTTTGAAAATCCAAGTGATGAGTGGTTTGTGCTTCAGCCCAAGGTAGGAAATGCTTCCAGATTAATTAAACAGTTTTGCAGTGAGACAAGTTATGAACAAAATTGATGTCATAGGCCTAAAGAATCTGAAGACTTCTAATATTCAAGTGATAATCTGAACAGATTAGTGCAGCTAATTTTGGAATAATAAAATAAACGTAAATCTGTTCCTTGGAACTCCTCCTTTAATACAGACTGTATAATGCAAGCCACATCGTCGTGTATATTATTAATTTGACTTGCTAAAAATGTATTCATCATTTGAAGGTCTCCATGGATAAACAAAAGGAACGCATTATGTGATCCTATCATAATAGAAAGTACTCAATTTCACATAAGCAAAAACAGATCTATAGAGCCAATCGGTATCAAAGCATTCTCTCTATTCCTGATTCTCCACTATTCAGACAGACCGAAGCAGGAGTGATCTTGCCTTGGCTCACATAAGGAAGTAACCAGTAGCTAAAGTATCTGGTTTTCTACATTCCCACTTTTGAGATTCATAACCTAGGTCTTGAGTTATATTCGGAAAAGCCATCTTAAAGCTGATTCTAGAAATTAAGTGCAATATAGCATGTTCTGAACTAGACCAGCAGTACCTTGGATTCACTCTATGCAACGGAGTCTCTCTACAGTAGTTTGTTTGGTTTTTTTTAACATTTATTTATTTTGGGGACAGAGAGAGACAGAGCATGAACGGGGGAGGGGCAGAGAGAGAGGGAGACACAGAATCGGAAACAGGCTCCAGGCTCCGAGCCATCAGCCCAGAGCCCGACGCGGGGCTCGAACTCACGGACCGCGAGATTGTGACCTGGCTGAAGTCGGACGCTTAACCGACTGCGCCACCCAGGCGCCCCTCTACAGTAGTTTTTTAAGTCAAAAGTGAGATTAAAAAAAAAAAGGTCACATTTATGTAACCAAAGATTGTTCTTTATATACAGAGAGGCAAAAAGAACATGATGATAAAGAGAGTAGACTCAAATCAGACTTTCTGGGTTCAGTCCTGGCTTCGTGACCGTCTGTGTGACCTTAGGCAAATTATTTAACTTCCCAGGCTTTGGTGTTCTCATTTGTGATACAGTAATTGGATATATCTTACTGGGACGTCGTGAGGCTTGAAGAAGCACTCTATATGATGCTCACAGTACTGCGTCAGGCACATTTTAAGCTCTCAGTCAATGCTAGGTAGTATTTATGTTACATTATAGTCCCTATGTTGCAAGTGACAGAAACCCCAGCTCATACTGCTCAAAAAATAAAAGGAAATTATTGGCCAGTGATTATCAAGCATGGCTTGATCCAGATGCTCAAATCTTATCAAGGCCCTGGACACTCTTGGTCTCGCTTCTGTCTGTCGGCTTCATTTTTTAGACCTCATGCAGTTGGCTTCCCTCACTGGTTCCAGTATGCTTCTCTTGGCCACTACAACACCTGGAAGCCTCTCATGCTTGCACCACACTGTCCAGGAGAAGAAAGATTTCCTACTCCTCCAGCAGTCCAACCAGTGCCCTGGGCCTGGTTCTCATTCTAATTACATCAGTTGCCCATCCTAAGCTAATTGCTGTGGCCAGCTGGGGAGGTGGGGTACATCAGCTGACTTAAGACGATCAGAACATACTCTGGTCCTGAAGGTGGTATTGCCCCAAAGGAAATCTAAAGGAATGGTGGGTGAGTGGATGCTAGACAGCAAAACATGCATTGATCATCATCAATAGCAGCACTGTCCACAGCTAAAGGTACAACAAACATTGTGAGATAAGTGTCATTATTTCCGTGTTATGTGTGGAGATTGAGGCTCAGAAGTTACATACAGCTTTCTGGTGGAGTTTTATAATTGTAGACCTTAAGCTTGGTGTGAATAATTCATGGAAAATCTTCGGGAAGTATATTTGGGCTGGGGTAAAAGTGATAATAAAATATAATAAAAGTCCTTAAAATAACTGCAAGCCCATGACTCACATAAATATGATAAAAATAGGAAGTGCAATATTAACAAGAAATAAGTCCACAGTAGAATTAGCATTCCCCTGACATGAACTAGGGGAAACATTTGGTCATTACAACACTAAGTCTCTTGGAATTGAATGACAAGCCCTACAATAAAGGATAGCACTTAATCTGACTTCACAGTCTCCTGTCACTTTCTTCCTTTTGTGCATAATGGGTGATCACCATAGACTCTTAAGTTAGAAAATGTTCGAGACATTATGTGATGCAGGACACAGATGAAGGACAAGTAACATTCATTTCAATACATAAAATTGTCTGTCATAAATTTAACGTTAAAACACAGAGGGGCTATTTGGAAAACAGCTTGGAGGCTTCCAGACAGTTGCCTAGAAATGGTTGAAGGATGTGCACTGGGGTGCTATCTGAGCTCTCCCAGGCATCCTCTGTGCTCAGGGACCAACCACTTTCCATGGCAATCACCTTCACATTACCACTGAGTGATTTCACTTTCTATCGTAAGGAAGAAGTAGTTCTCTGAGCCTGCTCAAAAGTTCTGATTGCATTTAATGTCTTTCCAGAGAAAGGAGCTCTGACTCCTCGGTCCTCTACCAGGTCGCCTTGGATTTCTTTCACCATGACTGTTAGGAGTTTTGTCTCCAACAGCTTTCACCTGAGTCTCTGTTTAGAAGCCTCTCCTCAGGCTACTGTAGCTTTTTCTCACGTGAGCAGAGAGTCAGAAGCTCCTAGGAGCTTACATACGCCCTGCCACAAAGCAACCCTTTACCAATAACTAATAGATGGGGGAGTCTGAAAGCACAGTTAATTCCCTGAGAGCGGTGGGGGGGGGGGGGCAAAAGGAGTGGTGCCCCAAGGCATTACTTAGACTCTACAGCTTTGCTGCCGGATCAGGCTATGCCCTTGCCTGGCTTCCTCTCCTTCCCTGACCTTTTTCCCATCGCCCCTTGGCTGGTCTATCCTGGGAGCAATTCTTTTGTTGAGTGCTTTATTTTTATTTTTTATTTTTTAAATTTAAATCCGAGTTAACATAGAGTGTACTAATCATTTCAGGAAAAGAATTTAGTGATTCATCACTTGCATATAGCCCCTAGTATTCATCCCAACAAGTGCCTTCCTTAATGCCCCTCACCCCTTTAGCCTTCTCCCTGCCCAACACCCTGCCAGCAACCTTCAGTTTGTCCTCGTATTTAAGAGTCTCTTCTGTTTGTCTCCCTCTCTGTTTTTATCTTATTTTTGCTTCCCTTCCCTTATGTGCATCTGTTTTGTATCTTAAATTCCACATATGAGTGAAATCATATGATATTTGTCTTTCTCTGACTGACTTATTTCGCTTAGCATAATACGTTCTAGTTCCATCCGTGTTCTTGCAAATGGCAAGATTTCATTCTTTTTGATCACCGAGTAATATTCCACTGTGTGTGTGTGTGTGTGTGTGTGTGTGTGTGTGTGTGTGTGTACACATATATATTTATACACACACACACCCCATTTTCTTTATCCATTTATCAGTCGATGGACGTTTGGGCTCTTTCCATAGTTAGGCCTTTGTTCACAGTGCTGCTATAAACATAGGGGTGCATGTGCCTCATCGAATCGGCACTCTGGGAGCAATTCTTAAGAAGTCACATGCATAAGAATGCTCACTTCAGAGTCAGCTTCTGGGGAACTCAATATAGTTCACGTCTCTAATCCAGATCATCTTTCTCTGCAAAGAAATAGATGACACCTATGGATACATATAAGTGTCTCTGACACGCATAGAGGAAAGCCCGCAGAGTCGGCCTCGCTTAGGTGCCATGCCTTCCAGAAATGGGGAGGGCAGGTGCACCATAACTCTGTACACTGCCTCCTGTCCCTTAGTGGCCTGTCCTCAGGAGGAGCTGGGCTCTGTGTGGGCTCTGTAGTTACAGCTATGAGAGATGTCACTTCATTTTCAGTCTCCTGTCTCAGACGCTTCAAGGCAGTAGTCACTTCATCAGCTGTACCTACAGGATGAGCAGCCCAGAGTCTTGATGTTTTCTTATAGATTATCCAGCTGAGGAGGTAAAGTGTAAGCTGCAGAGAACCAATTTCTTTAGTGATAGAGGATCAGAATTAATAGTCCTTTAAAGCATTTGGAAATACTGACATCCTTTTGCAGTGGGAATACTGGAAGGACAGAGTGCCTTATTTCTTATTGACTCTGTGTTAGTGAAAGTCCCTTGCCACCTGCCTTTGTCTTTGCTAGGTCTTACAGCACTAAGCCGGTGAGGAGGCTGGTGCAGACAGAGAAAGAGCTCAAGATGTCACGTGTACTGTAAAGTAGTTTCACAGTATAACTTCTATTTCACTGCATGACATGAGCTTGTTTATTAGCTGTAACTCATTATCTTTCTGAAAGGCATGTTAGGTAGTTAGACAAGAAGTGTTTGTCAGTATGAATTGCCTTTCATGTCTTCCCAGAAGGTGCTATTATAAAAACAAGGAGCTTTGAAAACCAACAGCAAGCTCAAGTGTTTTCCAAGGAAATCTTCTCTGTTCTGCCTTCAGGCAGAGAGTAAATGTAAGTTCCTGTGAAATTATTACCTAGCTAAAAGGCTCTCTCTGTATTTGGCAGTTTGGGCAGACACTTGTCCATAATTTATTACCACCACCTTATACCTATAAATGTACTAGAAACTCCGCTTTCAACTCTGATGGAATGTGGATCTCTCTCTCTTTTCAAAACGCAGACGATAACAGGTGTTACCTGATGACGCCACACCCCTGCTTGGTCCGCTGCCTTCACTGGTTCCCAACTGCTTATGGATATGGTTTGAATAAATCCTAACCCATCACCCTGGTACTTAGTGGCCCCTTGATATGGCCCAGCCTTCTGTAACAGAGGAGGATGCCAGTGCTCTACCTATACCCCCACATTCATGCCTATGTGGTTCCCCATGGCTTTCATTCACATAAGCCAACACCTGCCAGTCTTTGTAGGCGAGGAGCCAGCCCTTAAGCTGCTGATGTAGTCTTGGTCTGTGGGAGCGGAAAGCCAGAGCAGCCTGAGTAAGTTTCCTGGAGGTTGAGGGCAGAGCCCTTGATCAGTAAGTGATGGGTGAAGGAACATACATAATAAACACTCTGATTCCCTTGTCTCTGGTTGAGACAGCTCTGACATGTGATCTGTCTTGTCTCCAAAGCTCCCCTGTGGAACTGAGCAAGTTGCTCACCATATAAAACTTTGCCTGATATCACAGCCTTCTTAAGTCTGTCTTCATTTTGTGGTCCCACTTCTCTACTCCCTTTCCTAATAAAACACTCTAAGATAAAGTTGTGTCTTAAAGTCTTCCAGGCAACCCAGAGTAGACACCTTGTTTCCATCCTCCTTGCCACAACCTCCCTTCACACACACCTCTAATCACACCTGACTTCCTACCAGTTCTTAAACACATTTTATACAGTCCCCACTATATTTTGCTCGTGAGTATCTTCTTTCTTAACCCAGACTGACCTTCTTCCCATCCTGTATTTATCAGTCATCATATCTCCTCTCCTTTAAGCACCAAGCAAAGGCCACCTCTTTATCCCAATCTAGATTATTCTCTTCCCACAGTAGTTTCTTTGCGTCTGTATCAGAGCAACTGTCATCCTTTGACCTGAGTTTGAAATAGTAGGTCAGTTAATAAAGCCACAGAAATTACATACCTACAAACATACACCCCCAGTGCATTTCTTAATCATTTATTTTAACTTAAATGTGCATTTATTTTGAAGTCTTCTAATATAGTAATAATTCATTTTGTTTGAGTATAGTTTCAGTGATTAGAATTCTTCCATATCTTCCTGGCATAAATTCTGACCTTAATGCATTATAATCAGCAATTTCTAGTTTGAGCTTTTCTAAAGTACAATAAGAACCTAAGAATGCTTTCAAAGTAAACCAAACAAAAGCTTTCTAAATATTCATGATTATTTTTTTCAGTTTATTTTTTCATTTTATTTATTTTAGAGAGAGAGAAAGCATTCATGAGCAGGAGAGGGGTAGAGGGGTGGGGAGAGAGAGAGAGAGAGAGAGAGAGAGAGAGAATGAATGAATCCCAAGCAGGCTCCACGCTCAGCATGGAGCTTGACGTGGGGCTCGTTCTAATGACCCTGGGATCATGACTCCAGCCAAAATTAAGAGTCCAACGCTCAACCTATTGAGCCACCCAGTGCCCCTCATGATTGTTTTCTAATCTTTTACAGCTTTGAGCCCAAACATAACCCAATAGCAAATTTATTTTCAAATACTTAGGTCTTCAGAAGTATTCGGCTTAATTTTGGGGCGCCTGGGCGGCTCAGTCAGTTAAGCGTCCGACTTCAGCTCAAGTCATGATCTCACAGTCTGTGAGTTTGAGCCCCACACCGGGCTCTGTGCTGCCAGCTCAGAGCCTGGAGCTTGCTTCAGATTCTGTGTGTGTCTCTCTCTCTGCCTCTCCCCTGCTCATACTCTGTCTCTCTCAAAAATAAATAAATATTTTTTAAAAATTAAAAATATTCAGCTTAATTTTTATAGTAGTAGTTGTCTTTTTCTTCCCTTTAGTTTATTGATATTAACTTATATAATTATAACCACAAACATGCCTGGCATAAAGAGCCTGGGAGACTAATTCACCTAGCTTTTGATGAGCACAGTTCAGCTGATAGAAGTAGGCATGCATGGTCTTTGTATAGAGGATCTGCTCTTCATTGGGAATGGAGAACATTAATCTGATGAATCAGTTAAATAAGGGCAGATTAATAGAGCTTCTGTTGAATATATGTCTCCTGGATAGAGTGAAAACTCATAGAAAGCAAGGTCTGTGTCTTATGTGTCCCTACAGCACTCAGCAAAAAGCCTTAAAAGCTTTACTACAAGAAGGTGTTCCATATGTGTTGGTAGAATTGAATGCGTTGAATTATACCATTTTTCTGAGCAGAAGTTGGTTTAATAATGTAAGATGTTGGTATGTCAGAAGATGACATTGCCTTGGAATTTCTGAGCAAGAATGCCAAAAATATCCCAAGACATTAGTATATGTGCTGCCAAAGCAAGCACATATCCCAAAGACATTAGATACATGCAGGCTAGAAGATAACTCACTCCACTGAATTTCTTTGGTATGTGTTTATAATGCTACAGGACTTTATCTGTACTATTTTCTACTCTCATAAGATTTCAAGACTGGGGGCACCTGGGTGTCTCAGTCTGTTAAGCGACTGACTTTGGCTCAGGTCATGATCTCACGGTCCGTGAGTTAGAGCCCCAGGTCGGGCTCTGTGCTGACAGCTCAGAGCCTGGAGCCTGCTTCAGATTCTGTGTCTCCATCTCTCTCTCTCCTTCCCCACTCACAGTCTGTCTGTCTTTCTCTCAAAAATAAATAAAACATTTAAAAAAAGATTTGAAGACTGTATTTACAAAAAGTCACCAGTATATTTTAAGCTAAATACCAATGGAACATTAATAAATCCCAATAATGCATGTTTTAGCCTCTACTAATATACTATATATTAGTATGTGATACCCACACATATCACTTTTTCCTAACAACATATTTTCCTATCCAAAACTTTCAGCCAAAAGCAAATAGAGCCTGCATTGGTTAACTGTTGTATAGAGACTACCCTAAACCTTAGTGGTTTAATGTTTATTTTGAGAGAGAGAGAGAGAGAGAGAGAGAGAGAGACGAGACGAGACATGTGAGCAGGAGAGAGTCAGAAAAAGAGGGGGAGAGAAATCCCAAGCAGGCTATGTGCTGGGCCTGACAGGGGGCTTGAACCCACAAACCGCGAGATCATGAGTTGAGCTGAAATCAAGAGTTGAGCTGAAATCAACCAACTGAGCCACCCAGGTGCCCCTAAACCTTAGTGGTTTAAAACAATTTATTGCACATGATTCTGGGGGTGACTGGGCTCAGCTAGGTGGTTCTCATTTAAGGTCTCTCATGTGGTTGCAGCTAGATGGTAGACTGAGGCTCTGAAGTCATATGAAGGCTTGACTATGCTGGTTGTTCAAGTTGGCTGTCTCACACTTAATGTTAGCTGCCAGATGGGAATTCAGCTAGGCCTGCCAACCAGAGCACCTACCTGTGGCTCCTCCATGTAGCTTGGGCCTCAACATCATGGCTTCTCGAAGTAGCACCCCAAGAATATCCATTCTAAGAGGGGAAGTAGAAGCTGTTAATCTTAGGGTTGGGGCCCAGAAACTGGCACATTGTAACTTTTGTCATGGTCTACTATTCAAAGCAATCACAAGGTCCACTCATCCAAAGAGAGAGGATAAATACCCCACCTTTCATTGGCTGTAGTATCAAAAAGTTATGACGTCTTTTATCTGCTATAATGTCCATTAGAACTTTCCATTTGTGACATTCTCATTAAGTAAAATTTACTAAAACTGTCAAAACAAAATTCCTTTTACAAGGCACATGACTTACAACAGTTAAAAATTAGATGGATAGTCTATTTCACCATCCAATCTCATGTTTACCCCTAGTAAGAAGATTGAATAAAATACTTCAAATGATTTTTCCCACCCTTACTAATAAGTTTTACCACGACCAAGAGGAAAGTCAGGGAAGGATTCCTTTTCCTGGTAATGGTCTCTGTCTTTGCTGAAGCTTGAACAGCCTCTGGCTTCACTGTGAGTTTTGGGGTTTCTGAATTCTTTTGGTCTACCCTCTCAGAAGACAGCAGTTCTCAGCCCTTGACTCAGTGCTCAGGAGTCAGGTACCTGAAGGAAAAGCCTAAGAAAGTATATGACTTTTCTTACCCCACTTATGAAAAGTCATAGTTCTGTTGACTCCATGGCAAGTAGGAGCCTTACAGAACAAAGGCTCTTTGTATATGTTCACATTGAATTTTTGAATTGAAACTTTTGGTTTTGAGATGATTGTAGATCCACATTCAGTTATAAGAAATAATACAGGCAGATCTCATGTACCCTTTACCTAGTTTCCCCCAGTGATATCATCTTGCAAGGCTATGGTGCAATGCCACAACCAGGGTAATGGCATTGATACAATCCACCCATCTTCTTCAGATTTCCTCAGTTCTCATGTGTGTGTGTGTGTGTGTGTGTGTGTGTGTGTGTGTGTGTGTGTGTGTGTGTGTTTAGTCTATGCAATTTTATCACATGTGTAGCTTTGTTTATATACCACTACAGCCAAGATGCAGAACAGTTCCGTCACAGCAAAGATCCCTTGTGATCTTTTATAACCATACCCACCTCCCTCCTGCCACCCTTCCCTAACTCCCAGCAACCGCTTATTTTGTCACTTCAGGAATGTCATTTAAATGGAATTGTATGGCATGTATCATTTGAGATGGGTTTTTTTCACTCAGCATAATTCTGTCGAGATTCATCCAAGCTGTGTATATTGCTAGTTCATTCCTTTTTATTGCTGAGTAGTGTCCCATGGTATGGCTGTACCATAGTTCGTTGAACCAGCCCCCTCTTGAAGGTCATCTAGTTTGTTTCTAATTTGGGGCTATTAGAAATAAAGATGATATGAATATTTGCATACAGCTTTTTATGTGGACATAATCTTTCATTTCTCTGGGATAAACGTCCCAATGTACAATCGCTGGGTTGATGGTAGTTGTATGCTTAGTCTTATAAGCAACTACCAAACTGTTTTCTGAAACGGCTACACCATTTTACATTCCCACCAGCAATGTCCAAGTGAACCAGTTTTTCCACATTGAATGATTTCTTTATTTATTTACTTTTTTTTTTAACTTTCAACTTATTTTTTTATATTAAATATAATTTTTCAAATTGGCTTACATACAACACCCAGTGCTCATCTCAACAAGTGCCCTCCTCAATGCCCATCACCCATTTTCCCTCTCCCCCTCACCCCCCCCCACACCATCCACCTTCAGTTTGTTCTCTATATTTAAGAGTCTCTTGTGGTTTGCTTCCTTCCCTCTTTGTTTGTATTTATTTTCCCCCTCCCTTCCCCCATGGTCTTCTGTTAATTTTCTCAAGGTCCACATATGAGTGAAAACATAGCTGTCTGTCTCTGACTAATTTACTTCACTCAGCACAATACCTTCCAGTTCCATCCATGTTGCTGCCAATGGCATGATTTTATTCTTTCTCATTGCCAAGTAGTATTCCATTGTATGTACAGGAGTGCTGATCCATAGGGGTACATGTACCCCAATGTTTATAGCAGCGCTTCCACATTGAATTTTAATGATGTGAATTACCAACACTGTTTTTAATGTTTGGTGGCTTGGCAGCCCAATGTGAACCAAGCATTACTGCCTACTTTCCCCCTCTTGGTCACTTAGGAAAGCCTTGAGACCTCAAGAACAGACAAGGAGAAGGATCTTCTGGGGCTGTTTTCAGTGGTATCTTTATTTCCACCTCATACCCCAACCTATATGTTCATTGATGGGTTCCAGTCCTCATTGTACCATAGACTGTCAGTAGCCCCTGACTGACCACACGTGTGTCCTATATCTCCTCTCAAATTCCTTTTACTTTAATGTTAAAAGTTACAGAGAAATACCTTCATAGAGTTTTCCAGCCTCTCTTTTTCTTATACCTAAGGCATATCTTAAACCAGTAAATTCTAACATAGTTGAGTGGAAATGGATTGTCATATTTAATCCAGCAAGTTAATATTGTACATTCAAACATGGGCTACAAAATAATAAACCAAGCATTGTCACTTTTTCTTTTCACGTGTTTTCCCTTGGCCAGGTGGAATTTGCTGCTGACATAGGCCTTCACTATAAAGGAGAGCTGACAGTTGTCTTACGTTACATTCCCCCAGAGGAGAACCTGGTGCTTCCTCTAGAACAAGTTCAAGGTAGAGTAAAAATTGGTGGCTTTGATCAAGGACATTCTGTATCTAGAAGCGTGGGAATAGGGCTCAGGAATTGTTGGATTATGTTACTTTCCCATTATGCAGATGAAAATGTAAAGGATTAGGTGTCACTAACTTTGGAGAGAGTTGAGAAGTATATCTGACATATGGGGAAGGGTGCAAGATCTTTACAAGTAAAGGGCAAATTTCATACTTAGAAACCAGCCTTAATGGTGATATTTGTTTCCTGGAAGTCCCAGAGATCTAGAATCTTCCCCAGGATGGAGTGGGGAGGGAGGGAGTGGTACAGTTTGCTGAGAGGGGAGGTGTAAAAAGCTGCTGTACCTATTTATGATATTGACAGTTACTCAGGGAGTCTTGAGGAGGAAGTTGACTAGAACACACCAAAGGAAAAATCCAGATGGAGTCAACTTTTAAATCCCTTTTGCCCTTCTACCATCAACTCCTATAGCCAGCTTCCTCTGTCCTTCCATTCGTTATCACCCTCTTCATTGTGACCCTGTGCAAGTAATTACTGTCTCTCAGCCTCCGTTTCCTTACTTCATAGGGTTATTGCAAGGATTAAATAGGTTCATTCATGTAAAGTGCTTAAAGCAGCACTAAATAAAGGTGGTGGTGGTGGTGGTGGTGGTGGTGGTGGTGGTGGTGATTATTCACGTTGAGCACATTTCATCAGAATAAAAATGTGACACAGGAAGAGTTTTCTCTCAAAAATGTAGTTGTGCCTGGGCTACATATTGCCTTTGGAGCTGGCCTTGCACAGTTCTCAATTTGTAAGACTGAAACATCCAAGAAGGAAGTTATGGAATTTTCTCTTTTGGAGTCTACACACTTGTGTGTGGCGTTCACTGTAGCTGTTTCTCACTGAGAGCAAGAATGTGGCTCAGGCAGCTCTCAGGGTCTTTTCCCTTTTCTCTCTATATATACCTGTGAAAAGATATTCCTTGTTGGGGAATAAAATTTTACATTTATTTGTTCCTGGGGGGTGGGAGGGAGGGGAGGGTGGGTGATGGGTATTGAGGAGGGCACCTTTTGGGATGAGCACTGGGTGTTGTATGGAAACCAATTTGACAATAAACTTCATATATTGAAAAAAAATAAATTTATTTGTTCTTGTTTTTCAACAAACACAAATGGGAGACCTATCCAGAAGGAATCCAGTGGGGTAAAAAACATTTAAATAAATACATGGAAAAATACACGGTAGCGTAAAGACCTGATTCAGTCAGCAAATGAAATAAGTATTTGCAGATTTTCTTTCTGAACTTTGAAATAGAACCCTCTCTCTCTTCCCTTCTTTCACTTCCCTTCTCCCTCCCTCTCTCCGTCTCTCTCAATCTCTCTCATTTTGATGGCTGATGCAGGAAAGAAGAGCTTCAAAAGGGGAAAGAAGAAGGAGTCACCTGTAATATTTGGAGGAATACTGGAAGTGTTCATCAAAGAGGCAAAGAATTTGACCGCAGTGAAGTCGGGAGGCACTTGCGATAGCTTTGTGAAGGGGTAATTTTGTTTTAACTCATTTTAGAAAATACCTAATGGGAGATGAGAGGGTCTGTGATCCATGAGACAGTGGTGGCTGTGAGACTTCTGTGTTAGTCTTACTCTAAATGTACAAGGTAACAGCTACCCTTAAATGCTGCCTTTTTTTTTAAGTTTATTTATTTTTGAGAGACAGAAACAGAGAGTGAGCAGCAGAGGGGCAGAGAGAGGGAGAGACAGAATCCCAAACAATCTCAAAAGTTGAATCCCAGTGTGAGGCTCAGTTTCATAAACTGTGAGATCATGACCTGAGCCAAGATCAAGAGTCAGACACTTAACTTACTGAGCCACCCAGGTGCCCCATAAATACTGGCTTTTAGATATGAAACAACACAGGTATAGAGGGGGCTGCTTATTCTAGCTTTCAGCTTGCTTCCAGCATATTTCAGGATTTCTCATCATTGTCATCCTCAATACTGGCAGATTTTCCTGTAAGATTCATTTCTCAAAGGAGGAGAAAATATGATTTTCTACATGTAATATATTTTTTATTGTGCTTTGTTATCATTTGATACTGGTAATATACAAAAGCAACACAAATATTAGATCATTGGTGTTTTGCTCTCTTAGGGGAAATTGTAAAAAGTAGAGATTTCAGAGCACCTTCCCCAGAGATATCAACTGGAGAGTGCTTTGGCAGAGGCATATTTCTTTTTTCCAGTTTTTTCTTGTGATTGACTTCTAGTTTCATACCATGGTGGTCAGAATAGATACATGGTATGATTTCAGTCTTCTTAAGTTTATTGAAGCTTGTTTTGTTGCCTAAGATGTGATGTATTCTGGACAGTGTTCCATGTGCACTTGAAAATAATCTGTATTCTGTTGTTTTGGAATGGAACGTTCTGTATATATCTGTCATGTCCATCTGGTCTAATGTGTCATTCAAAGATACCTTTTCCTTATTGATTTTCAGCCATTGATTTAAGTAGGGTGTTAAACCCTACTGTTACTATGTTACCACCAATTTCTCTTTATGTCCATTAATATTTGTTTTATGTATTTAAGTGCTCCAATATTGGGTGCATAGATATTTACAATTATTATACCCTCTTGTTAGATTGATCCTTATCTCATTATGTAATACCCTTCTGTGTCTCTTGTCACAGCCAGCCTTTGTTTTAAAGTCTATTTTGTCTAAGTATTATTGCTCTGCCAGACTTTTTTTTTTTTTTGCTTCCATTTGCATGGTAAAATTTTTTCATCCTTTCACTTTTACTCTGTATGTGTCTTTAGGTCTGAGGTGAGTCTCTTATAGGCAGCATATAGATGGATCTTGTTTTTTATCCATTCTGCCATCCTCTGTCTTTTTATTGGAGCATTTAGGCCATTTATATTTAAGATCATCTTGAATAGGTAGGAGCTTACTGCCATTTTGTTCATTGTTTTTCTGGTTGTTTTTGTAGTTCTTTGTTCCTCTCTTCTTCTCTTGCTCTCTTTCTTTGTGATTGATGATTTTCTGTAGTGTTATATTTGGCTTTCTTTCTCTTTATGTTTTGTGGATTTATTATAGATTTTAGGCACGAGGTTAATTCTTTGAGTCAATCACATTACTGTTCTTCTCATCAATCCTTCTTAGAAAAGTATAATTGTCTCTATAAGAAAATGAGTCAAACTTTTACCCTCACAACATTCTAATTTTGATAAAGCAAATAATAAAGAGAAGCAGATATCTGGGACTTTCCTGCTGGTGAGTGTGTGGGCCTGAGTCCCAGTCCATCTGTCCTTCAGTCTTTCTCACAATAGTTTTAAGCACAAAAAATATGTTTTATTTGTATCCTGCCATTGCATTTTCTCTCATCAGCCCCACCATCCATTCCAGCCTCTTCCTGCTCACTGTCTGGTGGGATGAGGGGATGGCTCCTTCCTATGGCCTCATTGTCACCTTACAGGGGTGATTTAACATCTTTTGAAATAGTTTTCACTGTATCTTGTTGAACATTTACAAAGAAGAGATAATAAAAGATAATATCTTTGTTCTATAATGAAAAAGGGCCTATAACTTTCTAGTAAATTGTCTCCCTAGTTACACCTAAATATTGAGCTGATTTTCAAGAGACCTTACATTTTTTTAAGAGAGGTTGAGAAAGCAAAGTTTTTTCTGTTGCATGTAAACAAACACAAAAGGTAAAGTATCTAGGGCAGGTTTGAAAGCTTCATGATAATTAGCGACCCATGTTTCTTCTGTCTTGTTATGGATTTCACCTCATTGGCCCAGGTAGCTGCTGGAGTTTCAGCTATGCCATCCAAATTCCAGCCATAAGGTAATTCCCAGAAACTTCATATAGAGCCACTTTTTGTGTCCTATTGGCCAGAACTTAGTACACAGCTATATAGGCTGCAAGGGAGGCTAGGAATGTTGTCTTTATTCTGGGCAATCTTGTGCCTAACTAAAAAAAAATGAGTATTTTAAAGAAGAAGGAGAGAATGAATATTGGGAGATAAGGAGTCTTTTTCTTGGTACATGAAATGCAATCTCAAGTGTTGCAAGGTGTCTTATTTATTGTAAGAACCTACTATAGGAGATATTTTCATTTCAAGATGAGGGACCAAAATAGGATTAGAAAGGAAAGTGCAGGAATTTTACTATTGCCCTACTTAAAATAAACAATAAACCAATCCACTTAAATCTAGATTTAAGCATATAAGAACCTAGAAGAAAAAATCAAATACACACATGCATGCATGCACACACATACACATACTAAGAATTAGGGGAATTGATTGGGGGTGCCTGGGTGGCTCAGTCGGTTAAGCTTCTGACTTCAGCTCAGGTCATAATCTCAGTCCATGAGTTCGAGCCCCACATCGGGCTCTGTGCTGACAGCTCAGAGCCTAGAGCCTGTTCCATATTCTGTGTCTCCCTCTCTCTCTGCCCCTCCCCTGCTCACGTTCTGTCTCTCTTTCTCTCAAAAATAAATAAACATTAAAAAAAATTTTTTTAAAGAATGATGGGGAATTGAAGTGACTACTCAAGGATGCCATTGCTACTGTCTCACCGATGGCTTGATTGCATTTTCTCTTGCAGCTACCTGCTCCCTGATGATAGCAAAGCCACCAAGCACAAAACTCTGGTAATAAAAAAGAGTGTTAACCCTCAGTGGAACCATACTTTCATGTTCAGTGGCCTGCATCCCCAGGACATAAGGAATGTTTGCCTCGAACTTACTGTCTGGGACAAGGAGGCCTTTTCCAGCAACATCTTTCTGGGAGGAGTTCGTTTGAATTCTGGAACTGGTGAGGGACTTGGGGACCCTGAGATGGTCTGTGACGAGGCATGGGGCAGAAGAGTGGTTCCTGCCGGTTAACGTGTAGTAGAGGCACACATAGTTTCAGCTTAACTGATTCCTGAAATTACCACACATGCTCCATCCCTTTAGCCAAGAATCTGTTCATTGTTAAAAATACTACTACATAAGTTTGCATCCTTTGGCTATAAGTTTAAGATATAAAATGTTTGTATTCAGTCCTTTTATAAAATATCACCTACATCTTAGTCTAAGTGAATTTCAACTACCTTCTTGGGTGTTATTTCATGTTTTGCTCAGGAGAAGATCACCAAGACAGCACAGACTTCTGACAGGGGAGAGAACAATTTCCAAGACCAACTTTACTTCATCCTCTTCTCAGATTACTCACTGGTTGAATTGAAAGGAACCCCATTTTCCCCGCTAAAAAATAACATCTAATGTTGTTTAAACAGATTATGGAAGCATACTACTGATGCCACAAGGTGCAAGCCAACAGGGTGAATTGGAGGGAAATGACAGTAGTAGAGCACATGTAGCCCCCCAGATTCTCATTATTCCATAATTTAGGTAAGACATGGAGGGTCTGCATGCACCATGGTCTATATTCCTGTTAAGAACAACCCTGCCTCTATGATGCTCTACTTTGTTATAGATTAAGGAGAGCCAAGAATATCTATACCACTAAAGTGAAAAATCCCCAGGTCAGTGGGGAGTTTAACAAGGGGCCTTGTTAAAAAGCGAGTGCTTCAGAGACCCGTTCAGCCTGTTCTTCTGTCAGGTTAACTCAGTCCAGATGAGAGCCTGCTCTGTGATAAACTACCAAATTGGAGGGTGGTGGAAATGACCCACTAGGGCCGTCCTGATTTGTTTCTCTTCGTCTTGGCAGAAGTGAGTAGTCAGACTACAAAGGAATTCTTTCGTTCTAACTAACACTACTCACTAGATGCGGTAAGGAAAAACAAGCCAGTGAAGGACTCTCTGCTCAAAAGACCCCCTTAGAGGTTGATAAGTGTCTTCCAGAAGATCGAAATGTTTCATCTGTGGAGTGTAACACTCCTTTTCCCCCTCTTCAGGTATGAGCCACGGGAAGAACGTGGATTGGATGGACTCTCAGGGGGAAGAGCAACGCCTTTGGCAGAAGATGGCCGACAATCCCGGGACTCCCGTAGAGGGTGTACTCATGCTCCGTTCCAGCATGGGGAAGTGTAGACTGTGAAGGTACCAGTCTCCAAAATGGGGCCTCCAGGCACTGTCTGGCTGCCATTTCCTATTATTATCAGGCTTGGTACCTGGGATTCTGTTTCCCTGCCATTTCTCACCTTAGGGAACTGGGACATGCGGGGAGAGATGTCAGTGTTATGAACATTTAGGGACTTGCTGAGTGTCTATAAGAGCATGTACCTCCATATGTCCATGGACCAAGGCCTTTTTGATTGGATGATGGAAAGTGTGTCACATTGTCCTGTCAGCAAGCAAATTGTACAGTGATTCATAGGCTTTATACCATAAGGGAAATGGTGCAAGCTTCTTTGAAACTACAGTAGAGATTTGGAGTCCCTAAACTTCTATTAATGAGTTATTTTAGGTTTCTTAAAAGGGTTTGAGGGATAAAAGGGCCACTCATAATATAGATCACTTGAAGAGTAAGAAGGAATACTGGCTACCCTTTTCTCACCCTGGGAATCCCCACAGTCCAAAGAAGGCATGGTGGGGATGGTTGCTTGGACAAGGAGGTGGCCCTGTTATTGTAGCAAACTTGTGGATTAACCAGGTAAGTTTTCAAGATGAACTGAAAGGTTTTTTTGGTGACTATATAATTTATCATCTAAATCAGCCCACTTTTGAGAATGAGAAGAACGAAATTATAATACTGGAACAACAGATGTAAACCAGGATTGAACTGGGAAAATTGGGATGTAGGGTCACCCTAATTATGACCTAACAATTAGTTCTATTATAAACAGTTAGTTTATAAAATATTCTAAGCCACTAACTACAAGGAAGTAAGAACTAATGTACATTTTGAGCTCCTGCTTGTATCATATTTACTGATATCTCTTTGGTCAAAGGAAGTCATATGGCCAAGCCTAAAATCAAGAGGCAGGAAAATCCATCTGTGCACGATGAAGCCATGGCAAGGTTGATATGCAGAAAGGGAAGAAGAATTGTTACCAGTAGTTCAGCCTACCATACTTTCTGTTACCTGGAATTCTAGATGCTTTAGCCACGAAACTTAAATGCAAAGGTAGTTGAAGCAGAAAGGTACCTCAGACCTGTTCCTCATTTTGCATATTCCAAATCTGAAGCCCAGGGAGCTGACATGACTTGGCCAAGGTCATATAGAAGCTATGACTATATTCAGACTTAAATCCAGGCTGTGATTTATAGGCCAGTATTCTTTCTACTGTAGCCCCTGGCATAATCTTGTGCTTATCCAGGTGGAGAGGAGGGCATAGATGAAAGAAGGTGGAGCAGAGTCGGATTACTTCAGTATGAAGTACCTGATCGACTTTTCTGCCAGAGTCCTAGTCTAGCCCCTCAGCTCATTTTTTTACTTGAATTCACATAAAATCTTTGAAAGGATAGAAACTGAATTTTAGTGGTAAGAAAGGTAGAATCATCTTTAGGCTTATTCAAGCTAATTTTTCCATATTCTAAATTTCTTCTTGAATTTTGAAAACTGATTTAAGAATATATTTAGTATTATTCTGAGGGAATAAGCAGTCCATTTTCAGTATTATTCAAAAAAGACTAATTCTCAAAAATTAAAGTTACCAGTCTAGTGTAGCTCAGTATATATGGAATATTTTTTAAAAACTCAAACTCCCATCCCTATGTTGCCCCTCTTAAGAAACAAAACAAAGTGTAAGATCATCACTACTTCCTGTATTGGAACACTTGTCTTCAGACTTGACCTGACCCATTCTGTCTTCATTGATATTTTGGGGACACGTGAGAGGGAGATGATGGTGAAGTATGGAGACATCTCTAAAGTAAACAAAATGGGGGCGCCTGGGTGGCTCAGTCAGTTAAGCGTCCGACTTCGGCTCAGGTCATGATCTCATGGTTTGTGAGTTCAAGCCCCGCATTGGGCTCCGTGCTAACAGCTTGGAGCCTGGAGTCTACTTCTTTGGCTCCCTCTCCCTCTGCCTCTCCCGTGCTTGCGCTCGCTCGCTCTCTCTCTCTCTCTCTATCTCTCAAAAATAAATTTAAAAAAAATTTTAAAAATACAGTAAACAAAATGAAGTAGATTTATTTGCTAACAATAAAAGTGGCAAAATAATAAATTCTAAAATCTATAACTTAAACTCTAGATGAGCATAAACTTTATGTGTTCAGATCTTTGCCACATTTAGAGCAGTTTTCTGTATTAGGGTTTCATAAAATCCAACATCTAACTGGGTATTTCCACAATGCGAAACCTAGGTATGCAGAAGTCCATCAGAAACCTGCGATGTTGTTCTCAGAGAGAAAAGGTAAATTGATATTCATGTCATTCTTTTTACTAAGTATTGTGTAGAAGTACAAATATCTTTAAATCTAGATTACATATGTGAATGGCACACAATTCAAATCGTTCAAAATTGTGAAAAGTCCGTCTGCCTTCCTCCTCTTCCATAGCAGAAATGATTGATGGTCTCATTCTTTCTTATGCATATAGGGTATTACATTATAGGGATATAGCAAATTTATTTAACCATTCCTATCAAATGCCATGTTAAATATGGTTAACTAAGCTATCTATGTTTGGTGGCTTTTCTGAACAACCTTTTCTTTCAAACATCAACACTTCGAAATTCAAAATGAGATTTTTGGGTATTTCCAATTTGGGGTATTTGTCCTACAGAGATAGATACAGATGTGAGAAATGAGTACATACAAAAGTATTTATTGCAAAAGATAGAAAACAACCCAGTAGCCCCTAAGTACAGGCCTTCTGCAATATCATATATGCCTAGTTTTTCTGTGTCGTTAGTTGCTCCCTCTCCTTCTCTGTTAAAGGTTGTTAAATGATAAGCATCGGATTCTTCAGTGCTTGTTGTTTCTTATCACTTCATACACCATCTCTGGCATTATCATGTATGCTGCCCTCGTAGTTTTATATGCTTATAACTTCAAACTCACATCTCCAACCCAGACCCTTCCTCTCAGCCTTAGACTCAGACCCACCTACCTATATGACCTATCCACCAGCATAGCTCATGTTTTCAACATAGTCAAAATGGAACCCTTTATTCCACCTTCCCCTTGTACCCAATTCTTCCTATTCTAGTATATCCTGTCTCAGTGCCTTGTACTGTCATCTACCCAGTTGAGCCAGTTCAGCTGGACAGTTCAGCCCAGTCTATCTCAGCACAGATAAAAGCACAGAGAGTGCTCTCCAGCCCAGCTCTCCATATCGCCTTCTCAGAAGATACCATGACCTTGCTGGAGTGTCCTTGTCAGGACATCTCAGCCCTCAGCATTCCCTCACTTGAATCATACAAGTTGTAAAGGGACATGGGCAAGCTTTAAAGCCTGACTTTATCCATTCAGGTTGTCAACAGTACTTTCAGGACATCTGGAAGATAATGTATCAACTCTCATTTCACTTACATTGTCACTATAACTGGAATCATCATGTTGTAGATCTTCCAGGACACAAAAATGCCAAACACAAAGATATTTTGATGGAACTTCATAATCCTAGTCTCCTTTTCCTTAATAAACCCACACAAATATATGACCATTGATCTTTAAGTGTTTAAGTAACTAATGGATGACCCGCCTGATTCACAATAATATCAGTCTCATCATCACCTGCTACCCTAAGGTTTATATTTGATGGAGGAGGAGAAAGTCATGGAAGAAACAAGGGCAAATCCTACTTTTAGAAGCAAAGTAGATCGAAATATTGAATCATCCCGGAAGTACCTCAGAGTAAAAGCCTATGGCATTTGGGACTGTGATCAATGTTTATTTTTTTGTTCCATATAGATATTTCACATTAAACAGAGCATTGCCTTTAGAAGTTGGCAGAAGGGCTCTCCTCCTATAATGGTGTCATTTATGGCCTCTGAAATTAAAACAAACAGGAGGAGGAAATCTACACAGGTAACACTATAACAAAAATTGGATCTAGCAAAGTTTGAACAATAGCCATGGAAATTGAGCCACATCGAGGATTCCAAAGGATTATCTGAATCATCCGGAGTATGAATTTAATACACTGATTCCAGAGCATTGCTCCAAACCTACTGAACAAAATCCTCAGAAATTCCCATCATTCTAATCAAGATTCTTGGGTGATTCTGATACAAATGGATCACAGTTTGAGAAACACTGCATAAGAAGATAAAATAACTCAACTGTAATAACTGGACTCACTCTATGTCATGATGGCAGGTTAGATTTGACTAACTTGGACACTGTTCATTGCAAGGCAATCATGGTGAAATGGAAGGAGCCTAACCTCAGACTCAGATGATATTAGCTCAAGTCTTGACTGCTTACCAACTATGTGACCTCGGTCAAGTTAAGTATCCAATCTAGGCCTTGATCTTTTTGCCTGTAAAATAGGAATAATCAGGATAACTTGGAGTTACTGAAGATATGAAAGAAAGTAATATATGTAAATATGCTTTGTAAATTTTAACCACTGGGGTGGGGGAGGCCATTGGTGAGCTAGATACAGCACTCTTTTGTTCATAATCTCTTGGGCCCTTCTTTTCCTGAATGCTTGGCTGGAACTTAATCATTCTATGTACAATTAAGTGGTCTCCAGTGTATAGAAATACAAAAAAAAGGGAGGAGGAGGAGGAGGAGGAGGAGAAGAAAAGAAAGAAAGAAAGAAAGAAAGAAAGAAAGAAAGAAAGAAAGAAAGAAAGAAAAAATCAATCTTATTTGTGCTATATTACCCATTGTGGGTAATAGTAATTTATTTTTAGGCTGGAATTTCCTACTTCATCTGACTAGATAATAAATATTTCAAAATGTGTTTTATTTGATGGGGAGAAAAACTGTGGTCAGTTTTTTTGTTAACAGGTTGTGGAATCTACAAGCAAACCATGTTGCCATGCCTTTCCTTAACACCCTCTTTTGGTGTAAAGACCATCTCTTTCTGTGGCCCATTGCTTATCCTTCATGCTAGAGAGATCAAACCTGCCTTCCTCACAGGGTTGTTCAGAATTGTGCTTTTTATTTACAGAAGGAAATTTACCGTTCTGTTGAAACAAATTCCATAGAAATACAAACTACTCTTGGCATTATGAGGAATGCACAGTGTTTCAAAAATCAGCATTTGTACCTCATTTGCCTCCCTAGAACTCATCAAACTATTCTGGCAGGGGGTTCCTTCCATATTTGGAAAAGGGAAGTGGAATATGTAGTTAGTATTGCCTGTACATGACAAAACACTCATATGGGGTAGTAGATCATATTTTTATCTTTAGTATCTCAGCACAAAGGGAGACTTAACTCTGCTTTTCTTTTTCTTTGGTTGAGGCAGAGATTAACACAGCAAGAAAGTAAAATATTTTAGTATAATTTAAAGCAAAAGTTTAAGTCATTGGCATTTGTGAGGGAAAAAAAAGGCTCCTTAGAGAAGAGCAGAGAACTAGATACGTGTTTGACTCTAAATATTTTCGTTTCACCTCTTTATTGTTAGATCTGCTTACTTTGGGAAAGAGTCTGATTGCTCCTTCCATGCATTTTTTTTCTGCTTCGCCCAAGGTTAATTTTGTCTTCAGAAAGTTGACACTCGTTTGTGCAAATCCATGAGAATTGATGAGTCCAAACAATAAAGCTTTTAAAATCTTTCTCACTTGGAAACAAAGAAGGGAACCATTCTGTTACAAGACAGTTTATGTTCATCATTTATGGTTAAACTATAGTTAGAGCAATTGCAGGTTGGGAATATATTTTCTATCCTTTCCTCATATTCATTATTCATAAATGGACATTTTTGAAGAGAGATCATTGGCTTTCAGTTGATATGAAGAAATAGATGTCTAGAATTTCCTGAATCTTTTTGCTTTTGACCTTCATCACCCTCACTTAATTTGTCCTCCTTAATTCCTAAATATCTTCCTACATTGTCCCTCTGACTAATGGGATTTATACAAGAACCTTGGGAACTCCTCATGATCCCACATGGATTAATGGAAATATTATTGTTAATTTTCAGCTTTTTCCTTTTACCTCAAAACCCAGCCCTGTTAGAATCATATGCTTGCAAAGCATCTGAATGCACAAAACCAGTTTACGGGGTTGGGTAGGGGCTGTCCTGGCTACTTCCCGGGGTGCCAAGTTATAAGGGCCACTAAACATCCCTGAAAAGGTAATGAGGTAGAGAACTTCTCTAAGGAAGAGTATGGTATTAGGAGGATGAAATAATGTCTATTTCAATAAATAAGTGAAGAAGGGACCCCATGCCTGAAGAGCGATTCATGGTTGATAAATTCTAAGAAAGACAGGTCTATTTAGAGGCAAAGCGTTTGTTTTGTTGAATAAGGTTTACAGTTTGGGCTAGACATGAATTGCCAAGGACATAGGGAAAGGGGGGGTGCCTCCATTGAGGGTTTCCTTTGTACCCCTTCCACCAGGCAGGTGTTCCTCAAATGTTACACAAATATTTACAGAACCTCTGAGAGGCGCACCATATCATCAGTGCAAGAATTGGCCCGACTGAATGTACTTGGTCTCCATTCCTAGATTGAGTGTGGTTGTCACAAGCAGTCCATTTGTTTTTTGTTTTTTTTTTTTTTCTGGGCCTGAAGATGAGTCTAAGAGTTTAGTGGGCTGGAGAAGGAAGACAAACTCTCAATATCCTAAGAACAGCTAATGATCATTGGCTCACTGGGACATTAGGAGAGGGGCTCTCCTTGGGAAGAAATAAGAGGGGTAATTTTCCAAACTGCCAAAGGCTGGGTAGCCTACCTGTGGGTGTGTTCATTTCTGCTTTGTCTCTGCCACCCACCTGCTTTGGCTGCCAATTTATTCTCCTAAACTCCTGCTCAGATAGGAATCTGACTTCTTTGTTTGCTTTTAAATCCATAGATTTTATTTCTCATAGCAGTATTAGGTTTACAGAAAAATTGAGCAGAAAGTACAGAGAGTTCCCATATACAACTACACCGTCCCCAACAAGTTTTTCCTATAATGAACATCTTGGTGTAGTACATTTATTGCAGTTGATGAATCAATACTGGTACATCATTATTAACTCAAGTCCGTAGTTTATATTAGGGTTCATTCTTGGTGTTTTACAGTTTTGTGGGTTTTGACAAATGCATAATATCCTGCATCCACGATTACATCATCATGCAGAATAATTTCAGTGCCATAAAAATCTCCTGTGCTCTAACCTGTGGCAACCACTGATCTTTTTACTGTCTACTTTACTGTAGTGTCTTTCCTTTGCCTTCTCTTAGAATGTCATTAGTTGAAATCATATGGTATGGACTTTCTGACTTGCTTGTTTCACTTATCGATGCACATTTTAGGTTTCTCCATGTCTTTTTGTGGTTTGATAGTTCATTTGTTTGTATTTTTTTTAATTTCATTAAGAACACTTAACATGAGATTTTACTGTCTTAACACATTTTTAAGTATATGATACAGTATCTTTGTTTTTAAATAAAGAGAAAAGGATGGAAAACTCTAGGAAACAGTAACATTTTTAAATCCCCTGGAGATGATGGGAAGTCTGCATTTATTTTGCTAGTTTTCTTGGTTTTCTTCAACTGTTCCTATTTACTTGTCTTGCCATGTTTAGTGCAAAATTAGCAGCAATACTTAAATGTTTAACATGCCTACTTCTAAGCTTCTGTATGGAATATGTACCCCAAACCAAAGCTTTGTGCCACCCTGTACTTGCTGCAAACTTTAATGTCTTTTTCATTAAATTCACTTTCCTAATATCTCTAATGTGTTCTGTTACAAGTTATTCCTGAGTACTTGAAGATGGATTGTATATCCCTGAGGACTGATTATATGTCACCTATATTCCTCCTGTTTTTATACTTATTTGTCTTTGGAGAAAAGCACATTTGTTGAATTGACACACACAGATGGAATGAGTGTCTGCTTTTTGTTTCTAAGGCTAGGATGACGTTGAAAAACTCTTCTTGGTGCTCAGCTATTGAATTCGACCATCACTGTGATTTTTGCTCACGTATCTTTCTGTAAATCTGAACCCCGACACCATCACTCCCTTTGCGCTAAATAAATCGTAGGTAGTGACAAGGGAAGGGATCAGAAGTGACCTTGGTTGTGCACCTATTATGTATCAGGTGGTTTCCAAACTGCTTTGTGCTTTGCTACTTTGCTCTCTGGTTTTACGCTGCATTTGGCCAACTGGGGCCAATAGTGGTAGATTAGAGGACAAGAGGACAGAAAGTTCAGGGTGTTTATTCCCCCTTGCTAGTCTGAAGGCTGTTAGAGACTGTTCTTCTGTCACAGCTCCTCTTAGGTGATCTGTCCTAAAACTATACATACAGTTCTCTCTGGGCTCCACTTGTCACTCCCTCCCCTCGCCCTGTAGGCCTAGGGTGGTAAATATCCTTTGATGCTGTTAGCTTTGAAGTGCTTCGGTACCCCTTACTGAGTTCCTTTACCATGCCCACACCATTATAGTCCTTTCATTATGTCCTCTCCAATTCCCGTTTGAGTCTGTTGTCTGTTTCCCAACAGGACTTTGACTAAAAAGTATGTCATTGATTGTAAGACACTCCCCACCTCAGAGATGTTAAAATGTGAAAAGAAAATGTGTGTCTTAGAATCATTGAACTATGCTAGTCGGGATGTATCCCTGGTGAATGAACAAATCATTGAATAATTAGCATTCATAGTGCCCCTCATCTCAAAGACAGAGAAAGTGTAGTGGTATGACAGATTGTGTTGTTCAGGCTAAACTTCAAAAATAAGAGTCAACACTGATTCTTCCTAAGTACTTCGATGCTCTTTTTCAGTCTTGAGATGGGTAGTCAGCGAGAAGGTCATGGCCTTGCCCAAAACTCCTAGTTGTTACACCAGGGCTAAAACATTAAAATACTATTTAGTCATTCCATTTCTCATGAAATGAGATAACTCCAAAGCAAATGCTACCAATGTGGGTACAAATTTGCTTTTTGTGAAGCTGTACTTTGTTATTGTTGTTTGTGATTCTATACGAACTGAGTTCACAGCTTTCTGAAAGAAGAGGATGGCCTGCAAGTTGGCTCACATTCACTGACTGCTCTGTGTAACAACTGGCATATATTCTGGCCAAGCCTATTTTTTAATTTTTTTTTTAATGTTTGTTTATTTTTGAGAGGGAGATAGCGTGAGCAGGGGAGGGCCAGGGACAGAGGGAGACACAGAATCTGAAGCAGACTCCAGGCTCTGAGCTGTCAGCACAGAGCCTGACGGGGGGCTCAAACTCAAACCGGGAGACCGTGACCTGAGCCGAAGACACTTAATCAAATGTGCCACCCAGGCGCCCCTGGCCAAGCCTATTTTTAATAGACGTTGGCCTTATTTACAGCCTAAGACATTACTTAGTCTAGGTTGCCTGTCTAGAACTTACCAGTCCGTTAGCAAAACTACTCATTGGAACTGCACAGGCTGTCTTATTACAGAAAACTAGCAATGTCTGAGTCTAGTCTGGCAAGTACAAGAACTACTGTGGGTCTCTACAAGGCACACAGCTACCAGGAACACTAACACTCTCCATGAGTCCTGTCAGCGTTGAGAAAAGGGCCGAATTTTTGGTATGCTTCCACTCTTTTCTACTCATGCTTCTGTCACCATTCCAGAGCAATCAGTGCACTTTCGTTTAAGGAAGTGGTCTGCAGACCACTGGGTGTCCTAAAACATTTTTGCGGGGGGTCAGCAAAGTCAAAGTTATTTTCCTTACTTGCCTTTTTCACTGTGTTGACATGGGTACCAATGGTCCAGAAGCAATGGTGAGTAAAACTGCACGGACTTTAGCATGAATCAAGCCAGTGTGTTTCTTTGCCTTTATGCGTTCGTAGTAAATAAACAAAATACCACTTTGAAGAAAGTTCTTCATGAAGCAGTAAACATTATTAATGTTATTAAATCTGGACCTTTAATACATGTGTTTTTAAATTTGTGTGCATGCCAAAGTACAAGGGTTGTCTCAGGGTAAAAGCATTTGTGCATTTGAGTTGCAAATTGAACTGGCTATATTTTTTTTTTTACCATTTTTATTTTAAAGAATGAATGACAGATAAACCATAGTTATTCAGTGTTGAGGACTGGGTGGACATTTTCTCAAAAATGAACAGTCTCTCATTTTAAGAAAAAAAACCTGACATATATTTAGTGACAAATATAAAATTTGAGCTTTGAAGTGAAAATTTGAATTTTGAAAAACTTGTATATACCTTTGTGTGACAGATTTCCAATGATGAGAGGCTTTTCTGATAAGATTGTTGATGGCCTTAACTAATGTGATTTTTTTGTTTATATTGTCGAACAAATTTTATCGACCTCTAGAAGATTTGCCTGATTCAGTGAACCAGTATTTTCTAAATGACCAGGATTAAATGAAATAGTGAAGTACAAGTTAGAAAATCATGCCTGGCTCAAAGATCCATTCAAAGCACAGGACAGACCAATGGATTTTAATACGGTAGAGTATGAAAACTTTTTCATATTGACATTAATCTTTAAGGAACTAGTAACTGCTGGGTTTTGGTGAAGGGCCAAAGAAAAATATCCAGTTATCTAAATAGGCTGTTAAAATACTCCTCTCTTTTTCAAATATATATCTCTGTGAAGCCAGATTTTCTTTACATGCTTCGATGAAAACAATATATTGATACTACAACATGCTGAATGGAAAGTACGTATGAGAATCTAGCTGTCTGCTTTTATGGCAAACCAAATTTGAAGAGACTTGTAATAATGTAAAATAATACCAGTTATCTCACTTTTTTTTGTCTCAAGAAGCATATTTAATTTTTCTAAAAAATATATCTATGTTAACCTGAGGTTATTGTTTCCTAAATGAATCAAAATAGAGATTTTTTTAAAAATTGTTTTAACCTCTTATTAAGTTACGCTTGATATATAATGCCAAAAATGCTATAATTTTTATACTCAATTTTGTTATAATTGACATTATTTGCCTCAAGTGTATAACACAATGGTTCAATATTTGTGTATATTGTAAAATGATCACCATGATATGTCTGTTTAACACCCGTCACCATATATGGTTAGAAAAATTTTTTCTTGTGATGAGAATGTATAAGATTTACTCTCTTAGCAACTTTCAAATATACAATACAGTATTATTAACTATAATTGTCATGGTGTACAGTAATCCCAATGACTTACTTATTTTATACCTAGAAGTTTCTATCTTTTGATCCCTTTCACCTACCCTCAAACCCCCACCTCCTGCAACCACCAATATGTCATATGTATCTATGAATTTGGCTTTTATGTGTGCTTCCTTGCCATTTTAGATTACTAATATAATGGCCCTGTATGGTATTTATCTTTCTCTGATTTATTTCATTTAGGAGAGTGTCCTCAAGATCCATGCATGTTGTAGCTGCAAATGGGAAAATTGTATTTTTTGTAGCTGAATAATATTCCAGTGTGTGTGTACACATTTTCCTTATCCACTCACCCATTGATGGACATTTAGGTTGTTTCCGTATCTTAGCTTTTGGAAATAATGCTGCAGTGAATGTGGGGATGCTTATATCTTCCTGAGATAGTGATTTTGTTTTCTTTGGGTAAGTATCCAGAAGTAGATATGGTAGTTCTGTTTTTAATTTTATGAGGAACCTCCATGCTGTTATCCACACCCACCAAAAATGCATGAGGTTTCCTTTTTTTCTACATCCTTGTTAATACTTGTTATTTCTTATCTTTCTGATTCTAGCCATTTTGACAGATGTGAGGTGAGATCTCATTGTGATTTTGATTTGCATTTCCCTGATGAGTAATGCTGAGCATCTTTCCATATACCTGTTGGCCATCTGTAAGTCTTCTTTAGGAAAAGGTCTATTCAGGTCTTCCACTCATTTTTTAATTGGATTGTTGGCATTTTGTTTTTGTTTTGTTTTTGTTTTGTTTTTTGTGTTTTATTTTGCTGTTGAGTTGTATAGGTTCTTTATATTTTTTGGATACTAACCCCTTTTGGGCTACATGATTTGCAAATATTTTCTCACATTCAATAGGTTGCCTTTTCATTTTAAAAGGGATTTCCTTTGGTGTGTAAAAGCCTCTTACCTTGATGTAGTCCCACTTATTTATTTTTGCTTTTGTTACTGTTGCTTTTGGAATCAGATCCAAAGAATCCTATCCAAGACTAATGTCAAGGAGGTTACTGCCTATGTTTTCATCTAGGAGTGTTATGGTTTTAGGTGTTTCCTTCAAGTCTTTAATCCATTTTAAGTTTTGTGTTTTTTTTTTTATGTATGGCATAAGGTAGTAGTCCAGTCTCATTTTCTTGCATGTGACTGTCCAGTTATCCAAACACCATTTATTAAAGAGATTATCCTTTCCCCATTGTATTTTCTTGACTCTTTTGTCATAAATTGACCATATATGCATGGGTTTATATATGGACTGTCTATTCTGTTCCATTGATCTGTGTGTCTGTTTTTATGCTCATGCCATACTGTTTTTATTATTATCACTTTGTAATATAATTTGAAATCAAGGTAGCATGATGCTTCCAGCTTTGTTCTTTTTCAAGATTGCTTTGGCTATTCAGGGTCTTTTGTGATTCCACACAAATTTTAGGATTGTTTGTTCTATTTCTGTGAAAAATGCCACTGGAATTTGGATAAGGATTACATTGAATTCATAGCTTTCTGTGAGTAGTATGGGCATTTTAACAATATTAATTCTTCAAATTTATAAGTATGGGATATCCATTTATTTGTGTCTTCTTAACTTTCTTTCATCATTGTGTTATAGTTTTCAGTTAACAGATCTTTCACTTCCTTGGTTAAATGTATTCCTAAGTATTTTATTCTTTTTTTTTAAAGGTATATTATTGTTTTTGATACTTATAAATGAGATTTTTTTTCCTTCTCAGTTTTAATTTATAACACACTAAATATGCGTAGATATCACCCAAATAAACAGAAATGCTTTGGAGCATTACCAAGGTTTGAGAACTGCTAGCTTAAGGGAATGCTTACCATACAAGCTGGCCTCATTTTTGTTCTTGCAGACAGTTAAATTACTAGTTCATCATCCTGATCTCGTGGAAGTTTGATTTTAGGATTTGTTGAGCAAATCTTAGTCCAGAGACTTAGTCTTTACTTCTGGGTTTTCCATGGAAGCCTAAGCTGTTCAGTGAGCCCCTTTGACTTGACTTGATCTCAGGCACTGATCAGCTCCCGAGATATCTGTTCAGCTCTTTTACCTTCAACTTTTGTCTTCCCACCTGGACCCTTTGGAACTTTATTCTGCACAACTCAGGGGTCAGTTAAAAATTTGAGATAATTTTATCTGCAGGTTCAGAGCCTCCTTCACTGTGGCTTTCTCCTCTCTCGTGTTTCCTCAATTTCCAGCCTCTCTAGCAATCCTATCTCTGTCCTCCAAAGTCTCAACTCAGTAAGACTATAGCCTTCTGCTTGAGCTCCGTGTTCAGTTCATCAAGCAAATGGAAGAGGCTTCAGAGGAAACGCCAATGAAATTTGGAGCTCATTCAATGTGTTTCCTTCTTTCAGAGTCATATCTTTTCCAGTTTTTACCTGCTTTTGGTTGAGTTGTAGTGAATTCAAACAACCTTTTTTTTTCTATGTTTTTCCGGAGTTATAGTTATATGAGCTACACTCCTGTTAACGGATGTGGAATTCCTGTCTCTTGCCATCTTTGAACCAAGATCCTCCTCCTCAACCATGTCCTCCTCTCTGGGGAGAAAACTGAGTCAGTAGCAGGTCATTGAGAATATGTTCTCCTCCACCTATGCGGTGTTGCATAAACTTTTCTTTCCCCACAATCCGCACAGTGAGTCTAATTTAACATCCTCTTATCTGGGTGGTTCCGATGTTGGGCCAAGGACCATCGTGAGACACTCATTTTCTCATAGTCTACCCCTTCAGTCTTGGTGGATGGTCATATATCCAATATCTTGAACTCACCCTTGCATTTTGTGATCAATTCACATCATGACATATGCTGTTTTAAAGCATACTTTCTGGTTTTGGACCATTTTATGTCATTGTAGACTTATGGTTCTAGTTGACATTAATCACGATCATATTTTTGGTGCTCAAGTTGTCAGCACTCAGGCTTTAACCTACATCCCCATCAAGATAGAGTTTTTCTAATACCCTATGATGCTTCTTTTGTGCTCCTTTTCAATTTATTTCCTGACAGATGAAACCACTTTTGTGTTGGTTTCTGTCACTACAGAAAGTTTTGCCTGTTAAAAAATTTCATGCAAAGGGAATCGTACAGTATGTACTTTGGCAGTTTTTAAATTTTTTTAATGTTTATTTTTGAGAGAGACAGAGACAGAGTGTGAGTGGGGTAGGGGCAGAGAGAGGGAAACACAGAATCTGAAGCAGGCTTCAGCCTCCGAGCTGTCAGCACAGAGCCCGATGTGGGGCTTGAACTCACGAACCGTGAGATCATGATCTGAGCCGAAGTCAGACGCTTAGCTGAAACCACCCAGGCACCTCGTACTTTGGCAGTTTTTAATATTTTGAATATGTCATTCAACTCTCTCCTGGAATATAGAGTTTCTCCTGAAAAATCTGCTGATAGCTTAATGAGGGTTCCTTTGTAGGTTTTATGGTCTTCTTTCACCTGGCTGCCTTTAAAATTCTTTATCATTGACTTTGGTAATTTTATTGTAATGTGTCTTAGAGAATGTCTTTTTGCATTGAGATAAAAAGGTGTTTAATTCACTTCGTGGACTTGTAGATCAAGTTCTTTCCCCATATTTGGGAAGTTCTCAGCTGTTATTTCTTTAAATAAGCTCTGTGCTCACTTGTCTCTCTCTTCCTCCAATATACCCATTAATCTTGTGTTTGCTCTTCTAATGTAGGAGTCTGAGAGTACTCATTGAGTTTCTTCACTTAAAAAAACCTTAATTCTCTCTTCTCTTCTACATGAATCATTTCTAAATCACTGTCTTCCACCTTGCTTAGTCTCTCTTCTGTCTGATCTGCTCTCTTTCCAATGCTTTCTAACGCATTCTCCACCTGATTTATTGAGTCCTTCAGCCCGAGAATTTGCTTCTTTTTCAGAATTTCAATCTCTTTGGTGAAGTAGTCCTTCTATTCATTAATTTAATTCCTGAGTTTAGTGAATTGCCTTTTTGAGTTTTCTTGTAGCACATTGAATTTCTTCATAACAGCTAGTTTTAATTTTCTTAAGTTAGATCACAGTAATTCCACGTCTTTGGGTTTGATTGCTAGAGAATTTATATTTTTCTGTTTGCGATGTTATATATTACCATGATTTTTCATAGTGTTTGATGAAATGTGCACCTGCTGCCATATGTGCCGTGGAAAACACCTTTCTTATTTTTGTGAGGTTTTGTTTACTTTGACCCTATTTTTAAAAATTTATTACTTAAGTATAATTGACAATGTTATATTACTTTCAGGGATACAACATATTGATTTGATAATTCTATACATTACTCAGTGCTCAGCACCTGTCGCTATAGTGCTATTACAATATTACTAATTTCCCTATGTGGTACTTTTTATGTCTGTGACTTACTTTATAACTAGAAGTTTACACCTCTTAATTCCCTTCATCTATTTCACCCATCCTCCCTAGTACCTCCCTTCTAGAAATCACCAGTTATTTTCTCTGTATTTAAGAATCTTAGTCTTTTTCATTTATTTGTGCATTTGTTATTTTTGGTTTCCACATATGAGTGAGATCATACAGTATTTATCATTCCATGTGTAAGTTGTTTAACTTAGCATAATACCCTCTAGGTCCACGTGTCACGTGTGTGCATACATGTGTGTATCACATCTTCTTTTTCCATTCATCTATTGACAGGCATTTGGGTTGCTTCCGTATCTTGGTTATTATAAATAATGCTGCAATAAACATAGGGGTGCATACACCTTTTCAATTTACTGTTTTCATTTTCTTTGGGTAAATACTCAGGGGAATTACTGGATTTTTTGGTAGTTGTATTTTTAACTTTTTGAGGAACCTCCATACTGTTTTCCACAGTGGTTGCACCATTTTACCTTGTACCCAACAGTACACGAGTGATCCCTTTTCTCCACATCCTTACCCACACTTGTTATTTCTTGTCTTTTTGATTTTAGCCATTCTGACTGTATGAAGTAATATTTCACTGTGGTTGTGATTCGCATTTCCCTGATAGTGATGTTGAGCATCTTTTTATGTGTCTGTTGGTCATCTGTATGTCTTCTTGGGAAAAATATCTGTTCAGGTTCTCTGCCCATTGATTAATCAGATTATTTGTGGATTTTTTGGTGTTGAGTTCTATAAGCTCTTATTGTATTTTGACTATTAACCACTTATCAGATATATAATTTGCAAATACCTTCTCCCATTCACTAGGTTGTCTTTTTGTTTTGGTCTCCTTCATGTGCAAAAGCTTTTTCTTTTGGTGCAGTCCCAATAGTTTATATTTGCTTTTGTACCCCTTACCTCTGGAGACCTATCTAGAAAAATTTTGCTAAGGCTGACTGATGTTCAAGAGATTATTGCCTATGTTTATTTTTAGGAGAATTATGGTTTCAGGTCTTTAATTCAATATCTTGGTTATTGTATTGGTTTTTTATTCAGTTATCTTGGTTTTTTTATTCCTGTGTACAGTGTTAAGAAAGTGGTCCATTTTCACTTTTGCATGTAGCTATTCAGGTTTCCCACTGGATAGCTACACTGGATAGTTTTCCTACACTATAGCTACACAGATAGCTATACTATCCAGTTTTCCCACTGGATAGCCATTTATTCAACTCTTTTTCCCTTTGCATATTCTTGCTTCCTTTGTTAAAGATTAATTGACCATATAATTGTGGGTTTATTTCTTGTCTATCTTGTTCCATTGATCTATGTGTCTGTTTTTGTGCCAGCACTATACCGTTTTGATTAATTCAGCTTTGTATTATATCTTGAAATCTGGGATTGTGATACCTTTCAATCCCTGTTTTGTTTTTTCTTTCTCAAAATTACTTTGGCCATCCAAGGTCTTTTGAGGTTCCACACAAATTTTAGGATTGTTTGTTCTAGTTCTGTAAAAAAATGTTATTGGTATTTTGAAAGGGAATGCAATGAATCTGTAGATTGCTTTGGTTAGTATGAACAATTTACCAGTATTCTTCCAATCCATGAGCATGGCATGTCTTTCCATTTCTTTGTGTCGTCTTCACTTTCTTTCATCAATGTGTTATAGTTCTTAGATTGTAGGTCTTTCCCCTCCTTGGTTAAGTTTATTTCTAGGTATTTTGTTCTTTTTGGTATAATTGTAAATGGAATTGTTTTCTTAATTTCTCTTCCTGTTACTTTGTTATTAGTGTATAGAAATGCAACAGATGTCTGTTAGTTGTCTATCCTGAAACTTTACTGCATTCATTTATTCTAATAGCTTTTTGGTGGAGTCTTTAGGATTTTTGTATATAGTATCATGTCATTTGCTAATAGCGATGTTTTTACTCCTTCCTACCAATTTGGGTGCCTTTTATTTCTTTTTCTAGTCTGATTGCTTTGGCAAGGATTCCCAGTACTGTGTTGAATAAAAGTGGTGAGAGTGGACATCCTTATCATGTTCCTGATCTTATAGGAAAAGCTGTTTTTTCACCATTGAATATGATGTTAGCTGTGGGATTTTCATCAATGGCCCTTATATTGAGGTATGCTACTTCTAAACCTACTTTGTGGAGAGTTTTTATCGTGAGCAGATGTTATATTTTGTCAAATGCTTTTTCTACATCTTTTGAAATAATAACACGGTTTTTATCTTTCCTCTTGTTAATGTGATGTGATATATCACCTTAATTGGTTTTTGAATATTGAACCATCCTTCTATCCCTGGAAAAAATCCCACTTGATGGTGAATGATCCTTTTAATGTATCATTCAATTTGGTTTGCTAATATTTTGTTGAAGATTTTCACATCTATGTTATTAGCCTGTAGTTTTCTTTTTTTGTAGTATCTTTGTCTGGTTTTGTTATCAGGGTAATGCTGACCTTATAGAATGAGTTTGGAAGTTTTCCTCCTTCTGTTTTTCGGAATAGTTTGAGAATAATAAGTATTAGCTCTTTTAAAAATATTGTATAGAATTCACCTGTGAGCCATTGGGAGTTTTCTGATTATCAATTCAATTTCATTATAGCAATTGGTCTGTTCAAATTTTCCGTTTCTTCTTGAGTCACGTTCTGGAAGATTGTGTTTCTAGGAATTTATCCATTTCTTCTAGGTTGTCCAATTTGTTAGCATATAAGTTTTCATAATGTTGTCTTATAATTCTATTTCTGTGGTATTATTTCTCCTCCTTTATTTCTCACTTTGAGTCCTCTCTTTTTCTGATGAGTTCAGCTAAAAATGTATCAATTTTATTTATCTTTTCAACAAACCAACTCTTGGTTTCATTGATCTTGTTGGGTATTTTTAGTGTCTATTTTATTCATTTTCCCCTCTAATCTTTATTATTTCCTTTCTTGTACTGGCTTTGTGTGTTCTTTTTCTACTTCCTTTAGGTGTAAGATTAGTTAGGTTTTTTTGCTTGTTTGTTTCTTTGAAATATTGTTTCTTGAGGTAGGCCTGTATCACTATACATGTTCCTCTTAGAAATGCTTTTACTATGTCTTAAAGATTTTGGACTGTTATATCTTAATTTTTATTTGTCTCCATGTATTTTTTTATTTTCTCTTTTATTTATTCGTTGAGCCATCATTTATTTAGTAGTATGTTGTTTTGTTGGCCTCCATGTGTTTGTGCTTTTTCTAGTTTTTTAAGTTGCAATTGATTTCTAGTTTCATATCATTGTGGTCAGAAAAAGTGCTTGAGATAATTTCAATATTCTTAAATTTATTTAGACTTCTTTTGTGGCCAAACATGTAATCTATCCTGGAGAATGTTCCATGTGCACCCGAAAATAATGTGTATTCTTCTCTTTTTAGGTAGAATGTTCTATATGTAGCTGTTAAGTCCACCCGGCCTAATGTGTCATTCAGAGACAATTTCCCTGTTGATTTTCTGTCTGAATGATCTATTCATTGATGTAAAAGTCCCCTACTATTATTGTATTACTTTCAATTTCTCCCTTTATGTCTATTAATATTTGCTTTATGCATAGAAGTCCTATGTTCAGTATATAGATATTTACAATTATTGTATCCTTTTATTTGATTGATCCCCTTTTCATCATGTAGTGCCCTTCTTTGTCTTTACTATAGTCTGTTTTAAAGTATTTTTTGTGTGATATAAATATCACTTGCCTTTTTCCATCCCTTCACTTTCATCTGTATGTGTCTTTTGGTCTGATGTAACTCTCCTGTAGGCAGCAGCATATAGATGGGCTTGGTTTCTTTTATTTATTCAATCACCCTATATATCTCTTGACTGGAGCATTTAATCCATCTATATTTGAAGTAATTATTGGTAAGTGTGTACTTATTGCCATTTTTTAAGTTGCTCCCTGGTTGTTTTTGTAGCTATTTTCTGTTCCTTTCTTCTTTGGCTTTCTTCCCTTGCGATTTGATGGCTTTCTTTAGCACTATGCTTAGATTTTATTTTTTTGTGTGTATTTTACTATAGGTTTTTGATTTATGGTTACCATTGGGTTCATATGTAACATCCTACATGTATAGTAGTCTTTAAGTCGATGGTCACTTAAGTTTGAACACATTTTAAAATAGTAAATTTTTATTTCTCCCTCTATTATTTTTGCATATATATGATATATATATCATATGTATAATATTTTATAGTTTTTTATTTTGTGTATCCCTGGACTAATATTTATAGATATAATTGATTTTACCATTTTGTGTTTTAACGTCCATATTGCCTATTTATAAGTTATTAATCTATAGTATGTTGGGTGTAGGTTTTTTTTCCTTTCATCACATTAAAGATATCATGCTATTCCCTTCTGGCCTGCAAAGTTTCTGCTGAAAAATCATCTAGTACACTTATGTGATTTCTCTTGTATGTAATCGTCTTTTCTCTTGCTACTTTTAAAATTCAATCTTTATCATTATTTTTGCCATTTTAATTATGATTAAAAGACCAACTTGGATTCATCTTCTTAGGGACTAGAGAGTCCTGGACTGAATGCTTCCTGGACCTGAATGTCTATTTCCTTCCTCAGATTGGGCAAGTTTTCAGCTATTATTTCTTCAAATAAATTTTCTGACTCCTCTCTCTCTTTTTCTTCTAAGACCCCCTATAATACAAATGTTATGACATTTGATAATGTCAGAGTTCCCTTCACCTTTTATTACTTTTTTCATTTTCAGCTTCGTTGCTCTTATCATCTTCCAGATTGCTGATCCATTTCTTTTCATTCTATCATCTGCTGTTGATTCCCTCTAGTCTATTTCCATTTCATTTACTGACTTCTTCAGCTCCGTTTTTCTATTTCTTTGTTGAAGTTCTCAGTGAGCACCTCCACTCTTTTCTCAAGTCCAATGAGTATCTTTATGACCATTACTTTGAATCTGCTATTAGACATATTATCTCTGTTTCACGTAGTTCTTTTGATTTTGTCTTGTTTTGTTTGGGACATATTCCTATGTCTCCGTGTTTTGTCTAATTCTGTGTTTCTGTGTTTTTGGTCTTAAAATTAGTGATCTTGTGTAAAAGAGGTCCTGTGGTCCCTTCTAACACAATCCCACCTGAATGCCACATTCAGACATTTTAGGGGTGTCCCGTGTCAGCTGTGTGCACCTTCCTGTTGTGGCTGAGCCATGGTTGCCTCCAGGTAAGCTGTCTGCAATAACCTGCTTGGCCTGCTGTGAATGCATTAGGTAGGTTTGCTCCCTGTGCTATTGACGTGTCTGGCTGCAGTCACCACAGCCTCCTTAATAGGCCAGGCCAGTAATCAGCCCAGCTGTCTGCAATTAGCCTTTCTGGCACAGCTGCAGGTGCATCAAGGAGCGGAGCTTATTCCACAAACAGTGAAAAGGTCTGGTTGCTGGAACTGTGAGTGTTCTGGTGTGGCAGCACAATCACATTGGAGTGGTGCCAGTCGTGGCCAGGGCTGCCTGCCAAGTGAGGCAGGGCAGGAGTCACTTTGGAGGCAGGTACATTGAGTAGAGTGGTTGCCCAGGAGATGGCCAGCGTAGAGCATGCAGTGCTAACAAGATGGATGGAGAGCATTACAACTGGTTCCCATAGGCATTTGGCTATCTAGCCTGGGGAAGAGCAAGAAAAATGGTGCCCACCAGCACTTTTGTTCCTGGAGGAATCTCTTGCAGATCTCTACTCCTCTGAAACTTGTTCTAAGATTAGTAGATAAATCTCCTTCGTGTACACCCCAGGTACTTATCAAACTGTTGGTTCTGTGCTATGTCTTGGGCTGTTTTTTTTAGTATGTTGGCTTTTTAAGGCAGGAACTTGGTTTCCTATCACTCTTGGACTGTCCCAGAGTTAAGCCCTAGCAGTTTTCATAACCAGACATTATGGGCACTAGTCTTACCAGTACAGGTTCCCAGTGCCAGGGGTGCCCGGTGTGGGGTCTTAATTGTCTTGCTCCTCCATGTTTGTGATGTCCCTCTTGTTTGCAGTTAGTTGTGCCACAGGTTTGGTTCCTAACCACATCTCTACTCCTCTTACCCTTTTTGATATTGTCTAAGACTAACTGTAAAGATATGCTGTGCCAGTCTTCAGGTGATTTTCAGAGTTAGTTATATACATGTAGTTGATGCCTCAGTGTGCCCATGGGATGAGGTGAGCTCAGGATCCATCTACTCCATCTTATGAACGTCTGTTTACTTTGATTCTAATTGTTCAACTGGTTAGTAGTTAGGAGGCCTTTTTCCCCCCCAGAAAGTAGTGCTACAGCAAAAGTTTTTGGTTTCTCCTGGGGGAGCTGACTTGCTGCTGAGGTGGTGAGTGCATGTATTAAAAAAGCTGTCGGGAATAAAAGGTGGTGGCAGAGTTGGGGAGGTGGGGGAAGCATGTGTTTAGCTTTTGTGGCTTTGGGTGTGGCCACGGACTAGTAGGGCTATCTTCGAGTGGAGGGTCCCAGAACATGGACTTCCCTCAATAGGGTGATGACCCAATAGGGTGCGGATCCACTTGACCTTTGACTGATGCAATGGTCCACTGGGGAAAAACAAAAGGGCAGAATTGGTGCTTCCTCTGGTTTTAGCCTCCTGTTTATGTCATCACAGCTAGTGATTAAGGGCTTAACTCTTTAATTTTTGGCTTGTTGCTTCAATCAGCTATGCTATCACCTTAAAGCACAGTTCTCCCAGCTCAGCTGAGCACCTCCTGACAAAAGTAATGACAGTTTTCAGTTTTCCCTTCCTGAAGCACCACTAAGAAGCCCAGCCCTCAAACCCCTGACCACATTGAGCAAGTATGGCTTGTGCTTGAAATACAAAATGAGTTTTAACAAATTTGCTCCAAAATATTTTATTCATATAAGTTTTATATAAAAAAAAAACAAAATAGAAGTTATGTGTTACACTGAATAACACATTGAAAGCATGTGTATGGTTGTGGTTTCTAATTTCTCTATAAAATCAACCAGCCATGATGGAATAAAGAGAAAGAGTAAATATCATATTCATCATTTTTTGGTACACTTCCAAGTACAAAAAGCATCATGGTAATTTTTAAGTGCAAAGAAAGCTCATATTAAAATAGACTTTAAAAATTACAAATAAAAATCTGTACATCAAGGATACTTTTAAGGCCTTTCCGTGTGCATGGCACTCTGTTGGACGACAAGAGGAACTGCGAAGAGAAGAGCCATGGCATCAGGTGTTGCAGGTCTGGCCCATTTCAGCCTGCAGGACCATCTCCTCTTTTCTCAAGGGGAAAGTATCAATCAGGTTGAAGAGGGCCACAGGCATCACCAGGGAGACATAGCGCTCCTTGTCCATGCCATGCTTATCCACTAGCACCATACTGAAGGAATAGAGTGGGATTCGCAGCAACAACCTACGGCAAAGAGAAGATTGTCAAACCTGGTTCTCAAGGGTCCCGTTGGACCAGCCAGCGCCCTATAGTGACACGGTATGCAGCATAAAGGCTTAATACCACGAAGGACTTACCCATCTAAAGACTCTTGCTACTCAAAAGATGGTGCTTGGACTGACAGCCATCACATGGGACGTTGTTAGAAATGGAGAATTCCATGCTCCACCCCAACCCTACTGAATTAGAATCTGCATTATTAGCAAGATGCCTAGATGACTGGTATGCACACGTAAGGTTGGGTAGCACTACTTTAAATTTTTTAATGTTTACTTTTGAGAGAGAGAGTGTGTGAGGGAGAGGCAGAGAGAGAGGGAGACACAGAATCTGAAACAGGTTACAGGTTCTGAGCTGTCAGTATAGAGCCTGACGTGGGGCTCAAACCCATGACCTGCGAGATCATGACCTGAGCCAAAGTCGGACGCTTAACCGCCTGAGCCACCCAGGCACCTCAGATAGCATTGCTTTATGGTGGTCAGGAAGATACTAGGCCTGCATTGGTGCTCTATGCCAATAGCTGCTACAAGGTATGTCCAACAATGCTAACATTTCTTTTGCCTTAAATTGGAGTCAACTGAAATTTACAGACTAGGATTGCATAACCACATACATACTAGAACTAGGTCAATGGTTAATAGGAGTGATTTGACCTTTTAGGGAATATTTGGCTACGTATGAACACATTTTTTGTTGTCACAGTGGAGTGGTGCTTGTGGCTTCTAGTGAGTAGAGGCCAGGGATGCTGCTTAATATACAACCCACAGGAAAGTGTCTTCCGACAAAGAATTATCCAGTTCCAATGATCAATAGTACTGAGGTTGAGAAACCCTGGACTGGGTGAAGCTGACTAAAATAAGTTTCTAAACACTAGTTCTGGCCCATTCTGGCTTATTCAGTAGCCAGCTCAGGACTGCAGTTAGAGGAGATTAAATGTGGTCTATACCCCAGGTATATTAATTTGGTTAACTATACTTTCTTTGTACCTCAAAGTCTGATTTTTTTTTCTACTCTACCACACTAGAATTTATACTGGGTAAATTATTTTTATATCAACAGAAACATGTTTAGATGAAAGAAGTCAGAGAAAGCAAACAAGCTGGTAAACTGAGCCCACTGATAACATTGAGAAGAGACTGGGTAGGCTTATTTTTTAATTTAGTTATCTAGAGATTATGTGTAAGGTAGAATACACACTGCCATCTGTATGTAAAGTGAAATATTTTTCCTCACACAAAAGGATCAAGGGAAAAATAGTCACTACTCAAAATCCAAACTGATTACGCTTTCTTCTGCCTTTTAAGAGGGAGTTTCAGGGAAGATGAGGACAATTTATATTTTATCTCAGTGGGAAGCTAAACTGCTAATCCACTGCTAGTGACTAGAAATAAAAGACATTAAAATATCTCCATCAGGTCTCCTGAGGTAGTAAGATGACTGAGAAATGCATTAATGAGTGTTTGTAGACCATGAAGTGAATCAAAATGGAGAGAGAAACTGCTGTGCATCTTCAAAAGAGGAATATTTAGTGTTTTTCTGGGGGAGGGGAGAGGGATTACCTATGGCAGAGGGGTCCCAGAAAACAAGAGAAAAGAAAATAGGTTTGGAGGGAGAAAAAGGCCAAGCAATGTTGTAGCTGCAACCGGTGGGAAAGGGCAACCAATGAGAAATTGGAACATTTGATGTTATAGTGCTGAGGCTAGGATGGAAATCTCCCATGATGCCACCATCTGCGACCACACACATTCCTCACGTGAGCCTTGTGCCTTGATAGAGCATAAAGGAAAAGAAAAAACTACCATGGGAAGAAATGAGTGTTCAGATCAGCAGGCTATCAACAGTCACTAGAACATGTCCCACCATGGCCAAGAGACCACAGAAATCTTGGAGATGGATGTTGGGACACCCCACAGGTTGAGGGGTGGTGCCAGCAGTGTGTTGGAGTTACATGAATGCCTGTCATCAGATTGGAATGAGCTCTTCCTGAAGAATACTGTAGAAAACTCTTTAGACTCAAAAAATAATGTGGGATGTTCCAGTTCAAGATGGCAGTGGAAGAAGATTCTGAACCCACCTCTTCCCATGGACACAACAAATTTACAACTTCGTTTGGAACAATTTCCTCTGGGGGAAAAAACCCGAAACCAAGCAGTGCAACTCAGCATTTCAGGAAATGAGAACAAAGCGACATCCAAGTGGGTAAGTAAAAGCTGAGACACTCTCTCACCAAAAAATTCACACACCTAGCAGTGACCCCAAATCAGGAGGGAACTGAAAACCTGGAACTTCTCTTTGAGGATCAAAGTGTTCCCACCCCACTTGGGGAACCCTATCTTTTGAGACCTGCACCTGAGAGAGTCCCCTAAATGTCTAGTTTTGAAAACCAACAGGGCTGAAACCCCTGAGACCTGTAGGTCTGTGGTAAATTGAGAAATGGTTTTTTATAGGACTCATGTGCAAACTCACCCCACGGTGCAGCCCAAAAGCAGCCATCTGAAAAGCACCCAGACATCAGGTGGAAGAGGCTCCTTGAGAGAGACAGCACGCATGCACGCACACATGAGCAGGGGAGGGGCAGAGAGGGGAGAGAGAGAATCCCAAGCAGGCTCTGTGCTGCCAGCACACAGCCTGACACAGGGCTCAATCTCACAAACTGCAAGATCATGACCTGAACCGAGATCGGGAGTCGGACACTTAACCAACTTAGCCACCAGGTGCTCCTCCTTTGATAATTTTTAAGTGTGTCACTGAGGGGCAGGGGCCTGAGGGATACTCTCCAGGGACAGAGGCTGGTGGGTGCCATTTTCACACTATACCTCTGTGTTGCTAAAGCCAGTGGCAGTCATCTCTTTTTCATTTTTGGCCCGTGGGCTACTTCTTCACACTCTTGCCAGCGGGTGCCATCTTTGTGTTATCCTGCCTTCTATAACTGGTGGGCATGGTCACTCTCTCTCCACCTTTCTCTCTCCCTCTGTCCCTCTCCATCCATTTCTTTCTCCCTGGCTTGCACACTCAAGCTCTCTCGCTCCCAATCTGTTCCTGATGCTGTCCCTCCCTCCGGCTCTATCCACCTCTTGCTCCCCAGCTCTCACACACACCGTCTCTGTCATACTCATCCTCTCTCCATCTGTCCTTTGTGCACTCTCATTTTTCATTTCTCTCTCCCTTTCCCTCTCCTCTGTGTGTGTGTCCATCTCTTGCTTTGTCTCTCTGGGCGTGTCTGTTTCTCCTTTTCTCCAACCCCTCTCTCTCTCTTTGCCACCCTTTCTCTATGTGGGTGGGTCTTTCTACCTCTGTATCTCTCTCTCTCCCCCTTTGTGTGTCTCAGTCTTCCTCTGTCCCAGCTTCCCCTTCTCTTCCTTTCTCTCCCGTCTCTTCTTCCCTCTACCTCTCTCTACATCCCTCTTATTCCCATCTCTGTTCTTGTCTCTCTCTGTCCATCTTGGTCTGTGTCTCCCTCTACCCTCTCTCTGCCAATGTCTCTCTTTCTGCATCTCTCTCTGTATTTGTGTGTCACCTTGTGTGTCTTTCTCCTTTGCTCATTTCTCCTCTCTCTACTCCCACCTCCCTCTCTCCATTTCCTCTTTCCCGCTAACCATCTCCTCATTACTCTCTGTCTCTCCCTCTATGTGCGTGTCTCCTTTGCTCTGTCCCTCTCCATCTCCGTTTGTCTTTTTATCCCTTTTTCAGTGAGTACCATCTTTTACACTCCCCCTCTGCTTCACTCAAGCTGGAGGACACGATCTTCACACTTTCCGTCTGCCTCCCTACAGCTCACTAGTATGTTAAAGAAAGGAGCTTATACCTTATCTGGCTCCCTAATACTTGCTGATGCTGCTGCTGGGACACTTCTACATCATCTGGCTCTTCGGCCAGTGTTGCTTACACCTGTATAGGACAGCAACCACCATCAAGAGACAGCAAGAAGATCAGACCCAGGAGTTCAATCTTCCTGTGAAAGAGGCCTCTTAGCTTATCATCATAGCTACAGCATGAGGGAAAGGCTTCTAATTAAATACACATCTACGGACTGACTGTAAACCTTTCAGAGACCTTGGAGGGGAGACGCTATTTTTGTACTGTCCCTCTGCTGCTCTCCAGAGTGCTAGCATCTATTGCAGGGGAGCTCATATATGTCTGGTGCCCCTGTTTTTATATCTAGTACCATGGTTTTCACAGATGCCACCCAAAGGATACCACTTGATCACCTGGCTCAGTGGCCAAAAGGCCTTGCACTCCTGGGTGCCACAAGACTAACAATCAAGAAGGCAGTTCTTGGCAGTCTATCACCTCTGGGGCACTGTGCAGACAGATTACAACAGACCCCATCTTTCTGTGAAAAATCCCCACTTGCTTATCCTGGAGCTTCATCCTAAGGGGCAGGCTTTAGATTTAGAACACATCTAGGAACCTCCAAAGGGGCTCTCAGGAAACATACACCAAGGGATGCCATCTTTGTGCTCTTCCTTTGTCTCACTACAGCTCACCAGTATGTCCCAGAGAAGAGCTTATACAGTGCCTGAGGCCCCAATTTTTGTGGCTGATGCCCAGAGAACACCTCCCAATCACCTACTGGTGGCCAGTGGAGCTAACACTTTACAGTCCCACAGCACTATCTATCTATCCATCCATCTACCCATCTATCATTTGCATACTTAACAGCTGCTGATTGAAAGTCTGGCTTCCAGTGAGCCTGAATGTAAGTGCTGAGATTCTCATCTTTCATACACTGACACATATTGACACACTCTCAAATATTGGAAATGATTGAAAATAAAATGGCCTGCTTAGAGAATCAGAAAGGTTTGAGAGACAACCAAAAGCTAGGGCATGGGTGACCAATAAGGATCATCTCCTACATGAGACCACTCTTTCAACATTGAGAAAGGTGGATGTTTCATCTAATGCAACAGAGTATGTTCCGAACAAAATAGTAAGATCAAACCTCAGAAAATAATGAAATGGAGAAAAGTAATTTATCCGATAAAAAGTTCAACGTAATGATCATAAAAATGTTTACCAAACTTGGAAAAAGAATGGTTTAGTATCATGAGAATTTCAAAAAGGTTAAAAAAATATAAGAAAGTACCAAACAGAAGTCACAGAACTGAAGAATTCAATAACTGAATTGAAAGATACTTAAGAGGACTTCAACAACAAACTAGATGAAGCAGAAGATATAATAATCAGTGAACTCAAAGACAGGGAAGAAGAATTTACCCATTCAGAAAATCAAAAGGAAAAAAGAATTTTAAACAATGAAGATAGCTTAAAGGACATATGGAAAAATATCAAGCAGACTTTCATATATAACATGGTCCCATTATTCACATGCAAGGGGTCCCAGCAGGAGAAGAGAGAGGGAGAGACTGAAAACTTCTCCAACATGAGGAATAAATAGACATCCAGATCAAGGAGAATTCTAAATAAGAAACCAGAGACCTATACCAAAACACATTATAATGAAATGCCAAAGACAAGGAGACAACCCTAAAAGCAGCAAGAGAAAAACTTGTTACATACATGGAAACCCCCATAAGACTATCAGCATGTATTTGCAGAAGAAACTTTGCAAGCCAAAGGGAGTGGCATGATACATTCAAAGTGTTGAAAGAAAAAAGCTTCCAAACAAGAATACTCTGTTCAACAAAGTTATTCAGAAGTGAAGGAGATAGTTTTCCAGACAAGAGTTCATCACCACTAAAACAGCCTTACAAGAAATGGTAAAGGGACTTTATGCTGAAAAGAATGGGCATGAGTTACTAACAAGACCACATATGAAAGTATACATTTCATCGGTAGAGGGAAATATATAGCAAAGGTAGTGGATTCATCACATAAAGTTAGTATAAAGGTTAAAATACAAAAGTTGTAAAAATAACTACAATAGGTTAAGGGATACACAAGATAAAAAAGATAGAGTTGTGACATCAAAAACATAAAATGCATCCTTTGGGTAAATGCCTAGTAGTGCACGTGCTGGATCAGAGGGTAGTTTGAGTTTTAACTTTTGGAGGAACCTCCATCCTGTTTTCCACAGTGGTGGCACCAGTTTGCATCCCCATCAACAGGGCATGAGGGTTCCCCTCTCTCCACATCCTCACCAACTCATGTTGTTTCTTGTGTTGATTTCAGCCACTCTGACAGGGGTGAGGGTGATATCTCATTGTAGCTTTGATTTGTACTTCCCTGATGACCAGTTATGTTGAGCATCTTTTCATGTGTCTGTTGGCCATCTATATGTCTTTTTGGAAAAATGTTCGTGTCTTCTGACCATTTTAAAATTCGACTGTTTTTTGGGTGTTGGGTTGTATAAGTTCTTTATATATTTTGGATACTAACACTGTATCAGATATGTCATTTGCAAATATCTTCTCCCCTTCCATAGGTTGCCTTTCAGTTTTGTTGATTGTTTCCTTTGCTGTGCAGAAGCCTTTTATTTGGATGAAGTCCCAATAGTTTATTTTTCTTTTTGTTTCCCTTGCCTCAGGAGACCTATGTGGAAGGCAGTTGCTGTGGCTGATGGCAGAGGTTACTGCCCGTGTTCTCTAGTATGGTTATGGTTTCATGTCTCTCATTTAAGTCTTTAATTCATTTTGGGCTTATTTTTGTGTATGGTGTAAGAAAGTGGTCCAGTTTTATTCTTTTGCGTGTTGCTGTCCAGTTTTCCAAACACCATTTGTTGAAGAGATTTTTTTCCCACTGGATATTCCTTCCTGCTTTGTCCATGATTAATTGACCATAGAGTTGTGGGTTCCTTTCCGTTCCATTGTTCTATGTGTCTATATTTGTGCCAGTATGATACTGTTTTTATCACTACAGCTTTGTAATAGATCTTGAAGCCTGGAATTCTGATGTCTCCAGCTTTACTTTTCTTTTTCAAGGTTGCTTTGGCTATTTGTGGTCTTTTGCGGTTCCATACGGATTTTAGGATTGTTTGTTCGAGCTCTGAAAAATGCTGGTGGTATTTTGATAGGGATTGCATGAAACATGTAGATTGTTTGGGTAATATAGACATTTTAACAGTATTTGTTCTTCCAGTCCATGAGCATGGAATGTCTTTCCATTTCTTTGTGTCTTCTTCAATTTCTTTCGTCAGTGTTTTACAGTTTTCAGAGTACAGGCCTTACACCTCCTTTGTTAGCTTTATTCCTAGGTGTCTTATGGCTTTTGGTGCAATTGTAAATGAGTTTTATTAATTTCTCTTTCCGCTGCTTCATTATTGGTATACAGAAATACAATAGGCTTCTGTACACTGATTTGGTATCCTGTGCCTTTACTGAATTTATCAGTTCTAGCAGTTTTTTGATAAAGTCTTTTGAGCTTTCAATATATAGTATAATGTCATCTGCAAATAGTGGAAGTTTTACTTCTTCCTTATCTACTTGGAGGTCTTTTCTTTCTTTCTGTCGTATGATGGCTGTGGCTAGGATTTCCAGTACTATGGTGAACAAAAGTGGTGAGAGTGGACATCCTTGTCTCGTTCCTGCTCTTTAAGGAAAAGCTCTGTTTTTCCCTATTAAGGATGATGTTCACTGTGGGGTTTTCACAGATGGCCTTCATGATACTGAGGTATGTTCCTTCTAAACCTACCTTGTTGAGGGTTTTTATCATGAATGGACATCGTACTTTGTCAAATGGTTTTTCTACATCTATTGAAATGATCGTATGGTTCTTATCCTTTCTCTTATTGATATGATGTATCACATTGCGAATATTGAACATTCTTTGCAACCCAGGATTAATTCTCACTTGACTGTGGTAAATGATTTTTTAAAATGTATTGTTGGATTTGGTTTACTAGTATTCTGAGGATTTTTGTATCTATGTTCATCAGAGATATTGGCCTGTAGTCATCTTTTTTGTGGTGTGTTTATCTGGTTTAGGTATCAGGGTAATGCTGGCCTCATAGAACGAATGTGGAAGTTTTCCTTCCTTTTCTGTTTTTTTGGAATAGTTTGAGAACAATAGGTATTAACTCTTCTTTAAATATTTGTGGCTCACTGGGGCACCTAGGTGGCTCTGTCGGTTAAGCGTCTGACTTTGACTCAGGTCATGGTCCCACAGCTCATGGGTTAGGGCCCCGTGTCAGGCTCTGTGCTGACAGCTCAGAGCCTGGAGCCTGCTTCAGATTCTGTGTCTCCCTGTCTCTCTGCTCCTCCCCCATTCTCTCTCAAGAATAAACAGAAATGAATGAATGAATGTTTGTGGCTCAGTTGGTTAAGCATCCGACTCTTGGTTTGAGCTCAGGTCATGATCTCATGGTTTGGAAGTTTGAGCCCCACAGTTGGGCTCTGCACTGACACTGTGGGGCTGCTTGGGATTCTCTCTCTCACTCACTCACCCAAAATAAATAAAAATAAAAATAAATGGTTGGTAGAATTCATCTGTGAAGCTATGTGGCCCTGGACTTTTTATTTGTTGGGAGTTATTTGATTATGGACTCAACTTCCTTGCTGGTAATCAGTCTGTTCAAGTTTTCTATTTCTTCCTGTTCATCCAATTTGTTGGCATAGAGTTTTTCATAATATTCTAACTGTATTTCTATGGTGTTGGTTGTTATTTCTCTTTTACCATTTGTGATTTTCTTTGAGTCCTTTCCCTTTTTTCCTTAATAAGTCTGGCTAGAGGTTTATCAATTTAATTTTTTTCAAAAAACCAGCTCCAGGTTTCATTGATGTGTTTAGTTTTTATATCACCTATTTCTGGTCTAATCTTTATTATTTCCTTCCTTCTGCTGGTTTGGGGTTTTGTTTGTTCTTTTTCTAGCTCCATTAGGAGTAAGGTTATGTTGTTCAAGATTTTTTTGCTTATTGACGTAGGTCTATATTGCTATACATTTCCCTTTTAGAACTGCTTTTGCTGCATCCCAAAGGTTTTGAACCATTGTGTTTTCATTTGTTTCCATGTATATTTTGTTTCTTTAATTTCCTGGTTGATGCATTCATTGTTTAGTAGTATGTAAATTAAACCTCCATATATTTGTGGTCTTTCCAGAATTTTTTTTTTTTTGTGGCTGATTTCTAGTTTCCTAGCGTTGTGGTGGCAAAAGATGCATGGTAGGACTACAACCTTTTTGAATTCGTTGAAGCTTGTTTTGTGACCTACTATGTGATCTATTCTAGAGAATGTTTCATGTGATGAGTGCCCTATTTTCTTCATATAATACTTTATGTGTTAGTTTGTTCTCTAGAAAAAAAAAAATTCCATTTATCAACAACAAAATGCCCTGAGATGGAACGAATGAAAATATACTAAAACTTGTAAGAAAAAAAAATCTGAAACAACCTAACCTTACACCTCACCCAGAAAAAGAACAGGGGAAGCCCTAAATTATGTTCACAGTCAAAATAAATACAAAGGACTAAAAGGACAGGAAAGATGAAAGAAAAGCTTGCTTTTTGACCAAAACCAACAATCTTGATAAACCTTTAGCTAGACTCACCAAGGAAAAGGGGGCTCAAACAGAAATGCAAGAGGAGACAGAAAATCATAGACTAGTATGAACAATTATACACTAACAAATTAGATAATCTGGAAAAATATATAAAACCCTAGAAACACATAACCTTCCCAAACTAAATCATGAAGAAATAGCAAATGTGAACACATCAATTTCTCAGTAAGGAGATACTCATAATCAAAAAACCTCCCACCAAACGTAAGACCATGTCCATATAGCTTCACTGGAGCATTATACCAAACATTCCAAATTTAATAACAGTTCTTCTCAAACTGTTTGTAAAAATACATGAGGAGGGAACTCTCCCAAGCTAATTTTATGAGGCCAGAATTTCCTTGATACCAAAACCAGATGAAGACACTACAAGACAGGCCCAATATCCCTAGTAAATAGAGATGAAAAAATCCTCAACAAAACATCAGAGGGCTGAATTCATTAATACATCAAATGGATCATTCACCTATCCAGTAATGTTTATTTGCAGGGATGTAAGGATGGTTCAACCTATGTTAATCAACGTGATTCACCACATTTGCAAAATGTGTGGTAAAAATGATATGCTCATCAAAAGATGCAGAAAAACCATTTGCAAAATTCAATGTCATTTATGATGAAAACTGTCAACAAAGTATGTATAGAGGAAGCATACCTCAATATAATACAGGCCATGTATGACAAGCCCACATGTAGCATCATACATGATGTTGAAAAGCTGAAGGTTTTTCTAATAAGATCAGGAACAAGACAAGGATGCCCACTCTTACCACTATTTTCAACACAGTATTAGAAATCCTACCCACAGAAATTAGGAAAGAAAAATAAAAGGCATCCATTAAAACTGTCACTACTTGCAGAGAACATATTATATATAGAAATACAAAATCCTAAAGATTCCACCAAAAAAACTGTTAGAATAAGTGAATTAAGTAATGCTACAGGACACAAAATCAAGATACAAACACTAATGATGAAATATCAGAAAATTAAGAAAACACTTTCACAATTGCATGAAAATGAATAAAATTCCTAGGAATAAATTTGAGGTGAAAAACCAGAACACTGAAATCTATATGACATTGATGAAATTGAAGACACACAAAAATGGAAAGATAGTCCATGCTCATGAATTGGGATATTGTTAAAATGCCCAAGCTACCCAAAGCAATCTACAGATTCAATGCAATATGTATCAAAATCCCAACTATATAATTATAGAATAAAAAAACCTTAAATTTGTATAGAAGCACAGAAGATGCTAAATGGCCAAAATAATTTTGAGAAATAACAAACCAGGAGGTATCATGCTCCTTGATTTCAAACTATGTTGCAAAGCTACGGTAATCGAAACAGTATTATACTGGCATAAAATGAGACACATAGATCAACAGAACAGAATAGGGTGCCCAGAAATCCATACATATATGGTCAATTAATTTATGACAAAAGAACCAAGAGTTTACAATGGGGACGGGACAATTTCGTCAATCACTGTACACAAAAATAAACTAAAAAATGGATGAAAGACTTGAATATAACACGTGAAACTATAAAACTCCTGGAAGAATAGATAGTAAGTTTATTATCACTGTGATGATTTTTTTTGGATTTGACACCGAAATTAAAGGTAACAACAAAAATAAACCAGTGGGAGTACATCAAATAAAAAAGTTTCTGTATAGCCAAGTAAATTATCAACAAAATGAAAAACAACCTACTAAATTGGAGAAAATATTTGCAACTACTCACATGTGATAAGAGGTTAATATCCAAAATATATAAAGAACTGCTACAACTCAATACCAAAACAACAAACACAAAATTTAAAAATGGACAGAAGAACTGCATAGACATTTTTCCACAGAAGACATAAGGATGGCCATCAGACACACAAAAAGATGCTCAACATCACTAATCAGCAGGGAAATGGAAATCAAAACTACAGTGAAATATCACCTCATGCCTGTTAGAATGGCCATTATCAGAAATACAAAAAGTAAGTATTGGTGAAGATATGGAGAAAAGGGAACACTGGTCACTGTTGGTGACATTGTAAATTGGTGCAGCCACTTTGGAAGACAGTATGGATGTCCCTCAAAAAATTAAGAGCTATATGATTAATCAATTCCGCTTTTGGGTATTTATCTGAAGAAAATTTTAAAAAAAAGCTAACTTGAAAACCTATATGCACCCTCATCTTTAGCATTATTTACAACAGCCAAGAGATGGAAACAATCTAAGAGTCCATCGATGGATGAATGGATAAAGAAAATATGGCACACACACATACACACGAATATTATTCAGCCATAAAAAGAATGAAATGTTGCCATTTGTGAAAATATGGATGAACCTTATGGACATTATCCTAAGTGAAATAAATCAGAGGACAAATACCATATTGTATCACTTACTTGCAGAATCTAAAACAACAGATAACAACAAAAAAACCCCAAACTCATAGATACAAAAACTTATTCTTGGTTGTTAGAGGGCAGGGGGTTAGGAGTGGGTAGAATGTGTGAAGGGGGTCAAAGGATAGAAACCTAGATATAAAATAAATCATGGGTCTTAATGAGGGTTTGTGGAAGGGAGCGGGGGCCAAGGGCTACATGGGTGACAGGCATTAAGGAGGGCACTTGTTGGGATGAGCACTGGGTGTTGTATATGTGATGAATCACTGGGTTCTACTGAAATCAATGCTACACTATATGTTAACTAATTTGAATCTAAAAACCTTGGAAGGAAAAAAGAAACTCTGACTTAAGGTTTAATAAATTATTTAAAGTCTCTGAATTCATAAAAGATAAAAAAGTCATAGGGATTAATTAATGTACAGCATGGTGGTTATAGTTAATAATACTGTATTACATATTTGAAGGTAGTTAAGAGTAAGTCCTAAAATTTCTCTTCATAAGAAAAAAATGTAACTATGTATGGTGACTGATGTTAAATAGACTTAGTTTAGCATGATCATTTTGCAATATATACAAATATTGAATCATTAGGTTGTATACTTTAATAGTGTTAATTCTAGCTGAAAAATAACATGGAAATAAAAATCATGGAATTCTTGGTCCCTGTCACCCTTGCAATTGCTGGAAAGTTACTCTAGGGAACATGAATTTGCTCGTACCTTCATCTCTAAAAAAACACGAGCGCAAGGAAGCCGGAAGGTGGTATCTTTACAACACCAGGCACTGCTGATGCCCTTTATTGTTTTATCATGGCCTCAGTGCTATTTGAAAATAGTATTCTAACCATACAGGAGAATTTTTAGATTCTCCAGTCATTCTGCCTCTCCTTTTCTTTCACGCTTCCCATTCTTTGCCTAAATTGGCTCTTTTCATCTGCACTAGACTCTGGGGTCGAATTCAAAGGGAAGAAGATAAAACATCCATCTGTGAACTCCCTTATTCCTCACCGATAGGTCTGATAAAGGGGACATGTAGCCTGACACCATATCCCTTAGACAATGCATGTGATGGATCATCTCTGTGTGACATTGACCCGGACTATCTTCTGGCTACACAATAATGACTGACCCTCCTTTTACAGGCTGCTTTGCAAAATTTCCATTTCAAAGCTGTGTGAAGCCTTTGGTAAAATGCTAGGCCAGTCTTTCTCACAGTGTGATCCTCAGACCAGCAGCTTCAACAACAGGGGAACAGGAGCAGGAACTTGCTAGAAATGTAAATTCTCAGGCCCCATCCTATACTGAATCACACGCTCTGGGGGTGGGGCCCCGCGTTCTATGTTATAACAGTGCTCCGGGGGGATCCTAGGGCAGGTTAAAGTTTGAGAACCACTGTGTAATTCATGTATGTAACTTCTTTGTTGCTCAAATCATCCTCAGCCTGAAGGGGTCTCGAGTAGCCCCAACATATACAACCTGAATGACAAGAGTTTTTTTCTTGAATCAGAGTTTTCTTTTCTTCAAATTGCAATAGTTTAAAATCACATCACATTAATATTTTATCAAGATTCCCTCTCTATAGATCTGCAATCCAAAGAGAAACATGTTGCAAATTCTGTGACAAGTTTTTTTAAAAAATCTTTAACACAGGGTACAGACAGGTAGTTCCAAATTACCAACAGCTTCAAACACCTACTTTGGGAATTTTTCAGATGTCGACATAATCTCGAGTTGTGCTGTTTTCAACTTGAAATATAACTGTAAATACACTCTTAGAGGCCACTCTCGCTCCTGGAAATAGTAAACCTGTTTCAGTTTAGAGTCATTGCCTCCACTTACCTCCAACATGGTGCCGGGCACTGTTGTGGAGATCTGGTACTGACCTCAAAGTGTTACACTCTAGAGAGGTGTTACTGAATGTAGCCAGACATATATATATATATATATATATATATATACACACACACACACACACACACACACACACACACACACACATATACATACAATGTGTGTGTGTATATATATATATATATATATATATATACACACACACACACACACATTTATGCTTGTGAGTATACCCAGCCTTCTCCCTCTTTCAGCCAACTAAAAATAATTCAGTTATCCTCATTTCTTTTTGCATCCCTCACCCTCTGAGTTTTTTACCTTGGTATGGTATGGATGGGGCACTCTTTTTGGGTGAAGAAGTATAAATCAGAGATGGGGTGGGGGTCAAAAGGCAGATGGAAAATACGCAAATTAAACAATCTATTGTGTCAATCTATAATATCACTGGCTAAGGGCATAGTTCTAGCATATAATTTCTCAAGGAATTTCTGTGAACCTCTTTGAACATCTGTGATGGGGCTCATCGAGTCCTCTTTCATTTTCTTCTTCCTGGGAACACAGAAAGACTGCGTTTCCCAGCCTGCTTTGAAGTTGGGTTGCAATCACGTGACGAGTTTTGGCCAATGGACTTGGCGAGAGCAATTTCAGGCTTCCAACATGAAGCGTGAAAGAGTGGTGAGGTTCGTTTTTACTCTCCTCCCCCTTTGTGGAAACCCGGAAGTCATGTGTTCCAAAAGATGCTACAAGATGGTGGAGCCACCATCAGCCTGGGACCCTGAATGTAAAGAGTAGCGATTATAGACTATAAACAAAGCACCCTCCCTTGCGTTGTGAGAAAAAGGATGGGTGAGGAAGCAAGATTTTGGGTTTTCTTTAGCCCAATTATCCTTTTCAGAGTGGTCAAGAGATGCAAGTAAAAATTGGAGACTGTTCTGAAATTACCTTTTGGCTGTTGAATTCTGCTTTTTGTAACACACCATTACACAGAGCCTGGGCACCATGATTCTAGCTTTGTAAGTATTACCAAAATAAAATCTAGCTGTTAAAATGGGGGTATGGGCAAGTGCCTGGAAGCATGGAGGGAAAAGAGAAGAAGCCTGGAAAGGTTAATTGGATGCCTGCTTTCCTAATAACACAAAGGATTGCATAGGTCCGTTTTTTCAGGCTCTTCCCTTTCCATCCCACCCCCCCCACCCCCCAAGCAGAAAGAAAGAAAAAACAAAGACACCTGGTTAAAAGGGACAAGAAGAGAACACTGGAAATTACCCACGGCATGATATATTTGGACAAGCAGCACCATGCCAATTAGCATGGTTATAGAGCTCTCAGGCTAAAAGCAATTAAACACTGAAGGTTACTTGGAATCAATACCAAATAGCAAGAAATCAGGGAACCTGATCTAAAAAAAGTACCTTCATAGGGATACAATTTAAGGAGAGAACTTCCGCCTACCTGAGCTGCAGAGCTAGGGCTGGAGGCATAATCTTTGCTCCTATCCTGCCGATGAGGGTCGGGAACACACCTACCAGCTCGACCACGGTGATGTGTCGAAGATCCAGGCCACACTGTGCTTGCTGGAAAAAAAAAAAACCCAACAGGAAAGGCATGAGCAAACTCAAGAAAGAGACTCCCATGTCAAACTACAGACTGACAGAACCAGCACCGTTCTGTTTTGGGAAGTTGATTTGCCTACTCCAATGGTCTTGAAAACAGGTGAGAAATGTTGGTTCAACTAGTGGTTACAAAACCTATAAATACTCTCCTAGAGAAATCATTCAGAAATGGCTTGGCCATAAGATTTTGAAAATGTAAGCAAGATGGCAATCTGCGTATTTCCAGGTGTGGTGTGAATTTGCATGAGCCTAATATCCCAGGAAGTATCCAAAACCAGCCCCAGAGAATTCTTATTTGTATTTTCAAGGAGAGAAGAATACTTCCAGAGTCCCCTTATCTGCCTTGCTCCCCCCACCATCCATGCCCTTGCCCTAAACTCCTCATGCCCAAACACAGAAAGAAAACACACAGTAATAAAAGGTTTCAATCTTCATCTGGTGCCTTAGTTTTTACATCTAGTGACCTGATTTTTATGTCTGCTTCTCATAGGACACCCTTTGATCACTGGATTCTAGAGGTGGAGGGTAAGGGGTGGGGGCTTGCAATCCTGGGTCCCAAGGAACCATAACAATTGGAGAGATGGTTACTGGTGAACCACACCTCCTACAGCACAGGACAGATGGCAGACTGAAAGACACCTGTGGCCTTTCTGAGAAAAAGAACCAACTGCTTGTCCAGGAGGTTTGGCCTAAAGGGCAGGCTTCTGGTTTGGCATCTAAGGGCCTACATCTGAGGCCCTACAGAGGGACTCTCAGGGAATGGACACTAGTGGGTGCAATCTTTGTGCTCTCCCTCTGCCTCATTCCACCTCACTGGGATCTTCCGGAAAGGAGCGTATTCCCTTGTCTGGTAACCTGACTTTTATGGCTGCTGCCGGGGCAAACCTCTATAACACCCAGCTGTGGTGTCTAGTGAGGCTCGCACTAGCAGTCCCACAGGACCAGAGCCAAAGGAGAGAGGGTTCTTAAACAGCCAGCACCCTCAGGGCACAGCAAGAGGTAACAGATCCAGGAGCTCAGTCATTCTGTGGAAGAGGCCTGTGAGTTTATGATCATAGCTGCAGCCTGAAGGGTGGGCTTCCAAATAAATATGCCTCTAAGGGCAGGCTGTCAACCTTTCCAGAGAACTTGGAGGGCAGGCCCTGTCTCTTCACGCTCTCCCTCTCCCACATTCCAGAGTGACAGCATCTCTTGGAGGAGAGCTCTGTAAGTATGCAGTGCCCCAGTTCTCATGTTGGTGCCCTGGTTTTTATCGCTGCTACTCACAGGATGCCCCTTGATGGCCTGGCTCTGGTGGCTGGGAAGGCTTACATTCCTGGGTCCTAGGGAACTGTGACAATCAGACAGTTCTTGGCAGGTTATCGCCCCCAGGGTACTTCACGGGCAGCAGACTGAAGTACAACCCCAGGATTTCTATGAAAGAAGCCCATCTGTCTGGGATCTTTGGCTAAAGGGGTAGATTCAGGTTTGGCACACATCTAGAGCCCTAAAGGGATGCTCTAGAACATAGGCCAGTACACACCATCTTTGCGCTCTCACGTGCGCCCCCCCCCCCCTTTCTCTCTCTTGGTTTTCTCTGCTATGCCCAGGCAGGGGAACTCCTTGCCCCACTCACTATGGATGAAGGCTCACAGCCACTCCTGAACAGAAAGCCTGTTTGGGAAACTTTGGGAGTTGCCCTAAGTGACCCTCCTAGTCTTGCCCAGGCAGGAGCATGAGTCATGGCCCCACCAGCTATGGAGTATGACTTCTAGCCCCGTCTAATAGGGAAGATTGGTAAGAATGCCAGGACACTACATAACCCAGCAACTCCAGAGCTGGGAGGTGGATGGTAAGAGCCGACTGTCCCCAGAACACACACAGTAGCCCTGTTCAGCCATGGAGCTTGAAGCTTGCGTCAGCTTGAGTCAAGACCAAAAATAAAGAGCATTAGTGGCCGCAGAGCTGCTGTTCCCACTGCACCCAAGCAGGGAAACTAGTGCATAGCCCACTGATTTGTAGCCCCACTTATTGCTGAATACAGTCTTCAGACTGCCCAACCAGGGAACCTTACCGCAGCTTAAGGGATGTTGCATAGCCTAGTTAACAACCCTGCTTAGAGTGGCACTTGAACAGAGAGCGCTGCCCATGGCTTTCCCTGTCTACAGAGCAAAACTGGTAGCCTCACCTGACTGCGATATTCAGTGCACACTCTTTTCTGATTCAGGTCCACAGTGAGCTGTGCAAGCCCTGGGTTCTGTCCTGTTGCCCCACCAGAACAGCGAAGATAACTCATAGCCCCCCACTGCCGAGTATAGTATCTGGTCCTAACTAATAAGCCTGACCAGGGATTCCAAGCAATGGTGAAGTCCATCCTACAGCTTCACTTGGACAGGGAACCCAGCCAGCAGACTTTTCCCAATATTCTCAGCAGTGGCGCACACACCCCACCCCCAGCCACTGACCCTAGAACTTGAACAGTTGCCTTGCCCCAAAATAGACCCTAACAACGGGCCCCACCTGCCCAAGGACATTATCAGCAGACATGTCCAAAAAACCAAAACTGGGCTTATTGCTAAGGAATGGTCTCAGCCACAGTGAACCTGCAAAGTCTGGAAGAGAACACTTACTTAAATGTATAGATCCCAACATAAGAAATCAAGGATTGTGAAGAACCACCAAAGGAAACCAATAAAGGACACCACCAAAGGGAATAAAACTCTAATAACTGATCCTAAGGATATGGAAATCTATGAACTGTCAGAGAATTCAGAATAATTTTCTGAAAGTGTAGTGAACTACAAGAATGCCCAGGACATGATGGCTTCACGGGTGAAGCTTTAAAGAAGAATTAAAACCAATCCATCTCAGACTCTTCCAAAAAACTGAAAAGGAAGGAATACTTCCAATTTCATTTTATTAGGCCACCATTACTCTGATACCAAAGCCAGAAAAAGATACTACCAGAAAACTACAGACCAACATCCCTGATGAATACAAATGCAAAAATATTCAATAAAATATTATCAAACTAAATTTTTTTTTAATTTTTTTTTCAACGTTTATTTATTTTTGGGACAGAGAGAGACAGAGCATGAACGGGGGAGGGGCAGAGAGAGAGGGAGACACAGAATCGGAAACAGGCTCCAGGCTCTGAACCATCAGCCCAGAGCCTGACGCGGGGCTCGAACTCACGGACCGCGAGATCGTGACCTGGCTGAAGTCGGACGCTAAACCGACTGCGCCACCCAGGCGCCCCTTATCAAACTAAATTAAGCAGCACATTGGAAGCATAATTAGGACAGCAATGCATGAACAAGGTAAGAATTCAACAAAGATCAAGTGGGATTTATTCCTGAGATGCAAGAATTTTCAACTTATGTGAATCAACCAATGTAATACATCAGATGAAAAGAAGAAAGTCAATAGATGCAGAAAAATGGATAAAATTTAACATCTGCTCATGATAAAAACTCCTAACAAATTAGGTATAGAATGAATGTACCACAACATAATAAAGCCCAAATCTGATTTCATACCAAATGGTTAAATGTTGAAAGCTTTTTTCCTGATAACAAAGAAAACAAAGGTGCCTGTTCTCACTACTCCTATTCAACCGGTACTGGAAGAACTTACTAGAGCTATCAGGCAATAGAAAGAAAGAAAAGGCATCAGAATTGGAAAGGAAGTAAAATTTTCTCTGTTTGAAGGTGACATGACCTTATATATAAGAAATCCTAAAGACTCCACCAGAAAAATGTTAGATATAATCAATGTAATCAATAAAGTTACAATATAGAAAATTAACTTAGAAAATTCACAGCATTTCCATAAACTAACAATGAATTATCTGAAAAAGAACTAAAACAACCCCATTTACAATAGCATCAAAAACAGTAAAACACATAGGAATAAATAACCAAGGAGGTAAAAGATCTCTACCCAGAACGTATTTTCATCAAGGCAATGATGAAAGAAATAAAACACAATTAAATGTTTAAATGTGCATACTACCAAAAGCCATCTATAGATTCAATGCAATCACTATCAAAATTGCAATGGCATTGTTTTAACAGAAGTAGAAAAAAAATCCTAAAACTTCTATAGTATCACAAAAGACCCCAAATATCCAAAGCAATCCTGAGAAAGAGGAACAAATCGGGAAGTATTAACACTTCTTGATTTCAAGCTATACTACAAAGCAGCTGCAGAATCAAAACAGGATGGTTCTGCTATAAAAACAGACATGTAGGGGCGCCTGGGTGGCTCAGTCGGTTGGGTGTCTGACTTCAGCTCAGGTCATGATCTCACAGCTCCTGGGTTTGAGCCCCGCATCAGGCTCTGTGCTGATGGCTCGTGGCCTGGTGCCTGCTTTGGATTCTGTGTCTCCTTCTCTCTCTGCCTCTCCCCTGCTCATACTATCTCTCTCTCTCTCTCTCTGTCTCTCTCTCTCTCTCTCTCCTAAAAATAAACCTTAAAAAATTAAAAAAAAAAAATAAAAACAGACATGTAGATCAATGAAACAGACTCAAGTGCCCAGAAGTAAACCCAAGTATATATAGTCAACTAATATTTGACAAGGGATGCAAGAATACTCAATGGAGAAAAGACAGTCTCATCAATCAATGGTGCAGGGGAAAATTGAATATTCATATGTAAAAGAATGAAATTAGACCCTTATCTTATACCACTTGCAAAACTTAACTTGGCATGGATTAAAGACTTAAACATAAGACCTGAAACCATGAAATTCCTAGAAGGAAAATTAAGGAAAAGGCTCCTTGACATGGATCTTGGCATTGACTTTTTGGATATGCACTTAAAGCACAAGCAACAGAATAAAAAACAAGTAGGACTGCACCAGACTAAAAAGGTTCTGCACAGCAATAGAAACAGTAAAAAAAAAAAAGGGAAAAGACAATCTACAGACTGGGAAAAATATTTGTAAGCCATATACCTAAGGGGTTACAATCCAACATATATAAAGAACTCCTACAACTCAGTAGCAAAACCAAACCGAAACAACTCAAAAAACCCACAATCTCATCAAAAATGGGAAATATTCGAATAGAAATTTCTACAAAAAAGACACGCGAAAGGTCAAAAAAGTACACAAAACGATGCTCAACATCAGTAATTATCAGGGAAATGCAAATCTAAACCATAATGAGATATCCTCACTCCTGTCAGAATGCCATAACAAATCCTGGTATGATGTGAAGAAAAGAGAATCCTTGTGCACTGTTGGGAATGTAAATTGGTGCAGTCACCATGGAAAATAGTATGGAGATTACCCCCCAAATTAAAAATAGAACCTCCATATGATACAGCAATTCTACTTCTAGATATTTATCCAAAGAAAACAAAAACACTAACTTGAAAGGTGTTCAGTGCAGAATTATTCACAGTAGCCAAGATACAGAAACAACCTCAATGTCCACTGGTGGATGAATGGATAAACAAAATGGGAGATACACAGACAATGAAAGATTATTCGGCCAAAAAGAATGAAACCTTCCCATTTGCAACACCACAAATGGACCCTGAATAATCTAGGGCATTGTCCTAGATAAAATAGAGAAAGACAAATACTGTACAATCTGATTTCTATGTGAAATGCAAGAAAGAAAGAAAGAAAGAAAGAAAGAAAGAAAGAAAGAAAGAAAGAAAAAAAAAAAGAAAACTGACAGAAAAATCTATTATCAAATTCAAATTTGTGGTTATCAGGGGTGAGAGTTGGGGGGAGGGGGAATTGGAGAAATGTGGTCAAAAGGTGGAAATTTCCAGTTACAAGATAAATACATGCTAGAGATGTAACCTGCAACATGATAAGTATAGTTAGCACCTGCTGTACGATATATAAGAAAGTTGAGAGTAAAACCTAAGCATTCAAATCACAAGGAAAAATTTGTTCTTTTTTTGCTTTCCATTCTATTATATATTTATTTAATTTATACTGAGAGAGTGAGCATGCATGAGCAGGGGAGGGGGGAGAGGGGTGGGGGGGGAGAGAGAGAGAGAGAGAGAGAGAGAGAGAGAGAATGAGAATCTCAAGCAGGCTCCACGATCACCACATACCCTGACGCGGGGGTCCATTCAACATCCCTGGGATCATGACCTGAGCTGAAATCAAGAGTCGGGATGCTCTACTGACTGAGCCACTCACCCAACCCTCCATTTTTTATTCATGAGCTGATGGAGGCTAACTAAACTTACTGTGGTGGTCATTTCACAATATATGTAAGTCAAACGATTTTGCTGTACATCTTAACTCATACAAGGATGTAGGTCAATTATATGTAACTATAACTAGGGGGAAAAGATCCAGAGAAAAGAGAATGTGACATTGGCATACAGTGGATTCTCAAGGAGTAAATTAAATTTAAAACACTCAATGAAATGATGGAGATATGTAATGTACCTTATAAGCAGTTCAAAGTAATAGTCATAAAGGTGCTTACTGAACTTGGGAGAAAAATGAATGAACACAGTGAGAACTTCAACCCACAGCTAAAAAATAGAATACAATATTAGAGAAGTCACAGTGCTAAAGAATACGCTAAATGAACCGAAAGACACATCAGAGTGGTTCAATAACAGACTAGATGCAGAAGGATCAGGGAGCTCACACACAAAGCAGTGGGACACAATTACAGCAATAAAAACAAAAACGAATGGAAATAGTGAAGATAGCTTAACTCACTTGTGGGATGTCAATTGGAGAAACATTCACCTTGAAGGAGTCCTGGAAGTGAGAAGAGAAACAGAAAGGGGCAGAAAACTTATTGATGAACTAATGGCTAACAACTTCTCTAACCCAAGTAAGGAAGCAGACAACTATCCAGATATAGGAAGCACAGGGAGTCTAAGAGAAACCCAAAGAGACCCACATATCAAGACACAGCATAATTAAAAATTCAAATGTTAAAGTCAAGGAGAGACTCTTAAGGCAGCAAAAGAAAAACATCTTGTTAAGTGCAAGGGAGTCCCCAAGAGCCCCCTTCAGATTTTTCAGCAGAAACTTTTCAGGACAGAGGGAGTGGCAAAACACATTCCAAGTGCTGCAGGAAAAAAAAAAAAAACTTCCAACCAAGAATACTCTACCCAGTAAAAGTTTTCGTGCAGAATTTAAAGAGAGATTAAGATTTTTACAGATGAACAAAAGTTAAAGAGCTCATCACCACTAAACTAGCCTTAAAAAAACTATTAAAGGGGACTTCTTTGAGTTGAAATGAAAGGGCACTAATTCATAACAAAAAAAACATATAAAAGACTCACTGGTAAAGATAAATATATAGTAAAGGTAGTGGATTGATCACATAAAGCTGGTATCAAAGTTAAAAGAGTACTAAAAATAACTTTAACTACAATAATTAGTTAAGGGATACATAAGATAAAAAGATGTGCATTATGACATCAAAAACATAAAATGAAGGAAAGAGAGAAGAAATGCAGAGCTTTAGAATGGATTCAAACTTAAGGTCTAATCACCTTAAAATAGACTGTTAAAAGTTATGTGTAAGCCTCATGGTAGCCACAAAGCAAAAACCTATGGTAGAAACATAATATAATGAGGGGCGCCTGGGTGGCTCAGTCGGTGAAGCGGCCCACTTCGGCTCAGGTCGTGATCTCGCAGTCCGTGAGTTCAAGCCCCACGTCGGGCTCTGTGCTGACAGCTCAGAGCCTGGAGCCTGTTTCAGATTCTGTGTCTCCCTCTCCCTGACCCTCCCCGGTTCATGCTCTGTCTCTCTCTGTCTCAAGAATAAATAAAGGTTAAAAAAAATTTTTTTAAAAAGAAACATAATATAATGAGAAAGGAATCTAAGCATACTACTAAAGTCATCAAACTACAAATAAAAGAGTGAGAGATGAAGTAAGGAAACCCAGGTAGTACAAAATAGCCAGAAATTTGGGCGCCTGGGTGGCTCAGTTGATTAAGCGTCCAGCTTTGGCTCAGGTCATGATCTCATCATGGTGTGTGAGTTTGAACTCCACATCCGGCTCTATGCTGACAGTGCAGAGCCTGCGTCAGATCCTCTGTCTCTATCTCTCTCTCTGCCCCTCAAGCTCATGCTCTCCCTCTCTCTTTAAAAAATATTTTAAAAAACATAGCCATAAATTAAGAAAATGACAATAAGTTCATATCTGTCAATAACGACTTTCAAGGTAAATGTATTAAATTCTCCCATCAGGGGCACCTGCGTGGCTCAGTCAGTTGAGCATCTGACTTCGGCTCAGGTCATGATCTCACGGTTTGTGAGTTCAAGCCCTGTGTGAGGCTCTGTGCTGACAGCTCAGAGCCTGGAGCCTGCTTCAGAGTCTGTGTCTCCCTCTCTGCTCCTCCCCTGCTCACACTCTTGTCTCTCTCACTCTCAAAAATAAACATTAAAAAAATTAAAAACAATTCTCCCATCAGAAGACATAAAGTAGCTGAATGTATGTATATATAAAAAAACAAGGGGTGTCTGGGTGGCTAAGTTGGTTAAGTGTCCACTTTTGGCTCAGGTCATGATCTCACAGTTCGTGAGTTCAAGCCCCATGTCAGGCTCTGTGCTGATAGTCCAGAGCCTGGAGCCTGCTTTGGATTCTGTGTCTCCTCTCTCTCTGCCCCTACCCCACTCATGCTTGCTCGCTCTCTCAAAGACAAACATTAAAAAATTTTAAAAAAAGAAAAAACAACCAAGACTCATATATATGTTTCCTATAAGACACTCGCTTCAGATGTAAGGACACACACAGACTGAAAGTAAACGGTTAAGAAAACATACTCCTTACAAATGGTAACCAAAAGAGAGCTGGGGTAACTACCGTTACATCAGACAAAACTGACTTTAAAACAAAGACTCTAATAAGAGACAAAGAAGGGTATCATACAGTGAACACAATGATAAAGGGATCAATCCAACAAAAGGATATAACATTTGTGAATCTTTATGGACACAACATAGAAGCAACTAAATATATAAACCAAATGTTAACACACCTAAAGAGAGAAACAGCAGTACAATAATAGGACACTTCTTTTTAAATTTTTTAAGGATTTTTATTTATTTATTTTTGAGAGAGCGAGCAAGCACACAAGCAGGGGAGGGGCAGAGAGAGAGAGAAGGAGACACCGAATCCAAAGCAGGCTCCAGGCTCTGAGCTGTCAGCAAAGAGCCTGACACAGGGCTCGACCCACCAACCATGAGATGATGACCTGAGCCAAAGTTGGATGCTCAACCAACTGGGCCACCCAGGTGCCCCTGGTAATAGGACACTTTAATACTCCACTTACAACAATGCATAGATCATCCAGAGAGAAAATTAATAAGGAGCCACTGGCCTTAAACTACATGTTAGATCAGATGGACTTAACAGATATATATAGAACATTCCATACAAAAGCAACTGAATACATTCTTCTCAAGGACACATGGAACATTCTCCAGGATAGATCATATGTTAGGCCATAAAACATTTAATGCATTTAAGAAGACTGAAATCGTATCAAATATTTTTTCAGACCACAGTGGTATGAAACTAGAAATCAATTATAAGAAAACTGGAAAATTCACAAATATTGAAGATTAAACAGTAGGCCACTGAACAAGGAATGGTCAGCAAGTCAAAAGAGCAATCTGAAAAAATACCCTGAGACAAATGAAAATGGAAATACAATGTACCAGAAACTATGTGATGCAGCTAAAAGCAATCCTCTCAGAGAAGTCCAGAGTGATAAATGCTTATCTCAAGAAGCAAGAGAATGCTCAATGAAACAACCTAACTTTACACCTGTAGGATCTAGAAAAAGGAAAAGCCCAAAATTAGAAGAAAAGAAATGAAATAGAGACTAAAAAGCCAATACAAAAGATCAATGAATATAAGAGTTGGTTCCTTGAAGATAAAATTCGCAAACCGTTAGCTAGACTCACAAAGAAAAAAAGAGGACTCAAAATGAGAAATCAAAGAGGAAACATTACAACTGATAACACAGATATACAAAGGATAATAAGAGGCTACTCTGAATAATTACACATCGAGAATCTTGACAACCTAGAAGAGATGGATAAATTCCTAGAGTCATACAACCTTCTACGATTGAATCATGAAGAAATAGAAAATCTAAAGAGACCTATTACTTAGTAAGGATACTGAATTGTTAATCAAAAACCTCCCAACAAACCAAAGACCAGGACCACACAGCTTCACTTGTGAATTCTCCCCAAAATTCAAAGAAAATACAAATCCTTCTCAAGTGCTTCCAAAACAACAACAACAACAACAAAAAACAGAAGAGCAAGTGTTCTGCATAGAAGTTGTTTATGTGACTTGGCATCCATTTCTGCCCAGAGCTGCACATATACAATCATGGGGGCTTAATTGGCTTGTACTCCATATCTGGCCTTGGGATCAGAACTGGCTCTTCTGTTCCTGATGCCAGGAGGGATTAATGTGCCTCATCTTCCTCCTTGAGTCAGACCAGGCTGGCCTCCTGGAATGGATCAGGGAGGGAAGAGGTATATGCAGATTCCCAGACTCCTAAGATTGTGAGGTATGATAAGAGAAACAGAAAAAAAAAAAAAACAAACCCAGCTCGCTCGGGACTGTGCTTGGACAAACTTAACGACTAACCATAAATGACACACAGGTAGTGTATATATTGCCCTGGCAGGAAGAGCTGGTTGGAAGTCTCACCTGAGGGGAGGACGCTTCACCCAGGACCGTCAGCTGGGACTCCAGTCAGGCTGTTCAGCAGGGCTTCCCCAGCCAGAAGGTTGGATGTTGTAAGTACCTGATTCGATATGTCAAGCCTTCTTTGTTCTTCTCTGTACCTCTCTCCCTCTTTAAGTTTACTATAATTGTTTATTTCCTTACATTCCTTTTCCCTTATAATTAATAAATTCTTCCTCCACAAAACTGGAAGAGCAGCTATCATGAATTCCGATTATTTAGAACAGGAGGGAACATTTCTAAACTTATTTTATGAGGCTAGCATTTCCCTTACACCAAAATCAGATAAGGCCACCATAGGAAAAAAATTACAGGCCAATATCCCTGATGAACATAGATTCAAAAATCCTCATCAAAACATTAGCGAACCTATAATGTATTGTATTTCAACAATACATTAAAAGAATCATATGCCAACATCAAGTGGCATTTATTTCAGAGATACAAAGATGGTTCAACATCTGCCAATCAATGTGATATGTTAACAAAATGAAGGATAAAAATTATATGATCCTCTCAATAGATACAGAGAAAGCATTTGACAAAATTCAATATCCATTTACGATAAAAACTCTCAGCAGAGTGGTTATAGGGGAAACAAATAAAATAGTAAATGCCATATATGACAAGCCTACATTGAACATCACACTCAATGGTGAAAAGCTGAGAGCTTTTCCTCTAAGATCAGGAACAAGACAAGGATGCCCGTTCTCACCACTTTCATCAACATAGTACTCGAAGTCCTTCCCAGAGCAATTAGACAAGAAAAAGAAATAAAAGCCACCCAAATTAGAAAGGAAGTAAAACTTACTATTTGCAGATGACACATATGGAAAATCCTAGACTCCACCAAAATACTGTTAGAATAAATGAATTCAGTAAAGTTAAAGGATATAAAATCAACATATAAAAATCTTTTGCCTTTTTGTACACTAATAGCAAACTATCAGAGAGAGAAATTAAGAAAATGATCCCAATTGTTTTCCAAGGAATAAATTTAGGAATAAATTTAACCAAGGAAGTTAAAACCTGTACACTGAAAACCATAAGACATTGATGAAAGAAACTGAAAAAGACACACAAATAGAAATATATTCCATCTTCAAGAACTGGAAGAATTAATACTGTTAACATGTCCATACTATCCAAAGCAATCTGCAGATTCAGTGAAATCTCTATCAGAATTCAAAAGCCATTTTTCATAGAAATATATCAAACAATGCTAACATTTGTACAAAATTACAAAAGATCCTGAAAACCGAAAGCAATTTTGAGAACCAAGCTGGAGGCATCACGATTCCTGGTTTTAAACTATATTACAAAGCTATAGTAAACAAAACAGTATGGTATTGGCATAAAAACACATAGATCAATGGAACAGAATATAGATCCCAAAATAACCTCATACATATACGGTCTAATTTATGACAAAGGAGCCAAGAGTATAAAATAGGGAAAGGAAAGGATGGTCTCTTCAATAAATGGTCTTGGGAAAACTGGACTACTATCTTATACCATATACAAAAATAAAATCAATTGGGTTAAACACTTAATATAAAACCTGAAACCATAAATATCCTAGGGCTAAAAAAAAAAAGGCAATAAGCTCCTTGACATAGATTTTGGTGATAATAGTCTGAATTTGACATCAAAAGAAAGGCAAAAGGTTTTCAGGAAGATGGCAGAATAGGAGGATCCTAGGCTCACCGAATCCCATGTATATACCTAGATAACACCTAGATCAGTGAAAACAACCAGAAAATGACCCAGAGACTGGCACAACAGGCTCTCCACAGCTAAATATAGGAAAGAGGCCACAGCAAAGAGGCTAGGAAGGGTAGAGATGCAATCAGGAGACAAACTGACTGGTGGGACTGTCCATGGGAAGGAGGAATGCTGTGGGTGTGGAAAGGGGAGAGTAACAGACCCCACAACAGGTACTCCAGGCATGGGGGACCAGCACTGGGAAGATGAGTCCCCAGAATATTTGGTTTGAAAAGCACAGGGGTCAACTCTGTGAATCCGTATAGTGGGGCTCAACACATGGAACTTTGAAACAGTGGGCTCAGATGTGAAGGCTACAGGAAACTGAGTCACCACCCTTAAAAAGGCAGCACAACAGGGGAGCCTGGGTGGCTCAGTTGGTTAAGCTTCTGACTTCGGCTCAGGTCATGATCTTGAGGTTCATGAGTTAGAGTTTGAGTCCTGCATCGGGCTTTGTGCTGACAGCTCAGAACCTGGAGCCTGCTTCAGATTCTGTGTCTCCCTACTTCTGCCCCTCCTCCCCCCCCCCCAAGAATAAATTAACATTAAAAAAATTTTTTTTAAAGCGCAACAAAAGCCCTGCTGAGATACAGCAGAAAAGCAGCAGTTTGAAAAATGCCTGGGGTATACAGGGAAAAGATTTGTTTCCTAAGCTCAGCGCATGTGCTGGAGGGGCAGGGATTTTTGACTTCTCCAAGACCAAAAGAGTTGGAGGGCCCCATTTCCCACCCAAGCCCTCCAGCCCAGATACACCGACACCTGCAGGAACCAGTGCAGCACTAACACTCTTCATCTATCTTGCTATCTTGCCCTGGCACCTTGCTGGCACTGTGCAACTCCCTTCTGCCCTGATATTCTCCTGTGGCCCCACCCCCTCCAACACACCCTTAGCAGGAGTCCATCCAAAGTGGTGCCCCAAGTACAGCAGTGTGCAAACAACCCCAACAGGGGCAAGCACCATGTCAAAGTGTCTCCTGCCCCAGGGAGAGGGGAAGAAAACCCCACACACCAGTTTAACTTCAGCTCCAGCAGTAGGCTGGGAGCAGACATCTTGTCTGACTACAGGCACCGCCCACCAATGAAAACTTCTCAGGGTACAACACAGAGAGAGCACCCTGCAGTTCGGTGCTCCTGCAGTTCTGGCAAATGTCTGGTCTGACCCAACTCAGGTCCAAGGCAGCCCTGGACTGGCTCACTAAAAACACAGGGACCGAGTCCTGTCCACAAAGGGCAAACAGGTTCTGGTGAACACGGTACATTGCACTGCAGGGCACTAAAGGAAGAGAAGGAAATATATCCCTCTTTTGTAACACATAGAGAGGCAAAATGAGGAGACAGTGGAATATGTCCTAAATGAAAGAACAGGAAAACAAAAGCATAGCAAGAGCGCTAAAATAAATGGAGAGAAGTATTATGTCTGACAGAGAATTTAAAGTAATGGTCATAAAGATACTCACCTGGACTTGAAAAAGGAGTGGAGAACCTCAGTGAGACCCTCAATAAAGAGAGAGAAAACATAAAAAAGAACCAATCAGAGATGAACTTAACTGGAACTAACGATATTCTACATGGAATAAATAGTAGACTAGAGGAATCAGAAGAGCAGATCATCGACCTGGAGGACACAGTAATGAAAAGCAATCAAGCTGAATAGAGAGAAAAGAACAGTAAAAAACGAAAATAGATTAAGGGAACTCAGTTACATCATCAAGCATAATAACATTTGCATTACAGGGATTCCAGGGAAAGAGGAGAGAGAAAAGGGGGCAGAAAAATTATTTGAAAGAATAATAGCTGAAAACATCCTGAATCTGGGAAAGGCAACAGAATCCAGGTCCAGGAGGCACAGAGAATCCCCAGCAAAATCAACCCAAGAAAGTCCACAAGAAACAGAGTAATTAAAATGACAAAAAGCAGCAAAAACAGTTACACACAAGGGAAACCCCATAAGGTTATCAGCTGATTTTTTAGCAGAATGCTTGCAGGCCAGAAGGGAGTGGCACAATATATTCAAAGTGCTAAAAGTGAAAAACCTACAACCAAGAATGCTCTATCCAGCAAGGCTATCATTCAGCATAGAAGGAGAGATAAAGAGGTTCCTGGACAAACAAAAGTCAAAGGAATTCGTCACCACCAAACTAGCCTTACAAGAAATGCTAAAGGGGATTCTTTGAGTGGAAAAAGGAAAGACCATAATCAAGAATAAGAAAAGTATGAAGCAAAAAAGTAGTAAAAATAATTATATCTATAAAAATCAGTCAAAGGGGGCACCTGGGTGGCTCAGTTGGTTAAGCGTCTGACTCTTGGTTTCAGCTCAGGTCATGATCTCACAGTTCATGAGTTTGAGCCCTGCATCGGGCTCTGTACTGACAGTGTGGAGCCTGCTTGGGATTCTCTCTGTCCCTTTCTCTCTGCTCTGCTGCTCTGTGTCTCCCTCAAAAAATAAATTTAAAAAATTTGTTTAAATCAGTCAAGGGATTCACAAAATAAAAGGATGTAAAGTTTGACATCACATACCTAAACCTGGGAGCAGAGAAGAGTAAAAAATTAGTGATTTTAGAATGGTCTCAAACTCAAACATCAACTTAAAATGCATAGAGGTTACATATAAACCCAAAGTAACCACAATTAAAAAAAACAGTACTACATATACAAAAATAAAGGGAAAGGAATCCCAGTCTATCACTAAAGAAAGCCAACTCATGAGAAAAGAGAACAAGGGAAGAAACAGAAGAAAGACAAAAACAACCATGAAACAAGTAACAAAATGGCATAAGTACAAATGTATCAATAACAACTTTGAATGTAAATTGACTAAACACTCTAATCAAAACAGACATATGGTGATGGAATGGATAAAAAAAAAAAAAAAAAAAAACAAGACCCAGCTATATGCTGCCTACAAGAGACTCACTTCAGACCTAAAGACACATGCATATTTTTTTTTAATTTTTTCTTAACATTTATTTATTTTTGAGACAAAGAGAGAGCATGAACAGGGGAGGGTCAGAGAAAGAGGGAGACACAGAATCTGAAACAGGCTTCAGGCTCTAAGCTGTCAGCAGAGAGCCCGACGCGGGGCTCGAACCCACAGACCGCGAGATCATGACCTGAGCCGAAGTCGGACGCTTAACCGACTGAGCCACCCAGGCGCCCCGACACATGCATATTCAAAGTGAAGGGATAGAGGGCCCCTGGGTGGCTCAGTCAGTTAAGCAACTGACTCTTGATTTTGGCTCAGGTCATGATCTCATGGTTCGTGAGTTCGAGCCCCACATCAGGCTCTGTGCTGACAGCGCGGAGCCTGCTTGGGATTCTCTCTCTCTCTCTCTCTCTCTCTCTCTCTCTCTCTGCCCCTCCCTCACTCTCTCTCTCTCAAAAATAAATAAACTTTAAAAAAAAGAAAGTGAAAGGATGAAGAAATATTGATCACGCAGATGGAAGTGAAAAGAAAGCCATGGTATCAATACTTGTATCAGACAAAATAGACATTAAAAACAAAGACTGTAACAAGAGACAAAGATGGGAACTATGTAATTATAAATGGGGAGAAGCCAACAAGAAGATATAACTGTAAATATTTATGCACCCAACATGAAAGCACTCAAATACATAAAGCAGCTAATAGGAAACATAAGGGAAGTAACCAATAGGAATATAATAATGGTAGGGGGCTTTCACATCTCATTAACATCAATGGCCAATTCAATCAAACAGAAAATCAACAAGACAATAGTGGTTTTAAATGACACATTGGACCAGATGAATTTAACAGATATATTCAGAACTTTATATCCCAAAACAGGAGAATACACATTCTTTTCAAGTGCACATGGAACATTCTCCAGAACAGATCTCATGTTTGGCCACAACAAAGTCTCACAAATTCAAAAAGACTGAGGTCATACCATGCATCTTTTCTGACCACAACATTATTAAACTTGAAATCAATTATAAGAAAAGAAAGAATCTGGAAAGAAACAAATACATGGAGGTTAAATGACATGCTACTAAACAATGAATGGCTCAAGGAAGAAATCAAAGAGGAAATCACAATTTAAATGGTGACAAATGAAAATGAAAACACAATGGTCCAAAGTCTTTGTGATGCAGCAAAAGCCATTCCAACAGGGAAGTTTATTAGCAATACAGGCTTACCTCAAGAAGCATGAAAAATCTCAAACAACCTAATCTTACAGAAAAAAAAAACACCCAAAAGGAGTGGGTGGAACCAGAAAAAAACCCACCCAAAACCAGTAGAAGGAAGGAAATAATAAAGATTGGGGCAGAAATAAATGAAATACAACCTAAAAACCCCCAACAGAACAGATCAATGAAACCAGAAGCTCATTTCTTGAGAAGATTAACAAAATTTATAAACCTTTAGCCAGACTAATCAAAAAAAGAAAAAGAGAGCACTCAAAAGCAAAAATCATGGAGGAGAAATAACAACCAACACCACAGAAAAACAAATAATTATTAAGAGAATGTTATGAAAAACTATATGCCAACAAATTGGATAGCCTAGAAGAAATGGATACATTCCTAGAAACATGTAACCTCCTAAAACTGAATCAAGAAGAAATAGAAAACTGGAACAGCCTGATTACCAGCAATGAAATTGAATCAGTAATCAAAAAACTCCCAAGAAACAAGTCCAGAACCAGTTGGCTTCACAGTTGAATCCTATCAAACATTTAAAGAAGAGTTAATACATATTCTTCTCAAAATATTCCAAAAAATAAAAGCGGTGGGAAAGCTTCCAAATTCATTCTATGAGGACAGCATTACCCTGATACCTAAACCGGATAAAGACACCACAAAAGAAGGCCAATATCTTTGATGAACATAGATGCAAAAATTCTCAACGGAGTATTAGCAAACCAAAATCCAAGGATACATTAAAAAAATTATTCACCCTGATCAAGTGGGATTTATTTCTGCAATGCAAAGATGGCTCAATATTCACAAATCAATGTGATACATCAATAAGAGAAAGGATAAAAACCATATGATTATCTCCACAGATCAAGAAAAAGCATTTTGACAAAGCACAACATCCATTCATGATAAAAACCTTCAACAAAGTAGGTTTAGAGGGAATATACTTCAACATTATACAGGCCATATATGAAAATACTGTTTTTCTGTAGTCTAATTTTTTTTTTAAGTAGGCTTCAAGCCTTCAGCATAGAGTCCAATGCAGGGCTTGAACTCATGACCGTGAGATCAAGACCTAAGATGAGATCAAGAGTTGGATGCTTAATCGACTGAGTCCCCCAGGTGCCCCTGGGCCATATATGAAAAACCCACAGCTAACATCATCGTCAATGGTGAAAAACTGAGAGCTTTTGCCTTAAGATGAGGAGTAAGAGGGGGTGCCTAGGTGGCTCAGTCGGTTAAGTGTCCAACTTGGGCTCAGGTCATGATCTCGGTGTCCGTGAGTTCAAGCCCCGTGTCGGGCTCTGTGCTGACAGCTCAGAGACTGGAGCCTGTTTCCGATTCTGTGTCTCCTTCTCTCTCTGCCCCTCCCCAGCTCATGCTGTATCTCTCTCTCTCAAAATAAATAAACATTAAAAAAAATTTTTTTTTAAGATCAGGAATAAGAGAAGTATGTCCACTATCACCACTTTTATTCAACATATACTACTGGAAGTCCTAGCCACAGCAATCAGACAACAAAAAGAAATAAAAGACATCCAAAATTCTCACTATTTGCAGATGACATGATACTATATATAGAAAATCCCAGGGTCGTCTAGGTGGCTCAGTCAGTTGAGCATCTGACTTTAGCTCAGGTCATGATCTCATGGTTCATGGGTTTGAGTCCCGCATCAGGCTCTGTGCTGACAGCTCAGAGCCTAAAGCCTGGAGCCTGCTTCGGATTCTGTGTCTCCTTCTCTCTCTGCCCCTCTCCCACTCACGCTCTGTCTCTCTCAAAAATAAATAAACATTAAAAAAGAGGCAGAGAAAGAAAAGCAAGTTCCAATCCTCTAAGTTGGCCCTTGGCAAGAGCTTCAGGAATGTGGCCCTCAACCATGTGCCCGGAGGTCACATCAGGAACAGCAATGGCAATAGGGAACATGAAAGTAATGTAAGATGAATCTGGCTAAATGGGGAAAGAAAATTTAAACTCCTGAGTCATTACAACACCAAGCATTTTCCTACAGTACCACTGCACTGAAACAACTCTCTATAAGGTAACAGAATTGGTAAAAAGTATAAAAATACATAGATTTATTACTGTAACTGAACCACCTATCTCAATCAAACCTTTCCTTGAAAGCTCTGGTTAAAATGCCAATGTAAATATGTCATGGGGGTCACACATGAGGACCTCGATACCAAATATCTTGTCCAACCGAGACAGGCAAACTGAAGGACTCTACAAAAATCTGCTTTTTGCTCCTCTTCCTGCTTCCATTCTTGCTATTCTCACACCCCCGCTTTACACATATGTTATAATGCAAATAGTGTATGTCCTCCTCCTAAGGGACAAGAAATTAATGACTTCTTTTGAACAGATAACATTTAAGGAAGGACCAGGTGAGAATGACCAGAGGAAGCCATCACAGGCATATTCCAGACCACTAGCGCTAGATATCTCGACGCCAAGATCTCCTGGCTCCAAAGACTAACACTTGGGCCCTCGTCTTTGTTCTGACCGGTTCCTGGATGCCTGAGAGGGCACGTGCACCAGACCACGATCCTCAGTATAAGCCTCAGACCCGGAACAAAGATGGGACACTCTCTCCTTTCCTTTCTGAGTCTCCCAGACGCTCTGTACCTACACGCTTTCTATACCTTCAGTAAACTTCACTTTCACCTCCTGCTGGCTCCTACTTAATTTCTCTCTTGTGTGCAGACTGGGACCCGATTGGCTGGTCCTAAGGGACGCCCTCTCTGGGTCCTTGGACCCTGCCTGCTGGCATCACAACTATTTCATCAGTAATTTAGCAAGTATCCGAAAGGATGAGATAGACTCAGACAGGGGTCAGCAAACAGTTTTTGGTAAAGGGCCAGATAGTAAATATTTTGGGCTTCACGGGGCGGATGGTCTCTGTCCTAACTACATAGCTATGCCACTGGAGTGCAAAAGCAGCCAGACAATGCACAAATGAATGAGGGTGGTGGCGTTCCAATCAAATTTCACTCGCAAAAGCCATAGTTTGCCAACGTAGAGGAAAAGCAAGTTGTCTGGCTTATTCATTTTTCTATGAAACTAAGGAGTCAGGAAATGTATGCTTATGTAATGTAGCCTGCAAGGCCAGCTTCCCACACAGTGGAGCCGTGTAAGCTGGTGATCCCTGAGAGCAAGTCCCTAGCTGGGACAAAAGGTTACAAAGATGGAAGTAAGGTGGTAGGGATTGGGAATAAAGATGTAATGAGTTGAGTTCCTGTCAAAGGAGCCTAAAACATTTTGCACGATTCTTCAGAGTTTACATGAAGCCGTAAAAGTACACGGGGGAAAAGGAAGAAAGACTTATCATTATCATTGCATTAATGCTGATATGAGACGTAAAATTGTAGCTTTTGATTAAACCAAGATTGTTTGAAACACTTAGTCTTATTCACTGTAATAGATGAAATGAAAAAACAAAAACAGAACGAAATATGGCCCTTTGTAGCAACGTGGATGGAACTGGAAAGTGTGATGCTAAGTGAAATATAAGCCATACAGAGAAAGACAGATACCATATGTTTTCACTCTTATGTGGATCCTGAGAAACTCAACAGAAACCCATGGGGGAGGGGAAGGAAAAAAAAAAAGAGGTTAGAGTGGAAGAGAGCCAAAGCATAAGAGACTCTTAAAAACAGAACAAACTGAGGGTTGAGTGGGGGTGGGAGGGAGGAGAGGGTGGGTGATGGGTATTGAGGAGGGCACCTTCTGGGATGAGCACTGGGTGTTGTATGGAAACCATTTTGACAATAAATTTCATATATTGAAAAAAAAAATAAAAAAAATAGATCAAAAACAAAAACAAAAACAAAAACGTGAAGCACCATTGTCCATGACCCAGCATAACATTCTGCCTCTTTAGCTTTCAGTCAGGTTGGCCATTCTTGTTGCATAGCAGCTTCTGGACAACATCTAGCAAGATCTACTTCTATCCTTTTCTGTTTCTGGTTTTTGGTTTGTTTGTTTGTTTTCAGAAGACCCTGCTTGCCTCAGTTTGTAGCTACAAAATTTACATCACGGAGAAAGGCACATTTCTAGAAAAGTGTACCTCAAACTTTCAGTTGCTTAGGAATCACCTGGAGGTCTTGTTAAAATGTAGATTAGACCCAGTAGGTCTGTGATGGGGGAGAATTTGTACCTCTAACAAGCTCCCAAGCGATGCGGATGCTGCTGGTCCACAGACCACACTTTGAGAACCACTGTTCTTAAAGAGAGCCATCGTTCTCTGAGGAACTCTAAGAGACTTGGGGAAGCTCCCTGGAGCAGGATCTGGGGCCTGAGGGCTCCTGGACTCCCCTCATTCCTTTTGGGCAAACAACTGAATGATGACCTCCAGCATAGGCATATCCTGGACAGGTTCAACAAAGACAACTATTCTGGATGGCAGGTGAATGAGGCTTGCTAGTGAAGACAAACCTTATTAGTTGGAAAACAAGTGGGTTAGCTCTGTGAGTTATGCAGGTTATGCCCCAGACCCAGAAATGAATGGAGATAGCTTGAAAGTGCCAGTTCCTGAAGTTTGTGGTAACTAGATGAGGCACTGAATCTGGCCTTTGCTTTTAATGAAATCACTGAGCCCTTCCTGTGAGAGGTCTCCCCCTCACCTTTGCCCTGCTGCAAGGACTCACCTGCAGCATTCCCAACTGCAGCCTGTATAGAAGGTTCCGGGCTGTGGGTGTGGACACAATGAGGAGTCTCCTTTTCTCATAAAACTGGTCCAGAAGTGCCGCTGCTGTTCTGACACCCACGTTGACATTCATGGCTGGAATGAGAAATGGCCAGATGCGTGAGAAAGTCTCTGCTTGTCCTGGCTCAACCTAGCCTGTGATAACCTACAGAAGTGTATGCATCAAGAAGTAAACCCCAAGATAAAATTTCACCTGTAAGTGGTTCATGTGGGAGATGGTCCCAAGAAGCACAGGGTTGGGGAATGGGGAAGTATATCAGTTTTTTTCTTACAGCTATCCCAGAGCACCATAATTGTAGGGGCTTAACCCACCAAATTCTCCTCCAGTCCTGGCAATCAGGAGTTTAAAATCAGTTTCACTGGGCTAAAGTCAAAGGGTTGCCAGGCCTGCATTCCCCCCGGTGCTCTAGGGAAGAACCTGTATCCTTGCCTTTCCCAGCATCTAGAGGCCACCTTCATTTCCAGGCTCATGGCCGTTCTCGCATCTTGGAAGTAAGCAGCGTGCTATCTTCACCTTTCTCTCCTCTCCACCTTCTGCTTCCATCATTTTCTCTGCCTCCCCCTTATAAGGACCCTTGTGACTACATTGGGCCCACCTGGAAAATCCAAGCTACCCTCCCCATCTCAAAATCCTTGATTACCTCTGCAAAGTCCCCTTTATATTCACAGGTCCTAGGTAATGTATTTGGGTAATATATTATTCAGGTAATAGATGCAGGTAATATATTATTACAGGTAATATAGTCACAGGTTCTAGGGATTAGGCTGTGGAACATCTTTGGAGGATGGGCATTACTCTCCCTGCCTCAGGAAGTTATTTGTACCTTAACGTATGAAACTGAAGAACACTGGGCATTTAGCTGATGGTCTACATGTGTCTCTCTCTCACCCAACTCTGAATGGCTGGGGTTTAAAAGGAAGCATAAAGATGACAAAGTACCAGGAAATGCGGGGTGGGGGAAGGAGAAGTGGAGTATATAAATAAAAGCTATGCCCAGAATCTTCTGGCTAGTCCAAATTTCACACCATTATCATTACCCAGCCCAATCTGTGTTCCTTGGTAATAAGAGCGGACATGCATTGAGCCCTTACCCTGTGACAGGCACTGCTCTAGTCCACTGTTCAATGGATGACCTCATTTACTCCTTACGACAACTCAAGTAGTAAGTAAGGTATGGTCTTCCTCATTTGACCTGAGGAGGAAACATCCTGAATGCCCACGGTCTGTGTGACTTTCAAGCCAGTGCTGCAAAGCAGGCATTATACTGTCCATACGCGGTAGTATCCTGGCTTTGCCAAAAAAGACCCTCACATTTGTAGAAGGGAAGGCTAAGGGTACCTAAAGCGGACTTTGCTAATTTGCAAAGTCACTAATGGCGGGCCCTGGGTTCCCACCTCCAGCTTCTTCCTTAGAGGGCATGAGAGAGAAATCAGGAGACGGACAGAGGCAAAGGAGGAAGGTGGATGAGATGAGCTGCCCCAGATTCAGGGACCATTTTCCCTCCTCAGATAAAGAGGGATGGCGCTGAACCTTTCAAAGTGTACAGAATGAAGTCCTCGCTCCCTGTACTGGAATCCAGAACGCAAGGGTCTTCGGGTTCTGCCGCTGGCTGGGTAGAGGGCTGTACTCATACCTGCACAGGTGGGCTCCGTGCCAGACCAGGCCAGGTTGGACTGACAGACTCGGGCAGGACTACCCTGTAGCTCATAGCCACCGATGCAGGAGAACTCACAGGTGGCCCCGTAATTATCACCATCGCTGGAGCACTTCATGTAACCGTTCTCTGGGGCGTTGAGTTTGCCACAGCGGCGGACTGTAGGGACACAAGGCCAGAGGAGGCTCAGTGCTGAGCTACCCTCTACAGAGTAACCAGGGAAGGCAGCAGTCTTGCAGTCAAGCTTCTCTACTGGCCTGTGAATGAGTGAGGGGGCACATATGACTATCTGGCCAGTGGGTGGGCCTTGGAATGTTTACCATTCATACCAATGAGACCACTGAGATCAACTGGTTTAGTCCCTGTGCTATACATGAGGAGGTTGAACCCAAAAGAATAAAGAATAAAGATGGTTAGGAATTAGCTGCCCAAGCCATGAGGCATAAAATAAATCTTAAAAATATTTTTTTCAGGGAGAACAAAGGTTCTGGAACACCAAGAACATGGACTCCTGACGGCCCAAGCTAGGGGGCTCCTAACCTCCTTTATAGAAGGACTTAGAGGCTTTAGCTGGTCACTCAAGCCCGGGGATGAAAAAGTTATCAAAATAAGATTCTTCTGGGACAGCCAGCTGTGGGCTCATGCCAGACTGGCTTACTGCTCCCTCAGACCTCATAAATAATCTGCCAGCACTGCACCTCATCCAGAGTTGTACTCTGAAATTCAGCCATTAAGATGGCCCACTTCCCCTAGCCTCATCATCAGAGGCCAATCCAAAGCTGGCAAGTATCTCCATGGCAGCAGGAGTTCATAAAGGGTTCTTGCTTGAGGGCCTACTTCCCTTTGCTCCTGTAAAGAGAGGAAAAAGCCAATAAGCAGTATTCTTACCTCTTACTTTAACTCGAAATTTGCAAACGCCCTTGTTCTCAGCTCTGTCATAGACTGTGTACTGGATCTTGTGGTCTCCTTCTGGAAAATTTGAGCCTGGTGGGAGGCCTTTTAGAATAACACTTAAAGAAGGGGGAAAAAAACAGAAACACCAAAGATGATCATTAAGGGCCTAACAACAACTAGGCCATTGTGGGCCTAAGGATCAATGATGATCATTACGGGCACGTGTTCAGCACCCACTCTGCCCTGGATGTGGAGATACTGAGGGAGAGCCATTAGGCCAATCTGACTAGAACAAAGATTTCTTGAAGAACAGAACTTCCTGAGCTTTATTCTGCTTTGGAAGAGCAGTTTGAGACCAGAACAAGGAAGTCGCCAATTCCTGGCAAATTTAGATTCATTTTTCTCACTGGGAGGTAGAACAGACGATGGGGCATGCTGAGAACCCAGGGCCCAAGTCTTCTTCCAGGCCCACCTTTGTTCCAGGGGGACCCTTAATTGCCTCACTCTGGAGAGGGTGAGGGAATTTTCTGCGAGGAAAATCATCTGAGGGTATAGTCCAAGTAGTCATTGGAAATTTGGGCCTGCAGGGGGGTGCTAGAATTGTCTCTTTTTTTGCTATCTGGCCTAGTGGAGAGCTTTCCTGAGAAAAAGGCAACTTTATTGTGATTCATTGATTATCCCGGTGTAGTAATAAGTTCTTTGTACTTACATAAACCTTATATACATATTTTAGGCACAGTTCCAGGCATTTTACACATATTAAACCTCACAACAACCTTATGAGATAGGTATTATTATCTCCATTTCACAGATGAGGAAACTGAGGCATCAAAAGTTTAGGGAACTCACCCAAGATCACATAACTAGGGCGACTCTAGTAGCTTTCTTCTTGGCTGTCTGAGGAGAATACCAATAAGTGCGGCATGATCACATGCCAGGTTGGTTGGTTGTCCAACACATGGTTCATTGGCCTTCTCTCTACAGTTCTCAGCAATGATGATATATAATGAATATGTGAAATTATCATTGTCACCACTGAAGAGATCCTCCCAGAGAGGTGGACATGGTGTCTGTTCATAAGGTATGAACTGAAGGGTCTTAGGAAAGTGCCAGAAATCCCACCATTAGAAATGTGTCACTTTGGGTCTTAGATGCTCAAAGGTCCTCAGGAAGCACAATTCAGATGCACATAAACCTGAGAGCAGGGCGCCTGGGTAGCTCAGTGAGTTAAGCATCTGACTCTTGATTTCAGCTCAAGCCATGATCTCACGGTTCCTGGGATCAAGCCCCACATCAGGCTCTATGCTGATAGTGCGGAGCCTGCTTGGGATTCTCTCTCTGGCCCTCCCCGTGTGTTCTCTCTCGTTCTCTCTCTCTCTCTCTCTCAATAAACATTTAAAAAAACCTGAGAGGAATCATACTTCAAATATGAGTGGCCGCTAACCTCTTGGAGACTCTATTTCATCTGCGACATGAAAATAACCATCACCAGGAGTCAATAAGTGAATTCACAGGAAACACTTGTTTCCGAGCTTAGGGGTGAAGACTGAACATCTTCCCAGTAGATGTTCTCTCATTGCCCATAATTGCTTAAGATATTTCCTCTTGCGCAGTGAGCCTGATAGGATTCTAGCAAGGCTTTCCCCGCCGTGTAGCTCATAAGGCAGTAAGTCAGAGGTATCCTTTGTCTGCAGATGGAAACTCAAGTAGGTCTGACAGGGCCGTGAACTTTAAGACACAGATGTGAACGTGCTGACATGAAGTAGTGGCATCCAGGGAACAAGGCCAATCAGACAGCTGCAGGGGGACAGGCCCAGGTGCTAGACTAGAACAACATGTAGCTGAACTTTCCCAAAGGGAACCATACATTTGAAAAAGCATTCTGGATGTATGTCCCGGAGAATGGGGTTGGGGTGGGGAAGAAAGGTGAAGACCCTTCCTCTGGTTTTATAAACTTCTTCTGTAAGTCTTTAATGTAGTCACAAGTTTTTATTTTTTTTAGTGTTTGAAAATTAATTATTTAGAGAGAGACACAGAAAGAAAGTCAGAGGAGGCAGAGAGAGGGAGAGAGAGAGAATCCCAAGCAGGATCTGCACTCTCAATGTGGAGCCCAACGTAGGGCTCAAACTCACAAAGTGCGAGATCATGACCTGAGCCGAAACCAAGAGTTGGATGCTTCACCGACTGAGCTGCCCAGGCGCCTCTATTTTTTACTTTTTTTTAAGTTCATTTATTTTTGAGAGATAGAGCACAGAGAGGAGCAGAGGGAGAGGGATATAGAGAATCACAAGCAGGTTCTGCACTGTCAGCACAGGGCCCGACGGCGGGCTCTATCTCAAGAACGTGAGATCATGACCTGAGCTGAAATCAAGAGTCGGATGCTCAAATGACTAAGCCATCCACGCTCCCCATTGTGGTCACAAGTTTAAAAAAATTTAACTAGAAGTCAAAGTTTTGAAAGGAGCAGTTGCCAAAAACCAACGGATAGAAAGTTCTGCACTAAACCATACTCACAGAGCACAAGGGGAGGAGGGCAGCGTCTGGCTCTACCTGGGACGCACGGAGGCTTATCAGGGAGGCGGGTGATGGCTTAGCGAGGCCCAAGGGCTTCAGTAGGAGCCCCGTGGGCAGGCAACGGGGGTGATTTTATCCCAGAGTTAACCAGCTAGCGTCCTCTTTCTCCTCCCATCCCTCTTCTTCCCTTCTTCCCTTTCCTTTGATGAATATTTACCGAGTACCAACTCTGTGCTAGGCCTGTTTCTGGGCATTAGGGATATGGCAGTAAACATGCTATCGTGGAGACAGGCAATAAACAAATACATAAGTAAAATATACAGTATGCCAGGTGCTGAAGACCACTACGGAGAAAAATAGCGCATGAATGAGGAATTGCTAAAGGAGTGCTCTGAAAGCATAAATGGACCAGCAGAGATACACTTCCCCATTCTGGGCAGTAAACGTCTCTCATAAAAGAAGCAACATCCTTCCCACTGCCAAAGGTGCACTTACTCAGTTAGAATGCCATCTGCCGTGTCTCTGCCCTCCGGCGTCTCCCAGGACACCCGGACCGTCAGCTTATTGGGTTCAGCAATGCGTTCCTTCACACTTGGGCACTTGATTCTAGGAGGTTCTATATCTGAAAACAGAACCACAGTACAGTCACCATCACGAAGAAATATCTTGTCGGCTTGGGCTGGAACAACCAGCAATCGACCTGCTGGTAGCTCCACATGCTCCCCATTTTCAAAGAGTCTGTTCACCCCTCTGTATTTCTCTTCCCTCCATTCATCTTGCCTCTTCTCTCCTGCTGAGCTTTAAAGATTGCTTGAGAACTCACAGGGCCAGACCCACAATCAACTGGCCTTGCAAGGTGTCTTCTAGCATAATTGATTAGCTATGGCAACTTCTCCCCACGCTTCCAGAGTCTGCTTACTGACTTCACAACATTGCAGCCACCCAGGTAGAACTCATTCAGCCATAGGGAGTCCCTCCTGCTTTAAGGACAGCATGACAACATCAGAAGGGGCACCTTAGCTGTCTTCTAGTTCAATGCAATTCAAGGCAACACATCTCTAGTGAGCGACTGCCTTACTCAAGGCACCATTCCAACTGCTAGGTTTAGGGATGCACAAAGGCAAGGGAATTACGTGCTTCTCAAGAGTTTATAGTCTACTGGGGGGATTATTGTCACCATACATAAAATAGGACACGAGGTAGAAAATGGTACCGCCCCCGGTGAGGCAGAAGCAAATGGTACAGAGGCTTAAAGAAACGGCCCAATGCTCTATTTTACAAGTGTGGAAACTGAGGTTTAGAGAGCTTAAGTGATTTATTTAAGGCCAGGCATGTAAACAGTGATAGTGTGAATTATAACTGAAGTCCAAGCACTTACTCCTAGAACAAGCCCTCTCTCCTCTGGCTAAGTCCACTCCCCACTCCTCAATAGCTTACAACAAACAATGGTCTGCACTGTGCTCTCCAACTACCACTGGACAACACCCATGGTTTTGTGTTTCGGGAAAGCAGTTTTTACCTTGCCTCTGGCCCTCCAAAGGCCTCCTGAATTTGCCCAGGTAGTTTCTCTACCTGGGAACAGAATTTCTGCTCCCTCAGTATCAAGGATGGGTTGATAATGAGGGTTAGAAATAAATGAGATGTCAATCCTCACTGGGTTGGGTTTCATTTTGTCGTAGCTAAAGTGAAATCACAAGAAGGGGGAATTCAAACTTTCGAAAATTCCATTTGATGATTCTGAACAGGTAGAGAAGATATTTAAAGACAGCCTGGCAAGTTACAACACTTAGATGTGCATTGCTTTAGACATCAACTGATAATTATTTAAATGCCGCTATGCTACAACCTGAATGAAAATTAAATGTCATTTCATTCTGAGTCAGAAACATCCTTGAGAGACTAAAGCACCAAGTAAAGTCTTCATATGCTTTCTCTTGTCTTTTTTTTTTAATGTTTATTTATTTTTGAGAGAGAGACAGAGAGACAGAGCATGAGCAGGGGAGGAAGACACAGAATCTGAAGCCGGCTCCAGGCTCTGAGCTGTCAGCACAAAGCCCGACGCGGGGTTTGAATCCACGAACCTTGAGATCGTGATCTGAGCCGAAGTCGGATGCTCAACTGACTGAGCCACCCAGCCATCCCTCCTTCTATGTCTTTTCTAATAACTTCTCATTTTATTTAGGGCAAGAAGTTATGAATAACTTGGTAAACAACTTCGCCTTCGGCTATGCAAATTCATATGCCTCCCATGTCATGCTTCAATGGAGTGTGAATTTACAAACCTTAATACGCTAATCCTAAATTGAATAATTACCATATTTTACTGCGTCTAAGTTACAATCAATTTTGAGATGCATCCCAATTTCAGGGATATTAAAATGTAAACAAATATGCTTCCTAAAATTGATAAAGTATATACATGTTCTGATAAAATGGAAGCTGCTTTAAATGCATTTGAGGTGCCTATTTTCATTTGCTAAGTTTTTAAAAATAATCCTTTTAACTTCTGTTATGATAGATGATAGAAGACATACATTTATAATTGAGATGAACATTTCACAGCTTTGGGGGAATCACAAAGATGAGTATACAGTACCTGCCCCCTGCTGGTCAAATCTAGCTGGCAATCTCATCCTAGAAAGTATGTATTTTTTTTAGGGGCACTTGGGTGGCTCAGTCGGCTGAGCGGCCAACTTCGGCTCAGATCATGATCTCCCAGTTCATGAGTTGGAGCCCCACAATGGGCTCTGTGCTGATGGCTCAGAGCCTGGAGCCTGCTTCGGATTCTGTGTCTCCCTCTCTCTGCCCCTCCCCCGCTCATGCTCGCTCATTCTCTCTCTCTCTCTCTCTCTCTCTGTCTCTCAAAAATAAATAAACATTAAAAAAAATTTTTAATAAATAAAAAAGAAAGTATATATATTTTTTGTTAATTTAAAGCAGAAAAGGATGGGCTGAGAAAAGGAGATAGATTTCAATGCAAAATTGTACGGTGTTTCCTTATTTTCTTGGGGTGACATTGTCAGAGTGAAGAGATACATTTAGCCTCTGTGTCATGGAAAGTAAACATCTGGAAGACATGCTGGGTTTTCTGTATTTAACCATCCGTACCGCCATTGTGAGCAAATGTGCTCTAAATTAGATTATCTGGGTGAAGGCTCTCAGAGCTTCCCAGAGCCAGCTTATGTCCGGGCTAACAGTGATTAGCTGAAACTGGCCTAGTTTTTCAGAAGCAGTGCTCTTCCAAACTAGAAACAAGAAAAAAATCAATCATTAAAAATAACAGCGAATGTTTACGGAACCAACTTACCTGCCCACTCCATGCATTATGTCACTGACTTCTCACGGCCACCCACCAGACTGAGTATTGTTGTTAACATCCCCATTTATATACCAGGAAGTATTTCCTCTCTTGTGGAATTTCTCCACGGTCTGGGATTTTCAGACATGATCACATATTTTTTAATAATCTTAATAAGCCAAACACGTCTGGGTGTCTGCCTGCTGCTGACCCGGTAAGTTTCCTCCCAACACGTACATTCTTTTGGGGTCGCCTGGTACAGCTTCGCCATCGATCCCTGAAGAGCAGATTCTGCTGCACCCTCAAGCATGCTGCCCTCATATTCAGCTGAGGAGACCAGCTAGCCTGCCTTTCAGCAGATGTTCCAGAAACCTAAGCCTATAATTACACAGCCATGGCCCTCATTGGTTTCTAGAAGCGATCATAAATTTCCATGAATGAACACAGTTACTGTAGAAATGTAATTGCAATTCCCTGTTGAGTCAGGATGACCGCAGAGCCAGTTACTGTGTGGAAGCCCTAAAACTTCTGGGAGAACCCAGGCCATGCACAGGAGACATCTGACCAACTGTTCCCCTTCTCAGGGCTCTAGCTGCCCCTCTGCATATAAAATATCAGAAACAAACATATTTCACTGTATCACCTACTATTTATTGGGGAAGCTTGGGAATCCTTAACACATCTAACCAGGTAGGTGGTGGAAATAAGAAAGAGGTTCAAAAGGACAGTGTCCTGGCCAGCAGGTCACTTTTTTCCAAGAGAAAAAAAAAAACCCTTTTAAACTGAGGCTATAAAGTAACTGCATCCTCAAATGTTTCCTTAAATAGTGTTTCCCACCGGAGAGCCATGTTTGAAGATGGCGTATGATTAACAGGCGCTTCAGAGCATGGCAATACCTTTATCAGACACTGCGGGACCTGAGGTGGAGTCCCCTCTCTCTGCCTCATTCTAAGGCAAGATGATGGTCTTAACCCAAGTAAAAGGTTGTCACGGCTCCTCACAGAAACAGACTCTTCACTGTCCCTTTCCCGACTTCCTACGTACAAATTGGCTTTCTACCTGCTGCTTCTCCCACCATGAAGTTTATTTATTTATTTCTTGGCGGGGACAGCAAGAGGGGGAGAGAGAGAGAATCCCAAGCAGGCTCTGAGATGTCAGCTGTCAGTGCAGAGCCCCATGTGGGGCTCGATCCCAGGAACTGTGAGATGGTGGCCTGTGCCAAAATCAAGAGTCAGGCGCTTAACAGAATGAAGCACCGAGGCACCCCACTTCTCTCACCTCTTTTATCCCCTGATCTTTCACACCAACTTCCTCTCACTCTGTACAGTCAGTGTGGCTGGGACTGGTTAGTTACCTACTCTCTGATCCCCTTTTTTGTAGTCAAAGGAGTCTGCCTGGGCCTTTGGCCTTCTAGAAGAAAGACTACATTTCCCAGCCTCCTTTGAAGTTAGGCGTGGTCATGTGATGGGCTCCACCAGTGGGCTATGAGGAAAAGTGACCTGTGCAACTTCTGGGTTGTGCTTTTAAAAAGGGTGGGAAGAGCGCACCTTTCCCTTTTTCCTCCCTCCTCTACCCTGGTTTGAATGTGGATATATGGTGGGGGAGCTATAGCAGCCATCTTAGACCGAAGAACAAGTGAGGAGTTGGGCCTCGGATACTGCCCAAGGCTGCTTAAGCATAAACGTTTATAGGAGAATAGAACCTGTATCTCATTTAAAGCATTATGATTTTAGCCTTGTTAATAGTGGCCGAACAGGTACATAAGCAATCACACCTGTTTTTTTTCAAACTTCTTCATCTTGTATGGCATCTTCCAAGATGTATTTAATTAATGATTTCTAAGCACTTTTTTTTCAAACAAAGAATATTGTGGTGAATTTCTGGCAAAGATGGCTACTCATAATCCCCTTATATATATTCAGCACCTCCTACCAAGAGGTAGAGTCTATTTCCCCTCCCTCTGAATCTGCACCAGCCTTGTGACTCACTTTGACTAAGAGAATGTAAGGGGAAGTAAATCTATGCCAGTCCCAAGTCTGGGCCCTTAACAGAGTCTGGCACCTTCTACTTTTGCTATCTTGGGAACCAGCTGCCATCTAAGGGTCTAATTATCTGACTGGAGAGGCCGTGTGGAGAGGACAAGAAATTATGAAGAGAGAGAGACAGACAGACACACTCAGCCAAACCCCAGCCAGCACAGCCAACTGAGGTTCCAAACACGTGAGTGAAGCCATCTTGGATCCTTTGTCCCCAGTCACCTCAGCTATTACAATGTCAAACAGAGATGAGCTGTCTCCACTGAGTCCTGCCCAAATCCCCAACCCAAACAACCAGAAGCAATAACATGGTCGTTTGAAGCCACTGAATTTTGGGTTGTCCGTTGTGCAGGAATAGATTACTGATACAAATATAAAACAGTTTGAGGCTGGCGACAGAGGAAGGAAGTGGCCACTACATGGGGCACAGGAAGAGAGTAATTCCCAAAGGCAGAACAAACCTGAACTCTGTAAACTTGCCCAACTGTTTGCTTCCCCCAGCTTTAGTATAATATAATCCTTGTGGATGTGTCTCAGAGGTGGTTCTGTTTTTTTGCTATCATATAAAGTATCAGAAAATTTTCCCCAGTGGACGCAAGAGGCAAGAAATGGAGGCAGTGAATTCCACAATTAAAAGTCACCATCTTGAGGGCACTTGGGTGGCTCAGTTGGTTGGGCGTCCGACTTCGGCTCAGGTCATGATCTCACAGCTCTTGGGTTCAAGCTCTGCATCGGGCTCTGTGCTGACAGCTCAGAGCCCGGGGAGTCTGCTTTGGATTCTGTGTCTCCCTCTCTCTCTGCTCCTCCCCTGCTCGCTCACTCTCTCTCTCAAAAATAAACAAACATTAAAAAAAATTTTTTTAATTTAAAAAAAGTCACCATCTTCACCAGAAAGATGCCCAACTGAAAATTCATTGGTGATATGTTTATATTATACAAGGTCACTACGAGTTTACCTGTTGAGGCCAGGTAAAATGTGGATCAGTATCTCAATCCAACGAGTCGTTTCAAAGCTAAACTAGCTTCCTGAAGGTTTGCCAAAGGATGTGTGCTTGTCAACCCAGGAAAAATGTAGCATAATTTAAGATCACTGATAACGATGCACTGACACATTTATTCTTAGCCCCATAATGTGTGTATCTTCAACTGAATCTCTGGAAGTAAGGCAGGGCAGTCTATCGAATGTCCCTGTGGGTCAGTGGGTAAGCCCAGCTGTCAGAGAGCTGAGAAGCCACAAAAGCAATCCATCAATGTGCGTATCTGAAATCTCAGAGATGATATTTTATTCGAGAATTTCGTGTGTGCTAAGTCTCAATCTATTCTACTCTGCGGGAAATACAAAAGAAGCAGAGAGCAATTCCAAAAATCAAGTTGGTTTGTACACTGTCCTTTGTTAAAACAACTAAATGGGGGGTGCGCCTGGGTGGCGCAGTCGGTTAAGCGTCCGACTTCAGCCAGGTCACGATCTCGCGGTCCGTGAGTTCGAGCCCCGCGTCAGGCTCTGGGCTGATGGCTCGGAGCCTGGAGCCTGTTTCCGATTCTGTGTCTCCCTCTCTCTCTGCCCCTCCCCTGTTCATGCTCTGTCTCTCTCTGTCCCAAAAATAAATAAACGTTGAAAAAAAAATTAAAAAAAAAAACAACTAAATGGGGGCTCTCTGCATGTCAAAAGGTATCGGCTGGGTCTTTATTATTGGTGATTTTTAATTTTCTTTAATGTTTATCTCTTCCTCTTTTTGCTCAGGGAAAAGTGTTGGTCTCAGGGAGAAGTCACACATCAACTCAAAATCTGGCATCTAGATGAGGGCTTGCTTGTAATTCTAACTGTCCATTGTTCTATCTAAATGCCAATGTAACCAAAAATAACTAAAAATGGAAAGAAAGAAAAAAAATCCCCTAAAAACAATAGTTGTTTAATTCCAAGGTTTTTTTCATATATCTATGTACCTAGATATAGATATAGATCAATGGAAGTTGTGGCTCTTTAGTTTAACCCTCCTGCAATTGCAGCAGGATTTTTCTCCTGCATTGACTTCTTTCTCTCCATATCTGTTTTGGAAATAACCATGGACTTGAGTCCACTGCCAGAGTGCGGTCTGCCTAAGAGAATTAATTTTAACTCATGGTACTTTCAAATTAGCCAGACCACAGAACTGACCACCTCAGAGTCAAAAGCATGGCCAGTGTTCTCTCCTCCCTCCAGGACTGGAGGAGAGCTGGGACCATTTTCTCAGCACTCAGCAAAGCTCCGGCCAAGACGCGCTGCTGGAAGTTGTGCGGAAATTTGGGAACTACTCAGCCACCGTGGGTCAGCATCTAAAATAGGCTGAGGCTCTGAGCTATGCTCAAGGACCCTCTACACATGAACAAAGTTATTAAGCTAATTTAATACATTTAAAGCCAACAGAGTCCATGACATCCCTGGAGTAAAAGTCACTGGGGACAAACTCCAGCTTCTCTGTCACCAAAATTAACGAAAGAAGTGCCTGCTGGCTTTGTCTGTTTGTCTCTTTTTCCTGGGAGCTCTATGCTCTCCTATGGCTCACTGGTCCCCTTTTCGCCTCTCCCACCTCATTGTATGCACAATATCCCTTCCCCTGCCCAGTATGCCTGAACCTTGCCCTGGAAAACTCTAAGATAGATTCCCTGCAACTGGGGTTCATTTCTTAGTCCTTTCTCTCTCCCTCTGGGAAGGTTCCAGCCCCATCTGGTCCAGCTTAAGCCATGCCTGTTGCTTTTTGAGAACAATCAGCATTTTCTTTCCATTGTTGCACACAATCTGGACACCTGAACAGTGTGATCCCTAGAGAACTCATCGCCAATGCTTGCTTAGCAGAAAGATTTTCAAACATCTCCTTTCCTCCCATCACCTCCGTCCTTTCCGACATGAGGGAGGAGAGATTTAAAATTTGGGTGGCTGTTCTGAAGAGCTAGCTTGCACAGAGCAAGTCACAGGGGAGATACTGAAAACAACACCTGTGAGAGGTCCTGCTGACTTGACCGCCTGGCCTTAGGTCATGTCCTTCAAGAGGTGTGTGTCCTCAGCACCACTCTACCTGCATCGGTTGACCAGGACTACTCTGCCATCTTCTCACCGAGAACTACTGTGACTCAGGGGGAGAAGTCCAAACCCTCGGAGAAAAGTTGCTGAACCAAATATCCCGTTGCTACTCAGTTTTTCTGTAATCTCCCTTTTACCACCTGGACTGAAGGTCTCAACATTCTATCTCCCAGACTCTTTTTGCCTGCTGGGTGCCAGATAAGTTTGCAAACAGGAGGCACCTGTCAGAGAACAGAAGGCAAGAAGAAGGTGGAGCTTCAGGGAGGGTTTCCTGGACTCCTGAACTATCGGCAGGAGTGTGGGCTCCTGATTTCACCCTCATCGACGATGGCATCAGTTCCAGAAATGTCAGCAATAAGGCCAGGCTTATGAACTTTGGGTGACAACACCATGGCACCATTTGCTCCTCCAGCTCTTTTTATATTTTTTAACCAAATCCCTGTGTTAAAGTCTCCTCCATTTGAAATACCTAGCATGGTTTCTGTTTTCCCAATTACTGACCAATACGAACTCCTACCTAAAACATAGAAAAAGAGAAGCCTAGAATCAATCTGAGTCTGTTATCTGGGTTTATTTGGACCTGTTGCTCTCGGCAAATGGATACAAGGTATGGTCCAGGCTGTGACTCTGACCTAGAAGGGTTCATATCACATCTTGGGCAAGATCCCTCGGCTATAGCTCAGTACCCACAGAACTGAAGAGCGAGAATGGCTGCCAGGGAAGACCATGGACAGAGGTGCCGTCCTGAAGACAGCCCTGGGACTGAGGCCAGAGTTGTTACTGTTATATTTCTGCCCCCAGAGGGTAGCATCCAATTTCAGTCTTGCTCCTGAAGTATATGTCCCAGACAATGAACAGTCAGGAACGACTCCTTGGCATAAGGCACATTTGCAGACTGAGCTGACCAGTTCTCCGGAGGACGGGCAGATACCAACAAGGGAGGAGCCAAGCGCCTATGGCAGTTGCTTTAGCACGTCAGTGCCAGAGGTATCTCTGGATCCAGGAACTTTGGGCCTGAGAGCCTGGAGACACAGGCTTGGCTCTATACAACCTTGCTTATGTCAGGTGACCTCTCAGGCCTCATCTGTAGAATAGGGGAAGGGACTAGAATATTCTGTAAGGGTGGGTCCTGGCAGCTCTAATGGTTCATAAGTAAATGATCCTCTGGGAGAGTGGTTCTCAACCACTTGGAGGGAGCTTTGGAAAAATACCAGGGCCCCAGTGATTCAGATTTAAATAGAAGCCAGAGTTGAAAAACCACTGTCCCAGAGCAGTCTGCCTCGGTATTTAAAGGACACAGGAATCCCCTGGGGATCTTATTCACATGTGGATTTTCATCTGCCAAGTGTGGGATGGGTCACAAGATTCTACATTTCTAACAAGCTTCCTGCTGGTGCTAACACTGCTGGTCCAAGGGCACTATTTCTGGCATAAAGGTATTAAAGTTCTTCCCATATTTGATATTTTTTTTAACGTTTATTAATTTTTGAGAGAGAGAGAGAGAGAGAGACAGTGCGAGAGAGGGAGGAGCACAGAGAGAGGGAGCCACAGAATCCGAAGCAGGCTCGAGACTCCGAGCTGTCAGCACAGTGCCTGATGTGGGGCTCGAACTGGTGAACCACGAGATCATGACCTGAGCCAATGTCAGACACCTAACCGACTGAGCCACCCAGGCGCCCCGCCCCCAAGTTTGATATTCTTAAGGCAGATTCTCAAACTTCAGAGCATGAGAATCCCCTGGAGGGCCTAAGAAAATGCCAATTGCTAGACCCCCACCCCAGATCTGCTGAATTAGAATCTGCATTTTCACCAAGGTTTCCAGGTGATTCCAATGCACTTTAAAGTTTGAGAAGTACTGCCTTACACCAGGGGCTCTCTTTCAGCCCTTCAGAATGCCCCGGGGGCTCCTTAAAGTGCAAAGCACTGGGCCCCACTCCCAGAGCCTCTGATTCAGCAGATCTGGGGCAATGCCAAGAGTTTGCCTTTCTAAAGAATTCCCAAGTGCTTCTGTAGCTCCCAGGGGCACACCTTAAGAACCATTGCTCAACAAACCCAGAGTCAGGTAACATTTCCAAATCCCAGCTTAGCAAAGGGAGTGCTGCTGACTGACCATCCCATCGCAGTCTACAACAAATGAACTCCGTCTGTCAGCTCAAAGACACACAGATGTTCTCTGTGGGCCTGTCCTGCAAACGTCAACCACTCTGCTCGGTGCTTTAGGGCAGATCCCTGGACTGAAGCAGCACCCCTGACAGCCTGCCGCGGCCTCAGGAGCAAGCCAAGAAAGAGAGGCATCAGATGCAAGCCCCTGGCGGTGAAGTGGGCTCTAGGATAGAGCCTGAGGTTAGGTCTGGGCTAAGCCACAGGACTAGGGATGAAGAGAGCTTCCGGAAGCAAAGCTGGGTACTTATGCTTTACATTCGGGGTGCTAATGCTTCCTGTAAAATCCACTGTAGGAACCCACCCAAAGTATGCGCTCCTTGAAGATGGGTATTTTCTTACCGACACAGGAGGCTGGGCGGCCGCTCCAGGCCTTGTTGTCCATGCACGTGACCGTCCGCTCCCCTTTCAACGTGTATCCTGGTGAGCAGTAGTACTCACACCGGGAGTTAAAGTAGGCACCATCGACGCACTTAAACCCTCCATTCGCTGGCATGGCCAGAACGGGGCACCGCTTTTCTGAAAAAGAGAAAACCAAACACTCAGCATTTCCTAGTGTTTGTCCATAGAGTTTGAGCCCAGACACTCTGAAAACACAGAGTGCAAAGCCAATTTAAAGATCACAGATAGAGTGGGTCAGTCAGTTAAGTGTCCGACTTCAGCTCAGTTCATGATCTCACTGTGAGTTCAAGTCCTGCATCGGGCTCTGTGCTGACAGCTTGGAGCCTAGAGCCTGCTTCAAATTCTGTGTCTCCCTCTCTCTCTGCCCCTCTCCCACTCATGCTCTATCTCTCTCTGTCTCTCAAAAATAAATAAATGTTAAAAAAAAATTTAAAAAGAAGATCACAGATAGAGGGGCGCCTGGGTGGCTCAGTGCGTTAAGCATCCAACTTTGGTTCACGAGTTCAAGCCCCGCATCTGGCTCTGTGCTGACGGCTCGGAGCCTGGAGCCTGCTTGGGATTCTGTGTCTCCCTCTCTCTCTCTCTGCCCCTCTCCTGGTGGTGCTCTGTCTCTCTCTGCCTCTCAAAAATAAATAAACATAATACAATTTTTAAAAGATCATGGCTAGAACCAGAGAAACCATGGGTGGCTGCTTGTTACAAGGAAGGGGCACACAGTTTCATATCAGACTGGCTTGGATTGGCATCCTAGCTAAGCCAGTGTTTCAGGTCGGGTTCCTCAGAAGCAGACCCTGAGGCGTGGATTTGTGTGCAAGTGATTTAGTGAGAAAGTTCTCCCAAGGGAGACCAGCGAGGGTCGGAGAAGGTAGGACAGGGGAAGGAAGGAGGCCAGGCAAGATGGGATCTCAGGCAAAGTCAGCCTTGGCCTGCCCCCCCCCCCCCCAGGGGAGCTCTGGAGCAGAGTGACACCGGGGTTTGTCCTGTCTCCACACAAGGAAGTTGGGCACCCATAATCCTTTACCAGTCAGTACTGGGCAGCTCCAGGCCTACTGGGGATGCCCTCCCTGTCAGAACAAAGAGAACAGTCCTCGGAAGGAACACAGTCTCCTCTCTTCCTCTGAAGAAGATCTAACATGCAAGTCAGAAGCTGGGGGATGGACACCCAGAATTGGGAAAACAGGACCCAAGGATATCCGGGCGAAGCACCAAAAATGTCCACTACGTATACAGTCACCCTGTCACATGGTCTGCATAGGCGGGGTCATATGGCTGCAGCCCGGAACCTCAGTTTCCCCAACGATAAAGTTAAGGTACTGGCACCCATGTCAATAGCCTCAATGCAAAAACTGGACATATGTCAAACGCCCAGCATACAACAGGTGCTCAATTAATGGTGGCTGTTTCGAATAACAATGGCACCTGAAATGTGCTTCAACAATGCTGTACCTCTGGCAGTTGCCTGAATGTGATGTGACTTCTCCTCCAGCTAAAAGTGAGCCCCTGAAACGCTCTGCCCATCTTCTTTCTCCCCTGAGGCACGGTCCCTTTCCTGGAATAGCATTCTTCAGTAACTTTCCCGGCCGGCCGGCCTCCGTCAGCTCTGCCCTCTGGGTGAACACTTCTTGTCTCCAGGAACACAAGTCCGTGACTTCGTACCTGGTACGTTCTGCACGATTTGCACCCCTGCTCTGCTCTCCGATGCTATTCTGTGAGACCCTTGATGGCAGAGCCTGCGTGTGTCTTATTTGTTTCGAGATCCCCAACACCTTTTCAGGGTCTAGCACATATTGAAACAAAACCTGTCTGCGGAGCAAACCTCTGTTCTCTCCCCCTTTCTTGAACAGCTGATCACACTGTGGTGTCTGAAAGGTGTTCTCTCCCTTCCACCAAATCTCGCAAACCCACTGGCATCTGCTCACAAGGTCAGTTTTTCTCATTAGAGACCACATAACATTCGGTAAAGAAAAAAAAGCTCTAATCTCATCTCAGAGCAAAAGAACCTTGGTGCTGACGGGCCCCAAAAACCCACCCCACCGGGGCCAAGCTACTCACGCTTGCAGATGACCTTGTCGGACCAGCGCCTGTTTGACTGGCAGATGAGCTGGGAAGAACCATGCAGCTCATAGCCCTTCCGGCAGCGAATGTCGCACCTGGTTCCCAGGGCTGTTTTGTAGTATCCTCCTTGAGGGGCCCTGCAGTACACATCCCCATACTTCACCTTGATGGGGGAGCACCATGGGGTGTCTGCAGGTCGCAGAAACAAAGGAGGGGAGAAAAAGGAAATGACATCTTTAGAAAATGTGTCTCCTCATTCTCAAAGTCCCTGGCTGACTGCACTCTATATTTTGGAATCTCTTAAGGAGTCGTTTAAGGTGTCTCTGGGTGGGGAGGTTACGATCACAGGACTAGGTGTCAGACATGTCTGTCTATGGATCCGAGTTCCTCCATTACTAACTGTGTGATCTTGGACAAGTTACTGAACCTCTCTGAGTCAATACCAATACCTCTGTCCCAGGGCTCTTTTAAGGATTAAAAAAAAATAATGCATATCAAACACCTAGCACAGTGCCTAGCACATAGCAAATATTCAATACATGCTTGTTCTTGTTGGCATTTCCCTTGAGGAGATAACATAATTCTTCTTTTGAAGGCATTTGATATCATTGTAAACCCTAACCCCAACCATCCATACATAGTGGCAAGGAAGTCCATAATTGGTTAGGTTTTTTTTTTCCCAAATCTGCATGCATATTCTCTGTAAAAACTCATAATACTATTTTAACTCATGTGAACAAAGCTGCAATTTCCAAGGTTTTACCACAGGAGATAATTTTGGCTTAAAGTCACAGAACAATCGCTTCCCATAGGGAAGCAACTCCCCTTTTCAGACGTCCCCGGTTAGGCCCCATTCAGATAAGAAAGTGTCACAAATGGTAAAGTTCCCAAATGGCAAAATTCTGGCGTGTTTTGATTTTTGTCTAGTAGTTGCCCGGAGCACAGCTAGGAGAACGCTGACAAATCAGAGCCTCTCCCCTGTGCCTTTGGAAGGTACTTGCTGAAAGCCATAAAATTGTTAGGGCAAGGCTGGCTCATTGGTGGGGAAGTTCCCACAGTGCCCACCTCACAATCTACCACGAGTGGAGCCTGCCTCGCTCCCAATGCCTCCGAGAGGAGCCCCCTCCCCACAGCTGCCAGGCTCCTCTGCACCTGGGCTGTCCGTGAGTGGGGTGCGTGCGCCATCATGTGGCCAAGGAGGACACCTTCTCTGACTTCCCAAGGAATTTTCTGAGGATGTGTTTCTGACTGCTTCTCAGCCATGAAGACCAAGTCATGTTCAGGGCTTGTGCACAGACTGTTTTGGGTTTTTTTTTTTTTCTTTTGTGCTTTCAGAACTTCTTTGGCTAATACTTTCATCATATAATGTTTTTGCAGACAGCTGCCACGTGGGTCCTACAGTCAGGACTCAAGCAAGTATTTCCCGGACTTTCTGGGTAAAAGTCATGTCCTGCAGGCTTGGCCTGAGGCTGATTAAGTTCGACCATGCAGACGCACGGACACAGGCCTCCTGGAGGTTACATCAGGCCTACGGACCTTCCTTGAACAAAGTTTCCTCTTAACACACATTGTATGTGTGAACATTTTTTTTCGTTTTTATTTTGTTAAGTTTTTGTTTGTTTATTTATTTATTTGGGGGGAGGGCAGGGAAAGGAGAGAGTCCCAAGCAGGCTCCATGCTGTCAGCACAGAGCCCAATGTGGGGCTCAAACTCACGAAACCATGAGATCATGACCTGAACCGAAACCAAGAGTCAGATGCTCAACCAACTGAGCTACTCAGGTGCCCCATGTGCTAGCATTTTTAACTAAGAATAATCTGGACCCTGAAGTAAAGTACAAAACAGCATACATGTCTCCATTATTGTCTTCTAGGTATGAAAGAATTCTTGAACCAATTTTAAATGCCTTGGTCCTTTCTTCAGTGATGGCTCCAGGAAAGCCAGGAAACCAGGAGATTTCACGATCACAGGCATTGATATTTCTTCTGTGATCAAATGATCTTAAGATAAACTCTGGAAAAATCCATAGATGCCTACCAGTCAAATAAAACTGAGATTTGGAACCTACCGGCTTCTGTGACTACTAGACGTGAGGTCTGCCTGTCTGTCTCTCTCCCTCCCTCCTTCCCTCTCTCTGCCTTTCTTTTCCAACTCCAATAGGAAAGATCACCTACAAGGAAATTCCCAAATGCTCTTGCTGTTTTGTCTCAAAGAAGCACTTTTTACAGTTTGTCAGAGGATTTCCATGGTAACTAAAAAAGATCTTAAAAACGACCTGTTGTTTTACCCCTTTATCATCTTCCCCACCCCTTCTCAACTCCTTCACTGCCTCGTTTCCTTTTAGTTTCCCTGTCTGTCCTGTTCTCCTTCTAGACCGCATTGCTTCTGCGCTCCCCATCTCCGGCCTCCTCCTCTTGCCGACTGGGCCCCTTTCCTGCCTTATTTTCTGCCATCTCACACGCCAAACTGTGGAAGCCTGAGAACTGGCCTCCAGGGAGAGAAAGTGAAGCCTGCACTGGGGGTGGGGGAAGGGTGGTGAGGGAGAAGTGAATATGGGGGACACAGAGGGAGAGGAGGAAAACGTACTGAACTAGTCAAGTGTGGGGGGTGTAATGCCAGGCAAGGACAGGAGCCCCAGGCATACATTCTAATTCCATCCTCTCCCAGCAACCCTGGACAATTCACTAAACTTTTCAGGGAATCAGATTCCTCAACTCTAAGCCACAGGAGTGGATTAAATTATTTTCAAAGTCCCATCTAGCTTTGAAGCTGTAGGCTTCAAACTCTGCCTTACTCCTTTCCGATCCCCTGCCCATGCCCGCCTCCTTACTCCTTCTTCTGCCTGCTGAGTGGTCTCTCGTAACCCTTCCAGCTGAAGGCAAAGCCTTTGTGCATTCTGGCTCCCGATCACAACCCCACTGATGTAAAAACGGGAAGAGTGTCCAATTCTTAACTTGTTTTTCACTCAAATGTTGAACACACACCTTCCAGCTTCTGGACTTCTTTTTCAGGAGGGACACGATTTTTGAGGAAGCTAATGTGAAAGCAGCATACCTTCCCTTTAGCACGCATGTTACGGTCGGCTTTGCCACAAATGTACCCAGGACAAGTATTTAAGGCTGGCAGGTACAGTAGAGGATGACTGGGGTATACATACATCACAAATTCACATATTTCAATACAATATTTTCAATGCGATTCCTTTCTGTCCCTCGTTCTGAGTCCTCAAATCCTCCTAGAAGTGCTGGCTGCACATCGAAAGCTGCGCTGTTGTCAACATGTGGGGAAAAAAATCTTGTTTTCATTTATTCGCAGAAGGAATGTTTTGGGGTCATTTTCCAAGAAATCTTCTAAGGAAGATACTGTGACAGTTTCACAGCTCTGCCATAATCATAATTAAAATGTTAGCGACTGACTTGAACTTGAAGTGCACAAAAGCACTAGGAGTTAGAGTGAACTAGCAAGATGTTTAACACAGAGGTTTAGCGAAACAAAGCCCTTACGCTGCTTCAATTAAGACGGGGTTTATTTAGGGAGAACTCTAAATCAGTTATTCAGGAAAGCTTTTTCAGCCCCCCCTTGGCCAAAGCGGTAAGCCTCCCAGTTACCTGGAGTTTCTAGGGTAGACAATGTCTTAGAGCAGATGAGTGAGAAGCCAATCTCTGGACACAGAGCTTCAAACATCTGGATTTCACACCTGAATGCAATGTTGGCTAGCTGAAGGACTCTGGGCAACTCACCTGCCCTCTCTAATCTGTGGTTCCTTCATCTATGAATAAGGAATAACAAGATTATCTCAACATGCCCTCCCCCTTCCCTCCATTCATGTGACTGCGCAATGGCATTCCAAGCAAGAGAATCAAAAGCAACGCTTGCCACATTCTGGGAACACAATAAATGTCGTTTACATTTTCCTTTCTTCCTTCTTTCACTTATTGAGTATATACTCTGTGCCGGACACTGTGCAGGGGCCTGGTTAACAATGGTTTGCCTCTAAAGTGTTATGACTTGAAAAAAAAAAAAACTGGGGTGCCGGCCTGGCTCAGTCAGAAGAGCATGTGACTCTTGATCTCGGGGTTGTGAGTTTGAGTCCCAAGTTGGGAGTAGAAATTATTAAAATAAACCTGACAATAAAAACAATTTCCTAAGACATATTTATTCTTAAACACTCATATTTTAGCCATCTAAATATATTGGCACATATTTTAGCCATCTGGTCTACCTTGCACACTTGCAGTGCCATGAGGGGAGGATGAACACTGGGAACGATGAGCTGAGGGCACTGGGCAACTCTACTGCACAAGGGAAGGATCACATGTGCACATATGTGTTTTAGGAAGATTGTTCAAGAAGGGACTCAAGGAAAAAAACATTTTTTTAAACCCTCAGTTAATTAAGAAGTGTTAGGAATTGGAATATCTCCTTACCCCAAACACCTAATTAACAAGTTTGTCCTTTTTTGATTGGTTAGTTCCTGAGGCAATTCATATACGAGCTGTGCATAGGAATTAGTATCTGCATTCACAAATCATAAGAAAACGTGGAATGTGGTGGGAAACACAACTGGACAGACACTGGTCATTATATTAGACTGTTCACTCATGTGAAAAACAACCGAAGGACTGGCCGGTACTACCCTGATTCTCTTACAACTTGGACATATCGCGACAGAGCAGGGCAGTGTCCTCTTGCCAGCCTGTGGGCACATTTCTTGGGCAAAAGTTCCGCAACAGAACTTTATTAACCAATTTTTCTTCACATCATCCCTCCACTGAAAAAGGAAGCAGCTTCAGAGAGAAATCACCTAAATGTACCTTCCCTTTTCCCAGGGCTCCCTAAGCGTCAGAGAAATGACTCACCAGTAGAAGTATTTGTGGACATACTTACCTGAGCCTGCTTAGAAGTTTCTTGATTAGGCTTTTTATACCTGGTGGGGGGTGGATTGCTGGAAATGTGTAGAGATGGAGTTCTTTATCATTAGAATAAAGTTTCATCTGGCAACACACTCTACTTATCATTTCAGGAGCCAAGCTGGACTCAGAAAGAGCACAGTGAAATGAGCTTATGAAAATCAAGTTTTCCCATTCCCCATTCATCTCAGTACATTAGCAGCACGGGGTCCAGATTCAACCTTAGGTGGTTTACTCTGGACCATTCTGGCTGTAATGTACGAATCAGGCAGAATTCACGGCTTGATTTTCACTTTCATCAGCTAGAGCTTGGCTTTGCAGAAGTAAGGACAGTAAAGAAATTTACGAGAATAAAATGACCACCGCGGTGCTGAAGGACAGCACTTCAGAGAATTCCAAATGCTTTTTCTTTCTTTCGTTTCTTTTCATTTTGTTTTTAAATGGGAGCATATGCTTATTAATTTTTAAATACATTTTTTTCCCCGACAGGTCATTTGAACTTTAATGCATTGTCTGGTCACTTTATTATAGTCTGCTCTGCAGGGCAAAAAGGAAAGTTTTCCTGGCATCAGCAGGTCCCCATTAGCACAAAAGCAAAGCATTCACCTTTATATCTAGCGTGTGAATACCCGACTTCATCGTCTTCTAGCGGTGAGTCTCCAGATCCTACAATAAAAAAGAACAGAAACTGCAGCAAGGAGAGCCACATGATATGGACGAATATTTTGAAGCACTGCTTTGGCAACAGTCATGCAAGAGGGGCTTATTAGAACGCAGAGCCAAGAGTGAAAGCTTCGGTGGCCATTCACGAAGGGACAGGGGCACCTCTCAGAGTGAACCTGGCTGGGCTGAGATTGCCAGAGCCAATCAAAACGAACCTCCGTCTGCTTTGGAATCACCACAAGCCAACTGGAATTCTGGACTCAGGACAGAAAGTCAACTTCACTCTGAGAAGACGCCAATGTATATGAATCTCATGCCAGGGGAGACGCAGTAAAATGTGTGTGACTCAGACATGGCCTACGGTTTCTCCGGCAGTCAAAGAAAACCCAGGAGAACCGAGTGTTTGTGGTACCTGAAAATCAGTCCATCTTGTAAAATGAATTTGGGTGGAGGATAAGGAGGCAAATCAAATGTCTAACCTTAATGACAAAAGAAATGCAAAGCTACTTTGATATATTTGTAGGAAAAGAGGGCCGAAGTCAACAATCTGGACGTTTATTTGGAGCCTCTCACCCAGGCATCACTAAAGTAAAGTTTCTTGATGAGTCTTGCTACCCTTGAAAACCACAGCCTTAGAGGGAAAGTCTGTATTCAATTTTAAAATTTAAACTCATTTAGCAGTTGGAACCAAATCATTTTTAGAATATCCAATACTGAATTCCAGTAAGTGGTACAATCTTAATCTTTAAATTGGTATCAGGACCCAAACTTCAAAACCTCAATCTTAAATTTACATACCTTTCCCTTTAGACTTCCTGGTCTGATCACTGACCATGGAGTTAGCACCATCATGGTCACACATTTACCTAGAGGGACAAGGGCAAGGGCAAGGGCAAGCACACTCTCTATCATGAGGCTTTTCAAATCCCCACACAGGATAAGTGAATGAGTCATGGTCCCTGCTCTAGTTATATTCTGGATGAGAGAGAGCATGGAAATTGAAAGTGGGAAGGTGATGAAGACTGGACCATGTCCGTTTGAAAAAAGCCCCTACTCCCCACCTAGGGAAGCCCAATTCTGTGTCTCTCTTTGCTCCAGGTTTCTGGCCACTCAAACAGGTACAAAGTTACGTAAACTATTCCTCACTCAACAGCAAAAAGTGAACGTGAAGACCAGTATTGCCCTTCAGGAAAGCAATCTAGCTACCTGAATCAAAAGCCTATGTTCAAACCCCTTTATCGAGTCATCCCACTTCTGGGAATCTATCCCAAGGAAATAATATTAAATATAGGAAAAAAAATTTGCACACAAAGATTTCTTTGCAACGTCACTTATAATAGCAGAAGACTCTAAACAGACCAAATAGTCAATATCATGGTTAAATAAACCACAGCATATTCATTGGATTATACTATAATGGGTCCATTGAAAATAATGTTTATAAAAAGATACAACAGCATGGGAAAAGGTTATAACATTAAGCAAACAATGGGCTATGGCAAAGTTATACAAATGGTGTGATTTATACCAATGTAAAACAACCAAATTCAAAATAAACAATGCTTAGAAGACCTTATGCTAATTGGATGTTTTTCTTCTTTCCCGTCTAAATTTTCTACTATAAACATGTATTACTTTCACAATGGAAAATAAACTTTATTATGCATAGAATTCAGAGAAGCTTAGCTTCCAAAATACATTTTGAATATATTAGAAATGTTTAAGAATCTGCTGTCCCTCTCCTCCCACCCTGCCCCCATTTCTCTCCACATTCAGAGTTGAACTGGATTCCTCAAAGAATTGCTGGATTCTTCAAGTCCATATGGCATAGCTCATATTAAGTTTCAAGAGATCTATTTCATATTAATAGCACTTCCTTCTTCCCCCAAGTTAGCCTGGCCTCCATATCATCTACCTGGGCAGTAAGAGGCTCTGGACTTATATTCCTGGTTCAAAGCAAAGAAGGCAACTGTCACAGGTTGGGTTCTCTGGGAAGTGGCTTGTGAGATGGCGTATAGTGCACAGGAGGTCTATTAGGGATCAACCCCTGTGAAGGGACTAAGAAGGAAACAGGTTTGGGCAGAGGGACAAGTCGAGCTTTGATGTCAGCCCAAGGACACCCTCTCAGGTTGGGTATAAATGGCTGAGCCTTTATATTCCTGCCTCCATCAGCCATAGGATATGGCCCACGTTGGAAGGACATGACCACGGGCAAAGCACTCCCAACAGCTGAGGCAGTCTCTGAAGGGGTTGAAAGCTAATGGCTGACCAAGGCCAGCATTGCCTCCAGCTGAGACCACTGGCCCTTCCTTGAAGGAAGATCTGGTCAGGGCAATCCATGACCACCACAACACTTGCTCATTGACAAATAACTTGAGATATGTAAGTGCATGGTGGGGGAGGACACTCCATAGAGAAGGGAAGAGGCTGAGACCTACTGGAGAGGCAGGTGACCCTGGGGTGCACAGTCCCATTTTGCCAGGAGATCAGCATTTTAAGACACATTCACCACATATTGTTTATTAGAGGGCAAATTAAACATGTGACAATAGGGGAATGAGCAACCAAGTTATCCTCTATCAACAAGCTATTATATACCCACTAATCAAGTTTGCAATAGGGAAATGTGTATGAAATACAGCCAAGGAAAAAAGCAAATACTGCAAACTATCTACAGAATGAAGCATAAAACTGAATATACACACACATATACATATACTACTGACCCATGTGGGTCAGATTTGGAATATGATAAGGTAGGAGGACTAATCAGTGGGGGAAAAGGTCAATAAATATGCTAGGATTAAATGGATATGCATATGAAGAAAAAAATGAGTCCCATCTTGCACCACACCAAAAAAACATTTCCAGAGAGGTTATAGGCCTAAATTTGAAAGCCAAAAATGGGAGAAAAAAATGCTGAATATCTGCATGATCATGAGGTAAGGAAAGACTAATAAACAAAACTTACAAACAATAACCTATAAAGGAAAATACTGCTACGCTTCACCACACTAAAATGTAAAAATTCTGGGGATGTCTGGGTGGCTCAGTCGGTTAAGTGTACGACTTCAGCTTAGGTTATTATCTCACGGTTCATGGGTTTGAGCCCCACACAAGGTTCTGTGCTGACAGTTCAGAGCCTGGAGCCTGCTTCAGATTCTGTATCTCCCTCTCTCTCTCTCCGCCTTTCCCCTGCTTGTGCACTCGCTCACTCTCTCTCTCTCTCTCTCTCTCAAAAAATAAATAAGCTTAAAAAATAAAATAAAATAAATAAAATAAAATAAAACAAAACAAAACAAAATAAAATAAAATAAAATGTAAAAATTTGCTGTAATAAGAGACACATGAACAAAGTTTAAAGACAAGTCCCAGACTTGGAGAAAATATTTGCAATGCATATAATACAGAATTACTATCCAGGATATATGAAGAGAACAGTCCAATGGAAAGAAATGACAAATATGAACAAGTACTCCTGAATTTAAAGCAAATGGGACAAAATGTTACTAGGAATGACTCCTGAACCTCACTAGTGATCAGGACAATATATATCAAGATACCAATTCACACCATCAGATTGGCACAAATTTAAGTGGCAAGAATGTGTTGATACGGGAAGTCTCAAGTTCTTTTTTTTTTTTTTAATATTTATTTTTGAGAGAGAAACAGAGAGACAGAGAGACAGAGTGTGAGTGGAGGAGGGGCAGAGAGAGAGGAAGACATAGAATCTGAAGCAGGCTCCAGGCCCTGAGCTGTCTGCACAGAGCCTGACACGGGGTTCGAACCCATCAACCTACTGAGCCACCCAGGCACACTGGGAACTCTCAAGTTCCGCTGGTGGAGTACAACTGGTACTACTAGGGTGAAGAGAAGCTTTGCGCTGCGTTTGAAACCAACCCTTCAAATCAGCCATTCCACGTCTAGACATATGCCTCAGGAAAAAGAAAAGAGAAAACCTTGATAATGAGCTGAAAGGAGACAGAGATGGTTCACATGACCACCCTGAACACAGCGCTCTCCCTGGCAGGGGTAAAGCAACCATTTTCTTTTCTTCATTTGTTTCTTTGGATGGCTGGCTCAAACCCAAAGTCAAGCATTCTCACTACTGCTTTTACTTAAATTAGAGACTGCAAGGCAGACATTTCAGATTATCTCAATTCAGAATCCTGGCAGAGGTTACCTTTATTAGCATCTTGATTAGCAGCTCACTTACATTGGCCCATCCCCCTCCGCCTAGATCCCAACCCACCATTATCTGTCTCCCTAGCACTGACAGGCGGCAAACGGCAAATGGATTTTGCATACTGCAATAACAAGTACGCCAGGGAAGAGGGAGCCCCGCAAAAGCAAGAAGGATCTGTGTTCGCCAAAGGCTGCTGTCAGCCTGTCAGCCATTCTCCTCTTTCTTCTCGCTAAAAGACCCCCAGGTTGTGTTCAGCAGCAGTATGCCCGTCCCCAGGAGATGAACTATAATGGCTGTAAGTCGGGAATTCCCCTTTGCCAACGACTGTTCCAAGGGTAGGCAAGAAACCCAGTATTGGCCAATGGCAAGTAAAAAGAAGTCTGATTTGGGGGGATGGGGCATATGGGAAAGATTTTCTCCTTGATAAAAGAGAGAACCGCACAAGTAGAAAACTCTTTTGCCCTCTTTTCACTCCTCCTGTTTTGGAAGCTATTGTGTAAGGATGACTGCCTAAAGCTATGGCAGCCATTTTGCAACCATGAGGTAAGATGTGGCGACTCCTAAAGATTTTCAGCTGAGGATGAAAGAGTGGAAGGATAACAAGAATCTGGGGTCTGTAATGACCTTATTGGGCTACTAAATCAACTTAGACATCTTCCCTCCATACTTCCTGTTAGGTCAGTAATAAACGTCCTTTCAATTTAAGGTTCTATGAGTAGCATTGTTTAGTACTCGCAGCTGAGTGCATCCAAACTGAAGGGAAAATTTACTGCCTATTACCGATAGGGGATAAAAGAAGTGGAAAGAAAATAAATGGATATTAGCCATCCCTCTCCAAAAGTGTCCAGTTTAAATTCAGCCTAAATGCATACATCAGTTTCTATACAAAATAATGACCAGTCTACAAAAGGAACATACTGAACAATACGATAGGACGGACCAAAGATGAACATGTTGTTCAGCGGCTTTTACTTCTAGAGTTTAATAAGCAGTAGAAGAGATTCATACATATTGGGGATGTTCCATAGGGTTACAATGAAAAGAAAGGAAGGAAGAAACAGACAGAGGGTGGGGAGGAGAGAAGGAGGCTCCCTAACACATTCTTCGTTATTTAGGAAAGTCTATTCCTTTAGAATTCTGGTTAACTGAGGTTTTATTATGACAACCATTAATCAGTCCTCATATGGTTCAGATTACCACTCTTTGGAAAGAATGCTTCATTGCTTCTTCCACACAAATACAAATTCTACATTGGCTCAGAAATCAGAAACTCGGTGCCATGAAGGATTCTGTCCCTCAGCCATACCTGGAGCCAATCCCATTTATAATTCTGCTCTCCTTGCAGAAACTTCATCTAATTCAACAGATTTCCAAAGAAATAGCCACTTTTCTCCCCCACAGTTCAAATAAGGGTCTTCCTGTTATGTGTATTAGAGTTACAACAGGACTTTAGATTTTATTTATTTTTATTTATTTTGAGAGAGCATGCTCATACTCTTGTGTGAGTAGCGGAGGGACAGAGAGAGAGGGAGAGAGAGAGAGAAACCCAAGCAGGCCCCGCACTGTCAGCTCAGAGCCCCATGTGGGGCTCAATCTCATGAACCCATGATATCACAACCTGAGCCGAAATCAGGAGTCGGACAATGAACTGAGCCACCCAGACGTTCCGGGGATTTAGATTTTAGAAGGCTAGTAGAATGTTCCTTCTACCAGCCTAAAAGTTTTCTCGTGGTTGTGGGGGGGGAGCATTTGAGACTAATGAAAATGTAGCCAATTTGCTAAAACTATATACTTCTTTATTGATTGTGATACAGGATCCAAATTGAAAGATTTGCTGGTTCTATGTTATAGTTTTAATTTTTAGTTCAAAGGGTTGGGTTTATGTTTCAGTTATTTTGAAGACAGCTCTGCATTCTTTTTTTTTTTTAATTTTTTTTTCAACGTTTATTTATTTTTGGGACAGAGAGAAACAGAGCATGAACGGGGGAGGGGCAGAGAGAGAGGGAGACACAGAATCGGAAGCAGGCTCCAGGCTCTGAGCCATCAGCCCAGAGCCCGACGCGGGCTCGAACTCACGGACCGCGAGATCGTGACCTGGCTGAAGTCAGACGCTTAACCGACTGCGCCACCCAGGCGCCCCGACAGCTCTGCATTCTTAATGTCTGTAGGAAATTTTTGTTTTTCCCCATCATCATTATTCTAAATATACTCTTACTATTATCAGAAGTCATCATATTAAATAGCAAACTGCATCATCAATTTTATACTGAAAGTCAGTAGCAAAATAAAATTCACTTTACAGTAGAGATCCTTAATCCAAGTCCCTGGCCTTCTAGAGAATCAATGGAAGGGCTTTGTGGGAGGTAGTCCATGAACCCTCTGTAATCAGACATGCCTTTTGGTACATGAATACACACATTCCTGGGGGAAAAGTTGCTAACTTTCAGCTTTTAGTCAGGGTCCATGATCCAAAAGATATGAAGAACCACAGTTTTATGGCATTCTTTACTATAAAGCATATCAGAATGTTTACTGAAGCATGCAGTATCTCCTTTAGTATGGGAGAAGAGAGATAAATACATTTAAACCAGAGATAAATGCTTATCTTTATTAGATCGTATTGTTTTTCCCCTAGATTTTGATGTTGAAGGAAACCTTCTGCAATGATGGAAATGTTTTATATCTCTGCTGTCTCTGCTGTCTCTGCTGTAGCCACTAGCCATATGTGGTCATTAACCACTTGAAATATATGGCTAGCACAACTGGGGAACAGAGTGCTTTTAAATTCAAATAGCCACACGTGGCTGGTAGTGACCACATTAGGCAGCATAGGTCTCGACTTAATATTCTATGGAGGGGCGCCTGGTTGGCTCAGTTGGAAGAGCATGCAACTCCCGATCTCGGGGTCTTGGGTTCGAGCCCCACATTGGGTGTAGAGGTTACTTAAAATAAGTAAAGAAATAAACTTAAAAAATACTCTGTGGAGACAGATTATATCTCTAAAGAGCTCAGCTGTGAGAACCATGTATGCCTTGTATACCTAGTATATGACTCAGAATTGGTAGAGAAAAATCCCCTTAAGTTTCTTATGACACATAAAGCATGTGTTCTTTGCTTATGTGTCTGGAATGGTTTTATCCTACTCGGTACAGCTTCGGTACATAAATTTGAAATGTGACAATGCTGGAGAGATCTGGATGTTTAGACAAAGGTATTTTGTACCATTGGAAGCCAGAGGGTATTTATTTGTGGGAGCCAGACGATTTAGTGCTACCAAATGGTTTGCCAAAGGGGCTACAATGCAGCCGCAATAAAGTGAAAAGGACATTTGGATGGCTTATGAACAAAGATCAAATCCAGGGCATTGCCAGGAAAACAGAGGCTAAAGACAAAGCCAAAGGTATGACTGTCAAATCCTTTGTTAAATCAAGGTGGTGCCTCAGTATCTTCAATCATACAATAGGTCCCTGAAAGAGAATGAGGATGTGTCTCATAGATCCTTTCAACCAAACAGCAGAAGAGAGTTTATATCTATAAAATCTGTGGCTGTGGTTTTGTCTAATGAAGTGAATTCCAAGAAGATTCACAGAAGACCCACAATGTTCTTAATGAATTCTATATGCAGAAATATCCCCGGCATGACGGAGAAGACAGAAACATTACAGAATGAGGAAAGGTCTTTGAACTCCCAGAACTGTCCTGTCAGGAAGCAGGCTCACAGAACTGCTTGGCTGTCAACAGGTGTGATCTTTCATAAAAATAAAATAAAATAAAATAAAATAAAATAAAATAAAATAAAATAGTGCTCAGAGATTGGAATCAAGAGGGCAGAGAATCATAAGGAATTCTTTTCAGGGGCGCCTGAGTGGCTCAGTTGGTTGAGTGTCTGACTCTTGATTTTGGCTCAGGTCACGATCCCAGGGTTGTGGGATTGAGCCCCGTATCAGGCTCCATGCTGAGTGTAGAACCTGCTTGGGATTTTCTCTCTCTCCCCCTCTGTCTCTCCCCACTGCTTACATTCTCTCTGTAAAAATAAAAAAATATGGGCACCTGGGTAGCTCAATCAGTTAAGTGTCCAACTTCGGCTCAGGTCATGATCTCACAGTTCGTGAGTTCAAGCCCGGCGTAAGACTCTGTGCTGACAGCCCGGAGCCTGGAGCCTGCTTTGGATTCTGTGTCTCCCTCTCTCTCTGCACTTCCCCTGCTCATGCTCTCTCTCTCTCTCAAAAGGTAAACATTAAAAAAAATAAACAATAAATTTTGAAAATAATAAAAAAATAAAAAGCATTATTTTCAGACTGTGACACATGACCAAGAAACTACCAAAATTGAGGCAGCTAGATTTCTGAGTTTCTAGAGAACAGTGACTACTTTGTGCCCCCAATTTAACCTCATTTTTATATAAATTTTTTAATGTTTTTGTTTATTTTTGAGAGAGAGAGAGAGAGAGAGAGAGAGTCAGAGCACACGCTGGGGAGGGGCAGAGAGAGGCAGACACAGAATCTGAAGCAAGCACAGAGCCCGGCATGGGGCCCAAACTCGTGAACCACGAGATCATGACCTGGGCCAAAGTCAGACATTTAACCAACTGAGCCACCCAGGCACCCCTAACCTCATTTTTAAAAGGAATGTCTATAGCAGTTATATTATGCCTACTCCACCATTGTAGGCTGGGTGCATGGGAAGCAGATAACTTATGTCTTTAGTTTTACAGGTCTCCAGATAAAGAAAAAACTATATTTAAGGAGTAACAGCTAAGGAAGTATAGATGAAGGGGCTCATACCTACCCAGACCTGATGTGGATGATGAGACTGTGGATTCTGAGCTGATGGTAGAATGAGATGAGACTTTAGGGACCCCAGGAGGGGGTGAATGGATTCTGCATGGGGGAATGACATGAGTCTTTGGGTGCCAGAAGGTACAGACTGAGGTATGCGTCCCCTAAGATGGCTGAGTGGGGGAGGGAGTGCGACCTGGCAGAATATATGGTTTTGAGCATCTTATGCTGCTAGATTTTACCTGAGACCGTATCCGTGCTCGGCACTTTTTTGCTCCCCTCCCTCACTTGTAGATTTTCCCTGAGAGCAGTCCCTCCACAAGCCACAGACTCAGCTTCTGGGGGACCAAGTTAAGACAGCCATTGAATCTGGCTGTCAAATACCCCAACTGGCCATGTGCCATAGGGTTGCTGTAAAGGTCAAATGGCATATGTATAGGTTTTTAAAGTACTATATTAAAATACAATAATTGGTACAGTGCTTGGTTTTTTTTATAAATTTCTTATTTGATGGTCTATAATCCCCTTTTCTATTGAATTCAATGTGTATTATATTTTAGGCTTCCATTAGCTTGAGCTATTATGCATGTAAATGAGCTTCTGGTAAACATATTAAAATATGACAAACTTAATCTGGCCTAATATGTTTTTTGAGAATTTTCAAAGCATTAAGTACAGTCAGGAACCTCAGTGCTACCGAAGTTTACTGTGGATGTTTTCAAACTCCTGCAACTAAACCATCTTGTATAATGTGTGTGTGTGTGTGTGTGTGTTTGTGTGTATACACACATACTTTTTTCTCAATAACCACCAGGAAAAGCCACATATTCAATCCTCTAGTAAAATAAACTATGTCAAATTTAGTCTATGGATTCAGATGATCAGATGATAAGATTCGCCTTAGAAAAAAAGTGATTCTCGGGCTCAAAATATCACCGTAGCTTATCCTTTGAGGCAGAAAAACCCCTGCTGCCCACTGTGTGCCTTCACAATCTAAGATCTTGACAAACAGGGAACCTACAGAAAGTGATTTTATTGCTGTGGAATATTACTACTGCATCTCATATTTTTGTGGCTCCTGGTAGCACATAGGAGGGTTCAAATATTTGGAGGCCCTGAGGAAGGGTAGACAGGGGGCAGAGTGGTAGCCCTTCTCTCCTCCGTGGGTAAATTTACAAAGGTTTCTTAATATATGGGAGGCCACTGAAGAAGCACAAGACTGAGTCCATTCCAGGATCTGTGAATATTTATGTTTTTTAAGTTTATTTATCTTGAGAGACAGAAGGAGAGAGAGAGAGAGAAAGTGTACGTGCACGTGAGTGAGGGAGGGACAGAAAAACAGGGAGAGAGAATCCCAAGCGGTCTCCACGCTCACGCGGAGCCAGACACAGGGCTCGATCTCATGGGAGAGCGTGACGTGAGCCAAAATCAAGAGTCACACACTCAATCGACTGAGCCACCCGGCACCCCCAGGAGCTGTGTATAAATGTGTGTGTTTATTTAATTTTTAAAAAAGAATTTTTTTAATGTTTATTTATTTTTGAGACAGAGAGAGACAGAGTGTGAGCAGGGCAGGGGCAGAGAGAGAGAGGGAGACACAGAATCCAAAGCAGGCTCCAGGCTCTGGGCTGTCAGCACAGACACCGATACAGGGCTCAAACCCATGAACCGCGAGATCATGACCTGAACCAAAGGCGGACACTCAATCAACTGAGCCACCCAGGAGCCCCTAAATGTGTGTGTTTAAAGGAGTGGAGCAGATTAGACACTTTAATTTGACAAGAGCTTCAACTTCAAGATGCAGGCCCAGAAAAAGCATGCAGAGGGCCAGTACCTGTAAATGAGCCACTCTTCCTTGGAAGCCTCACTCATCCAAGTCAGTAGCAGGCTAACCGAAGAAAGCCCAAACCTAAGTGAAGGGGTGGGAGCGGAACAAGTGGATCCAGAACAATCAATCTAAACCCTTCCCGAATCACGAGGAATAGAATGAAAGAAATGTTTATCACCAGTGTTTTTCTTGGGGGAGAATGTTTACCAAAATGTTCAGATAGGACAAGTGGAGTGTATCTCAAGACATTCACTTCACACTCTCTCTCTTCCCAAGCCCCTGACATGTACCAACAATCAACTAGAGTAGTGCGTTTTAAACTTTTTAACCCAATGTCATGGGTCATAAGGTACTTCTGTAGTGAAAGAGAATTGAAAATGGCAGGGTTTGCAAGCGTCCATCGATAGATGAATGCATTGCTAAAGATGATATATAGATATAGATATAGATATAGATATAGATAGATATAGATATAGATATAGATATAGATATAGACATAGATATAGATCTATCTCCATACATAGACACATTATGTATTACATTATGTATGTAATTATATACTACAGAGTAATATTCCCCTCTGCCATGAAAAAGGATGAGGTCTTGCCATTTTCAGCAACATACATGGGCCTAGTGACTATGCCAAGTGAAACCAGTCAGAGAAAGACAAATGCTATACGATCTCACTTACATGTGCCATCGAAAAACTAAACCATGAATAAACAAACAAAAATGAGAAACAGACCCCTAAGTATGGAGAACAAACTGGTGACTCCCAGAAGAGAGGGAGGAGGGGGATGGGGAAAACGGGTGCAGAGGAGTGGGAGAGGCAGGCTTCTGGTTATGAAATGAATAAGTCAGGGGAATAACAACACAGCAAAGGGAATACAGTCAATGGTGTTGTAATAACACTGTATGGTGACAGATGGTAACTACCCTTGTGGTGAGCAGAGCGTAATGTATATACTTGTCCAATCACGGTGTCGCAGACCCGAGACTAATGGACCCATTGTGTGCCAACCATACTTCAATTAAAAAAAAAGAAAATAGCACAGTCTGCTACCTATATTAAATATAAATGCTGCTTTGTGCAACTTTGTTTCAATTACATGGGTGTGTGTGATAAGGTGTCCCCAGTTTGCATTGGAAACTTCAATTTTGTGTCTGTTGTCCCAGCATTATCAACAGTGCTCCTTTTGACACTCGAAAGCCTCCTGATTGGACAGTAAATGATATAGTCACTCTAATAATAGGCCACAGTAGAATATATATGTCTTCTTATGGGTCTCAGTCAAAATAATTGGAAAAACAGTGATTCTGAATACGGTATTTAAAAAACCCATAGGTAATGGCTTTGTCGTGTTAATTCTTTGTTTCTTCCCTCAAAATGAAGATATCTACCTAAGAAAGGCCCCCAGGAGCTGTGACAGAAGCCTTTGCTTCCCCCTGATTTGTTTAGGACATGGATGTTCAAGCCCATGGAAGTCAAGCAGGTACTGAGTTTCTTCAACTGCCCATGGCCACCCTGGCTGGTAGGATGCAATTGAAAGCCCTGGGATTGGGGCACCGGGGTGGCTCAGTCAGTTAAGCATCCGACTTCGGCTCAGGTCATGATTTCACGGTACGTGAGTTTGAGCCCCGCGACAGGCTCTGTGCTGACAGCTCAGAGCCTGGAACCTGCTTCAAATTCTGTGTCTCCCTCACTCTCTGTCCCTCTCCTGCTCACACCCTATCTCTGTCTCTCAAAAATAAATAAACATTAAAAATAAATAAACATTAGGGGCGCCTAGGTGGCGCAGTCGGTTAAGCGTCCGACTTCAGCCAGGTCACGATCTCGCGGTCCGGGAGTTCGAGCCCCGTGTCGGGCTCTGGGCTGATGGCTCAGAGCCTGGAGCCTGCTTCCGATTCTGTGTCTCCCTCTCTCTCTGCCCCTTCCCCGTTCATGCTCAGTCTCTCTCTGTCCCAAAAATAAATAAACGTTGAAAAAAAAATTAAAAAAAAATAAAAATAAAAATAAAAATAAAAATAAATAAACATTAAAAATAAATAAATACATAAATAAATAAAAGGAAGAACCCCGTGATTAAGTTCCAGCCCCTCTACTAACTGTATGGTCCCAACTGGGGAAGAAGCCACTCGCCTTTCCTGAACCTCAATTTGCTCATCTGCAAAAGAGAGCGACCATAGAGGACAGTATGTATTTTCAAATTATGTTCTCTCACAACAATCCCACCTTCAACCTGTCGTTGAGATCACTGTGGTCAAGCAAATCAACCTGCCCTCCTCCTCCCCCTCTGACTAGTCAGAAACAATTAGCAGAGGGAATCACTACTGTTCAGCAGGTTCTCTCATTTTCCTTGCCTCTTCAAGTCCTCGGTACAACCCCATGAGGTAGTTTATGAGCCAGGCACTAGAATGTAAAGCTGGGAGGGCAGCAACTCTTTGCTACCTTGTTCACGACTGTAAGCTGCGCTCCGAGAATGAAGTGAATATCAATGATAAGAGAAAGAAGGCTTGGACTCCTCTGACCGTAAATCAGATTTTACAACTTTACAACCACTCGTTTCTGTCTTCATGCCTTCCTGGCACAACCAACCTGAAAAGTCCTTCCCCTCCTTCTTAGTCCCTTTCCTGTTTTAAGAGCCATTTCAAAGCCCGGTTCCTCTCGTTTGTCTTCTCTAACCTTTACTTTAAATCTGATTCACATGGCTAGGCTCTCTTCACATTTTTGGAATTAGGACTGATCTTCTATTGCTTTGGATTTTCAGAAGTCATTTTAGACGTGTGTGTCCCAGGCCACCCATATGGTTCCAGTCTGCCTTCCCAGCTAAACATCAGACTCCTCAAGGAATATGGTGGGGTTTCATTTCCTCTTCCTGCCCCAGTGAAACTAACAAAGTACCCCACACCACTGGTCTGTTCGAGCTGTCCCATCAGTGTCAAAATGAGACACCCATCTCCCTTAGTGAAGGCTGCACTTACAGAAACAGATACTGTATTTAAGATTCAAAGAAGCTGCCCAAATAAAGTGGCAACTGGTACATCATTCCTGGCACTGAACCAGTGGTATAATTTACAAAATTCTGGCACATTGTGGCAAAACTGAGAATAACAGGATTCAAGCAAGCTACTAAGAAAAGAAAATGAAATCGCAGCAGTGTGTACCAGGTATGGTAGGCAGGAAGCCATTCATTGCACAGCTGTACAATGATATTTTAATAAAGATTAAATGGTAGAGAGACGGAGGGAGAGAGAAGAGCCTGCGAGGAAAGACACTTCGAGTCAACAGCCCTCACATGAACATTGTGAAAATGTCTACAAGTGCTAGGCTGCAGCCTGCTCAGCTAAAACCTGACGCGTTGTCCTTCTGCAACATTCTCTGGTTCCCTGGCAGAAGACGGAGCGCGAGCACCCAAGGATGAAAACCTGGCCTTCCCTTGAAGCCCTCACGCATGATTTATTTAGCCAACTCCACCCATGATAGGAGGTAGAACGCTCTCTTTGGGGGTAGCTCCTCTCTTTGGTTTTGCAAGCACCTATTTCCCATATAGTGCCCTTGAACTGACAGTCACACGCTGGCTGCTGTCAGTTATCATTATCTTCGCTGGCAGACTCAAGCTCTGGGGGAAAAAAAGAAGATAGAACTGAGCGGATGGCAATTCTGGTTTTCAAAATGATAATCTGCAGGCCTCGCACAACACTTGTTGGGAGAGGCTAAGACACAGGACACAATGCCTGGCGCTATCCCTAGGGTCTAGGTGTGAGGGACATCTACTGTGTTCTTCTACATGAAACAAGACCCTTCCTTTTGGAGAACTACATCGTTCCCCATGCCACCTGGGCAACTCTAGTGGCGATGGCTTTATCCCATCCCCTGACCACAGGGGCAATCACATGAATGAAGCTGGGACGATCAGATCCTCCAGAGGACTCTTCTCTGGTGGTAAAGTAAGGAAGATATGAGCCCTGTAGTTGCCAATGACAAAGGTTAAGTCTCAAAGAAAATGCTAATCTCCAAGAGAATGGAATCACCAGAGAAAAGCAGAGAAAAAACAGAGAAAGAGGGAGAGAAAGAGAGATGCCACAGAATTTGAGTCCCTGGCTCCAGTATTCCTTGGGCCCACCAGCATATTCCTGCCTTTACATAAAACAATACCATCTCCCTTTGGCCAAAGCTAGTTCAAGACGGGTTTCTATTACTCACCATCAAGACTTCTGACTTCAACAGGAGGCCATCAATTCACATCTGAGCAAAATGAGTGTCCACAACACAGGGCATGACATCGGGTTTGGAATAACAAGTCGGTCAGCTGCTTATAACAAGTCAGTCTCGGCCTATCACCTCCAATCCCTTATTTGAAAACAATACCGCAGCTCAGTTTTAAAGCACATTAGTGTGTTAAACAAATTCACTGGGACCAGCTTTATTTTCAACAAAATACATTAGATCAGAATAGGTAAAAAAAAAAAAAAAAAAAAAAAAATGGCTTCCTTCTCATTGTAGAAACCCCACGATCTTCACAGGAAAACTTCAGGTAGCAGAACAGGGAGTGGGGGGCAGTATATTGCATCAATGGGCTTCTGGTGTCATCATCCAACAAATACCACATGTAGCCTCCTGCCCAAAATGAGGCACAGGATGGCTTGTAACCCTGCCAGGATTTCAGGCACTGGTGAGAGTGGAGCCCAAGTGCCTCTCGCCTACACACGTCAGTGTCCCAAAAGTACAATTTTAAGTCAGCTGCTTACAACCTGAACTTGGGTTTCCCTTGGAAACCATATTATAAATGGTGATCAGATCCCCTGAAGAGTCCACAGGAGCCATTTTAAGTCATAATGTTCCCGGGGGGTGACTCAGTCCTCACTAAAAGGAGAGGGCATTCTCCTCTCTCCAGCTCCTGCAACATCCCACATCTGCTGCTCCCCGCCCCAGCCCCAGGACACAACATTCAAGCTCAGTCTATTCCCAGTACAATCATGCTGCTAGTTGGCGGTCTTGATCTGCTGACCTAGAGTCTAACAAAGAGACTAATACCCATATGGATGCTTACATGTGCGTCCTGGTTTCTCTTACTGAGAATCCTCTGGTCCAAGAATTCAAAGCTCAGAAATTCCAGATGCAAACAGAAAATCGCATTTTTATGTCTTGGATGCTGTAAAGGATGCTGCAACTTGTCAATACAGGAGCCTGTTGGCATGCTGGCTCCTTCCCAGCCCTTTGCTAGAGACAGGCCTGCAGTGACGAGCTCCCTTTGTCCTTCCTCCGGCAACTTATGTCACCACTAAGCCCCAGGGTCAAGGCAAGACTGCAAGCAGAGAGGGTACTGGTGGAGCTGGTCAAGTCCCCATTTGCAGGGCTGAGGCCAGTTCTCAGAAGCCAGGGGCCAGTGAGGAAGGAAGTACGCACCCTGAAGGGAAATTTGCCAAAGTCACATCTTTCTGCACAACTTTCCAGCAGCCTGATGAGCAGATGCAAGTCCAGGGTAAGAAGGAAACAGCGAAATAAAAGGTAAATGCAATGAAGTAGCAGTGATTCCTCCAACCCTTCATCCTGCACAAGCAGCTCTGTGCAGCACCACTTTATTCGGCCTATTGGCCAAAGTAGACACCCGTGAGTCCTAACACAGGTGCTCACAGCTTGAAAGGAAGAAGAACCTACCATTTATGAACAGACACTACCCTAGGCACCGCCCTGGGTGATTTACATCAAGTATTTATTTAATCAATGTATTCATATGAAGCCTTCATAAAGAGAAGGAAAAATGTAAACACACTACTTTGCACCCCTTACAAAAGTTGGCAGTAAATTGTTTGGGGTGGTATTGGTCTTTGAAAGTTTTTTCTAGATGCATGGTAGTCATGTCACACTCAAATCCTATACAGCAAAATCAAATCAGGTATGGAATCTTTTTCATCAGTAAGGATGCACTGGGGAAGCAACACATGAGCATTTTTAGAGCATGAATACAGATGTCTCCTAGAAACTACCACTCTTCAATGAAATGCTGACCAAGGAATTGCAAATGAAAACTAAAAGCGGGCAGTACATAGGAAGCATCCCAGCAATTTAGCAAAGGCAACCCTTTGTTTTAGTGTAAAATGCTGAACAAGTGATGGGGTAGCCATCTCCACATAGAATTTTATAGTATGTGAACTTGAGGTACAAGTGTCCTTCAACCCATCAAACTACTAGACTGTGCTGGTCTAATCCCATAAAATACATCTTAGAATTTTTTAATATTTATGTATTTTTGAGAGAGAAATAGAGAGACAAAGAGAGGCCAAGCACAAGTTGAGGAAAGTCAGAGAGAGGGGGAGACACAGAATCCAAAGCAGGCCCCAGGCTCTGAGCTGTTAGCCCAGATCCCGATGCAGGGCTCAAACCCACAAACCATGAGATCATGACCTAAGCTGAAATCAGATGCTTAACCGACTGAGCCACCCAGGTGCCCCCCATACAATACATTTAAAAGTAACTATAGGTTGGAAAGGGAACCGGTTGCAAAGTCAAGCAGTTAGGACTCCATTTCAAGCAGCATGTGAACCATTGTAGCCTGACTGGGATCATACAAAAATCAAGTAAAAATTTTCAATTTTTGAAAAATTTTTTGAAATCTACTTCAAGTTTGCAAGAAAGAAGGAATACTTAGAGGCCAAAACCTTTGCAAAAGCAGGAACCTGGTCAGATAAGCACAGGTTGGGTTTCACCTTTCATTCTGAGGACAACTATTGAAATTGAACTTTGACTTCCATGGACTGGACTCACTGAAGACTGAAAGTTTCAGAGGAGACCTCTCTCCTCCCCTCATCACCCACACAGAGCTGATACGCCAAACGTCTACACACTCAGCATAAAGAGTAAGCTAGAAATAAATCCAGTCCACGTACCAGGCCTACAAAGAAAAGTTCTTGTCTTACATCCTAGCACTGAATGGAAGATGAAAAAACCCTCCCAGGAGAATTGATGACTACACTATTACTGCTATTGCATTATTACCAGAATCTCATTAATAATAATTAAAGCCACAGTGATACCATTTCACACCCAACCAGTTTGGGAAAAATTTTTAAATCTAACGAGATCACAATGATGTTGACAACGATGGTGAGCGCCAAGAAACACACATCGGTTGTAGGACTTTAAATTGGTACAAATTGGTACAATACAGTGCCTTTAGTAAACAATTGGGTATTGCTGAACAAACTCAAAATTATGCATGTAGTGTGACCCAGCAATTCCACACCTAGGTATTCATTCTAGAAAATTCCTGCACATTGTTTCAGGGAAATGCACAAGAAGCTTCCTCACAGCACTGTTTGTGATAACAGAAAACTAGCAAGAACCCAAATACTCATCAAGAGCACCATGAATAAAGGAGGGCATATTTACGCAATGGGAGTCTATAGAGTAATGTGAATGAGCCGACGAAAACTATATGCGATAATATCAACAAATCTGAAGAATCTAATGTTGAGAAAAGCAAGTTGAGGAAGAATACATTCAGTATGAGACCATTCACACAAAAGTCAAAAACACATGCAAACATAAATAATACATTGTTAGAGATATAAACATATTTGGTAACACTATGAAGAAAGCCAGAGGAATGGTTAACCTCAAGGTTGGATATTGGTTACCTCTGAGGTGATAGAAGGGATAGAATCCAGGAGACACGTAGCAAGGACTCTGAGATAATGCTTATGTTCTTTTTTGATAATGTTTGTTTGATTAAACTAGCTGGTAAGTACACAGCTATTTGTTGTTGCTGTTGTTGTTTATGACTTTACCCATATTATATATTCTTTTGTTCTATTCAATGTTTAAACCTTTTTTTTTTAACCAGAGCAATTATAACGTCTTTGATGCAAAAAGTTTGTTAGTTTGGTTTTTCATTTGTTTGCAATTACAAGAACTTGTTTATCCTAGAAGTTCTTAAGAATGACCATTTGAGCCTCCAGTAAAAGGCATGCTTTGCCAATGAAATTAGAGAGTCTTAGATCTGGAAACACTCTCAGAAGATAATCTGATGCAGACACCAGCTTCAAGGACATACTGTCCCAGCCAACTCTCAAGCAACTCCCAACATTTTACCTCTAGGATGGTCCACGGTCCTTCCTTAAAGCCTACCGAAAATTTTTCTTGCTTTAATATGTATGCCAATATCCTACCATCGCTACCACTAATGCTCAGGAGGAACCTTCTGTGTGGGTCAGATACATGTGGGAAAGGGCTGATGAGAATATAACAAAGTGGACAGAAAAGGCCTCTCGGGGCTCAGGTCAACTGAAGGCAAGGCCAAGTGCACAGACAATAGAACTTGCCATCTCTGCAATGGGAAGTTAGGGTTCTGAAAGAAGACTGCCCAGGAGAGAAGGGCCTGGAAGTGCTGATCACCATGGCAAGACGAGAAAGGATCTGAAGTCTGGGAAAGAACAAAAGGGAAAAGGCTTATAAATTAAATTCATATAATGTATCTTCCCAAAGAGATTAGAAAAACTTTAAAAGATCATCAGTATCTAGTGTTCTTACAGTGTGGGGAAACATATATCGCTTATAGATGTGCAATTGGCAGGAGTCTGTCTGGAAAGCAAACTGGCAATACCCATGAAGATCCTTAAAAACACACATGAACCGTATGCCAGTCACTTCCAAAATTCATCCTAAGGGAACAGAGAAGTGTGCATAAACCACGATGTTCACTGTGATGGTGTTTATCCTAACAAGAAGCTGAAAATACTCTAATGTCCATCAAAAGGGGACTGGTTAAATAAATTATGACAGAGCTATTAAAAATAATGATACAAGGGGCGCCTGGGTGGCTCAGTCGGTTGAGCGGCTGACTTCAGCTCGGGTCATGATCTCACGGTCCGTGAGTTCGAGCCCCGCGTCGGGCTCTGTGCTGACAGCTCAGAGCCTGGAGCCTGTTTCGGATTCTGTGTCTCCCTCTCTCTGACCCTCCCCTGTTCATGCTCTGTCTCTCCCTGTCTCAAAAATAAATAAACATTAAAAAAAATTTTTTTTAAATAATAATGATACAAAAAATAATTGAAATGACAATGGTATGCAGACTAAAGCATGGGGGCGGGTGCTAAGGTCTATACGTGCGAAATATATTTTAAAAAACTAGATACACTGATGGACGGATAGAGGCATGGATAGATATGCAATGAAGCATGTATAGTAAATGTTAATCGTGGAATTGAGTTGGTACCATATGGCTGTTCACCATAAAAATGTCTCCAACTCTTCAGTGTCTTTGAAATTTTTGCCAACATTTTATTGGTAAAAATATCAGTTAGAATGGAAAGGGGACCCCCGCAAATTTTAAGTTTACAAAGAGCAGATTACCCAAACACAGATGGATAAATAACACTGGTGTCGTTATGTGAACGTACGTAGAGAATAGAGCCTAGAAACATAAACGCCAACATTAAAAGTGGTTATCTCTGGGTGGTAGATTACAGGTGACTTGATTTTCTTTTTCATACGTGATGCTTTTCAGTCGTTTTGGATTTTTTTTCAACGGCCTGGCGTTACTTTTACAATTATTTAATAAGTTATTTCCAAAAAAGCAAGTAGAGAATAGAGCTAAAGTATTTCAAGGGTGGAAAGCAGGAAGGGGGTGAGTTTGGGAGTGGGGCAGAGTGGAGCAAGCCCAAAGCCCAGGCAGCCATGCCGGCCCTGCTGCTGCTGCGCCAGCTGGCTTTCGACACCCGGCCCTAAATGCTGTCTTGCCCTCTCAGGAATCTAGAAGCTTCCACCATGGCCTGCTACTCCCATAGTCACGTGGAAGAGTTGCTGAATTAGTGACCAGGCAAGAGCAGCATCCTGTCCATCCTATTATGACACAAAGTGCCCAGATTCCATATGTTTTCATCTAAACAGAGAGTTTTATGGTGACAAGAAGATAAAGATGAATTTTATACTACCTGAGAGGCTGTGGAAACATTAACAGATTAACAGATGAACACTAGCTTCTCTCAACTCCTGCTATGTTTTCGGCACCTCTGTGGAGATGAACTACCATCAGAGGTAGAGAAAAACAGCACACAGAGAGAAGAGGGTTTGAAACAAGAGCAGCGAGACCCCCAGCAGGCTCAAATTTCCAGAGCCACCTCAGGGCCTGAAAGAACATACGGGGCAGGCTATGGAACGATTCCTTGTAATCACTGAAAGACAAAAGGGAACCAAAGAAATGTCAAAGACGAAGGACGGGCAATTTTCAAACCGGTTAACATACGGAGTGTAGAAACTACAGACAGGAAAATCTTCAATTCTACCCTCAGTTTTGTTTGAGAAGGTCTTTTTAAACAGAAAAATGAGGAGAATGTTTTTAAATAGGGATAATTTGGAATCCGCCCTGGTTCAAAAGGAAAAATCAGGCCAAATTAACCTCATTTCCTTGGTTTACTTGATAGAATGGCCCTCTGATACAGCACATTGCATTTGTATGAAGGCCCACACACCCTCACTTGATATCCCTGTGTCTGGACAGTAATACTTTAAGCTGATATAAATACCCTAAAATATACTGATTTATATACTGTGTTTGCAAAAGCAGTGACTTTTCAACTTTTTTTCTTACCACAACCCACAGTGAGAAATAAACTGTATCTAGTGACTCAGTAAACATACACATTTACATGATGGAAAAAAGTGTCACAGAACAATACTTAAGGTGTGATGCCTTCTCATATTTTGTGTTCTATTCCATTTTAGTTTCAAAAAAGTGCTGGTGAAGGGGTGCCTGGGTGGCTCAGTTGGTTAAGCCTCCGACTTCAGTTCAGGTCATGATCTCGCACTTCCCGAGTTCGAGCCCCGCCTCGGGCTCTGTGCTGACAGCTCAGAACCTGGAACCTGCTTCGGATTCTGTGTCTCCCTTGCTCTCTGCCCCTCCTCCGCTCACACTCTGTCTCTCTCTCTCTCTCAAAAATAAATAAACATTAATTTTTTTTTTCTTAAAGTGCTGGTCATGACCCAGGAAACGGAGTTTATAACCCACTAATGGGTGACGCTCCTTCAGGAGATACGCCGTAGGGCTTTGTGTAGTTCTAGGAGTTGAAGAATTAAGAATACTTTTCACAAGTCACAAAGCTGGAGAGGACAGGTCCTTAGTTTTGTTCCTCCCAAAGCGGGCCCTGAGATAAGGACTTGGGTGCAGGTAGGTGACTTGGGAGGTGACCGCAGAAACCATAATGAGAAAGTTAGGGGAAGTAAGAATAAAAAAAGAGTAAAGTCCACAAAGGTGTGCTAATGAGCAGGCTGCTTCTGGAGAAGACCACACTCATTCCCAACTGGGGAAGCTCTGCAGAGTGGGTATTTATGCACTGACTCCCGCCCCTACCTGGCTGAGGGCTGGCCTCAGGGGTGTTCTATCTTCTACTCTTCCAGAACTTTCTGCTAAGCAAGCTCCCACAGCACCAGTGAAAGCCTGCAGGCAAAGCCTCTGAGACACAGGGACATCCGAGGCGAGAAACCGTCAGCATGAGTGGGAACAGTCTACCTGGGCTGCAGGAGAATGCGAAGGTGGGCTGAGGGGAAATGGGGCAGGGCATCGGCAGCAACGGCTACAAACGGGCAAGAGGACAGATGAAGAAATCATCAGAGGCAGTAGCTGGTTGGAAATCTACAAGGAGAAACTGAATAGAGATTATAAACATGAAGTCTTGTATATTTCTTCCCACACTAAGCTGTACAAACCCAGTGTGGGGGGATCTGCCCTGGCCGACTTGGTCAGCTAGTTGTCCACACTGTGAACTAGCAGGTGAAGCACCCTCTTGAAAAGAGAAAGCAACATGGGGCACCTGGGTGGCCCAGTCGGTTAGGTGTCCAACTTCGGCTGGCTCAGGTCATGATGTCATGTGGGTTTGAGCTCCATGCTGGCCTCTGTACTGATGGCTCTGGAGCCTGCTTCAGATTCTGTGTCTCCCTCTCTCTCTGCCTCTCCCCTGCCCATGCTCTGTCTGTCTCTGTCTCTCGCTTTCTCTCAAAAATAAACATTAAAAAATGTTTAAAAAAAGAAACCTGTTAAAAAGAGAAAGCAACAGTGACCAGCAAGAGGGCAGAGGCTAAACTACAGAAGAGCAATTTATTCTAGACTGAACCAACTACACCAGGAATACCAGGCCATTTAGACCAACTCTAGGGCCACATTTAGAGAATGACACAGACCTGCTACAAGAGGCTAGAAAGAAAAACCAAAAAGTGACCAGTATGCACTAGCTTTAATAACAAGGAAATAAGTAACCAAATAATTAAAATGTTTCTTGAATGGTGAGGAAAGTTTCAATTTGTTGTCTGAAGAAAACTAGACTTCAGGGTAAACAAGAATGCCTGTGTTCCGATTTCTCGTGGATGAAAATATAAAGAGAGATATTTGGTCTGGATAATCCCCAAAGTGAAAAACAGGGACAGTGTTTGGAAGTTATCCAGAAGCTAATTTCAGCTCAATTTGGGGAAAAATTTTCTAAGGCTTTGAGACCATCTTGAGACGCCATCAAATCTCAAGGAGCCTGAAATGTTCCTGCAAGGCTGGGGGAGGCTGGCGGGGTAGGGGGGAGTGAGCCAGGGATCCTTGTGCTGGGGAGGAGCATGGAGATCTCAGGCCCTTTCCAAGATTAAGATTCTATGGGTCTATAAAACTATAATACCAAATAATATATCACACATAGACCCCCAGATTGGCTTCTATGTCATCGAAAAGCAGGCTCTGGGGAGGGACAGATGGGCAGAAGGGTGGAGGAAAGAACCAAAGAAGACTCTAAACATAAGAGAGAGACATAATGAAAAGGCAGGGTGATGAACACCTCCACAAGATCATTTCGTCAGCCCTGGGGAGGAGGGAAGAATCTATGGCTTTCAATCCACTGTTGGTTACAAACTTGGGCTCCTGCCCCCTCCCCAGCTATAAAAGGAAGGGGGTGGGGGGTGGAACGAGAGAAGCTTCAAAGAAGAATCATTTCCTATGTCTTGGATCCAATGGAAAAAGAGAAAAGCAAGAGGTTTCAGTGCTGTCATTTAGAAAATAAGCTACAGACTCCCTCGCACATATTGTCGGAGCCTTGGAGCACAGACGTGCAGGGAAACTATAAATCCAGATGTGCCCTGGCTTGTTAGAAAGCGTGCACAGCAAATATTAAACAAGCAAGCACCCCGGGGTGGGGACCAAAATCACTGCATGATCATCACTGTGATTTTCGGCTGCGGCAAATACCTCCTTTTAAGTAGGATTCTGCAGCACTGATGGTACAAAGACGATGCAGGTGCCAGGAAGCAGAAGTACCCTGGTGAGCAGAATAAAAGGTCTTAAAGAGGAAAATGAATTTTTAAGTTCTGAGGCCCAAGCAAAAAATCAGGAGTCGTGCCACATGCCACTTCTCTCCTCTTGTGCACTTCTCTCTTCCGGATACTTTTTTGTAAATGTTTTATTTACAGAAAAGTACACGGTTCCACGAACTGTCACAAACTGAAGACACCCGCGTAAAAACACTCCGCTCGAGAAATGGACCACAACCAGAATTACACCACCATCCTGACTTCTAACATCGTCACAGGTTGTTTTCTTTCATATTCTTAAAAAGTGCGGAGAGAACGTTGTAAGCAGACTAAAAATGCAGTGTCGTACCTTCAGAGGTGAGGTTCTGGGAACAGCGCGGTGCCTTTCTAGAAGACTGGGAGTGAAACAGTGGAGTGGGTAGCAGAGGTACCGGCCGGCTGCTGCGCGACCTTGGCCAGCCCCGCCGTCTCTGAGTCTTACTGTCCTCCCGTTGAAAAGTGGAGTTGGTGTATTCTTTTGAAGATCGTTAAACTCAACACAGGCATTGCCACAGAGGGAAAGACTTATTTCAAGACGGTGAGCATGAGGACACAGATGAGCTGGACGATCAGACTGATCGATGACAGAGTGGCTGGAGGAAAGGAGGGAAGGTCTCGGCTCGTGGGGCTGGAAGCTCCAGTCAAAAGCAGCATGGCCCCATTTTAGATTCGATCCTGACTTATACTCCTGAAGCGTTTCTATGAGCTAATGATGATTACACGTCAACATTGTTGTCTCACAAGAGAAGACTTCAAAAGAGCCTATTAAACTGGGGGATTTGGCTTTTGCTGATTTCTTTCAATTTTTTTTAACACTTATTTATTATTAAGAGACAGAGCGTGAACAGGGAAGGGGAAGAGAGAGAGGGAGACACAGAATCCGAAGCAGGCTCCAGGCTCCGAGCTGTCAGCACAGAGCCCGACGCGGGGCTTGAACCCACAAACCACGAGATCGTGACCTGAGCCGAAGTCGGACACTTAACTGAGCCACCCAGGTGCCCCTGGCTTTTGCTGATGTTTTGAACAGAAATTGGATGTTAATGCAAATGTTGTTTTCTGAACCTCAGCTCTCACTCGAATTAAGCTGCAGTCAATTTCAGATGTCTGTGCAAAATCAGGACGTATGGTTGGTTCCTCTGTGATTGGAAATAGCGTGGGTGGGAGTAGGAAGCAGAACCAATCACCTGAGCTAGGGCCACCTAGTACATGACCTGCACAGCTCATGGGTCTACTGCAGAAAGCAGTCACCTGACTAAAGTAGAAAAGAACCACACAGTTCGAGTTCGCTCTTTTATAAATAAAATGGATATAATTTCACTTATGTTTTTTTAAGTTTAATTATTTATTTTGAGAAAGAGAGAGAGCAGGCGAGGGGCAGTGAGAGAGGGAGAGAGAGAGAAAGAATCCCAAGCAGATTCCTACTGTCAACGCAGAGACCAAGGCGGGGCTCAAACTCACAAACCATGAGATCATGACCTGAGCTGAAACCAAAAGTCAGACGCTGAACTGACTGAGCCACCCCGGCGCCCCTTCACTTATGTTTTAAAGCTTTTTACTTTCATGATACCAATACGAGTGCCAAAATTAAAGTAATTAATTGAAAAGTTCACCAAGAGCCTCATCTGTATGAAAAATCATGTTTTACTGAATCTCCATTAATTCCACAGTTTCCATTGTTCAGGCTACAGATAGGATCGTTCATTCGCCACTAAGATGAGCTATCTAATAAAGCAAAAGAAGGAGGCCTTTGGTGTATAATTGCTCTGCATAGTCATGTTCCTTCAATCATTACCGGCATTACGTTATGAAAAAAAAAAAAACTTTAGATAGAATTGAGTTCATTTAAAGGAACAAAAGTAACTTACACCTGTGTCACATAGAAGTATATTATCCTTTTGAACTTTCAGAGTGACTCCATAAGATTAGTATTCCCCACTTTTTAAATTGCGATTGTTTTCTAATCTCATCCTACTAGATATATCTTTGGTGAGCAGAAAGTGTGTTCCAATGCAAAGCATTCCAGTCGTTTCTCAAAATTGTAATATTTATAAAACATCATGCAAATGCAAAAAGCATTTTTAGCATCTGCAATGAAGTAAGAAGTTACTTATCAAAGTCTACCAATATACTTGGTACCACAGTCAAGAAAATGTAGGAAAGAGGGGCGCCTGAGTGGCTCAGTCGGTTAAGCATCCCACTTCGGCTCAGGTCATGATCTCACGGCTGGTGAGTTCCAGCCCCACGTTGGGCTCTGTGCCGACAGCTCAGAGCCTGGAGTCTGCTTCAGTTTCTGTGTCTCCCTCTGTCTCTGCCCCTCCCCGTTCGTGCTCTGTCTCTCAAAAATAAACATTAAAAAAAGAAGAAAATGTGGGAAAGAAAGAAGAAACAAAAGAAAGGAAGACAGGAGGAAGGAAATCACCCATGTGACCACCACGAAAAAGATTATATAACATTACCAGAACAGCTCACAAGATTCCAGGTCTGGGTATGATGAAGTAAATACACTCCACCTTGACTTTCCTACAGAATGCAACTAGCAAACCCGAACAGGGTACACTGAACAGCTATCTGAGGACTCTGAAACATAAACATTAGCAGACAGACTGGAGAAGAAGACAAAATTTGAAGTGCCACTGCATTGGTGGTAGCTTTCCCTTGGACTGAATTCAGGTCAGCCCAAACACAAAAGTGGACACTGGGTGCAGACACAGTTCCAGAAGAAGCCCTTTAGCTCTGGCTCAGAGTAGAAAAGGAGACTCTTAATGTCCAAAAAGAAGGGAAAATCCTTCAGTTTTCCTTTGTCTTCTTTGTTCTCTTGTGTCCCGGGCCCCAGGTAACCTCGTGGTGGCAATAGGCAGGAGTGATGGCATTGGCAGCTATGGAAGTAGCAGCAGGGGTCTGTGGGCACCTGAAAGTCCTGAGTAGGGGGAACCTTTGTCTCTGGAAAACTAGAGAAGCTATGGTCTCAAAAGGTAGGGGCGATCACCCATGGCTTTTTGTCCTTCCCTGTATTCCCCTTGCTTGGTTAATTTTTTTCCAATCTTTTTTTTCTGTTCTTCAGGGACTTATGGGACAAAACCAAAAGGTCTACCACTCAAGGCAACAGAGTTCAAGAAGGAGAAGAGAACGAATGTGGTGGGATGCAGCTAAAGCAGTGCATAGAGGGAAATTTATAGCATCCGATGCTTATATCACAAAATAGGAAAGGTATCAAAACAATAAACTAAGCTTCCACCTTAACAAATTAGATAAAAAGAAGAAAATAGAGGTGGTTCAACCAGTTAAGCATCAGACTCTTGGTTGTGGCTCAGGTCAAGATCTCTCAGTTCATGAGAGATCATGGATCTCTCAGATCCAGCCCTGCACTGGCTTTGCACTGACAGCATGGAACCTGCTTGGGATTCTCTCTCTCCCTCTCTCTGCCCCTCCCCTGCCTGCACACGTGCACGTGCACTTTCTCTCTCCCTCTCTCTCAAAATAAATAAATAAACTTTTAAAAAAGAAGAAAATAAAGCCAAAGCAAGAAGGAAATCATAAATGTAAAAGCAATCAATGAAACAACACAATAGAGAACACAATAGAAAAAAAAGTCAATGCAAAAGCTGATTCTTTAAATATATTCATATAATTGGTACAACTCTAGAAAACATGACAAAGAAAAACAGAAGAAACAAATTACCGATATCAGGAGTAGAGCAGGGGATATCACTTCAGATACTACATATAACCCTACACATAACTTCGACAACTTAGATGAAGTGGACCAACTCCTCAAAACTCACAAACTACCAAAACTCACCCAGAATGAAATCAATAATCCAAATAATCCCATAAATATTAAAGAAATTAAATTTGTAGTTAAAATCTCCAGGCCCAGATGATTTCACTGGTGAATTCTACTAAATATTTAAAGAAGATATAACATCAAATTTTACAGAATCTCTTCCTAAAACAAGTGGAGAGAACATGTCCCAATTTATTTTAGGAGGCCAGCATTACTCTGATGCCAAAACCAGACAAAGAAATTACAGGAATACAGATGCAACAGTCAGTGAAATATTACCAGATAAAACCAACAATACATTTAAAAAAAATACCAACATCAAGTGGTATTTATATCCTGGGAATATAAGTCTGGCTTAATATTTAAAAAAATCAATCAAGAAAAAATCAATCAATGTAATCTACCACATTAACATACTAAAAAAGAAAGTTCACATGATCATATCAATTGATACAGAAAAAGCATTGATAAAATTTAACATCCATTCATGACCAAAATTCATAGTAAACTAGGAAGGGAAGGGAACTTCCTCAACCTGATGAAGAAGATGTATAAAAAGCTTACAATTAACATTATGCTCCATGGTGGAAGATTGAGTGTTTCCCCCCCACCCCGAATGACTGGGGAAAACGTGAAGACATTCACCTTCACCAGTCTTATTCGACATTATGCTGGTAGCCCCAGCCAGGGCAATATGGGAGGGAAGGGAGGAAGGGAGGGAGGGAAAGGAGGAAGGGAGGGAGGGAGGGAGGGAGGGAGGGAGGAACAAGGGAAGGAAGGAAAGAAGGCAGGCAGTCAGATTGGAAAGGAAGTACACTTGTCCCTCTTCACAGATGGCATTATTATCTACGTAGAAAGTCCTAAATAATCTATGAAATATCTCCCGAATTTAGCAAGGTTTCAAGATACAAAGTCAAAGCACAAAAATCGATTTCACTCAGATGTGAAAGTTAAGAAACGAAACCCACAAATGAAGAAAAAAAAAGGAGCCAAAAAAAAACACCCCCCACACAAGCTCTTAACTACAGAGAACAAACTGGTGGTCACCAGAGGGGAGGTGGGTAGAGTGACAGATGAAATAAGAGATGGGGATCAAGAGTATACTTGTCGTGATGAGCACTGAGTACAATGTATGAAATTGTTGGATCATGACACACCTGAAACTAATATAACACTGTGTATGTTAATTATACTGCAACTAAAAAAACCCACAAAAATCACTTGTATTTCTACCTGCTAGCAAACAACTGTTAGAAAGTGACTTTTGGGGCACCTGGGTAGATCAGTCGGTTAAGTGTCCGACTTCAGCTCAGGTCATGATCTCTCGGTTTGTGGGTTCGAGCCCCGCGTCGGGCTCTGTGCTGACAGCTTAGAGCCTGGAGCCTGTTTCAGATTCTGTGTCTCCCTCTCTCTCTGCCCCTTCCCCACTCGCATTCTGTCTCCCTCCATCTCAAAAATAAACATTAAAAAAATTTTTTTAAGTTAAAAAAAAAAGTGATTTTTAAAAAATACCATTTCTATTTGCTCCAGGAAATGAAATACTTAAGTATAAAGCTAACAAAACATGCACCCAATCTGTAGCCTGAAACCTCCAAAATACTGACAGAAGAAATTTTAAAAATGACCTACATAAATGGAGAGAGATGCTGTATTTGTGGGTTGGAAGATTCAAAATAGAAAAAATGTCAATTTTCCCCAAACTGATAGATAGATTTAACCATTCTGATCCGAATCCCAGCAGATTTTTTTGGTAGATATAGATAAGATGATTCTAACATTTACATGGAGGTTAGACCCAAAACCATTTTGGAAAAGAATAAAGTTGGAGAAAGCACACTACCTGATATGGAAATGTTGGGGCTTAGAGCTGATGGCCAAGAAAGAATTGTTGAGATGTCTTTGGTGCAAAAAGGTGGTTTTATTAAAGCATGGGGACAGGACCCATGGGCACAAACAGCTGCACTGGGGTTGTGACAGGTGGCTGATTATATACTTTCAAGTTGGGAGGGGGTTAGGGGTAGTCTAAATCTCTAAGGAATTTGGAAGCAAGGTTTCCAGCACCTTGAGAGGCTGGTTGCTGTTAGGATAAGGTCATTTATTAGTGTCTAGTAAAACCTTTAGTCATGAGACCCTCCAGATGTATATCAGAGGTCCATATTTTTGGAGGATGACTGCTAACATGTATCTTGGGTGGGGGATAGAGATAAGGAAGTTTCCAAAGGGATTTTTATACATTAGAGGAGACTTACAGGATCCTGGAGGTCAGGCTAATGTTAAGCTAAGATTGCCTTTTGCCCTTAGCAAAGTATTAACATCGAGGCAGCTGAGTTCCTAGAGGAAGGTCACTCTGCCTGTCTCAAGGACTTGTCCATGGGCTGTATGTTGTAAGGAACTTTCATTTTTTTCTTCTGTCTTTGTTTTCCACATCACTACCCAATTTTAAGACTATTTACAAAGCTACAGTAATCAAAATAATGTGGCACTGGAGAAAGGATAGACACACAGATCAATGGATCAAAATAAAGAACACAGAAGCAGACCTGCAAAAAACAAACGTGCCAATTAATTTTTGAAAAGATGCAGGGGGCGCCTGGGTGGCTCAGTCGGTTAAGCATCTGACTTTGGCTCAGGTCATGATCTCAAGGTTCGTGGGTTTGAGCCCCACATTGGGCTCTGCACTGACAATGTGGAGCCTGCTTGGAATTCTCTCTCTCTCTCTCTCTCTCTCTCTCTCTCTCTCTCCTTCTCTCCCTCCCTCCCCCATTTGCGCTCCCTCTCTTGCAAAATAAATAAATAAACTTAAAAAAAAAGAAAAGCTGCAAAGGTAATTCAGTGGAGTTTACTGTGTCAAGTAGACTTCAGTAAAGCTGTTAAAAAAAAAACAAACCCTGTGTGTTCCTCTCACAGTATTTTTTTTTTTAATTTCAGGAATTCCAGGAATTTTAAATGCATGAAGAGGGGCCTTTGGGATTCACAGAAATGGAAAATCATTTGGGATACTGCAGCTGTTCATCCAAGCTTCTTTTTCCAAATTTAGAAACTTGATGAAAAATGTTCTCTTACTCACTCCTCGCACAATCAGTGTCCTTACTAAGCATTCAGCACTGAATTTAACATGAGGTCCTAGAGAAAATATATAATATGTGAGAATATAAAATAATACATCTCAGACTTTGCCACTGATAACAAATGAATTCCAAGACAAAAAAAAAAAAAAAATCAAGGCCAAGGTCAATCTCTTAGGTATTGACAGTACTCAGGGACACTGAGGCCCTTGGTTACAGAGCACAAATGATGCAAGTTCCTTGAAATGAAAGGACATTGGGACACTTGAGGGCAGAAGAAGTAGACAGTGGGAGATTTTTTTAGGGAGCCCTAAAAACCAGACTGGTTTGGAAAAGCACGGTGGGAGACACCCACGTCCACTTGAGCTTACAGTAAATGACTGGCCTCAAATTGCCAGTGGCCAGTGGTTACCTCGCCGTCAGAGCCAGCAATTTGTGGGTGTCTGTCACATACGGTCCAATGAGGGAGAGAGAGAAAATGGCTAGTCAGCCCTCTACGAGGAACAAAGATGTGCGCGAGTTGTTCTGGGGGAGTTACAACGATACCTTATATTTGTGCTGCACATTACAAATCACTTCCCCAGGGGAGCAGGTGGCATGGTTCACATTTGGCAGATGAAAGCAGAAGTGAAGCTGGCCAAGTTCATCCAGCCAGTAGGTGGATAATCACGCTGAGCATCTTTGCATACACTTTCTTTGGTGAAGTGTCTGTTAAAATATTTTTTTTGCCTACCCTTGGGGCGCCTGGGTGGCTCAGTTGGTTAAGCGTCTGACTCTTGATTTCGGCTCAGGTCGTGATCGCATGATCTCTTCTTTCGTGGGATTGAGCCCTGAGTCGGGATCGACACTAACAGCCTGAGATTCTCTCTCCCTCTCCCTCCCTGTCCCCTGCTCGCTCTCTCTCTCTCTCTCTCTCTCTCACACACACACACGTGCATGCTCTCTCTCAAAATAAATAAATAAACATTTAAAAAATAAAATATTTTGCCTACTCTTTAAATTGGGTTACTTGTTTTCCTATTATTTGGGTTTAGAGAGCTCTTTATATATTCTGGACAAAAGTGCTTTGTCAGGATTATATGTCATTTGTAAATACTTTCTCCAGTCTGTGGCTTATCTTTTCATCCTCTTAACTGTGTCTTTTGAAAAATGTACTTTCTTTTACTCTTTATTTTTAATAAAGTTTATTTATTTTTGTGTGCACACGCATGTGTGTTGGTGAGAGTGTGTGTGTGTGTGTGTGTGTGTGTGTGTGTGTGTGTGTGTTGTGAGTGGGGGAGGGGCAGAGAAAGAGGGAGAGAGAATCCCAAGCAGGCTTCACACGATCAGCACAGAGCCCTACTCGGGGCTGCAACTCACGAACCGTGAGATCCTGACCCAAGCCGATATCAAAAGTCGGATACTCAACTGACTGAGCCACCCAGGCACCCCCCCCTTTTTTAAATTTTTTATCCTTTATAAATCACGCTCTTTCCCATTTTAGTAAATGTGCTGCCAGAGCGAGCACAATACATCATGTTCTTGGTGTCATATCTAAGAAAATCTTTTCTAACTCAAGTGTACAAAGATTTTTTCCCCATATTATCACCAACAAGTCTTACAGTTACAGGTTTTATATTTTTGTCTATGACCTACTTTGAGTTACCTTTTTTTTTTAATCTTTTTTAAGTTTATTTATTTATCTTCGAGAGAGAGAAAGAGAGAGGGCGCACAAGCTGGGGAGGGGCAGAGAGAGGGAGAGAGAGAATCCCCGTGCTATTAGCACAGAGCCCAATGCGGGGCTTGAACTCGCATACTGCGAGGTTGTGGCCTGGGCCAAAACCAAGAGTCGGCCGCTCAACCGACTGAGCCACCCAAGTACCCCGAGTTACCTTTCATTTAGCAGTCATTGCCATTGATGAAAATAAAAGAGGTCTGGGGAAGCAAAGGATGGAGGCTGCTGCTAGTACCAGTAAGCACTGGCAAATGAACCTTGGACATTTCCGGGACACAGACTCGCTCACTTCTACGGACTGGCCATGAATCAGGGCATGCACATTCTATAGCTAGATAGCCTAATACACAGAGAGCTAATCCAGCATTTAATCAGAACACACCCAGCATACACCCTGCGAGGTTAAACTGACATTTCTACTCTGTTCTTCCAAACCAAACCCATAGGGGACTGCTTGCAAATGGCCGCCAACAATTCCCTGACACCACTCTTCCCATTTCCAGAAGTGGAGTCTATCCACCTTCACCACCACTAGGCCTGCACTGTGATTTGCTTTAACAAGCAGAACGTGTCAAAAGCGGTGCTGTGATGGTCCTGCACCCAGGCCTTAAGCATCCCGGCAGCTTTGGCTTTCATCCCTTGAGGAGCTACCTGTGGGTACAGAGGCCCATTTCCTCCGCCGGACAGAAAGGCAAACGGAGAGACAGAGAAGATGTAGAGAATAGGAGCCTTGCAGAGAGGTAGAAAGGGAGGCCCTGCCATCTCAGCCATTCCAGTCATCCCAGATGAAGTGCCAGACACGTTGAGTGGAGCCATCTTGGGTCCTCCAGCCCCATACGAGCTGCCCCAGGCAACAGCATGTTGAGCAGAGATGAGCCATCCCCACTGAGCCCTGCCCAAATTACAGACTCCTAAGCCAATAAGTGGTGGTGGCTGTTTTCAGCCACTAAGGTTTAGGATGGTTTCTTACACAGCAACAGATGACTGGAACACTCCCCAAGCTTCCTCATGGAAGTCTGCCTTATGGTTGGTTCACTTACTGACCTAGATAGTTCTGTTCAGCAAGAATCAATTCAGCAGTAGAGAGAACTCTGAATTAGAACCTAAAATCTTGGGTAAAGTTCCAGCTTTGACACTGTGTGAGTTGCCCCAAAAGCAGACTCTATAATAAAGTGCAAGTAGCTCATTTGGGAGGAGATTCCCAGGAAGCAAAATGACGGGAAGGGAGGGAAGGCAGTAAGTCTACTGCTTACTGGGCCACTGCTGTGGACAACTAGGACTCCATCCTATGGTTGGGCGGGGGGGGGGGGGGGGGGGGGGGGAGGGGGCTCTTCCTCCCTCTCTTGTACCCAACACCAACCTTAGGTAACTTCTTTCCCCATTAAGGCTACTCTTAAATGTCCATTCTAACTTTATTTCCTCCAGAAAAAAAAATACAAGTGGTAAATATGGTGGGGGGTCGGCGAGAAAGCCATCCCTGCCAGACAGGAGCTCACAGAGACAAGCCTTGCTTCTACAGCTGCTTCGCCTGACAGAATGTTTCTTCCTGTACTCAAACCCTTCCACACAAGAGCCCAAAGGGAAGGCACCCACAGTCCCCAGGCACCCCGCCTTTCATTAGCAAAGACAATTAAGACAGGATGTGGTTTACGAAATTTTAATTGTGGCCATATTTCACACAGCTAACAAAAAGCAAGCTAAAAGGACAGCTTTATAAATGAAGGCATTACTCTCGTTCGAGGGAAAAATAATACTGTTTTTTCAGTTTAGTCTCCTTCTATCGTTTAATATTAGAAAGAGCCAAAGTGGGTTCCTGCCTCTCGCCGAAGGCTGGAAGAGAGGAGAAACAGGGCACCTAAATCTGAGGTCAGCCCAAAGCACAGGCCCTCAACAAACAGTAACTCCTGGTGGCACCAAGGGGCACCCCCAAGACCCTGGGGGCTGACCGTGCACATTTGGCATGGACAGACAAAAAGAGGTCTGCCTTTAAAAGTAAGACCAGACAGCAGAACAAAAGCAACTCCATATGGTCCCCCAAAGGCTCGCCGGTCCTCCTCAGAGGTCAACTGAAACACACTCCCAATCCAAGAAAGGAGAAAGGCTGGGCACCGGCTGAGGTCACATGGCATCCTAGCTGGCCAGCACGCGCAGGAGCCGCGGGGCAGGGGATGAGCTCACTCTAGCGCCCCATTCACATGTGGGGCCCACCAAACTGCCTCTGTTCCCTGGCAATCAGGTGACCCTGCTTCCTTAGATTCTATTTAGGAAGCAAAACCAAGTCACGAACCCACCCATCCACATCACCTCTTGCGGTCGTCTTGAGGCCTCACCTCCACTTAAACGAAGGGCAAGGGGCGCCTGGGTGGCTCAGTCAGTTGGGCGTCTGACTCTTGACCTCAGCTCAGGTCATGATCTCGAGGTTCGTGAGTTCGAGCCCTGCATCGGGCACCATGCTAACAGTGCAGCGCCGGCTTGGTGTTACAACCTTGGGCCTGCAGATGGACACTTTTCATCGTTTGCTATCTGAGAGTTTGTAAACACTGTGTTGTTGTCTCTTAGTTCAAAAATGGAAGGGGAGGTGAGAGGAACCACTGAGTTCTCTTGCCCAGGCCTTTGCTCTTCATTCATTTATTTTTTTTAATTAATTAATTTATTTTGAAAGAGAGAGAGAGCGAGCGTGCGTGAGCAGGGGAGGGGCAGAAACAGAGAGAGAGAGAGAGAGAGAGAGAGAGAGAGAGAGAGAGAAGGAATTCCAAGCCGGAAGAAACTTCTTTTAACCAAGTATGCATACAACTGCTTAGCGGGGCAGATGTGGGACAGATGATGCTACCCAAAGAGTTGGATTTTTGTTTTCTTTTTTTCCCCCTTGAGCCTGCAGCGGTCACTGCAACTGGCTTCAACAATTTCAATTTCATCTTCTCAAATGTCCTGTCCTGAAACCAAAAACACAGTTCCCTTTAAAAAACAACAAATGTGATGACACAAACAAATGGAAAGATATTCCAATTCATGAACTGGAATAATTAATATCGTTAAAATATCCATACTACCCAAGGCAATCTACAGACTTAATGCAATGCCTATCAAAATACCAACAGCAGCTTTTTCCCTTCAGAACTTGAACAAATAGGGGCACCTGGGTGGCGCAGTCGGTTAAGCGTCCGACTTCAGCCAGGTCACGATCTCGCGGTCGGTGAGTTCGAGCCCCGCGTCAGGCTCTGGGCTGATGGCTCGGAGCCTGGAGCCTGTTTCCGATTCTGTGTCTCCCTCTCTCTCTGCCCCTCCCCCGTTCATGCTCTGTCTCTCTCTGTCCCAAAAATAAATAAACGTTGAAAAAAAAATTAAAAAAAAAAAAAAAAAAAGAACTTGAACAAATAATCCTAAAATTTGTATGGAACCACAAAAGGCCCCGAATAGCCAAAACAATCTTGAAAAAGAAGAATAAATCTGGAGGTATCACAATCCCAGATTTCAAGATATACTACAAAGCCGCAGTAATCAAGACATTATGGTCCTGGCACAAAAACAGACACACAGATCAATGGAACAGAATGGAAAGCCCAGAAATAAACCCACGTCAATTAATCTATAACAAAGGAGGCAAGAATATCCAGTGGGAAAAGACAGTCTCTTCAAAAATGGTGCTGGGGAAAGTGGACAGCTACATGTAAATTAAATTGTGAGACCTGAAACCATAAAATTCCTAGACAAGAGCACAAGCAGTAACTTCTTTGACATCAGCGGGAGCGACTTCTTTCCAGATACGTCTCCTGAGGCAAGGTGTTTTGGAACAAAAGCAAAAATAAACTATTGAGACTACGTCAAAATAAAAGGCTTCCGCACAGCAAAGGAAACAACCAACAAAATGGAAAGTCACCCTACTGAACGGGAGAAGATATTTGCAAATGGTATATCCGATAAGGGTCTAATATTTAAAAATATATAAAAAACTTACACAACTCAACACACACATAGAAAAAAATAATAATATGATTAAAATGGGTAGAGGACTTGAATACACATTTTTCCAAAGACATCCAGATGACTAACAGACATGTGGAAATATGCTCAACATCGCTCATCATCAGGGAAATGCAAATCAAAACCACAATGAGATAGCGCCTCACACCTGTCAGAACGACTAGACTCAAAAAGACAAGAAATAACAAAGGTTGGCAAGGATGTGCAGAAAAAGGAACTCCCATGCACTGTTGGTAGGAATGCAAACTGGTACAGCCACCGTGAAAAACAGTATGGAGTTTCCTTAAAAAAAAAAATTAAAAATAGAATGACCATAGGATCCAGTAATACCACTACTGGATATTTACCCAAAGAAAACAAAAACACTAGTTTGAAAAGATATAGGCACCCCCATGTTTATAGCAGCATTATTTACAATAGAGAAGATATGGAAGAAACCCACATGTCCGTGGATGGAGAAATGGATAAAGACAATGTGATACACACACACTACTACTACTCAGCCATTAAAAAAAAAAAAAAAAGAATGAGCTCTTGCCATTTGCGACCACATGGATGGACCTACAGGATGAAATAAAATAAGTCAGACAGAGAAAGACAAATACCATATGATTTCACTTATATGTGGAATCTAAGAACACAAAACAAACGAACAAAAAGCACCCTACACAGACTCTTAAATACAGAGAACAGGCTGGTGGCTGCTAGAAGGGAGGTAGCTGGGTAAATGGGTGAAACAGATGAAGGGGATTAAAAGGCAGAAACTTCCAGTTACAAAATAATTAAGTCACCGAGATGAAAAGACATAGGGAATATGGTCAATAATATTGCATTAACGTTGTTTGGTGACAGATGATGGCTACATTCACCGTGGCAAGCACTAACGTCTAGAATTGGTGAATCATTATGTTGTACCCCTGTAACTAATTAACACTGTATGTTAATTGTACTTCAATTTAAAAAATATAAAAAAAAACAAAAACAAAATGTGGAACACTAGTCTGATGAGGTGCTCTGAGAAACCAATTTGGAAATGACCACACCAGTGATTCGGACACTTGTGCGAACATCAGAATCACGTGGAAGGTTTGTTAAAACATAGACTGCTTGGGGCGCCTGGGTGGCTCAGTCGGTTGAGCGTTCGACCTCGGCTCAGGTCATGATCTCACAGTTTGTGGGTTCGAGCCCCCCGTCGGGCTCTGTGCTGACAGCTCAGAGCCTGGAGCCTGCTTCGGATTCTGTGTCTCCCTCTCTCTCTCTGTCCCTCCCCCGCTGGCGCTCTGTCTCTGTCTCTCAAAAATAAATAAAAATGTTTAATAAAAAAAATTTAAAAAAAACATAGACTGCTTCAAAAAGAATGAAATCTTGCCATGTGCAACTACGTGGATGGAACTAGAGGGTATTATGCTAAGCGAAATTAGTCAGCCAGACAAAGACAAATATCATATGACCACTCATATGAGGTCTTTAAGATACAAAACAGATGAACATAAGGGAAGGGAAGCAAAATGAACAAAAGAGGGAGGGGGACAAACCATAGGAGACTCGTAAATAGTGAGAACAAACAGAGGGTTACTGGAGGGGTTGTGGGAGGGATGGGCTAAAGGAGTAAGGCACAATAAGGAACCTACTCCTGAAATCATTGTTGCACTATATGCTAACTAACTTGGATGTAAATTTAAAAAAATGTAAGGAAAACAAATAGACTGCTGGGCCCACCTCCCCTCACATCCAGATTCAGCAGCTCTGGGGTGCAGCCTGAGAATTTACATATCTAATAAGTTCCCAGGTGGTGCTGCCCTTGCGGGTCTGTGGTCTTCACTAGTCTCCGCTGTCCTCTCCCTGACGGTAACAGGGTCATTAGCATATCAATGACCCTCAGCAGTCCTGCCATAATAAAGAAACCTAACCCTGCATTTCCCAATGACAATGCATTCTGCTACCCCTAGAGTATCTATGAACCTCTCTGGGAAGCACTTCCAGGAAGCCGCTTTGGGAGATCTTCTACTAGGGACAGTCCTGACTGGCAGAAAGATGACAGGCTCCTGAAAAGAACAGCAACTGGCAAAAGACATGTCCAGTTAAGCCCTCAGCACCAAGGTAAGGGGCGGTGGAGTGCTGCAGGCCACACCACATAGCAAGGTCCTGGCAGGGCAGCAGATCTGGAAAGACGCCCGGAAATCCTCACTGCATCAAGGAGGTCTGTCAGCAAGTAGCAAAGGCCAGTCTGCCTCCAACTTTGACTTAGGAAAGGAGGCCTTGGCTGAGAATTGGCAAGAATAGATTCTACAGTCCTCTAAAGCTCCCCCATGAGGCTGGTTCTCAGTCCATACCTTGAGTAGCAAGGCCCGAGATTAGGGGTGGCAGACGTTTTCTGCAAAGGGCCAGATAATAAACGTTTTCTGCATTGCAGGCCACCTGGTCTGGGTCATAGCTACCCAACTGTGCCATCCTGTCACCAAGTAGCCATAGACAGTTCCCAAACAGATAAGCATGGCTGTGCTCCAATGACACAGATACCTGCACTTTATAACACCTTCACATGCTACAAAGTATTCTCCTTCTGACTTTTCCAACCATTTCAAAACTTGAAAACCATTCTTGGCTCACTGGTCACACAAGACCAGGCAGTGGGCCCTACGTGGCCTGCCCATACTTACTTGGGACACCCCTGGCCTGGATGACTCATCCCCAGCCCGGATCTGCCAAAGCAGAATACAGAGTCCACCCACCCCCTGGAAAAGGTGGGAGGCTCCCCCTTTATTGCTGTTACCAGTTCAGTCTTCCCGACTTGCCCAATTCGTGGGGTTTGGGGCGCTGAGCATGAGTGGCTGCATGTGTTCTTCTGACTTCCCCGCTGGTGTTGATCTCACGCATCATCCCAGGGGCTGCCTCCTCCCTCAAGCACGGGCATTGGTTTCTAGCACAAAGATGTGCAGTCCCTGTGTCTGTTTAGCAATTCTCAGTCACAGGACGAGGTCTTGCTGGGGAGGGAAGGTAGGGCCCGACCACAATCTTGTGGCTTTCTTAAGGAGCCTTCTAAGATTTCTAAGGCCCAGCCTAGCTGCAGGGCACAGCCATGCAAGGGCCCCGTCACCAATCACTGAAGACGGTTCTGCGGCCGGATGGCTGGACGTTAGGCCAGGCGGGAGGACTTCAAAGGACACGAAGTCAAGGTCCTCCTAAGGACTGGCTTGGCTTTTGAGTTATAAGAGGGAGTAGAGACCTAAAGGCTGTGCAGGCTTATCTCAGGAATGTCGGGAACTTAGGAAGTCTAGAGGACCATGATGAAGGCAAAGCCAACAGGAAAAGGGGGAGGCGGGTAAGGGAGCCCTTCTGCGGCAGATAGAAACAAGGCAAGCCGCCCTGACTTGGCAAAGGGCTGAACACATTCATCACACCAGGACTTCTGAAGTTTCACTGTGGATAAGGATCGCGGAAGGATCTGATCACAATGCATGTGCTGATTTGGTAGATTTCAGGTGGGGCCTGAACTTCAGCATTTCTGACCTGCTCCCGGGGGATCCAAGGATTCACACGTGGGAGGATGCTGCCGATATGCAAGCACGCTTTCTGTTTTGCTTTGTTCTCTCTCCTTTTAGACAGCCACAAGTTGTGAACAAATATGGGGTCCATAGCTCCGTCCCACCTGGGGTGAGCCACTGACATCCACGTGAGGTTGTTCGGGTTATCCCCTACACCGTCACACCCACCAAAAGAGCAAGCGGGGTCTCAAATCATCCTGCCCTGTGCTCTTCAATCCCGACTCCTGGGTGGGTCTCCATCCTTTTCCTAATTAGCCCAAAGTCTGTCTCCTGACCAAGCCCCGTGCCCATGGAATTACATGCAACCACACAGAGCATGTTCTTTTATGTTTATTTTTGAGAGAGACAAACAGAGAGACAGAGAGAGAGAGAGGAAGGGAGGGAGAGAGGACAAGCGGGGGAGGGGCAGAGACAGAGAGGGAAAGAGAATACCAAGCAGGCTCCTTGCTGTCGCCTCAAAACCTGACACAGGGCTCAAACTCACGAACCGTGAGATCATGACCTGAGCCGAGGTCGGATGCTCAACAGACTGAGCCACCCAGGCGCCCCCACAGCATGTTCTTCTGATTTGCCCAAGGGTGCCCGATGACTAGCAGTGACCTGCAGCCAGCAGTGAAAGGGTGGCAGGCAGCCTTAGGTGACTCTCACCAGTATCCTGCCGTAGTTGGCAGAACAGAGACTGCTTTCTCGTTCAGTCCTTGAGTGGAGGCTGTTAATGACCTGAGATAAAAACGATACCACTCAATCAAATGACAGATAATATCAAGAGTTGCTGAGGGTGTGGAGAAACTGGAAGCACCACACAACTGCTGGTGGGAATGGAAAAGGCTGCAGTCGCTTTGGAAAATAGTCATTCCTCAAATGGTTAAACACAGAATTGCCATAGGACCCAGCAATTCCACTGCTAGGTATATACCCAAGAGAAATGAAGCCACATGCCCACACAGAAACCTATGGGAATGTTTGCAGCATTACTCATTATAATCCAAAAGTAGAGGTGTACGTGCATCGCTCAGTCAGTTGAGTGTCCGACTTTGGATTTCGGCTCAGGTCATGATCGCAAGGTTGTAGGATCGAATCCCCATGCTGGGCTCCACACTAACCATGGAGCCTGTTTAAGATTCTCATTCTCATTCTCTCTCTTTCTCTCCCTCCCCCGCCCCTTCTGCATGCACATGCGCTCGCTCGCTCTCTCTCTCTCTCTCTCAAAACAAAACGTGGAAACAACTCAAATGTCCATTAACTGATGAATGGATAAAATGTGCTATAACCACACAATGGAATAAAATTCAACCATAAAAAGGAATCAAGTACTGATACCTGCCTCAACACGGATGAATCCTGAAAACATTATGCTCAGTGAAAGAAGCCTGACACAAAAGGACAAATATGGCATGATTCCATTTATATGGAGTGTAAAGAAGAGACAAATGTGTAGAGACACAAAAAAGATGAACGGGTGCCTGGAGCTAGGGGCTTGGGGGTGAGGAGTGACGGCTGAGGGGCGTGGCGTTTCTTCTGGGGCTAATGAAAATGTCCTAAAATTGTGATGGACACACAACTCTGTGAGTACACTAGAAATCACCAAATTGGTTTACATGCATGAATAGTATGGGATGTGCATTATGTCTCAATCAAGCTGTTAATAATATCCTGACATACCAGTTGGGGAGCTCAAAGCAAGTGGTATAGAGAGGGAGCATCTGGGGCTCACAGCCCTGGAGGAACGTGCAAGCAGCCCCGGGCATGAGAGCCTGACATTGCAGCTAAGTGTTGATATACACAAGCATGCCGAAATACACCCGGACGGGTGTATTTCACCCTCAGCAAGCGGGCACGGGGCAACTGATTCCAGCCTGCCCATCGCCGGTGTCCGGGATGGTGTCCGAACGCGAAGTAGCCACTCAAAAACCAAATTTGGCACATGCCTGGGGGAGAGTGATAGGAATTCTGGGGCCACCACTTAGCTCTAAATCCAGCTCTGCTTCTCACGCCCTGTGTCACCCCAAACAAACCCCTCCAACTTACTGAGCCTCGGAGGCTCATCACTAAGACACAGGGAGTTGCATCTCAGGGCCCCACCAGTCTGAGATTCCACAGTTCCAGAGATCAGGTGGCCCACACCGGGGAGCCTAGATGTGGATGGGAAACTCCTCTGGGGATCTAGACAGAGCCTGGGACACTCAGCAGGGTCAAGACTGGCTAGAGGCGTTCTCCCTGGCAGATTTCATTCCACAGACCCACTGAGAGCCGCCGTGAGGACACAAAATGAACCAGAGAGCCCAGATCGGCTCACATGGCTGGAGGCCTCAGATCCATGAGTAACTAATGGGGAAACAATATGATTCCACCCCTTGGAAAGCTGAATTAAAATCTAAGTGGAAACAGGATTTCAACACTGGATATTTAAAGGAATTAGAGCCTTTGTCTGACAAATGCTGAGTCAGTGGCAACAAGTCTGTCAGAGTTCCTATACGCCCCCACTTCCTCTCCACTCCACAAGGGGCCTGCCAAACCTTGGCTCAATCTTTGCCCTGTGGCCCTAATTTAACCAGTTTTTGTGAACATTCCTGGATCCCTGGAACTGGCAGGGCCATTCAGCTCAGCCACCCACACAGTAAATGGCAGGCCAGGTCATCCATCAGTCAGAGGGTCCTGGGGTACAATCGGCATTGAAGAAATAGATGTTCATTAGGCACAACTAGGTAGACACTGCAAACAGCCGGTGACAGCAGGTGAAACGAGCTGCTGGTACACGTGACCCATCAACACGACAGGTCACTGTATGAGCAGGGCAGAAGAAATAGTGCAATGCTATTTCAAGGCCAAGGCAGAAAGTCGGCCCCCAATTCTATGTTTGGATTGGTCTAACTATTACTCACACACAAAAGTTTTAAAACCAATATACTCAATTTACAACCCCAAACCTCTGGGATAATCCAAGCCATTATGTCCAAACCCATTTATCTTCTCCCTGGGGAACAATGCATAAAGACGCATCCAGTATGAGCTAAGGATTACGGGTGAGTGAATCATGCCGCTCGGGAACGAGCACTCCAGAGGTTTCTGGGTCGAGGGCGCCATGCAAACCGTACAATCCAGGTGAAACCAATTATCATCTGGAAAACTTGGGAGCTTAGCAATGAATGCCACCGGTGACTTTCTCTTGCACAAGCTTTCCCCTTATATCTTTATCTGAAAATCCCACCCCTGGGGCTCTCTGGAGTTTCTAAGTCTCCTGGAATAGTGTCCCAGGGTGATCTGAAATCCAAGAGCCTCAACAATTAACCATGCCCTGACTTGTTGCCTGTCCAGACAGGTCCTTGTTCAGAGCAGTGCAAATTTCCTCTGACATCTTGCTACCTTGCATTCCTTTTTCTTTGGGAATTATCATCTTGGAAATTCCAGTTAAATCCTGCAGGGATACTTGAAATAGAATGTGTAGGGGCGCCTGGGTGGCTCAGTCGGTTGAGCGTCCGACTTCGGCTCAGGTCATGATCTCACGGTCCGTGAGTTCGAGCCCCACGTCGGGCTCTGTGCTGACAGCTCAGAGCCTGGAGCCTGTTTCGGAATATGTGTCTCCCTCTCTCTGACCCTCTCCCGTTCATGCTTTGTCTCTCTCTGTCTCAAAAATAAATAAACGTTAAAAAAATTTTTTTAAAAAAAAGAATGTTTATTCTCTGTCACAATTATTTCAGTTCATCAACTGATGCACAAATATTGACTAATGACCCTCCCTCAGGGCACAGATGCCATGCAAAGTAAGGGGTACACCAAGCTGCCAGCCCAGGCCAAAATACAACTACAATCGATGATTACACCCGCTTTGTTTGGTGTTGCTTTTTAAACAAGAAGAATGAGAAACTGCACCACTGGTTACAACTCGAGACTCCCCCCTCCCCCACCCGCTTATTGGTTCAATCGTAGTTCCCCTGCTCTGGCAATTTCGTCTTACTTTGTATGTGGATCTGTGTGCCCATTGAGGCACATCTCACAGAAGTCGCGAAGACGATCTAGTGAACAGTGGTTCGGAATTGGGATAAGGACCTTCTCCCCAGAAAAAAAACACCCATGCAGATTTCTGTTTCCAATTTCCAAGTGTTCTTAGAGAAGCCCACAGGCAACCTCCATTAACCTTCCTTGGGCCTGCAGTGCCACTGTCCCTGGCATTGGCCATCTAACCGCGTTGCCGCCCTCTGCGCTACCAGGACCCGTTGACCCACCTGTGCTACAACATTTACCCTGCCCCCCGCCCCCATAGATAACTCAGTGTCTATTTCTCCAGAAGACAGAAAGCTGTAAGAGAAGGAATTCCCTACCTTCTTTGCCCTATCGTCCCAAGCACTCCATCATTCAGTGTCCACTTTAAAAAGTAAGTATCAGGGTACTTGGGTGGCTCAGTTAGTTAAGTGTCCCATTCTGGTTTCGGCTGGGTCACAATCTCATGGTTTCGTGGGTTCGAGCCCCATGCTGGGCTTCGTGCTGACAGCGCAGACCCTGCTTGGGCTTCTCTGTCTCCCTCTCTCTCTACCCCTGCCCCACTTGCACTGTCTCTCTCTCAAAATAAATATATAAACTTTTTTAAAAAAGCTTTAAAAATAAATTAAATAAATAAAAAGTCAGTCTCTGGGTAGAGCCCAGGTTTCATTAGAAAAGGGAACAATTGATTCCATTTCAGATCTACATTCAAACATCCAAGAGAAAAGTTCAGGCTTAACAGACTCCCATAAACAATGGCCCAAAAAAGCTGACAGTCAAGAAATCACACAATGGCGAACTAAGGGGCTGGCTTGAGAAACTCCCCAGGACCTGGAGCCCATTCACACTGCTATGCTGGAAGTTAATCTTTAACCTGGGTATTAATCATAACTTGGCTGCCACAATTTCGTACTATGTTATAGCCTGGCAAAAGTAACCTTCCTCTGTATAAACTCAATCTTCCCCTTCAATTACCCATTTTAGTTGCGTTCTCTGAAAGGGGAACTGATGTAGCACACATATTCCTTTACTAAGGAAACCATTCAACCACTTTGGAAGGGGCTGCAGCAAAGTGGCCAACAAAAATAATAAATGTACGCTCCAGCTTGTGGCTGCAGTAAGTCTCTTGCCTTACAGCCCCCAACAGAGAAGGTTATTGCTTAAACAGAGGGTGTTCATGGATTTAAAAGCAACCTCTATGGCCCGCAAGCCACAGTCCCTACGCATGTAGATTCATGGTGGCACAAAGCCCTGTTTACCTGTGCACATTTCACTCAGCCCCTTTCTCTCCAATGGCCCATCAGCCAAATTATAGGGCTATTAACTCCATAAGCGCAAATACCCACTTGGCTCAAGGGGCTCAGCTAGGCACCATGGGAAATGAAAAGACATAAGTCAGCGTACGGCATGTGTCACAAACACTACAAGAGAAACATGAAGCGCCGTGGGTGTTTAAAGGAAGGCAGAAGCTTCCCATTCAAGGGACCAAGTAAAAGTTTCAACCAAGAGAGGAAGTCATGGGAGGGTGGGCAGAATTTGAGCAGACAGGTGGCTGGGCAGAGGGGCGCGGGAAGCATCCCAGGTGCAGGAAATAGTAATCGTCAAGAGGAGGAAAAATGTGAGTCAAGCTCTGCAAAAACAGGTAGTGTATTTTGGCCACATTTTAGGAAACCAGGGGAGAAAGACTGAAAACTTAGACTGGAAGCAAATGTACACTCCCCTGCAAACAGTTGAGAACTTTCTAGGTAACTTGAGAGAGGACAGGGCGCTGCTGCTCTAGGTGTCTGAGTAGGAGAGTAACATGATAAAAGTGAAGTTGTACTTTAAGAGACCAGTATCTGGGGGCACCCGGGTGGCTCAGTCGGTGAAGTGTCCAACTTTGGTTCAAGTCATGATCTCACAGCTTGTGAGTTCGAGCCCCGCATTGGGCTCTGTGCTGACAGCTCAGAGCCTGGAGCCTGTTTTGGATTGTGTCTCCCTCTCTTTCTGCCCATCCCCCACTCATGCTCGCTCGCTCTCTCTCTCTCTCTCTCTCTCTCTCCAAAAATAAATATTAAAATTTTTTTAAAATAAATAAACAGTATCTGGCCATGAGTTAGAATGAGAGAGACTAAAAGTGAGAATGTTCTAGGAATCCTCGAAAAGAGAGGGACTCTATTTCAATTGTGGTGTGAGGGCTGATGAGGTTGGAGCGTTTCAAGACAGCGCTTTGATGGGTGCCTAGGTGGCCCAGTCGGTTAAGCGTCTGACTTCGGCTCAGGTCATGATCTCACAGTCTGTGAGTTCGAGCCCCGCGTTGGGCTCTGTGCTGACAGCTCAGAGCCTGGAGCCTGCTTCGGATTCTGTGTCTCCCTCTCTCTCTGCCCCTCCCCTGCTCATGCTCTGTCTCTGTCTCAAAAATAAATAAAAACATTTAAAAAAAAAAAAAAGACAGTGCTTTGAAGGATGGTTTCTGGTGTCTGTCAGTGCACACATCTGTGAAAGGAGAAGCAGTAACACCAATACACTGGACTGGAAGTATTCTCGGTGAAGAAAATGCTAGATGAGAATGTCCTGCTCTCTCCAGCATTCCCCCTTTCCTCCCCCCTTTTTAATGAAGAGGAATTCCATCAGCTCCTTACATGTTTTAACCCCAAATAGAAATTTCCAGCTTAGGCTGTTCCTGGAGAGACTTTAATTGTATAGCCTGAGCCAGGTATTCAGTTCCTAATACTTATCTCCAAGTGCGGCACTTTTGGAGGACTGCTTCGGCTGATGTGGTCTGCTTGGGCTTCTAGCAAACCTCATCCGGTTTTCCTGACCGGTGAAACCACACTACTTGGCCAGGTTTTCTCCAGGTGTAAGGTTCACGGAGCCTTAGTCCCCACCGGTGCTCAGTCTCCAACTTCAGCCCTCCTTGCAGGAGGAGGTGGAGGGAACCTCCAAACTCTCTGGTGTGAATGAGGTCGCAACAGTTCGTTTAAGCGCAGAATAAAAACGGAAACGCAAATCAAAACCACAATGAGCTATTACCTCACACCTGTTAGAATAGCTATCATCAACAAGACAAGAAGCAACAAGTGTCGGCCAGGATGTGGAGAAAAGGGAACCCTCTTGCACTGTTGGCAAGAATGTAAATTGGTGCAGCCCCTGTGGAAAACAGCATGGCGGTCCCTCAAAAAACTCAAAATAGAACTACCCTATGATCCAGCACTCGCTTCTGGGTATTTACCCAAAGAAAATGAAAACACTAATTCAAAAAGATATCTGCACCCACATGTCTATTGCAGCAATATTTACAACAGCCAAGATATGGAAGCAACCCAGGTGTCCACCGATAGATGAATGGATAAAAAGGATGTGGTGTATGTATATATATACAAGGCAATACTATTCAACTATAAAAAAGAATAGAATCTTGCCATACTCATTTGGCAACATGGAACCTTGAGGACATTACGCTAAGTGAAATAAGTCAGACAGAAAGACAAATCACCATACGATCTCACATGTAGAATCTAAAAAACAAAACAAACAAAAAAAACCCAAGCTCACAGAAAATAGATTGGTGGTTGCAAAACTGGGGTGGGGGGGATATGGAGGGTGGGCAAAATGGGCCAAAAGGGTCAAAAGTTACAAACTTCCAGTTAGAAAAAAATGTGTCTTGGGGATATAATATAAAGCATGATGATTACAGTTACAAATACGGTATTGCATATTTGAAAGTTACTCGGAGAGTAAACCTTACAAGTCTTCATCAAGAGGAAAAAAACCTGTAAGTACATATGGTGACTGATGGTACTAGATTTCTGGTGCTGATCATTTCACAATATAAATAAATAGCAAGTCATTAGGATATATGCCTGAAACATAATGTTACATGTCAATTATACCTCAAAAAAACAACAACAAAAGAACAGAATAAAAACTCCTCTTATAGGCATACAAACACAGACAACTTTGCTATGAACTTTCTATAGATTTCATGCAGATTTTTACAGACACTGTCTGCTAGGCTACAAAGAATGAATCAAGGGCGCCTGGGTGGCTCAGTCGGTTGAGCGTCCGACTTCGGCTCAGGTCATGATCTCACGGTCCGTGAGTCCGAGCCCCGCGTCGGGCTCTGTGCTGACGGCTCAGAGCCTGGAGCCTGCTTCAGATTCTGTGTCTCCCTCTCTCCCTGCCCCTCTGCCACTCATGCTCTGTCTCTCTCTGCCTCAAAAATAAATAAACGTTAAAAAAAATATTTAAAGAATGAATCAGATGGCCAGGAAAGCTGCAAATTCAAAAATGGAAGAACTCCAGAGACCTTCTAGGAGTCAGAATGGGAATGATTTACTCTCACTCTGACAGATTGGCTGTTAAACCTCAGGCAGTTATATAATGGAAGGGGGTGGTGATGGGGCCCTTCATCCCCATCTCCCTCTTTCAGAGGTTTCTGATTCCAGGCCTTTCACCTTCTCTCACTGGAGACATAATCCACTTGCCTCCGGGAGTGCCTCTGAAATGATCTGCAACACTTCTCTGTCACCCAGCACTCGGGGTGACCTCAGCTGACATCATTTGCCTGGGGACCCACTGTCCTAGAAAGTCTCCCCTCCCCAGCCTTCCCAAACCTGTGGTTTGGACTCCTTTGGATTCAACAGCCCCAGCAGGGCACATTTCCTGAGAGACCCCACCGAGAGATGCCAAATTGGGGGCAGCCTCCTGGCTGGCAGAGAGAGCCAAGCTAGCCAGGGGGCAGTTCTCCAAAGACAGAAAGGAGTACCCAAACTGGCAAACCCATGATTCTGTGCATGGCTGGGCCCTGGCAGCAGGCTACACTATATAAGGGTAGAAGCCGGGAGAACGGAGAGCAGAGGGAGGTCAGATGGAAAAAGAGAAGAGGCCCCTTGGCTGCGAAAGGCTCCAGGAGCAGATGTACAGGCAGCTCAGAGACACCTCTCGCTTCAGCGGGAAGGGCTGCCTGTAGATACTCAACTTCTCCTCTGCTCCCTGTCCAGTATTGACCTCCCCTTCTCCTCTAGGTTCATTTTAACCCAACTCCAACTCCCGCTAAAGCGGAGTGGGGGCCATGGGAATGGCACTTGCCTGGGGCCGAGGATTACGTCTCCTTTCGACTTTGCCCTGAATCAGTTTCTACCAACCAAACAGCTTAAAACTTACTAAAGACCGCTCAAAACACAAATGTTCCTTCTTATCACTTTATACGTTTGATTCCCTCAATCATTTGGGGATGTGCGGAGTATTTCCAGCAACCATCCCTACATCTCCCAAGCACACTATCTGGGCACCCTCCACCGCCTCTCCCTCCCCCCCAGTCTTTCACCCAGAACTTGGTAGGTTCATTCCTCAGACCGCGGATTTAAACTGCCCACAGCGTTGAACGCAAAGCCAAATGTTTGCACGCCCTAAAGCCCATGTCACCCACTTTCCCATCGGCACTAAATTAAAATGCGCCCCTGGATTTCTTCTCCCTTCCAGGGGTACGGGGGTGCGCCCATGTTGCCCCGCTCCCCTGAGGCTCTCAGCTAACCTAAGACTCCCAGATGAGGGAGTCAGCTGAAGCTTTTTAGAAGGACATCTCCAAAGGCTTTAGGTGGTTTTCAACACCAAGAGAGTCTTAATAAACACCAGGGGGCCCCTTAGATGCTAGAACCACGCCCCCCGCCTCGCAGAGTCGCGCGTGTGCCGTCCAGTTTCCCTGGGGCTAACCGAGCGCATGCCACAAGTCACCACTCTCATCTGGCACCTCTCTCCCAGAGGCGCAGACTTTCTCGGAATCCCCAGCAGGGGGGGTTGGGGGGTGCGGGAGAGGCCCCGCCTGTGCGGTCCACAAGAGCCGCTCTCCCGAGGCTCGTGCCCTGCAGCCCCGGGGGTGGCCCGGGACCTCCGGTGGGAGCGGGTAGGGGCGCCTTCCAGGACCAGCTGCCGGCCCCTTTGGGCCTCAGCCGCGCGCCACGGCGTGACAGGCACAACTCCAGGTGGTGAGAAAGCAGCGCGCCGCCAAACTTCCCTCCGTGGCCTCGGGCGCCAACGCGGGTTGGCCCGGGGCCCCTGGAAGCCCAGACGCGGAGGGTCCGCGGCGCCGGGCGGGAGGGGGCTGACGGCCGGCTCTCCCCTCCCGGCTTCCAGAGGCGAGTCCGCCGCGCGCCGCCCACCCCTCCCCGGGGCCGCCGAAGCCGAGTCCGGGGCAGACAAAAGGCGCCCCGCCGGGGAGGCTGCCCCGCCTCCGGCCCTACCTGGGAAGGCGCGGCTCGGCGGGACCCGCAGCAGCAGCAGCAGCGGCAGCAGCGGCAGCAGCGCGGCTCGGAGTGCGGAGCTCCCCATGGCGCGCCGGCACTTCGCTCGGCTCCCTGCGCTGCGCTGCGCGCTTCCAAGGGGGTGGAGGAGACGGACGCAGCCGAGGGGCTGCGCGGCGAGCGGGCGAAGCCGTGCTGGAAAACTCCTCCTCTCGCCGCTATCCCTCCCTCTCTCCCTCCCGCCTGGGGCCTGCCCTCCTCCCTCCTCCTCCCCGGGACGCTGGCGCGGTCCGGGGCTCCGACCCAGCCCCTCCTTTGGTGCCAGCGCTTCTTCTGGAAGCGGGACTGGCCCCCCAGGGCCAGAGAGCGCCAGGGGCGTGCCCTAGGACACCAGATGATCCCGAATATTTTCCTGCTCTCCGATTCCGCTCACCCCGACTACGCACACTGGTGCCCAGCCGCCTCCCAGATCCTGGGCCCCCACACTGTTATCTGTGCAGAGAGCTGCGTGAGTCACACAGAAAGAGGGGGCAACCGATCGGGTCCACGTTGGCCGCTGCCGCCCGTTATTAACGGCCACGTTCGCATGAGCACGTCTCAAGTTCGGTATATTATGCCCATTTTACCCAAGAAGACACCAATGCTTGGAAACTTGCCCAGTTCACCCTTATGGGCAGAGAAGGGATTTGAACTTAGGTGTGCTGTTCTGCCGGCATCGAGGTCCACACTACAGCGTTTCTGTTTCTCTTTTGTAAGGGAATGAATCAAGGGCTGGACTGGGTGCCAGCTGCACTGCGGTTTGGAATGAATGGGGCTTGAGGTTCTCTTTCCAGGGTCGGCTGATGGACAAGCGCAAGGCACAGAAAGTTCCCTGTCTCACTCCCAGTCTTGGGGAATCCAGCTGTTGTAGTTTTCTGCAACCAGAGTTCCCCATTTCCTGGGCTGTTCTCTACCACCTCCAAGGACACCAGGACCAGCCTGAAACCTCCACCCTGTGGCCTGGCACCAGGATAGGGTTTCTAGGCTGCCTGCAGTATGGATCTGGTTTCTTCTTCCAGGCTTTCCCCCCATTTTTTTTGTTTTTTGTTTTTTTGTAAACCCACAAGGCAGCACCTCGCTCCTTTCCTGCCCCCAAAGAGATCTTAGCTAAGGCAAATTCTGATCAGGGCTGCTGTGTCAGGTTGTGCACTGTACAAAGGTGCCTGGAGGCAGGGGCAAGTGGGAGCCCAAATCCAGCCACCTTTGGGGCAGGGAGCTCTGTGCCTTGGCAAGGGCCACATACACGGTAGAAGGGAACTTTCTCCTCGCCACAAGCAGTCTGATCCACCAGGTAGACTAAGGGCCCTGGGAACATCCATCCAGAAGGTTTTTGAATTCTTTTATCTAGAGGCAAGCCCATTTCCCAATTTTCACAAAAGCTCCTGCCTTGAACTTCCATCTTATCTTTTCTAGGGCTGGGGGGGGCGGGGGGGGGGGTCTGCATCTGTGGGTTTCTCCACTGCTGCTCCCTCCCCAAGGAGCCAACAGCCCTTCAATAACCACGCCCCCACCAGTCACAAGAAAATGAGGGAGATCAGCCTCATCTGTGGCCTCCATCAGACCAGTCTCTCCACCCACAAGAATGGGGCAGGGGGGGCGGTGAGCTTCATGAAAATACCATGTCAGGATTGGCTCCCAGACCGATGAAACTAGAATCCTTAGGGATGTGGCCTGGAGTTTGACCAGATGCATATTTTAAAAAATTTTTAAAGTTTATTTATTTTGAGAGAGCGAGAGCACGAGTGGGGTAGAGGCAGAGAGAGAGAGAGAGAGAGAGAGAGGGAGAGAGAATTCCAAGAAGGCTCCATGCTGTCAGTGCAGACCCCCACACAGGACTCGAACCCATGAACTGTGAGATCACGACCTGAGCCAAGATCAAGAGTCAGATGCTTAACCCACTAAGCCACCCAGGCACCCCTGAGCAGATGCATATTTTTGTTCCCCCATGCTCAGTGGGGCAGGTTTTAGAATGAGCTAAATTCCAGGCCAGCATCTCTCAACCTAGGCACTATTGACATTTGGGGCTCGATACTACTTTGTTGAGGAGAGTAGCCATCTGTGCATTGAAGGATGTTTAGCAGTATCCCTGGCCTCTGTGCACCAGACTCCAGTAAAACACCTCGTTTTCCAAGTCATGACAACCAAAAAATGCCAGGCGTGGTCAAATATCTCCTTGGGGGAATGTTTGCCCCCAGTGGAGAACAACTGTTCTAGGCTCATGAGCACAAGTGAATGCACACCCCAAATTCCAGGTTAGTTTGTCCAGTGGCCTTCCTTTTCTAGATCACCTCTGAAGCAAGCTCTCCTCATAAAAACTAGCAATTCTATTCTATCACGGGGCTGAGAAGGAACACGTGGCTCTCTCCTAGCCCCTGAGTCTGGCTGAATTAGACGAAATACCACTCTTGATGTTATACACTCTTTGCGTGAATAACACTAATCAAAATAAGTCAGTCAGAGAAAGACAAATACCATGTGATTTCACTCATATGTGGAATTTAAGAAACAAAGCAGACGAACAAAGGAAAAAAGACAAACCGAAAAACAGACTCTGAACTACAGAGAACAGATGGTTACAGATGCGGGGGTGAGGGGTGAAATAAACGAAGGGTGAGCGCCGAGTAATGCAGACAAGTGTTGAATCACTCTGTTGTACACCTGAAATTAATGTAACACTGTATGTTAACTGTAATAAAATTAAAATTAAAAATAAAAACAAAATGTTATACCAAGTTTTACGGTAAAAAAAAAAGTTTTTCTCTCTGCTACCTTAAAGAAAACTCCAGTCAGATTTTATTATTATTGCTATTACTCTTATTATTTTTTTAAGTAGGCTCCACACCCTTGAACCCACAACTGGGAAAGCCAGAGTCACATAATCTACCGACTGAGCCACGTGCCCCATTACTATTACTATTATTCTAGGTCTCTCTCGGATAGAAGGGATGAAGGCAGAGGAAGGGGAGGAAGAGAGGTTATCAGTTTATCCCACAGTATCTTGCTAGACAATGGGAGGGTTACGTAGATTCATAGATCTGTCTAACACCTGAACCCAGAAGATGTGGTAATAAGTTGATGGAAACAGGAAGAGAAGTCACTCAGGGGGAGCCCCAGAGCTATGATCTCATTCCTGTCCTGCTGGACGTAACTATTAACGAGTTGAAAAAAAGACACTGTTGGCATGAGACAGCAAGCTAGGCAGGCGAGAAGAAGGTTCCAAACATCTCTCCAGGCAGCAATGCTGTATGGACTCTGAATGGTAAGTAGATCATTCTACATTAGATCTCAAAAACCAAGCACACAGATAGAGAGGAGGGGAGAGTGGCTTCCCACTTGGTGCTGTGAGAGCACAACCTCTGTGCCATGTTGAGGAGGAGGTTGGCTTAAACACCACAGTCTTATCCCGAGTCAGAGCAGAATGACCCACTGTGCATGGAAGGAGGAGGCTTCCCGGGATTCACCCCCAATTTCTGCCTTGAGCTTGTCAAGTGAGAAACGACACTGAAGGAGGACCTGACAGCCACCTACCTGCTGCAGGAGAGAGATTTCCTGAGGACGTCAGTCAAGGCCCTTCCATCCCCGTACCCCGGCCACATTCCCACACCTCCTCATTCTCCTCCCCCTTCAAACCAGTTCTTCTCTTTCAGAGTTAAGGGCCTGAAGTTTGAGGGGAAAGTTGGTGGCTCGCTGTACCTTGGGAAATGGATTGGCGTTTCTCAAAGTCAAGGAGCCGCTCCGAAGTGATGCAGCCTAAATCAATGCTTCTCAAACTATCTGTAGTAAGGGACTATTATGTTTAATTTTTTTAAAATGTTTATTAATTTTTGATAGAGAGAACACAAGAGGGGAAGAAGAGAGAGAGAGAAAGACAAAACCTGAAGCAGGCTCCAGGCTCTGAGCGGTCAGCACAGAGCCCGACGCGGGGCTCGAACCCACAGACGGTGAGATCGTGACCTGAGCCGAAGTCCGACACCCAACCGACTGAGCCACCCAGGCGCCCCATGAGGGACTATTATTTTAAAATTTTTAATCCATCATTGGCCAATGCTTTTATAAAATCAATAAACATGACTCACTAGAAAAAAAAATGAAAAAAAAAAGAGAGAGAGAGGGAGGGCAGCACAGCTCTGGGGCTATACTGTGAGTGGCAGAGATATAGTGGATTTAGCTTTTTTAAAAAAGTTTATTCATTTTGAGAGAGAGAGAGAGCACACGAGCAAGCCTGAGTTGGGGGAGGGGCAGAGGGAGAGAGAGAATCCCAAGCAGGCTCCATGCTGTCAGCACAGAACCTGACTCGGGGCTCAATCTCATAACCATGAGATCATGATCTGAGCTGAAATCAAGAGTCGGACACCCCACTGACTGAGCCATCGAGGGCGCCCCATGGATTTAGCTTTTTAATACTGTTGCCATACGAACCACAGACGATAGTAGACTGCAGGTTTCTGGGAACTCAAGACAAGGACAAGGAAATTTGACCTCAGTCTGTTGGAATCATGCTAAAGGAATGGCAGAAAGATAGGGTGCGTTGGGCTGGAACTTTTGCTGATAGGTATATATCAAATATCCAGATCTGAGAGCGTTAAGGTAAGAATGCTTGAGATCAAGATCAAAAAGCTAAGGCCAGTCCAAGAATAGTATCTGTTTACAATCCCCTGGCTTAAAGAGATTTCTTCCTTAAGATAAATATTCAGAATGAAACAATACAAGCTCTAGGGTATGAAAAATGTCCCCAGCATAAGGGAAAGGGAATATTTTTGCTCTAAAGATTCAAAGGAAATCACCTCTTTTATAAAAATAATAAGCTACAAAAAAGGAAAAGCAATTTTAAAAAATATCTATTTGGCATATTCAGTAACAGATTCAAGGAAAATGCTTTTATAAAGTAGGAACAGGAGGTCATACCGAGAATTGAGAAATAAAAAAACGCAGAGATTTAAAAAGGTAATTAACGGCTTTCAGTTTCAATTGCCACATGCTTGGAAGCCATCATTCCTGTCTTGGCAACCAGAAAAGGCTGGGCAAGCAGAAAAATCAGTGCCTTTTCTCGGATCCAACAAAGAAGTGCGTTTTCGTCACCCATCACTACCCTGAAAGACAGGCATATTCAGACAGTCACAGTGGAGATCGGCTTGCCTGGAGCAGAAAACACCAGGACCCATACATTGGTAGGAACACATAAATGGCCATCTAGAAAAATTGCCAGAAGCTGAGTGTGGACAATTAGGAGCATAAGAAACTCCTGGGGCTGAGCCACGGCAGAAACTCCCCCACTGCTGTGGGCTTTACCTCCAAGAACCCTACCAGGTTTTCACGATGAAGGTCCAAGAGAGACCCCACCTGCTCTGGCAGGGGGAGGGGAAGAATAATCATGCTGAAATATACTCAGAGACCTCTCTGCACAAATGGGCCTCTCTGTGAGGGGAAGGACTTTACCAAAGCCTTATCTCACCTCAGGGAAGGGCATTTCCCTCACTTGCCTTGATGATTGATTCCCAGAAAAACATCATTCAGGGAACTGCCCATGTGGTTTTGGAGGGGACCTGACAACCACAGCCACTCCAAGTCTTGGTCATAGGTGTGGTTACAGGAATCAGGTTGGGTCAATGATAGAACTTTATTCCTGAGACACCGTCATTAGAGAGGTAAGCACGGATCCCAGGCAGGCCAATCAGGCTTGCCCCCCAAATTTTAAAACAAAGAGGCACGGTATGAATGTGACCTAGGAAATGCTAGCTTTGAGTGGGGCTCAGAACGAGAAAAGATGCCACTGTGCAAGCTGGCCCTGGAGCGGGTCAAGGTGGCACTCAAGGTGTCAGTGGCAGATAGGGATGTATGTTGAAGTCTTTGGCAAGCTCCTATAGGTGAAGCAAAACCTGACCCTTCAAATTTTGTGGCAAATCCCTGCCACCTTTTCTTGATTACTACTCTCCTTTCTAGAAACAATTCTGGCCTGCCACTGGGCATTATTAGAGACTGAATCCCTGACCATGGGTCACCAAGTTACCATGTAATCTGAGCTGCCTATCTTCAACTGAGTGTTCTCCAATGGCCAAGCCATACAGTTGGGTGTGCAGAGCATCAGTCTATCATCAATGGAAGTGATATATAGTGAAATTAGTTTGCAAGCATAATTTGTTCCAGAAACATGCTTGTAATCCAAAGCACCCACATATCAAAGCGAATTTTAAGAACCATCGGCTCAATTTTGATCATGTGACATTTGGTGTATTACAAGACATCGCTTGTTTATCAAATTAAAACGTATTAGAAATGTTTGCTCGTCTTGTGGGACACTCGCAGAACAAGTTACAATCCAAGGTTTTACTGTATACGTAGTCAGGCTCGGGCAGGCCCCCAAAAGCAGAAGTAAGTTGCATTAGGAAGTGGCCCAAATGCCCATGGCACCTCCTTTTGCTACGTTACCTTCTCTCTTCCAACATACATCTCTGGCCTGATGCAGCGTTCCCTAGGACCATTTGACTGAGGAAGAAACACCTCAGATAGTTTTGCGTGGCACGTAAATACCACCTGAAATGGTAGCGGAGAGTGGCCAACACCGCAGCCCTACTCTCTGACAGCCCCGATGGACAATGTTGAGGGCAATTCCACCTAGGAGGAAGGACTTGGAGTGGTCTACCTGATTCTGTGAATAGACACTCACACTGGTTATGGGTTTTCCTTCTCTGTCCACATGTTTCTGCCAAAATCACCATCCCGTGGTCTTACAGAATTCCTTGTGTGCCATCATGGTATTCTACAAGTACTGCTTCCAATCAAAGGACTCACTTGACATCAAATGAAATGAGGCAAAGGGCCCATGCTCATGGAATTCACCGGTCTTACCATGTCCCCCTCATCCTGAAGCAGCTTGAGAGAAGTCGAGTGGCCTTAGGGTGCCTATGTGGTTCAGTCAGTTAAACGTCTGGCTCTTGGTTTCAGTTCAAGCCTCACACTGGGCTTTGCACTGACACTGCGGAGCCTGCTTGGGATTCTCTCTCTGCCCTTCCCCTATTCCCTCTCTCTCTCTCTTTCTCAAAATAAATATTAAAAAAAAAAAAAGGAAGTAGAGTGGCCTTTTGAAGACACAGTTAATGCACCAGCTAAGTGCACTGCAGGACTGGGCAAGGTCCTCCTGGATGTTGTATATGCTTTGAGTCAGGATCCAATATATGAAGCTGTTACGACGATAACCAGTATTCACCAATCCAGGGGTACAGTGGTGAAAATGGGAAGGGTACTAGTCACTGTTAGCTCTAGTGATCCATTAGCAAAATGTAACTTCTCATCCCCATGATGTATAGGCTCTGCGGGTCTAGAGGTCTTAGTTCCAAAGACAGGAATGCTTCCACCAAGGGATCCAACAATGATTCCACTGAAATGGAAGTTGAGACCATTGCCTGGGCCCTCTGGGTTCCTCGTGTCACTGAATGAACAGCAGAGAAGGGGGTTACTTTCTGGTTGGGTTGATTAATCCTGACTATCAGGGAGAAATTGTGTTGCTACTACCACACAATGGGCATAAGGAGAATATTTGGAAAGCAGGAAATCCTCAAGGTACCTTTAATATGCCCATGTCCTATAATTAAAGTCAACAGAAAACTACAACCCAATTCAGGCAAGGCTGCTAATATCCCAGAGCCTTCAAGAATGAAAGTTTGGGTCACTCCACCAAGCAAAAAGCCATGGCCAGCAGCCTCAGTGCCTGCTGAGAGCAAAAAGAATATGCAAAGGTAGAATGTAGGAAGAGACTAGTCACAAATATCAGCTAGGACCATGTGACCATTGCAGAGACAATGATTGTAATAGTTATGAATATTTCTTCCTTATTTTAATATAGATGTTTCCAGGGGCGCCTGGGTGGCTCAGTCGGTTGAGTTTCCGACTTTGGCTCAGGTCATGATCTCACGGCTCGTGAGTTCAAGCCCCGCGTCGGGCTCTGTGCTGATAGCTCAGAGCCTGGAGCCTGCTTCTGATTCTGTGTCTCCCTCTCTCTCTGCCCCTAACCCACTCGCATACTGTCTTTGTCTCTCTCAAAAATAAATAAACATTAAAAAATTAATATAGATGTTTCCATATATGTTAACCAGACATTTTTGTTTTTCTTTTACATCCCTTTATCATCTAATACAAGAGGTATTAGTAATACTTAACTTTATATCTCAGGATTTAAATTATAAGATATCAAAGGAAGAATGTGAACCAGCTTGGAAAAGAATGAACATCACTCAAGGACAAAAATGGAACTTTGCAATTCTCTTCTGGGGAAACAGCGTTTTTTTTTTGTTTTTTGTTTTTTGTTTTTTTTTTTTAGTTGTATGGGGGATAGTTGTATGATGCTATGCAGAAGTAGGACTTTAACATTGTCTTTCTTCGGAGATTAAGTATACTTTAAGGAGATATATATGTATGCTAAGTTGACTAGGGGTGAATTTTAATGGCTTTGCAATGAGTCAACTTGGCGAGACTGAGCCACATTTCCCAGAATTCATTGTCTTGTTTATTTCCAGTTAGGGTCAGTCACAGGGGAGATTCTCAGGGAATCTGGAGGCTGGAAGGGAAGCAGTCAGTGGCCATTTTGTGGTTCTCACCTTGCCAATTTGCTGACTTACCTCGTTGATATGAAGCAGCAGCTGGGCCTGCAAGTGCCCTGCCTTCCCCGATCCTCCCTCAGCCTGACTCCTAGGTCAGGTGTATGTGTTTAGCTCTGTGATAAAGAGCCCCGCTTCTGCTGGTAGATACCCTCATCACCAAGGTCAGAGGCAACAAGAACTGTCATAGGTTATAGCCCTTCCCCACGGAGTTCCAGCTCAAGCTTGTGGGTTCCAGTCTGCACTTGATCTCCTCCCTGCACTTCATAGCTTTCCTTCTCTACTGCCTGCCCCCATGAACTTCAAGCTCCAGCACTAGACTCAGAGATAACAGCCATATGATGACTGGTCAGCAAGCTCCCACAATTGCCTAAGAGCAATTTTCAAATCCATACTGGCCTTATGCAATATATATCCCTTACTGAGTTGACTTCTCTGGTTAAACTCAGACTGACACAGGTGAGGAGCCAGTGTGGAGAGAAAATGAACTTGGTTTTGAACATGCTAAGATGGCAGCAGTGCAGGTGAAACAACAAGGTGGAGACGTCTGGTGCTAAGATAATTTGCAATTCAGTAGGAGAGTTGAGGAGAGGGATATAGATTTGAGATGTTTGCATGGAGGTGAAAGATGAAGTCAGTGCTGTGGACGAATTCCTCAAGGACACTGGAGATAAAGGAAGAAAAGGAAAACGAGGATATACAAGCAGAAGAGGGGAAAGTGAAGGAGGCTGTAGCAAACATCAGCTAATGGATCTCCACAGGAGACATCTGAGTCCCAAAGGGGAAGGACTTTTTTTTTCTCTTGCCAGGCAGGTCCTGTGGAAATATATACAAGGGAACATGACCCAGGACTAGAGGCTGACAGAAAATGGAACAGTGAGGAAACATCAGTTAGATCCTGTGGCATAACTTCTTTCCCATAAGGATTGAGCCCCGTAACCTCAAAGCCCTCTCCTAGGGTTGGAATATGGTTTGTGGCCTTACTCCCCCTTCCTCACAGAAGAGCAGAGAAGCAGAAGAGCCAGGAAGGAAGACTTTAATGTGGTAATGAGGAAACAATCAATTGCTGCCCCAGAGGCTATGCATCTGAAAAGGACTGTTAAGTACCTTGGCACTGGGGATGCTTTTTGCCTAAAGGCGATCGGGATCCTCAGAGATCTGCTCTCAACCTTTAGGATACCAACTTCTCAAAGAAGACCCCAGTCCTTGGCCCAGTGGGGTCTGTTCAGGACTCTGCAGAAGCAGTTTTGGCCCTTTCACCCTTCATTTCCAGCAAGATTCTTGGGCTGCCAACTTTGAAGATGTTACCACCGACCCCCTGCTTGAAGGCTGCATCCACTCAGCTGTTCCCCTTCTCTCTTGTTAATCCCTGCTGATTCTGTTGATGTTGGCACATCCTGGGGCCTCTGTCTTTTAGAATGCTGATTCATCCAGAAAGCATCTGCTGGAGGTAACAGCCTTGTCACATGTTTCAAGTCAAAGAAGGATGTGTTGGAGGAGAGGGAAAGCTTTCATTTGCTCTCGTATAATCAACCCAAAGGTCAGCATCACCGCGAGGACTTAGACTGGAAAATTAGTTTTAGAGATTGAGCTCAAGAATGGCTTCCAGCTGCAAAAACAGCTAACACACACCCCCTGTATGTGTGTGGACGGTACAGGCGGCCTCTCCCTGTGGTTGTACCCATGCCCTTTCTCCTCGTTCTCCTAAAGACCTCTCTTGGATCCTGAGAGTTTCTGGCTCCTTGTGAGGTCCTCAGGGAGGCCAGAGCACATGCAGAAACCCTGCTGTTTGGCCAGAGCTCTGAGGGCCCCGGCCAAATACAAAAGCAAGCCAATTTTACAAACAATGAGTTAATAGTCCTTCCTGGGTTGCATCATACTATTAGTGATAACTAATCAAATGCTTCATTTAGTCAAATCCTGTTGGACTTTTTGTTCTGAGTGCTTTTCAAGGATCAGCCTTTCTCTGACCCTGGTAAGTAGCCAAAGAAAAGTTGATGCATGGAAAAGTTACAAGATTTGCACAAAGGCCCACAAGAGTTGAACACACCCAAGCTAAACAGAGATTCTGAGCTATCGGCTTTCAGATTCTACATTAATCTTTTTAGGTGGCTGCTTGAGCCTTCCTGCATTGCTCAAGTCCTTCTCTCTTTGCTGGATGGAGTGGGTTCAATTTCTGTTTGTTTGGAACATATACGACGTAGGCACTTTCCTCATGTACCTCATGCCCCCTTCTCTTTCGAAGGAGACTACACCAGTGATGTGTCAAGATCTTGAGTGTATGATCTGGTACAAGGAAACTTAATGTTTGGTACACCTTACTCTCAAATGCATGCTATTGCATGATGGTCATACTGTATCGTTTTCTTCCGGCTCTTTCCTTTTCAGAAAAGTTGTCTGAACTCTGCCTCTATCAACCTGCTCCAATCTGGGTCCCACACTGCTCCTCTGAGATAACTCCTGCTCTTACAAACTGCATATTGTTTGTATCAATAGACGTGTTTTTGTCCTCATCTTTATACACTTCTCGAAAGCATCCAACACTAATGACTACTTGTCACATCCAGGAACACTAACAATATTTAGCGTCCAGGACACTGCACTGTCATTCCTCCAACCACTCTGCATGCTCCTTAGCCTCTGGCCACCCATGAGTCTCTGGGCAACCACTGAATGTTAAATTCCATGAGAATCTCTATACTCTTTCCCTAAGTGACCCCATCCACACTCGGAACTTTAATCACCGGCTGAACACTGAGAACTCATAAATCTATCCCTTGGGCTCCCCTCTGTGTTCCTGACCCTACTATATAACTTCTCTTGATTGTTCAAATGCATCTCCAACTCTACATATACTGAATTGATTCAGGATGTTTCAGTCTGTGTTCTGTTTCTTTCTGCCTCAGGGTCTTTGCGCATACTCGTCCTTCTGCTTGCTTTTCCTACCCCTTATTCTAGATAACATCTTATTTTCAGATTGTACTTTCCATGGAAATTCAGGGAAGCTTTCTTAGGCTCCCTAGGAGATAAGTTTTAAGTCTGCCCGTTTCATGTGCTGTGTATTTTCCAAGATGGCTGCAAGAATACCCCCTCCCCCATCCCTCAGGTTCTTCGCAAGGTGACATTGAACACTCCTGCCATCAAGGGAGCTCTGCACTCTCCCCCCCTTTATCAAGGTGGGTCTGTGGCTATGCCGGAAGTGATCAAGGTTAGGTCATAAGAAGTGATACAGCTTTGTCTAGTCTCTCTCTCTTTTTTTTCTTTTTTTTTGAGATACTCACTCTTAGAAGCCGGCAACTGTGATGTACAGAAGCCACATGAAGGTTTCGCATAGGGGTGTGCCACCTGACAGCTCAGATGAGACCCCAGTCAGCAGCTAGCACCAACTGCTGGACAGGGGAGTGAGGAAGCCTTCAAAATGACTCCAACCGCAGTCACTGTATGACTGCAACTATATGAGAGACCCTGAGCAAGAACTGTGCAGATGAACCCGGTCAACCCCTGCAACTGTAAGATAAATGGTAGTTGTTATTTTAAGCCACTACCTTTTGAGATGATTCGTGATGCAGCAGTAGATAACGGAAACATGTGCTTCTGAGCATGGACCTATTATTGTACCTATTTGTGTGAGTCATTTGAATCTACCATAGTGTTTATCTATTTGGGTAAATATTTGTATTTGACTGACACCTGTATTCCCCGACAGACTACAATTCCTTTGATACAAGTAGGGACAGTGTCTGATTTGCTCATCATTGTCTTTATAGCACTAACAAAGAGTACATGGTAGGTATTCCAAAAACACTTTTTAAGTAAACGAATGAATTCCTATTTGCACTAGGTTTAGAAACTCTGACACATGAGAGCTTAGCTGAACACTTTAATACATTCAATTGTGTAATTTCTTAATACTTATTTGAGGTGACATTTCTCACTATAAAATTAATTACTCAAAGCATGAGGACTGATGATTTAACATTCATTCATCAAACACGTGACTATATGAAAAGGCACTTTGGAAATATCAGGAGTTACACCACAGGGTTTCTGCACTTCAGTCGCTCCCACATGGAACACTTCAAGAATTTACCAGAGACTACTGGCATTCAGGGTTTCCACATTCCCTGTGTTTATTTTTGTGAGAAATTACTGAGACACTTACTTGAGTTTTAAAGGTTTAGATCCTTAGCTGTTCAGTGAATGGCTCTTGACTCTCCAGCATCTACATCCCCATAGACTTTTGTTTATTGTCTGGTAATGTTCTTAAAGTGATTCAGCCTGTGTCTTTGTGGCATTAACTTGTAGGGTGGTCACATCCAGGAATCGCTTGACTACCGAAATGTGATTAGGGCAAAAGCTGGGAAGGCATATAGAAATATTTGCATTTGATGGGGTGCCTGCCTGGCTTAGTCAGTAGGGCATGCGACTCTTGATCTTGGGTTTGTGAGTTTGAACCCCATGTTGGGTATAGAGACTGTTTAAAAAAAATCTTAAAACAAAGAAATATCCATATTTGATGTTTCAGTGGGTTAGAAGACTTTGTGAACTCGGAGCATGTGCTGGGTGACACTATGGGTGGTGTGGTCAATGAGACGTCAGGATGGACTGGAGGTGTCAGGAAAGCCATTATGGAGCAGGTGCAGCTCAAGGCAGGTTTTGAAGAATGGAGGCTGGGAACAATGTGACCAGAAACATGGAAGTGGGCATGTGCATTGCAATAAAGACGGGAGCAGAAGGGTCATGGAAGGGGACAGTGGGAAAAGCAGCGGGAGAGGATAATCAGAGCCAACGTTATATAGGTTCTTGAAGAGCAGACTAAAAGCTATGTACTTGATCCTAGAGCCTAGGACTTATAGGTGAGTGATGCTTAAGGAGACTGCAATGTGGCTTCCCGGGGTTGTGAAAAACACCTGCTTCTGTAAAGCCTGATTTGCAGCACCCTGCGGGGGCTGTCCTTCTTGTTTCTTTCCTTTTCCAGGATCCCGTCTGTAGTTAAATAGTAACAAGCCCTTGTGACCGATAGGCATATGTTGTTTCTCTGAGTGGGTTGGAGCAAAAGAAAGAAAATGAAAAGATTGAAATTATCTGTAATGCAATCTGTGTCTATCCATTTAGGGTTTTTTTTTTTAAAGCATGAAAGTCATATGTCCAAGGCAGACTCTGAGGAAGTTGACTATGGCAGTGAGTGCCAGGAGTAAGAAGGGCAACCCAGAGGCAGAAGCTGATTCCTCAAACACTGTTGATCGCTAATCAATATCCATTTTCTACATCTTCACTGCTGGCAGAGCCCCAGTTTTGTGCATTTCTTGCTCCACAAGATTTAGAGGAATTTGACCCCGTCGCCTGCTCCAAAGGCAAATCCTACTTGTCCCAAGCCGATTGTGCCAGCTTCCCAGGGATCCATTAATGGGTGTGCATGTGACACAGTAGGACACTAAGATGTGAGGGGATATCAGAAAGATTTCTTTACTTCTTCTTATAAATCATGTTCCCTAAAAAGCAAGCTCTGAGAAAACAATGAACAGGCAGCAAGTTCACAAAGGAGTGCGCTTAGGATCAACACCTGTGGGACGAAAGAGACGGCAACAAGAGGGGGCAGAGGGAGAAGTTCAGCTGTGATATTGTCTCTAGGAAGACCTCAGCCACCACAACAAACAACTCTGAAGATGGTCTTGTAGAGTTGTTCTGAGTTAGGGTGAGGAGGCTGCGCCTTCATACACTCGTGACACACAGTTATTGGATACTGGCCACTCCCAGGAAGGGAAGGTGGGCATGAATCAGGCAGTTATCATCTACAAAGAGCATTTCCAAAAAGGGCCGACAGCTGCAGGCTCTCCAGTCCTGATATTGCCAGCATTTCCCAGCATCCACTATACTCCTAAAAGAATCATAAGACAAGAGAAGTTCCTCTCTTTCCACGGATGTTGTTATTTATGGATGTGATGCCTAGAATGTGTCAGCCATTTTGCGACCAGCTTGTGACTAGAGCCAACATATGGACACGGGGAAAATGAAGAGAACTGTAAGCCACACAGAACCAGAACCCAGATCCATGGTGCCTGGAGCCTACCTGTAACTCTGGCCTGCTTGATACAGGTGGTCATAAATGTCCTTATTGTTTGCATCAGTTGAGCTAGGATTTTCTCTTACATGCATCCTTAGCATCCTAGCCAAGGAGGGATAGTTCAAGCAACAGAGGAAAAGGCTCAGAAAACATATAAAGAATGGGGAAGAAGGCATAGGTACAAGAAACATTACAAAGAAAGCATCAGTAAAATCTATATCCTAGCAGCATATAAGGTAAAAGGGTGACTTTTTTTTTTTTTACAATAGCCACAATCTTGTTTTTAGAATGCCCAAATAAATTAGATGGGCCAAGCATTCCATCTTTAGTAGACATGTCTTATGATAGACCAACACCCCTTCCAAATGGTACCCCAATTTCGTTCTGGGAAACTACATCTCCCTTTTATAAAAAATCTATTGGGGTGAGAAATCCAAATGGCTCCCTTTCCAACTATGGACACCCAAAGGGTTTCAGGCGGTAACATCCATTTGATTCTTCCTTATTTCCCCAATACAGTGTAAGGCAGGCACCATTTCTTTGTCATTTGGACCCTGAATCTAGAACAAGTGACAGAAAAATGACAAAATGGTTGGCGTTTTATTTTTTAACCCAAGAGCAGTGCCTTGACGATTCCTATGATGTGTGACGATTCCTATGATTTCCCCGTGCACCCCATCCCCATCCAAAGCGACCCTCCTTTTCCTTCTTACCAAATCCTTTCTTTCTGCCTCCCTGTTGATACTGAGCATTTCTGACATCCTAATCACATTCCACCAATATCCAGTCTCTTTTACCCTAGAGCTCCCAAGCTTTCCCCAGACACTGGGATTCCCAGCTCACGATGATACTTTCTCCCTTGCAGTTTGGTGTGGTCATGAAACTAAGTTTTGGTCATCAGAAGTAAGTAGAAGTAATGTATGCTATTTCTACTTGTCTTCTCACAATGGAAGGTTCATGTGCTCTCTTGAGCCTTTGCCTATATTCTTGGCTGGGAGATGAGAACTGGGCAGCCATCTCCTATGAAATAAATGGGAGCCCCATACAGAGGATTGTACAGCAGTTTTCTTAACCTTGGACAGCACAATTCTGAACTGTGATCTGAGAGAGAAATATACACCTTGAATAAGCTACTGAAAAAAGGGCTTCTGTTGCAGCATCTTATCATGTGGCCCAAGTGACACAACTTACAATAAGTTTTTAATTTATAATCAAACTTATCTGATATGCCTAGGATATCAGTGTTAATAATATGGGCATATTAACAAAATTCAAGCTTTTGTGGGATTTCCCAGCCCAAATATTGATGGACATGAAATATTTAAATATTTTTGCAGCCAAGAGAAGCTGCTGCAGACACTGGGATATTTATAGCATAAGACAGGAAGAATCATGGTATTTGTGTTTCCATAAGACGAAGGAACCATTTTCATCTTGGATCCAATTTAGAAATTATTTTTCCTGCCAAAGTTGAACTTGGATAAAATTCTCTCTTTCACCATTGTGGGGCAGAAGCCATAGGAAGAGAAAACTGAGTTTCCACTGAACAGAGAATGGAGCCACAGCACAGAGAATATGATCTTATTTCCAGAGTTGTGCAATAAAAGCAATGGGCTTTTATGCAGTGTTGGAGGGGATGAACCTGCCTACATCTTAGGACTTTGAAGTAAACTTTGAGCAATTACTCAATGTAGACATAATTATCTATAAATTTTCTCAAAGACCCTATGGCACAGACATTTATTGATCACCAAATATCTACATTCTCCCCTACATTTTCTAGCCTGCTTGCAATTAAGTGGAACCATGGGCTGATTCTGGCTGTGAGAAATGTGATACATCATTCCTAGGCTTTAGCACCTAACAGCCAACATGTATAGTTAAAAGTCTTCCTACAAAGAAAATTCCAGGCCCATCTGACATTATTGCTGAATTCTAACTAACATTTAAGGAAGAAATAATAACAATTCTCATAAACTCAGAGAAAACTGAAGAGGAAAAGATATGTCTCAACTCATTCTATGAGGCCAACATCGCTCTGACAGTGAAACCAGACAAAGATATTAAAAAAAAAGAAAACTGTAGAATAATTTCCCTCATGAACATAGATATAAAAATTCTTTAAAATTTAGCAAGTTGAATCAAACCATATGTAATGTAAAAAGTACAATACATAATGACCAACTGGAGTTTATCCTAGGAATACAAACTAGTTTTGACATCCACAATTCAATCAACGTATTTCACCACATTAACAGACCATAAAAGAAAAACTATACGATAATCTCAATACACACAGAAAAAGTACTTGACAAAATTCAATATCCCTTCCTGGTAAAAAAAAAAAAAAATCAGCAAACTGAGACTAGAAAGAAACTTCTTCAACCCAATAAAGAACATTCACAAAAGAATTTCAGCTAATATCATACTTAGTGACAAATGACTAAATGTTTTCCCCCTAAGATTATGATGTCCACACTTGCCACTCAACTGGATGCTCAATATTGTAATGTAAGTGCTAACCAGAGCAATCAGGCAAGAAAAGGAACTAAAACTTTCAGACTATGAAGAAGAAAAAAGCAAAACTTTGTACTCAAAGATGAAATAATTGTCTATGTGGAAAATCAAATGGAATCTGTGAAAAAGCTATTAGAACTAGTAAGTGAGTTCTTTATACTATACACTATATAAACAATTAAAAATTGAAATTTAAATATACTACCATTTGACATAGCATTAAAAATATGAAAGATTTAGGGATAAATTTCACCAAAGCTGTGTAAGATCTAAATACCAAAACCATACAATATTGTTCGGAGAGAAATTAAAGTTCATGGATCAGAAGCCTTGATATTGTTAAAATGTCAGTTCTCCCCAAACTGATCTATCCATTAAACTCAATCCAAATCCAAATCTCAGGAGGCTTTTTAAATAAAAATGAACAGGCTGATTCTAAAATTAACACAGAAAGGCAAAGAACCTCGAAAAGCAAAAACAACTTTGAAAAAAAAAGAACAAATTTGAAGAAATAACACTCCTTGACTTCAAGATTTATTAAAAATCTGTATTAATGAACATAGAGTGGTATTGGCATAAAGGTAGACAAATAGAGGAATGGAACAGACAAAATCTAGAAATAGGCCTGCCCTTATAAGGTCAATTGATTTGTGACAAAGGTGCTAAGGCAATGCAGTGGAGCAAGGGTAGTCTTCTCAACAAATGGTGCTGGAATGAGGAAACATTCATATGTCAATAAAAAAAGAACTTTGATCCATACCTCACACTAAAGACAAACGTTAATTCAAAAAGAATCGTAGTCCCTAATGTAAAACATAAAACTGTAAAATATCTAGAAGGAAACATAGGAGAAAAACGTTGTGACCTTGGGGTAGGCAAAAATTTCTTAGATACTACACCAAAAGCACAATCCATAGAGAAAAAAAATGTTAAATACAACTTCATCAACATTAAAAACACTTGCTCTTTAAAAGATAGTGTGAGGAAAATTCAAAGACAAACCCCAGATGGAGAGAAAACTTTTGCAAATCACATATTTAGCATATGTAAAGAACTGTCAAAACTAAAGAAAATAACCTCTCAAATTCATAAAAGACAGTTCATCGAAGTAGTTATATGGAGGGCAAATAAGCACAGAAAAGATACTCAACATCATTAGGGAAATTCAAATTCAAACCTAAAGAGATCAACTACATTCCTTTCAGAATGACTATAATTTAAAACACTGGCCATATATACCACGTGTTGGCAAAGACGTGGACAAACTGAAACTCATTCACTGCTGGCGGAAATGTAAAATGGTTTAACCACTTTGGAAAATACCATAGTGGTTTCTTAAAAAGACAACCACACACCTACCATAAGACCCTACCATTCCATTCAGAGTAATTATGCCAAGTGAATTCAGCCAGACAAAAAAAAAAAAAAAAAAAAAAAAAGAGTACATATTGCATTATTCCATTTAGGTAAATTTTAGAAAATGCAAACTAATCTGTAGTAACAGAAAACCTATCATTGATTGTCCTGAGGGAGAATATGGAGAAGGGTGAAAAAGAGAGGTTGCAAAGAGGCATAAGATCATTATACGGAGTGTGGATATATACACACACCCACCCACACATGTCAAAACGTGTCAAATTGTACATTTTAAATATGTGCCATTTATTTTACTTCGATTATACCTCAATAAAGCAACGTTTTGAAAAGTGCTGTAGGGTAAAGATCAGATCAAGGGTGTGGCCCTCAATAAAATCTCTCTCTTGTATAAAATTACTAAAGGAAACGATCTGATTAAGATTATGGCCTTCTCTGTCCTATATTCCTTTACCATTAAATCAAAAGAAAGAAAAAGATGGGGAATTTAGAAAACAGGAAAAAATGCTCCAGATCTGTTAACTATGTCCCCAAATGAACTGTGGGTGTGACTGCAACACAGAATTAATTACACTATGTTAAGAAATCTACTAAGTTTTTACTAAGTTTATTTTTTAGGTGTATAGTTCAGTGATGCTTAGCATGTCACAAAGTTGTACAGTTGTCACCATGATCTAATTCCAGAACCTTTTCATCATTCCAAAAAGAAATATCATCCCAGGTAGCAGTCACTTCCTTTTTGCCTCCTCCCAGAAACCACTAATCTGTGAGCTTTTGTATCTGACTTCTATCACTTAGCATAATGTTTTTGTTTTTGTAAGTCTTCCAAACCCTGCATGTTTTTATTCTTATTTTTGTTTCAAGTTTTTATTTCAATTCTAGGTAACTGACTGTACTGTTTTAAGGTTCATCCACATTGTAGTATGTGTCACCACTTCATTCTTTTTCATGGCTAAATAATATCTCATTATATGGATATACTACATTTTATTTATCTGTTCATCTACTGTTAAGTCGGTTATGTTTTTAAGAGTCTTGTTCTGCTCAAGAAGCTACAAGCCTGAGCAATACCAAGCAAAACAAAACAAGCCTTTGACTATGTAAGACTTAAAACCGATCTTCTAATTTTAATTTTAATCCCCAATCTTCTAAAGGCAACTGAGAAATCTATACAGATTTTAAGGAGGGCATAGATGTTCTTCAACAGCTACTTCAGATGTGGCAAGGAGCATTATAGGAAAGGAAAAACCTCCAAAGAGCAGATTCAGGGACCACAAAGAACAGTGGACAGTGGTGTTACTCCAAGAGAGAAAATCAGGGCCTGATCCAGAATGTCCTTCATTCTCAGCATGGGGGGGCCTCCAATCATCTGCAAAGCAGAGTTTTGAAATTGCTACATCCCACTGACTTCTGTGTGTCTCCCTTTTTCCCCTTTCCAAATAGGAGTGTTTATTTATGCCCTTATACATCAGATGTATGTTGGAGAGTAAGCTGGATAATTTACCTTTTTTGTTAGTCTTTTACACCAAGTAGAACCAAGACTGGTCCACATGTAGTCACCACATATCACCCAGAGATGCAGGATTATGAGCTAGATTCACTGAATAGATGGGACTTTAGCGGCCTCCCTTGGAGAATGGTGGAGCCTGTTCTGTGTGTGGGAATGTTTTAGATCAGGTTGTCTAGAAGTAGAGTCTAAGATTCTTGTTCAAGTGATTTATTGGGAACATGTTCTTAGGATAAAGGAATTTAGGGAAGAAGGGTAGAGCAGGGGGGAAATCTAAGCATAACTGTGGTATTAGGTATAGAATAGATTCACTGTGATCCTATGGGAGACCTCTGGAGCACTAGGATTAGCTACCCTGATGCAAGAGAAATGGCCTTTGGAACCCTATGTCATTCAATCACTGGCTGAGGTCCACTCCCCAGGGATAGAAGGTCTACTCACTTTCTGTTCAAAGAGGCTTCCCTTTGGCCAAGGGCAACTTTCCAAAAGAGAGAGAAGCTGTGAGCCATTGGCCAACACCTAGAGCAGCTAGGGATGTGTCCATCTGCCTAATGAAAGACATCAAGGTGGGGCACCAGTAGCATCCAGTATAGGGAAGTGGAAAGCATTAAGGGTATTTGGTAAACAGAAGTGTGAACTGTGGCAGAGACATTTACTGCTTATTGAGTATCCATATATTTCTCTACATTTCCAGATTCCCTTTATAGTTAAATGGAGTCGGATGGCCAAAGGACTTGAAGAAGTAACATTTGTCATTTTCAAGCCAAAGCATTTAAGAGTCTGATAGTCCCCCTCCCTCTGTCTCAGCAACAATGAAGCTCAAGTGTTAAGATGTCAGCATCTCCGTTGGCCTATGTCCCTGAGTGATTCTGTGGAGCAGAGCCACCCCATCGCCCACCTTGTTGACTCACATTGGACTTAGAATCTGAGCTCAAAATAAACCTTTGTTAGGTTAAGCCACTGGTTTTGAGGTTAATTCGTTAACATAGTATAAGTGAGTTTGTCCATTAGCGTTCAATTAGGAAAGCAGAACTCCTATAATTGATACGGCATTTGGAAGTTAGACCTTAGACAGCTATGGGATCTGGTGAGGTGCTATATGTCTCTGCATCTGGTGATGAGCCCAAGGTCATTACAGGTATCAGGGTTAGAAGGAAGAAACACTGAACTTGAAGAGGAAGAGAGCAAGGACACACTGGAACCCACAAGGACAAAGCCAAAATCATCTGTTCTCACCATCTCAAATTTAATGATGTGGGGAGCCTGCAGAAGTTGGCACCTTTTGTCAAGGAGCCGCATAAGCATCTGGCCCGGAACTTGAAGCTGAGGAAGATCCTGCGGGACTTGAGGAGTCTACAGGCCCAGAATCTGTTGTCCCAAGCCTGCATATCAGCAGCAATGTATGAACTCTGCAGTATTGCCTGGCACCTTACATTGACCTTCAGCGAATAATTACTGCCTCATCTTTACCTTCTAGAATCTCTTGTGGCCCACCAGAAACCAGAACCACACAAGGAATGAAATTCTGGGAAACATAGTCCCAGGTTAACAGCGAGGTTGACACAAGACAAAGTCAACACATGTGGCCTAACTTAATACAGGCCTTAATGGAGGGGGCAATGTGATACCCAGAAGGGGGCTTGTCAGTGGAACCTGAGTGACAGACAAAATAAACTAAAATAGGATCAAAACAAAGACCATTTTCTTAGTTACACCTGGTGAAGGATAGTCATCAATTCTCAGAGAGAGAACAAAAATACATATTAATGCAGGGAATGCAAAACAGTGTTATACTTTACATAATTTACAGTGGCTAAAAGCACAAGTTTTGTAAAGTCAGAAACCCATTTACAAGTTGTGTGTGCTTATGTGAATTATCCTCTCTGTGACTCATTTCTACATCTGAAAATGGGGATAATAAAACTCTTCTTATAGGCTTGTTGGTAGGATTAAATGAATTAATAAAGAGAAGGCACTTAGAGCAGTGTGTGGTATGTAAGTGCTTATTAAGTGTTGTATATCATCCTGCTTTACCTTTACAATAAAATATATACATTTATTTTTATTTTTTGAAATATATTTTTAACTTCATTTACTTATTTTCAGAGACAGAGAGAGAGAGAGAGAGATTGAGAGAGTGTGTGTGCTTGAGGGCAGAGAGAAGGAGACAGAATCCTAAGCAGGCTCTGCACTGTCAGCACACAGCCCAATGCGGGGCTCGAACTCACAAACTGTGAGATCATGACCTGAGCTGAAACCAGGAGTTGGACACTTAGCAGACTGAGCCACCCAGGTGCCCCTAAAATATATACATTTATGATTTTCAGTAAATTTCTAGGTTGTCTTCATGAAGTTCTGGGTGAAATGCTTCTTCCATGTGTTATGTATTTCTCTGCCTGACAGTTGTAGGCAAGATTCTGGTATCCACAATAGGGAAAACCAAGTCTGTAGTCTCTCTTGTAGAATGTTTCCCATTCAAGAAAGTTTCTGATACAATATGCACCTCATGAACATGAATTATTCTCCTTTCTATACATTTATATGTCTCATCAACACAGGACTGCTGGCGTAGAAAAATAATATATATTCACGTTCCATGAATAATCAGAGCAAAAGCAAAAAACCATCTACTTTTTAGGAAGCTCTTCTAAATTCCGCCCTGTGTGTTCAATCAAGATTTCTCAGGTAAATAAAGTCAAGGTATTCAAGCAAGTGCAACTGTGGCTTATCAGACTCAATTCTAGATCCGGGATGATTTTTACTGGAATGCGTGTGCATGTACGTGTGCGTGTGTGTATGTGTGTATAAGAGAGGCTGTTACCAAATCTGAGTTTGTATTTAGTAGATTTTCACAGCCAGTTTGGTTGATTGTATTTTGTTTAAATGTTATTTGAAAACATTCAGTACCTTTTTGGGGGTAAGCCAGGGGTGCCATGATTGTATAAGACCTCACTGGGCAAGGAAGTTTATAATAGAACCATCTCTTTTTTATAAATGAGGTGTGGCTGAGCCTTTCCAGTTGTTGTTATCCAGAAGAAAAAAAAGTCTTCAATGCCATGTAAAAATATCATGAAGTTGTATGCTATTGAGTCTCATGTCTGAGTTCTTTCCAGGGTCTCTAGGGTACTGAGAAGACTCTTCTCTGTCAACTGCTGGTCATGGATGATTCCATGCCATGGTTCACAAAAGGGGTTCAATCGACCCTCTTATCTCTCTTTAGTGGGATCCATAAAGAAAAGTGTTCTCCAAAGATCCTCTCTCTTTCTGACCACATTGTTCAACTTAAACTAGATCAATGTGGATTTTTAAAACTGATGGATGACTGTGGCAGACTTCTGTTTACTAACAGAAGCCCGATTTTTAGCTAGGTACATTGCTTCCCAGAATAAAGGACTACATTCTATGCCCTCTTTTGTTGAAATCAAGTTTTAGCCAATAGGATTTGGTGGAAGTGGCATATGCAACTTTGAAGGAATTTCTTTAAAGGAGCTGACTCACTTTGCGGGGAGAGCCTTTTTGCTTTGCTTCCGTTCTCTTTCCTAGACTGCATATATAATGGCTGGAGCTTTGGCATCTACCTTGGAACATGGGATGACCTTAAGGACAGAAGAAGCCACATGGTGAGAATGGCTGGACAAAAAGGATGGTCCTTGATCCCTGATGACTTTGTGGAGCTGTCACATGAATAGTAGACTGTCTACCTGTGATCTGGTTTTATGCAAGAGAACAAACATTTGTGTTTTTAGGCACCGTATTCGGGTTTTGACTAACAGTAGTTAAATGCAGTTCTTGAATACATTTAGGAAATCTTAGAAGGTTATTAGGAATATGCTTTTTACCTCTTGGCTCAGGCTTTTGCCTGGATGGTGTTCCCTGTGGACCCTCCTTTGGGTCCTAATCTAGCTTTCCTACCTCAGGCTGGTGACAACTGATTAAATTAACATGGCCATTGAATGCCCCCCCCCCCCATATGATTGCTTCAGCCCTTCCCACAGGAAGAATTTTACCCCCCGGTTCCTTCAAGCACTGAGCAGTATCTTTGATTTAAGCCAGTAGACCTGGACAGAGATCAGATACTGGTTCCAGAGCAGTCTCAGTTTTACGAATGAGGATGAGTCCAGATCATCCAATTCTAGTTTAAATACCTCATCAATGAAAACTGCAAAGTGGATGGCCCTTTTAACTGTGCCACCTACTGTGTCCATTTAGGTCCTCTGAAAAGCAGATGCCAATATGGAATTAAATGTGCAAGAGATTTATTGGGGGTAATACCTGTGAAGAAAAAAGGGAAAAGGATGAAGAGGCACAGATTTGCCAGTAAGAAGTGATGGACTTGGTCTGTAACAGATGGGGAAAATCCCAGCTTTGCTAGCCCAAGGCTGAGGTCCTGGTTTGAAGTGAATTTTGACGATAGCCAGTTATTTAATGGGGAGACCCAGGAAATCAGAGAAACACAGGAATGCTGAGATAGATTCTCCATACCCCCTCCGTGGACTTCCAAACTAAAAAAACATTGGGGAGGGCCAAATGATCCTGGAGAAAAGTGGAAGCCAAGGGAAACACGACAACTGGCTACAGCTTTGAATGCATTCCTTAACCATGCACAGTTCACTCAGCAAAGGGTGGAAGTGTTATGAGCTCAGTTGTTAGAACACAACTTAAGCCAAATTAATTGGCTAGACACTAAGCTACTCAGACCCAGAGTTAACCTTTAGAAAGTTGGGCTAAAATGTAAAAATAAGACGTAAAACTCTGAACAAAGATGTCACCAGCTGCATACTGGGACTAAGGTGGGAAGGTAGGCGTTGTGGGGAGGTAAAGACAGATCCTGCGGTTTAAATTCAGACAAGTTACTAAACACCGAACAAACAAAGCAACCAGACAAAGAAACACTCAGAGAAATAAAATAATCCAGAGTTATTATAACATATAAAATATTACCTGAAATGTCTACTTTTAAACCAAAATTTACTAGACATACAAAGATTTTGCAAAGTAACCCACACTCAGGAAAAAAGTAGTCAATAGAGACTGACTCTGAGTGGACCCAGATGTTGGATTTAGCAGAGAATGTCTTCAAACACTTTAGCGAGTGTTATTAATTTGTTCAAGGAATTGAAGGAAACTATGCTTGACAAATTAAAAGAATGTTAATAATGAGTTAACAAACAGGGAATCTCAACATAGAAAAAAATCATAAAAACCAAATGAAAATTCTAGAGCTGAAAAGTACAATAACGGAAATGAAAAATGTAACAAAGCTGTTTAAAATATCATTTTGGTCAATTGCTTTCAGCTCTCTTTTTTTGGCAGTTGTAGAGGATAAATTTTTAGCCTTCCTACTGAGACAAAGAGTATTTTTTAAAGGCAGAGAAAATTATTGTCAAATGTTGTTATTTATATTTCTACTGCTTTTTTCCTGAAAATATTTTGAGGTGGTAAATAATTGTTGAAATAGAAACACAATTTTTTTATATGGTCAATTAATCTATAAAAAGGAGGCAAGACTATACAGTAGGGAAAAGACAGTGTATTCACCAAACAGTGCTGGGAAAATTGGATAGCTAGATGCAAAAGAACGAAACTGGACCATTTTCTAACACCATACATAAAAATAAACTCAAAATGAATTAAAGACCGAAATGTGAGACCTGAAACCATAAAAATCCTACACAAGAACACAAGCAATGTCTCCAACATTGGCTGTAACAACATTTTTCTAGGTGTGTCTCCTAAAACAAGGGAAACAAAAGCAAAAATAAATTATTGGAACTACATCAAAATAAAAGGCTTTTATACAGTGAAAGAAATTGTCAATAAAATGAAAAATCAGTCTACTGAATGGGAGAAGATATTTACAAATTATATATATGATAAGGGGTTAATATCCAAAATATATAAAGAACTCCTACAACTCAACACCAAAAAACAAATAATCTAATTTTAAAATGGGCCGAGGACCTGAATAGACATTTCTCCAGAGAAGTCATCCAGATGGCCAAGTGACACAGGAAAAGGTGCTCAACATCACTCATCATCAGGGAAATGCACATCAAAACCACAAGGAGCTATTACCTCGCACATCAGAATGGTAGAATCAAAAAGACAAGCAGTAGTAAGTGATGACAAGGATGTGGAGGAAGGGGAACCCTCTTGCACTGGTGGTGGGAATGCAAACTGGTGCAGCCACTCTGGAAGACAGTGTGGAGGTTCCTCAAAAATTAAACATGAGATACCATATGACCCAATGATTCTACTCCTGGGTATTTAGCCACAGAAAGCAAAAACACTAATTTGAAAAGATACATGCACCCCTATGTTTATAGCAGCACTATTAATAATAGCCAAGATATGGAAGCAACCTAAGTGTCCACTGATAGACAAATGGATAAGGAAGATGTGACACATATACACAGTGGAATATTACTCAGCTGTAAAAAAGATGAGATTGTGCCATTTGCAACAACATGGATGGACCTAGTAGGTATTATGCTAAGTGAAATAATTCAGATAGAGAAAGACAAATACCACATCATTTCACCCATATTTGGAATCTAAACAAAATGAAACAAATGTATAAACAAATAAATAAAAAGCAGAATCGGACCTATAAATGCAGAGAGCAAACTGATGGTTGCCAGAGGGGAGGGGGTGGGAGAAGGCACAAAATGGGTGACAGGGAGTGGGAGATCCGGGCTTCCAGTTATGGAACGAATAAGCCATGGGAATATAAAGCACAGCATAGGGAATATAGCCAATGATAGCGAAATAGCGTGGTATGGTGACAGATGGCAGCTACACTCGTGCTGAGCAAAGCAGAAGATACAGAGAAGTAGGATCGGTATGGGGGACACTTGAAACCAGTGGAACACTGTATGTCAACTATACTCAAGTTTAAAAATTAAAAAAAAAATGGTTAGGATTTACCAACTTCCCTATCATTGCCCTTTCCAACTCAGGGCTAAGCAGAGAAAGCCAAATACGCTCTTCAACACAACCGCTAGGATGCCCCACTTCTTGTTAGCCTACCCAGGGCTTTCCCATGCCACCAACTTCTAATTAGAGCATACCTGAAGCCTTCCATTTTTTTCACCATCAAGCTTTTCCACTTCTTACCTGTGTCTGCCAAATGCGAGTGGCCATGGCTGACTCTCTTGCTACACCAAGCTGTGAGCAAATAGCTCCCCTTCGTTTAAAAATAAATACGGAAGCCATTTTCCAACTCCATCGAGCCTTACACAAATGTAAGAACTCTCCCTGCAGTAGATTTTGGGAGGTCACATTTTTACCCTAAGATTTAGAGGATTTGGCAGGCTATTTGATCATTGGTAAAATCATTTATATTACTTTAAGAAACTTGGACACGGTAGGCAGTTGCTTAAAGGAAAGTGTATTTGTATTACGAAACCAAGTTGCTTCAGCTTTTTGAGCTATGCTCCAATCCAAGTTCAGAGGGAAGGTCCATGTTTCTGTGTATTATTTGGGTTTCATTTCTCTTTCAATCTTGGCCACTTCAATCCCTTCAAGGCCTCTTTTCAAGGTCTCCTATGGTTGGTGAAATGTCACATTTCTTCCAACCTCTCAATTTCCTCTTTCATGATTATTCCCCTTAGTATTGGACACCAACCCTGAGATAGGTACTCTGCTTGGCTCCTTATGAGGATGTAAAATCTACCACGTGGAGAATTTTAAGGAACAAGTGACACAGATCCGCCTCCTAGTCTGACAACAATTTTATCAGTTTATGCATGTATCTTACTCCTTTTCTTATCGCTTCACCTGCACCCTGAGCCCTAGGTCTTACATTTCATCCCTTAATGAAAATAAATTGTTCTGGTTTTCTAAATACGAAATCCTGCCACTAAGAAGTCATAACCCTACGATGTAGTTCTGACATTGGCCTCATGCTGAAGACTGGGGTGTGGTCTTTTGGAGTACTCTCTCTCCTGACTCCTGAAAACACTTACTTGGATGTATTCGTGCATGGAGTAATCCCTTTACTAATGATTATGAAAGATAGGAAAAACACTGTCCAATTATGTTACCCCATTCAGCTTTTCAGGAAGGAGGAGGCATGAAAATCCTTTGCAAATCAATGCAAATGCGTCTGTTACAAACACAGGGAACAGACAAGGTGTATTGTTTGATATTTGGGAACTTCTAAGAAAACGGGATAAATTCCTCTTTCTGTAGATCATAGACAATTCCTATTCTTCCATTTCCTCCTTTTTCCATTGTCTTCCCACACATACAAATGTCGCTGGCGTCTCTATCACACAACCCAAAGAATCATTTTTTTGAGCACTTAAATGGAAAGTGAAGGAGATATGGGATATTCCATGTGTGTTCTTGGAGCACTTCTATGATGACATCACACTGACCATATCCAGTATATCATACGTGCTAAGATACAGGGTGCGTATGTTATGGTTAAGGATATTTTCATATACTGCAAGAATGAATGTGTAACGAGCATTTTTTTTTTCAAGCGCACGCCACAGTCTGTGTGGGTGGTAGGAAGGGGGGAAACATCTGTGTGGATCTTCACTGAATATCCTGGAGAACAGAGCTGACAAAACCTAGAAGACGTGCCCATTTGCTGGAGTACAAGGGACACAATCAGGGCTGATGTCAGCAGGTCCTTGTGATCAAAAGCAAGCAGGGAGAGTTCGTACCTTTGTGTAAGGCTCGATGGAGTTGGAAAAGCCAAGTCATGTCATTATATCTGAAGCTAATATGTACTCAGATCGGCAAAGGGGAATTTGGGATTTGGTTAAATTCCATTATGTATTTTCTAGTATTCCTAGGAACTCACAGTCGTGCTTTCGCAACGTGACTGTTTTATGCGGATTTAACTGTCTTCAAAATGAGTTTTAGTCCATAAAAAGTATAAAATATTCCACGGTCCTTCACTCAGTTAACTGTAAACGCACGTGGATATGCCCTCCACTGGCATATACAGTAAACGTATTCAACCGTGGCAGCTTTCTTGTTTTCCTGGGATCACAGTTAGCCTCCATTTCCAATCTACCTTGAAGTTGGGCCCATACCATTGAATGGCAATGGAATGTAGGTAGGCAGAAGGGATATGTACAACTTCCAGGCCTGGAGGATGCCAAGGCACAAAGGTGATACCAAAGCCACCAAGTGATAACAGCCAAAGGTCCCTGACTTACTGTGTGAAGCAAGGCCATCCGCTGACCCTTGGTATATTTTGACATGACCAAGAAATAAACACTTATTGGTTATTAAACCATTTAGATTTAGCATTTGTTACAGCAATTAAACTACATAGATTCATGCAACGAGGATCTTTAATAGAAGACAAGGTAGAAATTTCTGATGTCTAATGATCTCACAGTTCGCTTGTGAGAAATAACATTCTGGAGTTTTACAGTAATTGGCCAGTTCTGATCAGTTATTCTCCACTTGATGTATCACAATTGCCTATGGAGTTATTTTTAAAGGCATATCCAGGCCCTGGTCTTGACCTAGTGAATCAGAACCAGGTAAGGCACAGGCAGTTATTATTTTTAAAAACTTCCCTGTGTTTTACATATACCCTTGGCAATGAGGCATTACTCTAAAATAAGACAGATCTTACCTTCAGATTAAGCTAGATTGTCAAGCCTCATGGTTTGGGGAACATATAATTTGACTGATGAGTTCTTTAAAGTATATTTTGATTAAAAAATATTAACATCTAACAAAATTGACTTTTAGATGTACAGTTCTATGAATTTTACACAAGTATCTTTTCAGGTAACACTACCCAAATCAGCATACAGAACAGTTTGTCTCTCCAACAAAAATTTACCTTACACTAACTACCCTTTTGTAGTCACACCCTCCCCTCCCCTCCCCCAAAACCCTTGCAACCATCCATCTGTTCCCCGGACGTTTCGAGAACGTCATAGAAATAAAATCATATACAGGTGACCTGGTGAGACCGGTTTCTTTCACTCAGCATAATGCTTTTGTGATTCGTGACACTGGCATCTATCAACAGTTTCTCTTTAATGCTGAGTAGTATTCCATCTTAGGGACCTGCTACTCTTTGCTTCCACTCACCATGGAAGATAGCGGATGGCTTCCAGGTTTGGGAGATTGTGAAGAGAACTGCTATTAAAGCATTCGTGTATTGGTGTCTGCGTCATCCTAAATTTTCCCCTCTCGAGGGCCATGTTTCTCAACTTCAGTACTGGTGACATTTGGGGATGGGTAGTTCATTTGGGAGGGGCCGTCCTGTGCACTATAGGGTGGTCAGCAGCATCCCTGGCTTCTACCCACTAGATGCCAGCAGCACCCCCACCCCCCACCTCTCTGCCCTCCTTGTGACAAATAAAAAAAATGTCTCCAAATATTGTCCCCCTAGTGGAGAACTACCGCCTTAGGGAACAAAAACCTGACGAGTATCACTTTTTGTCTTAAAATGCCTTTATTCACCTACATTTCTGAAGCAAATTTTCTCTGGACGTGGAATTCTAACTTGACAGTTGTTTTCCTTCAGCATATTAAAAAAAAGATCATATTATCCTCCAGATTTCATTGTTTCTGTTGACAAGTCAGTTATTAAGTGCTAAGTGTTCCTTTTGAGCTAATGTAACATTCTTTCTGATCACCTGCATAGTCGTACTATGGGTGAAATGAACTCTTGACAGAAAGAAGATCTACTTCTGATAATGAAACCGATGAGGCCACACACATACCCAAAAAGTAGGAAAGCTTTGCTACACACACGATGAGGCTCACTGGGGAGAGCAGGGTGGGCTTCCTGAGCTGGTCTGAGAATGGTTTGAGAAAGCAAGGAAAGAAGAATGGCTTGGGATTTTTGTGGTGGTCAGGGAATGGGGCTGGACTAAGGGTTCCCACCTATAGGCCAAGGTTTGAACTTTGGTCTGATGCCAAAGAAGAGAGCACCTGGGCTTTCTTTACAAAAAAAAAAAAAAAAAAAAAAAAAAAAAAAGATTTTATTTTTAAGTAATCTCTACACTCAATGTGGGGTTCGAACCCACAACCCCGAGATGAAGAGTCACACGCTCTAGTGACTAAGCCAGCCAGGTGCCCCAACACCTGGGCCTTCTTTTTTTAATTTTTTTAAATGTTTACTTATTTTGAGAGAGAGACAGAGTGCGAGCAGGGGAGGGGCAGAGGGAGAGGGAGACACAGAACCGGAAGCAGGCTCCAGGCTTTGAGCTGTCAGCACAGAGCCCGACACGGAGCTCGAACTCACAAACTGTGAGATCATGACCTGAACCGAAGCCTGAGGCTCAACCGACTGAGCCACCCAGGCGCCCCAACACCTGGGCCTTCTTATCAGCTTGCCCAGATGTGGGGCAGAAAGGAAAGAGGGTGAGGTGGGCTTAAAAGTTGTCAAGTAGCATAAAAGATAGGAGCCATACTCTATCATAAGTGTTATAAGGTTTTCTATGAAGTGCACTGGTGTGGGTTTATATTTTCCCTGCTTGAGGTTTGTAGTGCTTCTTGAATTTGGGGGCTAATTTTTGGTCTTGAAAAGTTCTCAGAAATGATTTCTTTAAATAGTACTTCCGTTCTATTTTCTCTTTTCCTTTTGGGATTCCAAATACACATGTATTCAACCTTTTCACAGCACCACAAATGTCTCAACGACTCTTGTATATTTTGCACCCTTTTGTCTCTTTGTGCTCCAGTCTGAATATTTCCTTCTGGCCTAGCTTTCAGTTTACCTTTTTTTTTTCCTGTCCATCTATTAGGCCCATTTAATAATGTCTTAATTTCACTGCTTGTATTTAGTTCTAAAATTCACATTCAGTTATTTTTTAAAAAAAAAATATTTATTTTGAGAGAGAGAGAGCAAGTGAGCAAGGGGGGGGGGGGCAGAGAGGGAGGGAGAGAGAGAATCCCAAGCAGGCTCCATGTTATCAGGGAAGAGCCCAACACATTTGGTTCTTTTTAAAAGAGTTTCCATTTTCTACCAAAATTCTCCATCTTCTTCAAAACTCTCCATCAAGAATTCCTTGAAAATGTTAGAATTTAGGAACAACTAATACCTTTTGCTGAAAAGCAACCTCATGTACCAGGCACATCTATTCAGGCTTCCTTCCTCCCAAATTTTGGCCCCATACTATCTTCATAGCACTCTGATACTTTCAAATTCTTCAAATACATGTATTTGACCAACTTTTCTATCTGTTCCCAGCACCTGGGTGGTTTGAGCCACTTCCTAGGAATTACCAGAAGACTACAGACTTGCTTTGTTCAAACAAAAATTTTAATGCTTATTTTTTGAGAGAGAGGGAGAGAGAGCGTGAGCAGGGGAGGGGCAGAGAGAGAGGGAGACACAGAATCCGAAGCAGGCTCCAGGCTCCGAGTTGTCAGCACAGAGCCCGACACGGGGCTTGAACTCACGCACTGCGAGATCGTGACCTGAGCTGAAGTCAGACACTCAACCGACTGAGCCATCCAGACGCCCCCAGACTTGCTTTAAAGCCTGGGATAATTTTATAAGACAACTGTCCCAGTTTGTCAAAACTTACTGTCATGAAAAAAAGATGATGAGGGAACTCTGTGAGATTAAGAGAGACTTGAGAGACAACCTAATATAATGCATGGACCTTGTTTGAGTCTCCATTCAAGTGAACCGGCTACTAAAAGGTATTTTGGGAAGCACACGGGAAATTTGAGGAAGAGATTGGGGAGTAAATAGGTGATATTAGAAAATTATTGATAACTGTGTTAAATGAAAATTCTGGCATTGCAGATATGCACAAAAATGTCATTTTTAGAAATGTATACTGATGTGTTTAGCGTTAGAACATCAGGATGTGCTGGTAGAACACGGAAGAAAAAGCAAAGTGTAATTGACTTAAATCCACATGGGGGTTTGTGGGCATTTATTATATTAATATTCCTACTTTTCTACATATTTGAAATGTCTCACGATAAATTTTTTTAAACACACAAGAGGTAATGTTACCAGATTTCATGTTTAAAGTCTCCAGCTTTAACTTCTAAAGTTGTATAGTATCTAGTAATGAGGAAAACCAACCAAAGATCCATCTGAGGCTTAAAAGTTTTCCCAAATTGGTTTACACTTTTACATAATTTTGTAATTCTTAATTACTATATGGAGTAAATTAAATAATTATAATAATTAAGGAGCTAATATAAGTCTGATGACTAGCTGGAAAATAAACATTATCCAAACAAATGAAATGAAACATTCCTATGCGTAGAATTTTAATGATTATAAGCAACTGATAGACTTTCCTTAGAAAACTTTTGTTATAATAACCTTCATGCCCACAGGGAAAGTTCTGTAAAAATTTAAAAAGTAGCGTACTACTATTTTGACAATTCTAAACAAATTACTTGTAAAGATTGATTGTGAGGAAGTTCAATAGGTTTTCTAGAATATAAAAAAATTTTTTTTCACCTTAGGACAGATGCTTACCATTGACTGAACCAGCTAAGACTTTTCTTTAAAAATTTTTTAGGGGCGCCTGGGTGGCGCAGTCGGTTAAGCGTCCGACTTCAGCCAGGTCACGATCACGCGGTCCATGAGTTCGAGCCCCGCGTCGGGCTCTGGGCTGATGGCTCAGAGCCTGGAGCCTGTTTCCGATTCTGTGTCTCCCTCTCTCTCTGCCCTTCCCCCGTTCATGCTCTGTCTCTGTCCCCAAAATAAATTAAAAAATGTTGAAAAAAAAATTAAAAAAAAAATCTCCACATTTCCAATTAAAGTGCCCATGCTTTAATTACTGAATTTTATAAAAAAAAAAAAATTTTTTTAACGTTTATTTATTTTTGAGAGAGACAGATTGTGAGTGGGGGAGGGGCAGAGAGAAAGGGAGACACAGAATTCGAAGCAGGCTCCAGGCCCTGAGCTGTCAGCCCAGAGCCCGACGCAGGGCCCGAACTCACAAACCGCGAGATCATGACCTGAGCCTAAGATGGACGCTTAACTGACTAGGCCACCCAGGCGTCCCCCCAGATAAGACTTTTCTTAGGTAAAAACAAAAAGGGATCGGGGCACCTGGGTGGCTCTGTCGGTAAAGCATTCGACTCTCGACTTCAGCTCAGGTCACAATCTTGCGGTTCGTAAGATTGAGCCCCACATTGGGCTCTGAGCTGACAGTGCAGAGCCTGCGTGGGACTCTCCTCTCTCTCTCTCAAAATAAATAAACTTACAAAAATGAACACAAAGGTATCGCCGTTACTTTACACATTTCTTAAAATTAGGTCCAGCTCTCTGGTCCACTGCTAACCTTACTTAAGACATCTTACCTATCATAATAGACCTGTGTTATACATGCCACATGAAAGTGGAAGCAGATGGAACTATTTGGGAATGCAGCCTGGCTCGGACAGGTAACTTTTCCTGCTGTAGTTTTAGTAAATAATTTTAGGGTTAGGATTACATTTCCTGACATTTTCAGTAATTAGGGTTGTGTAGTGACATTATACCAGAGTATCATCTGTCACAATTGTTGGAGGAACTATTTACCAAAAGCCTGTCAGTCTGTGGTCTCTTTAATGCAGCTTCTTCCAATATAAACATCTCATTTTATCGTATATCAATATATTTATACTACATTATGCCCCCAACATCCCATACTCCCAAGAAGGCTAAATGTACATAGGTACGCAACCAAAAACTGACCTTAGTAGGTCACTCTTCTCATTCTTTAAAAAAAATTTTTTTTAACATTTATCTTTTGAAAGACAGAGACACAGAGCCTGAGCAGGGGAGGGGCAGAGACAGAAAGAGACACAGAATCCAAAGCAGGCTCCAGGCTCCCAGCTGTCAGCACAGAGCCTGATGTGGGGCTTGAACCCATGAGCTGTGAGATCATGACCTGAGCCGAAGTCGGACGCTTAATTGGCTGAACCACCCAGGCGCCCCTTGGTAATTCTTTAGCTCTCTTTTCCTGCTGAAAATCTGATATCAAACTAGGGAAGATTACAATTCAGATAAATCCAGGGCCCAATTAATTCTTTCAACATATTTTCCTTGTGAACAAATTTCTCTTACCAAAATTATATCCTTTGTTCAGAAGGGAGGTCACAAGTTGCTTCTTGTGGGCCAAATTTGGCCTGCAGCGATGGCTTGGCTCTCCCTAACTTATGTATGTACATGCACGCAAATGAGTTATCCATATAAAAACCCAGATTTCCACCTTCTTTTCAAAATGCTGAGAACCGGGGGCGCATGGATGGCTCAGTCGGCTAAGCACCTGACTTCAGCCCGGGCCATGATCTCACGGTTCATGGGTTTGAGCCCCATGTCAGGCTCTGTGCTGACAGCTCAGAGCCTGGAGCCTGCTTCGGATTCTGTGTCTCCCTCTCTCTCTGCCCCTCCACCACCTGCACTCTCTGTCTCTCTCTTTCTCTCTCAAAAATAAACAAACATTAAAAAAGATAAAAAATAAAACGCTGGGGATCGGGGAATACTGGGCGCAGTCTTGAGAAACAGCAGTTACCAGCTAGAAGAGAGCAGCCACAGCTCCAATATGCATACCCGTTTAGCCTTTGAAAATACTTTAGTTACGTGACCCCTGGTTTAAATGCGCTGTTTGTTTAATTCAATAAAATATCCCCATCACTCTTGAGATAAAGACTTTCCAACCTTTTGATTTGTCTCCTTTTTACTTACTCACTTCTTACTCTTACAAGGTAAAAAAGTAAGCCACATCTTCAAGCTCTGTCTAAAAAAGATACTGTTAAGCTTTTTAAAGAACTACTATCAGATGAAAAATCTTTAAACCATGTGCCCTGCTGGCAAAAGGAAATTTTATAAGTCTGGAAATGTCTTCAGTCTTGGTAGCCTCCCAAAATCAAAGCAGGCAGAAAGATGCTTAATTGAAACTCAGGAGCATGATAACGTAATCAGTCTGGTTGTCTCCCCCAGTAATTATTCAGATTTTCACCTCTAACCCCATTGCCACTTAGGCCCCTGAGGGTAGAGGTCTGTGACAGTAACTTTGGCTTCATTCTTGTGGCCAACCCTGATGATTGAGTTGGCCTCATTTTCTTATGGATGCTTCTGATCGTGTTCACTACTTCTGTTGGAAGAGTTTCTCCTCTGCTCATGGCAAGACTTTCTTTTCCCTCTACGGATTTATAATGGCCTGTGGGCAGCAGCATTATACTGCAATAAACCATACGGCAAATACTTAAAAAAACTGAGATTAAACTTACAGTGTGTGTGCGCAAATTTCTAAGAAACAGATCCTTACCCAAACTCTATGTCTGTACACGTGAGAATTTATTTGACAATCATTTGACATTTAACACAAGCCCACCGTGTGTGGGATCCTGGGAAAGATAACACCCCGTGACAATTCCTGCTTTGCTGTAACTGGTGGTACACGAGATAGAAATCTCAGTATCACAGAGCACCTCCACTGAAGATACCTAATCAGTAAAGATCCAGAATTTTGCAAGTCTTTTCATTTTAGGAAAAGTCATAGCAAGACTACACGAGGGTAGAGACTATGAACAACTGAGGATGTTTTGTGTGATCTGTAGCTCTCAACCTGACGTCTTGCTATGGGTTGAATGGTCTCCTGGAAAAGATATTGAAGTCCTAAGCCCTCACAATGTGGTATTATTTGGGAAAAGAGCCTTTAAAGAAATGATCAAGTTAAAATGAGGTCAGTAGGGTGAGCTCGAATCCAGTAGGACCAGTGTCCTTACCAAAAGGGGAAATTGGAAACAGAGATGGGCACGCACAGAACAAAGACAATGGGGAGACAATGCAGTGCGAGGACAAAGGGTTGGAGTGATGTATCTAGAAGACAACACCCGAGGCTACCAGAAGTCAAGAGAGGCTCCCTCCAGATGGAGCATGGCCCAGCAAACACCTTAAGTTCAGACTTCCGGCTTCCAGGACTATGAGACAATAAATCTCTATTTGAAGCCACCCAGCTTAGGGTACCTTGTTACGGAAGCCCTAGGAAAATAATACAAGAACCTTTCCAGAACTGTACGGTTTCTTCATACATAGCAAGGCCTTAGTGCCTCCCAAGTTCTCCTGTTTAACGTTTTGACATGGATTTGCATGCCCTTTTACGATGCCTAAAAAGTTCTACCACTACTGACATTTTCGAAGTTAATATCCATTTAACATTTGGTTCATAATGATCTGAACAAGGTCGGTGAACCCCTAAATGTTAAGTCAACAGATTCTATTTTCAAGTCCCAGAAAGGTCAGTGAAAACATCCAAAGCAGGGGCACCTGGGTGCCTCGGTCAGTTGAGTGGTTGACTTTTCATGTCCACTGAGGTTCTGATCTCACAGTCTATGAGATGGAGCCCTCTGTCAGGCTCTGCACTGACAGTGTGGAGCCTGCTCGGGATTTTCTCTCTCTCCTCTCTCTCTCTCTGTTCCCCCTCTCAAAATAAATAAATAAACAAACTAAAAAAATGTCCAAAGCAAATTTTTTATATACAGGAAAAAGGGGTGAATGGAAAAGACGATGAAGATGAACAGTTTGGGGATTGAAATAAATCATTTCACTTTCTATTAAGCTAAGGTTATTGGTAAATAGAATTCCTTTTATTTTTGAAACTAGTATAAATGGATCATTCTATTCAATTGTATCAATGATCTCTTCTGGCTTCTTCTGAAGAGTTCTCAAATATGTTAGCTTTGTTTTTTGTTTGTTTAAGTTTAGCATCCACTGATCTCCTTTCCACCCAGCTAGGAAACTTAGGTTTCTAAGTGGCCCAAACAGCTCCAGGTGAGAATGCAGAATCATTCCCCATCTTTTCCCTTCTACGCCCATGTTTTCTTAGTTTGTGGCATCATATCTGGCCATAGGAAGTGCTCGGTTACTATTTCTTCAAAGTAAAAGCCAGATATGAGATCACATTTAGAACATCAATAGAATACAAGCATTTACAGGGGCAGACAACTGGTATGGTGTTTTGATACGGCTTTTTAAAAAGGCATTTACTCCTATACACTAAAACGGACTCTCGGTGTTGACGATTCTGCACCAACCACCTTATTAAAGTCTGAACTCTTGCAGACATCTGAGAAAGCAGGGATGGCATGATGCTGTCATGACATGATGCTGGTCTCATGTCCACCTCTTCCAAGGGCTCTGACTTAATCCTTTCTTTGGTCTGTAACCCAACCCGTTCTCCTTTCCCAGAATCGGCCAAATGACTGGTATGGTGGGTAGGCTCTGAGATGGCCCCCATCACGCAGAGCCCTTGCCTCCCGGTCTTCGTGCCCTGCCCTCATCCTGAGTATGAGTGGACCCTGTGGCTTGCTTCTAACCAACAGAATGTGTCAACGGTGACAAAACACCACTTACACGATTATGTTACCTAAGACAGTGACCTCTGTCTTGTTAGCAGCCTCTATTAACTCTCATGCTGGCTCTGATGGTGGAAAAACCAGATAGAAAGGCTTTTTGCCAGAATAAAAGTGCTATTAGTTTCTATCGCTGCATAACAAATTACTGTAAACTTAGTGGATTAAAACTATATATATTTATTATCTCGTAATCTTCCTGGGTCAGGAGCCTGGGTGCTGCTGAGCTGGGCCCTCCGCTCAGGGCCTCACAAGGCTGCAGTCGAGATGTCAGCCAGAGCTATGGTCTAATCTAAGGACTGGTTTCCTCTTCCAGCCTCACCAGTTATTTGCAGAATTCAGTGCCTTGCACTTGTGGGATGGAGGCCCTCACATCCTCGAGGCTTCCCACCATTCCCTACCACACTGTCCTCTCTGGAATATGCAGTTTGCTTCTTCAATGCCCGCATCTCCACTGCTCTCAATTGCTCTGACTTCTTCCATCTCTCATCTGTAGTGCCTCTTTGAAAGGGCTCACCTGATTAGGTCAGACCCACCTAGGATCATTTCCCTTTCGCTTAAAGTTACCTGCTTAGGAATTTTAATTACAACTGCAAAATCTTTCACCTTTTCCACAGAATGTAACCTAAACGACAGAGTGGTATTTCATCATATTCACTGCCCATGCTCACGGGGAAGGGATTACTCAGGGCAACTATACCAGCCGACGGGAACCTGGGGGGCCATCTTTGAAATGTGCCTGCCACAACCGGCATGTCTCAGTACCATCTGTGTGCTTTATTTCCACTAGGCTCCTACAGTTTACATTTTGGTAAAGGATTTTTGCAATACTATACTAGCACTACAGCGGCAACGGCAAAATCAGAATTGCCCTGACTGTAATATTTACACGGAAGACCATTTTGTACCATTTCAAAATCACATCTACTCTAGACCAACGATCCTTTGCATGAAACACAAGAATGGAGTTTCTTTTCCTGTCTTCAACTGGGGCAACGGTCACTGCGATCGAAGAATAAAATGTTGCAGTCAGAAGCCCGAATGGCCAAGACAAAGCGGTCTGCTCCATGAAACGCATACTATCTGTGAGCGCAAGACAGCCACGTTTCTATCGGAGCAGACTCGACAGCTTTCCCCTTCCTACTCCTTGTGGCAGAGCACCGTGTGACGGAGTCAACAGCACTTATCACGGTCAATGCTGGAGACGGTTGAAGTGAGCAAGCCTGGCCGTGTTTCGTTCCGCCACGGTGGTGATCCGTGGTAGGTTAAACGCTGCAGATCGTACCACACAGTCTGCCACGCCTCCGTGCCAAATCCCCTCCCTGAACAAGAGTGGGAGGCAAAGAAATGTCAACAGTTTCTCCACAAAGACGTACCGCTGACACGGGTGCACTGATATTTTCTTTACTCAGAGGTAAACGAATTTTGTGTCTCTCAGTATTTTAAAACTAAACAGGTTGTTTTTGGCCCCCATTCTGTCAACTGATAGAGAACCCCAAGTACCTCTTAATTTTATTGATATTCACACATTTAAACAGTGGAACCGACCAGATATAGTTTATTAAAATGTGTTCATCAAAAACAATTTTGACTCAGTTTTGAAAAATTGCAAATACATTAAAAACTGTTACAGTGTCATGAGATTGCAAATATTGCCTTATGAAAGGATAAAGAAATTGTTCAGTAAAAACTATGAAATATCTTAATTTAAATTTCACATATAAAAATATATATTTTACGCAACACTGAACAGTTAAGGCCACAGAACTTGAAGGAGAGTTTGAGATACACATATTTTGAAATCGCTGGTCAAAAATATTAGCATAAACAAACAGCAAAACTGGTCGTAACATTCAAAATAAAACATTAACTTCTATGTTTAAGGGTTTGTTATCAGAAACTTTCCTTCAGAAGTCAGAATGGTTTTCAAGTATAAATTACAATGTGCTTGGTGATCACGGAGACATAAATGTATATTTATAGTATCGTACAAGATTTTGACCTTCTCGCCATACTTGGGGGTGAAGTATCCTGATGATTTTGCCCCATGTGGCTCTGGCTGGCATCTTTCTGATTGCTTTTAAAAGCTATTTGATCTCCTATTGGTTTTATCTCTGAGAGTGGCTCATTATTACTCTGCATACTTTTCTGACTCGTGAGTGACATCCTTTTAAAGAAGAAAATCTAGAAAAAAAACCCACACACACAAAGAATTCATTTCAGTAAGTGAATAGCCACTTAATAGGATTTAGGGGGGATAATTTTCAACTAGTCTGAACATTGTTTCATCACACCCTTACAGGGTGTCACATGTACAAAGGGACATGCTTAGTGTCCAGCAGCACCTTGTTTTACCAATGGCAATCATGCCCCTTCCCTAATAGAAGACCTTTCAGGGTTTAGCTTTCAACACTGTCAGTGCCTTGGGAATACATTACCATTTTTCTTTAAAGAGCAGATTTGTTATTTCACTTTGTTGTGATGAGAGAAGAAAAAAAAAAAAGAAAAGTAGGGTATCCTGGAGGATTGCCCCATTCCTGTAGATGGGAACTTCTGGGAAAACGCTGGTGCTGCCGAATGATGGCTTTGGGGGCCCAGGGGCCTGAGCAGGCAGCTGGATACCTGGGTCTGCTACTCGGGGGAGTCCGGGGCCGTGAACAGGGAGAACACACACAACAGCCGGAGAGAGGAAAGTCGATGCCATAACCCAGGATCGCAGGCAGGCAGAAAAGAGAACAGAAGAAAAGAGACTGAGGAAGAGCCAAATGTGAGACACAGGTGGAGGAAGAAGAGCCGGCACTGGGACAGAGCTTTGTAGGAACACAGTCAGGAAAGAGAGGCACCTCGGGAGTCAGGGAGGAAAATGTACCAAGAAGGGAGTGGCCAACAGAGCACAGACAGGAGAAATCAAGGGAGATAGATGATGACTGGAAAGTTCCATTTGACTTAACCCCTTTGAGGATTTAGTCAGAGAGAAAACAGGATTCCTGAAGTGTAACAGCACAAATATCAGTTCTGGCAAGATGCCCCAAACAAAAAACAGGTGAGAACTTGGCTCCTTGGGAAATCAAAATGATGCAAGTAATTGCTTGCTGTTAGTCTTGAAGAATGGAGGAATTGAAGCAAAAAGGTGTAACCCAAAAACTCAGAGTCTAGCTAGAAAAGGGTCTATGGACTAAACTGGGGGGACCCCTCTTTCGTTTCTGCTTTTGCGCGGGAATCCCTATCATGAAAATTCTGCTACTACAAAACATCAAAAAATTCTAAGTGTAAAACATCTAATTTTATGATGTGTACAGAAGTTCATGAAAAAAATGAAGGGAAATCCCTGTGGGCCACAAAATGAAGAGGGCGCAGGAAGCCTCAGAGGTGAGCGAGCAATAAAATGGCATTTATTGATCTCACAACTTAGACTCGCTTTGGTAAACGTATCTGATCTCATAAAATGTGGAAAATCGGGACTGAGACCCCCCTACATAAAGTGAGGACCCTCTAGAGACTATGCCCTTAATTAAGTCCACTTACACACACTGGGAGACGGCAAAATAACCTGTGTCCCTTGGTCTAGGCTGTGAGTGAGGGAGAAGCACGTTCTCCTAGTGTGAGGCTGGGCTCCCGTTTACTTTACTGGTGCCGGTGAGGAACGCTTCGTGCTCCCGGAATGGTAATGCCCAGGAGAGCTACCAGAGGCTCTGACAAATTCTCTATGGATGGATTTTCATGGAAGCCTTAAGGGGCGTCCACAAAAAGTCTCAGCTGAACATGAACTCAGAATCCAAATTTCCTTTTTTTTTTTTTTAACGTTTATTTATTTTTGAGACAGAGACAGAGCATGAACGGGGGAGGGTCAGAGAGAGGGAGACACAGAATCCGAAACAGGCTCCAGGCTCTGAGCTGTCAGCACAGAGCCCGACGTGGGGCTCGAACTCACGGACCGTGAGATCATGACCTGAGCCAAAGTCGGCCGCTTAACCGACTGAGCCACCCAGGCGCCCCCAGAATCCAAATTTCAAAACACATGAGGAAGCAGGACACTACCAGCAAGTCAACCAAAGCAACAGACAGATTTAGATTCCTGAAGATGTCTGACGTTGGGATGACTAAATATAAGTGTGCTTAAAGGACCAGGATAAAAAACATGAGCACGAAACAAGATACTAGTTTTTAAAAGATCAGAGTGATTTGAAGAAGAATCAAAATAGAATTTCATTTCAAAATGAGAAAAATATAATCGATGAAATTAACACTCAACAGGTAGGTTAAAAAGATTAGTTTTAGCTGTAAAGAAACTATGGCATCAAAGAGCTCTGAAATATGAGGGCTGTGACATTCCCCCAAAATATTACTTAGACACAGACAATGGGAAAGTAACATTGAAAGGCATGGACAACAGAATGAAAAATTTCATACCAGGGAGCGCCTGGGTGGCTCAGTCGGTTAAGTGTCCGACTTCAGCTCAGGTCATGATCTCGCGGTCTGTGAGTTTGAGCCCCACGTCAGGCTCTGGGCTGAGAGCTCAGAGCCTGGAGCCTGCTTCGGATTCTGTGTCTCCCTCTCTCTCTGCCCCTCCCCTGCTCAAGCTCGTTCACTTTCTCCCTCTCTCTCTCTCAAAAATAAACATTAAAAAAATTAAAAAAAAAAAAGAAAAATTTCATATCAGAATTCCAAAGAGGAGGGAGGAAATACTCAAATACACAATGGATGAGAGTTTTCTTAAACTGATGAATGACCTGAATTCTCAGAGTCAAGAGTCATAATGAATTAGAAGAAAGTTAAAGCAAAACAGTTCACACCTGGGCATCTAGTAGTGAACTGAAGCACGTTAAAGGTAAACAGCGTGAAAAAACAGCCAGAGAGAAAAAATGACAGATTATATACAAAGTCATCAGCAATTACACTAGAGCAAATTTCTTAAAAGGAGCATAGGAGCAGATACCAAGAGAAAGTGAGCACTGCCCAGTCACCTCAATGTTCATTTGCAAGTGAACAGAAACTGACAAAGTTAACTACAAAATGGATAGGAACTTCCAAAGTTCTGACAGGAACCTCCAAAGGATTTCTTCAGGGAGAAGAAAAAGCATCCCAAAAAGGGCATCTGAGATGTAAAAAGGAATGGTGAGTAAGAAAGTGGTATAACAAATAATAGTTAACATGTGATTGGTGACGCTAAAAACTTAAAATACTTGACACTATAACATGTAAGATGGGAAGGAAGGGGTGACAGAAGACTCCTCTAAGATCTTGCTATTATTTGGGGAAAGGACAGGAACATTAATTAGCTTTAGATCTTAGGTACGTATATTAAAAATTTCAAAGACGCAAATCCAGCTTATAAGCCATTTGCAAGTGACTCATCTAAAACACAAGTCAAAGAATGAAAACAGATGTATCAGGCAAGGGCTAACCAAAGCAAAGAGAGTATGGCTATATTATTAACAGACAACACAAACTTTAGCATTTTTTAGGGATAAGGAAGAATACAAATAGTGAGATGACAAATTTAAATGTAACTGCATTAATGATCAGATTAAATACAAATGGGCTAAGTGCTCCAATTAAAAGGCAGAGATTGTCAGATTAGATAAAAGAGCACAACCCATCTGGATGCTGCCTGCATCAACGTACTTCAAATGTAAAATCACAAGTGGGTTAAAAGCAAAACGATGGAAAAAGATATAACATGATAACTCTAATCAAATGAAAGCTTGAATCGCTATATAATATCAGACCAGGCAGATTTCAGAGTAAAGATTATTATCAGGGGTAAACAAGGCCATCTCATGATGAAGGGGTCAATTAATTTAGAGAATATAACAATCCTAAATGTTACAGAACCTAGTAATAACTTTAAAATACATGAAGCAAAAACTAATAGAAGTACAAAGAAAGTCGACAAATCCACAATTATATTTAGGGTTTTTTAGAGCTTATTTATTTATTTTGAGAGAAAGAGGGAAAGAGAGAGAGAATCCCAAGGAGGCTCTGCGCTGTCAGCGTGAAGCCCAATGTGGGGCTTGAACTCCCGAACCAAGAGATCATTACCTGAGCCAAAATCAAGAGTCAGATGCTTAACCGATGAGCCACCCAGGAGCCCCTATTCAGGGATTATTAATGCTTTTCTCTTAATAATAGATCTTACAAGTAGACAGCAACTCAAAGGATAGAAAATACATGAACAACACCGTCAACCAACTTGATGCAACTGGTACTGACAGGACACAACAGTATTCTTCTCAACCTTCTCAAGTGCACATGGAACACTTGCCAAGATAGACCTGATTCGGGGCCATAAAACAAGTCTTAATAAATTTAAGAGGACTCAAGTCATACTAAGTATGTTATCCAATCACAATGTAATTAAATTAGAAATTAATATCATAAACATCTACGGAAAATCCCCAAATAAGTTGAAATTCAAGAGTTCATGAGTCAAAGAAGAAATCCGAAAGTATTCTGAACTGGATGAAAATGAAAACACAACATAACAAGTACTTCAGAGGAAATTTACAGCACAAAAAGCCTGTTTTAAAAAATAAGAGAAGTCTCAAATCAGTGACCGCAACTTCCATGTTAAGAAACTTTAGGAAGAGAAGAGCAAATTAACCCAGAGAAAGTAGAAGAAAGGAAATACAACAGTAAAACCTTGGATTGTAACTTGTTCTGCGAGTGTTCCGCAAGACAAGCAGACATTTCTAATAAATGTTAACTTGATAAGCGAGCGATGTCTTGCAATATGAGTAGTACGGGATGCCAAACGTCACATGATCACAACTGAGCCAACGGTTCTCGAAATTTGCTTTGATCTATGAGTGCTTTGGATTACAAGCGTGTTTCCGGAACTAATTATACTCACAAACCAAGGTTTTACTAGTAAAGATTAGAGTGGACATAAATAAAATAGAAAACGATACGGAAAAATCAATGAAACCAAAAACTGGTTCTTTGAAAAGATGAATAAAAATGATAAACTTCTAACCAGTTAATCAGGGAATAAAAAACAGAAGACATACAATAAATCTGACAAAATCCGTGTAAGACCTGTATACTAAAAACTACAAAACATTCCTGACAGAAATTTAAGAAGGCATCCATAAATAGAAAGGTATCTTCATGAGTTAGGAGACTTAATATTGTTAAGATGTTAATTCTTCTCAAATTCATCTGTAGATACCAAGAAATCCCAACCAAAATCCCAGCAGACATTTTTTTTTTTTCAGTAATTGTCAAACTGATTCTAAAAATTCACATGGAAATGCAAAGGGCCTCGGATGGCCAAAACAAGTTTGAAAAAGAACAAAGTTGGAGGACTAACGCTTCCTGATTTCAAGACTTATTATGAAGCTACAGTAATCAAGACAGTGTGATATGGGCACAAGATAAACAGGTGGAAGGAACAGATTAGACTCTAGAAATATGCCCACACATGGAAAAGTTAACTGATTTCTGTGAAGACAATTCAGTAGAGAAAGGGTCATCTTTTCTCAACACGTGGTGCTAGAACGATTGGATGTCCATATGCAAAAAAAATAATAACTTCAATTCATACCCTCATCATATAAAAATTCACTTAGAATATTATTCAGCAACATAAAGGGATGAACTACTGATACATGCATAGATGGGTTTCAAAATAATTAGGCTGGACAAAGGAAGCCAACAAACGAAAAGAGTACATGGTGTAGGATCTCATTTATATAAAAATCTAGAGCTTGCAAAATAATGTATGATAAGAGAAAGCAGGTTTGCTAAGGATAGCAGGGGGCCAAGGGGCATAGACGGGGATCACAAAAAGGCACAAAGAACCTTCCGCCAATAACGGCACTGTTCACTCTCTTGTGATTATGGTTTCATAGGTGCACACACGTCAAAACTAACCAAATTATATACTTTAAATATGTGTAGTTTATTATATGTCAATTATACCTCAATAAAGCTATTTTTAAAAAGCAGGGGAGTCATTATTGGGTAGCCTGAGACCGTCTCAGGTTTCAAGCTTGGGAAAAACTGACAATGACAGGACACCGTATGTGTAATCTACCTCGAAGTTTTCTCCTAATACAGAGTAAAGCTAACTGTGTACTTGAGGCAAGTGCTCATTTGTAGCTTGCAATGGATGAACAAAGCATACCATCAGAGAAAAGATAGCAACTAGGAAAGACAAGAATTCACAAGCATGTTTTTTTGGTGGAGAAATTCTCATCTCAGCGTCCTTTATTTATGGTAGTGACAACGGGTAAAAAATCTATTGACTGTTAACGGGCATTGGGAGCTATCCAGAGAATCTGGCATGTTCCAGCTACTTTCTGAGGGAAGGCAGTGCATCTTTAACCTCTCAATCTGCAGCCTCTGGCCTTGTGCCTGGCACATTAAGAGATAACTGATTAGTATATGCTAAATAAATACATGAATAAACTCATTCTATAATGTAAAATTCTTCTTAATAGCTGAAAAGTTTATCGTTTTTTTCCTTAGCTACCTTAGATGGAAATTAGGCCGATAACATATTTTTCTTAGTGACTAACTGTGGATCCAAATAGTCAGCACTAACTATAGTTCGGAAAAGTAATATTGGGTAATCTCTAGATAGAACAATCACCTAACAAAAGATCTCTTCCACCCGTTAAAATCATAGGTCGTAACTTGTCTACCTGAAACATTTAAAATCACCAAGACAAAATTCAGTGGTGAATTCTGTTTTGTAGGTGCCAAGAGTACAATTCTTTCTTTTCTTTTTTTTTTTTTTCAGATTATCTTTGGGATGTCTAATTACCTGGGGGGATGGGGGGGGGGGAGTTGGAATGCAAAATCTCAAACATGTTTCTTTTGATATGATTTAATGCATCATTCATTTTCCAAGTTTTAAAAACTGTCTGATTTGTTTGTCTCAGATGGTATAAAAAGGTTAGAGACACTGTAGATTAAAATAAAAGGTCATGTGGGAATGACTGAAAGAAAATCTCACCTAAATCATCTATTTCCTTTTTAAAATATGTAGAACAACAGGATATTCTTTAAGTAGGAAATACATTTATTACTGCTTGACTTTTGAAATATGATTTTCATTACTTTCTTTTCTTTAACCAAGGACATATGCATTTACTGAAATACATTTTTCCACTAGGTGTCAATGAGCATTTAAGCAGAATCCAAGTTTAAGACTGAATTCTTCAACCTGGCACCTGTAGCCCACTATACCCTGGCCTGACCTCACCTCTGTCCCATCCCCTGGTGCTGGCACTAGAGCTCCCTGCTTGGCCTGCTCTGTATGGGAGGCACCACTCTGCTTCCCACAGGGCACTCCTTCCCTGGCTCGGCCCCCTCTCCTAGTCCTGTGTATCCAAATCCTACCGCCTATGGGCAATTGCAACGCTTAAGACTGGAGAGCCTGAAAACTTCTCGAAACTCAATCATGTATTCATGAAAAATCATGAGTACACATTTTCATTTGGTCAGAGGTATGTTTCAAATATTTCTTTCTGCTGCTTCACTTCGCTTTTCCTATTAGGCTCCTCCGTCTCCTGACTCCTTTACTTTTCATCTTGCTCCCTCACATTTCATTTCCTTTTCCAGAGTCTTCTCCTGAGTTCTTATAATTGGAAAAAAGTCTTCACGGGACTGCTGTGTAGTAGAATATCTGGTAAATGTTCTTTTACTAGACAGAGAGTCTAAAAAGTCCCTAACACTTGATCGGATATGCTGATGACACAAGTTACAATTCTGAGAAGGACAGTAATTCTGGAGTATCTTTTGAGCCAGGTCACAACTCTCTCTTGGATATGATAATCTAAACAGAAGGCCATTTTCATCAGGGTAAGATTATTCACCAAGTAATTTTTAGTAAAAGATGACCACAGTGGGACCTGTGCCAGAAGTCACCGTGAAAGTAGTTTCAGAGTAGCCAGAGACAAACCGTCTACTGCTCTAAGGGCTGCCCCTGCTTTTACCTTCACCCTATCCTCTTTCCCACCTCCTTATGTTCTATAGTTCACTGTCAACCAAAATTATTTACTAAGCATTTACCATGTACCAGGGACAGTGCTACCTGCTAAAGATCCATCGGAAAGCAAAACAGAAAATAGTTTCTATCCAATGGAGCAGCAGGCCAGTGGAGAGAGAGACAGTCATAAGGCAAATAAGCATACACTTCACTGTGCCATTGCCAGTTACGAGAAATACAAAAAAGGATAAGAAAAGGGTGTTATGTGAGAGAACAGTAAGGGGACATAATTTACCTAAGTGCAGCTGGTCACAAAAGGCCTCTATACAGAAGTGACTAACTTAAGCCCAAACCTGAAGGCTGAAGAGGAATTAACAAGGCCTTTCAGTTACCCTTTATCCACATTTCCTTGTAACACTTCTACCCTGAAATGTGGCCTCATGGGTAAAGAAAGTTCTTTTGCAAGTGGAAAGAGTAACTTCCAAAAAGCAGCGGCATCTCCACCAGACTGTTAACAACTTCAAAACAGGTACTCGGCAGGAGAGACTGGAGTAGCTCGTAAGTTCTCCTAAGCACGGGTATCTTGATTTTTGCATTCATCCTCTCTAATTCTCGGTTTTGCCTTACTTTCTCCAGACTCTCATGATGATTACACTCTTATAATTCAAGCAAGAAAGTTCTTTTGCATTATCTTTTACCATAAGTCGAATCAGCATGAATGGGATTACTGAAAGGAACATGCTATTAAATTCTGGCAGGGCAACCTGACTCCATCTAAAGTCCAGCAAATAGATATGCATGCTAAAATGTGAAACATCACTTGAAATTCTTCACATGTTTTTGGGTTAAATTATGTGGATCGCCATATTAAAAGCAGGAGGAGGCAATTCAATACTTTGGTCTTACCACTAAAATGAAAAATAAATTTCACTTACCTTCATTGATTTTTTTAGGTCTTTACTTGTTGATGCAGTGTCTTCCAGGTCTTTTGCAGAACTGCTCTTTGCGCGGCCATACATGCTTCCTACAACAGGATATATTTAGAAATATTTTTTTCTAAGTAATGAGAAGAAGAAAAGTTCTGATGCCCTCAGCGCAACTCCATCAAGCCTGACTTACGGGGTAAATACTAAAGAGGGCGTGACACTGGAGCACTGAACAAGGTCTACAATGCATATTTTCTGAAAGGCTGAGTTAAGGCAAAAAGCCCAGAATGACCTGACCAATGTAGACGTTTGCATGACCAGTACCCAAACACAGCTACAAAGGTAACAGTGTTAGGAAAGACTTCCGGAAAATATAAATTTCCTTTTTTAAATTAAATTCTTTGCACACAAATGGACATGTTACTTTTTAGTGTTTCAAATTGATCCACAAGTTATACAGTTGGAAAATGATCCTTTTTTTTAATTAAAAAAATTTTTTTAATGTTTATTTATTTTTGAGAGAGAGAGAGAAGAGGCAGAGTGCAAGCAGGAGAGGGGCAGAGAGAGAGGGAGACACAGAACCTGAAGCAGGCTCCAGGCCCTGAGCTGTCAGCACAGGGCCCGATGTGGGGCTCGAACCCATGGACCGTGAGATCATGACCTGAGCCGAAGTCAGACGCTTAACCAACTGAGCCACCCAGGTGCCCCAAAAAATGATCTTTTAAATACACTCATGAAGCACATGCATTCTTTTAATTTTATATTATCAACTACTTAAATCTTACTTTTAATTTCTTTTTCACACTTTAGACTACATGCTAAAAATACTTACAGATGATAAATATTTTAACATTTTGCTTAAAATATTCTAAAACTTACTACTCTTTCTGCAGAAGTCAGAAGGAAAACAAGTATCAAGGGAACTATGCCTCCTTCTGCCTAGGTTCAGATCAGATATCCACCACTATGAACGGTTATTTTTAATGAGAACACAGTAAAAAGCAGACTTTGATGTGGCGGTGTGGAAACATGATATAAGGGTGGGCTGTACAGCAAAAACAGATGATTTCGGTGTAGAGAATGTAGGTCTCAAGGGTAACCACAGTCCCCTCTATTCTGTGGCAACTGTTCTCTGACACCAACAGTCAGGCTTGGGGAAGGACCTGTCTTAAATGTCTGCAATAAGATCAACGACTCAGGTCTGAGCTCCGGGGGGTACATGAGGGGATAACCGGCCGTGGCTCTAGCAATGGGGTCTGGCAGTGCCCATCAGGCATGTAAATTGAGATGTGGGACAAAAGCCTAACTTACTACTACTGATCGAAAAGAAAAAAAGACAGTGAAAAGGCTGTCCTAAACCACTTCACACTGACACACGAGTAGCCATGAGTAATGCGAATATTTTATGTGAAGAAGTTGTGGTGGTTATTCATGAGAACAAATAAGCCTGTGGCACATATTTCTTAGCTTGTTATGAGAGCCAGGTGACAGTAAAAAGGATAAAATAGAATACAGGTGTATAAGCTATAATGACTCAGCGACGGCATACATGTGCACACATGCATGTGTACGTATGTGTGTGTGTGTGTTAAGGTATCTAGCCTTTTGGAAGCATGCTTTTGAAGTCAAATGTGTTCACACCTTTTGGATTCTCATTGTATTCACAAATAGCCCGTTCCTCTTGGTTGGTTTTCTTGTCCTATAAGCGATAAAGAAACAATGTAATAAAAAACCATAATTGTGATGTCCTAGAAAATGTCATCCTGGTTTTAGGCAAGGGTTCTCAAGTTCGCCTCCAGCTAACAACATAAACAGGCGACTGCTGCTTCACTTTGCCAAACTTCTGCCTTAGATGCCGAGTGGTTGCTAATGTCCCTTCTAGCTTAAAGTTCTATGATTACAAAAAGTGGCAGGATCCTACTCAAAGAAGATTCAGGAACGTTAGTTGGTGTATGAATTAGCTCAACATTTTACACTGTCAGACTGGAGTTTGTTCTATGTTAAAGAGTTTTAGGGACCCCCCCTACCTGGAGCTCATAAACATTCCTTATAAATCTGTCCCTCCCTCTGAAAGAAAATAGTAATTGCTAGAACATTTTTTTTCTCAGTGAGAGGAATGAGTCTTGAGAAAGAAAATGACCTCTATAGCACAATCCCATTTTGTAAATTAAAAATGCATGGACATGAATCAACACACGTTTTAAAAGAGGTACAGACACTGAAACCAAAACTGAATCAATATAGTGTTGTTCAGTTTGGGTTTCTGAATTCCATGCCTGTGAAATTAATCCAGAGCAGTGTTAGCAAATGAATGATTTCAAACCTACCAACTGTCTCCTAGCAGTGTCACTCGTGGACAAAACTGCCAAAAAGAGATGATTCTGGGATTCCTAGCTCCACTCTTAGGCTGACTTTCTTTTCCTCGGTGATAGCGCCTCCTTATCCTCCTATAAATCCTTGCTTCTACACCACATCTGTGCAGAAGTGATCACAGCCTCCAACACTGCTGTGAACAGCTTTCACTTAACACACATACATGTAAAGATACATTTAGTATGCGTGCGCACACACACGTCCCATTTCTGCCACCAGTATAGGGCTCCTAACTTTGTAATTTCATCCTTTCAAGAACCCAGTGCTGAACTTCTCAGTTAATTTCTCAACAGTGTACTATACTGGCCTGTATAAGTTGATTTCCACTCAAGTGGGGATCCGAATGCCACCAAGAAGTGTGGAAAGCGTCAGAAACAAAGTGTGCCTAATTCATAAATTTGCCCAAAGCTTTTCCTACAGCACATGAACAAAGTTATTCAGAGAAGTATTTCTGCTCCCAAAGGAAGTTGGGATCTGCCCTCTGCAGAGACCATGGAACCCACATACTTTCTCTTGGGCAGGATACCAGGATTTAAGCACATATCATCATACCTTTTCAGTGGTGTCAATACCTTTTCAACTGAGTTGTCACTGGCTTCATCTGCAGCAACTTTTTTCTCGCCTTTCAGGTACTCATCAATTTCATCTACGTCCCCTAGCTCTTCATCTTCCGAAAATTCATGATCCTGTGTCAAAATTGATAATCAGGGATGAGTTAAGATTTTCTTTTTTAAAAAAAGAGATTTGATATTGCTGTCATAAATAATTTATACTATCTCAAAGAACACACAGAATATGGATTCAAATGGTGAAGTCAAAGAAATAAAACACTACATAATCTATGATGCATGTCAAGTTACTGTATTACCAGGGCTTTTATGCACATCGTTCTATTTCAACATTTTCAATGGCCAGGATTTCCAAAATTCTATCTGCATCTATGACAAGGTTAAACGGGGGAAAAAAATTAAATATGCTTTTTGAGCTGTCTCAAAAGAATGCTTTTAAACTTTAGAGAAGTTAAAAAGCTTTCTACGGTAGCATTATAACATGATCACATCTATATATTATATTTATTTTCCAAAACATAGGGATTTAAAATCACTCCAGAAGTACAGTTCACTGATATTCATGAGAGAGAGTTAAGTATAATTACTTACATTCCAGGAAGAAGATAAAGGGACATAGGCAGTTTAAATGCTCTGCTCTTGGTAATTTAAAGCAGAGGGAAAACCCAAACAGAGGCAGAACTTAGTCCATCTGGCTCCTGTCCAACGAATCCAAATTATAAGATAACCTGTCTATGGATTTGATACACATAGTAAATCATGTAATATTAAGTATAGGCAGAAAAATATTCGTTATGTTCCGAGTAACTTTACCCTATACTGAGATTTTTTTTTTTTTTTTTTTTTTTTGCAGTTTCGTATTTTGGGTGGAATACTGCTTATTTTTTGTCATTAAGGGATCAGGCTCCTTACTGGACTTTTTCCCTATGCTTTTCATTTATGCACTTCACTAAAGGCACAATGGCCCCTAAAATAGGTGAGGCAGTAAGTAACTTGTGCCATTTACTCCCATGAAGAATGTTTTTACAAAGTTCACATGGGCCATACCTGCCTCAGACGATACACACCCTTTATATCCCTTCAACACTATAACTAGCTTCTTCAACGTTTATTTATTTTTGGGACAGAGAGAGACAGAGCATGAACGGGGGAGGGGCAGAGAGAGAGGGAGACACAGAATTGGAAACAGGCTCCAGGCTCCGAGCCATCAGCCCAGAGCCTGATGCGGGGCTCGAACTCACAGACCGCGAGATCGTGACCTGGCTGAAGTCGGACGCTTAACCGACTGTGCCACCCAGGCGCCCCACTATAACTAGCTTCTTATGGTCACCTTCCTAGTCACTATTTGGCCAAGGATAAGCTGGACACCCAAAGGAATCTTTTGTGGGTGGTTTGAAAATAATGCTTGTAATTAACTCATCTCTTTTCTGGCAAAAATACAAAATGTGAGAACTCAGGCTAGGGAAAGGATATGTTTAGATTTCACACCTTAGTAACAGATGTAAGTGGCATCCTCAGGCCAGTAGCAAAAAGGGTGTGGCCTAACAGCACTGCCACTAAGGACAAGCAATCCAGAAGTGAAGGCTTGAGATTTAAAAGAGTTTCAGAAGTTGCTCTGGGAGGGCTTGACTTAGGTCAAGCAAAGGTCAGTGCATGTGAGAGGGGAAAGCGGGAGAGGAAAACAGAGTGCCAGGGTAGAGAGCTATATTAAAGGATGTGCTGCACATTTAGGTGGGGTAGGGTTAACTACAAGGTAGCTACCATTTACCAAGAATTTCTAAAGCTTTCTTTTTTTTTTTTCCTAAGCAACTTCTATTGTATATTATGCCTAGCCATAAGCACATTATGAGTATGTAAAATGATCAAAGACTACTTTGGAGGGGAATGGGAAGCAGGATTACTGGATTTAGGATTGATGGCTGATAGACAGATGTATTCATGAATGTACATAAATGAAGGCCAACTAGAAAAGAACACTGTTCCTGAGAAGGACAATTTCAGACTGACTGTCTCCCAGAGGGAGGGTCAGTGTGCTGTGTTCCAGCAAAGTCCTCTTCACTTGGAGAGTTCTGCTAGTTTAGCACCTGGGTCAACTCCAGTCATGCCAGTTAACTAAGTATTAATGTAACCATAGGACAATATCATGAGATTACACAAAGGAACATGACATTTTGCCCTATTTCAGAAATAAGCAAAACACTCATCTCTTTTATAATAAACTATAAATTTACTCATTAACTTTATGAAAATCTGCAACAACGAACAACTGCTGGAATGATACCGTCTTCTCAATTTGAGAAAGCTCTTAGAAAACATTTTCACTAGAAATCACATCAAGTGTAGCATGTTGCACTTAAGCACATTGAAAATTAATCTACTCACATCTGGACAACTACTTTAAATCACATACAGTACTTACCTTCAAACCGAAACAATTTAGGAGAGACTGGCAGAACACTATCATTTTACAAAGAGAAAGGGTAAAGTTTAAATACATTCTTGTCACCAGAAGCACGTAAGACATAAAGCAGTCTAGGATGGTCAGTGGAAACGCATGCTGTGTTGGGACCACAGTGAAGAAGTGATTAGGCCTGGCTCTCGCAAGAGGACCGTTGTCTCATTGGTCAGACACAACACGGGGAGCTGCAGTCTTGGATCTGGCCCAGGGCCCACACGTTTTACATTTCTTACGGGAAATACCAAGAAACCAAACGTTCCTCGTGAGGTTTCAGCTGGCTTAAGAATACCATCATATCGTAAACTTGAAAAACTAGAGGTTGCCATCAGAAACTGGTACAGTGGTCACCCTGGGGGGATGGAAAATGCCTGTAAGAGGGATGAAGGGGAGCTACTGGGGAGCTGACAGTGTGCTCCTCCTTGATCTGGATGTTGACTATACGAACAGGTTCAATTTGTGGAAAATACACTGAGCTGGACATACATGCATGAGATATGATCTTTTCTGTATATATTATATTCCAATAAAGAGTTTTTTAAAAAAGTTTTGAAAAGACACTGTACAGTGTAAAATTTTGTGCTACAATTCTGGATTTGTGAGATGCCTCAATGTCATATAGGGCAGACATTTTCCAGCTAGGTTAATAGAGCATTAAACTTTGTACCTACATCATACCAGGTGGGGAAGCATATATCCTAAAAGCTCAATTTCAAGGTTTTTTAGGACAAGAGGGGTTAATATGTAACTTCATGTTTATACTACCCTAGAAATCACTGAGGCAGGAGGAGAGAAGGAAGGGCATTCAATACAAAGACCTAACTACTGCTTTCCAAGCTCTGCTCCACCAATCACGGCCTGAGCAAGGTGCCTAATTAATGTAACAGTTTCTCTGTTAAATGGGAGGATGACACTAGCAACACCTACCTCAGCGGGTTTATATCAAGATTAAAAAGATTATTTACAGAGAAAATAACAAAAGCAAAGGATAAGTATCTGTATATAAATATAAGCAATTTAAAAACATATTTGTGATTGTAAGACTCCCTAGTATACACAGAGGAATATCAAAAAAAAAATCCCAAGATGCCTGGACACCTTTTCACCATAATGTCCCAGATCTTATCATCAGAAAGTAATTGATTCAAAGTGTACACTTATTTGTTCTACCCTCTTAGACATACCCCTTGATTCTTGCCAGGAGCCCGGCACCTAGAGCAGCCCAGGGGAGAAGGCAGGGCCTGTCAGGAGCAGGCCAGGATGACACGGAAGTGGAGGGCCACTCTGACTGGGCTGTGGGCCAGTGGTGCCTCAGGTTTCCAAGAGAAGTTTGAAAAACACTGCTTCAGTATAGAATTCCTGGGTATTTCAATGTTGGCAATGGCCTCAAATGTTAAAAAAATCACTGTGTATGCCAAACAAAGTAAGTCTGCAGGCCAGATTGCACCTATGGGCTCCCAGGTGGACCTCCAAATTATTGGCTTTGTCACTACTTTATAATCCCTAAACGTTTCCTTCTTTCTATGTACCAAAACCCTTGGCTCATTCCTAACCCAGTATTTTCACCGCCAAATCCATTCCAGTTTGACTCTGACAAGCAGGCCTGCAAAAGTGAATATAATGCCCGGCATACAGAACTTCTTGTTGGTAGGCAGTTGTTATGTGTGGAGTTATTCTTTAACCTATCTTGATTAAAAAAAAAAAAAAAACATTAGGACACAGGAAAATCTGTTGTCCTGTGACAGCAGTGATGCCTAACTGTGTGAGTACCATCAGCTCTCACCATGCTTCAAATGTTGAGGATGACCCATGGACGGTGTGCATAGTTTCACTCTACCCCATATTTAAAGGTATATTTATCATTATTGCAACTCACTTCATTCCCACAGATCTGTGTTAAGCCAATTTGGGGGGGCAGGGAGGGTAGCTATGTGGTATTTACACAGAAGTCAGGTTCACAGGACTAGACTCACACATATCTGTCAGTGACCTGGAGATGCACGAGGGTAGTTCTGCACCTGACTTGATGGGAGTCAGAGGGGACAGAGTGACACAGGTTACCATTTGCTGAGTACCACTAACATGTTTCATGTGTTAACTATCCAAAGACCTTTCCCTTTATAAAAAGAAATAAGACTCAGAAAAGTCAAAAAAAAAAAAAAAAGAAAAAGAAAACAAAAGCTTTTCCAGGTTTTCACACAGCTTAATCTGTGAAGGGCTGGAGTTTTGAATGCAGGCCTACCAGGTGCCAGGGCCCAGGCTCTTTCCCAGCTCTGCTCAAATAATGTGAAAACCAGAACCGCCACCCTCAGAGCTGTTTCCCCCACCTGCTGAAACTCAGGGCATTGTAGGCTCTTCCTTTTTAATGATAAGCTCACTTTAAGATCCTATGCTTGTATAGCCTCATATAGAGTAATCGCAGGTAAAAGTCTAAGATGGTTTTTCCCACGGCACCGAAGTCCCTGTCCCTTTTTCTCTGCAAGGCAGGCTTCCTGGGGATCTCTCTTAGCAGGCAGTGTGGGCTCTTGCCTGGCCTCTGCCGGGCCTCTCCCAGACCTCTCTGCTGCCCTCCACCACTGCTTCCTTGGCTTGGGCGGCGCCTCTCTTTCCTAGAAAGTGTTCCTACCTGGCCTCCTTCTCAGATTTCCCTCGCTCAACCTCTCCGTTACCTACTGATGTTTCCTCAAACTCTGTCTTCAGTTGTCTTCCCTTCGCACACTGTGAGTGCCGCCTCTCACTCAACTCCGTGCTTTTAACTCCCCGTGGAAGTCGGTAATGCCCGGCCATCTCCCCTGAGCTCCAGGCCCAGACGTGTATCTGTCCGCTGGACACCTCCTGGATGAACAAGGCCCAGCAGGCTCCTGAATCTACCCCTACTCCTCTGTGCTCAGCCTTGGTGAATGGCACACTTCCTACCCAGTTCTTCAAACAGAAACAAGAAAAGCTTGGCCTTTTCCCTCCCTCCAACTTACATCTCTTTACTAAGCCCTCCAATTCTATCCCTGAAGTTCTCTTGCTAACACATGTCCCCGACTCTGTCCACACTGTTCTAGTTCAGCCCCTCTTCTGTCTCTGTCTGGTCCCCTAGAGCAGCCTAATTGGCATCCCTAGCTCTGGTCCTCTTCCTCTCCAACCCACCGTCCATACTGCTGCCAGAATGTTGCAAAAGGCCAAATGTGATCATCTTACTCTTGCTGTTTAACAACTTTTATAAACACATAAGGCCCTTTGCCTCCTTACCCAGGACCAAAAGATACTCTAGGCTGCAGTCACACTGAAACACGCTCATGGCTCCCATCAGCCTAGAAAGCCACAGATTTGTTTTCGGACCCTATTTTTCTGTTTGGGTAGTCCTAGCTAAGAACACGGGGGTATTGGGAAACACAAGGGCACTGTTAAGCCACAGCTAGAGGCAGAGCCCGAGGAACTCCTTTTACCTGGTGTTCTTTCAAGCAATCTGTACCTACCTAATGTCCCTGACAGGTAAAAAGGCCACAGGAGTTGGACTGCAAGCAGCCCTCATTTTTGGAGATCTACCTGATTTTGGAAAGCTTCTGTTCCCTTTTTGGTGCTTAGGTACACGCTTATTGGTTGAGTGAATCATAGGCACCAAGTATGAAGCCATATGTCAGGCACAACAGAAGGAATGAAGGAAGGAGGAATCAAAGTGCCTTCCTTTATGGCAGTCTTTTATCTTTATATACGTGAAGAGCAAGTTTACCTCTATAATGAAGTAACAGAAGACATTTCATTGCACTCACCTCAAGAGCTGCTATTCAGCGGCAGCAGATGTTTCTGTGGTACTCCTTCATAGCTTACCTTAAACTATTTTTCTGCCAGAGTCCTCACCCGGAACTGTAACTCAATGGACTCTACACACACAACTCACACTGGCCTCAGTAATGATCAGTGATAAATGACAAGAAAAGCTTAATCAACCAGCAGATGGGGATGACAAGGAACGGAACCGATTATTCCAAGCTATTTAACCAAGTACTAACTCACATCTCAAAATGACTAGGCCTGTGCTCTTCTGACCAGAACACCGTGCCTGCACGAGCTACCCTTCCTAAAAGAGCACAGAACATGTTTTTGGCCAGGGCAATGTGAAGAAATGGGCAGGAAATGCTGTTTAAAAGCGGCTCTCTAGACCAGTTCCAATACTGAGATGGGCACGTGGTAAGAACTCCATTTCAGCATTGCTGGCTGATGACGTGTTTGGTGCAAGAAGAATGTCCACACCTTTTACATTAGTAACTTGAATGCAAGAGTTTCTTTTCTCCCTGAAGGCTTTTCCTTTATGAACTCCTCTTCAATCATCCATCTCAATCATTTTAAGTCGACTTTTCAATAACCATGGTAGGCCCTTGAATCGACAACACAGCACATACACTTTGTCAAAGTACCAACTCTACCCCACTGGCACTTACTGACTGTGGTAGAATTTGGTAGAACCCTGTAATGCCAGATTAGCATATTTGGTTAGTTAGGGGCAGCAACCACGTATCCCTGCAGCTAAAACAAAATCTACAATTGCTCCTAGGAGTTTCTTCTCTTTGTATTCTAGTCTCTCTCCCCAGATTCTTGTTCACGGAGAATCAAATGCACAGAGGATCCCATTACACAAAATTCACAGGAAGTTTACCATCAAGATCTTCCTTGATAAAAGAAAGTATAAGAAATCCCTAATGCCCAAGATATGGAAGGGACTGGAGCAGTGAATCCATTGAAAATGGAGCTATGAATAAAGAACGATCTGGTTGCATTACACGAACTGAACATTGTAAGGGAAGATTGAATTTACACTAACAGAAATCCAGCCTATCTAAAATTCAATACATGATGTTAGTTTCTCTTTCCACAAACAATTACTGATGGAATACACTTAATGTTTATTTTCTTAAAACATTCTGACAAGCAATAAACTGAGAATTACAGAACAGTCAGCGAAAAACAGGTTGAGGGTACATCATAGACACTGGGAATGAAGATTCTGACAGTACAGTTAAAGCTCAGAAGTTATAGTTTAGAAATACAGAATGACAGAAGAGACATTAAAGCCGTCCTAAGTTTCTAAGAGTCAAGAACAATATTTTATAGAAACTCAATTAATTTTAAAGTATAATTTTTCTTCCTTAAAAACCTCTTCTGCAAATAACAAACACGATGGGAGTAAATCAGCCTGTTAGAATGAAAGAGTCTGAGAGTTAAAAGGGATTGGAGTTCTATCATCCAATCTACTCCATTTTACACATGAGGAAACTGAAGCCCAGTGGGGAGGTCTGCCTGGGCAATAAATACTTAAAAGTTGTACATACTTCCAGAATAGATGCTTAAGTTCATCTCCATTTCATGAGATACACTGCCAGTTGCCCAGACAGTAACTGAAAGACATCACATTACAACCTGAGCCCTGAATCCAGCTGTCACTTGGTAAACTGTTGCAAAAAGGACACATAAAAGGTAAAAAGACAGCACTACTTTTTAAAAATGTGAATCTTCCATTTTAGCTTTAGAAAGCCCTAAAAAATCTTCAGAAAATCTTATAAAATTATTCTATGTATAGGCAACTTGTAATCAGAGACTGAAAGAAATGTGTAAGAAATGAGATGTTTTCATAGCCCTTAAGGATCTGTGCCATCTTTAAAGGGGCCAGTTTGTATATACAAACGCAATACTCCTATAGTATACTCCGATTTTCTAACTCTGCCCTTAATGAGGAATATATAATGTTAACTATCTGCTATGACCATTTTCTAGTGATAGATTTATAATTTAGAGGGAAAATATACCAAAATATTGGCTTAAGAGGAGCCAAATTTACCAGTGCTTTGTGCTGTCTTATCAGTCGTTACTGTACCACACATAAAGTGACCATGACATAAAATCAATTTAATACAATGTACTGAGTGCCTATTACGTGTAAAATGTTCAAATTATTTGGCTGGACAATATCAGGTCAAATGTAAAGCTTGTCACTTCAATTCTAAATAATGTGGCAATACATTGTTCCAGAATTTTTCGGAACCTGGTGGCCCATTTTCTAAAACTTGTTTTGACTGCACTGGCATTTTGAACCTCTGTACCTTGTGCTCTTTCCCCTTTCCCTCTGTGTTAGTAGTAAACTTTTTGGGGTATGCCTTATTTTTGTCATATCTCACAGACCCTTTGATTTTGCTCACTTTGTTGGACTCTCTTCCTTCACCCTGCCTTTCCTGCTTTTCCCTCTCTTCATCTCCTATCTCCTTGTATTTCCCTTCTTCTTCCTCATCGTCCTCTTTGTCTTCCCTCTCCCTCACTCCCCACTCTGCTTCCTCCCCCTCTCCTTCCTCCTCTCCCCCTTCCCCCTCTCCTTCCTCCCCTTCCCCCTCTCCTTCCTCCCCCTCCTCCCCTTCCCCCTCTCCTTCCTCCCCTTCCCCCTCTCCCCCTTCCCCCTCTCCTTCCTCCCCTTCCCCCTCTCCTTCCTCCCCCTCCTCCTCTTCCCCCTCTCCTTCCTCCTCTCCCCCTTCCCCCTCTCCTTCCTCCCCTTCCCCCTCTCCTTCCTCCCCCTCCTCCCCTTCCCCCTCTCCTTCCTCCCCTTCCCCCTCTCCCCCTTCCCCCTCTCCTTCCTCCCCTTCCCCCCCCTCCTCCCCTTCCCCCTCTCCTTCCTCCCCTTCCCCCTCTCCTTCCTCCCTGTCCTCCCCTCCCCCCTCTTCCTCCCCCTCCCCCTCTCCTTCCTCCTCTCCCCCCTCTCCTTCATCCTCTTCCCCCTCCTCCTCTCCTTCCTCCCCTGCTTCCCCCACTTCTTCTTCCTCCCCTTCTCCCTCTCCTTCCTCCACTTCTCCCTCTTCTTCTTCCCCTTCACTTTCTCTTTTCTTTCCTTCATCCTCTCCTTCCTCCTCTCCAACCTCCTCCCCTTCCTCTTCTCCTTCCTCTTCCCCTTCCCCCTCTTCCTCCACCCCTTCTTCCTCTTCTTTCTCTGCTTCTCCCTCTCCTTCCCCTTCTCCTTCCTTCCCTTCCCCCTCTGCTTCCTCCTCTCCTTTCTCTGCTTCTCCCTCTCCTTCCCCTTCCTCCTCCTCCTCTTCTTCTTCCCCTTCTCCCTGTCCTTCCTCTTGAGCTTCTTCCTCTTTCCTTTCTCCCTCCTCCTTGCCTTCTTTCTCTTCTTCCTCTTCCTTGTCCTCTTCCCCTTCTCTCCCCTCCCCTTCCTTTTCATCTCTTTGCCCCTCCCCTTCCCCTGTCCCTTTATGGTCTTGTTCCCTCTCCCTTTGGTCCTGGTCCTCCTCTTCTTCTAGGTCTTTCTCTCCCTTATCCAGGCTCTCTGTTTCTCCTCTTCCCTCGTCTTCCTCCTCTTCCCCCTCCTCACTCTGACTCTGTTCCACTCCAGAATTTCCCTCCTGCTGGATTCCCCCCTCACCTCCAGCTTCAGGCACATCCTCCTCCACCTCTCCCCCTGGCTTTCCCTTGCCCTCACTCACCTCAGTTCTGTCTGTAAGGTCGTCTGACAGGATCTCTATTTCCTTCTCCTCTTTTCCTTCGGGCACCTCCACATTTTCCTCATTTGCATCTACCTCTTGCTTCTCTATTTCACTTCCTTCTGACTCCTCTGTGCCTTCCTGCTCCTCTGGGATCTCTGACAAGTGCCCAAAGTTAAAATTATATTTTGTGATGAATGTGGACATTCTGTGTTCAGTCTCTTCCTCATGCCTTTGTTGAATAAATTTCCTGCTATACCACAAGTTTTGGTCAGTTTCCACTTCATCATCCTCTTTCTCTCCGCTACTAAATTCTACTGACTCGGGCTGCTCAGAGCCATCAGTGATACCTTGCTGACTTTCACTTTCTCCTTCCATGTAACCGTCTGACCCTATAGATTCTCTTTCACTGTCAAAGATCACATCTTGCTTGCTCCTCTTAACGTCCTTAACAAAGCGTTTACTCTCTTCATCATCAATATCCACATCTCTATTTGGTAAGTCGTCAAAGAACATATTCATATTTCTTAAATTCTCTTCACTTTGTCTCATATCCTTCAGACCTGCCATTTCCGGCAGCTCAGCTCCTCCCTCAGACACTGCTTCTTCCGTGTCTGAGTCCTTCAGACTTTTGCCTCCATCACTTTCCCGTTCTATCTCTCTGCCATCAGGTGGGTAAATACCGTGCTTGCTCTCACATCTAAATATCTCTTGGCGCACACCCTTGGCATGGGTGTCAGCCTGAGGCCTCGGCTGGCCCCACTCCTCACCTAAGTCCTCATATGAAAACGCGCGCCCAGTCCCAGGTACTGGCAGCATGTACGTTCCCTTTGCCACCAGCTGTCTATATACTTTCCCCTCTTTCACCGTTCTGGACGTCTCTTCACTTGCACGCTCTTTACTACCATCATTTTCAAAGTGAGCTGTATGCTGCTCCAGTTTCTCGACTGTTTCTTGTTTCTGCAAATTTTGTGAAATAATTGTCATATGACTGTTAATTGACAAAGGTTAACTTATCTGCTACAAAATACCGCCAAGATTCTGCAACACTCTTAAGTGTCGCTGGCGGAATAAAAAGCGTCCAGTTTGGCCAGATGCTTTGCTCAGATGTCGCTTTCTCTAGAGATGATTTATGCTACTCTCTAAGTCTACGGGGCAGCCGGTTCTGCTGTGGTACCGTGTCTCTGCGTCTAACCTGCACATTCTTACCACCTGCTTCCGTTTGGCCATTACTCACACAGTACCATCGATATTTCTTCTCTACCCCTTTTCTCATCCTGAATCAATTCTCCAATGGAGTACACTTCCAGACTGATTCTGCAGAATACTGTTAAAAATGTACACTTCTTTTCCATGCAATGCAGTTTCGTTTTTTCCTACCTTCCCTAGTATTTTAATTGTCAAACTGTGATTGGTCTTTTGATTCCATGAACTTCCCAAAACAAAATAAATGAAAACATGAAATTGCTACAAAATAGAAAAAATGAATAGCTTATCTCTACAAGAAAAATCTGAAATGAAAACAACAAATGAAATCTTCTTATCCACATACTAGATAATATCATCTTTCTTTTCAAAACAATTCTTTGGGTTTTCAAATTTTTAACCCTTTCCTTTTATCTATTGTACTCTTTAATTATAAAAACTTGCATATGTAAAAGAAACCACTATGAGGAAAAAATACTTCAGGTAAAATGTAAGATTTTTATAAAAGTTATGAAACTAAACATTGTGACTCAAATGATACATTAAGAATATGAAATTAATTTCCTGCTGGACAAAATAAGGTAAAAATCAAATTGTTGGCCTAAATTCTACAAGCTAATGAATTGAAATATTTGATGAATTCAGCTCTCTGGATTGTAAAATCTCATGAAATCAAGTTTTAAAAATTGGCATGAGTGCTAGGCCTAGGAAGAGGTCATTTTTTTTTTTGCTTAAAAAATTATTAAAACAGCACAAGTTAAAAATTAATATATGGAAACACTAAAATAAATCTTTTTCTGTTCACTAGAATAGGTCTCGTCAGGCTTCTACTTAAAAGGACTATGTGTATAAAATATATCTCAGTTTAAAAGGAAATGATTTCCTTTTCTGTTTGTTCTAGGTCCTATTTACAAAGTCACAATTCTTTCCAGAGCCCTAAAGAGAGACGGAGGCCCAGATGCCAGAAATGATTTCTACATGCATGTGTCTTTATTTCCCTAGTACAGTAAGGCAGCACGGAAGAGGAGAGCCTCGAGTCTAAAAGAGGAAGAAAATACATAGGAAAGATATCTGCATGGAAGTATAGTCAGTCAACATTCGCTGGGCTTCCTCGGTGTATGACGACAACAGCTCTCCCATATTCAAAAGGAATGTTGTTATTGGCCAGGCCTCTCAGCAAACTAGAGATAAGACTAAATGAAGACTGGCACTAAATTTTTATAATTCAGCGAGACTCTCTTGCATTTTGGTTAAGGAGTTTTAGTTTATTAATGTGGCAAAGGCACTGGAAATGGAAATGACATGTTTTCTATAAGCCTTCTTCCTTCAATTTATATTTCTCCAATTTACTTTTCTAATCGCCAAACCCCTCTCCTCCTTTCACCTCACTGGTCCTCAAAGCCAGGAGAAGCAAAGGATTTTAGGGCAGGCCTTTATCTCGACAGGGCTGTGAAAACCAGACTATCCCTTCCTTTTGCTATTCATTTGTTATTCATTAAAAGCCTCCCTTTATCACCCAAGCGTGGTTTGTGATTAATTTCCAAATGTTTATTTCTGTTTTTATGCTAGCAATTCCTTGACAGATTAAAACCCATTCCACACATTGGAAAAGCAATTATCAAATATTTTCACTAAAACCAGCAAATTTCAGAGCTAGAAAAGACCTTTTAGGTCAGCATGGTAACTCAACCAAAGTCCTACTCAACCCAAGTCTGAGAATTGTTCCGATAAACAGTAGCCTCTTCCAGTATTTAGGAAGTGCCGTAATAATCCTTTGCTTTGATGATAAGAAAATACTGCTATTATGACTTGTTAGTGATACCAATGAAATTCTGTCACTCTTTCTGCACCACAGGAAATATATTCCAACAGAGCAGACCCAAATTGAGGCTATCTACAATGTATTCCTGTGTCTGTTAAAATCTAAAGTAAATGAATACTTATCTTTCATGTGTTCTTTCTAGAAACCTTTCAACAAAAAATGTAATTTAAACTGTTCTTACCCACAATAATGAAAATAAGTCTCCATATTTTACCTTTTGTTTTTGAACTGGTGATAATTTTAATGACTTTTCATTGGAATTCAGGCTCATCATATGTGTCTGAAATAAATAAAAAAATATGTTCTAAAAAGAATACTATGTATAGAATTACACATTTACACATTCTAATGTATATATGAAATTAACACAAAACAGTTCAGATAGTAATATAATCAACTCTCAACTGCATACTAATGTTATGAGGACTGAAAGTAATTGTATTTGTATGAAATCTGTATCTCAATAAAATAACGTATAACATAAAAATAACAAGCAAAATGAAAACAAAACCAAAATCAAAAGCTTTTGTGATGCATTTAACAGTATAGGAAGTATACACACATATGAATACATGATGAACTAAAATTCAAAGAAATCTATATAGATAAATAAGAAAACCATTACCATATTTAAGACATCAGTAGTTTCTCCAAGGCTTTCTGAATCTGTTGCTGAAGAAATGTCTGTCTCTTTCTCTGTGGTCATTTTATCTTGAAAATAATCTGAGTCAAAGGGAAAAGGGAAAACCAGATTTCAATGGAAAACTGAAAGACAACTAGACAATAAATTATTCCATAATGTAAAGTGCAGACATAATTTTACTAAAGTCCTTTAACTTCATGTTTAGGGAACTGAACAGAATTCATTCATAGTGATATCAGGTTTTAAAGTCTCTTTCTGAAAGTTGAAAGGTTTTGATGCTGATAACAACTGCTACATTCATATGAACGGGCAAACACTATTCCTTTGGGAGATGTACTACCCAGGTATCAAGCACTGTGACAGCCAGTCCCTAAAAGGGGCCCCAGTGACCCACATCCTCCTGGTATGTGTGCCCTTGTGTTGTTCCCTTCCACATTTTACCAGGCTGATCTGTATGGCCAATAAAATAAAGCTGACATAATTGTAATGTCAATGCAGTTTACATCTTGGTCCCCCCGCCCCGTCTTTCTCTCTTGCATCCCTTTCTCTGGGGGAAGCCATGCTAGGAGCATTCCTAGGGAGAAGTCCACGTGCTGAGGAAGTAAAACCTCCTGCCAATCTTCACATGAGTGAACATGGAAGAGGATCCTTCAGCCCCAATTGAGCCTTCAGATGACTACAGCCCCATCTGACAGCATGATTGTAACTGCAGGAAACACTCTGAGCCAGAACCCCTCAGCTGGGCTGCACCTGGATTCTTGGCCCTCACAAACTCTTAGATAAGTTTTAAGGTCACTTGTTATGTAGAAAAAGATAACTAGTACAAGCACCTACAAACTTGCATGGAAAACTGTAAGGTTATTACATCATAAAGCAGATCATTAAAACTTATGAGCTTGGGGCACTGGGTGGCTCAGTCAGTTAAGCGTCCGACTTCAGCTCAGGTCATGACATCACAGCTCGTGGGATCAAGCCCCGGGTCGGGCTCTGTGCTGGAGCCTGTTTTGGATTCTGTGTCTCCCTCTCACTCAATGCCCCTCCCCCGCTCATACTTTGTCCCTCCCTCTCTCTCAAAAATAAACACCAATAAAAAAAAAGACTTATGAGCTCTACTTGACCTTACATTTTTCTCATTTACTCTGCCTGCATTTAGCACCCGTATACATATTTGAGAGGAACTCCTGAATGAAGTCTTCGCTGAAAACACCAGTCTCCACTGATCTGTTCCTTGTAAATACATTCAATTCAAATGAGCAAATAACCAGTTTGTGCTTATTCCACGTGAGGTACTATGCGGGAGATAATCAACTTAAGTAACTACTATTTCTTAATGAACTTACAGTCTAGAAGGGAATATAAAATATGTGATATATTGGCATGAGAAATCACACCCGAATGTTGGGAATCAGGAAATATTTCACTGAAGAGGTGCAGGGAAGAGTGAGCAGAATTCTGAGAGGAGTAGATGAAGTGGGCAGAGAAGAAAAGGAAGCCCAGCGCTAAGAGAAGTGGCAGAATGGCTTGTAATGAAGGCTTTCCATGTGCTGGGAGCGCATGCCTTCATACATGTTGAGTGACCTCCATGACAACAAGAGAGGTAAGTAGTGTATCTCCGTTTCACAAATTATTAAGTGCCAAGTGTCAATGTCAGGTCTGTCTTGACTTCACAGCTTTTCTGCTAAGTCTGACTGTGAAGAGCTCAGTCTGATCAAGATTAGGAGCTGGTAAACTATTTCTGTAAAAGGCCACATAGCAAACATTTTAGGCCTTGTGGCCATATAGTCTCTGTCCTAATGACTCAAACGCTGCTACTGTAGTGGAAAAGCAGCCATAGGCAATACATAAAGGAATGGCACGGCTGAGTTCCAATAAAACTTTACTTACAAAAATAAGCAGCTGGCTAGATTTGGCTCATGAGCTGTAGATTACAGACCTGTGACCTAAATTAAGGTTATAAGAAAAAGACTATTGACAGATGAAGCTAGAAAAGCATGTTGGGAGTTATATGGGGAAACTTACACTTAATTAAAAAAATATTAGGGATTCTCAGAAGATACTGGAACAGACAGGAAATGAACTGTGCCTGAGGAAGGTTAACATAGGAAATGCTAAGCAGGATAGTTCGGAGACGGCAGAGAATGGAGGTTTGGAAAAGAGACAGTAGATAACATTTAAGCTTTGCCTTATACCTGACTGAGAAAATAGAAGTCATCAGACCTGATCTGCCTTATCTTCCCACCAACAAATGTACACATTTACCTCCACTTTCCTGTTAAAATATACGATGTGTCTTTCCTCTTATCAAAGACTGCTCGGTATGCCAGCCCCACTCTCCTCAAGAGTTTTGCACTTTGGGGATTATCGCTCTCGTGTGCTACCAATCCATCTGGGACTACTGGCTCGTGTCCATTAGCATACAAAAATGCTCTAACATTTTCCATTGACCCCACATCTCCCTCTAACTGCCAGCCCTTTTCTCCACTCCTCTTCATGACTAATATGCAAAAGGGTTATCTACACACCCCATCTCTTCACTTCCTCATTTCCCATTTATGCCTCAACTCTAAACACTCTGGTTTCTGCCCTTCCCCTGGAACTACTTGTGTCAAGATCACCGGTGTTCTCCACGATGCCAGATCCATGGGATGCTTCTTTGAGCTTTTTCCACGACCTCTGAGCAGTACTTTGAATTCAGGACCCTACTCTCTCCTGATTTCCCTCTTCTTACCCTACTGGCTGATGGAGCTTCTCTGCTGGCTCTTCCTCCCAAACACTCTAAATGTTAGATGTTTTTAGGGCGAAATCCTGGGCTCTCTTCTCTAGCTAATAGGTGATTCTATCTATCAGGTGATTTCACCAAGTCCCATGGGTTGCAAATACCATCTCTGTGTTGTCTGGGTTCCAAAGTTATCTCTCTAGTTCAGACCTCTCTTCTGAACTTTAGGCTTCCATCTTCAACTGCCTGCTCGATATTTCTGCTTCGATGTCTCACAGGTATCTCAAACTCAATTTTTCAACGTTTTTTTTTTTTTTTTTTTTTTTGGGACAGAGAGAGACAGAGCATGAACGGGGGAGGGGCAGAGAGAGAGGGAGACACAGAATCGGAAACAGGCTCCAGGCTCCGAGCCATCAGCCCAGAGCCCGACGCGGGGCTCGAACTCACGGACCGCGAGATCGTGACCTGGCTGAAGTCGGACGCTTAACCGACTGCGCCACCCAGGCGCCCCTCAAACTCAATTTTTAATTTTTCCTTCAAGCTTGCCAACCATCTTCTTGCCTAGGAACCATCCTTGATTCTTCCCTTTCCTTCACATCTATGTGTAATCCATTAATAAGGTTGGCAAATCCAGTTAGTTCTGCCTAAAATGTATGTCCAATCTGCCCCCTTCTCTCCATCTCCACAGCAAACACCCTGGACCACACACTGATGTCTCCTGCAAAAGGCTGCTAAATGTTCTTCCTACTTTTGGTCTTTCCTCCCTACAATCCATACAGAGGCAAAGGGAGCATCTTAATATGTAAATTGGATTGGAGCACATCACTCCACTGTTTAAAACCCTTTAATGACTTTCTATTGCACTTAAGAAAAACACTCAAATAAAATAGGCTTCTCACAGCCTATAAAATCATGAATACTTTCCCATTCTTTCTTCAGCATCTTTCTAGCCTTTTCCCTCACTGTCTAGCTCCAATGGTCTTCCTTCCTTTTCTTTTTTTTTTAAAGTTTTTTTTTTCAACGTTTTTATTTATTTTTGGGACAGAGAGAGACAGAGCATGAACGGGGGAGGGGCAGAGAGAGAGGGAGACACAGAATCGGAAACAGGCTCCAGGCTCTGAGCCATCAGCCCAGAGCCCGACGCGGGACTCGAACTCACAGACCGCGAGATCGTGACCTGGCTGAAGTCGGACGCCCAACCGACTGCGCCACCCAGGCGCCCCTTCCTTCCTTTTCTTATAAACTGCCTCCAAACCTTTGCCTACATTATTTTCCTTGCCTAAAATGCATATCATCCTCTCTCTTCATGTGGCTGTCTTTCTTATTCTTTATGTTTTAGCTTAAATGTCACCTTCTCAGCAAGATCTTCCCTGACCTTTCTACCTCCCCGATAAACACTGAAGTCTGCAAATAATTTAGAAAAAGTCACATTATATGTTAGACATCACTTTCAGAATACTTTGTAGACACTTTTAGCAAACAGCCACAAAAAGATAAGGGATCACTTTTCTTTTGGATCTAGCTACAAAACTCTGTACATGTTCACATTCAAATCTCTTAAGGTAGGAAACGACTTCCCCCAAACTGTAAACTTCTCTTTTCCTTGTACACACTGTTGTCAGACTCGGCTTTTTCCATGTACAGGACAGAATGGTGCCAGTGATTCTTATCTCAAAAGGAATCATACAAAAGTTGTGTGTGAGATGCAAGAAACCAGCTCCTTACGAAGGTCCTGGTTGTAGATAATATTCTATTCTCATGGCGTACAATTCTTGCTTTTATGACCTCAACTTCTGTCTACGTTCTTGATCCCAAAGACACTAAAAATTCTCTGTGCCGTGGTTCTTAATCCCAGATGCCCAAATTATCTTAATTCCAAACCTACTGCTTACTCTGATCTCTTGGGTCCTGGCTTCTTACCCTGCCCCTACTATCCAAGCACATTCCCTGCAGTAACATACATACCCTCTTAAGATACACAAATACCTGTAAACAAAATTACTTAGAAGAGGACTACATAGCCAAGGAGCTGGGATTACAATTTAGAACATTAAATGGGGGTGTCTGGGTGGCTTAGTTAAGCGTCCGACTCTGATTTTGGCTTGGGTCATGGTATCATGGTTTGTGAGATCAAGCCCCATGTCAGGCTCTGCATTGACAGCACGGAACCTGCTTGGTATTCTTTCTCCCCTTCTCTCTGCCCCTCCCCTGCTTGCGCTCTCCTTCTATCTCAAAATAAATAAACGTTAAAAAAATAAAACATAAAATGTATATCTAATAGGCAGTGAGGTAGAGGTGTTAATAATAACCAAGATTATACTTACAAAGAGGTTCCTAGAGGTGCTAGGCTCAATGCTAAGTATTTTATATACCGTATCTCATTTAATCTCAATCACTCTCTAAAGAAGTATTAGACTCATTTCAAAGATAGGGAAACTAAGTCTCAGAGAAATTAAGTAACTTTCCCAAAGTAAATCACACAGTCAATAAATGTCAGAGCAGACATCCCACTCCAGGTCAATTGAACCCCATACCCCATGCTCTTAACCACTATGCTATACTATCTAAACGCAGGACTTCACATAGGTCCAGAAGACTAGTATTCAAATCCTGCTCACTTCATTTATAAGCTGAGTGGCTGTGACCAAGTCACTCACTCTCTTCAAACCTTGCATTTCTTATCTATAAAAATAACAAATTTATTAACTCCCACCTATTTCATGGAATTGCTTCAGGATTTAAAGGAGATGATATAAGAGAAGGTACTATGTGTATTATACATTGCTCTATAAAAATACACTGCTATTGTTACACGGGATTTCTAGGGTCACTTACGATGCTCTGTATTTGTAAGAGTATTCCTGGACTTGAGCTCAGCTAAGAGATGTCAGCCTCTAACTAGGAAGACAATTTAACTAATTGACAAAAACAGCTTAAGATAAACATGAAAACAACCGAAATAAAAGGTACATTTCTTGTGTGAGCCTGCAGAGTATCAGATGTTACCTGGTTCCATTGGCTGCGCGAGGTCCTCATCTTCAGGTATCATGGTCTCTGGCAGATTAATTGCAGACATATGGAAAGGAAATGGAATGGGGGAAAAGCAAAAAGGTGGCACAGGAATCCCTTCAAGTGGAGGTAGTGTTCGTGTTATTCGAAAAGAGTCGGGCGATTTCTCCTTTAAAATAAACAGGTTAAATAAACAGAGGATGTTTTTAATATTGATATAAACTGTTCTCCAGTTGCTAAAAATATTTAAGAAAGAGACTTCAAAGTTGCCCACTGTCCCACATTCATTTTTAAATAATCCCCAAGAACTCAAAAATGTTTTGTTCTGTTATCTCTGTATCTAAATTGCTCTAAATTGTTAAGTTAGAAGCCTGTTTTTCACATGATGGGGAAAAGCGTATATGTATTTTCTCTGCTAGGAAACAAAAAATCAGTCATGAGGCCTAAACAAAAAGAGTAACTCCAAAACACTGATATTTCTCAATCTTTCTATGTACGCTTTTTCATAACAAAAAGTCAAACTTAACCTTTTTACTTCAAAAGGAAAATGTTTTGGAACTTAATTTTTTTAAAAAGGAATGTCCCCTTTAAAATTATTTGACATTTTCTTTTTTTAAATATTGTTATTGAAATAATCATTTTAAAGCTGAATGAGAACCTCTAAATCTCAATGAGAAAGAACACTCCCTATCTCGAACGGAAGTCCTTATTTCTGTTTCCTACATTTCATTGTTTATAATGGATAACCTTCCACAGCTCACGAGGTATAGCCAACAGATAAAAAGCAAAGTAGAATCAATGCACATAGAGGTGAGAAAACAATTCAGCATTCAACGTGAAGAGCTGAGATAGGCCTCTAAAAGGACGCTTTGTATCCTTGCTTTGTATCCAAACTCGGTAAGTCAAGGTTATCCATGATCATTTGAATTTTCTCATTTGTGTGTGTAACAGCTTAACTCTGAATTTGCTTCAAGTTTGTAAGCCTGAAACTCTAACCATTTTATTTAGTAAATCTGTCTTAGAAGACCCTTCTTTGATTTAAAAAGAAAATGAATTTTTTTGTTTTCTTTGTAGTGCCACGATATAGAATTGGCCACAATTTGTACCCTCTCTCGTCGCCGCACACGTGCTGATAGAGTTGTTTGCAAAACATTCCCTGAGTTCAGATTGCTGAGGGGCAGAGAAGCCTCTGCATGGAAGCAAGCATCCTTAACTTCCTCTAACTCAATTTCTTCTGTCCCACCAAGTCTCGGAACGGCAAAAACTAGCATGTGACATCCACCACAAGACACCTGCAGCATAAAACCACAGATAAATCAATCAACACTGGCTTCAAATGCAAATGGGTTTTTAACAGTTGGCAGCCACAAAACGTTTACTTAATGGTAGACTTCCTAGGTAGTCAGTCAGTCAGTCGTCTGCCCCCCTCCCAAGTTACATACGCACACACGGGTGGCAATATATATATTCTTTAAACACTGCAATTGAAAATGAGAACAAGTTTAACATACCATTTTACTTCCAATTTAATAGAGTATAGAGAAAAAAAACTATTTGGCACATTACATTTCTCCTAACTAGTTAGAAAATGTTATTTTAATTTGGGAGCAACACTAACACCTTGAAAAAATTACTCCGAGAAGTTCTACTTACAAAAAAGTGATCCAAGCATAAATCAGTCTCTTGGGGAAATTAAATCTCCAAACCTTTTTCTTTACATGAACACTTTGTTTATTTTAATGCTTCAAAGTCCTTAGAGTGAAAGGTAAGCATGCACAATGGTGCAACAATGAAAAATGAAACCAACATCCAAAGGATGTTCAGAAATAGCTGATTTTCAATAAAATGCCTAAACCACCATTGTGTAGCATTTGCAAGACACAGATTTTTAGTATCTTTATAGTGTTCAACGTGGTGGTTATAAGAATAGCATACTCTGAACCTTTACTTCATAATATTTTGAAATTATTTTCAAATAATATTATTTCTTTTTTAATGTTTACTTATTATGCTGAGAGAGAGCACCAGCAGGGGAGGGTCAGAGAGAGGGAGACACAGAATCCGAAGCAGGCTCCAGGCTCCGAGCTGTCAGCACAGAACCCAATGTGGAGCTCCAACTCAAGGACCACGAGATCATGACTTGAGCCAAAGTCGGACACTTAACCGACTGAGCCACTCAGGGGCCCTGAAATTATTATCATTTCAAATAAGACTCAGTAAGATCTAATTCAACAAATATTGACAGTGGACTACTGTCAGATACTCTGCTGGGCGCTGGCAGAGGCCACAAAGCTTCCAGGCATGGCACTGTTCTGGCTCTCAAGAGACACAGGAGAACGAAGCAGAAGAGTCCAGATTAGGGCGAAAAGGAAGATGCTGACAGGAGGGAAAGTAGGAAAGGGACAGATTTTCCAAGTGGCATGATGTCTGACGTTTGGCTTTTAGGAAACGAGTATACTGATTAGATACAGGCATGATATTCTTTTATACAAACATAAAATTCCTTAGTTTCTATGAAATACTGAAACTCAAGTATTACAATATGAAAATGTAAACATGGAAATGTGGTGCCCTTACCAATTGAGCTATAAATCTCAAAAAATGAGAGCACAAAGTGGGAAGGAACTGATTGGTAAAGTTCTCCAGTCCAAGACCTAATTTTCCGTATCGACCGTCTCCAAAAGTATACATAAGACCTATATCTAAAATGCAAAAAAAGAGAGAATTATAAAAGCCTTACTTATATGGATCTATTTGTAAATAGACAGACATATTTACTTACATTGCAATTGTGATTTTCCCCCTCAAATTCTACACCGTATTCACTCTGATTCACTGATATTTCCACACCCTATGTGGTCTCCGTGGTCCTGCACATAACGTTAGGCAACAGATACTCTGAGAAAAATCATTAAGCCCTTGGCGGTTTGTGAATTTGAAGCCCGGTCGTGTGAGGCACTGTGTGCAACAGCAGCAACCCAGTGTGAGCGATCTTGTGATGTGCGCCATCTTCTCAAGGGGAAGGAGATTTTTGTATTCTGAGCCCCCTATGTTCCAATACGACCTATTTTTCCCCCTCAGGCCACTGATTACATCAGGGTTTCTCAACCTGGGTACCACTGACATCTGGTGTCAGGGAATCCTTGGCTGTGTGGGTCTGTCCTGTGCTTTGTGGAGTGTTTAGCAGCATCCATAGCTTCTTCCTACTAAATGTCCAGAAAACACCCTGCCTCTGCAGTTGGGGCAAGAAAAAAATGTCTCCAGACACTGTCATGTGTCCCTGCAGGACAAAACCACCACCGGTGGAGAACTACTAGCTTGGACCAATCCAACTGTCTCTTTTACTAATTCTGTCCCTGGGCCATGGAATGCCCCTGAAGGAAGTGCTGTAAACCAACCAGGTGGACTAGTCCCTATACCAATAACCGAGGACCCCTTCGATGATGGGGAGATATCTGGCTGCTTCTCTGCAGTTAACCCTTTGCCCATTGCCACAGCGGCTATTCTGAACCTTTGCTCCTCTTCTCAAGCCCTCCTTCACACTTTCTCCCTCAGGTGGGGGAAAAGGTCATGGAAGCAGAAGGAAAGGGGGGCAGGAGGGGATTTCTTTCTAGTGTGGGGGTTAGGAAGGCTTTCAAGCTGAAACCTACAGGATGGTTAGGATTTTAGCTGCAAGAAAGGAGCACATCCAAAGGCTCTGAATCAAGAGAAAACATAACACAGTCAAGAAGCTGAAAGGCAACTAATGGAAGGAGATGAGTCTGAAGAGGTAAGAAGAAACCACACCACAGAGGACCCAATTAGTTCATATTAAGAATTTTTAAACTCTATCTTAAGGGCAATAAACTGAATGAATGGTTTTTTAAACTTTTTTCAAAATGTTTATTAATTTTTGAGAGAGAGAAAGAGAGAGAGAGAGAACAGGGGAGGAGCAGAGAGATAGGGAGACAGAATCAGAAGCAGGCTCCAGGCTCTGAGCTGTCAGCACAGAGCCCAACGCAGGGCTCGAACTCACAAGCCGCGAGATCATGACCTGAGCTAAAGTTGGACACTTAACCGACTGAGCCACCCAGGCGCCCCTGAATGAATGGTTTTGAGCTAGGGCATGTTAAGATCTCATTTGGGAACTTCTAGTTTAAGAGGGCAAAGTAATGTCATCCTAAGAAAATTCAAGAGAACTAAATTAAAAATGAGAAATAACATTATGCAGTAAAGTGTCAAGTTCAAAAACCATAAATAAGCAATAAGCAGTATTTACACCCTGAATTTAGACTCTTATAATACTTAGTATTAGCTAATTTCTTTTCTTTAGATACCCTCCTTATCATCCTTTTCCCTTCTTCCTCTTCTTTTGACCCCTCATTTCTTTATCCAAAGTGCTTTTTAGGCTCTGTGTTTTAACTTGATGATCTATAGCCAGAAAAAATAAACTCTGATCCAAGCTACTTTATTGTACTTCCAGCTTGAGAGCTGTTTAAAACATAAGCCACTGGCTACATAATGGGGAACTGGCAAGAAATTACAGATAACTCACTACACACCTCTCATTAGTCCTGGAAGAAAAAAATTCATAACACCTGCCCCCTGAGGAGGCTTCATGAGCAAAAAGACAAACCAAGTTAATGTTCAATTATTTGTGCTATGACTTCTTCCATCAGGAGGAAAGGTAGTATCAAAATTTAACCAAATAGTCTAATTGTATGTTAGATGATCCATAAAAAGTATGTATTTACCATCTATGGCAATTTAGAGTTGATGAAAAACAGCAGTAAGGACAGTTGATGAAAAACTGACATAAAGACCCTGCCGTAAGGGATACATATCAACAACCCTTGTGGGACCATGAATGAATAATAATTCTTTATGTTCTATATAGTTTGATTTCATGCTACATTAAAAAGGACATTGGTACTTGAAAATGGGCAGGTAGTTCTCTCTGAAAGGCTCTTTGGGGAAGAAGGGCAATGTATGGTAGTACGTTGTGTATGCAGATTACCAGTTCCCCCAACTAGATACCATTAGATGAGCTTCATTTAGCAGTAGCTTTTTTAGAAAGAAGGAAACAAATGTGGAAATACCAGTATCTGGTTTATTTCAAAACACTGTATGATTTCTGCCTTTTTATGTTTGACTTCATTTTTAGATAGAAATGTGAGCCAGAAAGACTGAAATTGCAGAGGCTTTTGTTCCAAAGCAATGATAATTGTACAGTATATCAATTATCTACAGGTAAAGTAAGGGAGTCATTTCTAAGGGAGAATCTTATATTGAGTCCATATTAGCAGCACATGGTTTCTAAGGTTGAGAAGTAGGCCCAAAGCAGTCTCCATGGATAATGGAGAAAGTACAGAGCGAAAGATCTCGAGGACTCAGGTGTCCACTTAGCAGCCTTTGAGGTGCCCTTCGATCACTGGGGAGAAAGTAGCAGAGTCACTCCTGAAAACGCCTCCTAGTGGCAAAAGGTTCGTAGGAACCGACTCAGCCAGAATATAGCTGTGTCTGACTGAACGTGGAGACTCTTTTATAGTAGGTTCTTTCTTATAAGACTTTTTCCTCTGGCCTGAGCAGAGTTAAGAGCCTGCAAACTGATGCAATTTCAAAAAGATTCCAGCTTCCTGCCAGAGTATAATACTACTATAGCACTGACTTGTTTTGAGGTTCTAAATCTTTGGATCATTTACACTGATTTTAAATTGAACAAATACTAAAAAAGAGTTTACAACTTTACACTTTGGCATATTAAACAAGAACTTCTATTTTGTCAGTTATTGATTCCTTTGCTTAAGTTAGATACAATCATTCCACATAGTTTTTATTTTGTACTAAAACATACCCAGTTCTATAAATATGTAACAGAAATTCTCATCTGTACCTGTTATCAGAGCTGTGTGATTTTCTCCACAGGAAATAGAACTTATTTTCTGATCCTTAATATGCTCAATGACTTTGGGTACTGAAGTTTCGAAAAGAAAAGTACCAAGACCCAGCTGACCGAACTGTCCCAGCCCAAAGGTATACACGGCTTTCTCTGAAAGGGAATGAGCAAATAAATATAAGAAAAGGAATGCAGGGAAGCAGACACAGTCACCATTATAGCTAGAAAAACTGTCACAATCAAACTTTCATGATGAAAGTTAAGTGCCTCTGAAATACCCATATAAGAATGCCTAATGCCTAGGTACACATTCTCAATGACAAAGGAAGAGAAAAATGACAAGGCACACAATTCTAAAAGTTAGGGCATGGGCCTGGTTTTATCTTTTACGGATAACCATAAGAAGAATTGCTGAAGACACGTAACTCAGTGAACTACCTAACATGTCCTTATAATTAGCACTCAGCTTTTTAAAAACAGCATCAGTTGTCATTAAGCTAATTCCTTTCATTGCCTTAAAATAAAAACATGAGTAGTGTTTCCTCCAGAAAAACTCCTTACTTTTCAAAAGTAGTTTAACAGAATAATATATTTTGTAAAACAATTTCAGAGGAGAATTTACATGAGAATTACAAGTCACCAGGGGCACCTGGGTGGCTCAGTTGGTTAAGCATCTGACTTCAGCTCAGGTCATGATCTTGGGGTCCATTGAGTTCGAGCCCCGTGTCAGGCTCTGTGCTGACAGCTCAGAGCCTGGAGCCTGGTTCGGATTCTGTGTCTCCCTTTCTCTCTGCCCCTCCCCTGCTCACACTCTGTCTGTCTCTCTCTCTTTCTCTCTCAAAAATAAATAAACATAAAAAACCAAGTGCCTATCTCTTGCTGGCCGATAATCACTCTAGCTTGCGCAGGCTGAGATGAGCCTAGAAAATGAAGCCATTTCGGCAGCCTGAATCAGGCTACACAAGTTTTGCTCCTTACCCTATTGGGTACGCTCTTGGGTACTTGGATGATTAGCAATGACAACAGTTTCCATTTTTTAAAAAATGACCTAAGACTCTTTTACCTAAGGACGTTACATGTCGCAACTAATATATTTTTAGCCATATCACCTTTGTAACATTTAACAATGTAATTTGATGCTGATTAATAATACCCTATTAGGAAAACCAGTTTTATTAGCTTCCATATTATTCTGATTTCTCAGAATACACTTGATCTCATGACTAGTAGCTTGCTGCCATGTACAGAATTTGAGTTTGTCCAAACATAATCTAGAGAAGTTAAGGTAAGTTCTTATTTCCCTTGGGATCCAGACTTCACTATGGACCCCATCTTATAAGCAGGACAGTTTTGTTTGTCGGGAACGCTGTGGATGACATACCAGATTACATCTATCACTCTGTCTCACTCAGTGTATCCCAAGTTCCAGGCTGACACTTTCTCAACAGGAGTCCACTGTCTCCCTGATTCTAAGAAGAAACTAATCATACCTTCACTACAACCAGTAGTTTCATTTTCTAACCTATTACAGTCAATGTAGAAACATTATGTTTTAAATAAATTCATCAGCAATAAACTAATTGAAATTACCTTTAAAGTATTTTAATGAATGATACCCAAACAGCTTTTAAGATCAGAGTTACAGACAAAAGGAAAAAGAATGCTAGGGAGGGACCCCATAGAATCACCTAACCCAAGCCCTTTCCTTTAGTGAAGGGAATGGTCTGGAACAGATGGTTAGCTATTATTTCCTTTAAGGTCTTGCACAGTATTCTATAGCTCTCAAGTATTCAATTTAGCACTTAGTCAACGATAATCAATACATGCTTCGGGTCCATTTCTTCATCAGTTAGGACTAAACATTTCTGTCCACACTGTACTCCGGGACACAGGTTTCTCACCAGGGCTGGATCATATAAAGCTGTCACAGGTCCGTGGAGATATGTGAAAAACAGGTAAAGTAGTGACTTTTCCATACAGATAAATGTATATAATTTAAGAGAGTGTGTTTTACAATAGAATTGAGAGCTTATTAATATTTGTTTTGAAATGCCTGTTATTTATGGTATAATGATGGAACGCTTACATTTTTTATGCAATGTCCATATTTAGCCAAATGCAAATCAGAACATGGCAACTGTCTTTTGGTCCTTGTATTCTTTTTTTAAAAATTTGTTTATTTATTATTTATTTATTATTTATTTATTTATTTTTGAGAGAGAGACAGAGTGTGTGAGTGGGGGAGGGGCAGAGAGAGAGGGAGACACAGTGGCCAAAGCAGGCTCCAGGCTCTGAGCTGTCAGCACAGAGTCTGATGCGGGCTCGAACTCGTGGACCACAAGATCATGACCTGAGCTGGAGGTGGACACCTAACTGACTGAGCCACCCAGGCACCCCTGATGGTCCTCCTATTCTTTTCACAAAATTAAAAATTTTAAATATGAAAACTTTACTGCTCTGTGACATCCTGAAGGCTGCAAGAATCTAGAGAGAACAATTTCTGGCAGCAAAGTTTTTAACCTCAAAATTAAATCCACAGAAAGGTAAATTTTTATAATCCTGCAAGAAAATATCACGCTTCAGCGCATTTTAAAATTTTAAGTATAATTAAAAGTATTATGGATTATCTGGGTGCTCATTTTCTATAACAGTATTTTATAATATATGGCTGAATGACATTATTATTATATAATCAATATTTGTGTCCTTTAGAATAAGCTTCAGTCTCCTAATAAATTCTTTCTATAATCTTTGTAGAAACTATAGAAAATATATGACACATAAAGAATAAGTTGTATTTCTGCCTATAGAATACATTTTCAGATAATTTATAAAGATTAATTTAAAAGTTTAATTTCTAGAATAAATCTTTTTTTTTTTTTTTTTGGAGAGAAAGAGAGAGAGAGAGAGAGAGAGAGAGCGCGCATGTGCACAGGGCAGGGGCACAGGGAGGGGGAGAGGGAGAGAGGCTCCATGTCCAGCACAAAGCCAGATGAGGGGCTCACTCTCACGACTGGAAGATCATAACCTGAGCTGAAATCAAGAGCTGCACATTTAACGGACCGAGCCACCCAGGCTCTGCTAGAACAAATCTTTCCAAAAACATATGAAAATTCATTCTGTTAGCAGAAATTCAAAGAAATCTTAAACCCCAGAATTATTTCCAAAATTCAGAGTGGAGGTCTTGGAAAAAAAAATTATTTCTAACCTGGAAAAAGGATCCCATTGGGGCACTGTAATTATGGAAAACCATAGCTTAATAAGCATGACTGGGATTTAGACCAAAAAGTTAAGGCAAAGTGATAGAAGGGAGGGAAATCTAAAGGTAAAATGTTGCTCAATCACCTTGCAACATTAAGCAGATCATCTGAGAATTGGATATTATTCAAAATTTGTCTAGAATGCTAACTTTGGGTTACTTGACGATTAAGTGGTAACTTCAGAAACTGTTCATTTCTTTTTGACCAAAAAAAAAAACCCATAATAATTCACTGACTGTATTACCTGTGTACTACTCGTCATAAAGAAATCTGATGCTGAACAAATTTAGGGGCAGCAATTTAATAAGTGTATTATCAAGAAGTACATATATTTCACCGGATTGACTAGGATCCTGAAAAGTGACATGTCATACCAAATACGAAATTCAAAAGCCAAAAGTGACATTGTGTTTAAGGCTCTAACTTTCTTTTATTATCTAGAATTTAAAACTTAACATTTTTTGATGAATTACTATAACAGAACATAAAAATCACAAAGAAATTACCAACTTCTACATTGTGAATATCACAAAGAAAAGAATCATCAATGACATGTAGAAAATAGTATGAACAGGGAAAAGAAAATGTTTCAGGAAAAATAATGTCAATTTTATTATTTTGTTTGTTTGTTTAAAAAAATTTTTTTTAATTTTTTTTAATTTATTTTTGAGAAGAGAGAGACAGAGCATGAACGGGGGAGGGGCAGAGAGAGAGGGAGACACAGAATCCGAAGCAGACTCCAGGCTCTGAACCATCAGCCCAGAGCGCGACGCGGGGCTCGAACTCACGGACCACGAGATCGTGACCTGAGCTGAAGTCGGACGCTTAACTGACTGAGCCACCCAGGCACCCCCAATAACATCAATTTTAGATAAATATGGAATATATATACACACACGCGTGGGCGAGGAAAACGGTCCTTGAAAACAAGCTAAAACAATGTTATCTGCTGCCGTTAAAGGTGTTAAGATCATGAAAATGTCCACTATTCAAACAAAAGATTCAAAACAATTCAAAAAGATTCATTTTTTTCTACTTACAAATTTCTTCCATAGGCCAGGAATGTGTGTTAACGATGGAAATCAAAGGTGGGGATCTTAGTAAAAACCAGATGCAAGGCCAGCCTATGTGAGGTATCTCAGACGGTCAAGCTCATAGAAGCAGAGACCAGAATGGTGGTTGCCAGGGTCGGGAGGGGGAAAGGGTTGCAGCTTATCAATGGGTACAAAGTTTCAGTTGCGCAAGATAAGTTCTAGAGATCTGCTGTGCAACACTGTGTCTAGAGATAACGATACTGTATTACAGACTTAAAAATCTGTGAAGAGGGTGGATCAGGTGTGAAGCTTTCTCATCACAATAAAAGAAAATGAACGTAAATGTTTTTTTCATTAGCCAGCACAGAAAGTTGGGAACGCAGCAGCGAGTTCCACACGTACCTGTGAGAACCACTGTGTGCCCTCCACCACAAGCTACCTGGACCACCTTCTCGGGAATTCCAGGCACCGGCTGGGGCATCCTGTGGTTGCAAAGCAGCTGATTGGGAAGACCTAACTTCCCACTCTCTGGTTCTCCAAACGTGTACAGTTCTCCCTCCGCTATTGAAGGAAAAGAACAGTAGTCAATGATGACAGACCTACGGACAAAATACTGGTCTTTGAGGTACACGTTCTCACGTTCAACCAAAAATGCATTCAATGACACCTGGATAAATTTAACCTTTCTTGAGATATTTTTACTGCATGGTAAGGAAATAAAGCTAAGGTTTTCTTTTCCCCTTGATTATTCTAACCCAAAATGTTCATGAATTCACAACCATCACTACTAATGAACTAGAAAAGGATTTTAGCTCTTTCATAAGACATAGAGAAGACCATCTTACTTCCACTTACTTTTAGTAAAGCAAAACGACTAGACATTAAGCCCACATAGGGACATGGATTTTGTCTTGTCCATTTTGGTATTCCAAGAACCTAGCAGTGTCCAGTATATGAAATATTTAATGAATACTTGTTAAATGTTTTATGAAATTTGTTTTAAAAAACTCATTTATGTGTGAAGTAAATATGCTGAGTAAGCCTTAAGATAGCAGATTTTACTCAAGTAGATGGCACTTCCTCCAGAAAGATTCTCTTATCAAGGAACTCTTGATGTTTAGTCACTGTCTTGTCCGTACTAGTAGTCTTGACTTGCTTCTGCTATACTTATCACACCATGACTATGAGCTTCTTGAAGGCAGGTACATTTTTTTTACCCATTTCTGTAAATGGATAATAATTGAATTCTATAAGGCAGGAACTTAAAAATCTTTGTAGATATATAATGTAATCTGACACAGAACATATCACCACTGGTGTGAGCAAAGAGGGAACACGGTACATCTGATTGCTTATCACTTGCATGTCTCCAAGAGAACCACAATTGACTACGGACCAACCCCGGGGAATGAGGCCCTTGGAGTATTCTTCGTTAGTGCTTCACATTTTTGTTTTGTATACCTGAGGCAGCGATTTATGCCAGCGTGGGTCCTTAGGGCACCTGGTTTCATTGTCGAGGGACCTGAGTTTCAGTTGCTGTGACTACTTGCCAGCAGGTTATACCTACACTTGCCAGCCCCCCACAAAGAAGCCTCAGGCCCTGAGAATACAGTGGGCTTCTCTGGGCAGGGACATCACACACACATCCCTGTAGCTCACTGCCAAAGAGAAAGCACGTCCTGTGCAGCCTCAGAAGAGAAAGGACTAGGGAGCATATGCTAGACTTCTCTGGAAGACAGGTATCTTCTTCCAGCTGTTCCTCCTCTGTATCCTTTGCTGTAATAAATATTAGCCGTGAGTATAACCTGCTATTGAAGCTTGAGAGTCCTTCTAGTAAATCAGAACTTAGGGAAGTTGTGGGACATGCCTGGTATGCACCACTTAAAACTTGATCAAATACTACAAAGACAGTTGTACCAGTTTTCCGGACTGATCAGCATAGAAAATCAAGTAGCAAATGCTGGCATAGAAGTGTCCCATATGTCAGCTCCCTTCCTCTTTTCTCATGCCTCTTGCCTCTCACGTGAAAGGAGTCACTAAGTCCAAAAGAGTTTCTTTCCACTTCTGTCTATAAATTTCCTGCTGCTCCTCACATCTTAACATGGGTGAATTGTATGGTATGGGAGCTACGTGTCAATAAAGCTGGTTTTGTGTCTGTTGACTTAAAACAATTGTTTTTTCATTCCAGCCAGTTAACGTACAGTGTTGTATTAGTTTCAGGTGTACTATATGGTGACTCAACACTTCCATACATCGCCCAGTGCTCATCACGACAAGTGCACGCCTCAATCCCCTTCACCTATTTTACCCATCCCCACCCCCTCCACCTCCCCTCTGGTAACCAGCAGTTTGTTCTCTATAGTTAAGAGTCCGTTTCTCAATTTGTCTCTTTTTTTCCCCTTTGCTCATTTGTTTCTTAAGTTCCACTCAATAAAGCTGTTTTTAAAAAGGCATAAATACAAACAAAACAAAAATGCTCAGTGTAATGCCTGCTGGTTATGACGAGCAATTCCCCTTGTTTTCCTGCTGGCCAAAGCAGAGTTTGCTCATAACATTGAATCTGGCACTTTTATTAAAATCTAAATATAAGACAATGCTTTTGCCTGGGGTTTTTGCTTGGACTGTTTTTCCATTTGTGTGCTCTCTTTGTTTGTCTCATAAAGTGAGCACAGACTAGAGCCACCCCACAAGCCCAGAAATTGCCAGTAAGTTGGTAGGTAGCATTGCCCCAAGGAACACAACTAATTGTTCATTCACTCCCTCCCTCATTCGGTGATATTTATTATTAGCTTGTTCGAGACACAAGCTGATACAGTGGTGAACAATGCCAGGTGAGTTGGGCGTTTGCCCTCTCTTGGTACCATGATGCTACCAAGTCATTGGTAGATCTGGAGCCACCGGGATGGGCCAATAAGCACTTTCTAAATCTGAATCTGACGTGCATGAAAAACGGAGTAAATGTATAAAACAAAGATTTAGAGATATGTAAGAGGGGCCACAAAACTACTTCCTCTAGGTGTTTTCGTGCTTAGAAAAACCTCTGATAAGATGGAAGGATCATACTTCAATACTCCTGGTGTAGGTGCAGATGAAAACATTTTAAATATTTTAACTAAGGCAGAAAGGGTTGCCAGGGAGCCCTGGAAAGGGAGAGACTGTGGATACTGAGCAAAGTCCCAGCAAAGGAAATCACATCCCATACTGAGCAATCTTCTTTTTTCATCTACTCTATATCCCTGCTCTCACAGTGAAAGCCTGGGACTCTCTTGCTGAAATAAAAGCAAATTATCAGGACAAGAGTAGAGTAGGTCTAAGTATACAGGCAAATGCACCCAGGGGAAACCGGCCCATAGGTCTCATTTCCAACGCCAAGGAATCCAAGAAGTTTGAGAATCAAAGTTGAGAAGAGTTTCTAACATCTGCATTTTGTTTTTCTCACAGACCTAATATTCACTGAAAAGTTAGCCTGTCACAGTGAGTTTGAAATTATAAACTCTCATCACTAAAATGGAGAAACACTGTGACCCAAAACAGGCCAAAATTATTTCATTAAATAGACGGCCATGGCCTCATTTCCACAGAACTGTAGAATGTTAGCTCATTTTATTATTGAGTAAACACTTAGAAATGGGAGAGACCATGATAAATCCAAAATGTCCTTTCTTACTTGTTACAAAAGCTGAATGGTAATATCCACAAGAGATCCAGGAAATAGGCTTCCCAACGGTCACTTGCTGAGGGACACACACATTAGTTACATCTTTTAAACCAATTTGCCCTTCAGAATTGTCACCCCACATAAAAAGCTCGCCATCCTCTATAAAGAAAACACAAGGAAGAAGGTTTTAAGAGGTAGCAATACTATCAAGTCACTCTATTTCCAACACACCATTGATTTTTTAATTTAGAAAAACTACGTGTCTTGAGAGAAAACGCTAAGGTATTCACACCAGCTAGCTACTTAAGAGTTCAATTTCTATTATGAAATGCTTCTATGAGGTAAAGGACAGAGAATAATGTGATGCAAATCGTGTCCATATCTTGATCTCACTAGCAAAGACAGAGTGTTTTTCCCTACAAGAACCTTTTCCTAGTCTACCATCTCTAAACAGAAAATGGTTCCTCCTTCCAAGCAGTCTTCCTGCAACTGAATGACAGCATGACTGGCACTGGACATCTCCTGGGCAAGTCCTAGGTCAAAAGGGCCTGGGGCGCCTGGGTGGCGCAGTCGGTTAAGCGTCCGACTTCAGCCAGGTCACGATCTCGCGGTCCGTGAGTTCGAGCCCCGCGTCGGGCTCTGGGCTGATGGCTCAGAGCCTGGAGCCTGTTTCCGATTCTGTGTCTCCCTCTCTCTCTGCCCCTCCCCCGTTCATGCTCTGTCTCTCTCTGTCCCAAAAATAAATAAACGTTGAAAAAAAAAATTAAAAAAAAAATAAATAAGGTCATTGAATAAATTTTGAAGTGTACAAAGGGCAGTGCAGTACAGTAGATTTTGAGCACTGTTTTTGTGTTTGGTAGATTAAACAAGATAAAATAATTTAAAACTACCAAGTGAAGGATCTAGGTTAAAAATAGTGACAAGGGGCGCCTGGGTGGCGCAGTCGGTTAAGCGTCCGACTTCAGCCAGGTCATGATCTCGCGGTCCGTGAGTTCGAGCCCCGCTTCGGGCTCTGGGCTGATGGCTCAGAGCCTGGAGCCTGTTTCTGATTCTGTGTCTCCCTCTCTCTCTGCCCCTCCCCCGTTCATGCTGTCTCTCTCTGTCCCAAAAATAAATAAACGTTGAAAAAAAAATTTAAAAAAAAAAAGGGCCTGGAGGATCTTGCTCTTGAGAGCACTGTGAAAAATGAAGTTTTAAAGGAAGACAAAAATACATAGAAATATATTTCACTTTTTTAATATAATTTATACTTGAAAACATGTAACACAGCTCCGGAGAATTAGGACATACAGCATCTCCGAAACACATTAGCTTATGTTCTTTCTGACAAGGGTTTCGATGGAAGAAAAAGTTAAGCTGGGTATGATACTTTAGAAAGGAAATTATCAAGACCTATGTCTGTTCATTAAATTGAAAATTTTTTAAATCTCTGAAGTGGTGTAATAATGAGGCAAATAAAAGGAAAACTGAGAACAAGAACCAAAAGAAGGACGTCAAATTGTTAAGTGGACGGCAGACAGAGACGGAGGCGTGGGGCTGCGGCTCTGAGCCTGGCCTTCCTGACAGCCAGGAGCCGGGCGGGAAGTCACCGGCTCTGCCGACAGGAACCCACAAGCCCGCCGGCAGCTCCCTCACAGGCACCAGGGAGATCTCGCTCCAATTTTGAAGACATTTCTCAGATGGGCTTTTGAGAGGGAGGCCAGAGAGATACAATGACCGTTACAGACTGTATTTTAGTAACATACATCCCATAGATTTCCATGTTTCTGATAGCAACTTCATTAAGCTGCAAATAAAACTTTCACTATACAATGAAGATAGTATTTAAGAACATCTAAAGGAGTAGATGGACGGCACAGCAGCTAAGTGTTGACGTCTGACTCTAAGCACAAAAGTGTAATATATGTCATGACTCAAAGTTCGATTTTAAATGTCTTCCGAAAACACAGTTAATGAAAGAAAACTAAATAGTAATGCTGTCGTCAGTTTACTGAGTTGGTAAAACCTGGTCTAAGGGAAAGGGATGGATCCCAGCTTGAAATGGAACAAAGTCTCACCAGTTAGCGCAGCTGAAGTGTTCGATCCAGCAGAGAGCTGTTTAATCTTATGCTGGGAAGTAAAAAAACTAATTAGGTGAAAAGTGTTTCTCTCTTCGGTGTCACCAAGTCCCAGCTGTCCTTCATTATTTCCTCCAGCTGCATACACTTTGCCTCCTTCTGCACACGGAAAAGAAAACATCAGTATACCAGAGTCACCATCTTTACAAGATGGGCCAGTTACCAGATATTGCTTCTGTTAACAGTGAAGAAAGATGAAAGCTGACATTATCCTACAATTTGCTGAACTTCAATTCATTGTCAAAAACGAAGCAAAACAAGCAGGGTTATATATTTTTGTGAGATTTCCTAAATCAGTCTAGAGCTTAAGTAGCAATTGAAGTGCACAGAATGTGGGGAATATATTTCCTTGCTAATGCAGCAGTTTATTAATTCAGAGCAAAAAAGGGGAAAGTAATTTCCAAATTAGTTTATAATCCAAATCTAACTATTTTAAAAGAGATGTGGTTCATTAATTTTAACTTCCATGCCCATTAAAGTTAAGATATAATATGTAACAAGTCAAATGAGGCAAATCCACAGAGAATATAATTAGAAACATGAAAACTCTATGTTGTGTAATTATTTTAATTTTCAAGCTAAATAGGAAGGCAGTATAGTATTGTGTTTAGGACAAAGGACTGGAGAGCCAGATTTCCTGGGTATAAATGCCAGCTTGCCACTCACCAGCCGTGTGACCTAGGGCAAGCTATACTTAACCTCTCAGTGGCTCATCTTCCTCCTCTGTAAAATGGGGATAAAAATGCTGCCTACTTCACAGAGTTGTTATAAAGATTAAATTAGCTGACATAAAATTCTTAGAACAGCACTTGGCTCATTGTAAGTACTATATAAATGTTTACTTCATTAATTATGAAGTATATCATGCCTAGATAATAAAAATTGCCAGTAAGCTCTAAAGTAGTTTTTTAAAACCATACATGCATTAAAAATTAGTCATAAAAATGTACGTGAAATTAAATTATAGGGGAAACTGAGGGCAAAATCAGCCTGAATCAGTAAAAATTTAAAGAATTTTAGGAAAAAAATGAAACCCAACTGAGGAAGCAAGACTAGCTTTCAAATGGAACATACTAGAAGGCCAAGTGGAATAGGACCACACAATTTAACACATATGGCATGAACAAGAGCTGGTGGAATGCTAAAGCAGTTCAGAGAGCTGCATGAGTCAAAGTTGAATAGCCATGGAAACTTCCATGGAAGAAGACTTAGACTTATCTTAAACGGTAAGAACCTGAAAAAGAGAAGGACATTTCAGCAAGGAAGAAGTATGAATGAGGGCACAGAGCCCAGGAGAAGCTGGAGGCAGTGAGAATAACCTGAACACGGAAGGGAGGTAGGAAAGGAGGTTTGGTGATAGGTGCCTGGGTTTCCATTTGTTCCTGCAGCATTTGTTTGAAAAGATGACTTTCTCCCCCATTGGATTATCCCGGCACCTTTGTGAAACGTTAGTTGGGCATATGCGCGTGGGTCTACTTCTGGACTGTTTTGTTCTGTGAATCTTTGTCCCTATTTTTGCAAATGGCCCACTGTCTTGATTACTGTGGCTTTACGGGTCTTGAAATCAGTAGTGCTAGTCTTCCAATTCTGTTCTTTTCTAAACTCTTTTGGCTACTCTAGGTCCTGTGCTTTTCCATATAAACTTTAAAATTACCTTGTCACTTTCTACACACACACACACAGTTTGGATTTTGATTGGAATTGTGCTCACATTAATAGCCTTTCAGGGGCGGCTTCCACTAACCCTCAGAAAAGAGGGAAAGGCAAGACCAGGAGCAAGTGGCCCTTGAGGTGTGCACACAGGTAAGGAGATCTGCCCCTTGACATAATCCAAGAAAAGAGGATTTTCTTCAGCCATTTAACATTGAAATACATATTTTCAAAGGCAAACAAGTATACCAACCATTTACATTTTTAAAAATCCTAACCTTACTGTTGCCAAGGTACCATTTCTATTAATTTTACAAAGTCACAAATGTTACTGCAGTGCGACCTCAGTCCTCAGGGCAGGAAGTCGTACAGATTGAATACTACACCTGTTGAGACTAGGGTGTGGTTCCTTCCACAGGCAGCGAATTTCACTTTTTCAGGTTTTAAAGCTAAAAATATAAAAAGATAGGACAATTAAACTATTTTATGGTTATGAGAATGATAAATAACCCAGGTCCAAGGGTAACTAAGTAGTAGAAGTAAGATTTAAACCCAGGCCTGTCGGACTCCCGAGTTGATGTTGAGGAATGAACCAAAAGTTTTCAGAACTGGCCGTGCATCAGAATAACCAGCGGAGCTTTGAGAATGCAGATAGCTCAGCCCCGCCCCTGGAGAATCTGCACCAGTAGGTCTGAGGTAGGGCCTAGGCATCTACATATTTTTCAAAACAGGTAATTAATAAGTACTGAGATCCACTGCACTGTTATGATGCCTCCCACCAACCTCATCTATTCCCTCATCTGCTATCACCATCAGCAAGGTCACCTTCTACCTCACACAATGAGATGCTACAAGTCCCATGTTCATAGGCATACACCTGTGTTAAAGTTCTTCACTCATTCATTTGCATATTCAAAAAAATTTACAGAATATCCCTCTAAGTGCTTAGCATAGGGGTTGCAAAGATCACTAAGACAGAGCCTCTGGTGTCAAGGATCTCAGAGTCTAGACAATGCTGTCACCTCATGTATTAGATATTTGAGAGTAAAGATCATAAGGACTGTGAATAAACCCAGGGTTTAGGAGACTGTGCTCCATAAATACTTTTTGACCAAGTGGAATACTGTGAAAGCTCCATAACAACTTCCATGAATAGCATGGATATGCTAAATTACACTGCAATTTGGAGCTGAAATTAAAAATTTGGCTACGAAGATAAAGAATACTGCTGGTGTCACATTCCAAGGAATCTCCATCACCACTCACGCTTAGCTGATGTCCGCAGGTTATAGCCAAACAGAAGTTTCGCACATAATGCCAAGAAAGCTTTGTAAAGGTATTATACGCCCCACGTTTTTGAGGACAGTCCTGATTTAAAATAGTTTGTCCTGTTCTTGTAAGGACACCAGTATTAACCAACCCCTAGTCCCAATGTCTCACTCAGTACATCTACTCACTATATACCGCAGGGTAAAGTAGAACTTCTAAAACCAGCAATCACATAAAACCATGATGTCCACAACTTGTGACAAATGAGACAGAGCTCAAAATTCTAATATATTGTATCGGTTGTTCTTTGTATATATAATAACAGTAATATTTAAGTAGGTTTACAAACAGGCAAAACAAAAGGATATTCAAGGGCAATACTGAAGAATCATCACTTCCTTTGTGGTCTTTGGGCTTAAAATCAATGTGATGTTTAGACCCTAACATATAAAAGTAGTTCCGAATATCACATAAAAAATAAAGTTAAACACCAATAACAGCCAAGTAAATACTAGAGAATAAAAGAACTAAAGGTTTTTATTTTTAATATGATATTAAAGAACATTACAATCAGCATAAAAGTACTGTATGCAGTTTAAGTATTTCAAGCAATAAAGAAGAAAAGACCCCAAACCTTTGACACACGTTGGCTTGCTAACAGTTGACTTCGATCCTAATCCTAACTGGCCCCAGTTGTTACTGCCAAACATGTAAAGTTTATTATTTCCTGGTGGGAAGGAAAAAGACACAAGAAAGTGAAACATTTTCAACATAAAGTGATGAGAGATGAAGTCATCACAAAGCAATAAAAAAAGCTATACTTAAGAGTTGTATTGCTTTTCCATATTGAAACCGGTTACCTTGCCCAGGTTAAAGCGAATTATTTTAACTGTCCATCTACAGATTCTGTTAGGTGTAAAAAGTGTCTAAGGTTATACAGTAATCACTTTTGATTATATAGATACAGTAAAATAAATATATTCCAAGAAAGTAGTGTGCATAGAAAATCATAATTAAATATACTCAGGGAATTTAAAATTGAAAACACTCTCTTGATGAATCAAATTGTCAAGAATTCTCTGGTAAAAGAAAGAAAAATCACATTTCTGGTAAAGCAGAGTATATATCCAACATGTTTCAAACACAGCACATCTCTAAGATTCAGGATGCTCTAAGCCTTACTATCCTCTTTTAGGATTTCAATACTAACCTGTAACAACTGCAGTATGTTCATCTCCACAGGAAAGAACTGTAGGTATATCATTTTTAAACCAGAATTTGCTGGGAATGTTTTCGGCAAATCTAGTTTTTCCAAAAGTAAACACAGCACCTGAATCTGCAAAAACATACGACAGTTTCTATTTTACAACTTTCACTCTGCGGCCTGTTATTAAAAGACATTTTCAGTAATTTGTCTATACCGATTCCCTGTCTCCTGTCCGCTTTGCTTCCACTCCAGCACTGTTCATGCTCTCTTTCTACCTTACTTCAGTCTTATTCCTCAGACTTGATTCGACTTTTATTTATGAAATCTGCTAAATTGTATATGTATTATTCATTTACGGGTGTAAAGTAAAATAAATAAATAAATAAATAAGGCAGTCATCCGTTACTAAAAGTCCTGTTGTCCCCAGGTGGACCATCTGCTCCCTGGAATGAGCTGATACAACCCCTGCTGTTAACCCTGGTTAACACCTCATGGTCCAGCCCCTCAATGAAGGCTTTTCTCCACACGTGGGAACAGGACAGTATTGGTTCATCATCAGCATCCTGTCAATACAGTACGTTGAGATTTAACGCTCTCAATGAATGAACACTACCTGATCTGTGTAGTATTCACAAACTACTTTGGTTCAGTACCATTTTGGAGAGAGACCAAAAATCTCTACTAGTTCCCAATAACCATTTAAACACATACACACACACCCAGATAGGCCAGATCCAGATTCTGAGGAAATCTCAAGAACAATCACACAGAAAGAAACTAATGGGTACCAAAAAGTAAAACATAGCAAACATAAGTATTAATAATAAATAATAATATACGAAAGACTAGGCACTATAAGAAATCTTTTGAGAACAACTGTGAGGCGTGTCAGTTCAAACTGATAATTGAGATGTGAGAGGCCAGGTTCTAGAACAGGCTCTGGGTTTTCCTAGGATGAATAATTTTAACTGTTTTGTCCTATTCTGGCCTTCCAGATAGCCGCCCTGATCCCCTCACCACAAGACAGGGTTTGGTGGCTGTGCTCTGTCCACTGGTTTTTACTGTGAAATGGTATTGTCATTTTGCTTACTTTCTAGTATCTCTCACTAGGCTGTGAAGTCCAGGAGGTCAGAAATCTAATCATGTCAGAGCCAAGAGCATGGCAGAAAACACAATACATATTTATTTATTTCAGTGAATACTTGATTCTGCTGTAATCCAGTGTTATTTTAAACTCTTGTTCTTGAGCCATTAGTGGGTCAGAAAATCAATTTAGTAGGTCACGATTAGCATTTTTAAAGGGATGTACTATAGAAAAGATCCGAGTGCAGACCAAGTGCTTAGAATAAGCACTACTTCATGAAACGTCTGTTTCTGCTACGCTATACATATGGTACAGGGTCACAATGTCAAACGTTATTTCTGGAACTGAGGGAAATAGTCTTCACCGAGCACTCGCTAACAGCTTTTATACCCCACACCCGACCCCCTGGTCACCCACTCTTTACTGCATTCAATACACAACTGCGTCCTGGAGACCTCGAAGGAGGTACTTTGGGAAGTTTATTGGGAGGTAAAAACCGCCCCTGCCTTCGAGAAACTCATCGAAAGCTTCTTTTAAAAGAAAGAAGAAACACAAATACCGCTTCCCCGTGCTCCCCCCTTCCTTTCTGCTCCTCTCAGTCTTGCGCCCGGGCACGGCCTGAGCTCAGGACCCAGTCCCGCGGCCGCCGCCCGGGCCTTTCCCCCAACTGGGCGGCCCGGAGGCGGGACCTGGCCGCCCGCCCGCCCGCGGACCCTCCCTCCCGGCCCGCCGCCACCACCGCGGACGCGACTCACCGGGTACCACCTCCTCGGATTCCCCCATGCCGAAGGCGGTGCGGGAAGCCTGCCCCTGAACCGGGAAGGTGGCGGGGGCGACTCCGCGGGGTCTATGGCAGCTTCTCAGCCCCGACGCGGGCTGCGGAAGCCCCCCGAGTCCCCATAGCGACACCCCGGACATCGGCAACTGCCGCGTTCCCGGAAGTCAACAAACAGCCGCTAGGGGCAACGGGGGCGGAACGTTGGGGCGGGAGGCGGGGCGGCCGTTGGGGAAGGGGGGCGGAGGCCTGGCGCCGGGCGCCCGGCGCGGCGCAGGCGCAGGCGCAAACGCTGCGGGCGGGGCGGTAGAGGCCGCGCGCCCTCTGGTGGCCAGGAGGGGAAGGGCGGCCACGCCGTTCAGTGAGGATGTGGAGATCCAGGCCCTGCGGGGTCCTCCTAAGGGTAGTGACAGACGTCACAAATATCACCTGCTGTCTCACTCAGGCTGTGTGACACAGGCAAACGTCGACACACAAATGTAATAATACTAGTAATAAGTGACCATCTATAACTATAAATGAAATAGGCACTATGTTAAATATCCACAAAAGGCATTTGTATCCCCAGCATATAAATCGAGACCTTGCATATACTAGATGCTCATTAAATCTTTATTGAATTAATAAGCCCTACTGCAGTCCTGTAAGGCACTTAATGTTACTCCCTTTTATGGATGTGGAGGTCATACAATGGGGGAGAGCTGGGGTCTAGCTTAGCCTGCCCAACCTGTCCTTTGAGTGTTCCCCTCTGTCCTCCCACATAAGATGGCTGAGGTGTGCAATCTGCTACTGAAAGAAAATCCACAAAGAGATTCGCCAACAGCAGCACATCATTGCTTTAGAATTCATCCAGAAATGTTGTATTTTTCTACTAACTGTAGTTTCCCATTCATCATAAAACAAAGAGGCACAAAGCCATCCTCCAGGAGGAGTAAATGTATGCACATGTGGTAGTTGTGGCCACGGACTCTAGAAATAAACAAAGCTGGATTCAGGGATCTTGTGTGTACTAGAGCATGTTATTGGCTTTCTCAGGGAGTCTGATTAAAATGGGAAGGAGGGATTAAACTATGCAATACACAAACCATCAAGCGGGAGTTACCAAGAAAGTGTTTAAGGGAAAGCATTGACCTGGTGTGAGAGGTTAAGAAATGCTTCTCTAAAGAAATATCATTAAATCTAAGAACTGAAGAAGGAGAAGCAGGGAGAGGTGAGACAGCTCTGGGAAGAAAGTAAATTGTGGGCAAGGACCCATAAAAAGTGTAGCCCTTTCTAGGAGCTCAAAGAGATAACACTGGCTCATGGCAAAGTGGCAGGGTCTTGGGCCTGTTAAGGATCTGAGATTTTATCCTAAGGACAATGGGAAGCCACTGAGGGGTTTTAAGCAGTGGAGTGACAGGGTCAGCCATGTGTATTCCTGGGATCACTCTACCTGGCTGATCTGTGGGGAGTAAATTGGAGCAAGGAGGAGGGTTCAGAGGCTAGTGCAGATAACAGTGACCATGGCTTGGCATATGGTGTTCTGACAAATTTGGAGCAGGCAGATTTGAAAATATCTTAGGAGGCAGAACCAACAGGGAATGGTGTCTGACTATTGACTCTTAGGCAGTGCAGGGCTAACAAATAGCTCTTACAACAACAGCAAAGGGCCCTAAATTATTTTGGGAAAAGGTTAATATTCTTTACGAAAGCATCATAATAGTCACTATGGGAAAATAAGAATTTCTAAACACTTACTTTAGTTATGATATGCTTTAGTTGTTTTTTTTTTTTTAATTTCAAAAAGAGAAAGCACATTTTGCTGCCTGAGCATTCCAGAAGGTATTGATGTAGCTCTACTCCAGGGTTTCCAACATAAGCAAATAGGGGAAGGGTGGTGCCATTCACCAAGATGGGGAACACTGAGGAAAGAAAAGGAAGGGTGGAGTAAAGTAGGTGGGGCGGAGGGAACAGTATGGTTCAGCCTTGAGCACACTAAGGCATCCATCCAACTGGAGGTGCCGAGCTGAGCAGCCAATTGGCAAGTAGGAGTCCCAGATAGAGGCACATATTTGGGGGTGCCTGGGTCTAGGAAGCCTTGGGAAAGACTTCTAGGTGAAAGACTGGCTATAAAAGTGACTATAAAAGACTGGCTATATGGTGACTATAGAAGGAAAGAAAAGAGAGGCTAGGATGAGTTGTGATGAAGGCCAATATTTAATGGCCCAGCAAGAGACGATGAAGCTAAAAAAGAGAGAGAAACCACGGAGGGAGAGCTGGACAGAATAGGGTTTCAACAGGAGGGGTGTGGTCAGTTGTCACGCGACGCTCAGAAATGAGGTAAGGTGAAAGCTGCCCACTGGATTTCGCAATGCAGGGATCACCAGTAGTGCTGAAAAGAGGTGTTTGGTAGAGTGATGGAGGAAGAAATAATACTGGAGTTGAGAGTGGGAGAAGCTGAAGGAAACAAGTGAGGGTGAACACTTTAGACACAGGAGATTGAGATGGAATAAGAGGGGACAGGAGATAGTATTTGGAGGAGGAGGAAGGGGGGTAGATGGAGGGATTCTGATAAGTTTGGGGAGACTTGAGAATACTGAGGGGCAAACAGAATAGGACAGAAAACACAGGTTCAAGAGAGTGAAAGAATAACCAATAACATAAGGAAGAGATAGCATCCAGATCTCATGTGAAGGGACTAGTCTTAGCTAGAAGGAGAGACAGTACGTTTAGCATAACAAGAGGAAAGGAAGAAAGCCTCCGTGTACAATATACCACTGATATGTACATACATACACACATATAGTAGATTATATCTATATAAAACTGATACATATGGTATAGGTACATATCACATACGTCATATAATATATGATAATACTATTTTCTATCTCCGAAGGTTATTGTGAGATACTAGATAATGCACATAGAACTTATACTACGGTGCCTGGACTAGAAAGTAACACTCAGCAATGTTAGCTGTTGTTAATAAGGCAGACTCATCTATGCTCCCTGTATCAGCATAACCCAGGCTATGCTGCATTGTAAGAAACACTCAAATCTCAGTGGCTTAACACGAACAAAAATGTTTTTTCCTCACTCATGCTACATGTCCAACGTGGCTCACTGGGAGGATCCTCTTTCACTGATCACTCAGGGGCCAGGACAACTGACGGAGGTTCAACAACCTTACAAAGGCACCATTGTGACTCCTGACCTCTTTGGTTGCCATAGCAGGCCAAGAGAGAGAGGAAGCAGGAAATGAAATGTTTCAGGCAACAGGTGACACGTTTGGGCTTCTTACAACCCATTGGCCTGATCCCATGAGCTGTGCCCCTGTGAACTGCAGGCAGGCGGGGAAATGTGGGAGCACCTGAGACATTCAGGGAGTGGTAAATATCTCTGCCACATCCCTATAGGCCGATGGTTTCTGTGGAATCACCTCCCTCGTGTTGGAGAAGGCAGGGAGTTCTAAGGTATAACTTTCTGACTCTTGGCTGCAGTCCCGTGCTCTTTTCCGTGCCCCTTCCTAGGTGGCTAGCCTCAGGAAATCATGTAGGTATACGGGAGTCATCGCACGTCTGACAATATGCACAACTCTTGGATTTCCCCCTATTAATTTTAGTTGTTTTTCATTTGTGGAGCATTTTGTGTCAACTTAAAAATAGAGGCAGGTACAAACAAGGAAGACAGTTGACAGATCACGCTTCCTCGCCGAACCAGTTCCTTTCTTGGGGGCACTCAATGAAACTTCCAAGGCTTGCATTTTGAGTTGTATAACAATGTAGCTGCCACCACTGTTTCTTTCTTTGGACTCAGATAAACAGGTGTATCTCCACTTTGAAAACCCCACTCTGAAATCCCATAAACATCCACATTTACAAATCAGATTCTAATAGCTTCTTTGCTGAAATTTTGTGGTGCAGCTCCAGGATATATTAACTGAGGACATTTGGGTCCAAAGCCAGGGAATTTGATTTATAGAAAAGCAGCAGAAGGCAGGTGGGGACGACTATCCTATTACTCACGGAAGAAAATTTACACTTTTCTTAATCATTTAATCTGCTATTTTAAAATCTTTAATGCACATACAAATCATCCAGTAGTCTTGTTAAAATGCAGTTTCTGATTTAGCAGATTGTGGGTGGGCCTCAGGAATCTGCAATTTTAACAAATTCCCAGCTAATGCTGACGCTCCTGGTCCATGGATCACACTTTATGTAGCAAGAGTTTAACTCATAAGCATAGGAAGTAGTTTATGGAAGCAATAAATGAACAGGCTGGTAAATGTGATTATAGACAATTTGTTGGATAAAGGATCTAGTATTCAGAGTATGTACAGAATACCAATGAAGCAGTAAGAAAAAGACAAAAATATAAGAAATATAAAATAATCAAAGGATATTTCATTCACAGCAATAAAAATCCAAATAGCCTATAAACATATAAAAAGATATTCAACCTTATTGGAAATAAGGAAAATGCAAAAGAAGTAATAATGAGATAACATTTTACACTCATATTATTGGCAAAAATAATAACATTATTAATTTTAAGTGTGTTTGAGTATTTAGGAATATGGGACGCTTGCTAGTGAGAATGCAAATTAGTACGATCACATTATTTAAATAATTTGCCAAACTAAATAAAGTTGAAAAGGTAACTATGCCCAAAGTGTCATACATGAGGTTGTTCACGACAGCACTGTTTATCCTAGAAAAAAGTGGAAAGACCCTAAATGTCCACCAGTAGAGGCATGGAAAGGCTGTTTATTCACACCGGAATGAATATTATATAGCAGTTATAACAAAGGAGCCAGTTATACATGTATGGACATGAAGAATTCTCAAAAATGTAATGTTGAGAAAAATAAGATTACAAAATGGTATGCACTATATGATGCTATTTTATCAAAAATAATTTATTTTATTAAATTTTATTTTAGAGAAAGAGAGGTGTATGAGTGGGGAGAGGGGCAGAGGAAGAGAGAGAGAGAATCTTAAAACAGGCTCTACACTCAGCATGGAGCCCGACATGGGGCTCCATCCCATGAACCTGGGGTCATGACCTCAGCTGATATCAAGAGCCACCCAGGTACCCCTGTTGAAAAAGAATTTAAACATGAAAAATAGAATATTTGTAGAGTGACGTATATGCAATATGATCATTCATGGGAATGATGTACATCACATTAGGGAGAGTCATTTCTTCTGGAACAGGAAAGAAGGGATGAATGGTGGAACAAGCATCAGTAATGGTTTGCTTCTTTAAAAATAACAGAGATCTAAAGCAAATATGGCAAGGGGCACCTGGGTGGCTCAGTCGGTTGAGCGTCTGACTTCGGCTCAGGTCATGATCTCGCCGTTCGTGAATTCGAGCCCCGCGTCGGGTGCCGCGCTGACAGCTCAGAGCCTGGAGCCTGCTTCAGATTCTGTGTCTTCCTCTTTCTCTCTCTGCCCCTCCCCCACTTGTGCTCTGTCTCTCTCGCTCTCTTTCAAAAATAAATAAACATTAAAAAAATAAAGCAAATATGGCAAAATGTTGACATCTTTTCGATCAGAGTGGTGGATATGTGAGTGACTTATATTATTTTCTCTTCCTAAATGCACAATTGAAGTGTTTGTAATTAGAAACAAAACAAGTTTTCCTTTTTAAGTCAATCTGATCGGACATAATTGAAATAGAATAAATGCACCCATTTAAGTGCATACTTTGATGAGCTTTGGCAGATGTTTATACCATTATACCATGTAACCACCAGCCTAAGCCAGATGAACATTTCCTTCCCCACTCCCACCTCCTAGGAGAAAAAAAAAAACATTCTGATTTTTCATCAGTCATAGGTTAGTATTGTCTTTTGTACAACTTCTTTCATGTCTGGTTTCTTTTGCTCAGCATAGTGTTTTTGAAATTATTTTAAGTTGTGTGTATTGGTAATTTGTTCATTTTTAGGGATATACCTTAATTTATTTATCCATTTAACTATTGGTGGACCTTTGAGTCATTTCCACATTAGGGCTTTCATAAATAAAGCTGCTTTGGCTATTCATGGTTTTTTGTTTTTTGGGTTCTTTTTCGGACAAATGCCAAAACTTCTTTTGGATAGATATCCAGTGTCTATCGTCAGTTTTATGTATTATGAATATTTTCTCCAGGCCTATAGCTTGCCTTTTCCAAATCTTAAAGGAGAGAAAAGGAAAAAATAAATAAAAAAGATCTCAGCCAAAAAAAAAAAAAAAATCAATGGACAAAATAAGAAGTTTGTACCAAAAAATTCAAATTTTAATCATTTGAAAAGACAGTTAACTGTATTATTAAAAGTGTAAATAAAACCATAACACTTATTTACTTTTCCTATTAAACTGGCAAAGATTAAAAAGATTGCCAGGATATAGTTAGCAGAAGAATAAGCACATTTATTCACGGTTTGTGGGAATTCAACAAAAATATGATCTTTTCGAAAGGTCATTTGGCAATATAAATTACAATTTTTTTAAAAAGGCATATCATTCTTACTCATCAAAACCATTTCTATAATAAGTTCTTTCAGAATTTTTTCCTACAGAAATATAGAAATTTGCACCAAAAATATGTGCACCAAAAATACTCCATTGTTTGTTAGAACAAAATAAATAAATAGATAAAGATAGATAAATGACTTCAATAAGCTACTGAATAAGTAAATTATTGGGCTTCCACACAATAGGATACTATGCAATCATGAAAATCAATATAATAGCTTTACATGCACTTAAATGGAAAAATATCTAAGATCAAATTTTAAGTGATAAAAACAAATTGCAAAATAATATGTAGAGTATTATCCCATTTCATAAAAACTAAATTAACATATATGCATATATGGATAGGTGCGATAAACACATAGGTAAAAATCTGGATCGATATTTACTACACTCTTTAGGGGGGCCTGGGTGGCTCAGTCGGTTAAGCCTATGACTTCGGCTCAGGGCATGATCTCCCCGTGCATGAGTTGGAGCCCTACGTCGGGCTCTGTGCTGACAGCTTGGAACCTGGAGCCTGCTTCGGATTCTGTGTCTCCCTCTCTCTCTGCCCCTCCCTCGCTCACACTCTGTCTCTCTCTCCAAGATAAATAAACATTAAACAAATTAAAAAAATATATTTACTACACTGTTTAATAGTAGTTTCCTCTGGGGTGTGCAATTAGAGAGGTCATCAAAAAAATTTTTAAGTTATTTATTTTGAGAGAGGGACAGAGAGAGAGAGAGAGAGAGAGTGCATGGGGGAGGGGCGGGAGAGAATCCCAAGCAGGCTCCACATTGTCAGCATGGAGGACGACCTGGGGGATTGATCCCATGAACCATGAGATCATGACCTGAGCTGAAACCAAGAGTTGGACGTTTAACTGACTGAGTCACCCAGGTGCCCCGTGGCCTTCTAATTTCTAAGCCCTACCTATCTGTATGGTTTTAATTTTTTTATATAATTAACACAATTTGCTTTTTGATCAAAACAAAAGGGTTCAAAATAAAAAATAAGAAATCAAACAACTAATAGAAGCTGAAAATCATAATAGCTAACATTCAATGAGCATTTATTATGTGGCAGGCACAGTTCTAAGGACTTTAGACACATTAACTTAGTGAATCCTCACAAAACTGTCTAGGATACATGTTATTGAGTGTCCGCGTTTTACAGATAAAGACACCGAGGTACAGAGAGGTTAAGTAACTTCCTCTAGGTCAAACAGTTAGTAAGAGGTGGAGCCAAGATTTGAACCCATATTTGTCTGGCTACAGAACCCTAACTCTCAGGAAGACTATGTTATCTGCCTATTGAGGAAAAATTAAAATATGACTGGAAGGAAAAAATATAAGATTCTAGTTCACACCAATCCTGAACTAGCCATCCATTGATTATTGCACAAGTTTTGAGCATAAAGTAGTAATGATTGTGTCCCTTTGTTGTATTTTATACACATCTACCTGATTGAGATCCGTCTCTATCTCCATCTCTATCTCTATCTCTATCTCTATCTCTATCTCTCTATCTCTATCTCTATCTCTATCAAATACGTCTAAGCTCCTTACAATCTCATCACCTCCACTATCACCTCCCTGTCCTAAAACATCATTACCTCTCACCTGGACCATTGCCATCACTTCTTAATTGGTGTCCCTGCTTCCATCCTAACACTATTCACAACCCAGGAATCAGAACAATCCTTTTAAGAAAATGACACGCCTTCTTCTTTCTCAAAACCCTCCAACAGACCCTCCCTGTTCACTGGAAAAAAAAAAAAGCCATAGTCCTAACAACAGACTACATCATCTGGCTCTCTACCTCACTGAGCTCATTTTCCACCCCAAACCTGCAGCAAGGAATTATTAAATCACTTCATAGATGTTAATGATCTGTAAGTGATTCTATTAGCAAATATTGAGCCAGGAGTCAAACCTAGTTTTATTTGATGTAGATGATTGGACTCCCTATATTACACCATGCTCTAATAAAATGGTTAATTTTTTGCAGTAAAATGACCATTATTTTCGCTAGACATAACTAGGCATCCAAATGAGACATTTCCCCTTCTTTGGGAGGACACTGAAATTGTTGAGAACATGCTTTGATAGTCTTGGAAGAAACTTGAGAGCTTGAGGTATGTTTCTGTAAAAAACTACAGAAATGTAAACCCTTAATCTTTGCATTTGTATTAGATTTTAGAAAATAGATTTGTTTTCAAAAATAATATGAAACTTAAGTTGATATAAAGTAAAAAAACATTTTCAAGAAGAACAATATCCTTTGGGGTGACAAATAAAGGATGACTATTAAGAAATGGATCTGGGGGGGCACCTGGGTGGCTCAGTTGGTTAAGCATCTGACTTCAGTTCAGGTCATGATCCCTCAGTTTGTGGGTTTGAGCCCCCACATCAGGCTTTGTGCTGACAGTGTGGAACCTGCTTTGGATTCTCTGTCTCCCCCTCTCTCTGCTTCTCCCACTCTCTCTCCCCCCAAAATAAATAAACATTAATTTTTTTTTAAAAGAAGGGGATCTGGTGATCTCAGGTGGCTCACAGACTAACTCAAGAGCCAGTTCCTAAAGAAGAGTTGTAAGGGAAATATGGCAGGACTTCTATGACAAGGTACTTTCCTAGATGACTACTTTGAAGGATCATGTAATGTGATGATAATGGCTTGTACTCTTAGTTTTGTCAGATATTGGTCAAAGCACTCTATGTATTAATTATCTAAATCTGCATATTGTAGACGAGGAAACTGAGGTACAGAGAGGTGAAGTTAGCCAACGTCTCTCGGCTAAAACGTGGTAGCTGGGGTTGGAACACATGCAGTCTAGCTCCAGAATCCATCCTCCTAACAACTACACTATACTGCCTTTTGAGAGGCGCAGAGCAGTGGTCTTCAAACCTTTTAGATCGCACGTCATTTATAGTCAGCCAGAAGCCAGAAGATGTAAGAGCTCACTGATGTGGCCGATGCAAATCAGTTTTCCTGGGTTTATACCTATACTCGACGCTACCAGCTGGCATGCAGAATCAGTGAGAAGTTTGAGGAATGAAGCTCAGAAAATACAAAGACAAAGATCAAGGAAAACTACCCAGCAGAAGAAATACATGTGTATTTACCTATTTGTCTGCATGTACTGCTGTACTCATATATTATTGTGTATATTGTAAAATATGCACAAAAAGATTTCAGATAAGCTGATGAAAATGAAACAGAACCGAAAGTTCTACTATTTGGCTTGCTCCACCAAAATGGGTTGTCTCGAGCATCCCCTGGGGGCCGCGCACCTCAGTTTCAAAGCTAGGCTTGGACTAGCACGGCTGTGAATTATGGCTTTACCGCTTGTTCCATGAATAATCTGGGAAAGTTGCTTACTCTGCCTTTGATTCTTCACCTGTTAAATCAGGAGAATAACTCCTAATTTGCAGGATTGTGCGGTTTAAATGAGATTATGTGTACACAATCTGTGGTGCCTGGCTTTCAGTAAGCTCTTCACATATTATTTGCTTTCTCCCATAACTTGAATTCCCGGTTTTTGTTTCAGGGTCCGTGCTTTTAGAATTTCATTACTTTGTACACAATGAAGCTGGAGGCAGCCCTGCAGTTAGACTTGGTGCATCTAGGTGGAGCTAGATTAATAGCTTTTTCACGCTCATCATTGCAAACATGGCACTGCTGTGTCTCTCTGACAGAAAAGAAAACTCTAGAGGAGACGTGTGGAAGAACCTATGTGCATTTTGCTTTGTGTAAAACACCACAGGAACTGGGAGGGAGGGAGGGCAGACTTAATGACTGTCCAGACACTTAAAAATGAATGGCCTGACTATTCAGCAATTGTACGTTTATGAACAGAAGCTTCCTTTTACATCAACTGTGAGCCATTGCCCTTTGTGATTGGGGGTCAGGCTTGAAGACTGTAAGTGGGTTCCGAGCTATTTTTATCTATGCCTTTCCATGGGTGACTTTTTCCTAACAGAGTCCCTTGGCTACATTCACTCTCATTTATTACCATTCACTGAAAATTTCACCTTTGACCCCAACTCTAGGCTTTTGCTCCTTCTCTATCCTCTTGTCAGAACGCTAAGTCTGTTGGGTTTCTTTGGCACAAAGTTAACCAGAAAATGAAGGTACTTGAAGGCATATCAGCTTGCTGACAAACAGATGGTACTCTCTTATTAGGATAATTGGAGAAAGGTTTATTTACAAAGGAACTAATTCCAAAGGGTCGGAAGGGGGTTAGGGCAAACACAAGGCATAGTGCTGACAGCAATAGAACTGTTACTATCCCTTGGCCCCAGAAGTTGAAGGCATGGTGAGCTTATTAGAACTCGGAAGGATCTCTCTCTCTCAAAAATAAATAAACATTAAAAAAAAAACTTGGAAGGAGAGAGAGTTATGTAGAGTAGGCCACCTTGAGAGGAACAGTTCATTTCTGTTGAGGAACAGCCAACCCAAGGTGACCTCATAGGAAGCCAGAAATATTACGTATTACATATCTAAACACATAAATATTCTGACTTCATTCTACTCTCTCCCTCCATTCTCCAGCTGGGGTTCCAATGGCCAAATCCAACCAGAAGCTAGAAGACCTGAGAGCTCACTGATGTAGCCCATGCAAATCAACTTTCCTGGGTAGATAACTAGCACCTGAGGCTATCAACCAGTGCAGAGAATCAATGGAAGACTGGGGAATGAGGCTTGTGAAAAAAAAAAAAAGGCATAGATCAAGGAAAGCTACCCAGCAGGAACAATCTGGCTAGGATTTCACTGCTAGACAAAGCCACTGTTTTCACCGTGCTTCTAATCTTGTCCCTTCGTCTTTTGGTCACACTCTTGAGAGAAAAGTCCTGGGTGGAAGCATCCAATTGGTTAGGGCTAGTTCACCTACTAGTTAACCCTTTTCGCCGAGGGGAGGGAGGATAGGGAATATTGCTTCCTTTGGCTTCCTTGATGGGAACCGGGCTGCTGCCTTCTTTCAAAACTCACACACCTGGGGATTTCTAGGTATCTGGAAAGAGCTCACAAGACAATTCTGCCTCCTCTTTAAAAAAAAAAAAAGACAAATCTCAATTAAAAAATGACCTCTTATGTATCATTTATTAATTTGTAACAGTAAGACTATCAGTGGGAGTATATGGATTTGGTTTTTATTTCCAGTTCTCTGTTCTCTCTCTCGCTCTCATTTCCTTCCTTCCCTCATTCCCTGATCTTAGGAAGTTCCCTTTATGTCTCTAGATCTTTACACGAGAGAGTAGGAAAGGAACAAGATTTTTAAATATACTTGGGGGTTCAAATGCTGGGAAGCCAAAGATATATATTAGTCCACACAATAGAATGCACTAATCACTGTTTTCCTAATAGAACACGTAAACCTCTTGGGCTGTTCATATCAAAACTTCAATGAACACGTATTTCTCTCAATACAACTCTGGTGTTTTTCAGCTGCTCTTCATGTGGAAAACACTTGTCTTCAGTCTTTAATCTTGTCCCTTCCATGTCCTTAATCATCTGGCCAAACCATTAACCACTGCTTATGAATGCGTATAGATCCATGCCTCAAGGCTTCTCTCCCTCCAAGTGAAATGCGAGTCAAGGTATACCACTTGAAGTTTTGCCCTTTGGGAGCATTTCCCTCCTTTATTCCTCAGATTCAATATAGCTGCTCAATCCACAGTGAATCTTCAGCTGTTGGATCCAGACCAATCCAAAATTACCCGTCTCATCCTTGATCAAGCATACTTTTACTCTATTCTCATAGTCACTTGCCAGAGTTTTTCCAATATAAACTAGATCCACAAGTTCTTTGCCATTCTTTGCTTCAGACTTTGTCACTGCCATCCCCCTCCCAGAATTATGATGAGATCTGATGATCTTGGGGATTGGTGGGGGTGGATGAAGACAACTGCCTTCATCTTACAAGGTAACTCTCCTCAGTAAAAGAGCATCTTTGGGGCACCTGGGTGACTCAGATGGTTAGGTGTCTGACTTCGGCTCATGTCATGATCTCATGGTTCATGAGTTCGAGTGCCACATTGGCCTCACTGCTCTCAGCACAGAGCCCGCTTCAGATCCTCTGTCCCTCTCTCTTTCTGCCCCTCCCCTGCTTGTGCTCGCTCTCAAAAATAACTAAACATTAAATTTTTTTTTAAGTTTAATAAATGCATAGTCTCAAATCTTTCCTTTTGTCTAATGAGTAGTTCTAAGTGGTCATTTTGACCCAGTTTCTCACTGTACGTGAAACTTCAACATATATCAGCAAGTCATAATATTTACGGAATTCCTCCTATGATTTTTTAATGTTTACTTATTTATTTTGAGAGAGAGAGTACAATCTGGGGAAGGGCAGAGAGCGAGGGGGAGAGAATTCCAAGCAGGCTCTGCACTATTAGCACAGAGCCCAATGCGGGGCTCAAACTCACGAACCATGAGATCATGACCTGAGCCAAAATCAAGAGTTGGATACCTAATGGACTGAGCCACCCAGGTGCCCCAACATTTCATATTGATTTTAATAGCTTTCTCAGTATCTCCCACCCAAGTTAAGAGGCACATAAAAATCAAGGTGAACCTTAGGGATAACAGTGGTAAAGCAAGTTAATATTCTGGGAAGCCTTAGGGTCTTATCAAGGTTGATGCATCAGTTTTACTTTAAATCTCTTATCTATCTAATTATTTCACCACTTTGATTAGATGAAGCTAAAATTGGTATTGATGAAAAGAGAAGGCACAATCAAAGAAGCAGATAAGCAAATAATTGAACGTAAATAACTTTTAATTATACTTACTTAATAAAGTTAAGGAATAGTGTCAGATGCCAACATTACTTTGTTAAATGAAAGGGTAGTGTCAGGATGAAGAAGAAAAAAATAGCACAGAATGTTCTGAAAACTGTGGTCAATTTCAAAATTGTTCCACACTTCTATAGGAGTTTGGTTCCAAAATAACCCTGAATTCTGGGTGGTGAATAGACCCAGACCCTCTAATGGAAACCCAATTCTTTGGATCCTTTGCTATGTCTTAATCATTTGTAGAATAATACTAAGGTCCCCAGGCTTCCCCAAACACAAAGAAATAGGTGGCCTTCCAGGTATGGCACTTACACCTAGCAACTCCAAAGTGCTGTCCCATTTGGAATTACAACAGGAAAACTAGCAAATAGCATTTACTTCAAGCTGATCAAACAGTTTGTTCTAAACTCAATAATGCATTTACTCTTTGCCCCCTACCTAACCTAAAGTTACCTGGATTATTTATCCTCTCTGTCCAGTGTCCTGTGCTATGACACAAGGTGCATAAAAACACCTGGTAGTGATATAAATTAACTCATAGGAGAGATGAGATGCGAACGGCACATTCACTGCAGAAAAAGAGCTTGTGGGTGGGTGGGGGGGAAGAGTCAGTCATGTCACTGAAAACCGAAGGTGATCATGATGTGTTATTGTCACGTGAACTTCGCAAAATGTATTGCTGATGTCTCCAGACTCGTTTTGTGTTCAATTGCTTGGGGACACCTGCTTCAAAATAGTGACTGGTTTGTCTTCATGTCCCTCGTTGCTTTGAACAAACAGGCAATAATTATAAATTTTAACTGGCAGAAGAGTAGTGGCCATGGAAGCAAAAAGATGTAATGATCCATTTTTGTTCCACTGTTTCATTATACTGGAGAGCAACACTGACTATTGGCATTTACAGAGTCCTTTGTATTAATCATTAATTACTTTATCTCATTTCCATCTCAAATGGAATAGGTTGGTGAGCATGGCAGGGTACAGAAGGAAAATACTATCAGACAGTAAAATATTAGAAACATGAAAAGTCAGTCAGTTGAAGTACTGAGGGAGAACAAAGTCCCTGGTTTTCCCATCATTTAAGGGGAAAAGGAAAGGAGAGAAGAAAACACATCATAGGTCCTCACTGAGACACATCAGTTTTGCTTCTTTCTTAATTTTGATTAGTTTAGAGGATAATGTTGGGAAGAAAAACCAGGACACCTCTCTTTTATTTCCAGGAAAGTGACTACAATAAACCAACAACTGGGACAAGGTGTGGGGGTTCTCACTGCATGTTCTAATGCCAGTAACTAATAAAAGCTAACATTATTGTTCAGTAAAGCCAGGTACAGTACTGTAGTATGGTATTCAGTAGCATATGTACTCTACATCCATTATCACATATTCATCCCCATCTCTGGATTAATTCTTTGTATGGCTTCCCAGATGATTTCCTTATCTTAAAAATTTTTTTTTCCAATGTTTATTTATTTTTGAGACAGAGAGAGACAGAACATAACGGGGGAGGGTCAGAGAGGGAGACACAGAATCCAAAGCAGGCTCCAGGCTCCGAGCTGTCAGCACAGAGCCCGACGCGGGGCTTGAACTCACAGACCCTGAGATCAGGCCCTGAGCCAAAGTCAGATGCTTAACCAACTGAGCCACCCAGGTGCCCCTGATTTGCTTATATTTTAATGGGAACACACTGGGTAACAATTGAGGATGACCTGGGAACCCACGAACTCCTTGATTCTTTGGAAGAAAGGATGTTGGAAGAATTCTGGAGGCTGGAATTGGTCATGGGGAGTGCCTAGTCCCCATGACCCAGACTCCAAATAGTCAACAAAGCTCCAGGGAAAGGACTTATTTCTCACTTTTGAGACAGGATTCTCAGAGTTTCTCTTCTGGACCCTGGTTAGGTCCTAGCTTTATAGGCCACAGAATTGCTACCAGGAGAGCAGCCTTAAGAGAAGAAGGCTGGGTTTCGCTTGTCGCTGAAGGTGAGAGCACAGCCCCTACTTAGAAGATGTGGTCAAATAAAACAATCATGAGCAGATAAAGAGGACTTCACAGGTTGTGTCTGGGGAGAGACACCAACCACAAAGAAGACTGCAGCTTTCATCAAGAACCAGAAAAGGGTGGGGAAGGCATTCACCACACAGTGATTTTTGAGGACATCCAGGAAATGTGTCCTGGGCTCAAGTGAGAATATTGCCATGGAAATTACTATTGGGACAGTGCTTCTAGACCAAACACTGGGCAGCAGGAAGCAATGCCAATAGCCTCTCAGGGCCCCCATATCACTCAAACTCTAGAAGTACCTGGCAGTCCTAAGGAGCATCAGGTATTACTGTCGAGGCACTTGGTGAACTTTCAGCCTCTGTGATTTCTCTGTTTGTTTAATTCCCAATAGCCCTTGCTCTGTTAATAAATCTTCTTTATGCACAGATTGACCTCTGTGCTTCCAAGGGGAGGAATTAGAATCAGCCTATGGGGAAACAGATGGCTCTAGGATTCTGGGTGGGAGCTTAAGCAAATAAAAGGGCACCCATGAAAGATAAACTCACCTTTTGCATCTCATGTGCCTCTGACACTAAGGTTGGATCATTAATCATATTTATTTGTCCTTCCTCTACCTCACAAATTGTGTGTGCATTTCCTAACATTGCCAGCATTTACCAGACCGCAAAATGAAGAGCACCAGGTAGGAAAACTTGAGATTTTTGTCCCTATCCAAGCTCTGAAAAATGCTAGGTCCTGCTTAAAATCACCAACTGCCAGAGTAAATGATTAACAGAAGACTGACTTCAATGGAAATGTGATTTTATGACAAGAGAAAAGAGAGATTACACTTGAATTTGATAATCAGCATTTCACGCTCTGGTTCAGAATTTTGGTTTTCATGGAGGACCCTGTCTACCTTCTTCACATGCCTCACTTGAAAGGATATGGTGGGAAAAGAGGTGGAGAGGGGGTCAGAGATAATCTCCACTGATTTCACAATCTCCCCTGGGGCCTGCATGTTTGAACAAATACTTAGTAGTGGTGCAGCAAGAAAACACCCCTGAATCAATATTTTGACAAAGTCCTATTACTATCTGTTAATTACAAAGTAATATTCCAAATTTGCTGTAAAGCAGGAACTCTGGGGGGGACATACATACAAGTGGAGAGAAAAACAGTAGCCAGCTGATAGATGATTTCCTCCACAATCATAATTCTAGCTTATTTTTCTTTTTAAATATTTAGTTATTTATGTATGAGAGAGCACATGTGCACAAGAGGGGGAAGGGCAGAGGGCGAAGGAGAGAGTGAATCTTGAGCAGGTTCCATGGCCAGCTCAGAGCTGGATGCAGGGCTTGATCTCACGACCTGAGATGATGACCATGAGATCATGACCTGAGCCAAAATCAAAAGTCAGATGCTAAACTGACTGAGCCACCCCGGTACCCCTCATAATTCTAATTTATTTTCTATTGTCAATTCCCATGCAGATCCAAACAGCATAAAAATACATTCTTACAATAGGACATAGCTTTATAGTTCATAGAGCATTCCAGGGACATTAACATAAATGGATTTTTTGGATTCTTCAGCAAATTGGATATGACCTAGAACATAGAAGACTTTTAAGGAAAGGGAAATTGGATATCTAGATGTGTCCCACCCCCCCACCCCCGCAAAAAAACCCAAAACACCTCAACCTAAACCTCATACCTCAGACAAAACTTAACTCAGAATGGATCATAGATCTAAATGTAATTTGTAAGGTTGTAAAATTTTCAGAAGACATAGGACAAAATCTTTGTGACCCTGGGTGAGGCAAAGAGCTCATAGATACAGCATCAACAGTGTAGCCCATAAAAAGAAAAACCGGCAAGTTGAACTTGATCCAAATTTAAAACTTTCGTTCCATAAAACACACCATCAAGAGAATGAAAAGACAAGCAGCAAACTGAAAGAAAATATTTGCAAATCACATATGCAATAAAGATCTTGTGTTAAGAATATATAAAGAACTCTCAAAACTAAATAAAAAATGACTCAATTAAAAAATAAAGTAGGCATTCTATATGAGATGTAGAAAAGTAAGAGTTCTTCTCACAGATAATTTTTCCCTCTTTTATATTCTTTTTTTTAATTATTTCTCTTTTTTTAAATGCTTGTTTATCTATTTTTGAGAGTGAGAGAGAGCACGAGCAGGGGGGTGGGTAGAGAGAGAGAGAGGAAGAAAATCTGAAGCAGGCTCTGAGATGACAGAGGCCCAAACTCACGAACTGTGAGATCGTGACCTGAGCCCAAGTCAGACATTTAAGTGACTGAGCCACCCAGGCGTCCCTCTCTGCTTTTTATTGTATGTGTATGAGAAGATGGATGTTAGCTGAACCTATTGTGGTCATCATTGCACAACATATGTAAATCAAGCCATCATGTTGTATTAAATATATGCAGTGATGTATGTCAATTATTTCTTAATAAAACTGGAAAAAAATTAAGTAGGCAAAAGATTTGACATATACTTCAGCAAAGAAGATATGTAGATGACAAATAAGCACATGGAAAGATGGTCAACATCATCAGCCTTTAGAGAAATGCAGACTAAAACCACAATCAGAAGTGACCACACACCTATCTGGGTGGCAACGATGAAAAATACTGACAGTAACAAATGCTGACAAGGAGGCAACACAATTGGAGCCCTCACGCATCACGAGGGGAATAGCAAACAGGCAGAGGTGCTCCGGTAAATATTTTGGCAGTTTCTTCAAAAGTTAAATGTATACCTGCCATCTAACCAAGCCACTCTACACCTAAATATTTACCCTAAAGAAAGTAAACTTATGTTCACACAAAAACCTAAATATAAATGTTTGTGACAGCTCTATTTGTAAGTTCTAAATGAGGAAACAACTCAATATCCTTTAGTGGGGATGAATAAACAAACTGTGATATATACATATCCATGTGTATTTATTGCTGAATAGTATTCCATTGTGTGTGTGTGTGTGTGTATACAATAGTATTCCATATGGTATATACAATGGAATACTATTCAGCAATAAAAAGGAACAAACTACTGATAAACAGTAATACAATGAATCTCAAAGGCATTACCATGAGCGAAAGAAGCTAATCTCAGAAGATTATATACTGTATGATTCCATTTAAGTTACATTCTAGAAATGGCAAGAGCATAGGAGAGAGAGATAAGATCGGTGTGCCAGGGGTTGGGGGTGAGAGAAGGGTATGACTACGAAAGAATTTAAGGGGGAATTTGGGGGGGAGATGTTCTGTATCCTGATTGTGGTAGTGGTTACACGAATCTATATAGGCACTACAACTCATAGCCCTGTGTGCCAAAAAAAAAAAAAAATTAAGTTCACTGCATGCTAATTAAATTTTTAATTACAAAATATATGAAGTACGTGCATTTAACCAAAATTTAAAAAAATAAAGAAGAGAAAAAGAGTATTGTTTTTGTTTGTAGATAAGGAAACTGACTTGCCCAACGTCATTCCATCAATAAATGATTGGTTCTGAACTAGAACCCACATCTTTGAAGGACATTATTCTTTCCCTATTGTTATATGAGAAATAAACCTTTAAAAACCTAAGCCAAATTGTGTATTAGTTAGCATGCGTTTAGTTGCAAGTAACAAAAACCTCAATTCAAAGTGACTTAAACAGTGGATGGTGCTAGAATGTATCTGCCAAGTGAAAGAAGTCAACCAGAGAAAGACAAATACCATATGATTTCACTCATATGTGGAACTTAAGAAACAAAACAGATGAACATTTGGGAAGGGAGGGGGGAGAGAAGAGAGGGAAACAAACCACAAAAGATGCTTAATGACAGGGAACAAACTGAGGGTTGGTGGAGGGAAGTGGGTGGGAGATGGGCTAAAATGGTGATGGGTACTAAGGAGGGCACTTGTTGGGATGAGCACCGGGTGTGGTATGTAAGTGGTGGATCACTGAATTCTACTGCTGAAACCAATATTGCACTGCATGTTAACTAAAATTTAAATTAAAAAAACCCAAAGCGGCTTGAACAAAAAGGGCATTTATTATTTTATAGGACACGGTATCTAGTGGTAAGGAGGGTCATGAGGTTGGTTGATTTTGCAACTCAGTGATGTCATAAATGACCAAGATTCCTTCTTTCTTGCACTCTGGCAAACCACACTTCATTCTAAGGCTGCTCCTCCTCACGGTCACAGGATGGTTTCTGGTCTCACACTGGGATACGTGCTTTTTTTTGTTCTTATCTAGTGTGAGATAGAGCACCAGTGACAATTTCACAGGGCTTGTAACTCAAGTGTGTACTGCATGCAAATGCTTTACATTTCCTAGGATTCTAAAGATTCCATACAACCAGCTATAAAAAGTATTTATGTAATTACTAACACTGAAATAAACAGAGTTTCTCACTGCAGTCACAGCCATATGTCTTATTTGTACAGAGCTCAAAGTTGCAATAGATCTTTGGCAATAGCTATGCTGAGGTTGTTAGACACTGCACTTCATGTTTGGTTATCATGTTAAAGTTTAGCAAGTAGTGTAATAGCTCACTTTATAAAACCTTTATTTAGACAGGTGAGGACCCGGAGGGTGAAAGGGCAGTCAAGTGATTGATTTGGCCAAATTTGCTATCTGTTAGCAACCCAGCCAGAGATGGCATTTGATCTTCAAGCATCCTTCCCATAATTCTTTACGTCATGTTGATTCCCCCTTCGATGCCTGAACTTCACTAGGGAAACAGTAGCAATTTCAAAGGAATATTTCAAGTTCATACATGATGCTTATAAGCTTTAAATGTCAATAAACTAACAGGGGCGCCTGGGTGGCTCAGTTGGTTAAAGCATCTGACTCTTGATCTTGGCTCAGGTCATGATTTCATGGGTTTGTGAGTTCAAGCCCTGCATTGGGCTATACACTGTTGGTATGGAGCCTACTTGGGATTCTCTCCCTCCCCCCCCACTCTGTCCCTCCCCTGCCCACACTCTCTCTCTCTTTCTCAGAATAAATAAACTTAAAAAAGAACAACTTTTTAAAAAACATCAAGAAACTAACATTCTTTATATCCTCAATGGTACCATTTGGCCATTTGGAATTTTAGGCTCAAATGTCAAATGACAGGATACACTTGGAATCCTGGAGTCTCATTAACTTTACCATTTCCCTTCCCTCCACATCCTATCAGTTGTTCTGATAGGTGGATTCTAATCCCTAAATCTTTCTGCATCCATCCTCTGTTTTCTATTTCCACATCCCCAGTATGTGCTCACGTCCTTGTTCTAACACAATAACCTTTGTCTCTGCCTCCATATTCTCCCCACCATACTTCTTACACAATGCTGCTGGATTCATGTTTTCACAATATGGCGCAGATAGTAACATATGTCCCCTTGTCTGCCCCAGCTCTAAAACTTTAATAATCTTCCTTATTTGACTATAGATTAAATTCTTAACCCCATAATCTGGCTTTCAAGGCCCTCAACAATCTGGCCCCAATATTCCTTTCCAAATCTAGAGAGAATCCTTTCCGGATAGGAGTGGTCGGCAGTTCTGTGCTCACAATGGCTTGTGAGAGCCCATCCTACACCTCTCCCCCAACTCCATGTTCAGTGATGTCACTTTGGGAGCTTGGATCTGGCCGTGGTGGGAGCATTTACACGACACAAACCCATCAATGCCACAAAGCAGAACTTTTTTTTTTTTTTTTCATTTTCTTTTCTGAAGCAAGGAAGCAGAGAACAAGCCCCTCCCCCTTGGTTAGAATGCCTGGCGTCAGAGCACAGAGACAAAATGGTTGACTCCGAGTGGGAAAGGATCCATCACTCCTATTTATCACTATTTCCCTCAGAGCCCACCTGGTACAGAGACCCAGTCTGTGATCACTGCACAACTGTTGGTGGTGGAAGAGAAAAATGAGTGAATGGAGGGCTGGGTGAAGAAAGGGAACTAGGTAGGGTGCCAAACCACGCAGTTAAAATGGAATTAGAGGAGTCATGGTGTGGGTCAATGAAAGCATGAACTCTGAGGATGAATGTCAAACCCTCTATGGTGCTCTTCCACATGTTACCCAGATACCGTCTTTTGAGATTCAATGAAATTGCCTCTAACCTCATCCCACGTGTGGTGCACCTTTTATGTTCCAATCTCGCTAGGGGTTGTGGGTGGTTTCAGTTTTCTTAGTCTCCTCTGAGGGACTGAGCTCCTACCTCAGTAGAATTAGAAGGGTTTCTGAGTCGCTTTGGCATCTCAGAAATGCCACCTACTTTCTACACCACAGCACTGCAGACACTTGATTTCTCCCCAAGCATTGCTAACACGAGTTGTTTGTGTAGGTAGCACACTTGACTGGAGATATGGGCTTTACACTAGCATACGGGTTGACCTCTTTTCCCTCAATCTCACTGCAAACATTCAATTTCCTTCCTTGTATTACATACAGCAATTTCACTGTCTGAAACCTATCCAACAATTGGCCTCTTTTGCCTCTTCAAAGATGCTTTACAGTCTTTTCCAACAAAGCAGACTTCTATTCTCCCACTTGGAACATTCACTCTATACCTTCTTACTCTTGTACCCTTGTGAACACTTGCCTCTGCCTGGAATATTCTTTCTGGAACAGAAGACTTAGTAAAGGTTTGAACAGTTCAGTCTTTCCCGCTCTGTCCCTCATCATTCTTTGTAAGTAGAAGGGAATAGCAATAAGATTTATTTCCCTGCTGACATTAATTATGACATCATAGCCATTCCGGTTCCTGAAGTGGCCATAATTAATTTTTAAATAGCATATTTTTTTGCATTGCATAAACTTCCAGCGAGTGTTTACCTGGGTTTGCTAAAGTCACATAAATTGATCAGAAGATGCAGCCCTTTCTTTCCTGCCTCCCACCCTTCCCAGCTTAGAGTACTTTTTCTTTCCTGTGATATGGTAGCGCTTTATCTGGACCTCTCCTACGGGCTTGTGTTATGTATGCTTATTTACAAATATTATCACACTTACTGAACTGCAAACTCTGTGACAGTGAGATCATCTTCCTTCACTGAAGTTCCAGCCCAGTCCAATATCTGACACAGAATGGATTTTGAAAATATCTGATTTATAACTGTGGATGAATGAATAAATGTAAAGCATTGGAAGACCTCTTAGTGATCTGGAGAGGCTACCAGGGGAGGAGCGTATGGTACCCCCTCCCCACTTCTACTGATTGTGGGTTCCTGCTAGAATTAATAAGCAACTACTTGCTTATCGAAGACCTACTATGTGCAAGGCACAATGGGAGCTCCAGGAGTGAGATCTTTTTATTATACCTCCCCACTCCAGCTTTTTGCCACCAAAAAAATAGCTCCGGGGCATTTCTTTCTGTTTGTTTTTGCGGGAAAGCTGAGACTTAGAGTTACAAATGAAATACCGTTGGAAATACTCCGGGTTGTCATGTCTACATCTGGGGTTCTGCACTGACGATTCACATTTTCTCAGTGGGTTATTTCTACGTACCTTCACAGCAGCCAGCACTGCAACTCCCTGCATATATTATACGCCCAATGAGTACTTGTCAATTGATTTTGTGCAAGTATGTGACAGCATAAATATATTATGAAAAATGAGGAGTCTGGTCACCAAAAGAATCAGGATTCCTTCGAAACAGACACACACACACACACACACACACACACACACACACGCACGCAGTGGTGGAGCTTGGCTTAAAGTGCAGGCATTCCTGTACCCTGACCTGCAGTATCTCTAACCAGGGGAATTTGATAAGGTAGTTGAAGGGTGATTTTACCTTTGCTCTCGCACTGCAGTTGAAAGCATTCTTAGCTTTTAGGTGGAGCCCACTGTCTGTCGACCTTGGTGAGGCGTTTTCAAGAGCATACAGTGATCTTTTTCATTATCAAAAGAAGATGCTGTTTAATTTGAGGACCCTGTTGAACAAGGCAGCTCTTAGAGATGGTCACAATTTCGTGGTTCGAAATTTTCGGTAAGTGATGGCCAGAGATTGGAGCCTGACTTAGGAACTATGGTGATAACTGAAGTTCTATTCTGCAAAGGAGCACAGCCTCGAAAAGGCGTCGTTTTGGAGGGTTTAGTGCCAGGCTCTACCTTTATTTGAGACAGCTGTCTCTAATTCCAGGTGAGCCTTCATTTCTCAGTCCTCTCTAATCAGATTTCAGAGCAGGCTGGGAGCAGGGGGCGCGGGGGTGCGTCACTAACCTCCTAGGGTGTAACAGGCTAAATGTTCTTGACATCTTCCATTTGTGTACATTCTAAACGGGATCCTGCCTGAAGAAAAATTACAACCAATTTACACAGGGTCTTCAGCTTGTATTTGGATTTGCTTGAAAATAATACATCATTCTAGGGAGTGGGGATTAATCAGTTCTTAAAAAAAATGAGACCCCCAAATAACAACCAGATAAATATTTACAAAGCTTCTGCCAAGGAGCCTTATGTGTGATGAGGATAATGAAATTTTTAAAACAAAATCCATGTTTGGAATCTATCCCTGAAATTCTTGGTAGCATGTGAAAGGCGGCTGTTTCCAGTGAATTCTTTCTATGAGTTACATCCTGCTCTATAGTTATTGAGCATGCAGTGGGGGTGGTGTGGGGTGTGTCTGTGGGGAAGGGGATAGGGGCAACTAGCTAACTGAGGAAGCAAGGCCATCGAATGTGCACATCGTTGCAAGAAAGCTTCTACAGTAACTGCATGTTAACAATCACATAGAATTTTCCCAGAGACTCTTTCCAACCAACCTCAAAACAACCTCATTGACTTCCTAAAAGGAGAAGCTTCTAGTCTGAAGTTGTCTGAAGTTTTCTCCCACTGTGACTAAGTGGGTCTTTGACAGTGGCCCTGAGTCCCTCCTCTGGGCCACCTGACAGCTCTGACCTCTCTGGACTGTATCATTAGCACCATTTCTTTGGTGAATAGAAGACTCTCAGAAGCCAGAATGACATTGTAAATGATACTGTAAATTGAGCTCATAGTATTAGACCTAGGTGGGACGTCAGAGCCACAGAATATTATTAGCCTTCTCTTATTTTACAGAGAAGGTTTATGAGGCCGACAGAAATTCTGGGGTTTACCAATTAGTACTAGAGTTTGACCACATAACCCAAGGATGTGGAGGAAATCTCAGGTTTTGGAGTCTAAAGAACAAGATTCAAGGCCTGGTACCACCACTTTCTGGCTCTATCACCTTGAGCAAGTCGTTAAACTTTTCTGTAATGTTGCTTCCCCTATAAAATGGGAAAAAGAGTAATACCTGCTCTGCTTACATCACAAGGTGGTTCAACCATTCGTTTAATAAATACTCACTGAGCACCTACTTCCGAGCCATGCTCCTTGCAAGGTGTTGGAGATACAGTGGCAAAGAAGGTACTTCATACCAGACACATGAAGTCACAGTCTAGTGATAATCAGCGAGATAATGCGCGTGAAAACTGTAAAGTGACAGACCAATGTTCATTATTTTATTATTCCATGTCACTGCATTACATCAGATAACAGTTTGATGACATTTTTTCCCATAGTTTTTAACAAAGAATCATCACTGAGCTGAAAATAATCACCTGAATGAACAGCCAAAGCTTGAAACTTAAACTTCTACTCTTCTTTGAAAATTACAGTGATTATTGATTTTTAATGTTTATTTTTGAGAGAGAGAGAGAGAGAGAGCAAGTGCAAGCAGGAGAGGAGCAGAGAGAGAAGGAGACACAGAAGCCGAAGCAGGCTCTAGGCTCTGAGCTGTCAGCACAGAGCCCAATGCGGGGCTCAAACCCACCAACCACGAGAGATTTTTTAAATAACGGTCACTGGGGCGCCTGGGTGGCACAGTCGGTTAAGCGTCCGACTTCAGCCAGGTCACGATCTCGCGGTCCGTGAGTTCGAGCCCCGCGTCAGGCTCTGGGCTGATGGCTCGGAGCCTGGAGCCTGTTTGCGATTCTGTGTCTCCCTCTCTCTCTGCCCCTCCCCCGTTCATGCTCTGTCTCTCTCTGTCCCAAAAATAAATAAAAAACGTTGAAAAAAAAATAAAAAAAAAAGAAGCAAAAAAAAAATAAATAACGGTCACAAATTAAATGTTTGGAACTAAAACATCTGCCAAATGTTGAGGCTTCTTTGGTATTTACTAATATGCTATCATCTACATCCAGTAGTCAGACCATAATTCTCAAAGTCCTGGCTAGCTGTCTCTCACAGTGAATGGGGCTGAGGCTAAAGCCTAGCTAAATCAGCCCAAATCTGTACCTACTATTTGAAAATATGAGAGCCTCGAATCACTCATGCCGTTAGAAACTTAAGAGCATAAGCCTCATGAAAATGGGCTGACTTTGAAACGGTATTGTTCTCATGCGGCGTGGGTATTTTTCTTTCCAACTCTTTTCGTTAGCCGTGCTACTTGCCAGCTAGATGAATTCAGATTTGCTGAGGTCCAGTAAGACCTAAGGCCTTTGATGACCTCTCAACAACAGGGAAAACTCCCAGTCAACTCTGCCTGTATTGTACTTTGACTTTCAGCCTTCCACAGGGAGTCGAGTTCTTCCCCCCACCCCCGACCCATATCTCTTGGGAAGGGTGGAGGGACCTTGCTACAGAATATACCATGTGACCTTAACACCAGAGAGTGATAAGAAATGTGTGGTCGGTGTTTGGCAATGCCATAAAACGGGTACCGCACCGTTTTGAAGTGAGCAGCCATATTGCCATGGACAGGATAAAAATAACAGCTTAAGTGAGGCTGAAACCATTCATGCAGCCTCCTGAATCAATCATTTTTCGTCAATTATTATTTCTTTTTTTCCCCCAAATCAATAGGATCAGACACCAAGACTGCCGAGAAGACCCAATCCATAGGCTTTTCATCTCACAAACAAGGCTCTAGAGCCTGGCGGTGTTTGGATAATAGACAGTGTCCTGTGATTTGTTGCCTATTAGGGAAACCACTTAGAGCTTTTAAAGAAATCACTAAAAAAATCTCTTTCTTTATCAGAGAAGACCAATTTGTAAGTGCAGTTCAATTTCATCTCACAAATAGAAATTTCTTCAGAGAATATTGAGCTAAGCCACCCAATTTTGTGGAGGTTATGGATTGGAGCGGAGGTGACTGGTTTTCAGGTATTTCATTCCAGACCTCTCTAAGGGCTTACATAACTCATTATGCTCCCTTCATCCCACACCCATGCTATCTGTACGCGTGTGGACACACCGATGAAGTGATTACAGGCCATCCGTGCTCTTGCCTAGAGGAGAGAAAACAGTCCTCTGTGATTAGTCACGTCTTCTGTCCTAACTGAAAATGAATGCCCTGTTAAAAACATACTTCCCGGCTTCACAAAACTATACAGGGTCTGAGATCAGGCGTGGAAGGGGGTCATGATATTTCCCTTGGCCAACAATAAAATTTGGGTTTATTTCCGGTTTGTTATTTTTAGTAATGTAGTGATTTAACTAAGATAGAAGAAGTAGGGCAGCTACAGATTTTCAACAGTGTCAGGGTTCCAGACCTATAATAGCAGGTCTGCACAAAGCGAGCCTGCTTCGTTTTTCAGATGAGCGGAAGTTGCACCATTTTAGAAGGCTGACGATCTAAGATATCTTAGGAACCACCTAGTCCCCCCATTACAATAGTGATTTATACCACATGTGAGCATGTGGCAACAGTGAGAAAGGTTGCAAGTCGATTTTTAGTAATAAACTATTATTGTTAATAAAGTAAAGAAATTTGGACCGTTTGTGCTTTTTTTTTTTTTTTTTTTTTTCCAAATCAGTAGGATGAGATTCAAGGGTTTTGTGAAGGTAAAGTCAGTCTCCCTTGCATGCATTCCAATATTGAGATGGCAAGAAAGGGATGAAATTAAAGGCAGGCCACTGAGAATTCGGATGGCTCCAGTATGGCCTATGGGAAATCTTGTGTTTATAAACTTCACGAATGTTGCGGAAGACAAAGACAAGAGAGATCACTGATTGTAAGTTCATTTTCTTAATTTTTCAGATAAAGAACTGAGGCCAAAGATGGAAAGTGATCGTCCCGAGGTCAAAGTTTGACTAGGACTAGAATTTGAATAATTAAAACCACTGCTGTTTTTATTCCACTGCTTTGATTATTTTGATCCTTCCAAACTGATAAAGTTGGCCATTCTACCCTTACGCAGTATCCTTTTTTAAAATACAGCCAAGATATCTTAGTAAAGAAAGAAAAAATAAAACCAAGAACATACGCCTTAATGGTTGCATCAATCTGCAACATTAAAGAAACACAAAAATCTCAGCCATACGGCCCATTGACTACCCCCTTATGCCTCCAGAAGATAAAGTCTTCATCTCAAATTTTCCATGGGAATCAAAATATCACTTAACACTGAATTTTTTTCCTATTCTGGCAGTCTGTTTCTGACTGACCACATTTTTTTTTTAATTTTTTTTTCAACGTTTATTTATTTTTGGGACAGAGAGAGACAGAGCATGAACGGGGGAAGGGCAGAGAGAGAGGGAGACACAGAATCGGAAACAGGCTCCAGGCTCTGAGCCATCAGCCCAGAGCCCGACGTGGGGCTCGAACTCACGGACCGCAAGATCGTGACCTGGCTGAAGTCGGACGCTTAACCGACTGCGCCACCCAGGCGCCCCTGACTGACCACATTTTACTCAAATCAAGCACTTTCTCTTCCAACAAAATACAATTATACAAGGGAACACATCCAGGTCTCCTCCCGTGCTCCAAACAATTTACCAGAGTTAGAAAACGCAGACTCTTGCAATGAAAGGCTTTATTCTGCCAATACAGAATATGCTTCCATTTTCTACCTAGGAAGATATTTGGGTAAAGCTAATACAAAGATCTACTATTACCTTGGCTTAACTTCTTAGCATTCAGTGATTTGGGGCTGAGAAATCTCTGTAATTATTTCTTCCAGGGATACAATTAATGTAAGGAACTAGTCTTGCCTTTTTCAAAAACTCTGGCTTTAACCAGACTGCAATGACAGTTTTGACAGAAAATCTGTACGTGGTTCCCATTGTTTCATCCAGTATTGGATCCTCCCTATTATGTGTACGAGAAAACCAAGTATTTTTATGGGAACACTAAAATAGTGATTCTGGCCCTGGTTCAGGCGCTCGAGAACCAGGGTAGGCTGCCTCCAACTGAAGCACGAGGTCTCTATAAGTAGCCATTTATGCCAGTGGTTTTAGCTGGATAATTTGTGTGTGGGTTTATCACCAGAAAGCCAGAAATGCTTGATATAGACCAGGAAAAAAGCGGGGGGAGGCCTACGGCAGAGGTGTTTCAACAAAGGTACAACTGTGGACCTCTTCTGCTTTTCTCTACATTTTAAGCAGCTTAGGAAAGAGGTGTGGCAGCTCCATTTCAGAGCCAAGAGGAGGTCTATGAGAAGACAGTAAACAGGATAGGAACTTAAACTTGAACCATTGTGTTTGCTTTCCTTCCAGTGATAAATTTTCCTGGTTAGTTCCTGATATCTATGAAAAGCAGCAATTTTTCCTATGGGAACACTTCCTGCCCCACCTCCTGGATAGAACAGAGACAGGCAGTGACTAGTCTAATGATTTTTCAATGGTGTAAACAGTATGACTCCCCTTCACTGGTTGAGATGCAATTAAAAAACATTTCCAGTTAATCACTCACATACCATGATAACCAGATGTACAGTATCTACCTCTCTACCCTTTTTGTCCCCAAGAGCCCTGGGGACTTAGTATAAAAGGGGCTTGTGGAGAGAGGGAACCAAAGTATTGGTATAGTTCACTATTACTGTACTTTGGGTTTGGCTCTCAGGGTGCTGTGGGCAAAAGTTTGTCCCACCAGATCCTCTCACCAGTCTTCCAGGTTTTTGCACTTGACTCAGACTGCTGTGCCTGAGTTCCGAGGTTATAATGCTTTTGCTTCATGTGCGTATGTCCAACTATTGTTCCCAGGAGTGCAAATACTACACCAGAGTCGTTGAGCCCTGGGGGAATTTCAGCTTTAGCAACACACTAGGCCACAATCAGTTTTCCTCCATGACACTCAGGCCTTGTGCTCAGCCTAGGCTACAGCCCATACTTGCTCTTCCCTCAACAATAATTCTGTTTTGGGGGCTCTTGGTGTCTTTTTTTTGTCATCAGACTTTCATAAGGACATTGAAAACCCATCAGGGAAAATCTCTCTAAATTAATTCTCAGAAATCTGCTGAATTCATTCTTATACAAATTGTTTTACTTTTGTCCAGACACGTAATATCATTCATTCGCCCATTTACCTAGGAAATATTTATTGAATACCTACTATATCCCAGACATTGTAACAAGCACTGAGTGTACATTAATAAATAAAACAGGCAGGATCCCTGCCATCATGGATCATATAGTTTAATGGGAAGATAAAAAGTAAGTAATATAAACAGACATATAAATACATATTTAAAAATTATGGTAAGTAGCATGAACAACATGAAGGCAAAGCGGAGATTACTCAACACTGTCAGGGAAGGAATCTCCCAGGAGGTGGTGTTTAAGCCCTTGGCCTAAGGCTGAGAAAGCCAGCATCAAGAGCTGAGGGGAGAGTGTTCCGGACAGAAAGAATGGTATGTGAAGAGTTCTGCAATGAGAAAGCCTTTGGAGCACAGGCATTCCTTCCTTTGCACGGTCCCAATATGCAGGGATTTCAATTAGCACAGTTGAGTCAAATAACACCAGTCTTTTGAGTACACTGTTGATTTCAGCTGCCACAGTATATTAATTGTGAGCAGTTGCATAAAGGAAAAACTTCACTGCTCGCTCTTTTGTCCACAAATCACTATGTGAATGAGAGCTCCACATCATGATCAATGACCAATCGCATGACTTCTTTCAAAGTTTTGGTGGTTGCTCACTGGGCATCTGTCATTCAGTTTACCTACAAACAGCAACGAATGTGGTTGTGATGCCTTCTTTTTTCCCAATGATAAGCTTAGGTGCCACTTTATAAAAATGAATAATCGAAAGGAGGAATTGTCTGACAGAGATCAACGTACAGAAGAGAAATTAAAAAAAAAACAACCCACAACACTGGCAGTAAAATTTGAATCAAATGGGAATGCATTTATAGAAGAAATAGTTTATGGTGGTATTGTTGACCCTGCTAATTGTTTGAAAGGCTGCAGCTATGCAGCCAGAGGAACTTAGTGAAGACAAACTTACCTACATAAATGAGGAAAGCAGTTGTGACACCGAGTGTAAAGATGTTCCATAGGAAGTGACACCAGCAAAGCACGTCACATTAAATGAATTCTCAGAGATAATTTATAATATCGAAAGTGCAAAGGATAAAATGTTGGCAGGTGATCCAAACGTAGAGAGTATGGCAATTCACCAAAGCATAGACAAGATGTTTGCTCTATAACATATGCTATATAATAAGAAGACAGCATGCATGGTTCAAACTACTCTTGACCATTTTTTACAAAAAATAAAACACTATAATTCTCAATGCTTCTAATGTTTTAAATTATGGCATAATAAATATATTTCACTTTTGCTAATTTTTTCATTTCCCTACTCATTTATAACTGACAAAAGGAGAGTACTAAATGTTTTGACAGAACATTAAAAGTCACAGAACAATTGTGATATTTCCCACTTATTAATAAAGTTGCTTTGCATGGTTGCAGATTTAATGGTCATTTACAGTCCCATACTACTATGCAAAGCCAGAACTATCTGCATTTTATGGTTTTTAAAAAATGGGGCGCCTGGGTGGCCAGTCGGTTAAGCGTCCGACTTCAGCCAGGTCACGATCTCCTGGTCTGGGAGTTCGAGCCCCGCATCGGGCTCTGGGCTGATGGCTCGGAGCCTGGAGCCTGTTTCCGATTCTGTGTCTCCCTCTCTCTCTGCCCCTCCCCCGTTCATGCTCTGTCTCTCTCTGTCCCAAAAATAAATAAACGTTGAAAAAAAAAAATGTTTATTTATTTTGAAAGAGAGTATGGAAAAGAAAGAGAGAGCATGTGCGCACACGCAGGCATGAGTGGGGGAGGGGTAGAGAGCGAGGGAGAGAGAGAATCTGTGCTGATAGCACAGAGCCCCATGTGGGGCTTGATCTCATGATTGCACGAACTGTGAGATCATGACCTGAGCTGAAATCAAGAGTCTTAACCTACTGAGCCACCCAGGCACCTCATCTGTATTTTTTTAAAGCTTATCTGCTAACATATATTGGAGATGCTATCCCAGGACAACAAAAGTGAAGGCAATATTATCAGTGGCTGCCGTATGGAGATTGGAGTCACAAAGAGTTATTCTTCTGATTACTTGTGCTCTAAGAAAGAGAATTTGAAATAAGGTTTCTGTTGCTATACACATTTTTAAATGAAAGGTCCGGACAAAAAGGGAAGATTCCAGCAGGATGTTGGTGTCTTCTTTTTATTTTTAAATTTGAGTCTGTCAATGGAGAAATAACAAGAGATGCATCTCACAATGCAATCCCAACAGTATAACATTAACCCAACCCTAATCCCAACTTCTTCGAGTATGAGGACAAATCTGAGAAAGACCCCGAGACTTTTTACTTCTCCTAGTCTGTCTTCTGTTTAGAGAGCTGAAAGTTGGAGCTTTTCTGCAGTAGTTGAAGGTGTTGTTGAGTCTCCTCTTTGACCATTATTTTCCTGCTTCCTTTCATGAGAACCCAGGAGAAAAATTAAGTTCCATGCATAATTTCTTTTCCTTTTTCAGTTCTTTTTCTCTGAGATTCAACACCGCCACCAACCACTACCACAATTCCAAGATCCGTGATATTTTGTTGAATAAAACTTGTAGTCCCAAGAGTATTTAGAAGGAAGTAGATTGAGGGGTGCCTGGGTGGCTCAGTCAGTTAAGTCCGATTTCGCCTCAGGTCATGATCTCACAGTTTGTGGGTTCGAGCCCCGCATCAGGCTCTGTGCTGACAACTCAGAGCCTGGAGCCTGCTTCAGATTCTGTGTCTCCCTCTCTCTCTCTGCCTCTCCTCAGCTTGCACTCTCTCTCTCCCTCAAAATAAATAAACATTAAAAAAATTAAAAAAAAAAAAAGAAGGAAGTAGATAGACACGACACAAGCCTGCAAAGGCTGAGAGTCGGGGAGGGTGTTCAATCCTTTAAGTTTTGCAGTTTGGAGACTCAGCTTTTGTGGACTCTAAAACTGCCAGAAGTCTGAACTTAAGCTCTAGGCAAGAAGTCCTCAAAATTAGCATACCAGTGGTTTCTCCTGTTGTCAATGGATGTGAGTTTACCAACTATAGTGGTGTTTCACACATTTCTTAAATCCTAGGGAGCAGGGGTTTCCAGCAAGGTTTTTTTCTCTGTTAAAAATAATACTGGAGGAAGTCTTAAGCCATGGAATATTAATGCTTTATTGTAAGACACGCAGTCAGGAGAGTTTATCTTCTGTGATTTTATCTTACTTGGACCTCATTCCAGAAAGAAAAAAATATTTTCAAACATGCCTTCAATGTGAATTGGGAAAGTTTAAGCTGCCATGCCTCCATTTCAGGCCAGACATGATAAACTGTTTACAGACCCCAGGTCCAGTTGACTCTAAACAATTCATCAGTGTCAGTCAAAGGGTTTACTTCTTAACAATATCGGTACTTGTATATTCCAAGTGTTGCTTAATATTATCACTAATTAACATCAGAACCAGACATATAACCAAAATGCAAATGTAAAAACACATTTTCTGCCTAAAGGCCATGTTTTTAAAGTTCTCAAATTTCTGAATACTATCATCCAAGTCTTGGACATAGTTTTCTAAGATTTTTACTAGAGTTCTAATGGAAGGAAGAAAATGAAGGTCTATTCTAAAACGTCTTTAGCCAGCAAAATATTTTTTGTATATTTACGAATTTACGTTTAAAATTTTGGTTCTCCTTCATCTAAACTTTTACATTTTTTGTGTTCTGTTTTTTACACAATCTACCAGGGTAGTAACACATATACAAATAAGCAAACATACATTGTGGATCCATGTTCAAAATGTTTTATGTTATGGGTCTATAATAAAAATAAGTTGTGGACCACTGCCTTAAAGAAATTTCCATTTAGAGAGTAGATGAATGACATATTTTTACAAGTTGAAGACTATGGTACATCTTTGAAGCAGGAATGTTGACCAAAATTTTGATCCACATACAAGCTGAAAACACTAATTTCTATGGACTGAATATGGTATTGGTATCCTACATTAAATCAATCAATCAACCATTAGCCAACTAACTCACAAAACTTCGATCTTTATGGAAGTTCCTTTTCTTACTAACTAGAATCTCTGAAGGGCTTAACGTCACAAAAAATCAACTGAAAAAAATATTCATCTATAGGAGACTAAACGAACCAATCAACTCTGCCAGAAAGTTGGGGGTTTAGTGAAAGATTCTTTTGTCTAAGTTATTTGATGTCATGCAGTGGAAACAACAAAATTGAGTGAATTTGTGATTTTCCTACCTATCTTGTCACCATTGCAAAAAGACATATAGAAATTCCCACCAGAGAATTTACTCTTCATCTCAAGTAGCACAAGCTCTTTTCTTAAGCTAGAATTCAAGCATGATCATTTTGTGACAATGGTTCTGCTTCTAGTAAAATTAATGTTTAGCCCATGTGGTGAACCACAATTTGCCCTTCATTATTCACAATTTCTAATGGCATACAATATAATTATTGTTAAATAGAGATAACACTAGGAATAACAAAAGAATAAATGTTTTCAATTTTAGATACTGATTACCCCCCAAAATAATTATTGCCATCACAATGTAACAAAGTGTTAAAATGGGACTCTTTCCGTCTCGGTTTCTGCTTAGGCCCAATAGGGGTTTTCTCTTCCCTCATTCCAAAGCGAGATGCTACGCCACTAAAACAGGAGCAAAGGAGATACACAAGAATTAGTCTTGCAACCCACTGGTGACCACTTCCAGCTTCTAAAATGTATTGCAGAAACCAAGAGATGGGCGTAGATTGGAAGAAGATTTTGAAAGTCTTACCATTGTATATGACGGGGAGAGGTACTCTTCCCTCAACTCAAGCCTAGGGAACGTGGCTCCAATGGCACTGATAGGTTCAACAGGAGAGCTTGGGGACACTGCACACCAATTTCAAGTCTCTACCTAGGAAATCTAGAGTAAGAGGGACAGGCTGCCTAGCTGTTTTGATGGCAGAATAAGAGATGCGTTCATACTGGAAAGAAACGGACTTTTGTCAGAGCAAAGTACATGAAGGGATTCCCATGAACCAATACAGATTGAGAAAGAGACTTAGCATGGTATTGTTTCACATGATGGCCAAGAGACCTCCCGAAGGGTGGGGAGATCTCTGTGAAAGGAGTCTGGATGTGTTCCCTTGGATGGCAGGAGAAATGTAATTGTCCACCAACAAGGACTATTGTGAGAAATTTCCAGTGATGACAGAGTTCTCCCAAGGACCCTCAAAAGGACCCCAGAAGATAAAGTGTCAGCCTTAAGCACCTAGGCCAATGCTAAATTGCTAGAACAGAATCAGACTTTGCCTGACCCTTAACTCCTCACTTTCCCTTGGCTTTACTTGGAGCGACTAAAGGTGGGAAATAGAGGAAACAATTCATGGTCCCTCGTCCCTTTAGAGGAGGCCGGCTTGAATCAGGCATGAGCTGGAAGGAAGAAGGGTGTTAACTTGCAGTACATTTCTTAGAGTTAAAAAAAATCATTATTATTATTATGCATTATTTTACTAAGACTCTTTGGAGGGAATAAAGTAAGCACAGAGTTTTTTTTTTTTTTTTTTTTTCTGAAAGTTGCCAGAAAAGCCACAAGGCCCATTGTATTTGACCAGGGACAAGTAAAGAACAAATCTCCAAAGAAGAGATTTGAAGGGTGGTAGAGGAAAAAGAATGAAAATGTTTTCTATGGTATGGACATTATAAATTCTGTTCATATAATCTAATGATTTCAATAATAATAGCTAAAATTTATCAAGTGCTTAGTCTATGCCAGACACCGTCTGCTTTGCATGTATTAAATCATTCCATCCTCACAATGCTATAAGATTATTATACTCATTTTCTAGGTGAGAAATCGAGGTGCAGAGAGAGGTTAGGCAACCTGCCTGAAGTGGCACTACTAGTAAGTGGCTAAGCCACCAAGAGGGCTATTCCCAGCAAATAAGAATTCAACCTCTTTCCTCAAATTTTTCTTTTCTCTCCACATCCAAAATATTGGATATCAAAAATGGAGGGGGTCCTGGCTGGCTCAGTCAATTAAGTGTCCGACTTCAGCTCAGGTCATGATCTCACGGTTCGTGAGTTCGAGTCCCGCGTCGGGTTCTGTGCTCACAGCTCGGAGCCCGGAGCCTGCTACGGATTCTGTGCCTCCCTCTCTCTCTGTCCCTTCCCTGCTTGCACTGTGTCTCTCTCTGTCTCAAAAAGAAATAAACATTAAAAAAATTTTTTTTTAAATAAAAAATTAAAAAAAAAAAGGAAACCACAGCCTTATCAATTTTAGCGCGTTAGCACTTTGCAGGAACACATGAGGCTACATGCGATTTTCTACGCTTTGTTTCAAGAATCGAACACCAAATCACCCCAGTTCAATGGGGTCTTTTTCTTAAATATCTGTTTCTCTTGAATTTTCTTTTTTCTTTTGTGTAGATGTGGACAGCCACTACAAAATAAAGTACAGCTGAAGGGTCGTGACCTCCTCACTCTAAAGGACTTTACAGGAGAAGAAATTAAGTATATGTTATGGCTATCGGCAGATCTAAAATTGAGGATAAAACATAAAGGAGAGGTATGTAGCATTTTCATTTTACCTTCCCCTACTACCAGCCCTTTTAAAGACAGCCTTTCCAAAGAAAGAGGGAAAAGAAAATATATTAAAATTCCTAAACAGTAGCTAAGTCATGAAACCACACAGTCAAGGTAATTGATTATCACTGAGTGTACAGGCGTATAAAAAGCATAAAAATCAGTTATTCAATGACAAGTCATTGTGCTTCTCTCATGCGGAATGTTGAAATTCATTATTAATTGGATCAGAACCTAAGGAATCATTTCTCTGGAAAGATTTTATTTTTATACCTTCATTCTTTTCTCTGTGTGTTTTCTATCAAGTTAAACATAAGGACAATACTTTTTTTTTTTCCTGGCAACAAATTTCAATTGTGGATGAATATCAGATATATGATTATTAAGATAATGTTAAAAATTCACAGTGATGTTACCGTGTTGAAAATAATTCAGATTAGCAAGGAAACAATTAAGTGGTAACCAAGTAGGAGAAGAGATGGGATATGGTGCTTAGCTGTAAGCATTATTCTGCATTTTGAGCAATTTATGTTTGAAACACGCTTAATTCATGCAGCAGTCTCATTTAGACTGCTTAATTGTGAAAGCATACGTGTTCCAAGCTTGTTCAAAAGCACTTTAAAGATCTGGTGCCAGGCCAAGAAAGGTTTACACAACCTTGATTTTCTTAATCTAGTTCACTAGCTCTCCAAGTTCTGAGAACAGGAGTGACTCCAAGTGCTATGGGTTGACATTCCCATAGAAGACCTGAAATAAGCAGAAAAGGTCCCCCAAGATCCCAGGCCTGTTCTTCATACTTCATGTGTAAGAAGAGTTAGCTGGCAGGAATCTATTTGTTCCAGAACTCACCCTATCAGGAAGTCCATCTACAGAAGAGGAAGAAGGAAAAGCCCCACCCCACACCCAAACTCTCCAGACTGTTTCCAAAAGACTTGTAGAAACAAAGCCTTTGCGCTCCCACAAGGATGCATGAGAAAAGTGTAGCTGAGGCTTCATCCTTAGGAGTCTTACTGCCCCATGTTGTGACAGAGCAGCATTGTTTCTAGCTGAGAAAACACTACTGAACCAAGCGTCTTCAAGGTCATTGAACATTGATAGGGGTTTCCATGGATTTAGGTAAAAAGACGGTTCCAGTAAGAAATATTAACATACTTCAGAACAAGTGTTCAGGCTGAACCCAGAGCAACTAATATTTTGCAATTACATGCCCATAATCTGTAGTTCTTGTTCCCTTCCTCCTATTTGTACAGAACATGACAAAAACCACTTTTAAAACATTTTTTAAATGTTTTTATTTTATTTTTGACACACACACACACACACACACACACACACACACACACACCAGTGCGAGCAGGGGAGGGGCAGAGAGACACAGAATCTGAAGCAGGCTCCAGGCTCTGAGCTGTCAGCACAGAGACTGATGCGGGGCTCAAACCCAGGGACTATGAGATCATGACCTGAGCTGAAGTTGGACACTTAACCAACTGAGCCACCCAGGTGCCCCATGACAAAAAACACTTTAAATGCACTTTTACAATAACATTTTGAGTGCTTATTTGGATGGAAGCAGTGATTAGTTGTTCTACATTTTCTGATAATGTAAGGAATAACTTTTGAAACATAATCTTTGATACTGGATATAAAATATATTTTTCATTTTAATTGTATTCTTGTCCTTAATTTTCAGTATTTGCCTTTATTACAAGGGAAGTCCTTAGGCATGATTTTTGAAAAAAGAAGTACTCGAACAAGACTGTCCACAGAAACAGGTGAGTCCACCGACAAGGTCACACTTGTGCTGAAGAGGGGCCAGAGGGTGAGGATCTGGGAGGAATCATCCAGTGGGGGAATTTGTGTCTCCTTAGCAACCACAAAGGGAAAACACTGTCACTGGGAGTAGCAGGGCAAGCCTCTGAATGCTCTTTCCAATTCTCAAAGAAGCTGTAAGCAGAAAGGTTAGTGTCATCTGTAGGAATTCCACGAACACTTGATTAGAAGTCTCCAAGAGCTTTTCGTGTTCAGTAGAAAATGTGAGTGGACACAAATTCTCAGCCTTCAAACTCACGTGGGCAAGAAATGTGTATTTTCCCAACACGTAAAGGATTTTCCCTAGCCTGTACCAATTTTGCAGGATGGTGGAAACCTAATCTTGGCAATGTTAGGCAATCCTCAGTCATTTCAGGGTTTACTTTGTCAATTTGGGTTCTCCTCTCCCTTTCCCCACAGTCATGGTTAAGTCCCGGAGAGTACACGAGTAAGACATCTAGGGCTATGGGGGTCTGGTCATTGGTCAGCAGGACATCATCATCAAATGGCCACACTGGAGTCTGCTGAGACTTCCGTATCCCCATTGGACCTTGGCTGTCTCCCATTCACTGTGGAGTCTGCTGCACTTGGATCATCACAAGACGTGAAATATTTCTCGGTTTGACTCTCCCAACCTCTTGGCAGTTCTCCTTGCCATCCCGTGTACAGAGAAACTGCAAGGCTTTCTCAATCCTTCCTTCCTCAATCTGGGCGCCACGGAGTACTATAACATGTGTTGCCTCCTAGAACTCTGTCTTAAAGGCAAGAGACACATGTTATCAGCTCTGGGGTTCCCCAAACTCATCTGAAATGTCCATCATGTATCCACCCTTCAGTACGTGGCCTGGGAGGACAGACGACAGGTACAGTGTCAAAGGTCCATCACTTTTTATTTCTTCTGCTGCTTCTTTTCTTGCTCCTCTTTTTCCCCTTCCAGTTCCCAGTATTGGAGGCTAGGTGATAAAGCAGGAAGAAAAAACTGGCTCTGACTCGCCAAGATGTCTTTCAAATCTACTGTTTCTGCCTGGAATTGTAAGCTATTAAAACTCAAAATTTCTCTTAAGCTATTATCTCTGTAATGTTTCAAAAAAGTCCATTTTTAAACTTATAAGCCACACACCACCTCTTTTCTTTCTCTCTGCATTTCTGCTTTATCAGACCTCCCCTGAATCAATAAAATGACTGCCCAAATGGACAAATGGATAGGATCAAGTACGAGGAACCACAAACAAAAACATTGGTTGTTTCTTCAAATAGCTCATCCCATCTACACGTATCAGAGCTTTCTAGGATTTAGAAGCAAACAACTACTTCATGCAATACTTGCCTTGTAATGGTCAGTAATGAGGTTCATCAAATATGTGACAAAATAAAGTTCAAAGGGATTAAGTGACTTGGTAAATTCACTTACTTAACAAAGAGCACCAGGATTCAGATCTAAACTTCATTGTTCTTACTAATGCACTCCCCTTGCCCCTTGACTGAAGAAAGGAGGGTGAGGGGAAACATGTAAGGTGTCACCTGATCTTTAAGTCCCAGGAAGAAAACAGATGAGAACATTTTGCTCTTTTAAGATGGCCCCTTTACAAAATATGTTGACATCTGACATATAGCAAAGGAAAAATGAATATTGCATAAACAAGTCAGTAATTCTCAAATTCGGCTCCTTTTCAACAGCGGTCCTCTATGAGTTGGGCAGAGTTTATTTTGTCAGAACTTAAGAGAGGTGTTCTTTTTTGAAGTCATCAAAATAATTGATTAGTACATGGACATTTATCAATTTTAAGTTTTTTTAAATTAATTTTTCTTAGCTGTTGGTGTTTTATACAACTTTTCTCTGCTCAAATGCTATTTTTGATATCAAATGTCCCCGAACAACTGATCAGTTTTACCACTCATATATATTATATGGTAGTTAAGCTATTAATAAAACCAAGAGTGAAGACTTAATAAGCCTTTGGGTGCAGACCTTGTGCCAAATGCTCTACATTAATTACATGGATTATCTCACTTAATCCTTATGACAATTCTGTGAGGGTAAGACCATTGAAGAAAATAGTCTGAAACTGGTTCAGCAAATGGCCCACAGACACAGCTAATAAGTGGCAGACCGAGGATCGGTAGCTATTATTAAATGTATTTTTTTAATATCTAATTTAATTTGAACAGGTAATTATCATGTTTTGTTCCAGCAAAATTGTTTCTGTGGATGGCATTAAGCATCTTGTTAAATGATGGTTTTCCATACAGAAGTGCTCTGAAACGTGCACAAAATTGCAACCTGTTATGACGAATACATGAGAAAAGGAACACGTGACCATAAAAAGTTATGGTTCACAGAGTATTCATCATTAACCTCAATAAGTATCCATGGGTCTAATTGTATATGGCATCCTGCCAAACTCAACAGTAGGAGAATCAGAGTAAGTAGTTGCTTTAAATGCTTACAGAAACAGTAAACCTCAACCAAAACCATGGCAGGGCATTTTTATAATGTATATATGCATCTTATGAGTTGTCCTTCGGCACAATTTTCCATCAAAACCTATTACCTTGGTATTTAAATTTTTTAAATTTTTTTTTATTTTTGAGAGAGAGACAGAGAGACAGAGAGAGAGACAGAGAGAGAGACAGAGAGAGACAGAGCATGAGCAGGGAAGGTGCAGAGAGCGGGGGGGAGCCACAGAATCTGAAGCAGATTCCAGGCTTTGAGCTGTCAGCACAGAGCTCGATGTGGGGCTCAAACTCACGGACCACAAGATCATGACCTGAGCTGAAGTCGGGCACTTAACTGACTGGGCCACCCAGGAGCCTCATGTTATCTTGGTATTTAGAACGAAAATGGGATGCAATTAAAACTGTCTATTATTGCCCCAGATTTGTGCCAGTCTCCTCATAGGAAAGTCCTTGAGGATCCTATCCCAAGCCTGAGTTGCAGAGATACAACAGTATTTCTGCTGATCTGAGGGAACAGAATAAAATTCATCACCCAACTTAAGCCATATTAATTGCTCATGTAATCTTTTTATTCAGTGTAAAACACTTATAGAAAAGTGCACAAATCATTATGCATATGTAGTCCGATGAATTCTTACAGTAAACACATCCTTGTAATTAATACCCAGATAGAGAAATAGGGCATTAATAGCACCCCGGAGACCTCCCTTGTATCTCCTTCCAGTTGCCATTCCCCCTACCCAAGGGTAACCATTATCCTGGCTTCTAACATCACAGATTAGCTTTGCCTGTTTTCGAACTTTATATAAATGGAATCATTCAGCATATGTTCTTTTGTGTGTGGTTTCTTTTGCTCAGCATTATGTTTGTGAGATGTACCAACGTCGCTGTGTGTAGTTGTAGATCATTTATTCCTCATCCACTCTTTTGTGTATGCCTGCCAGGCAAGCTGCACAATTCTCCTGTGTGCCTACTGATGATTATATTCTTTTATTGCAAATTAATTGAGCAGATAGACGGATACATTTATTAATCTTGGTAAGTGCAGTAGCCGATAGAAAAAAATGCACAGGGCATCCTAAGAGATGGTTCTTTTCATTATTTAACTTTGGTATCTCACTTTCAAGGTGACATAGAAGCTGGCACTTTCTAAGCTATTTCAAATGTATCATCTTTACAAAGGTGACAATATAAAAAATGTGATACTATTCTGCAGGTATGAAAGTAAAGCACAGAGAGGTTCACGACTGCCTTAGTTCTACCAGCAAGAACCCTCAGAGCCCTCATATTTCCAGTGCATGAATTCTAATTATACCCTTCTTCCAAAGCTTGCAGGGATCTGTGAGGAAAAGGGCAAAATCAGATGTAGTCTTATTTTCCCAGGAAGGTATTAAGATATTAACAGAAGAAACGCTTTGTCCAAAAATATCCAACTTGAGTGCAAGAACAAATGACAGATAAAAGCAGGCTTCTCTGGATGAAGGGTAAAGAGAAAGGAGGGCCCTGTCCCTCTACCCTCCTCTCCTCAGCAACGGCAGCTCCTGGAGGCTTCTCTGAACCTCTGGCCCCCTCCTGAAGCGCTTATCACCAGCCGGGTCCGATGAGCTGGCAAATGCTTGAGCTGTGCTCTTACACTGGGGTCTGAGGTTCCTTTGTGACCAGAGACCACACTTGCAGAGGAAATTCCTTCTCGGAAGCAACGTCGCTCCATCTCATCTCCTTTGAGAAGTGCTGAAGGCTCAGACTCCTATTCTTAATGTTTTCTATAATCCCTCTTCCTACCCCTACCTCATCAGTCCAGGCTTGATGTGAATCTTCTTTATAGCACAGAGACAGAGATGAAAAGGCAGTAACCCAATCCTGCATTGTTATAGCACAATGACTTCTAGTCACAGCATGACTTGGAGCAGACCTGCCAGGAGGTCTTAAACTTTGTCTGAAACCTCCCTCCATAGTCTCCAACCCTCAGCGACATTCATCTCTGTGCGAGGCACATAGTAGGTGCACAAAGAATACTTTCTTGATGAATGTGCAGTATTCACCTTTGCTTAGGTGACGTTTCCTATATAGAAACAGATTTAATACTCAAGAGTGATTAGTGATTATAATCATCACTCAATTCCATTAGCTCACTTCACACATAATAGAAAATTCCATTCTTTCTGTTAACAGCATTAGATGTTTGCAGTCAAGATCCCTCCTACATTCATTCAGTAAGTATTTGTTGAGCACTTACTATGTACCAGCATTTATTCTAGGTTCTTGAAAGTGATACACCAGTGAACAAAACAGAGGAAAATTCCTGCCTTCCTGGAGCTTATGTTCTAGTGGGGACACAGATAATAAACGATAGACATAATAAATAAGTGGGTGATACAATGTGTTGGACAGAAGGAGAACAATGTTCCTGGAACTGAGGGCAAAACATGTACTCCCTTATTTGGACTTGGCTTTTACTCTGAGTGAAATGAGGAATTTTTGCAGGGTTTTGAACAGAGGGACATGATCTAACTTGCATTTTAAAAGGCTCTCTCGGACTGCTCTATTGAAAACAACCTGCAGGGATTGGGGGTGGAGACAAGATAGAAGCAGTGGAATCCACCAGTAGGTAGCTATAATACATGGAGGCTAGGGCCAGAGTGGCAGCAGTGGAAGGGGTAAGAGGGACAGATTCTGGATGTATTTTGAAGGGACAGCCAATAAGATTTCTGATGTATCAGGTAAGAGACAGACACTAAGGATGACTTCGAGGTTTCTGCCTGAGCAACTGTGAGCAGGATGGACTAGGTGGAGCAGGAGAGAGGGGGACATTGAGAGTTCAGTTCTGGCAGCATTGAGTTTGAGATGTCTATTGGACACGTGAACAAAGACGATGAAAAGGCAGTTGGCTATTAGTTTGGGGTATGGGAGTGAGATTTGCCCTAGAGATATTTGCGAGGCATCAGCATATAGGTGGTATTTAAGGCCAGGAGACTGGATATGATTATAGAGGGAATGAGTATAGATTGAGAGAAGAGGACCAAGGACTGGCCCTGGAGCACATCAACGTTAAGAAGTCCAGGAAAAGAGAAGGAACCGTCAACGGAGATTGAGAACGAGCAAGAAGGTGTGGTGTCCCGGACAGTGTTTGAAGACAGTTTATCAAGCAGAAGGTGGTGAACAACTTTGTTTCTGCTAATTCAAGAACAATGAGGACTGAAATAGCCACCAGATGTATCATTGGTAACCTTGGTGAGAGGAGTTTTGGTGCAGTGTTGGGAGGGAGGGGAGCCAAAGCTTTACGGGGATAGGTTGGAGGGAAATGAGAAAAGAGAACTGAAGAGACAAAGACAAAACAAAGTTTTGCTGCAAAGGGAGCAAACAGTTAAAGGGATACTTAGCAGGGAGAAATAGGGATGAGAAAATTTGCCTTCATCGAATGCGTGAAAAATGAGAATAGAAATGAGAATAGCATATTCGTGATGAAGGTAGTGTAAGGGAGAAAGGGAAGAATTACTACAGCAATGTTCCTGAGTACACAAGGGGGTGTGGCTTCTAGTATGCGGGGCATGACAAGTTCATCTATGCTTAAGAGGAAGGGAAGTAGAATATATGGGTACAGATGCTGGCAGGTAGGGAGGCGGGGTGGTGGAATCTAGAAGTTCTCTGATTGCTACATTTTCCAGTGAGGTATGAGGCAAGGTGTTCAGTTGACTGCTGGCTCTGCTTTCAAAATATATCAAGAATCCAATCACTTTGCCATCATTTCAGCAGTTACCATCCTGGTCCAAGCTATCAATTCTCACCCAGGTTTTTGCAGACAGGTCTAGTGACAGGTCTCCCTGCTTCCACCCTTGCCCCACGACAGATGTTATATTAACACCTAAGTCCATCGTGTGACTCCTCTGCTCTAATCCTCCCGTGGCTTTCTATCTTACTCAGACAAGTCAAAGTTGTTTCTTCCCCTCTACCTTCCTTCTGCAATCTCAACTCGTACTGCTCTCCTCCTTACACTGTACCTTCCATACCAACCTTCTTGTTGTCCCTTGAACCCGGCAGTCGTGACCCTTCCTGAGGACCTCAGGACATGCTCTTTCCACTGTTTGGTGTGTTTCAGTGTGGCTTCCTTGATCATACGAAAATTACAACTCATTCCTTATATTCCCTATCTCCCTTCACTGTTCTATTTTTCTTATGGCACTTCTCAACATCTAACATAACAACATACTTCATTTATTCATTCAGTTTATTTTTTATTATTTTTTTATTTTTTTATTGTTTTTTTGAATATATGAAATTTATTGTCAAATTGGTTTCCATACAACACCCAGTGCTCACTTTATTTTTTAAACGTTGATTTATTTATTTTGAAAGAGAGAGAGGGAGAAAGAAAGAGCATGGGTGCGTGATTGGGGGAGGGGCACAGAGAGAGGGAGAGAGAATCCCAAGCAGGCTCTGTGCTGATGTGGGGCTTGACCCCATGAACCATGAGATCATGACGTGAGCCAAAATCAAGAGTCAGGCACTTAACCGACTGAGCCACCCAGGCGCCTCCTCGTTCAATTTATTACTTATCTCTCTCCCCATTGGAATGTAAGTTCACTCTAAGCAGGCACTTGTACCCTGTTGTTTATAATGCTTTTCCCGGTACCTAGAATAGCACCAGGCACATTTTGTAGAATGAATGCATAAATTTCAGAACTATGCTGTGATGCCAAGGCCTAGTGCAGTCACTCCACAGAGACAAAATGTGCCCTCCACAAAAATTTGATTTGATTATTGACAGTGAGGATGCCACACAAGCACCAAGAGGGTATGAAAAGGTTTATTACTCACATAATGTGGCTTCTTGGGTAGAGCAGGACTGACTCCCATGCTGGTCTCAAAGTGGCATCAGAGTATGGAAAAATGATACCGTCCTGGGCTTTGCGGTTAGGAGGTGGGGCTGGGGTGAAGATTCCCATGCACTGGCCAGGTTTTGTTTAGTTTGAGCCTCCCGCTAGTGCCAAAGCAAGGAGTGTCTGTACATTCTTACCAGCTTGCCTAGGTATAGGGCAGAAGGAGAAGAGAGAGTGATGGTTGGCTTGAAAGTTGGTAGCAGTTAAACATCATAAATTCAGTCAGACTCTTTATTACAGGACCCATACCAAGTAGGATTGTTAGCGTGTTTCACGTTCTCTGATTCTACCTGGGATGTAGCACATCACATCTGCAAGGGATCTTAAGGGCTCTAGGCAAATTGCCTCATTTTCCAGATGAAGAAGACGGAGTCCAGTTCCACTATGTTGTCTTGTCTTTGCAAATTCCTTTGTAAGTTAGCTCAAGGGCTGGCTCCCCTATGGCAAGCCCTAGGGCTATACATAGGCTCTTAAAAACAATCTTGAACAAGTTTTTAAACTCTTGACTCTCAGAACCCTTGCCTATGAAGTTCTTATAATAATATCTACTGTGCTCTTATTAGAGTAAAGTTTTCAATGGAAGAATGTTTATAAAGTGCTAGGACATGGTAGTGCTCTGGGAATAGTCATCGCCAGAGTCAGAACATAGTACCCTCTAGCTAAAATCCTAGTCTGGGCATATTTAAGTGAACACTCTTAACTAGCATAAAATAGGTAGAATAGAATTATTTCATTCCATTTCAGAAGCAACTACTTACTTTATTTTCAATTTTTAAAAAAAAAAATTTAATGTTTATTTATTTTTGAGAGAGAGAGAGAGGAGCGAGAGGCAGAAAGAGAGGGAGACACAGAATCCAAAGCAGGCTCCAGGCTCCCAGCTATGAGCACAGAGCCTGACGAGGGGCTCGAACTCACAGACCGTGACATCATGACCTGAGCCGAAGTCAGATGCCTAACCGACTGAGCCACCCAGGCACCCCTCAACTTTTATAAACCTACTAACTCTATCAAAGTTTAAAACATTCCTCTTACCCTAGAAAGTTCACCAGTGCTTCCTAGACAATCACCTTCTCCAGAAGCAACTACTCTTTTAATTTCTGCCACTCTATGGCAATTTTGCCTATTCTGTGTCTTCATATAAATGGAATTATACATTATCTACTCTTCCGTATCTAGCTTCTTTCACCTAGCATAATTGTCGTGAGGTTCATCCATGTTGTATTCAGAGTTCATTCCTTCTTATTCCTGAGTAGTTTTCCATTGTAATCCATGATATCCCACACTACATTTTATTTTTCCATTTTCTGGGATGGACATCATTATACATTTTAAAGAATCAAAACCAGGCATAGCCTCCAGAAGGGAACAATGCCCCATTATTGAAAGGTTCTGAACAACAGGGTAGATAAATGGGCCCCCATCTGAAGGAGAGTTGAGTGTCTTTACAGAAAATTTTATCTACCTCTCGCAGTCACTCATTTTGCTTTGCCTGGGAATTTCCTAGTAGAGACATTAGAGAGCTTTAAAATTTTTGACTTTTCAATTGAGATGGTGCCAATTATAATTTTGTTTTCTTTTTTTTTGAAAAAATTTTTTAACGTTTATTTATTATTGAGAGACAGAGAGACACAGAGCATGAGCAGGGGAAGGGCAGAGAGAGAGGGAGGCCCAGAATCCGAAGCAGACTCCAGGCTCTGAGCTGTCAGCACAGAGCCCGACGCGGGGCTTGAACTCACAAACTACGAGATCGTGACCTGAGCCAAAGTCGGCCGTGTAACCAACCTGAGCTACCCAGACACCCCAATGTTGTTTTCTACTTTAGTTCTCTTTTTCAAAATGCTTTCCCCCCTTTTTTCTTTTATTGTAGGCTTTGCACTTCTGGGAGGACACCCTTGTTTTCTTACCACGCAAGATATTCATTTGGGTGTGAATGAAAGTCTCACGGACACAGCTCGGTTTGTAAATCTTCTTCCCTTCAAAGCTTATTTCAGAATTGATAAATTTCAAAAAGGAAATATGCTTCTCTTTAAATAAGGTTTTTCTCCCTCAGCATCCTTTGTACTGTTCTCTGTTTTCCTCCTCTCTTTACCTGATGCTCCGAATACCTCTCTCCTCATCCTCTGGTCAGTTTCTATGGGTTAAGATAATTTTTTTTCCTTAGCAGTTTGAAAGGGTTTCTGATTATAAAAATTTCAAACTTAGGGAAACTTGGAAAACATCAAGTGTGACTCATATTTTACAGCTGAAGAAACAGATGTCCAAGGAAACTGACATGTTCAGTGACTCACTAACTAGTTAGCATCAGAGCAGGTAATAATATTAACAGCTAACATTTACTGAGCATTTATTATGTGCTAGGCATTGTTTTAACTTATTTAATCCTATAACAAACCAAATAGATTGGCATAAAGAGGTGCAACAATTAGGAACGTACTAGCTACTATGACACAAAAATTTTATAATGTCAATGGCTAAAGTAGTGTGGATGTTAGCCATTAGTAAGTAACTTAGTAAGAGGGAAATATTCATTATTTATGTGGCTTTTCAGGGACTCCAAATGAGAATGGCTCTACCATTTTCAACGTGTGGTGTCCAAGGTCATCCTGGGTGTCTACATCTGGCCAGGAGCTAGGGGAAGAGAGTATAGGGATGGGATACTTGCTTCAAACTCACCTTAGCAGGGAAGTGACACAATCACTTGCACACACATTCTATTGTCAAGCACTAGTAGCTCACCCCTATCTAGATAGAAGTAGAGGTAGGAAAAGTCTCTTAACCATTATATTATAAAGACTGAAATATAGACCCCCCCCTCCCCCAGACTCCCCATGAAATGCTGTCACCATTAGAGCATGTTTGAATGAGAACTACAGAGCAAATGTCTTTGTTTAAATATTTCACGCTTGATATCAAAGACTAATGACTTTTTCCCGAAAATGATATGCCATAAAGTGTCCTTGCAACACTACTTTTTATGGAAGCTACCCTCGTATGTACTGAAGAATCTACCTCCTCTGAATTGCTAGATTTGAAATAACTCATCTTTAGACCTTTTAGTGATATTATATCAGATAGGACCATGTTAGTATTGAGAAGCATTTGTGTTCATCTTCCGGATGCATGGAACAAAAAGAATAAATAAACCTAAACGAGTTTTTCTTCCAAATATGCTGCCGCTGACTGGGGTTACATTTGCCTAATACTTCTGCTTCCACAAAAGTGACCTATACTTCATTCCTAAGCAAATATTACAAGCTGGTTAAGGGATGAAGCCAGGGGCACATCCAGGGGAGAAGTCTCAGTGGGGATCTTCCATATAGAACCAAGCGAATGATGGTAAGTCATGTGTGAAGTAGTGGTTGCAAAAAGGATAAACTTGGAGGAACGGCTGAACATCCAATAAAGGGTTAAGGGGTGCAGACTGACAGCCAGAAAAAGTTCAGGACCCGGAAATCAGTGGAGTGGGCAGGAGCCCAAAAGCAAGAGACAAATAACCAAGCGTGGGTTGAAAGCTGAGAATGAGTATAAACATGTTCTTTGCTGTGTTTGCTCTCCACACAACAATTCCCATGCAAGTCCTTAGAGGAGCTCTACACAGGTCCCAAGAACAACGATCTGCTCACAAGTTCCAACGTAATTGGGACCTTTTAGTCTTTGTAATTAGTTCCATTGCTACGTGGATATACGGATACATAAAAGTGGATCCATAGAATTCATTCTGATCATTCCTTCTTACCCAAAAGACTCTGAATAAAAATAATAGCTCCTCCCTAAAGGGTGGCCCTCTTGTACATTATCTCTAAATCTTTGTAAAAGCCTTACACATTAAGTATTATTGGCCCAATTTTATAGATGACAAAACCATGACTTAGAGAAGTAATGGAGTTTAGCAGTGAGGTCAGCATTTAAATCACGTTTTTTTTTTTTGTTTTTTTTTTAAAGGCCATGCTATTTTGGCTACCCCTACTGCCTCTCATATATAATCCAGGAGAGAGACGGTGAAATACATTATGGAAAGCATTGACTTATGTGTGTTGAGGTCCCCAACACCACCCCCCTGTTTGATGATTCACCGGGAGGATTCACGGGCTCAGCATATAGTCATACTCACAGCTGTGACTTATTACAGTGAAAGTATACCAAACACAATCAACAAACTGAAAAGGCACATGTAGAGAAGTCTAAGGGAAACCAGATGCAAGATTCCAAGAGTCCTTTTCATGGAATCACTCAAGGCCCGTTTAATTTCCTTAGTAACAAGTTGTGACAACAGGTGTGAAATGCTCCCAGCCAGGGAAGCTCCTTAGAGACTCAGTACCCGGGATTTTTACTGGAGGCTGGTCACACAGCATCCTCCATTTGACATGTACCCAAATCCAGACACTAAGAAGGAGAGCAGGCATTCACTTTAAACCATATTGTTTGTAAAAACAAAAACAAAAACATTCTAGGCACAGTGGGCCACTCTTATCAGTCCTGGAAACCCTCCCCAAATTGAAATTCCCGGATGCCATCCAAGGGCCAACCTTCCATGCAGGCCTTTAAAAGGCTAGCAGTCAGGCATGGCTTGGAAATCACAAGGCTCGAGACCTAGTCCAAGCTTTGCCACTTACCTACTGTGAGTCATAGGTGAAAACTTCCCCAGATCGTAGTTTCCTTTTCTATAAAGTGAGGGAATTCTGATCCTTAAGGCCCAATTTATATTCTCAAGTGCATGCAAATATACTAGATTATGAAGTGGTAGGCCTTCAACAGAGGGGTGTCCCAATGCAGACAAATGCAGAATTCTGGGCCCAGACTCAGAAATTCTAACTCTGCGGGTGAGAGCTCAGATAGTTTTGAGGAATTTATACTTCAACAAGCCCCTCAAATGATTCTGTTGCCTGGGTGGCTGGACCACACTTTGCAAAACCCCGAATTACAAGGTTGTGTAGTAATCCGGGGCTGTTGTGCTGTTAATCTACTGTGCTAGTGTGTGAGTTAAAGGAATGGTAAGGAAGGGACAGTTAATAAGATATTTATATGGTTTCATGATAACCGATTGTGAAGGGTACGTTGATAGTGGAGGCAAAATGATTTCACATTGGTTATTCTTAAAATATCTGTGGATACATTAGCAGAAGCAGAAAAATGAAAGGAGTGTCTGCTTTGGAGAGAGGGTGCTAGATTAGGTATGAGACATATTGCATTAAAGGTTGAACTTCCAATATGAATGTCCACAGGCCACTGGAGATAGACCTTGGGGGAAGTTGAATGCTGGATAAATAGAACTATAAGCTCAGTGGTAGAACTGACTGTGGGAGAACTGCATTGTGGGAGAACTGCAGAAGGCTGAACCTTGTGGACAGGCACAGTTAGGGAAGGGCAGGAGGAAATACTTAGGTACAAGGAGACTAAGGATAGCGCAATAAACAGAAGAGGCTGAAATGCAAGGTGGGGATGTCAGCAAGGGGGGCAGGGTAGCTACCGTGGCATCTGACTTTCTTCTGTATACCCCATTCCTGCTTCCTCTGCCAAAATATCTGACAAGATATGGCTGAGATTCCGAAATTCAATGAATCTAAACTGAAGAAGACAGGAGAAGTCCACTGCCTTTCACAGAAGCAATTGAACAGGAGAAGCAAGGAAGTGAATCTTAATGACATCTACCCTGCCAATATGCACCGTAAAATCCATAGCAATTGCCTCTCCTTGCTTTTTGTCAAAGTTAAACTTTGTAAGATGTGAAGAGATGGGATGATGTTTAAATGACAGTGCTGGCCTTTTCAAATCAAGAGAACAGTGCACACCTGACACTGATTGATGGCCTTGCCTCTCCATCCGCCTGTCTGGCTACTTTGGGGGCCCGGTGGAATAAAACAAAAAAAGTGACTGCCCGTTGGTGAGAGAAGACCCAAAGGGGGAATACAGTGAATGTGGCAACAGAAAAGAAAAAGGCAAAACTGGGCTAGCCTCCCGAAGGCTGTTAAGTGCAATTTCCAAAGTGTCAATTATTTAGTCAAATGATTTAATTATTTGTTTATTCAAAAATATTTATTGAATGCCTAGGTTTTCTTCCAGGAATTGTTTTAGCACTGAGAATGAAATGCTGGTCGAATCAAACAGAATCCTTGTTTGCATGGAAATTATACTCTAGAGGGAGGGGGCTTTCACTAAACAAAGAAAGCGTGACGAGACCAGCAGGTTGGGATGAGTGTTAGGACGAAGCAAAAGCAGGGTGATCTGTGGGGGTTACTTTAGATTGTGTGGCACCCTCAGCCTAGCATAAACCCAAGTTCTGGACTCCCAGGAGGAAGGGAAGTGTTCAACATCATCCATAGTGTTTATACAATTTAGGCAGTGAACCATCCTTACTATTTCTAGGACTGGTGGAAACCCTCCCGAAGTCTAAGTTCCCAGACGCCAGCTGAGGGCCAGCCCTGTCAGTAGGCCTTTCGAAGACAGCCATGTCAGAACTGCTGTGTTAACTCATTTTTGCACAACTGAGCTCTCATCTCTTCTGGATTTTGCTAAATATCCTTTACCTAGATGCACCCTAACTGGTAAGGGAGCACATATTGCACCCATAGGAGGGCAGCCTCAAGATCTGAACTGTTTCCGCAGTTCAGTGTGGATCCCTGTAGGGCCAAGCACCCATCAGAGAGAATCAAGCATTGCTCAATTCCCTCTTTTGAAAAGTCTCTCTCAGCAATTCTTTCCCACCCCGTAACATACCAGAAGACACAACAGATACGTATTTTTTCAGGTAAATTTACTTCAGCTGTGAGGGTGTTTTCAGATTTTTGCCAATTCTCTGGTGCTCTCCTGGGGTTAAGCGTTGGATAGTCTATTTTTCCCTTCACTGTGGGCTTGTCCTTTTACATGTGACACCAGAAGTGACACCTTAGCATGACTGAGATGATGCATCCTTCAGAAGTTTGAAATCGGATGGAACTTAGCAACAGCAGTGGGGCATTATCACTCCAGTTTCAGGGCTTTCTCGTTCTTCCATAATCAGAGCTGTTTATGCCTAATGTTCTGAGTCCATCAGTGAAAGGGGCATAATAGCTCCACAGTCATCTCACTGTAATACGGCACTTAGTCATACAGCTGCAGGAACCATGAGTACGAAAGGCTTCCTGTAGAACCCAACAACGTGATGCTGGTTCCACTCTACTCACTTTCCCTATAGCTGTAATTTACTTATGGTAGCAATCGCTAGAATGTGTTCTACCAATGGAAAAGTAGTAGAAAGGAAAAGCAGCATAAACCACTGTATTAGTCTCTTAGGGCTGCCATACAAACGAGCACAAACTTAGTGGCTTAAAACAACAGAGATTATTTACTCTCTCACAGCTCTGGAGGCGAGAAGTCCAAAACCAATGTGTCAGCAAAGCCATGCTCTCTCTGAAGGCTCTGGGTAGAATCCCTCCTTGGTGTTCCTTGGCTTGTAGCTGCGTCACTCCAAACTCTGCCTCCACGGTCAGGTGGGCTGCTTCTCTGTATGTCTTTGTGTATCCCCTCCTCTTTTTATGAGGACATCCATTACCGGATGTAGGGCCCACCCTACCTCAGTATTACTTCATCTTAACCAATTACATCTGCAAAGACCCTACTTCCAAACAAGGTCACGTTCTGAGTTTCCAGGTGAACTTCACATGAATTTAGGGGACACCATTCAACCCACTACATAATCACATATCTGCATGCCCCTGTAACAACACGGAAAGCTTTCAAATCATTGTCATTCTGACAGTTCAAATATTGGAAGTTATAGAGGGATTTGTGGATGAGACACAGTCCTCAAGTGGAGTGAACCACTGTCATATTGAAAGGAATGTTTTTAAAAAGCTGGAATACTACTATTAAAGGTATTTATACCAGTGATATCAAGCCTGAAAAAGGCAATCTTTCTTAGGTTTCTTACTAAAACGTTTTAGGGGCACCTGAGTAGCTCAGTCAGTTAAGCATCCAACTCTTGATTTCAGCTCAGGTCATGATCTCATGGTCGTGAGATTGAGCCCTATGCCAGGCTGTGTGCTGAGCATGGAGCCTGCTTAAGATTCTTGCTCTCCCTCTCCCCCTGCCCCTCCCCTTCCCCCTTCCCCCTCCCCGCTCTAAAAAATGTTTTAAAATATTGGTACCTAATTAGGAACTAAGAAATTGGTATGTGTGTGTGTGTGTGTGTGTGTATGTGTGTATATATATATATATATATATATATATATATAGTGGAAATATGATATCTCCATGAATCTTTACAGAGGTCACCAAAAAACTAGCAGGCATGACATTTGTATATCCTTGGGTGAATGGTAACAAAAGCCAGTCCTTCCCAACATGAACTATGACCATTCATAGTCTAGAGGCAATTTGCCATAGTGTAAACTGCAGAGGCTTTGAAGCAGGGCTGGGCTTCAGTTTATGTCACAGCTCGTACCACATTGGTCTTGTGGTTTAGAGCAGTTGCCTCTGACTCTTAGGTTTCTCAGCTAGCAAATGGAGATACAAATACTGATCTTAATGAGTTACATGATGATACATGAGATAATGTTTATGAAGGACAGGCACACAGAATAAATTCAAGTAATACTGATTGAACCAAATTATGGCCTAATTCAATCCCAGGACAAGCTCTGATTTAATGTGAGACATCACTCGCTGTGGTCCCCTAGTCAGCGTACGGTGACCCAACACTGAAATTCCTATAGCACATTTTGAGGAGGTCATTCTCAATGCCATGATGCCCTACCCATTTATCCCCGAGGTCCTCAACGCAAGGCATAATATCCAAGTCAAAATAATCTGGCCATTATAGAAGCTTTCATGAATAAATTGCATGTGGCAATTATTAAACATCCCTGGGTTTCTTCCAACACCAGACCATTTGAGAGGAGCCCATCTAGGTTTGCTAAAGGTATTATTTTGTTTCCTCATTATTCTTATATTGATACAACTAAAATTATAACCTGGGTAGAGATATCAGAGTACATGGAATGTTCTCTCTCCTGGAGGGAGACTCTGTTAACAAGTTTATTCCTTGACCAATTTACATTGGGGATAAAGTCTATGTCTCCTCTAAGGCCTTGGCCTGCTTCACTAAAAAATAAAAACAGGAAATAATCCATTTTGTAATAATTACAGAGTTCTCAGTGGTGTCATGCACAGCCAAAAATTCCTCCCACTGTTTGCCAGTCAGCTATTCAACTGATTGGAGGTGTCACTGGTAACAAACTGGAATTCAGGGGGCACACTGTCCGATTTAAGGCAAGATAAGGACAAAAGGAAGAATGCATGGCAGGGCCCTATGAGAACACAAGTTATGTTTGTCTCTGGCTTGTGCAATGCGTTCATCACATTCCAATGAGTTTAGGAACAACTCGATTTCTGACAGCATCAGGATTGTTATGTGATTGTCCACCTCATCAATATCCACATTTGCTCTTAAGATCTGGCCCAGAACACTATATATTGGTGGCTTTTTTTCCTGTTTTGTTGTTGTTGTTTGTTATGTTTGTTTGTTTGCTTTTTCGTATCTGTTCACCCGACCATACAGAGTCCGCATCAGGCCTTCCTGGGGCCATGGGGGACTTTGCTTATAGTATTTTTTGCTTTGTTTTGTTTTGGCCTTCTGGGCATTTCAGTTAATTCATTAAAAAGTTTTGATCTTATACCAAAGGAAAAAATGTCAAAGAATAATAGAAATCCAAAGTCAGAAAGGTCTTTATGGGTTATTTAGATTAGCCATCCTTTTCATGCCGCCTCTACGCCATTTCCTCAAAATTGTCCTTGAGCTTGCATGGAAGCATCTGCTCTCAGGGCACTCTATACCCTGGGCTATCTAGTTTCATACTGATGCAGTCTGACTGTTCTGATGAGAGTTTATACAAACCACCTGAGAGTTCTCTTCTACATTGAGTTGAAATTGGTCTTGTTATGACTTGTCCATGTTCTTCTGTTTTTTAGTATCTTTATAAAGTCATGTATTTTAATATATTTGAAGGTTTCAATTCACTGCCGTCATTGTTCTTATCGGTGCTCAAATTATCCCCCATTTGGCCAATGTGATCTGTCCTCAAATTGGCTACTGGGTCATTTTGACATAACTCTATTAGCCTTTGATAACTCCCTTGCTTTTTGATATGGCACGATGTTCCAGGCTCATCTTGCTCATTTCTTTACCAAGGCCAAGAATTAGCCATTGCTCTAAGAAGCTCTAGTTCATTTTCAATTACTTGCAAAATCATGTTTGGAGGGAATTTTCTTTTTTGAAAGATAGGAGGTTTTTTGTGGTTATTACCGTAATACTCTTTTTGGTAGGAAATACTAAAAGAGATTTAAAAATATAGATAGAACCATCAATACTGCCATCAGTCTGAAGTAATCAATGTTAACATTTTATCTCCTGAATCGTCTTTTCATTTACAGTCCTATGCCATGTTTCTCCTTGTTCTACACAGTAAGGAAAGAGATGATGAAGGTGGGGAGGTGGGGTGGGGGTGTGGTGTAGACCACATTTTAAACATTTAGGTAAAATCAAGTTGAATACATATTTTAACTTGTGGATTATTTTTAAACCCTAATATTGGCTATCAAACCTCCAGAGGAAAATGATATGTATGAGAAAGTTTAACATTGGATAATCTGGATTTTGCAAAGGCTGTTTTGCTACCGTTGTTGACAGATGCCCAAGATTGTCTACAAAACTGCAGGAATGCAACAGAAGGCAGACAGAACTCTGTATAGGCAATGGAAATGAAAACAGACAAAAATCAAGTCATTATAGAGCCAGAGAGTATTTTAACTTGTCAGCCTTTCATGTGTAGCACATACAACACAGGTCTTACAATGTTTAAAACTGGGGTTTTCAACTGATGGAGAGCTACCAAAATCCCAGATTACTATTAATGGGCCCGTAAATCCAGCTCTAGGTATGGGTTTGTCATTGTTTCCAATGAAAAGTTTTTTGTTTTTTAAAGATCTTTAGTAGCTTGGAAGAAGAAAACTAAGAATGGTGATTTCTTTATGATTTATCGTAACTTTAAACATAAAGTAGAAAGCAGCATCATTTGCAAAATAAATACGAATTGTCTACTTAAAGGTCTTTAACATCTTTATTCCCACAACTGATTCCAATGTGGAAACAATCTGGGAGTGGCTCCTCTTCCCCTGTGTCATTAATTCCACTTCACCATCAGCTTCTGTGGTGGAAGGATTGAAGTGGAATTTTCTTTACTTTTTTTTTAATGTTTTATTTATTTTTGAGAGAGACAGAGCACAAGTGGGGGAGGGACAGAGAGAGAGGGGGACAGAAGGTCTGAAGCAGGCTATGCATTGAGAGCAGCAAGCCCGAAGTGGGGCTTGAACATATAGACTGCAAGATCATGACCTGAGCTGAAGTTGGACGCTCAAAGACTGAGTCACACAGGCACCCCTTTTAGTTTTTTTGAGACAGAGCAGAAGCTGGGGAGGAGCAAGGGGACACAGAGAGAGAGAGAGAACTTCAAGCATAGTCAGCATGGAGCTTGATGTGGAACTCAATCTCAAGACCCTGATAATCATGACCTGAGCTGAGATCAAGGGTTGGATGCTTAACCGACTGAGCCCCCCAGGTGCCCTTGAAGTGACATTTTCTATCAAGCTTTTTTGCACTCCCTTTTGCCCATAGATGCTTTAATGTCCAGGGGCTTTTTGTGCCTAAAGGAATGGACCTACTTTTTGTACCTTGTTTACTGTCCAACATATTAGTCTCGTGAATTTATCAAGCATTTAGCATTCCTTGAAACATAAAATAGCTAACATTCCTTTGTGGTTCTTGAAATGTGGTCCCCAAACTAGCAGCATAAGCAGTACCTGGGGGTTTGTTAGAAATGCAAATTCTGGGGCACCTGGATGGCTCAGTTGGTTAGCGTTGGACTTCAGGTCATGATCTCCTGGTTCAGGAGTTTGAGCCTTGCATCATGCTCTCTGCTGTCAGTGCAGAGCCCGCCTCGGATCCTCTGTGCCACTCTCTCTGTGCCCCCCTAACTCTGCTCTCTCTCCCTCTCCAAAATAAATAAGCATTAAAAAAAAATTCAAATTCTTTGGGGCCCCAACCCACACCTACTGAGAGACACAACTGGCTGTTTTCCAACTAGCCCTCATGGTGATTCTGATGCGTGTTCAAGTTTCAGAACAACTTCTTTAAACATTCACATACTACTTAACCAATAAATGAAATACATGTCAAATGAACAAAACAAGTCTCCTCAACCATTTAAACACTAATTGCAAAAATAATCAAATGCTTTTAAACATTTAACGTAATCATAAGCCTAGCATTTCAGATTTCCTTGAATGCTCTAAACATTTTTAAAAGGAAAAGATATAAATAAAATGGCATACTGATTACAGAGCTGATTAATATTCTAACAACAAAACTGGGCACACCGCTATTGACATCACAGGTGTTGTTTTACATTCTTATCCCTACTTTTATTCTTTAAAAATTTTTTAATGTTTATTTATTTTTGAGACAGGGAGAGACAGCATGAACGGGGGAGGGTCAGAGAGAGAGGGAGACAGAGAATCTGAAACAGGCTCCATGCTCTGAGCTGTCAGCACAGAGCCCGACGTGGGGCTCGAACTCACGGACCGCGAGATCATGACCCGAGCCGAAGTCGGATGCTTAACCGACTGAGCCACCCAGGTGCCCCATTCCTACTTTTATTCTTATCCTTATATGGTCCTGGAATTTAAACTTCTATCAATTGCTGATTTGTCAGAAATTCTACAAAAGACTACTTTGATACCTTTTCAGAACTTATGTATGTAATTTTACCAGGCTCATCTGGTAAAAAAAAAAAAAAAAAAAAAAAAAAGTCATCTCAGGAGGCTAGGAAAGCAGGTTGAATGGGTTGCTAAATACTCAATTTTGGTAGGTTCAAGATGAAATAAACTCAAGCTGCTAACCACTAGGCTGAATATATTTTTTATGACATAGTTTTCACTTTTTATCATGGATCTATATGGGTTTCCTGTCGGTGCCTTAACATATTTAGTGACTTAAAACAACACAGATTTATTATCTTACACCTCTGGAGGTCAGATGTCTAAAGGTTCCATGGGGTTATGCTCCTTCTGGAGGCTCCAGGGGAGAATCCAAGTCCTTGCCCTTTCCAGCTTCCTCTACCTTCAAAGCCAGCAGCCTGGCTAGCATCTTCTCTCTTTTCCGACATCTTGCCTCTCTCTTATGAGGACCACTGCAATTCTATTGGGCCCACCCCAGGATAATCTGTCTCAAGATCCTTAATTTAATCATATCTACAAAACTCCTTTTGCCATCTAAGCTAACACAATCACAAGTTCTGGGTATTAGGGCATGGGCATCTTCGGGGGGGGGGGCATTATTCTGTCTATCATAGGATCTCGATTTTCATTTTTCATATAAATTCTGACTTTTTACAAAAACCAAAAATAAAGTATCCTTTAAATTTGATTTTCTTTGTTTTTAATCTCTGGCAGACCCACTGTAATGTTTTTATGACATATTAACCTAGCCTGGTTGCGATATTTTAAAGTATATGCCTTTCTTAATGACACTGTTTTAGAATTAGTTGGGTCATCAAGAAATTTTATTCCCAGAGAGACAGGAGGTGTCTGAAAATTTAGATTCTTCTTTAGGACAGTTAACTAAGTTATTTTAGAATAAATGGTTGTATCATCTTTCTAATTGGAAATTGAATATTGTAACTGGTGCTAGTTAACTGTTGGGACTCTTCCTCACTTTATATAAAACCACAAATGCTGAGGGCATCTGTCCATTTATTGTACAGTTTCTACTGTCTCTAGGAATTTGCTTTATAAGTTAATGCAATTCTTTGTGATTTACACATATTAAAAATGATATGCATCTCTGCTTTATAAACAGAAATATACTTAACAATAGCCCACAAATATCTATCTGTATATGGAAGTACTTTCTTAAGTAAATAAATTGAAGCGTACGTGGTAATACTCATTGTTCATTGATACTACAATTATATTTTGTACATTTTCTTTATAATAACCCTTTTCTTAGCATCATGGACTTCTACAAGCACAACTTGTTGTATTTGATGATTTTTATTACTATAAGTGATCACAACTTGACAAATAGGAGCTCCTTTAAGTAGATTCTTTTCCCTTTTAGCACTGCCTCTGCAATTTTACAACTGCTTTTGGGGGGCACCTGGGTGGTTCAATTGGTTAAGTGTCCGACTCTTGGTTTTGGCTCAGGCCATGATCTCCCAGTTCATGAGTTTGAGCCCTGCATCAGTCTCTGGGCTGACAGCGTGGGGCATGCTTGGGATTCTCTCTCTTGCTCTTTCTCTCAAAATAAATAAATAAACTTTAAAAAGAGAAAGAAATATAAAAGAAATAAAAATAAATAAAATTGCTTTTGCTTCCTGGAAACAACAGGGTGTTACAGACATATATTGATTTTTGTCCAGTGCAAGGACATAGAATTGACTATCCTCTAATAGTTTCTGGTTCCTTTTTTTTTTTTTTAATAGAACAATATTAAGACCAAATTCTAGGCACTAGGGATACTTACAAGTGTTGAGAGGGAAAAGATTATAGCCACTGCTGCTGCCACTGGACTGTTCTTGATAGTGACTGGGCTAAAAGGAAAATACTTCTATAAGTGTATGAGATCTTGTTCTTTCCAGTATAGCATACCATGTTGTTACCCGTTACTTATCTTATAGTTTGAGATTTCAGCAACTACTAAGACTTTCCTCCTCCACATTGATCCATAGTTCCATCCAGCAGCAGGATATCCCACCGTCCCCCTCCTCCTCTCTTTATCTTTGAGGACATTGGTTCTTAGTCTTATCTTCATACTGGAATAACTTGGAAACCTTTAAGAATATTCATGTGAATCCCCCACCTCATCTTCTGCTTTAACTTTTCAAAGGACAGAAGGTGGCATCAGGATTTTTACAGCTCCATAGGGAGTACTGACAGGTAGCCAAGGTCAAGACCCTCTTTTCTAGGAGGTGTTGGGCAACCTCAATAAAGCAGACCAGGTGCTTTCCCATAATATTAGGCCATACGGTTTCCAGGGATACCAACTCTGCATTATAAACAGGGCAAGTAAATTCATGTTTCGCTTTTGGCTGCTTTGCTTCGAGAGCTCTTGGGATTGTGCAAGGGAGGGAACTACAACAGCCCTTTTTTGATCTTCTTGAAAAATTTGTATCTATAGGGCATTGACTCCTCCAATTGCCCCCTCATGTCTCCCTCTTTTAGCCTCAACTTTCTTCATTCTTTTCTAACCTTGCTCTAACTACTTTGAGGTTTGCCAGGACTTGGTTTCCTCATCTATATGTTTAAGATAACAGTTACATGCAATACCACACTAAATCTAACAAAACTCAACAATACACTGTAAAGTTCTTGAAACCATAAGAGGTTGGAGGCCCATGGTTCTAGCTCCCCAAAATTATTTGAGAAGCTACAATAGAAGTAAAATCCCATTTTCCTTCCATGAGATTCCAGAAGGTCAACTGCAATGGTTAATCCAGATTTTTTTTTATCCTATTTGCATACACTTTTTAGGAAGTGATGTATATTTAAAGAAGTCTTTTCCAGTCAAATACTCTGCTACCTCTCTCTCTCATAGGATTTTAGGTATAATAAAATTAACTAATTCATCTGAAATAAGGAATTAATAATTATAGTTATAGACCTTAGTGGGATATCTATCTCCATCTAACTTACTCCATCATGATAGAGTTAAAAGCCTGTATTCTATAATATGAAGCATCAGTATATCTGTACTGTGGAAGAAATTTGTATTAAGATCTTGAAGAAAAGGAAGAAGACCTAAAATTCTTCTATTTTAAATAGAAGCCTATGCCTTAGGAGAGTGGTTCTCAACGTTTTTAAGGTTATCTGTGTTACCCAGGAAACTTGGTAATAGTACAAAGACCCAGATTCTCCCCTATTTCAGGAACGTGGGTCTCTGTAGTTTTTTAGTTCTGATACACACCAAAGTTTGGGGACCATTGCCTTAGGGCATCCGATGGGAAAGGGCAGCTGGTTATTCTAATGAGGAGGCTTTAGTGGAGTGGATTATTCATTTCTCAGGATTTGAGATGCTTTTTTTCCTTCAGTTGAACTAGAAAGCACTCCCTGCCGCAAGATTATGGACAAAATTCTCTGTTTCTGTGAGCTGCCATCTCTTGATTTTTTTTTTTTTTTTTTTGGCCTGGTTAGGGTTCCAAGAAAAGAATGGTACTTTTAAAAATATGGTGGCCTCAATTCTGTCTTTATTAGGCATCTCATACTTTAATATGCAAATTAACCACCTGGAAACCTTGCTAAAATGCAGATTCTGATTCAGTGAAACTGAGTGGGGCCTGTGACTCTGCAGTTTTAACAAGTTCCCAGGTGAGGGTGATGTTGTTGATCTGAGGAGTGAGGTGCTAGCTTTGGTTGTCAACCTTGGATGCGCACTGGAATCTCCTGGAAAGTTTTAAAAAATACCTATCCCTAGAGATTCTATTTTTCTGACAAAATTGACAAAGATTATGGTCTGGGCACCAAGAATTTTAAAAATTTTCCAGGTGACTTTTATATGCAGCAAATATTTGAAAACCTGCATCTCAAGTCAACCATCAACTATCACCTATTTTGCAAGAGAAAACTCTAAAGTGGCTCTTTCATTCACCTCTTTCATGTTACAACATACAATGTGATTAGATAGTTCAGAGCACTGGTTTCCAAATTTGACCCCTCCACTGATGCCCTGCCATGAGAAGTTTTTATCAGAAGTGGTAAAATAGGAAAAATAAAGACAATATAGTGAATTTCATAAGCTAAATTAATTCAATTCCAAGGATCATTCTTTGAGATTAGGTCATTCACACCTTTTTGGGTGTTAAAATGTCCTTTCTTTAATTAAATGAAGATATTAACATATTATATGTATATATTTGCTTCCTGTTTCATGCCCCTAATTTACTAAACAAAAAGTTGGGAATCTTATGTTGATCTCCATATTGCTTTGGAAATTTTGCTGATCCATGAAATCTGAAAATCTGGGAATTATGGATATGAGAAATCCATGAAAATTTGAAAAAAATCTGAGTCTAGGAGATATTGTTATAGGAATATGATTTTCAGTATTTGACTCTCTAATCTCTGGGGTCAGGGAACTTTTTTAGTGGCCCTTGAATTTTATAAGCACCAATAATTTTCTAAAGATTGAGTAAAAATGTCTCAGATGTATAAGAGGGACTAATTTCCCAAACATATATGATAATTAAAATACAAATTTATGAAGACCATACTGAATATATACTAGCTTTAGTTTTTACGCATTTAAAAAATTTTCTTTTTAATTTTTTTATTCAAGTATAATTAATAGTGTTATATTACTTTCAGGTGTACAATATAATGATTCAACAATTCTATACATTTCTCAGTCCTCATCAAGATAAGTGTACTCTTATCCCCTTTATCTATTTCACCTATCCCTCCACCCACATCCCCTTCTGGCAGCCACTAGTTTGTTCTCTGTATTTTAAGAGTCTGTTTTATTACTTGTCTCTTTTTTTAGTTTGTTCATTTGTTTTGTTTCTCAAATTCCACATATGAATGAAGTCATATGGTATTTATCTTTTTCTGACTTATTTCATTTAGTGTTAAACCACTAGGTCCATCCATGTTGTTGCAAATGGCAAGATTTCATTCTTTTTTTTTTTTTGAGAGAGAGAGAGAATGGAGTGGGGGTGGTGAACAGAGAGGGAGAGAGAATCCCAAGCAGGCTCCACACTGTCAGCACAGAGCCTGACATGGGGCTCAAACTCACAAACCAAACTGGGAGATCATGACCTGAGCCCAAATCAAAAGTCGGATGCTTAACCAACTGAGCCACCCAGGTGCTCCTTGATCTCATTCTTTTTTATGGCTGAGTAATATCCCATTGTGTATGTGTATACCACATCTACTTTATCCATTCATCTATGGATAGATACTTGGGTTGCTTCCATATCTTGGCTATTGTAAATAATGCTGCAATAAACACAGGGGTACATATATATTTTTGAATTCGTGTTTTACATTTTTTGGGGTAAATACCCAATAGAATTACTGGATCATATAGTAATTCTATTTTTAATTCTTTTTGAGGAACTTCCATACTATTTTCCATAGTGGTTGCACCAATTTGCATTCCTGCAAACAGTGCATGAGGGTTCTTTTTTCTCCACATCCTTGCCAACACTTACTGTTTCTCATGTTTTTCATTTTAGCTATTTGGACAGGTGTACAGTGATACCTCATTGTGGTTTTTATTTGCATTTCCCTGATGATGAGTGATTGGAGCATTTTTCCCGTGTCTGTTGGCCATCTGTATGTCTTTGGAAAAATGTCTATTCAGGTCCTCCGTCCACTTTTAAATTGGACTATTTGATTTTTCAACTGTGTTGAGTTGCAGTTTCTTTTGACATGGTAATAATATCTACCACTTTTTGATCTCTTACCATGAATAAGCCATCACACTATATACTTTAAATAGGTAATCTAATGTAATTCTCAGAATAACTCAATAGGATAGATATTATTATGGTTTTACAGATGAAGAAACCAAGTCACAGAGAAATGAAATAACATGTCCAAGGTCACATAGCTAGTAAGTTACAGAACCAGAATAGGAACCCCAAACCAGATACTCTATAATTATGACTATATCTACTCTAACTACTATCATGAGAGGTTTTCCAATTTTTGCCATTAAAAAGAATTCTTTAAAATTCAAATGGTTAGAAACCGTTGGATTTTTTTAAATGTTTATGTATTTTTGAGAGAGAAAGAGACAGAGTGTGAGCTAGGGAGGGGCAGAGAGAGAGGGAGACACAGGATCTGAAGCAGGCTCCAGGCTGGGAGCTGTCAGCACAGAGCCTGTCGTGGGGCTCAAACTCACTAACTGTGAGATCATGACCTTAGCTGAAGTCAGATGTTTAACCGACTGAGCCACCCAAGCACCCCTGGTTAGGAGCCTTTATTGTGCGGGTTTCCCTTTAAATAATAAGAAACCAAGATTTTAAGCCAAAGGCTATCCTTGCTAGTTTGTTAGCTTTAGCTGAGGAACCACCATCACTCTGACGCATGGAAAAAAGTTAAAATCTGGATCCAAGGCTCTCCTTCCAGATGTTTTCATGTGCAAAATTGAGGCAATGTGTTGTAATGGACTTTAGAGTTAAACTGACTTTAATTTGAATATGAGCTCCTCCGACTTGATTAGCTGCATGATAACGGGCAAGTTACTTCACCTCTTTGTGTCTTAGGTTCTTCTATAAAATGAGAATAATAACATCTATTTTTCTGTGTGTTGTTTGAATTCATGGCTACAATTTGGATTGTCTTGCTTTCTTGGTGGATTTTTGTGTTTATGATATTGAGCGCTTTCTGATATTTTCAGAGATGCCAATAGCTATGCAGAGTGCAGGGACAAGGGCTGAATACCTCCTCAGGCTCAGCCCCTGCAGGAATTTATTGTGGGCTGTATCAGTTCAAGTTCATGGAGGAGCAGACTGCAAGATGGAATGAGACATGCAAGAGATCTGTAGGGGGAAACAATTGTGAAGAATCAAGGAGGGAGGAAGCAGGAGTAGGCAGGGAGAGCCTTCAGAGCAGGATGCAGGTCTGACCCCAGTGAAAGAAGAGGAAGGAGGGAGTAGGGTATAAAGAACCAGAGACTGCAGCACAGCTCTAAGAAAGTCTCAGCCAGGCCAGTGGGGGACCTTGGAGCAAAGAGTGCCCATTGGAGCTCAACTCTGGTGCCCCCACTGGGAACAGCCTGGGGGGAGTGTGGCCTTAGTGGGAACACTGCAGTGTATCCCAAAAGTACAGCAGCTGGAGTTTGTCAGCTAATGGGACTCCTCCCAGAAGGTTCTCTCTTGTGGGACAATGTGTGTGTGCACCTTCATGGCTGCCACACTGGTACTTTCAATTTTATAGTGAGTATGTGTATTTGTCTCTGGGATAATGCAAAAGAAAATTAGCCACATGCAAGGTCATTAATGTACCTTATTTTTAGCCTTGTCCCTTAAAACTTTACCAACTGCCACTTACCAATTATAATTCATCATCAGGACTGTTAGGCCCACGATTGCTTTGTAAAAAATAGTAAAATTAGCGGTCACTGGATAAGACCTTTGGAACACCATCTGGCTTCTGTAATGACTACATGTTTACTATTAGCTTTTAAACCTATCATGTTGATAGGTAGCTGTAACTTAGTAGAAATTCTAATTTATTAGCATTTCTTATTCCTGTTTAAGACCATGTATTAAAGAAGGAATTAATAAGCCTAATTAACTTAGATTATCTTTTCTTGGTTTGCTACAGCGTGTTGTCAAGCATGACAGATGCAGTGCTGGCTCGAGTGTATAAACAATCAGATCTGGATATCCTGGCTAAAGAAGCATCCATCCCAATCATCAATGGGCTGTCCGATTTGTACCATCCTATCCAGATCCTGGCTGATTACCTCACACTCCAGGTTGGCTCATTCTTTGCCTTCCACAAGAGCAAAATCATCAAATTGTTCCTGACTAGTTCTAAATAGAGCCATTTAAATCATGGTATTGATGTTTTGTTTTCAAATATCATCTTGGCAAAGAATTATAGCATATGTGTGCATACCAAATATCCAAGGATGACAGGACATTGTTAAAAACAGATCTGAAGATCCTTCTGTTCTCAACCCAACTCCCAACCTCTTTTAGCCCCCCTTTCATCCCCTGTTCTCTCAATTACTTTGCTTTTTGGTGACATATTTAACACAATGGATGAACAGAGAAGGCTGGAGCATGCAGAATGGAAAAGCTTTATGTAATCCAGCATACATCAGGCTCTGTGGCTTGGGAGTGAAGACTGGTAGAGTATGCTTTGAATATTCAAAGTGGTCAACCACTAAATCGCTTTCTGAGAAGGAGGCCATTTTCTATCATTTTAATATACTGATTGTTTAGGAGTTAAGAACATGTAGAATTTAGAGAACTGAGGCGAATTTAGCTATGTCTCCTTAAATTAGAAACTTGAATAACTCTGAAAGATTCATCTCTTTTGGGTTGCCACAGCCAATCTACACGGGCTTGCCACCAGGAATCCTGACAACCACGGTTTCCGTGTTGATGGACTATTCTGGGAAGACAGGGAAAACTGGATAGGTCCATATTCCTCCTTATTTGGATAAGCAACGCACATATGAATGTGAAGTTAAACTCAAAATGAAACTCTTTGGTGATGAGGATAAAATTCATCCAAAGATGATACAACAATGTAGGATACCAAGTGGCTGTTTGCAGGTGTGGCTTTACATATATGCCAGATAATTTAATGCTTCCGCCTGGGGCTTTATCATTACTAGATTACAAATGTCCTATCCATCATACTGTCCCCTGTAGAACCTGGTACAATGCCTTCATATAGAAGATACTCAAAGCAGGAGTTGAACGAATAAACAGCTTATTAAGAACACAATCTAAATCAGATGGGCTTGAATTTAAATCCTAGCTTAGCCATCTAATAGTTCTGCGAACTCCAAATTGCTTTGCCTTTCTCTTTTTTAAATATCATCTTTATAAATATATAAAATATGTGAAACCTACAGACACTTCAAGAAAAAGCAAACAAACACCTTTGGGTCCCTTACATAGTTTTGTCAGATCTAACTTCAGAATTTTTTTGTTTTTAAATAAAATATTTCAAGTAGAATTGAAGCCTACTGTGTAACTCTCCCTGATCCCATTTCCTCTCACCTCACAGAGAAATTATTATCCTGGTGTTTGTTTTTATAATTCCCAGGCATGTGTTTATACTTTACACATCTGTATCCATAAACAACCAAGAATATTGATGAGCATGTTTTTTAACTTCGTATAAATGGGAACACAGCCACCATGTTCCACTGTTCCAGGTGCATTGTATTTCCCCTTTCTAATACCAATGAATGTAAGCTCCACAAAGGCAGTGATATTTTTTTGTCTCCTTTCTTCATTGTTCTATCTCCAGGACCAAGGAAAGCCTCTAGACATTGATGGCACTCAATTTGTTGAATGAATGAATAAAAGAATACAACAAAGATTCAGATTTGAAATGTATGAAAATAAGAGTCTCTGTACAAGTTCATATGATGTCTTGGTTTAAGATACTAAGTTGTTTTGCTATTTTTTGGGATTGCACATTCATGTTATTGAATGGCCCTGTATAATGCAAAAAAAGGTTTATTCATTCCAACAAAGTATTAAAAACTAGGTGAAGACTGTTTCCTTCATTTTAGCCCTAATAATTGTTTCACATAAGTGGATTTCCTCCTGGATATAATCTTCTCGCTTGCCTTTTAGGAACACTATGGCTCTCTGAAAGGCCTTACCCTCAGCTGGATTGGGGATGGGAACAACATTTTGCATTCTATCATGATGAGTGCTGCAAAATTTGGGATGCACCTTCAGGCGGCTACTCCAAAGGTAGGGAAAATCTCTTTGTTGAGACTAACTCTCTCTTAAATCATCCCAGATGCAATTACCTAGTGAAAACAAACCTCTCTTCCATTCAAGGTAAGCACAGGTGAGGCCACGAAATTTAGTTTACATTACCAACCTTACTATTACAGCTATCTGGCCTCTTGAGTGCCCAATTTCCCATCTCTACCCTAAGAGATAATCTTGGCTGATGCCTTTCATCCTGTGAGTCTTTTTTAAAAGCCTGTCTGAATTATCCCTTTGAATGCCCTAAAACCAGCCATTATGATGACTGGCATCCTTTTGCATTGCTACCACAAAGACTGAAGAAAGCAATGAAATCCAGACAGCATACAACTCCCAAGGCATGGAGAGGATGTTGTCATTTTCTAATACTGCAATTTAGTAGAAAAATGTCAATCTAATGTGAAGGGCACAATGATGGCATCTACATCAGTTTAGTGCTTCAAACTCAACTCCAGGAGCCCTTTAGTTTTTTAAATCTGAGTCCTTCATGGCTGTGACAGTGCCCTCCATATACTTCCTACCCTGCCGCTAATCTCACACAGAATGCAGGGGAAGCATGACTTCTTTCATAGGTCCAAAGTAACCCTTTTGATATGTAAGAAGCTTGTAACAGTAGCTGCCTCTGAGAAGGGGAACTGGGAGGTTCAAGGACAGAGAAAGGAGGGAGACTTTATTTTCATGGTATATCGTTTTACATGGTTTGAATTTCTTTTTTTTTTTTTTTACATGGTTTGAATTTCTTAACGTGCAAATGTTTTACCTACATAATGACATAAATCTGTAAGTAAATACACCCAAATAAAAAAGTGTAGATCTCCCAGGAGAAGCCCTCTGTTAAGATACCCCCAGCCTCATACAAAATAAATAGGCCTTTTAGAGGGTAAAAAATAACCCTACAAGAGACTCATACACAAACCAGTCCTGAAGGATCCCCACAGAACCTGTTAAATACCCCATTGCTACTGGATATTTCCCCCATAATATTTCTGATTGGCTACTAATATCCTATCAGGAGTCTTGGAAGGGAAAACTCTCCAAAACAGAAACCATTTCAGAAACAAAGTAAAAGATAGAACTGGCCCTCTTATTAAGAGATGAGTATTCACACTTAATGTGCACTAGTGTGCTTCTAACCAGGCATGTGTTTGCTGTTCGTACTCAGTGTGAGGGTTCACTTGGATAAGCTAAGATATCCAGAGGGGAATGTGTGAGGCCTAAAAATTACTCCCTGCTTCTGTTTTTGAGTTTGAGATGTTTATTTGCCAATCACCAGGAACATGAGTCACACAATGTGGATTAATGGCTGAATTTCTCCAATAGGACATATCCAAATTCCCAAGGCTTTTTTGCCCTCTTCACCCCTTCCTGCACCACTGTCTTGGGCCAGGTTCCCCACAAGGCGACCCTGTGATGAGGATTTGTGTACAGGGGACTTATTAAAGAAGTACTCCAAAGGGAGACGGACAGAGAAAGGGAAGAATCTAAGCAAGAGGGCCATTTATAGTGACTAACCTATCCCGTTTGCCCAAGACTGAGGACTTTCCAGGGACATTGGACCATCATTGCTAAAAGTGGGAGACTGCCAGGCAAACTATAGGATTTGCTCACTCTAATGCCATGTTGGGCACTATCCCACAGAAGGAAGCTTCCGCCTGATCCCATGGGTGAGCTCGGGAGTGTAACTTATGCCCCAGCATTGTCTCAACCCAAGCAAGGAAGGTGGGCTTTCATCCTTTGAATCGGTCATTGGTCAAGGGCAGCAGGGGGAGGGAGAGTGGCAAATCCCCTGGTGATTTTGGCAGGGCACGCAGCTGAGAAGCCAGAGCGCTGTCTTCCGAAGAAGGGCTGCAAGTGCTGTTCCAAGCCTACTGAAATGGGGAGAGGGGGGAAAGCTGTAAAAAGGGATCCTAGGATGGCATTTGGGTACAGCACCAACATCGTCTGCTGCATCCTGCCAAAGAAAAAGAAAACAAAATGCTTTTCCCCAGTGTTCTTGCTGAACCAGTTTGAGTCAATGCGCCCCACTGCTTTCGTTTGCAAGGGCTGCCATGACAAATTGCCACAAACTGGGGGGCTTACAACAACACAAATGTATTACTTCACAGTTCTGGAGGCTAGAAGTCCAAAATCAAGATGGTGGCAGTGCCATGCTCTCTGAAGCCTCCAGGAGACGATCCTTCCTAGTCTCTCTCCCCACAGCCCCAGGCTTCCTTGGCTTGTGGCTGCATCCCTCCAGACTCTGCCTCCATGTTCTTTCCTTTATGTTCTCCGTACAGATGCCCCTCTTCTTATGAGGACGTCAGTCATGTTAAATTTAGGTCCACCCTAATCCATCTGCAAAGACCCTCCTCAAAAAGGTCACATTCTGAGGTTCTGACTGAGGATGAATTTTTGGAGGATATTGTTCTACCTAATACACTTGCCATAGAAGCAATGTCAGGCATGGACAATGGCATGTATTAGAAGCTGCCCGCTTATAGTCAACTTTGGGGACTCAGAGAGATCACTCTCTTTCCTTCAGCGTAAACTGAAATAAAGGGTCAGATCTGACACGCGCTTAAGGCGGTTCCTGTTCACATTATGGAAAGAGCGCACACTCTGGCTATAATTCTAATTTGAAGAAAGGCTCTGTATTAATGCAAACTATTATTGTATTTAGTTTTTACAGATAAAGCGTATATTAACAATAATTGTTCCCTGCTAGAAGATGTTTCTGGAAAGGCTTTATTCTGTCAGAGAACTATATGATTTAAACATTTCATTGCATGTCAAAGATGTTTTATTAACACCAAAGGAAAAAAATTCTAATATTACAAAGTGATTTCAGTATTGTTCTCATGCAGAAACTCATTTAAATGATAAAGAGTACTAAAACTTGGCTAAATTTCGGTGGGAGTAAGAGTTTTAAAAAACCTTCAGGAAAGTCTGATAGTACAGAAGTTGTTCCATTAATTTATAAGTAGGCCTATTTCCTTTAAAGATAAAGCTAGGAGATTTATTGTAAATTTAAGAAGCCCTTGAGATGCCTGGGTGGCTCAGCCCCTCGGGCGTCTAACTTCAGCTCAGGTCACGAACTCACGGTTCATGGGTTCGAGCCCCATGTCGGGCTATGTGCTGACAGCTCAGAGCCTGGAGCCTGCTTCAGATTCTGTGTCTCTCTCTCTCTCTGTCTCTGCCCCTCCCCCGCTCATGCTCTGTTTCTCTCTGTCTCAAAAATAAATAAACATAAAAAAAAATTTTTTAAAAAGAAGCCCTGAAGTTCCCAAGGCCATAATTAATCTATTTCCCCATTCTTCAGCCGAGAATAACTTACATGTTCGAGAAAACATAATTTTGTCCTTGATTGTAAAATTGCTCCATAAACTATTGATGGTAATGATTTTAACATTGTTCTAAGTGAATTTTAGACTGAACTGGGTTTGTTAATCACCTTCTTCCTCTGGTTTTAAGATTTATGTAAAAGCCAATGAGTGATTTCGTATTGAAGGCTGAGCTGTGAGTAAAGAATTCTTCTTTGTATTCTCAGTCATGGCCTGGTGCGTGCAAGGTTGGGTGATTTTCTAATTCCCAAACCTCTCTGTTGGTTCTCTAAGTACTTATTGATTCCTTCTGTAAGAATGATTATATGTAAGGAGTATAAAACCTGCTGTCTAAAGGGAAGGCTAAATTTTCAGGGCAGGAGGCACACGGGGTATTGGCTAAGTCTCTTCATTTATGTTTACCAGTATGAATGGTCACGATATTAGTTACTAAATCAGCCAAGCCTTATTAATTACCTTCCCCAAATCCTGATAAGAAAAACCTCCAGAATTTATGGGTATTGAGGGGGTTAATAGCTTCTAAAATGTCTGCAGCCATCATCATCAACATCATGCGTAGCTGCTTTCACGAATTCTGTAATGAGAGAAGGAACTATGGTAGACAATTATGTGCAAATAGAAACCGGTTTCAAATGAATAAACCTTAACGTGCCTGCTGCAGGTTGAGGTACTCAGGAGTAGACTCTGAGACAGAGTCTCAGACAGAGTTTAGTGTACAGGGTATTTATTAGGACATGCTCTGGAGATCAACACCTGCCGAAGGGCAGGGAAGGAAGCAGGAATGGGCAGGGGAAGAAGCCGAGCTGCAGGGCAGGCCCAACAGCAGCCTCCTCTGGCCTTACTGAGACTTCTAGATCTGAGATGGCCATTTAGAGCTGCTCTCAAGTTGGGAGGAGGGAGGAGGGTTTCCATCCCCTCCCGTCAATCAGTCATTGAATGAAGGTCGCCCCCGAAGGGTATGTGACCTTGGATGAGTCCGCTATCTGCAGCTGAGGCGGTGCCCCAAGAGGGCTGACGGCTGAAAGCCACCTTCTGGCAGCACACCCAGCAGCTGGGGGAATAGGTCCTTTATTCATGAAGCGGGGATCCGAGTGGCATATCACAGTGTGCACCACAATGCTCTGCTGAGAATCTATAAAAACCAGCTCATAAGAAGTGCTAAGATTTGAGGAAAATGAGAAGGATGGAGGGGGCGGTGAGAATAATTGTGGTGTTCGGACTGAAAAGACCTCCATACGGAGGGTCTAGAGGTGAGGCTGGGCTAGAGGTTTGATGAAAGAGTAGCTGACATGTTCCAATGAAGACACCCAGGAGGGGACGGGGGCGGGGGGTGTTCAAGGGTGAAAGGCTGAGATGGCAGAAAAGGGCAAGACATGTACAGGGATAACAATAAGATTGGCTTTCCTGCAGCAAGATGTTGAGGAGAATTAAAAGAGACAGAAACAGGGAATGTTGGGGTTGGGGTGGGGGGAGCCTTGATACTCTTAATCAGCTTTGACTTCAGAAACAAGTAGTAAACATTGCAGGCTTCAGAGAAAACAATTCTTGCTGCTGTGTACAAAGCAGATGGGAGGGTGAGGAGGGAGGAAGCGGAGTATCTGTGGGGTCTAGAATAGCCCGGGGGGCTTTAGTGCCCCCGCAATGTCCCCTCACCTGGAGTTGAGACTAGGCTAAGTAAGCAAAGCTCTTAGGGTGCGCCATTTGTCCCCGCAAAGACCCTGACAGGCCTGCTCAGACTTTGTGTCCCAGGCACCTCGCTTGTCTCACCCAAGCCCCGACCCTGCTCTCGCCAAACCGTCCCATTCACATATATTTGAGCAAAAGTAGTGTACTTGCTGTGTAAATGCCACTTCTAAGCACGCGCCCTGCACTCAGAACACTTGCTAGTGAGTACAGAAGAATAAGGGGTGTGCACTTGGCCTGTTAGTGCCTCGCTGGGGTGCTCTGGGAATGTTCTTCTGAGGTGGAAGTATTTGAGCTGAGACCCGAAAGCGTTTATCCATAAGAAATGAGTGGGGAAAAGCACTCCAGAAGAAAAAGCATTAAAAAAAAAAACCCACACAGCTCAAAGTGGAAAGACTGAGATAAAATTTCATTAGCATAATTAGTAGAATTATGTATACGATCCTCTTAGGCTATTAGAGGAACAAGAAGAGGCACTACCAAGAGCTGGAAAGCGCCACGCCCTGTTTATCTTGATAATTAAAGCTGCCAAAGATAATAAAAGGAAGACGGGTTACCTATTCAGTTTACCAATTTTTTTAAATTCCAAAAAGCACTATTAAGCTTTACATTCTAGATGTAAATTCTGCCGAATGCGCATTGAGCTACAACTTAAAGCAACAAAGGGAAGGAGAGAGAGAATATTGTTGAAAGGAAAATAACACACATATAAGACAGCCTAATACATTACAATTGCCTAACAAACGGTTGAATTCTTCCCCCTGCAGGGTTATGAGCCGGATCCCAGTGTAACCAAGCTGGCAGAGCAGTATGCCAAGGAGGTATGGTCCTTATATGTAAAGTTACAATCGCCTTTCTCTGCCCCAGTTGTTTAACTGGCACGCTTGTGTATGCTAGAACGGCACCAAGATGTCGCTGACGCACGATCCCTTGGAAGCGGCTCGAGGAGGCAACGTGTTAATTACAGACACTTGGATAAGCATGGGACAAGAAGAGGAGAAGAAAAAGCGGCTCCAGGCTTTCCAAGGTTACCAGGTTACAATGAAGGTACAAATTGATGCCTCTCGGAAGGTTCATTAATTCCATTCAGAAAGGCCAGCACCATCTAATCACTCATTCACTCTGGGGAGGGCAGACTGTTCTTTCATTCCCTGTAAAGGACTCGCTGGCTGTATCCTCCAGGGATTTCTCTCCTCCTGAAGATTAGCTATGTCCTTTGGAAAGACACTTCTGTCCTGGGTGAAGGAATCTGAAACCCAGGCAGAAGGAAGAAGCAAGCTTTTCCCTCTCACAGCAACGGAGGCACGGAGGCATTTTCTCTAGAGACACTGTTACTTCTTGTCGCATGCAGTTTCTTCGGATTTCTCCTCTAAGAGAAGCGGCATAATTATGTTCTTCAGGCTAGTCCTTGCCTCTAGTAGTTAAGGACTCTCAAGTCCAGTTTGGTTTTGCTTACTCCTTCCAGGGCATTCCCAGGGGGATCCTATCTAATCTGATGCCTTTCATTAATATCTGAAGCAAGGCTTCTCAATCTTGAAAATGCCTCAGAATTGCCTGGAGCTGTTAATACAGAGAGAGCAGGACCCCATTCCCCAGGGGGTTCTGAGTTAGTAGGTCAGAGTTGGGACCCAAGAACTGGCATCTGGACCGAGTTCCCCCGTGATACTGCTCCAGGGTCACACTTTGCGAACCACTGTTTTGGAGGAATACTCTACAAGGCAAGTGGACATTGGGATTTTGTCAGCAGAGCAACTAGTCTGTTTTGGTAGAGAAAGGGGTTGAGCAGTTGCAATAGGTATTTTATTGACAAAGCAATATATAAATATAAATATTTAAATGTTTTTATTTATTTTTGAGACAGAGAGAGACAGCATGAGCAGGGGAGGGGCAGAGAGAGGGGGAGACACAGAATCTGAAGCAGACTCCAGGTTCTGAGCTGTCAGCACAGAGCCTGATGCAGGGCTCGAACTCACAGACTGTGAGATCATGACCTGAGCTGAAGTCAGACACTTAACTGACTGAACCACCCAGGTGCCCCAGCAATATATAAATATAGAAGCTCCTTATTTATCCATGTCAATAGAATGAAGTTTGAAAAATAAAAAGTGAAAACGTCTTTCCTTCATTCCTTTAAGTGACTATTTCCAGAGGTAGCCGCTGTTCAACAATTTCATGTGCCTCTTTGCAGACCTTTTCTGTGCATTTAAAAAAATATATTTTTTAAGTAGGCTCCACACCCAGCACAGGGCCCAATCAATGAGGGGCTTGAACTCACAATTCTGAGATCAAGACCTGAGCTGAGATCAAGAGTTGGATGCTTAAGGGGTGTCTGGGTGGCCCAGCTGGTTAAGTGTCCGATTTTGGCTCAGGTCATGTTCTCACGGCTCGTGAGTTTGAGCCCCGTGTCGGGCTCTGTGCTGACAGCTCAGAGCCTGGAGCCTGATTCGGATTCTGTGTCTCCCTCTCTGTCTGCCCCTTCACTGGCTCACACTCTGTCTCTCTCTCTCCTTCAAAAATAAATAAACATTAAAAAAAAAAGTCGGATGCTTAACCAACTGAGTCATCCAGGCTTTTAAAAATTAAAAAAAAAATTTTTCCTGTGTATTTATATATGCCTACACACACACACACACACACACACACACACACACACACACACCCCTACTGATTTCTCATAAAAGGCTTATTAGATATATTATTCTTACTTTTTCCACTTGACAAATTTTCTTGTCCATTTATTTAAACAATTTTCATTCTTTTTAGTGGCTGCATAAAATTCCAAAGTATGAGTGGACCATGATTTATGTTGATAAACTAGGCTATTTCCAATTATCCCAACTACAAACAATGCTGCAGTGTATATCCTTATACAGATTTCTTCGTTCAGGTATTATTGGAGAATAGATCCCTGGAAAAAGAATTTCTAGGTAAAGAGGTATATACTTTAAAAAATATGATAAATGCTGCTAAATAGCCATCCAAGAAGAATCGATAATTTATACTCTCTGCACTCTTTCCATCGTTAGTTGTTACATACATTTTTTCATTTTTACAATCTATATCTCATGCTTTTAGAATTTTGCATTTCCCTGATTACTAATGAAGTTAAACATCTTTTCACGTTTATTGGCCATTTCCATGTGTTTTTCTATAAACTGTTATCGTATCCTTTGCCCATTTCCTATTTGTTTTTACCATTTTATTATTGGTTATAGGAATTATTTATATATTATGGTGAATCCTTTGTCATATATGTGGCAAACAGGTAAACAGGTTCATGGAGAAATTCTAAATTCCTTGTGGTTTACCTCGCACTTGCCTTGACCAGCCTTAGGCATTTTTGTGGCGCTGGGACTGCAGGCTTGAAGAACATTCATCCCACTGATGTATGCCTGGTTCAAATGTTATTCGTTTTCCATGTTCCTCTGCCATTACTTTAGAAATTCAGAAGGTTCTGAACCTAGAATAAGTATGGGAAGCAAAACAAAATTTTAGTATACAGGCAGTAATTTTGAGGTAAGAAATTATGAGGGAATGCAGTTTTGAATCTGTACGTGAACAATGGAAATGGCTGGGGAAATGCAGCTTTCAGGAATTAGTGGCTGGAGAAAATTAAAACTGTTAGGACTTTTGCATTAAGGAAACATCTAGTGCATACTACCCATAATCCTGCTTTGTGCACTCCTATCTCAGCATTCTTTTTCAAAGGTGTTTTAATTAGTGATGAAGTATGCTTCAGCTGCTAAAATCCATAACTTGGAGATGAGCTCAAAATAGAACACAGTCCCTTAAGGGCGACTTTTAAAATACATTGGGAGTGTAATGGGTGACTTTTGCTATCAGCCACATATTGTACCAACAGGGCTCTTTACTGAAATGTCCGCAATCCCTCTAGACAGAGAACCATAAAACGAGTGAGTGGTTTAATTTGGAGTGATGATCTCCCAAGTCAAAGAAAATGACGATAAAATTCCCTACGTTGAAAGTACCATTTACGTTTCCCTTCCGTGCCTTGAGGTTAAACCATCACTCTGCCCCTTTGTCTCTGCCTTTGCATTTGGTCTCTGACTCAGTGCCATATGTATATCTAAATGCTGAAGAAGACAGGGGCACCTGGGTGGCTCAGTTGGTTAAGTGTATGAGTCTTGATTTTGGCTCAGGTCATGATCTCACGGTTCCTGAGTTCCAGCCCCACATCGAGCTCTGTGCTGGCGGCGCGGAGCCTGCTTGGGATTCTCTCACTCTCCCTCTCTCTCTGCCCCTCCCCTGCTCGTGTTCTCTCCCCCTCTCTCAAAATAAATAAATAAACTTTAAAATAAATAAATGACAAGACAAATTTGATAGCCACGTATTATAGTCAAAACACGGTCTTATCCCATCTCTTCTTTAGACTGCTAAAGTTGCTGCCTCTGACTGGACATTTTTACACTGCTTGCCCAGAAAGCCAGAAGAAGTGGATGATGAAGTGTTTTATTCTCCACGATCACTAGTATTCCCAGAGGCTGAAAACAGGAAGTGGACAATCATGGTAAGCAAGCAATAGGGAACAGAAGCTAAGAAGGGGTTCTCTGTGCGGCCCTAACTTGGTCATTCATGCCTTTTGGTAAGTAATTTGCAACCAAGATTATCCACCTACCTGACTTGCTCATATGGCATCTATTTTTTTCCCCAGGAAGTTCATAATAGATTATTATTGCTTATTAGCATTTTTATTGCATTTTTAATGGTGTACAATTGATCTCCTTCCAAACAGATTTTAATAAAAATTCTGACTGCTCTTGATCAGCCTGAACACCAGCCACCATTGCCTGCCAACCATTATACTGTATAATTCTTATTTTACAATCCCCTTGTTAATGTTTACAGAAGCCTCTAATTCAGTCCCTGGCACAAAATGGGCATTCAAAGAAATCTTATTTCCTTCCTCTTCTCTTTCTTCCTTTCATGAGTTACCTAGATAATTGTTTGGGTTCTCTACTTGACTTGGCCACATGGATATATTTGTTTTAGGTATTGAACTTTTCTACAATTGCAACAAAACTAATCTTAGAAAACACTGGTCCCTTTAACAGAAGTTTCATCTTCATTACTGCTATTCAAGGAAATATTAACCCCAAATCTCTGCATTACAATACTGTAAACTTCACCTTCTTCTCTGGAAAACTGATCTCAATTACTGGGGTCTCACTGGCAAATAGAGTCCACTTTAGGAAAGATAAAAAGGTAATACAGGAATTTATTAAAAGACATTTAGCAGTGCCCAGAAGCTCTGGGGAAAGAAGGTGCAGTGAATCGTTCTCAGATACCACATGTTCAGAAACAACACAGGCAAGACAACTGCCCAGCAACATTGTGGTTTTTTAGTAGCTAACCACCACTGACACAGCCACCCCAAAGCGGGGCACCTAAGGGCCCTGAAACGAAATGCCAAACACTCCATTATAGCCGCCCCAGCTGAACCAGATACCCCCACCTGCATACAGAGCAGAAGATCCAATGTCCCAGAGGATGGCTTCCATTGCACATTGCACCCTTATGGCTCTAAGATTGAGTAGATACAGTTGGGTGGCATGCCTGCACCTTAGTTTCTGGGAAATGTAGTTTTTATTTTTTTTTATTTTTTATTTTTTTCAATATATGAAGTTTATTGTCAAATTGGTTTCCATACAACACCCAGTGCTCATCCCAAAAGGTGCCCTCCTCAATACCCATCACCCACCCCCCATCAGCCCTCAGTTTGTTCTCAGTTTTTAAGAGTCTCTCATGCTTTGGCTCTCTTCCACTCTAACCTCTTTTTTTTTTCCCCCTTCCCCTCCCCCATGGGTTTCTGTTAAGCTTCTCAGGATCCACATAAGAGTGAAACCATATGGTATCTGTCTTTCTCTGTATGGCTTATTTCACTTAGCATCACACTCTCCAGTTCCATCCATGTTGCTACAAAGGGCCATTGGGAAATGTAGTTTTTAGCCTTTAACCTCTGGAGTAGAGAAAAACAGGCTGGAAAAGACTACCCGGTAATTTTTTAACTGATCTATCAATGGGAATAGATAGGGTTATTGTGAGCATTAAAATAATACCTGTAAAGCATTTAGTATCATATCTAATACACTATAAATTTATTATAATTATTATCGTCAACAACATCCTCATTGTTGACCTAATACAGTGACCAGCAGAGATTCGAGCTCCACTGTGGCTGCTTAAAAGCCAATTATGACTCCCTTTGCAATGGAAAGTTATGGATCAGGCCTAAATTTGTCATATCTAATAAGAGGGATGTTTTTTTTTTTACCGTACCTTCCAGCTTGCCACCTCAGGACACTAGCTTTGGCCAAAATGGCAATTGCTATGTAATCTAGACCAGTGCTTTTAAAGCTTTAATATCCATTTGAATCACCTAGGGATCTCGTTAAAGTGCAGATTCAGATTCAGCCAGCCCGAGATGGGGCCCAAGATTCAGCATTCCTAACAAGCACCAAGGTCATGCAGATGCTGCTGTCCTGGGGCCCACATTTCGAGTAGCAAAGAACTACACAAAAGAAAATGTTAGCTCTCCAACCATACACGTCAGGAAGAGACATGGCAAGAAATGTTTTCCAAGCTCTAGTCTTTCTCAGAAGATGATTGAAGTTACAAAGATAAATCAACCTAAATCTGTTAAAATATGACCTCTGTAGAAATTCAGTGGGGAAAAAAAAACTAAAAGAAAGGTTTCTAAAATATCATTTATGGAGATGCTCTGCACTTCTGCATTTTTGAAGAGCTTATTAAACCGCATCTTGAAATTGAATTCACTTTAAAGCTTTTGTTTAAAAATTTTTAATGTTTATTTATTTTTGAGAGAGATTGAGAGACAGAACATGAGTAGGGGAAGAGCAGAGAGAGGGAGACACAGAATCCGAAGTAGGATCCGGGCTCCGAGCTGTCAGCACAGAGCCCAACATGGGGCTCAAACTCTCGAACCGTGAGATCATGACCTGAGCTGAAGTCAGATGCTTAACCAACAGAGCCACCCAGGCGCCCCTAAATTGAATTTACTTAAAAAAAATTAAATACGTCTGTATTCACATGGTTGAAATGCTTACAAAGACACACACACACACACACACACACACACACACACACACACACACAAAGTGAAATCTCATGCCTACCTATTTTCCATCCATCTAAGTGCTACCACCATCTCTCCATATCCCACCTTCCTGAAGTGCCACTATCATTAGGGGAAAATAAATTTTATTTTATTTTTTTTAAATATAGTTTATTGTCAAATTGGTTTCCATACAACGCCCAGTGCTCATCCCAACAAGTGCCCTCCTCAATGCCCATCACCCGCTGGGAAAATACATTTTAAAGCAAACAAGAGGCATAGCCATGTTAAAATGAACACAGAGCATCTAAAATAGAAAGAATACTCACCTGGGAGTGAGGAGACTTGCACCCTGGCTGCATTCTTTATATACCATATACTTTATATACTTTATATAGTCTTTCATACTAGTCAGCTGTGCCAGCTTGGATAAGTATTACTTCTCTAGGTCATGGTTTCCTCACGTATGAGATAAATAAATCAAGCTATACAGATGGCAACTGGTTTTTAATATTAGGTCCTTAATCTCACCAACAGGCTACTTGGAGTCCTATGTTCAGAAGATTCTAAGCCTGCCTGTGGTCTCAGAAAGAAAGGGGCGTAACTGACTCGTGAAACTTGACACGGAATCTGGAGGGGAGGTAGTGATACACATGCTGCACTCTTCATGCCTCTGAACTAGATGATTGCGGGCCCCACTGAGTGAAGTTCATTTTGGCAATCATATACTGGACATCTATTGTGTGTGCCAGTCCCTCCGCTGCACACTGGAGATTGTTTCAAAAATGAATAGTGGGCAGCCCCCACTCACCTGTATAGTTCATAGTAGTATGCCATGTTCAAGAGAGAGGAGATCCTAGAGATTGTCTAGTCTACATGCAAAGAAATTATTCTTAGATAGCTTATTTAGAATGGTGTTTGGGCTCAACACTGCTGAGATAGATTTCTCTGGGATGTTCTAAAGGCACAATACTTGTTTTCCTCTAGAACGTCCCTATCCTAAGCAGTAACCGCTAGGCACAGATGGCTATCTCAATTTAAATTTAAACTAATTACAATATAATACAATGTGGGTACCTGGGTGGCTCAGTCAGTTGAGCACCAGACTCTTAATTTTAGCTCAGGTCATGATCCCAGGGTTGTAGGAATGAACCCCATTTTGGGCTCCATGCTTAGCATGGAGCCTGCTTAAGATATTCTCTCTCTCTCTCTCTCTCTCTCTCTTCCTCCTCCTCTGCCCCTCTCCCCCCCTCTCTCTCTCTAAAAAATAAATAATAGGGTTGCCTGGGTGGCTAAGTCGGTTAAGCGCCTGACTCTTGATTTCCGCTCAGGTTATGAGCTCATGGTTCAGTGAGTTCGAACCCCGAGTCGGGCTCTTCATGCTGACTGTGCAGAGCCTGCTTGGGATTCCCTCTCTCTTACACTCTCTGCCCCTCCCCCACTTGTGCTCTTTCTGTCTCTCTCAAAATAAATAAACCTAAAAAAATAAATAATAATAAAAATGTAAATATAAAAAATAAAAATAAAATATAATACAATGTAAGAGTCAATTCCTCAGACATACTAATCACATTTGTGCTCAATAGCCACACAGGGCTGGCGGCTACAATATCTGTATTTGACAGCACAGATATAGAACATTTCCATCATTGCAGAACATTCTGCTGGACAGGACTCCTGTCTAGATAATGATTTCCACACACAATTTCATTTAAAATCAGGATGGAAGAAGAAAGGAAAAGTACAATCTAGCCTCAAGTTCTAACATGTCCACAATGACTGATGGCAGGTATATAACTAAATGGGGGGGGGGGGCTTGTCCTAAAAGCACACAGCATTTTTAAAGCAAATGCATACTCTTTCACTACTTACTTAGAGGAGCTTTTCAAGGTCCCCATGCTGGGTGATTTCCAGCCATGCTGTTCAGAACACTCCAGTAATCACATTGTTCTCTCCATAGTGCACAGGCCTTTGAATCCCTTTGTTTTGTTTTGTTTTGTTTTGTTTTTAAATACACCCCCTCCTTCCCACAAAGCTTTTGTATTTTGCAATAATTAGTAAGGCTGTAGGACCCATAAAACGTCAGGTAGCTTTCTTCCTCTGCCTACAGCTTTTACTGTGGAGCTAAAGTAACCTAAAGGGACCAGGCAACAGAGTTGATGCTTCAAAGCACTGCCATCAGGACGGTCCTTAGATGCACAACACCCTTGCAAATGTAGTTCACAGTATTTTAGTCCTTTATTTCCACGTTCGGGGTGCCAGATCAAATACAGGACACCCAGTTAAATTGGAATTTTAGGTAAGCAACCAATAACTTTTTAGTATGGGTATATCCCGTGTAATATTTGGCACATACTTATAGTTTTTAAAAATGTTATTTTCTGAAATGCCTATTTAATAGTATTTATTTATTTATTTATTTATTTAACCAAATCTGTCACCTCTACTCCAAGTTGACTTTCTAAAATTTGACATTTGAAAAGAAATTTGACATGTGCAATGACCATTAACAATAAAACAAAACCTGAGATGTGATCCTAGAAAGCCATAGAAAAGTGTAAAATATTTTACCTGGAAGATGTTTTTATCCCAGGGTTTGGCCTTCCTAGTTTCTTCTTGTCATTCAGATCCCGATGTCATTCATTTTACAAGGCCTTTCCTGGCCACCCACTCTTAAGAGGTTCTCCAGCCTCTTTTATCCCGTTTTTTATTTTATTTTCTAATGACATTTACCATGACTTGATATTTTCTTATTTGTTTGTTGCCCGTCCCCCTAATGAAAGTCCTTCATAAGAGCTTTTTTCTTATCTATATTCTTCATTATACCTAGAATGGTGCCTGACAGCCTAAATATGTGTTCAATACATTTTTGTAGACTAAAGGCAGTACAGGGTATTGCTTCCAGAACAGACTTTGAAAATCAAATTAAAATTCTGGCTCTCTGTGTGATCTTGGACAGGTACCACAACTTCTCTAAGTCCAGTTTATCCGTATGGAAATGGAGATGAAAACAGACACAATTGCATCACTCAGGAAAAACCTACACCTTCCTCATCTGTATTTTATATGTCTTACCACCTCATGCAGTAGGGAAGGATATTAAATGGTATGATGCCAATAAAGTACTCAGTACAGGGCCCGACACATGGTAACTGCTCAATGAACACCTTTAAAATATAAGGTTTGCACTTCTGGTATAGGCTAGGGACACGTGGACACTATGGTCAACAGGAGATAGTAAGTACCTGTAAGGCAGTAAAACTACCTCCTAAGGGTGGAGTCAGAGAAACCTGGATCCGAACCCAGTTGTGTACTACCTGCTGTTTCCAGGATGGATTTCCCCACCCATAAATTATAACAACAGAAGCTACCTTAGAAGATTGTGGTATTAAATGAGATAATGCATCGACATTTCTCTCTAACTCACCTAGCAGCACCTAGCACAGTGCCTGGAAAATATTTCTTAACTGACTAACACGTGATAAGGCACTTAGTCTGGTACATGGTAAGCACTCGATAAGCATTTGTCATGGTTGTTTCTGATACTATTACTACAGTCATTATGGAAGTTGGGGAGAGTAAAAGTGAAAATTACCATTTGTGGGTGACAGCTTAATGGGAAGCTCTACCCTTGGTTATCAATATTCTTTTATGAGGACCCAGATTCAGGGAGACATTATTTGTTAGCTGAAACGATTTACTTTGATTACTCTACATCTGATTGATTCTAAACTTCTCTAGGTTACAAGTGACCAAACCACAGTGTAAACACTAGGATGAGAGGAATTATATTGCTCTAAAACCAGCCAATATCTAGGTTTCACTTATAACTGGAAAATCCAATCATGGCTACCACCATGGTATCTCATTCCAACTCTCTTACCCAGTAGTCCTGGAATGAGGCCCAAGTAAGCATGGTGTTTGTGCATATACTTGGGTCAGCCTGATCCCTCCTGACCTTCCAAATAAAAATAAATATTAGTTCTGAACTGTCCCTTTATCATTTTCTTGGGAAAACACACTTTAACCACAGGTCTTCAAAGCTGCAATCCAGTTCCTCTTCCCCAGGTCCCTAAACAGATTCTTGGCTAATGTTTGCCCATTTCTTTCTTTCTCTTCCTTTGTTGTGTCATCCCAGGCTGTCATGGTGTCCCTGCTGACAGATTATTCACCTCAGCTCCAGAAGCCAAAGTTTTGATGCAGTGACGTTTGTCAAAAGAGAAGCAACGTCCTTCAGTGACCAAATGAGTCAGTTTATATGGAGGAAGGAGAAGAGAATCTAAGAAATAAACAAATCCTGATTCACAGTATAGGTGAATGATATGATATTGCTCTGCCATTGTGAAACCTTCCTGAAGGCCTTCATTTAAGGGCCAGTGCACTATAATACATGGATTGACTTGGTTTAAACTCTCTAATTCACAATTTCTGAGTTACATTGAGTATCATATTAATAGTCATATACATTTGCTTCAACTAAATATAAAATATTATGTTCATAATGCATAATGTCTAAGCCATTAAATGTAATCTATGCTTATTACCTTAATAAATTATCACCCACGCTAATTTATAAGTAAACATTTACCAGGCAGTCAGCCGCTGGTAGATCTGTGGGCTGTGTTTATATCCCTCAGGACCAACAAGGAAGCCAAATGATCAATCTTGCTGATGTAGTACAATTTTCAGGCAAATGAAGTAGACAGACATTCACTTATGGAGGCAAATGATGAAATTCTCAGAAAACAGTGGTAACAGTGCCCAAACTCTGGAGTTTTTTCCAGGCATTTGTAGGAAGGAGGATTTCTCAGGAGAACACATTTCTTCTCTGTAACAAATACTTAATGTCAAAAGTCTGAAGAAGCCTTTGTGAACAAGTGGTAAAACCATGGAAACCTAGCTAGGAACATAAGATCCATTAGAGAGTGATATTTTCGTAGGTTCAAATTCCCCAGCAGGAGCGATTTAATTTTTTTCATGTTTCTGCTTATCATGCATCTACTCACACCATACACTGGATAGGTCTATAAACCCACTGCTTGCCACATCTTAGTCCATTCTTTTCTCCCCAATTTCTGTTCTAGATAATAAAAATTTGCATCACTGGATTATTATAATGTAATTAAAGCTACCTGCTTTTGTGGGTGACCCAAATATGTATTGTCCAATTATTATGATACAAATGGAAAATTTTTACTTAAAATGCTAAACAATGTAAATGGAACTGTAAGAAAATAATGTATTTTGCAGAAGACAAAAAAAAAAAGTAACTATCTTTACATTCCACCTCCACTATTAGAAGAATGTTTCCAGGCTGGTTGACAGATACTCTTCAGCAGAGAGCTAAGACTTAAATGAGTAAGAGATGAATTACAAATTAGATTTGCAATGAAGATGCAATAAAACATTTTCAGGGAAAAAAAGCCTGGTAATGTTACAAGGGAAAAATCAAATTTTCTAATAAACGTCAAGGTTGACTTTCTCGTCTATGGTAATTTCTTGGGAACACTTAAGAAAGAAAGAGTGGAGTTTAATGGACTATCTTCTTTCAGCAGAGTATAGGAATGATTTAACCAGAAGCTGCCATGTGGACTGTGGAGGCTCTCCCTCAAACTGCCTACATACAAAGGCCATAATCCTGAGTATCCTTCCACTCTCTAAATGGTAGCCCATGGTAACGACTTCTCTTCTCTTTACTAGCTACTCTCTGAACTACATGGAAGGTATAATCTTCTTCCCTCAATCAGAACTTCTAATCATTTTCTTGTCAAAATGTAGTCACTTTACCTCAAAGAGCCCCAAAGCATTCTTTTTTGTGTGTGTACACACAATTTAACATCTTTCTCAACCCAAACTTGTAGGAATTTATTTGCTTTCTTACCTTTTAATCTTAAGAAGACATAATTTATAATATTAAGAATAATGAAAACAGGGAAGGTTGATTTAGCCTTAATTTTTCCAAAGCCACTTTTTTTTTCCTCACAGCAAATTTGTCATATTTTATTTCCCACTGCCTTCTAAGGAAAGTAAATTCTGGTATTTCAAGGAACTTCTCTTTATTTTTCTCCCTGTATTGGTCATTTATTATGACTGTCATTGATGTGTTTATTTTTATTTTATTTTTATTTTTTTCATATTAAATATAATTTATTGTCAAATTGATTTCCATATGACACCCAGTGCTCATCCCAACAGGTGCCCTCCTCAATGCCCATCACCCGCTTTCCCCTCTCCCCTACCCCCCACCAACCCTCAGTTTGTTCTCAGTATTTAAGAGACCCTTATAGTTTTCCTCCCTCCCTCTCTGTAACTTTTTTTCCCCTTCTCTCCCCCACCATGGTCTTCTGTTAAGTTTCTCAGGATCCACATATGAGTGAAAACATAAGGTATCTTTCTCTGCCTGACTTATTTCACTTAGCATAATACCCTCCAGTTCCATCCATGTTGCTACAAATGGCCAGATTTCATTCTTTCTCATTGCCAGGTAGTATTCCATTGTATATATAAACCACATCTTCTTTATCCATTTGTCAGTTGATGGACATTTAGGCTCTTTCCATAATTTGGCTATTGTTGAGAGTGCTGCTATAAACATTGGGATACAAGTGCCCCTATGCATCAGCACTCCTGTATACCCTGGGTAAATTCCTAGCAGTGCTATTGCTGGGTCATAGGGTAGATCTATTTTTAATTTTTTGAGGAAGCTCCACACTGTTTTCCAGAGCGGCTGTACCAGTTTGCATTCCCACCAACAGTGCAAGAGGGTTCCCGTTTCTCCAATCCTCTCCAGCATCTATTGTCTCCTGATTTGTTCATTTTGGCCACTCTGACTGGCGTGAGGTGATACCTGAGTGTGGTTTTGATTTGTATTTCCCTGATGAGGAGCGACGTTGAGCATCTTTTCATGTGCCTGTTGGCCATTGGGATGTCTTCTTTAGAGAAGTGTCTATTCATGTTTTCTGCCCATTTCTTCACTGGATTATTTGTTTTTTGGGTGTTGAGTGTGATAAGTTCTTTATAGATTTTAGATACTAGCCCTTTGTCCGATATGTCATTTGCAAATATCTTTTCCCAATCCGTCGGTTGCCTTTTAGTTTTGTTGGTTGTTTCCTTTGCAGCGCAGAAGCTTTTTATCTTCATGAGGTCCCAATAGTTAATTTTTGCTTTTAATTCCCTTGCTTTTGGAGATATGTCGAGTAAGAAATTGCCGTGGCTGAGGTTGGAGAGGTTTTTTCCTGCTTTCTCCTCTAGGGTTTTGATGGTTTCCTGTCTCACATTCAGGTCCTTCATCCATTTTGAGTTTATTTTTGTGAATGGTGTAAGAAGTGGTCTAGTTTCATTCTTCTGCATGTTGTTGTCCTGTTCTCCCAGCACCATTTGTTAGACTGCCTTTTTTTCCATTGGATATTCTTTCCTGCTTTGTCAAAGATTAATTGGCCATACTTTGTCAAAGATTAATTGGCCATTTGTGGGTCCAATTCTGGAGTCTCTATTCTATTCCATTGGTCTATGTGTCTGTTTTTGTGCCAATACCACACTGTCTTGATGATTACAACTTTGTAGTAGAGGTTAAACTCTGGGATTGTGATGCCTCCTGCTTTGGTTTTCTTCTTTAATATTACTTTGGCTATTCAGGGTCTTTTGTGGTTCCATACAAATTTTAGGATTGCTTGTTCTAGCTTTGAGAAGAATGCTGGTGCAATTTTGATTGGGATTGCATTGAATGTGTAGATTGCTTTGGGTAGTATTGACATTTCAACAATATTTATTCTTCCAATCCATGAGCATGGAATGTTTTTCCATTTCTTTGTATCTTCTTCAATTTCCTTCATAAGCTTTCTATAGTTTTTAGCACACAGATCTTTCACATCTTTGGTTAGGTTTATTCCTAGGTATTTTATGATTCTTGGTGCAATTGTGAATGGGATCAGTTTCTTTATTTCTCTTTCTGTTGCTTCATTATTGGTGTATAAAAATGCAACCGATTTCTGTACATTAATTGTGTACCCTGCAACTTCGCTGAATTCATGTATCAGTTCTAGCAGACTTTTGGTGGAGTCTGTCGGGTTTCCCATGTAGAGTATCATGTCATCTGCAAAAAGTGAAAGTTTGACTTCATCTTTGCCAATTTTGATGCCTTTGATTTCATTTTTGCTGTTTGATTGCTGATGCTAGGACTTCCAACACTGTGTTAAACAACAGCAGTGAGAGTGGACATCCCTGTTGTGTTCCTGATCTCAGAGGGAAAGCTCTCAGTTTTTCCCCGTTGAGGATGATATTAGCTGTGGGCTTTTCATAAATGGCTTTTATGATGTTTAAGTATGTTCCTTCTATCCCGACTTTCTCAAGCGTTTTTATTAAGAAAGGATTCCAAAGCCATTTTTTTTACCTCCTTTCTCTTTTTACACTTTCCTCCTTGTTCACCTTTCCTATGTAACTACCACCTCAACAAAGAATAACTAAAACTCCAGCAACGATCCTTGGGTCTCTGGTGTACATAATAGATCCTATCTACCTAATATAACTAGCCAAAGAGTTCCTTTCTTCCAGTCTTTCTTCACTGTAACATTGGAAGTAAAACAAGAAGTAATTATACAGCAGTAATTTCAGTGTCAGGAAGAATCAACAGGTTTTTTTTTTTTCCCAATGAGAAGTTTCTAGGAACTTTTATTTCTAATGTTTATTTATTTATTTTTCAGAGCATGAGTGGGAGTGCGGCAGAGAGAGAGGGAGACACAGAATCAGAAGCAGGCTCCAGGCTCTGAGCTGCCAGCACAGAGCCCAATGCAGGGCTTGATCCCACGAGCTGTGAGGTCATGACCTGAGCCAAAGTCGGACGTTTAACCAACTGAGCCACTCAGGCACCCCTGGGTGAATTACTTTAGACAAGTAATTCAGTATCAGATATTTCTAATGGATAGTGCATGAATGATTTGACTATTGTAAAACCACCAGGCAGATGGCACAAGCAAGTGACCTTAGAACCTCAGTTAAAATGGCAAGAGCACCAGTGCCAAAGTTTCCAGGCAAATCTCCTCGGGTGATAAAAATGAATGAATAATACATATAGAAAAGGTGTCCAGAATATATTCTTTCTTTGGGCCTTTCTGTTTTGGAAGCTCTCATCAATGCCTAGATTACAGAGATGGTTGAGGCACCACTCAGGAATTTTGATGTCTTTTGACAAATATAAAAGGTCACATCAAAGAACAGAAAACCGCTTCAGTCACAATCGTCAGACTCCTACAACTAGGAACACCATATACTGACGTGAAAGTTACGCTCTGTGCAAAGGTCTCAGGTGAAAGGTGTGAGTAGTGCTGAAATGTGATTTGCACTTCAGTTACCGAGTCTTGTGCTTCTTTACAGGCTGGAGAGCCAGGAGGAAGGAGTGACTTTTTAATAAGTTGTTCACCCAGAGGGGACACTTCTCCACATTTCATAAGCCTGAACAGGTGTTTTATTTTAAATCACACAAAGGGCCAGTATCTGGTAGGGGTGGCCCTACCATCAACTATTTACATTACATTTTTTTTTTCAATATCACCTTGGACTTGATTGAAATAGGACACCTAGGGACGTTTTGGTGATGGTTTTGGTATCTTGCCTGGGTTTCTGCCCCAGTTTCATTATGACTTCACAATGGAAGTGAAAGTGTCTGTTTACCTTTGTGTGGCAAATACATGACAGAGATCACTGAAGCAGGAGTTTGAAATCAACTCTGCAGTTCTTTAATCTTTTGAAAAAAATTCATCCCTAATAATTATCCAGTCAGTTATTGTCAGTCAATTAATCATAAAAAAAATCTTGGTTGGAGCAAATGGAAGGGAATTCCTAATAAGGATGAAATCTTTTTACGGTTTTAAAAGTGCCTGAATTATATCAATGACACCAGTCTTAATTTTTAATTAATGTTTTTGTAAAACTCATTCCTAAACAATGCAAGCACAACAACTGCCTTCGGGAGCAAAACCATCAGGCAAATGGATATTTATGCATGTATGCATGTATGTATTTATTTTTATTTTGAGAGAGACAGAGAGAGAACATGAGCAGGGCAGGACAGAGAGAGAGGGAGAGAGAAAATCCCAAGCAAAGTCTACACTGGCAGCACAGAGCCCGTTGTAGGGCTTGAACTCACAAACCATGAGGGGCACCTGGGTGGCCCAGTCAGTTAAGCGTCCGACCTTGGCTCAGGCCATGATCTCATGGTTCATGAGTTCGAGCCCCGCATTGGGCTCTATGCTGACAGCTTAGAGCCTGGAGCCTGCTTCCGATTCTGTGTCTCCCTCTCTCTCTGCCCCTCCCGCACTCACACTCTGTCTCTCCAAAATGAATGGTAAAAAAATAATAATAACAAAAAATGAATTCACGAACAGTGAGATCATGACCTGAGCCAAAACCAGGAGTCAGACACTTAACCGACCAAGCCACCCAGGTATCCCCAGGCAAATGAATTTTTCAATTGGAAGGAGGTTGAGAAATAAGCCAGATTATTCTTTCATTTTGCAGAGGAAGAAAATAGGAAATAACAACAAAAATGTTCCTAGGATAGAAATATATTCTATAAGGAGGGATAATGCATGTATTCAACTCCCTCTGAAAATTGTCAGGGATCCCACAAATGTAGCCACTTGACTTGATTTACCTTTTAGGCTGAGTGGGGAATAGAAAGCTGGCTGGTCCAGGATTATGCTTCTGTGAGGTCAAGGGATAGAGAGGAGAGTTCACACTTGAGGCAGGCATGGATATAGATACCCAGGGATGTGAACAGAGACCCAAAAATATTGATGTAGTAAATGCTGTTGGTGCCCCATCCAGGCCCTTTTACCACCCCTCGGCTGCTGTCAGGGGTGGCTGCTAATGGCTCACAGCTGCCCCTTTCTCTGAAGCGTCATCCTCAGCTACGAGCAACCACTTAGCTTGCGAGATTAGGCTCTAACCCTCATCCCACCAGCAGCCCACTCTGGTAAAACTCATGCTCCAGAGCTCCCCATGGGATCAGGCTGAGGCTAGTATCTGCTTAAGAACACATCCTTAGGCAGCTTCCCCTGCTGTGTAACCTGTGTCCCTTCTCCTGATAGTGCTTCCTCAATAAATTACTTGCACAAGAATCCCCATCTCAGGATCTGCTTCTAGGGAATCTGATCTAAGATAATCCCCAAAGAAGGTTTCGCAGAGGTCTGTACTATACTGCTCATCCTTCAGGCATCGAGGGACAAGTAGAGAGTTAAGAAGCCATTGGAAAAATAGTGAAGAGGTCATGCTTAGCAAGCAGAAACTTTTCTGGTTATCTGGATCAGCCTTCCTTAGAAGGAAACAGAACACTATACATAGTAAATATTCTTTTTCTGCCGCATGTTCAAATTCATAATAAGGAATTTATTAGCTGCACGGAATAGGAGACCAATTTGCCTTCCCCAGAGAAGGGTGGAGCCGAGCTAATGGACATGATATTTCTGGTTTATTTCTGTCACATTTTAGTCTCTTTATAGATTGAGTTTAGTTGGTTGCCCTTTGCGTTTGCTTCTGGACTTCCCCCAAAGCTTATTCAGCAGGTCTGGATTGGGGCCTGAGAATCTGTTTTTAACAAGTTCCCAGAGATGCCGATGCTGCTGGTCCAGGGACCACACTTTGAGACTCATTGGTCTGAAGCTATCATAAAGACTTATTTGAGGGGTTTTCATCACCACATCGATAAAGCGCCACCATAAAGCATTCGACACAACCCTGATCCTCTGTTAAACTGTCTTTGGAGCCACCGCAGCCTGGGTTTCATCCCTCCTCTGCTATATAACAGTTATCTCCCTGATCTCCTTATCTGTAAAATGGGAATAATAATGCCCACCTCATAGTCATTGGGAGGATTAGATGAAGTAAAATATGTAAGAGTATTTGGCTGAGAGCAAGTGCTAAATAAATATTAGCCCCCTTTTTTTGATCTATTTTTTCTAATACTTTGTATTTTTCTTTGGCCCTTCACAACAAAATTATATTCCACTATCAGAAATATATTGAGTAGAAAAGTTGGTGTCCAAAACAAATTGCAAGGAGTGAGCTTGCCTCGTGAACTTGGCAGAGCGCAGCAGAGGATGCTTCAACTGAGCTATGTATCTCTAGGAGCCAGTTTGTGAATATGTTACCCAGATGAGCGACCTGGCTCTTTGCCAAACCAAATCATTGACGCCCACAAGTTCAAACATCTAATCAAAGTAACTAAACTCTTTGCTTAGGAAAGCACAATGGGAATGTACATTTATGTGAAATAAACCAGAGTCATTTGGCGATCGTTGGACTTGGGGGCTAGGTGATAAAAGGAGAAAGGGACTAGGAGAACTCATCAGGGTTTATCCATCTCTGAGGCTAAAATTCCTCAAAGAAACAAGTTTGCAAACTTGTTAAGTCAGCAGTTCTTGAACATTTTGGTGTAAGCCCTCTTTATGCTCTCATAAATCATGAAGATATTAAAGAGCTTTTGTTTATGTGGGATACACGTATCCCATATATACAGCAGAAACAGAAGCAGAAATTTTAGAAACAATTATTTAGCAATTCATTTTAAAATAACAATAGTAAACCCATTACAGGTTACCATAAACAATGTATTTTTATTAAAAAAAAAACATGTTTTCCAAAACCAAGTTAACAAATAGAACGGCCGACACTGTGTTGTACTTCTGCACATGTCTCTGATGCCTGCCTTAATGAAAGACAGCTGAATTCTCATATCTGCTTCTGCATTCCATCTGTGGTGCTATGTTGGTTTGAAGTACAGGAAGAACATCCAGCCTCATGCAGATGAGTAGTTGAAAAGGGAGGGCTATCTTAATAGCATTTTCAAATAATCATGGGTATTCTTTGATGTTACTCTGAAACTCTTCAAGTGATAGCTCCTTAAAGATTCATTGCAATTTGGAATCTAAAACCACATCAGTGAACTTTTCTACACTGTTACATTACACTGCATGCCTATCTTGCACTTTAAATAGGTTTTTACCCATATGTGATTCCACACTGGTCATTTGGAAAATATCAGTTTACTGAATTATATAGCTCTTCCCAATGATGGTATATTATATTACATAAAATTTAAAAGATCACATTTGTTGGGGTGCCTGGGTGGCTCAGTCAAACGTCCAACTCTTGATTTTGGCTCAGGTCATGATCTCACCGTCATGAGATTGCGCCTGGCGTCCGGCTCCATGCTGAGCATGAAGCCTGCTTGGAACTCTCTCTCTCCTTCTCTCTCTGCCCCTCCCCTGGTTGCATGTACTCTCTCTCTCTCTCTCAAAATTAATAAATATTTTAAAAATAATAAAACTAATAAAAAATCACATTTGTTAATATCAACACTACTGTGGTCTTAATGTGTCCCCACAAATTTCATATGTTGAAGTCCTAACCCCCAGATTATGGTATTAGGAGGTGGGGCCCTTGGGAGGTGTTTAAGTCATGAGGGTTCTACCCTCGTGGAATTAGGTGTCTTATAAAAAGAGACCCCACAGAGCTCCCTAGCCCCTTCTACCATTAGGGCACAGCCAGAAGTCAGCTTTCTATGAATCAGAAAGTGGGCCCTCACCAGACATTGAATCTGCCAGCATCTTAATCTTGGACTTCCCAACTTCCAGGACTGTGAAAAGTACATGCCTGCTGTGTATAAGCTTACCCAGTTGTGTGGTGGTTGGTTACAGCAGCCCAAATGGACTAAGATAACCCCCTCTCTCATTAGAAAAATCTTTAAGAATTGCAAAGCAGATACAGACTTTACACAAATCTAATTTTCTCTTGAAGGCTCACATTTTTTCTTTGGCAGTAAGTACTGTCACTTAGTTTCCTTGAAGTGACAGGTTTACCTCATTCATTTTCAAGGCAGCTGCCAAATATCCAAGACCTAATGACCATAGTTTGTCAGTTGTTGTTTTTTTTCCCCCCAATTAAAACTGGTGTACCATTCAAAAGGCAACTAACTAGTTTAACACACAACTCAAGGAATTGCACAGGTGCTTTTCCTCAGACAGTTACAATATTTCATAATGTGTTTGTCTCATGGCATCACACAGAATATTAAAGAGACATGTTCTCAAGGGTTGACATTTAATATTATATTTACTGATTCACCAAGGACCTTCATAAGTGAATCTGGCTTTTAAAAAAACTGCATGACTGTGCTAGTGAAGAATAAAATGACTTGTAGTTCTACTGCTTTGATTTGTGCTAAGGTGTCAGCAGTTTTACCCAGCATTCCTTTTGTACCATCCATTGGTGCTGCTGGTCCAGAGACCACCCATTGTGAAGCAAGGTCCTATACTGCCTGTGGGGATCCAAGGGAGCCCACGTGGGAAGAACTCTGGAACACTCACTCCTGATTAAATCAGAACAGCTGACTGTAGTCTGATTTTATCTGTAATTAGTAGCATCCCGAAAAAGATTCTGGTGGAAAATAAAAAGTTTATGACTCACTTCTGTAAAGCAAGTCTGGGTTGTGCTAACTATGGATAAAATCCACATTGAAATCTCTTTTTATTAATCTTGTGCATAACAAGCCATCTATTGTTATGATCCCCCAGCTTTGTGGCAGGCAGTGTGTTGGGCACTGGGGATACAGTAATTGACAAGAAGGACATGGTGTCTGCCCACCTAGTGCTAATGGTCTAGCAGGGGACACAGACCACCACGTGTAAGCAGATATTGCGATAAGAGCTAAAGGAAACAAATGGGATGCTCTAACAGAGAATAAAGGTATGAAAGGATAGATACACATTTGGATAAGTAGTTCTCAAGCTTTGGTGAGAATCAGAATGACCTGGAGAGCTAGCTAGTAAGAATACAGAGGCCCTGACTTATTGAAGTAGGGAGAGGCTGGGCCTCTGTAGTTTTACCAAGTGGCTTTCTAAAATTTGAGCAGTGCTGCTTTAAATACAATGCCCAGAGACAGCCTCTCAGAGAACGTGATGTTAAAACTGAGCCCTGACTGAGGAGAATAATTGGCCGCGGGGGGGGGGGGGGGGGGGGGGGGGGGGGAGGGGGCGGGCACAGGCTTTTCTTTGGATTTGAATCAGATTTGTCTGAGGTGATGCCAGTTCTATAGCTGTAAGTTGAGCATTAGGGCTGGTAAGTTCATTTATTGCTTAAATGAGCGCATTGCATTTTTTATTACAAAAATATGTGATCACTTTAGTGAACTACAAGTTCCTATAACAGTTTTATGAGCAGAAGTGGTTGCACTAGACATTTTGTATTTACAAGCCTTGTCATAGAACATCTCACTGAAGATCTTATCCCATTAACAAGGGACAGAGCACATATCCTAATTTCAATAATTTATGCCCCTACTGGCTATTTTCCAACAGTGCCTTTTGACGTGGTCACTGGAATGTAAATGTCCTCTGACTTCTCTTTGTTATCTTCCTGAGACTTGCACAATCATCATGACACTTTGAATTAATTCTCAAAGTACTTATGCTAATAAGATTATCTCCCCTCAAGGCTTTTCATTAAATATAATTGTAAAAATTACATTTCTTTAACTAAAATCAGTAAAAGAAATTAAAGTATTTAATTTCTGATCCTCATATAATTAAGGGAAAAATGGAGGATAAGAGTATTCTAGCTAGAGGGAATAGTACACAGGTTTGGCCCTGAGGGGAAGGAGGGCTTGGCATCTTCAAGGAACTGGAAAAGGAGGAGTATAGCTAGAGTGGAGTGAGCAAGGGAGAGAGCACAAGAAAAGTCTGGAAAGTTTAACAGGGGTTAGCCCATGTAGGCCCTTGAGGCCAAGGCAAGGATTTTGGTTTTTATTCTAAATGCCAATGGCAGGACACATCCATTAAGAGTGTTCTGTGATGACAGCTGTGAGTTGAACGTATCTTAAAACAGTGTCATTGTACATGAATACACTGTTACCTGGTTTACCCACCAATCTCTTAGATATTTGGTATGTATTAGTTCTTAAAAGTCTACTCAACTATTGACAAACCAATAAGATGGCAATCTACAGCTTTAAAGCTAAGAACTAAATATCTGTCTGAATTCGAGCCATTGAAGACTCTACAACAGATCTGCTTCTAAAAGGAGAACCCTGGAAGACAAATGTTGACAGAACCGCTCCAGGGCCCTAAACTTCATTTTATTGGCTTATGGGTCACTCCATCTTTTTATTTCTCCATTGTTAATTCTTGCCCTCCTCTGCTTCTCTGTATTCATCTTCCCATTAGTGTTTCAATGGGTCACTTCCCCCAATCTCCCTTTCTTCCTCCCTGAGAACACATCTTAAGTGCACCATAGCCTGAGGGATAAAATATGGGCTATTCAAATCCTACCTCCCCTCTTATTAGCTGAATGACCTTGGCTAAGTCCTATAACATCTCTAACCTCAGATTCCTCATCTGTAAATAGATTATAATAATAGTGCCTACTTATAGATACAAATGTGCAAATTCAGGGAAAATAGTGTATGGTCTGCTGCATAGCACATACTCAAAAATGTTACTAATATATCTTTAATTGTTTAATTACATTTTCCATCTATATTGTCACCTCACATTTGGAGCTCTTTCTGTTCAAGGAGTATATAATTTATTTTCAAATCTACCATGCCACCTTTCATTTTGTTGTTACTCTGGAAATAATTTGCCGTCTGCTTAATACAACTGTGTAATGCCACAAGACTTCAGAGAAGGGAAAAAATACCTCCCTTAGGACTGATCAGAAAACGTGCAGGTCAGTGGATGGATATGATTCCATCCACTGAAGGACTGGCAACATTTGGACAGACAAAAAAAAAAAAGGCATTCAAGTTGGCAGGATGGTGATTGAATGTGTGAGATGGGAATGTGTGAGATGAGAATTCTTATTTGATGGTCCATGAATAGTCCATATTGTCAGAAATGGAGGATTTGTGTGTGGATGTATTTGGAAAAGTATGTTGGTACAAAACTGAAGAGCACCTTCATCAATAAAGTACTAAGTCTGAAAAATTTGTCTGTAGACTTTGGAGAGCCATTGAACAGTTTGACATGAGAGACAGACATCATGAAAGCAGTCTTTCATCAATAGGGATTTGATGATATTGTATAGATTTACTTAAGAAACTAGTTTCATGGCTATTTTACGCCCTAAACTGGAGTAGGAGCTGGGGAAATTGGCGATTTGATCCAGGAGAAAACTGACAGGACTTGGTAATCAAATCTAAAAGTTAAAGAAGAAGAATAAACAGTTTGAACTTGAAATTGTTATGAAACATATACAAGCAGGTCACTTTACCTCTGTGCCTCTGTAATTCTATATTTAAAGCAGTATTGATAACATATAATCTCTTAGCTACTCAGGATGAGAAGAACTTAAGTGAGATACTCAGTGTGAAGTATGAATATAATAATAGATGCAAAGATCCGTAGCCCCTTACCTATCACAAGGAAAGCAATTAATAAACACTTGTTCATTTTTAATTATGCTGATACCTTGGACATAGAGCCCCATAGGCAAATCAAGGAAGTTTTATAAAGTAATACTAGATAAGGGAAAGGGTTAAAGGAGGTGCTGGATCTATATTTCTTGTCTTCAAGTCTTGATTTACAGATTAATAGATTAAACAAACATATTTCCTGCCCATGGGCCTAAGAGTACAATAAGGTAGGCAAACTACTTAGTTATAATTATTAATGGCTTCCCAGTCCTTCCTCTTTATCAATAAAAGCTCAGTAACAGCAGAACCTTATGGATGTAAACATCTGTTGCTCTGACCTAACAAAGTCTAATTTCTTTGATAATTAAATTATTAATCCTTTAATTGCCATTGAGAAGAAGTTGTACATACTTAAGTAAGAGTAGATAGTTATTCTCAGTAATAAAATACAGGATCCATGCCTTCCTTGGAAGACAACCACTTCTCTGATCCCGGAAGTGGCCATTTTCCCCTCATCCCACTTCTATTTGGACCATAGACTCGACTTTCAGTTTCCAGGAATCATTTCCATTGGTTTTTCTAAGGGCCTTTGTCATTGTAAAACTGTTATTTCTAGAGGTCTGCTTCCAAAGGACCAAGAATACTGTCATAAATAGTCAAGAAAATAAGTCCACTTCAAAACCCTGTGTATCTACCAGGGTAAATCCGTGCCAAACTGTCTAAGAGGTTCTGAGAGCACTGATATGCCTTTTTCTTGCTAGGTAATAGCCCAGTTAGTCTTACTTAAAAGTGGACTATCTCTACCAGAATGACTAAAATTTAGAAGAATTACAATACCTATTTTCTATGAGGCTAGGGTAGGAGAAGGAATAACTAAAACTCTCATACCTCGCTGATGGGAGTGTAAGTTTGTGCAACCGCATTACAGAACTATTTGACAATATCTAGCAAAGCTGAACATACATATGTCCCATGACCCAGCAATTTCACTTCTGGATATGCACTCAAGAGAAATTAGTGCTCGTGTCCATCAAAAGACATGTTCAGCAATCCACAGCAGTTTTTTTCATAATAGCCCCAAACTGGCAACAATCCTAATGCCCATCAACAGTAAGATGATAGTATATTCATGCAATGGAATACTACACAACGATGAAAATAGATGAAGCACAGTCACCTATAGAAACTTAGATGAAACTCACAGACATAATGCAGAGTAAAAGAACCCAGGCACTAAAGAGCTCATAAAATTAAAGGACAGGCAAAGTTAATCTATGGTTACAGAAGTCAGAATAGTGGTTACTTTTACATGGATGGGTACTGACTGGGGAGGAGCATGAGGGAGCCTTGGGGGCTTTGGAAATGTTCTATATCTTGATCTGATTGGTGGTTACCTAGGTGTATGTAGAAACTCACTGAGCCATTCCTTTGATATTCATGTACTTTGAAGCATATAAATTTGATCTCAATTACAATAATAAAAAAATAAATAAATGTACAGTATTTATATTTTTAAACATTAAAAAAGGTAGGGGAATCCAACAGGAATTAAATGAGTTGCCCAAGGTCATCCTTTGTTTGGATTTAGACACATATTTCACTGCGTTGCTTCAACTACACTGCTTACCAAAGTGGAATTACATTTTGCAAACATTTTATTTGATTACAGAATTTGGGCATTGTCTTAATTAGAACGAAAGCCTGAACCTTCTGCAATTGGTAGAGTCACCAACTTTCTGCTCTTTCAAACCACGAAACAAGAGAGGGCTTCAAGATGGAAAAGCTGCTGCTGCTTCCCAACCCTAGGGCTAAACCTATCCCCAAAATGGGACTATTTTGGCTGGGATCTTTATTGGGTACCCATCCAACATATTCAGATTATCTATAATGTATTTAGTACTGTACCTATATATTAAGGAGGATATAGGCTCTTTCCTTTTTTTTTAAAATGCTTATTTATATTTGAGAGAGACAGAAAGCATGAGCAGGGGAGAGGTAGAGAAAGAGGGAGACAAAGAATCTGAAGCAGGCTCCAGGCTCTGAGCCATCAGCACAAAGCCTGATGCAGGGCTTGAACTCGCAAACCATATCATAACCTGAGCTGAAGTCGGAAGCTTAACCAACTGAGTCACCCAGGCTCCCTGGCTCTTTCCTTTTTAATGAAGAGGTTATAATACATCCTTAAGAAATTTACAGCGTTTTCTGAAGATGTGTTGTTTCAGATAAAGGCCCACAGAAGATTCTTGTTAAATGAGGTCAGCAATAAATTCTGTAAACAGGTGGTCTTAACCATCCATGTGGTCCAACAAATGGACTTGAAGGGGTCTGTGAACCCCATGAAATGACACACATTTCCCCATGTGTATATTAGTATTTTTCTGTGAAGGGTTACAAAGCTTTTGTGGTAGCCATGAAAATGGACCTCTCAAATCCACTGCAAGGACCATAAGTGACTGGTGGTCCCAGCTGTTGTACTCTGAAATTTATCATTGTTTTGATGCCAAAGCCATACTTCCCACAGCCTGCTCCAAGCCAACGATGCAGGACTTCTCCAATGGCACCCCTGGCTCAAGGGCTCTCTGATAGCTTTACAGAATGCCTTCAGAACCACAATGCAGTCTAAGATGCTTCCACCTAACCTTCCTATCTTCCTCCTCCCCTCTCTCTCTCTTTCACCCAGAGTCAGATCCGCTTTGAGGTTCCCAGCCCCTTCTGGCTCCCTCCCTATATCCTCTCACAGGCATAGTCCCTAACAAATCTCTTATATGGCTAGTTCCATTGTGGCATCTACTTCTCATTAGGTCTGGACTACATAAGTAGTACTGAGAGTCTGAGAATATAGGTGGTAAGATATGCAATTGAAACTTGGTACTTCACTGCCCTGCAGGTGAAGATGACGCTGTCCTGGTTGGTAGATGGGGCATAGCCAGTCCTTGGCACCAAGTAGTGCCTTAATTGCTAAAGATTTCACAGGTGGTTATTCCAGTAACCAAGGGTCAAGGGCATGTTGGAACACTCTTTCCAAAGTAAAAAAGAGTGCTGAATCTTATGTCCCTTACCACAGAGAAGCACAGCATCTGGTAGGCCTCTTCAGGTTCTGGAGGCAGCACAATGCCCTCCTAGGAACATTCCTCTGCCGTGGAAGACTGCCAGCTTTAAGTAGGGTCCAGAGCAGGAAAGGGTTCTGCAGCAGGTCCAGGTTATTGTAACACCATAGGTCTGCTGGATTGTATGGCCCAATCCTTATGGTGTTATAAGTGTCAGTGGTGGGAAAAGATACAGTATGGAACTTATGGCAAACTCTAGCAAGAGAAAAGCCACACAGGCCCTGGGAATCAGAAGCAAGGGCCAGCCAGGGCAGAAACTGATATGCCTTTGGAGAAACAAGTCCTGGTATGTTACTGGGCTCCAGTAGAGACAACATGTTTGACTATAAGTACTAAGTGACCATGTAGCTGGAACTATCCATTCAGTTGAGTTCTTTCTGAACTGTCAAGCTATAAAGTCAGATAATCCTAGCATCAGTCCATAATAATATGGAAATGGTACATCCAGGATGGGACCTGAGCAAGACCAGAGGACACAAATAAACTGCATGAGCAGTCATCCCAGATCCCCATGTAACCCATAAGAGTTGCACCAGTGCCCCACCAAGGCTTGAACCTATAGCCACATGGGGGAAAGTTATACAAACAGCTGAAGGAAAAGAATAAAGCTCTTGCTTGGTTTACAGATCGTTTGGTTCAGTGTGTGAACGAAAGCCGAAAATGGATGGTGGCTATATTATGCTATGCTCGGGAGTATCCATGAATGACAATGAGAAGAAAAATGTTCCCAATGAGTGGAAAGTAAGTGTTGCATTTGGCCATCCACTTTGTGTGGAAGGACTGATGGTCTGAGATGAGAATATTTAGATTCATGGGCAGTGGCCAATGACCTGGGAGGAAGACTCAAAGATCAGACACCAGAAGTTCTAGGGTAGAGGAATGTGGATGGAAATAGAGGAGTAGGTACAAAATGTGAAGATCTTCGTATCACGTGGAAATGTCCACCAGAAAGCACACACCACAGAAGAGGCACCAAACAACCAAGGAGGCAAAATGACTCAGCTACCTGACATCAGCTAGCCTTTGTCATTAGCCATCTCATAATTGGCATGATAGACATATTCATTAAGTGGCCATGGTGACCAAGATATAGGCCAATAATATGGATTCCCACTTACCAAAGCTGATCTAGTTACTGCTGCCTCTGAATGTCCATCCTGTTGGCAACAGAGACCCATACTGAACTCCCAGATATGGCACTATCCCTTGGTTATTTGGTGTTAAGTCAACCCCTCTTGAAAGGATTGGTGTGGGTTCATATTTTCTGCCTGTAGAGCTTCAGTCAGTATCACTATCCAGGGGATTAAGGAAGGCCTGATCCATAAGCATGCAACATAGCAACTGACCAGGGGACTCAGTTTATAGCAAAGGAGGGGTGGAAGTGAACCCATGACCATGGGATCCACTGGTTGTATCATGCACCACACTATCCAGAAGCAATCAGCCTCGCAGAACACTGGTATGGCTTTTGAAAGGAATAAATAAAGTACCAGTTTTGAGGCAACATTCTCAAAGAAGAGGGTGCCCTTCAGGACACAGTGTATATATTAAATCAGAGACCTCTATCCGGCGTTGTGTCCCCAGTAGAAAGAACAAATGGATTCAAAGACTAAGGAATAAAAATATGAGTGGCTCCACTTAATACTGGAGGACTCTGCTTCCAGTCCCATCAACTCTGGGCATGATAGGGTTGGTGGTCATGGTCCTCGAAAAGAGTACATTTTTTACAGAGGATGCAGGAAGAGTCCCACTGAACTATAAGCTATGGCTAACACCAGGACACTTTGGACTTCTTGTGCCCAGGGATCAGAAAGCAAGAAGAGGAGTCACAATCATGGCAAGAGTAATTGATGCTGATCATCAGGAGGAAGCAGGGCTGCTTCTACATAATGGCAGTAGGGAAGAATACTTCCCACTTGGGTACCTCTTGGTATGCTCTTACTCAAGTATAACTATGAACGGGCAAGTGTAGCAATTCTAGCTTCAGAAAAAGTATGATTCCCAAAGGCATAGATATCTCAGGAGTGAAAGTTTTGGTTATACTATCAAGTAAAGCCAAAGACCTAGAGAGATGATAATTGAGGGTGAGAGAAATTTAGAATAGACAGTAAAGGAGAGAGATGATGAATTATAATTGGAGCTCCAAGACCAACTGTAACAACAGCGGTTACAATTTGCCCCACTAACCCTATTTTTCTGTGTTTTCCCCTCAGGAAAAGAAGCCCATGATAACCATGGAGGATCTGTTCCCTGAATTTGTGGGAGGTAGATCTGTGCAGCACAAGAAGTAGACAAGCAGCCATAAGAATGCCCCTTTTAGACCTCTGACTGTTGGGAGTGTAATTGACCCTATCTCCCAGTGGCTCCCAGCCAGTGAATGAGTATAGTAGGAATACAAAGGCATGCATGTTCCTGGCAGATGTAGGATTCCTATGACAGGCCAACTTTGGCTCAAGGACTCCTGGAGAGCCTTGTTGAACTCTCTGAAAACTGCACTGAAGTCTAAGACACTTTCACCTAACCTTCCTTCCCTTCCTCTCTCCTTGATAGGGGATCAGATCAGATATCCTCAGTCTGACAGCTCTCCTAGCCTCCCTTTTTCTGCTTTCCCCACTCATATTCCCTCACAAGCCTTTCTCTCAATAAATCTCTTACACAGCTAATCCCACCTTAGAGAACTTGAATTAACATAGCTTTCATCAGATACTCAAAATTTTTGTGACCTAAAAAAGGTTATGACCCATATGTCTGATGATGAGTTTGCATTCTGGCCTTGGAAGAACAGGAACAGGATTTGGAAGAGTCCTTGACTCAGATCAATGGTCTCATTCTTGCCATGTCAAGGTGAGTAAGATTGTGCTGATGCATCTGGGAAGATGAGTCAACACTAGGAATAAATTTAGGCCCAAGAGTGATTTCTCTTCTCTTTGGCTGGGCAGCTCACCCTTCCAACAGAGTCAGCCTTATTGTATAAACTACAGGGATTCAGTGGAATGTCACAAAAGCAATTAAACTAGAGAAATAGTCTGCTTTAAATTTACTTATTAAAATAATATATTAAAGAGAATAAAATCCTTCCCAAATCATCCAACTAGCAATGCTATCGGTCATTCCAAGAACTTGAAATGTACTACGAACACAATGGCTTTCTCCATCTTGAAAAATGCAGTGATGAGGGAAGATGATCACAAACCATTTCCAGAGAAAATTAAATACATACATTTTAGGTTTTAGACAGTTAGCTTTTTTATAAAACGTGTGCTCCCCAACCATACTTGAGCTTTCTCCATGACATTAATTGTGTTTTGCTGGCAGGGAGGGGGACAATGTCTACTTAATAGATCTGTTACCCATGGGGGAGTGTTTCACAGTCTGGCAACATCCTCTTCTCTTATTTGTGACAAGACTGATTCAGAGTATGCTTCCCTGACCCATTTATTCATGGGTATGTTATCAAGAATAATCTTAAGCTTTCTAGTTCACAGCATAATAAAAAACAAATGAACCCAAGCAAAATTCATATTCTGTCTGATTTCTGTCCCACTCTTGTCCTGCTAATATTTCCTGGGTCTTTGCTCCTCAAAACAGCAAAATAAAAACTTTATCTTCAAAGATTTCAGTCTGAAATCTCTTCGGATGTCAGTCCAACTTAAAGTAGATGAGAGTATGACTCTTCTAGGGTAACATGGAGGAGAGGAGAGGCTGAAGATGGAGTCTAGGACATAGGTGGAGTGGAATCTTTTTCAAAGCACAAAAAGTCCCGGAGTGCCCAGGTGGCTCAGTTGGTTAAACATCCGACTCTTGGTTTCAGCTCACTTCATGATCTCATGGTTCGTAAGTTCAAGCCCTGTGTCAAGCTCTGCGCTGACAGCGTGCAGCCTGCTTGGGATTCTCTCTCTCCACCCCACCCCCCCCCGCCCCTGTCCTGTTCATTCATTCTCTCTCTCTGTCAATAAACTTAAAAAGAAAAACATTCCACAAAGCACAAAAAGTCCCAAACGACCCTTCCTCAAGAGTAATGTCACCGGGGGGGGGGGGGGGGGGGAGCATCCTGGGGTTCACAGAAGGATATTAGGATGAAGAGACTGCTGGAGTGTCAGTAGCTTGATCCATAGCTGATCTAGTTGCCAAAATCATCTGGGCATTCTCTTAGGGACAAAAACACACCGGAGGTACGTGCCATCTCTGCAATTTAATTAATCAGAAGACCCAATTCACCAAGTGACCCTAGTGGAAGCATCCAGTCTCTGGCACCTAAGATCATCCATTTGTAGACTAAGATGATGTTACTTATCTCTTCCTTATTCCATAGTTTCTCATGAAAAGGAAAGATGCCTTGATTTTAATTCAATCAGGTTATAATGGCCAAAACAAAGTGTCAAACAGGATTCACGGGAGTCGTTCAACATATATGTTGGCTTTGTATTCACCAAAAGCAAACTTAGTATCCCTATCAAAATACTACTAGTATTTTTCACAGAATTAGAGAAAATAAGCCTAAAATTTGCATGAAACCACAGAAGACCCTGAATAGCCAAAGCAATCTTAAGAAAGAAGAACAAAACTGCATGTATTACAATCCCAGATATTACAAAGGGGTAGTTACCAGAACAGTAATGATACTGGCACAAAAATAGATGCAAAGATCAATGGAACAGAATAGAAAACCCAGAAACAAACTCATACTTATATTGTCAATTAATCTGTGACAAAGGAGGAAAAAATATCTCTTCAATAAATAGTGTTTGAAAAACTGGACAGCTACATGCAAAAGAATAAAACTGGACCATTTTCTTACTATATACACAAAATAAACTCAAAATAAATTAAATATCTAAATGTGAGACCAAACGGGGCGCCTGGGTGGCACAGTCGGTTAAGCGTCCGACTTCAGCCAGGTCACGATCTCGCAGTCCGTGAGTTCGAGCCCCGCGTCAGGCTCTGGAGCCTGTTTCCGATTCTGTGTCTCCCTCTCTCTCTGCCCCTCCCCCGTTCATGCTCTGTCTCTCTCTGTCCCAAAAATAAATAAACGTTGAAAAAAAAATTTAAAAAAAAATAAATGTGAGACCAAAAACCATAAAACTCTTCAAAGAAAACATAGGCAGTAGTCTCTTTGACATCAGCAACATTTTTCTAGTTATGTCTCCTCAAACAAGGGAATAAAGGCAATAATAAACTATTAGGACTCAACCAAAATAAAAAGCTTTTGCACAGTGAAGGAAACTATCAACAAAACCAAAAGGCAACCTACTCAATGGGAGAAGACAGTTGCAAATGATATATCTGCTAAGGCATTAAGATCCAAAATATATAAAGAACTCATACACCTCAACACCAAAAGAACCCCGAATAATCTAATTTAAAAGTGGGCAGAGGACCTGAATAGACATTTTTCCAAAGAAGACATGCGGATGGCCAATAGACACATGACAAGATGCTCAGCATCACTAATCATCAGTGAAATGCAAATCAAAACCACAATGAGCTATGACCTCAGACCTGTCAGAATGGTTAAAGTAAAAAATGCAAGAAATAACAAGTGTTGGCAAGGGTGTGGAAAAAAACAAACCCTTGTGTACTGTTGATAGGTATGCAAATTGGTGCGACCACTATGGAAAACAGTATGAAGTTTCCTCGAAGAGCTAAAACTAGAATTACCATATAATCCAGCAATTCCACTACTGGGTATTTACCCAGATAAAATGAAAGCACTAATTCAAAGCAGTATATGCACCCCTATGTAGCATTATTTACAACAGCCAAGATATGGAAGCAACCCAAGTGTCCACAGATAAATAAATGGATAAAGAAGACGTGGTGTATATACACAATGGAACATTACTTAGCCATAAGAAAGAATAAAAGCTTGCCTTTTTGCAACAACATGGGTGGATCTACAGGGTATAATGCTAAATGAAATAAGTCAGAGAAAGACAAATACCATATGATTTCACTCATATGTGGAATTTAAACAAAACAAATGAACAAAGCAAAAAAGAGACAAACAAAAAACCAGACTCTTAAGTATAGAGAACAAACTGGTAGTTGCCAGAGGGAGGTTGGTGGAGGGATGGGTGAAATAGGTGAAGGAGATTAAGAGTACCGTTATTGTGGTGAACACTAATGTATAGAATTGTCAAATCATTATATTGTATACCTGAAATTATTACACCTTACTATAACACTGTATGTTAATTATACTTGAAATACACACACACACGCGCGCGCGTGCGCAATAAAGCAGTGCTACTGAAAATGTGCTTTATGGACCAGAATTGGTCCCTGGCCTGTGAACTCTTTTGTCACCAGTCTGCAACAAGTACACAAACTGAGAATATGTATTTATAATCTTTTATAGAAATTTAACATTGCCATATTTTTTAAATTGCTAACGTTTATTAATTTTTGAGAGACAGAGAGAGACAGAGTGCAAGAGGGGTGGGGTAGAGAGAGGGAGACACAGAATCCAAAGCAGGCTCCAGGCTCTGAGATGTCAGCACAGAGCCCAATGCGGGGCTCGAACTCACGAACTGTGAGATCATGACCTGAGCCGAACGAAGCCAGACACTTAACTGACTGAGCCACCCAGGCGTCCCATCATTGCCATATTTTTTAAGTTCATGACCACTGTACTCATCTTGTTGAACATGGAAAGACCAGACTGGGTGCTGAGCTTGCTGGGATGAGTCGTATATAGTATGAACTGTATACTTGTGCTGGGCAGCAATACACAAAAATAAAAAGCTGACATCTTACCATAGAGGGTTTGAGAAGCACTGCTCTAAATCAGGAGTTGGCAAACTAAGGTCTGTGAGTCAAAAGCTACTGGTCATCTACCTGGTTTATATAACTGTTATTGAACAAGCCTTGTCTATTCGTTTACTGATTATTTATGCTGCTTTCATCGTACAGAGGCAGACTTGAGTACATGTAGCATAGAATCATGGCCGTCAAAGCTTAATAAATTTGCTATATGATCCTTTAAAGAAAAGGTTCACTGATCCTTCCTCTAAAGCTATATTTTCTTGAATTTTATTTGACTATAATCAACACAAAGAAATGCATTTTACTACAGAAACAAGTAGACATATATATATCTACGTATCTGAGACAAAAGTTTTACAAACAATATTCACTCACACTACATTTGATGCAGTCTTATATGTGTATTCTGTTCTGCTTTGCTCTATTTTTAAACGTTTATTTATTCTGAGAGAGAGAGAGAGCAAGCACACAAGCAAGGGAGGGGCAGAGAGAAAGGGAGAGAGAGAGTCTGAAGCAGGCTCCACGTTGTCAGCACAGAGCCTGACATAGGGCTGGATCTCACAAACCAGGAGATCATGACCTGAGCCAAACTCAAGAGTCAGATGCATAAGTGACTGAGCCATCCAGTTGCCTCTGCTCTATTTTATTTTAAAAACACTGCGGGGCGCCTGGGTGGCACAGTCGGTTAAGCGTCCGACTTCAGCCAGGTCACGATCTCGCGGTCCGGGAGTTCGAGCCCTGCGTCGGGCTCTGAGCTGATGGCTCGGAGCCTGGAGCCTGTTTCCGATTCTGTGTCTCCCTCTCTCTCTGACCCTCCCCCGCTCATGCTCTGTCTCTCTCTGTCCCAAAAATAAATAAACGTTGAAAAAAAAAAAAACACTGGATGCACATAACAAATTAATAATACAACCCATTATAGATTTTCACCCATAATTTGAAAATTACTGCTTGAAATCCCATAGCACGTGCCTGGCACAAAGATGGCACATAGAAAACATTTACTGAATAGTTCATTGGTATTTACTCATATCAGAGTTATTTTTCCTCCAGGTCATATCGGGTTTACTGATATTTGGTAGGATCTCCAACTTCTAAGTTCTCCTTCGTACCACAGGATGCAAAGCCTGGAAACTATTTTCCCGATTCCTTTGACCCAGTTAGATTTTGCTATTACAGAAATTGAAGGTGGAACTAAGGAGGAGCTATTATTCCCTAACAGCAGGCACATGGGTATCAACAGATGCGGTAAGCATAGGATTCTGCCACGCTTCCAGTCATCCACCTGAGAATTATTCTCTCCAGTGCGACAGTCAGTGTTACCTGATTTCATGTACATTGTTGGTTCATTAACATTGAACTAATGGCCAAAGCACTGTAACTCATGCCTGAATGAAATTTACCCAACACGGGTATTTTCCCCATAAAGCACATCACAGCCTTCTTGCACTTAGAAACACTAGCCAGAACTTCAACACTATGCTTGAGGGCTATTTTAAACCACAAAATCACTGACAGAAGCACAGAAATGGGGAAAACACGGCATTACATAGGCTGAAATGAGGATGTCTCTTTATAGTATGCGATCTGAAACAAGAAGGCAGAGCATTGCCATGTTCAAGCTCAGCTAGGAACATGCACGCCGAGCAAGCAACTTAATATTTTTGCTGCTCTGCACATGTCTGTGAAAGACAGCAAATGCACCACCAGAATTCATTTTGGTGTTACAAATAAATTTTAGCGAGTAGGCAACTTCTTTAAATTTTTTAATGTTTATTTGTTTTTGAGAGAGAGAGAGAGAGAGAAGGAGACCCAGAATCCAAAGCAGGCTCCAGGCTCTGAGCTGTCAGCACAGAACCCGATGGGGGCCTGAACTCACAAACTGTGAAATCATGACCTGAGCCGAAGTCAGACCCTTAACCGACTGAGCCGCCCAGGCGCCCCATGAGCAGGCAAATTCCTAAATGTGGAATCATGAATCCATTTGTGAATCATGAATATCAACTATATATTATGGTCACACTAGTTATTAAGTGACAAAAATAATTAGGTCTTTTCATGGATAGTAAGAGCAAGAGCTCTGGAAGAATTAGTTGGAGAGGAAAAAAGATTTGGAAGTTGGACAAGATTTTGTTGAAGAAGATTGTTTAAAATCAACTTAAAGGAACTGCAAGGGGCCAGACAAATTAGATTTCTACAGGGTTTATCTTTCTCTAGAGCCCCAGGAGCTCAGGATTCTAACCAAATCTTGACTCTTACCATAGATGTTTTAGTCTGCCAGTTGGCAGATGGGATGAACAACAGGGTCACTACAGCCTTCATTCTGAAGACTTTATTGGAATTCACTGCAACATGAACCTACTTCTTACTGGTTTTCAAAATGAGGGAGAACTTGAGAAATCCTGAATTCTGGGAGCATCCTTATGAAGTCTGATCTTTTGTTCAGGTCTATTAAAGAATTAGACTGGTGCCTCTGGTTCTACTCTCCACTTCTCTCCATCCTGCTGTCTGCCCTAGGAGCCAACTCTTATAGACTGCATCAACAATCTCCTTTGTCCTCTGGTTCCTGGTTATCCAATGATAGACACCCATAGATCATAGAATGGTAAGGGAGTAAAGTCAAGGTATTTATCCCTCTGATTGCTTCCCTGCTGAGTTGCCCCAGGTTGACAGTGGTTACATTTCATTATCCAAAGGGCACGGCTGCCATTAGGTAGCCTTCTCTTGCAGCTCCAGCTCTCTTTTTAGGTTCCAGGAACTGCTCTCTTTATCCCTCTAGGCCTAGGGTTAATGGTCCCCTGCTCATACAAATTCTTGAGTACTTCATTATTCTGTGTTGGTTTTCTTTAAATTTTTAAAAGTTTTTATTTATTTTGAGAAAAAGAGAGAGAGAGAGAGAGAGAAAGAGAGAGCACATGCACACACACTAGAGCAGGAGAGGGGCAGAGAGAGAGGATAGAGAGAATCCTAAGCAGTCTCCCATTGTTAGTGTGGAGTCGGATGCAGGGCTTGAACCCACGAACTGTGAGATCATGACCTGAGCTGAAATCAAGAGCTGGATGTTTAACTGACTGAGCCACCTAGGTGCCCCTGTGTTGGTTTTCTTTAACCATGCCCACACCTCAGTAAATAGTCCTTTCATTAAATTATCCTCATTATCTTTTTTGGCCTGTATGACAATAAGGTCATATTGTTTCCTTCTGTGACTTGATTGATGACAGTGGGTTCAGGTGCTGTCAGCCTGAGCCTTCCATTGTCAAGGTCCCTGTTGACTTCCACCTAATGATTTCTTACAACTTTGTAAGATCGTGGGTAATTATATATTTGGTGTGCTTCATTATTCTTTCCGATGCTCAAATTGTCCCATATTTCACCAGCAGGAACCTTTTTGTCATGACTCCAATATACTTTGATAGTTTCTTTGCTTTCTAGAACAACATGATGTCTCTGACTCCTTTTATACATTCCTGCCCCAGACTTGGAACTTAAACATTACTCTAAGGAACTCTGATTCCTTTTTTGTGGAAAATGCTATTTAGAGATCATAAATGGAATTTTAGGGGTCCTCATTCCTACTGGGTTTTCATTGCTCCTATACTTTTTCAGTGAACAGAATTAGGAAATAGATGCATTTTTAGAAAGTGAAACACAAATCATGAGTTTATACTGCCATTTCCAAGTAAAATCTAAGGTTACAGGGGTCTTAACTTGATTTTATATTTGTATCCCTTTTCTCTTACAGTGAAAGTATTTATTTGTAATTAACATAATTAATAATTTGATTTACACTATTTCACATATCATTGTCCCCCAAACAACAATAGTTTAAAAAATAAGTCTATTGAGTGCAGTATAAGATTTCTTTGGGGGGTTATTTGGTCTTTAGAATATATCCCTCAAGGAATGTAGAAGAAATGCATTTTAAGTCACTTGAAATATTTCTGCGGTTAAGCTACCATATTAATCTATAACTAAGTTCCATCATTAAAGTTTGTTTTATATTTTTGAGGTGCTTGCTTTTTATTTTAATTTAATTTTTGTTTTTCTTTGTATAAAAAAAAATATATGATCCCAAAGTCAAAATGATAGAATAAGGTACATTCAGAGAGTTCTAGCTTCCATCGTGGTTCTTGCTCATATATTCCCTCCCTCCTCCTGTAAGCAAAACTCTTCATTAGTCCCTTCACTGAGGGACATTTGGGTTATTTCCATTCTTTTTGCTACTGCATAGAGTGATAAAAGGAGCACTTTTTTAAAATCATGTCAACTTGTGTTTTTGTTAGACCTAGAAGTGGGACTGCTTGTACAAAGGGTAAGTGCATATGTAATTTTTTAGAGATGTTAGAAATTCTTCTCCAAAGGAACTGCATTTCCAATAGCTCCATAATGAGAGTGTCTGTTTCCCCACAGCCACACCAATGGAGTATGTTGTCAAATCCTGAAAGTTTTTGCCCCTCTCACAGGTGAAAATAGTATCTCAGTGTAGTTTTAATTTTCATTTCTCTTATATGATCAAGGTAGAGCATCTTTGCATACACTCGGGGGCATTTGCATATCTATTTGTGTGTGTGTGTGTGTGTGTGTGTGTGTGTGTGTATGTCTTTTTGAGAGAGGAGAGATATGGATGCTCTTTAAATTACATAACACGTGTGTCTTAAATTAGGTTGCCCAGAGGTAGACCTTGAGACAAGAATTCATGTGTAAGTGAATTGTTAGGAGGTATTTCCATTAGACACATGGAGAAATAGGACAAGGAAGGAAAGGAGGCCAAGCCAGGGTGTGATAGCAAGCAAAATTCCAAGGAATATTTCTTTGGGTCAATCCCAGAGGGGAGTTATGGAGACAGTATAAAACACATCTAAGAATTGTCCCCATCTGGGGGCAAGGTTGCTATAATATTAATTCTCCTCACTGTTAGTTACTGGGTAAGTGCTACACTCAGGGGATATAGCTTCCCAGGCACTTCCATCTTTCCATGTCTCCAAGCATATCTAGCTCCAGCTGCCTAAGGGTAGTCCGCCAAATAAGAGTGTTAGCTGCGAGTGCTGGGAACAAAAGACTACATAGGGACAGAAAGCATGAAAATCGTAAATGGATTGGAGGAATTATGGGCAGAGCACGGGAAGTATCTGCTTCAGTGAATGATCACCCATCCCACATTGGGGGGGGGGGGTGAGCACTGTACAAAAGGGACACTTATCAGGCATGATTTCAAAATCAACACTGGTGCCTATGATAAATGAGAGAGCATTGCTGGCATTTTATTTACTTGATTTGCCTTCATAACTGTTGGCTAATAACATGTGGTAAAAGAAAAACACAGTGTATTTTGTACACCCAGTTTTCCCTAGTCACACAGTGTTGAGTCAGGTGGCTCCTGGGAGGCTGCCTTAGAACTTCCACAGACACCTAAGCGAATCCCTTTGTGTGAAATCAACACTTAGACCTGTGTTGGAATTAAACCAGGGTCCCCCTGACAATAGCATGAGAAATAAACAGAGCCTTGTTTTCCAAGCTAATGAGAGCAAACAGCTCTATCCCAGGTGGCCTTCCTTAGAGGTTTTGCAACTGTATGATAATCATACACAGGCCAGAGGTACAGTTCAACAATCCTGAATGAGAAGAGAAACCAGAAAAGGAATAGAACAAAATGTCTTGCTTGACACTATCTAGTGTATTAATCTGTGGCAAGAAGTTTACTGACAAAGCAAACAGAGTTTACCTATTAGAACTCTGACGCTGGACTCCATGTTTTGATTTGCAGGAGGATATAAAGAGCTGTGAGGTCTCAACATCGCAGAGAGCAGAGAGCTGTTCCTAGTTTCATCTATTTTCTTAAAGCTTAAAATTAGTGAGTGGGAACATAGTAATGGACCCACAGTGTAATTTCTCCACATCCATTTTTTTCCTTGTCAATTCTAACGTTGAACCTAGGTCAATTTTAGGGTTCCTAATTTGTCTCAATTTGCCTGGACTTTCTTGGTTTTAGCACCGAAAGCCCTAAGTCCAGAGTAATGTCTCAGTACAGAGTAGAAGGGGATAGCTGGTCACTCTAGCAATTTCTTGAGTAATTTGGGTTACACTGAGGGTTTAAAACTGGGATTCTCAAACTTAAAGCACATCCAAACTCCTCTGGGTAACTTGGTAACATGCTGATTCTGATTCAAAAGGTCTGGGGTGGGGCCTGGGAGTCTGCATTTCCAGTTCCCAGGTGCGGCTGATACTACTGGTCTACAAGTGGACCACACTGAATGGCAAGGGTCGAGAGCAGGCAAAATATTGATGCTAAAGTTTTGCTACAAATCTCCAACGTTGGGAGAAATTTTAGTTCATCTTTGCTTTTAACTTAAGGAAAGAAAAGTGTGTGATAATGTTATTCCTTTATGAATATTTGTAATAAAGAGAAAGAAGTTAATTTATTTTCCCATAGTGTAGTTGTGTCTATGAAAAACAGTTTAAAGGAAGGGTGTTCAACTTACAACAAAGCAACCTTTAACTGATACAAACATTAGAGATGATGGTTGTTGCTCTACTTTTTGTGCTGTACTATTCACCTTCTATTTAGTTCTGTTTTTTGGATTTTTAACAAATTTTAAACATGATATTTTCAGATAATTTTAATTTCATTAACATATCTGTATTGCCCATTCCTATCACAACCACATGTGGGTACCACCTGTACCTTCAAATGGAGTTGTATGTTTTTAAAGTGATTTCCTTATTCTTACTTTACGGGGACACATTTCTTAATAAATCATATACATTTCATATATAAGGTAGGAAAGTGCTTAATAAGGATTATTCCTAGATTTATTTCATCAACTCCTTATCTAAAACTTCATTTATGTACTTTTATTTGGGCACACTTCCCAATGAGAAATCTCCTTTGAACAACACACTTCATTGATGCCATAAGACAGCTTTGATTACAGGAAATAAAAGCTTATTGTGAGGATTCCTAAATATCACAGCAGCAGGGCTTGCTGTTATTAATCTCCACCTCCATCATTGACATGATAAACAATACCTAAATCTATACCATGCTCTTCCAATGAATTGTCTAGAATTATTTCTTGCCAGCTTTCTCAATTATAGGGTAGTCACTGTTAGTCATATTTGGTCAAGTTTCTATTTATTTCAGGAGAGGAGTCATAGAAAACCTCAAGCATTATTAGTCCTATCACAGTTAAGAGATATACTCTCAAATCCACCAACTTTATTGGATTTCTAAATCTATTAATGGTTAGTAATTGTGTGTGTGTGTGTGTGTGTGTGTACTAATACGTGTACAAGTATAGTGAAGTAAAAATACACACTACTCTGATTTATTTCACTTAGCATAATACATTCTAGTTCCATCTATGTTGTTGCAAATGGTAAGATACCATATGATTTCACTTATATGTGGAATTTAAGAAGCAAAACAGATGAGCATAGGGGAATAGAAGGAAAAGTAAGATAGAAACAGAGAGGAGGCAAACCATAACAGACTCTTAAATACAAAGAACAAACTGAGGGTTGCTGGAGGGGAGGTGAGTGGGAGGATGGGCTAAATGGGTGATGGGCATCAAGGTGGGCCCTTGCTGGGATTAGCATTGGGGGTTATATATAAGTGATGAATCACGGGGTTCTAATCCTGAATACAACACTGTATGTTAACTAAGTTGAATTTAAATACATAAATTTTTAAAAATAAATTTTTAATTTTTTTTAAAAAATAACTTTTGTCTATAGTAAGATAAGCCCAAATAAGTTTATTTTAATTTTAAAAATTTATACTCTACCTTGTACTAGAAATGACTTAACATAACTTACATGGGTGCATTTCAACACAAATAAAATAGCAACCATTAAAAATGGGGTGAAAAATAAAATATATCAGAGGATAAAGTGAAACTAGGTAAATGCAAAAGATGCCATAATATTCACATCTACCGTTTAAGTTTCTAGAATAAGATACAATAGTGTCAAAGAGATAAAAGCAAGGCAACTAACCTATATCTCGCACAGGACTAGTTCAATATAATATTTCATCTTGTTCCGCTGGCATTGGTGCCAAAAACCAACTGTTTGTCCTAAGAAAATGAAACTTCTCAATCAACTAAATTGACATGCTGTTTACACCCACTAAAATGTACCTATTTTAAGTATATACTTTGATTAGTTTTGACAAATTTACAAACCTGTAAATCACAATCAAGATGCAAACATTTCCAAAAGCCCTAAACACTCCCTTGTGCCCCATTCTAGTAGAGCCTCGGCATCTCTAGGTCTGGACAACTACCGATCTGCTTTCTGTTAATATGGATTAGATTTGCCTTTTGTAATATGTCACATAAATGAAATCGTAGAATATGTGTTCTTTTGAGTTGGACTTCTTCCCTTCAGCATAATATCGCTCAGATTCAGCCATGCTTTTACATGTATCAAAAGCCCATTTCTTTTTATTACCGAACAGTATTCTATAGTGGGGATATATGTTTTGTTTATCCATTCACTAGTTGATAGACAAGATGCTGTAAGAAAAGGATATATGAAACAAACAAAACTGTACACCTGTCACTTTCGCTTTATGAATAACAGAAGATACAACGAGAGTAGGATTCTTGCTAAAATATTCTTTAACTCAACAACTAAACTTCTGCCTCATTTTCTCTCTCTAGGCCTGTTGCTCTTCTAATAATCAATACTTTCATTATACAAACGTAAAATACTTTAGATTTATGTAAATTGTCACTGGCAGAAATCAAAGCATGCCATACTGATCAACTTTGGCTCACATATCATCCCTGAGTGACAGGCAGATGGCAGAATCTATTATCCTCCCTCAATTGAAAAGGAAACTTCTGGAAGTAAACTAATATTTTGGGCTGTAACAGAAATTTGGGACCAAAACCAGGTCCACAATATTGAGTTCCCAAGCCCAAAATTATTCCTCTACTCTCTTCCTGCACCTGAAATGTCAACTGAGAAAAGAGGCAGAACTGAAATCAAACAAAAGCATTTATCTGGGGTCTCATAACTGCAATTCAGGAGCACAGATTTGGGTGGCACCCCAAATTGTGTCCTACTAGGGACACAAAACACAAAAGTCAGTTTTTAAAGACAAAAGAGCATGTTTGTATATGCTGCTTACAAAGAATTCTGATTGGTGTTGGTGGCAGAAAACTAGTCTTGCTTAAATATAATTGGTTGCTAAGGCTGTCACTAAGCAAATGTCTGTTACCATAGCAAGTTGCAGGTGTTTGTGCAGGGTCCTTGGAATATCTGCAGTTTGACCCAGTTCGAAAGTTCATGGTTCCACCCAGTGAGGACGAGCATAAGGCCCACATCCTTAATGGCCTCCTGGCTCCATCTTAAAACCCCACGGACAGAAGTGATTCCATTTAATTTCACCTTATACATTATCCTGAAAGGGGTGAGGGATTGGACTGAACAGGTGAGGCATGGCCCCCTTCCCCTCATCCTCACTCCAATCACCTCTTCTCACTTCAACCCAAGCACTGGTCTTTAACTTGTTTTATCTACTGAATTACCATGTAAGATTTCATATGCTAGAATGGTTCTCAGGTGAAAAAAAATTGAAAACCCATTGAACCAAATCATCCTAGGAAAATAAGGATTCTATTTTTTTTACTTTTTTTTAAAAGATCTTTATTTATTTTTGAGAGAGAGACAGAGTGTAAGCAGGGGAGGAGCAGAGAGAGAGGGAGACACAGAATCCGAAGCAGGCTCCAGGCGCTGAGCTGTCGGCACAGAGCCCAATGTGGGGCTCGAACTCACAAACCGTGAGATCATGACCTGAGCCGAAGTCGGAAGCTCAACCGACTGAGTCACCCAGGAGCCCCTAGGATTCTATTTTAAAGTACAAACTCTCAGTGATAATCATAATGCCTTCCACTTATGTGATACTTCTACTTCTTTAAAGACCTTGCACAGACATTTCATTTGGACAGAAGAACAACGTTAATCAATAAAGGCAATCAATTAAGAGTATGCATTCACAAATGTGTTAAGTCCAGTTAACATTTAATTATCTTTGTTAATAAGAAATGAATGCAGTATGTGCATGCAAAATCCACACACAAACTAAAAACTTAATTAGAACAAGTAGTTTCTAACGTCTTTCTCATTAAACTTTGCCTGGAAGTCTTCTAAAGAGTATCCACAGTCCTCCCCCCACGCCACCCCCCACACAAAAGGCAATGTATGTGGGTTTCATTTCCTGTCTCTCCTGCAAGAGTGCAGTGGTAGTGAAGTGAAAGAAGAATCTTGGGAAAGCAGAATTTTTTAAACCCTCAAAAATGGCTTTCCAAAAACTGATTGCCAAATCATTTGACATGTAAAGGCATGTTTTTTTAAAAGTGACTTAAAAGTCTTCCAACAGGCAAGTATTAAAACATCAACAACAGCATGGCTTAACTTTGGGCCATTACTGAGACCAAGAGGAGAGGCAGGCCATAGCAAGAGCAGAGTAACAACTGATTCCAATTTGCCTGGACAGTTACAATTAACAAGCAATGTCCTGGCATACCTGTTATTAGCTCCTTCTTCCACTCTCACAAGTGTCCTGATGTGGATAAATTCTACGGTTACCCTAGCTATAAGGAAATACCTAGTGCTAAGCACGAATGATGCAAGTGGGGACATTCCCTACGTTTTTTTTTTCTATTTCTCCTTCCCCAAAAGATGCTCACACTGACATCAAGCATGATCTAAATTACAGATACAATGAGACTTCCTCTCCCTCCTATTCATTTCCACCATCAATTCGCAGCCCTGTGTGTTTGCTGGAATTATTAAAAATACTGATGCTGGAGAAACATCTTGGAAACTAAATCAGTGTCACTGGAGGCGGGCCTAGTCACCATTACTGTCTCAATGCTTCCCGGATAATTTTAATGTGCAACCAGGGTTGAGAACCACTGATTCTGACAGATATCAAGCAATTATTTCTATTACAAGGCACCTGAGAATCTCAGTGATGTTTGAAACTTATTATCTTCTTCGGGAAGAAGGATGCCCATGCCCACCACTCTTAACCAAGGACCATAGCTCACTCTCCTTTGCTCCATCCTCTGGGTGGCCAAAGGTCCTGTTCATTCTTGTTATTCTCTGCTCACAAAAGAATAAATCATTCTACTTTTTCCTCCGAAATCTTCAATGCCTGCAGTGACAACATAAAAAAGCTTGAATTGTAAAAGTCCAAATGAAGAGCCGTTTCCCCTGAGATAAAGCTCCTGAAGTAATAAGTGATAAAAGCATTCGAAGGGAACTTCAAGTTGGCCACTCATTATTTGACGGAACCTCTGACATTCTGAAAGCCTAGCAACTGAAGCTAGGTGGCAGTCCTGCTTAGGCAATTAAAGACGACACCATTAAGACAATTAGAAAGAAGATCCACACAGACAAAACCAAAAAGAAGTTACCACTGATCTAACACCAGCATGGGATCAACAGGGCAAAATGAACTTGCTAACACCGTGCCTTTAAATATAATCTTCCTTATCAAAGTTGGAAAATTTTCCTAAAACTGTGGACAACTCTTGAATTTTGGGGATGCTTCTCGATATTCTCCATAACTTTTTTACATTCCAGTTTTCTGAAGATGCCCTCTCAGGCACCATCGCTCAGGCATGTCTCTACAAATGGACACTGGCTGATACTTTATCTTCTATAAAATGAAATAATGTGAAGAGATTATGGAGAATATTGAGAAGCATCTGAAATGGTAAGGTACGTCATAGATAGCCAAAGCAGTGGCAAAATGTGATTGTTTTAAAAGAACATTACCCGTATGTCTATAAAGATGTTTACCAAAATATGAATAGCACTTATCTCTAGGTGGAAGGACATTTTTATGTTCTTCCTTGTGCTTTTCTGTCTTGTTTAACTTGTTTTATAATAAGCACATTTCCTTTTATCCTAAAAGTTCACTGTTTTTATGAGTCATAATGTCCTTTAACTCACCAATGTCCATTAGTGATCAGATAATTAGCAGATCATGACTGTTTTCTGTCATGTTTATTTTCAGCCCAAGGCCTGCTTTACTTTAATTGATGGCTCCCCTAATTAGAGTTGTTAATGGATGATGCCAGTGTGTGTTCATCCCAGACAATCAATAGATTGTGCTTGTACTCACTCTAATTTGGAAAGCTAACCAGAAGTTGATGTTTTTGTTTACTTGCTGTTGTTTTGAGGACTGCCCAATACGTGGCTAGGGTATATTGAGTTGTGTAAATTTTACACATCCTAAAGTGTTTAACAAGCTGTTTTCCAGAGCACATGTAATTTTAGAAATTAAAAAACAAACTGCTGTATCAAAACTAAGATCTCAAAAATATTTTGTGATTCTTCTAAACACATATGCATTTAGTTATTTGAGTTAGCACAGTACATTAAGAAGTACAGTTGGGAATACAGCTGATAGGAATGCCTGATCAACCTTTCTCAAAAATAATGCTTTGATGTATAACCAGATGTTGAGTTGTATTTTTCTGTTGCCCCGGCATTACAGCTAAGGCCCAAGGTTGATGACAAAAGGCTAATTAGTATCCTAAATCTAAGTTCATCAAGCCATCTAGAGTTGGGGCTAGCCACACCCAAGCAAAGAATATAAAGTGGCGATGTAAAAACAGACACTGTCATCACCCACCCTACCCCATCCTTCTCCTAGTCAATATAAAGGGAAAACTCGGGGAAGAGCCCATGGGCCTTTAGTCTATGAAAAATAAGCTGTTTTGACCCTTCACCATTACCATACACCCTTTCTCTGGGTTAGGGCAGGATACTTCCCTTTTTCAAAGCCAAGGTGGGGGCTTCAAGAGAGTTATTTATAAAGTTATAGATGATTTCTAGAAAAGGAGACTGGAATCGCACTCTCTTAGTGGATGTCTCCTTAGCCAGAAGATTTGTTGAACTGTTGTGTACTATCAGAGGAGGGAAATGAGAATTGGGAGGAGATGGAAAGTTAGGGGACTACCAATAGAGTCTATCAAGCAGGAACAAACTCCATTTAAGTTCATGTTTCCAGAGAGGAATAAAAGATGGATTCCACACAGACAGAAAGAAGATGAAACTGGGAGTTCTTGTCCTACAGCATGGAAGGAAAGAGGCTTGGCCGCTAAAGAAACTATCTAGAATGTAGCCCAGAGACAGGAGATAAAACCTATAAAGGAAAGATTAAAAGACAAGGAGGAAAATAACTAAAGAGATCATGGGTGAGAATTTTCTAGAATTGTTGAAAAACACTAAATCTCATTATTAAGTCTTAATAAATCCCAACAGGACAAATAAAAGGAAATCCACACCTTCATATGTTCTAATGAAACTATGGATTAACAAAAACAGAGAAAATATCAAAATCAGGCAAAGAGAAAAGGCTAATAATCACTTATAAAGGAATGGCTATTAGATCAATAGCCACAAGTGAAGTCAGAAGGCAATAAAATAATATCTTTAATATTCTGAGGGTCAATAACTGTCAAGTTAGAATTTTGTACCCACAGAAACTATATGTCACAAGAGCACACTTTACACACCGTATGTTAGCCAATTTGACAATAAATTATACTAACAAAAAGAAACTATATTTCAAGAATACAGATAAAGTAAAAAAATATTTCTAAGCAAAAATTAAAAGGTTTTTATCAACAGATCCTCATTAAAGTAAATCCTAAAGGACTGTCATTCAAGCAAAAGAAAATAATCTCAGATGTGAAATCTAAAATGAAAGAAGGAAAGATAATGAGTAAGATCCAAATTGAATATACAAAATAATAAAACCAATTCAATATATAAAATAATAAGACAAGTGAATATATATAGATAGTAATATCTAACATTTAAGCACATAGGGAAGCTGAGAAAGAGGAGATGCACCTCAGTTCGTTTGATGACTACAGACGTAGTCAATATATACTCATGATCATACCACTCAGCAAACTCAAGATAAAAGGGACATTCTCTAACCTGATAAAGGACAGCTATGAATATTGATAGCAATTATTACACTTAATGGTGGCAAAATGAAGGGATTACCATTAATATGAGAAAAAAAAGACAAGGGAGACTTCTTATTACCACTTCTAGTCAACATTCTACTGGACATCATAGCCAGTGCAATAAAACCAAGAAAAATATTTTAATGTACAGGAATTGAAAAGGAAGAAAAAGCTGGCTTGATGGCAGATGATGTGATTATCTGTGTAGAAAAGCTGACATAATTTATAACTTATTAGGGTGAAGAAGAGTTTAGCAGGTTTCCTAAATTAAAAAAAAGTATAAAAGTCAATTGCATTTTTACAAACAATCAACAATCTGTTAGAAGATGTATCTCCTCTACTTCTTGAGTCTTGTTAGGAATTTTATTGCTTTGTTTCCGTATTTTACAGTTGCAGTCTACCATCTCACTTTAGTCTGAAGTTAGTGCCTAGTGCCAGTTCACTTGCCATAAAATCCCCATTCATCTTTTGAGCAAATTTCTTATTTTAGTTTCATCAAGAAGATTTCAAAGGACTGTATTTCCCGAATTCTTGTATATCTGAAAATATTTATCTGTTGGCTCTATACCTGCACAAAATTTTAGATGGTTATAATCGTCTCAGGATTCTTTTTCCTTTACAAGTTTAGAGACATTACTGTACTTACTATTTTCTAGGATTGAATATTACTGTGTAAAAGTCAGAAGCTGGGCGTGTGGGTCGCTCAGTCAGTTGAGCGTCTGACTTCGGCTCAGTCACGATCTCGTGGTTGGTGAGTTTGAGCCCTGCATCAGGCTCTGTACTGACAGCTCAGGGCCTGGAGCCTACTTTGGATTCTGTGTCTTCCCCTCTCTCTGCCTTTCCTCTGCTTGCACTCTGTCTCTCTATCAAAAATAAATAAACATTAAAATTTTTTTAAAAAAATAAATAAAAGTCAGAAGTCAACCTGATTTGTTTCCCTTGTAGCTGGCTTTATCTTTATGCTTTAAGGCTAAGAGGAAGGACACCTCTTCATTTCTGAGGTCTACAAAATTTGCTAGGATACGTTTTGTTCTTGCCCACTCTATCAGTCAGGGTCCAGTCATTAAAAGAGACCTCATATTAGGTACTTCAATAGAGGGGATTTAATACAGGGAAATTTTCACAGGTGTGAGAGAGCTGACAGAACAAAAGGAGAATGCTGGGGGAACCCAGAGATAATACCTGCAGGAAACAGCTATCCCTTCTAAGACTGAGAAAACAAAGGGAAGTCATGATCAGAATCTAGAAGCTTGGAGGAGGGGACTCCAATCCCCAAGGAAAGGGTGCTGCCTAGCTGGTGCTGTCACTTCAGGAATTTGAAGAGACCATGCATAGCTCAACTTCAGACCTCTGAAGAGTGTGCACTCTGCTGCTGTTATCTCAAAGGAACAAGACCAGTCAGTTATGTGGATGCCAAAAGAAGCTGGAAACAGGAACCAATAAAGTACCTTTGCTGGGTCTATGCAATGGAGAGTATCATGCAAATAGGAGGAAAGATGTCCCCTATTCCTGCCCCCTTTTGGCAGAGCCTAACAAGGAACAAGCTGGCAAATGCAAAATGTAATTTGCAGAGCTCTGGCCACAGCATCACCAAGTGGAAAACAGAAGGGTATATTTGGAGCTGTGAGATTAATAACTGGCATGCTCATTAAATGTCAACTTTTCCTGGGATACAGTATGCCATCCCCATCAATATATTCAAAACTCCTTCATTTCAGCAATGTTTTCTTAATTTCAATTTGTGAATTTTTTTATTCCATTGTTTGGTCCTTAGGTTTTCTTCTTGTGGGCTACCGATCGGTGAAAAGAAACCCCCTCATGCAATTACCATATGGTTAAGTTAATTCCCAGTTTGCTAACCATAACATATATAAATCTAGGAGGAGGAAAGTGGCTACACAGGGCAGCGTGGCTTTGCACATCTTACAGAGGTCACCGCCACCACCCCAAACACTAAGCCCAAACACAGGGAAACATAGGTGCCATTGTCACTGTCTGCACAGGGTAGGGCCTTGCTGCCTCTAAGAAGCTTAATTCCATGTTTGTCATCCAGGACGAAACTCTAAAAAAATACTCATAATTTCACAGAGATAGTTTCACTTCCTTCTTTCCCAGACCCATTTTAGAACCACAAAGCCCTTCTCCTGGGGTCTGAGAAAAGAAATCCAAACAATAGAAACAAAAATATATGGAAGATAAAAAAAATTTGGGCACTAGTTTTAAGATTCTTTCATTTCTTATTCTATATACAGCTTTTGACCAACAGATTCCTCCTCAAATCCTTACCTTTAGAGGTATCAAGAGTGACTGGCACATAAAATTCAATTGAAAGATATTTTACCTGTGTGCTAATGTAACCTTTAGTTAACACAGAAACCAAAGATTAGATGTGGAAAATGCATTTTGTTTTAGGGTGATTGCTCTCCTCCATAATGATGCGTGTGGTGGGTGGGTTTGTGAGCTTTCACTGCTAGTCAGGCATCCGCTATTCCTCACCCCGATACAGTCATCTTTTGCAAATTACTCTCCCAAATGGCAAGCTTCATCTGAAATTAGACACTTTACTAGAGACATTTGAATAACGATTTGAAAGATTATAAGCTTAAAGGGAATGGTGGAGGGGTGGGGGGGAAATAACTACACCAACCATAGGAAGCTGAAATGAACGGCTTTAAACCTGACCTGTGCCTGCAAGGGACAGGAAGAATACTCCTTTTCTCTTGACCTCAATCTCTTCTGGTGACACTTTAGATCTAGCTCCATCAATTTATACTTTTAATTACTCCATTTTACTGTTCCTTCCATTTGCTTACATTTTTATGTCTACCCAGTATTAAAAATAATTATATCCTACCTCCCACAAGCTGCCAAACTTGCTGCAATCAAACTTCTTGAAAAAAATTTCTCATAACCTGCTTATTGCTTATCTCCTTGAAGTGTGGACTCCAGTTTTGCCACCCCACGAAAACCACTCACCAGTGTCACAGATGGCTTGCTAGCTGTCAATCTCATTGCTGTATCCTTTTCCCTGTTCCTCTCCATCTCTCTCCATCTTGTCATGTTGCTCTCCTGTAGTCTTCCTCTTCTCCTAACTTTTATGACAGAAGCATTTTGGTTCTACTTCTGGATGCTGTCTTCTGCACTTTCTTCCTCCTCTTGCTCTTAAAGGCTTTCCAGGACTTGTCATTTTTCTCTTGAGCCTTGATGAGCTCATCAATGTCTGTGGTCTCACCTTACGAAACCTACAGCTCAATTCAGTTATTTCCTTAAGCTCTATTCCTATGTTCAGAACTTCGTCATGGACGTCACTCCCTGGATAATTCAACAACATCTCAAGCTCAGCAGATCCAAAGGTAAATTTGTTACGTTCTCCCACAAATTATCTCCTTTCCCAAAGGCTGGAAGCCTGTTCTTTGTTCCTCACTACATCTAATCGAGTAAGAAATCTGTAAGCTCTCTGCAACATTTGCATGCGCCCCTTACACTCCATCTTTTTTTTTAATCTTCTTCTTCTCAATTTACCTTTTTAATTTGAGTATAGTGGACACATAATGTTACATTAACTCCAAGTGTGCAACTTAGCGATTTGACAAGTTTATACATTATGCTATGGTCACCACAAGTGACCATCTGTCCCATTATGCCATTGTTACAATATTATTGACTGTATTCCTTATACTCTGCTTTCTATTCCTATGACTTATTCATTCCATAATGAAAGGCCTGTATCTCCCCCTCCCTTTCACCCAGCCCCCCCCACCCCTCTCCCTTTTGGCAACCATCAGTGTGTTCTCTGTATTTATAGGTCTGATTCTGCTTTTTCTTTGTTTACTCATTTTTTTATATTCCAAATCTGAAGTATTCAAAATAGTATAGTCCTGGCACAAAAATAGACACACAGATCAATAGAACAGAATAGAGAAACTAGAAATAAACCTACACTTATATGGTCAATTAATCTATGACAAAGGAGGCAAGAATATACAATGGGGAAAAGACAGTCTTCAATAAATGGTGCTGGGAAAACTGGATAGCTAAATCCAAAAGGATGACACTGGACTACTTTCTAACACTCTATACTCCATTCTTAACACCACTGCCCTGCTCCTAACCCTCACAATCACTCATATTGTCTTTTGTAATAATCTTCTAATTTCCTTCCCCTACCCTTCCTTTCTCATTCCAATCCATCATAGTCAGCAAGGTCAAATTAATTTCCAAAACTAGAGCAATGGTCATTTACTTGCTTAAAAACCTTCAATAGCTCCCTAGTTCCTTCTCAATTACGTGCAAATTTATCATCCTTACATTCATGCGTCATCTATGCTTGGCTTTCCCTCCTCTACTCCTATTATACATTCCAGAAAACTGAATTACTTGCTGTTCCCTATACCTCTCCCTAGGTTCTCCATGCCTTGGTTCATACCACTTCCCTCATCTCTGCTTATAAAATCCTGACCAATACTCAATATCATTTGGGATGCTTTCTTGTCTATCTTCTCTTGTAAAGACTTGGTTGAAAATTCTTCCAAGACCCAATCTGAAACTTCAATTACACCAATTATTACATCTTGCAACTGATTATAGATTTCTGTGAACTTGTTTTATCTCTCTACTCAGACTAGAACCTTCATTTTTTAATTGGGTAATATATTGGACAATATCAGTGATCACTTTTTGCCATTTTACTATTATGTGCCCTCTCTCCACCAACATCAGTGTTCTTTAAATGGCCAGGCCAGCACCTGTGGTGGCTCTTCTTTAGAGAGTTGTCCTCAGGCTACTGGAGCTACTTTACCCACAAGGTCAGAGAGCTAGTGCTGGGAGTTCCCATCCTCCCACTGTACCCTGAGGTGGGTGGTTGTTACCCAGTGGATATAGATCATAGCAGTATGAAAGCACAGCTGCCTGACCTCAAGATGATATAACCAGGAAGGCCAACTCACACTAAGGGTTCCCTGCAGGATCAGGCTGAAGTTCCCCCTTGTAGGATCTTTGCTAAGATTCCACCTTTGCTTGCCTTCTTCTCCTTCTCTGCTCCCTGACCCATCTGCTTGCCTCTTAGGATGCTGCTAGGCAACCCTGGCTAAGACAAGTAACATTTTCGAGTACCTACCACATGCCAGGAACCATACTAAATGTGCATGTAAATAATTTCATTTAAATTTAACCCTCACAATCCCTCTGAAAGCTAAGTACTATTATTCTTCTGAATTCACAGAGGAGGAAACTAAAGTTCAAGAAGTTACTTTTCCAAGGCTATAGAGCCAGTGAGCGGCAATATCAGAAATACAAACAAGGAATCAGAGGCAGCTCAGTCACTTTGCTTTGCTCCTTCCAAAACTGTCAAATGGAAGAGAGCTAAGATGGCTCCCCATGATTCCTCCTTCCTGGTATTCACACCCATATCAATCCCCTCCCCCTCAATGTGAACTGGACCTAGTGATTTGCCTCTAAGAAATATGATATGGCAAAAGTGATAGATGACACTTTCATGATTAGTTATGTAAGTCTGTGACTTCCCTTTTGCTAACAGACGCTCTCGCTGGCTTGAATGAGGCAAGCTCTCACACTGGGGAGGCCCATGTGGCAGGGAATTCAATGTGCCCTCCATCAAGAACCAGCAAGGAACTGAAGCCCTCAGTCCAAACACCTGCAAGAAACTGAATCTTGCTGACAGCCACAGGAGTGAGCTCAGGAGTGAATTCTTCCCCAGTGACACTACAGCGACAGTCCACATCTTGACTGCAATTCATGAGAGATCCTAAGCCAGAGGGCTTAGCTAAGCTGGGCCTGGATTCCTGGCTCCCAGAAACTGGGAGACAATACATGTGTGGTATTTTAAAAAGTTTAAAAAGACCTGCTGCCTGGAAAGCAGAGAAGGAGTCAGTCTTGTTATTTTGTGTAACACTTGCAACTTCTGTCTCAGCAACCAAAAGAAATGCTAACAGATAATCTATCAACTGGGGTGACTTTACAGTCCAAAAAACTTAGCTAGGTGGCAAAGCTTACGGTGGTGGCAATAAAGTGCTTGAAAGGCATTAGCTTTCCAGTGTGACTGGTACTTGGCATCCTCAGAACCAGTAAACAACGAATAAATTATGACTGAGGATGTGGTAAAGCATTTTTTTAGTGCATCCAAAGTAAGAGTTTGGTTTTGGGCTTATTGCAATCAATTAATCAATCAATAAGGGACAATGCAAATCAGGCACGAGCTGGCTCATTGCATAATAAGTTATGTTCAGCATCTCCCAGTCATCATCATGTTTTCTAACATGTGCCTCTCTCTGCCCCTGCCTCTCCACCCACCTATAGCACAGTTGTCATGTAAATGGATAGCAGCCAAGGATGCTTTCTCCTACTCTTTATTCCCCGTGTTGCCAGGGGATGAAAGACTAAAACTCAGAAAAGACAGAAGTAAAATTGAAAAATACGCAGCCCTCCAACTTTCACAGCAAGGAGAGGTAATAAAACATAATGGATGACACTGAGGCACAGCCAGCCACTACACGATGGCGGGAATAGAAAAAGTCCGGAAGATAAAGGCAATTGCATAATAGCCCGCAGGGAAAAATACACACCTTGTCCACAATTCTCTTCATCTTTCTAAGTGGTTCGACAACAACTGTCCTGATTTGCCTGAGATTTGCCTGATTTGCCTTGTTCTCGTTTAGCACTGAATGTCCTGTGTCCCAGGAAACAGCTCAGTTACTGGCAAACCAGACTGGTTGGTCACCCTAGCAACAACCATTAATTCCCAAAGGGCTCTGCTCCCATTGACATTTGCTTTTTAATTGGGAAGGGAGGTCAATATAAAGCAATTTTCTTCAACTTCCTCTTTGAAAGCTGTAAGTATTCTACTCGCAGGGCTTATTTTTTAAGGCAGTGCCACAAATTCTATTTCTTACACTAAAGAGTGATAACAACATTGGAAAGATATTTTTACCAATCTCACCCAGGTGAAGTACTTGAACTGAATTGTGTGTGTGTGTGTGTGTAGGGGGGTGTTATAAGGGGATGGATTTGGAAGACAGAAACAGAAATAATGGATTAAGAATACATTTAAATTATCAGTATATTATTGATGGAATCACGTGGCTGAATACAAAGTTAATTATGTTGGTAGTCACTCTTCATCCCTAGAGATCTGGGCCTTACGATGTAAATTGTATAGCCAGAAGCTATCTCAGAGGTAATCCAATTCAAACTTCTACTGCTGAGATAGCCTTCAAGGAAGCCTAAACTTGTATTTTGCTGCCTGTTACTGACACTGGTTTGGGTAGATCCTAACAGGTGTTATATGATAAAAGGGTTCCTTGGTCACAAAAGTTTGGGAACTATCAAGGTAAGCAGTATCAAATAAGTTCCTTGATTGCAGAAGTTTTCTAGGCATTTTATATGCTCACAGTGACTCTCATTAAAAAATATACATTAGAATCACCTGGGGAACTTTTAAAAGCTACAGATGCTCGGGCCCCACCCAGATCTAGGGAATAAGAAGGAAAAAACATCTCTCTCTGGATAGTTCTGATGTTCACCTAGTTAAGAATCACTGGCTAATGCATACTGTCAATTTACAAGAGTAACAAAATATCTGCAATATTGGCCGTCACAATATTTTCCTAGCTGTGTCTCCTCAGGCAAGGGAAACAAAAGCAAAAATAAACTACTGGCACTCCACCAAAATAAAAAGCTTTTGCACAGCAGAGGAAACCATCAACAAAATGAAAAGGCAACCTACTGAATTGGAGAAGATTCTCACAAATTATATACACAATAAGAGGTTAATATCAAAAAATATATGAGGAATTTATACAGCTCAACACCAAAAAAGCAAATAATCTGATTGAAAATGGGCAGAGGACCTGAACAGATATTTTTCCAAAGAAGACATACAGGTGGCCAACAGACACATGAAAAGATGTTCAAAATCAGTGATCATCAGGGAAATGCAAATCAAAACTGCAATAAGATATCACCTTACACCTGTCAGAATGGCTAGTACCAAAAACATAAGAAATACCAAGTGTTGGCGAGGATGCGGAGGAAAGCAAACACTTGTGCCCTATTGGTAGGAATGTAAATTGGTGCAGCCACTGTGGAAAATCATTTGAAGGGTTTTCTAAAAATTAAAAATAGAAATACCATGTGATCCAGTAATTCCACTACTGAGTATTTACACAAAGGAAAAAAAAACACTAATTTGAAAAGATATATGAAATCCTATTTATCGCATTATTTACAATAAACAAGATATGGAAGTAATCCAGTTGTCCATTTATAGATGAATGAATAAAGAAAATGTGGTGTGTGTGTGTGTGTGTGTGTGTGTGTGTGTGTAAAATTAAATATTACTCGGCCAGAAAAAAGGATGGGATCTTGCCATTTGCAACAACACATATGAAACTAGAGAGTTTTACGCTAAGTGAAATAAGTCAGACAAAGAAAAATACCATTTCACGTATATACGGAACCTAAAAAGCAAATGAACAAACAAAAAGGAACAGACTCTTAAATCTTAGATATGGAGAACTGGTGGTTGCCAGAGGGGTGGAGGGGTGGGGGAATGGACAAAATAGGTAAAGGCAAGTGGGAGGAATAGGCCTCTAGTTATGGAATGAGAAAGTCACAGGGATAAAGGGTACAGCATAAGGAACACAGTCAAAGATATTATAATTGTGTTGTATGGTGACAGAAGGTAGCCACACTTATGGCGAGTATACCATAACACGGAATTGTTGAACCATGTTGTATAGCTGAAACAGTATAGTTGTGTGTCAATCATACTTCAATAAAATAAATAAGAATAACAAAAAATAAAAACAGGAAAAATATCTGTAATATATTCTGATTTGAATTATATATATACTTATATATTTTCCTCCCTCTCTCCCTCCTTCTGTCCCTCCCTTCCTCTTTTCTTCCTCTCTTTTCATTTTGGTCTTGGGAAGCACTGATTTACATTCTGAGGTTTTGTTTGATCAATTATTCTAAAAGAAGAAAACAGAAAATTATAATGATATCTGTAAAGAGAATTATTACTTATTTAAAAGCAGACTATCTTATACTTTATTTAACTCTTTAATGTGAAATTTTAAAAACATATAGGAAAGTTCTTAAGAAGAGTAGTATAATGAACTCCCCTTATACCGTCACAAAGTTTCAACAGTTATCAACACATGGCCATCTTGATTCATATATGCCCTAAACCACTTCTCCCCTCTCCCCACCACTAGATTTTTTTGAAGCAAATCCCAGATAATCATATTATTTTATTCATAAGTATTTCAAAAAGTATCTCTAAGAGAGAAGAATTATTTTATTTTATTTTATTTTATTTTATTTTATTTTATTTTTACTTTGAGAAAGAGAGCTTGAGTCGGGGAGAGGGGCAAAAGGAGAGGGAGAGAGAATCCATGCTCAGCGTGGAGCCCGACATAGCGCTCAATCCCACAACCCTGAAATCATGACCTGGACTGAAATCAAGAGTCGGACCGTTAACTGACTGAGCCACCCAGGCGCCCCAGAATTCTTTTAATTGCAATATCACTCTCATATAAAAAATGAACAATTCTGTAACACTATTGAATAGTCAGTATGCAAACTTATAAGTTAACTTAAGATGAATTGACACGTTAGTGACAATAAATTTTTCTAACCCAGAACACAGTATGTCTTTTTATTTGTTCATGTGTATTTTTGTGTTTTTCAGAAGTGTGTTATAATTTTTTTCATATAGGCTTTGGACTTTTTTTTTTATTTTATTTTTTAAAATTTACATCCAAATTAGTTAGCATATAGTGAAACAATGATTTCAGGAGTAGATTCCTTAATGCCCCTTACCCATTTAGCCCGTCCCCCCCTCCCACAACCCCTCCAGGAACCCTCTGTTTGTTTTCCATATTTAAGAGTCTCATGTTTTGTCCCCCTCCCTGTTCTTTGTATTGTTTTTGTTTCCCTTCCCTTATGTTCATCTGTTTTGTCTCTTAAAGTCTTCATATGAGTGAAGTCATATGATTTTTGTCTTTCTCTAATTTCACTTAGCATAATACCCTCCAGTTCCATCCATGTAGATGCAAATGGCAAGATTTCATTCTTTTTGATTATCGAGTAATACTCCATTGTATATATATACCACATCTTCTTTATCCATTCATCCATCAGTGGACATTTGGGCTCTTTCCATACTTTGGCTACTGTGGATAGTGCTGCTATAAACATGGGGGTGCATGTGTCCCTTCGAAACAGCACACCTGTATCCCGTGGATAAATGCCTAGTAGTGCCATTGCTGGGTCTAGGGTAGTTCTATTTTTAGTTTTTTGAGGAACCTCCATACTGTTTTCCAGAGTGGCTGCACCAGCTTGCACTGCCACCAACAACGCAAAAGAGATCCTCTTTCCCCGCAACCTTGCCAACATCTGTTGTTTAGGCTTTGGACTTTTTATTTTATTTTATTTTATTTTTAATTTTTTTTTCCAACGTTTATTTATTTTTGGACAGAGAGAGACAGAGCATGAACGGGGGAGGGGCAGAGAGAGAGGGAGACACAGAATCGGAAACAGGCTCCAGGCTCTGAGCCATCAGCCCAGAGCCTGACGCGGGGCTCGAACTCACGGACTTTTTAAAAATAAAGTTTTGCCTAGGTATTCTAGCTTATTTATTTTGGCTTATTCTCTGTTTTTATTTTCTTATTTGAGTAGTTGACACACATTACATTAGTTTCAGGTGATATAGGCTTCCAGTTATTATTTGCTGTTTTAAATGGGGTCTTCCCTTCCGTTATATTTTCTCACTCGTTACCATTGGTATATTTCAAGTTTATTAATTTTCATCAACTTTATTAAGGTATAATTTACAGGCAACAACATGCACATATTTTAAGTGTATAGTTCAATGAGTTTTAACAAAAGTTTATGCCCATTTACCATTCCCATTGATTTTTATATGGTGATTTTATAACCTGGTAATTTACTAAATTTGATTTTTAACATATATTTTTAAAGCTCTTACTAACGTTTGGCCAGTCATTTTAAAAGGCTTCATATTCCAATTTCTTATTTTTGTTTTACTTCTCATTCTATTGCATCATGCCACAAAGATGTTCCAGTCAATGCTGTTACAGGAGCAGATTTAACGGCAAATTTTGACTGCTCCTAGAGATTTAAAATGTTTTTACAGGCCTAAAGAAACATGATCCTCTTTGCAACAGGTGTCATGCTAAATACAAGTTTACTGATGTAACCAGCTAATAATAATTGGAATGTGAGCTGACTCAAGAATAGAAATCCGGCTCGTTAATATTTGCTTCAGAGAAATAGGCTCAAATGTTCTTCTCAAGTCTCAGTGTGTCCATGACCTGGATGTTTAGAGGAATAAATTTATACTTGATTCCAGTACTAATGTTGTCATTAGTCAGAGAATTCCAAGTGACCGCTGTCTGGAAAAATGTGTTTACCCAGCCCCAGCTGTTGTATTTATGAATATTTAGGAAGTGACAGTGACTGGTAATGGTCTCAGTGCCCCCTCCCACATGTGACAATTTATCTGAAAGCTGAAAGGCAGCCAACTCGCTTGCCAAGCTGAGACCAGAAGAGCAGCATTTCTGCACGGCAGTCAGGGCTTTCCAGGCTGAGTGTTTCCTGGAGCCGTCACACTGCAAGGATAGACTGTTACCTAGGGGCAAAGTAATGAGCAATAGAGAGAGCAAGGGAGTCGGGGAAGAAGAGTGAGGCATGCTGGTTGGAGGATAAAAGTAGAAAATAATGCAATTGTCCAGAAGTTCCTAGAGCCAATAGAGACTGTAACACATGAGTTATTCCTTTACTTTTGTCTCAGTTTGTAGTTGTGAAGAAGTAGACCTTGAGCAAAGGTTTGGGTACAAGCAGTTTATTGAGAGAAGAGGTGTGATCTCCAGAAGCAGGGTGAAGGAAGGAAGGACAATCAATAAAATGTGTGTAACTGAAAGGGTTACTGCTGTGGGAAACCCAGGGCTCAATTCACTGGGTACTTCCTGAGATACTTTATAAAACATGTCTCAGAACTGTGCTACTGAACACTGAGGACACTGAGATATTTGTGTGCTAATTTCCTTCTCTTACCGGTTCAAGGTCGCTATGAGGGAAGGGGTGAGAGTTAACGCTTGGGCCCTTCTGAACACTCCCACATACAGACCAAACAGAGTGCCCTTTGGCAAGGGGTTGTATGGGAATTATTTGCAAGCAATTTCCAGGGTAGACAAAAGGATGTGGGTGCTATAATTCTATATCACTTGTGATTGTTTTTTTATGTGTGAGTTTCATTTCACCAACGGGAATGTAAACTCTATGAATGCACGGGCTGCAGCTTCTATTTGTATTGCTTTCTCCATAAATTCTGACGAGTTCTGTGCTACAGTGAAATAAAATCCACTAAGCCCACCATGACCTGGGGTTGTCCAGACTCCCTCTCCAGACTTTTCTTTGTGGTCTACTTTCTCATTTCAAGCACTCGAGTCATTCCATTTACCTCAAGTGCCTAGAATAGCTCTTATTCCCTTGTCAACACTGATCATCTTTCAAGATGAGCTAAGTTACTCTTCTTTCATAAAAATATTCCACGTTCCACCCAAGTAGAGTAATCCTGCCCTATTTTGCAAACCACTACCTGGCTCTCACCTCTACTATACAACTTATCATGTTGTACTGAAGTAATATTTTTATATGTTAGTCTTGACTACCAGAGTATGAGTTCATTGAGAAAGTAAACTGTGTCACACATTTCGTTATCTGCAGCACTTAGCTCAGTGCCTGGCATAGAGTAAATGCTCAACAAATATTTTTTGAATGAGTAAATGAACATGACCAATAAATACTTCCTGATTATGTGAAACAAGAGGCTGGACATACCTGCTTTGGACACTTCTAATAATATCTCTCAAATATCTGTAGATTTAATACAGAATATTCCCCCAGAATATTGTGTCATTGCCCTTCAGGCAATGATGACCAAGATCACATCTGTAGTACTGGCACAAAAATAGACACGTAGGTCAGTGGAACACGATAGAGACACAGAAATAAACCGATGCTTATATGGTCAATTAATCTATGACAAAGGAGGCAAGAGTATATAATGGAGAAAAGACAGCCTTTCCAATACATGGCGCTGGGAAAACTGGGCAGCTACATGCAGAAGAATGAAACCGGACCACTTTCTAACACGATACATAAAAATAAACTCAAAATGGACTGAAGACCTAAATGTAAGACCTGAAACCATAAAACTCCTACTAAAAGAAAATATAGGCAATAGTCTCTTCGATGTTGGCCTTAGCAAATATATTTATGGATATGTCTCCTGAGGCAAGAGAAAGAAACAAAAGCAAAAATAAACTAGCAGCAATGGAAACTATCAGCAAAATGAAAAGTCAATGTACTGAATAGGGAAAGATAACTGCAAATGATAAATCTGCTAATGGGTTAATATCCAAAATATACAAAGAACTTATACAACTCAACACCAAAACACCAAAAAAAAAAAAAAAGAATAATCCAGTTTAAAAATGTACAGAAGACCTGAATAGACATTTTTCCGGAGAAGACATCCAGATGGCCAATAGACACATGAAAAGATGCTCAACATCACTGATCATCAGGGAAATGCAAATCAAAACCACAATAAGATATCACCTTATACTCATCAGAATGACTAGAATCAAAAGGACAGGAAATAAGTGTAAGCAAGGATGTGGAGAAAAAGGAACCCCTTTTCTGTTGAGTGTTGCAAAACCCCATGCACGATGCAAACTGGTGTGACCACTGTGGAAAACAGCATAGAGGTTCCTCAAAATTTAAGAACAGAAATACCATGTGATCCAGTAATTCCACTGCTGAGTATTTACCCAAAGAAAGTGAAAACGCTAGTTTGAAAAGCTATACGCACCCTAACGTTCATTCCAGCATCATTTACAATAGCTAAGATATGGAAGGACCTCAGTGTCCAATGATAGATGGATGGATAGAGAAGATGTGGTGTATACATACACACACTGAAATATTACTCAGTCATAAAAAGAACGAGCTGTTGCCACTTATGACAACATGGATGGACCCAGAGGGTATTATCCTAAGTGAAATAAGTAAGACAGAGAAAGACAAACACCATATGACTTCATTGTGGAACCTAAAAACAGACAAAGAAAAACAGAAACAGACTTATAAATAAAAAGGAACTGGTGCTTGCCAGAGGGGAGGGGGGTGGGAGGATAAGCAAAATAGGTAAAGGGGATTAATTAAGAGATACAAATTTCCAGTTATAAAATAAGTAATTCATGGGGATGAAAAGTATAGCATAGGGAATATAGTCAATAATATTTTAATAGTGTTGTTTGGTGACAGATGGTAACTATACCTATTATGGTGAGCACTGCATAATGTATAGAATTATTATCACTAGTGTGCCTGAAACAAATATGACATTGTATATCAACTATAAACAATATTTTTTTAAGTTAAAAAAGAACACACCTGTAGTTAAGCAAGCTGGAATTTTACTCACTGCAGAGAGAGAACACACATCATGAGGGCCTTTGGGGTATTTCAATAAGGATACATTTGAAAGAAACTACGCTAGGATTTGGGCTTTTGACAGATGATTTTTGGAGTGACCAAGGAAGCAGAGATTTGCTCTAGATTAGATGCTGTCAGAAAGCAAGGGCAATGCTATGATATTTTGTGAGAAGTATGGTGACTGATTTGGTCTGTGCTTAGGCAAAATTATGAAATGACCTCATTTTGTTTCATTTTATCATGATCTCAGAGTAACTCTGAGTTTGGTAGTCTGTGAGATTGTTTATGTCCAACATGACAAAACAGCCTGGCTGGGAACATCATTCGACCAGCTTGTAATAATAGTGAGGTCTAGTTATAAACATCAGGTAAGTTTTGAACGTCAGCGAATGCTCTTTTTTTTGTGTGATGATGAGTGGAAAGGAAGGCCCAAAAGAAAGGTTGTAAGTGCAGGTGCTGAGAGTATTCACGAGTGCGGAATGAGAGTTGAAAAGAAGAGAATAAAAATGAAAGCCAAACTGAATCTTCCATCCTGTTGTGTGACCTTTCAGGTTGACAGGAGTTTTAAATCCTGAAGCTCTGCATAGTATTAAAAGGCATATAATAGCTGAAAGGAAGAATTTTTTCACCAGAAAAGCAAGTCATACAGATTCTCCTTTGAAAAAATAAAACTGTAAGGTCTGAAAAATTAAAATATTTAATCCAGCAGCAGTATCACTTGTGTAGTGATAAAAGAGTAGGATTTTCTTTTCGTTGCCTCCTTGTTTCGGCCACTCTCTTAAAAAAATTGTTGACATCCTTTTTGGGGATGAGGGATAGATAAAAAATCTGTAAGTATGTAATTTATATTCAGGAAGAAGAAAACAACTTGGAACTTTCTGGTAGTTAAATTGTTTCTGAAGCCCTGTGACTAGAAATCTAAGTTCACAGGGTCATTTGAAAGCCATTACAATATTTATTCAACAAATTATTTTTGAACAGTAGTTATAGGTCTAAATCATCTGTGACTGGTATCTTTTGTGGGATGAATTTTTATTAGATATAATTTCAAACTTACAGAAATACTGCAACATCAGTTCACCCTTCATACAGACTCACCAGTTGCTTTTCTTAACTATATGCAAGTTGGAGAAATTGTGCCCAGCTACCCCTAAATAACTTTAGCGAGTGTCTTCTAAAAGGAAAAATATTCTGCAACCTAACCACCATGCAACTTTCCAACTCAGGAAATTTAATGTTGATGTAAAACCATTATCGAATTAAAATGTTATAAATTGCCTTAATGTCCTTCATAGTTTTTTTTTTCCCCCTACACAGATACAATCCAGGATCATGCATTTAGTTGTTACACTTTGTGTTCTTCTTTAACCTGGGATAATTCCTTGGTCTTTCTCTGTCTTTCTTGACCTTCACACTTTTAAGAATTACAGGCAAGTTGCTTTGTATAATGCTCCTCAGTTTGGATCTGTCTGATGGTCTCTCATTATTAGATTCAGGGTAGGAATTTTTAGCAGGAATATGTGCTTGATTTTAAATCCCAGAATAGTTCCCTCTGCCCACATCTCCCACACTTTGATCGGACACCATACACAGTTAGGGGACCTTTGAGGTCTCCTGGTGAAATACAGACCTTTTCTCGGCTTCCTCTTATGATCCCTAATTTAGCCATCAGAAATGCTAAAATCCTGAGGAGGATGTCTGCTTTTTAAAGAATTTATACTCAGTTGAAACCTTATATTAATTCCAAATTCTTTCTTAATGTGTGGCCCCCTTCCTAATTCCCTATGTATTAGCACCTGCTTCATTATTATTGTGAAGAAAAAACTATTCATTGAGGTGGATAAATGGCTTATGGAGATAAATAACATGACATGAATGTAATAAAAATGTTTCCCTCTTGTAAAATAAATAGCATTTTTTAAAGTTTATTAATTTTGAGAGAGAGAGAGAGTGTGTGTGCGTGTGTGTGTGTGTGTGTGTGTGTGTGTGTGTGAGTGGGGGAGGGGCAAAGAGAAAGGGAGAGAGAGAATCTAAAGCAGCTCCACAGTGTCAGTACAGAGCCCAACACAGGGCTCCACAGGGCTCGACGTGGTGCTCTTTGCGGGGTTCAACATGGGGCTTGATCCTACGACCCTGGGACCTGAGCCGAAATCAAGAGTAGGGCACTTAACCAACTGAGCCACCCAGGTGCCCCTAAATAAGTAGCATTTTTAACCAAACCCTTTAAGACCGTACATCTTTCTGGAGAGAAACAGTCAACTGCACAGTAGTCTCCCCGCCCCCCCCCCCCCACATACACACAAAACAGAGCTTTAAACAGGCCCTAAATAAAGAAGTTCAAGGCTTCAGTGATGCCTGGAGTTTGACTGTGCCTATTCAGTCTCTGCTCCCTCATGCTGAATATCCAAGGCTGCCATGAAATGGAAGGAGGAGGATGTGTGGGTGAACAGTGGGCAGAGAAGACTCCCAAGAATTGGAAACTATGCGAAGAGTAGCAGCCAGCAGCTAATTAGTTTCAGCTCTGAAATGACCCCTTTGTGTGGCTTGTCCTTCCTGAGAGAAAGGTTAAAATGCTGTCATGCCTGCTTTTAGCAGTGTGGTAATTAAAACAATTAATCCCAGGTTCTAAATAAGGTGGCTTTGCTTATTTGGCTGAAGAGAGAATGGTCCTCCTTCATTTTTTCCCGCTCCTACTCACTGAACATCACGTTCAAGAAATAAGCAAATACCTATATTATACTTCTACACATAGGGCCTATTTAGAGGGAGGAATGATCATTAAGGAAGATTCTAGAATCTAAAGTTATCTATTTTCCTAAAACTGAGAAGCAAACTTATTTTGAGATGTTCTTATCATAGCTCTTTACTAAGCTCTGCTGGGATATAAAGTCAGTTGATAAAGATAGCTAATAATTATTGTGCATTTACCATGTGCTGAGTCACAATGTAGAGATTTTACATGGTTTATCCTATTTAATCCTCCCTAAAATCTGTGAGTTGGATGGTATTATCCTTATTGTGATCATGTCCAGTTTATTAGATGAGGAAGCTGGGACCAAGAAAAGTGAAGAGATTAGACCATGATGAGTTAGAGTAGAGGCAGGATTTGAACACAGGCAGGCAGTCTGGCCCAGAGGCCATTGCTCAACCACCATGCTACCTGTATTTCAGATTCCAACTTGCCTACAGTCTAGTGGGTACCATAAGACAATGAAGACAAGATGAATCCATGCCAAATGAGTGGATTAGGTTCATCAGGGAAGATTTCACAGAACAAGGTAGATTTAAACAAGGCTGAAAGGTAGAATGAGTTTGATTTTGGTTAAGAGGGGTATGAAGGGCCTTCCAGGTAAGGGGAGCCACATGACAACTTCAAGTACTGGGACAACAAACTGAATACTTGGGCCAAGGCAGAGAGCTCCTGCAGTTATTTGCAGGAGACCTTTATCTCCTAGGCCTCACACTTCTATAAAAGAGAGGTAACATCCACTCTGGTCTCTAACAGGGAACTCTGAGAGACTAATGTCTATGAAGTGCACATTGGCTGTAGTTCAGGCTCACTGCAATGGCAAGGTAATAGGGCCTGCCATGTCCTTCCCACTTCCCTTGGGCAATAAGCATTGCCCTGGGTTCCAGTCTCCATGGGGTTATCAGAAAAGGCTGAGCCTGCCTCTGGTTGGTCCATCCTGGTTTCTGCTCTTTGTTTCAGCTTCACTTCCTGGAACTACTAGCTGGTTGAAATTAATTCAGGATGTGGCAATACGAAGCCCTAACACACTCTCCAATTTGGTTTCATCACCAATAAAGCTATCTGGATTTCCATCTGACTTCTTGTGTCTGTTGTAAGTGATCAGAACTTGGATGAAAGATGAACAGCTGGTACTCCCCAAACTTCCAACAACAGGGAAGTGGTAGAAAATTCCATTTAAATTTTTTTTCAACGTTTTTTATTTATTTTTGGGACAGAGAGAGACAGAGCATGAACGGGGGAGGGGCAGAGAGAGAGGGAGACACAGAATCGGAAACAGGCTCCAGGCTCTGAGCCATCAGCCCAGAGCCCGATGTGGGGCCCGAACCCACGGACCGCGAGATCATGACCTGGCTGAAGTCGGACGCTTAACCGACTGCGCCACCCAGGCGCCCCTAGAAAATTCCATTTAAAAGATAGATTAGACATGGTAGACCAAGGAGAGCCTTGAAGGCTGGTATAAGGAATTTTTTTAAGTTTATTTATTTATTTTGAGAGAGAGATGGAGTACAAGTCAGGGAGGGGCAGAGAGAAGGTAAGACAGAATCCCAAGCAGGCTTTACACCATCAGTGCAGAGCCTGACTCAGGGCTCAAACTCACAGAACTGTGAGATCATGACCTAAGCCGAGATCTAGAGTTGGACACGTAACCGACTGAGCCACCCAGGCACCCCTGGTATAAGGAATTTACTCACAGCCTATAGGAATTATTTACTATAACTCTCTGTGAAAGAGTGCATGCACGCGCGCGCACACACACAAACACACACACACACACACACACACACACACACACACACAGTGGTTAGCCATAAAGGAAATCACTGTGGGACCTGAGTCCAAAATAATCTCTAGAGCTTTAATGTCATCAACTCCCCACTTCCCCGCAAATTTGCTAAGAACCTTAAGTCATTTTTAAAAGCCAAACTAAGAGTACAAACTTCCAGTTATAAGATGAATAATATCTGAGGGTCTAATATATGGTGACAATAGTTAACGATACTGTGTTGTATACTTAAAATATGTTAAGAGTGTATATCTTAAGTTTTATCACAAAAAGGTAACTGTGATGTGCTGAATGTATTCATTAATTTCACTGTGGTAATAATTTCACAATGTAAATGTATATCAAATTACCATGTTGTACACTTTAAATATATTATAATTTTAGTTGTCAATTTTACCTCAATAAAACAGTAAAAACAAAAAAAAAAGCAAACTAATATGTTGTCCATATGTCTTTGAATGATTTGTTTGCCCCACAAGTTGCTGTTTTTCAAGAATTATGTGATGCCCAAGGAACATTTCAGCCTATTTGGGAGACTTTAATAAAGCTTTCTTGTACAGCCCCATTATTGACGTTAAAAGACACTAATAAATAATGACAAATATAATGTCATTATTTGGAAATATATGCTTGCATCTTTCTTCCCAAACAATCTACCTTAAATTATAGTCTTTCAATTGATCTCACAATATTAGGTGATTTTTTTCTCATTCATTTAAAAAAATTTTAAAAACATTTATTTTGAGAGAGAGAACACGAGCAGAGGAGGGGCAGAGAGAGGGAGAGAGAATCCCAAGTGGGGTCCACATTGTCAGCGCAGAGCCCGATGTAGGGCTTAAACTCACAAACTGTGAGATCATGACCTGAAATCAGTTGAGTTGGACACTCAACCGACTAAGTCACCCAGGCACCCCTTTTTTTTCTCATTTTGATTTATGTGTTTGAGTGCCAATTTGAAAATAATTTTGATTGAAAGTATATATTTTAAGTACAGAGATCTGAGTTTTAATCCAAATCTGAAAATTGTTAACTGCTTCCTTCCATCTCTTACTGGCGACTACCAGCAAATGGGCAGAATTCCTTTCTCCAGGAATAACTTTTCCAGTACATTCCTTTTTATTATCAAAAGACTTTGCATGAAAACAGGAAGATATGGTTTTCTCTTTAACTGAGAAAAACACTTGTCCCAATCTCTGTAAAATGTTCTTCCTATGCCTCTGACCCCTGGACGATAAAAGCAATGATAGTATGACTTTGGTCTTCCTGCTCCAGGAAGGAAAGTTGCTGTAGGAAGAGAATTGACTTTTTTTCACTTCTGTGGCTTGAGAACAAGTTATAACTCCAGTTTTTCAAAGAGCATGGAAAATAATACACAATTATTAGATTGCTATCTGTCGGACTATAGATTTAGTAGAAAGGAATCCACCAGAAAAATCCAATGTATTTTTAAAAGAATGCTACATTTTACTGCTTCTCCTTCCTTTGGCTTCTGGAATTTAACCTCCATCTGACCCATCTCCATTCTAATAGTGTAGAGCCACTTTGGCTCTATTAGGACTTCCTTAAAGTTATCTTCTTTTTTCTGTTGCATGAACTGCACAGCCAGTTTTTCAATCAGCATTTTTTTTTAATTTTTTTTTCAACGTTTTTATTTATTTTTGGGACAGAGAGAGACAGAGCATGAACGGGGGAGGGGCAGAGAGAGAGGGAGACACAGAATTGGAAACAGGCTCCAGGCTCCGAGCCATCAGCCCAGAGCCTGATGCGGGGCTCGAACTCACGGACCGCGAGATCGTGACCTGGCTGAAGTCGGACGCTTAACCGACTGCGCCACCCAGGCGCCCCATCAATCAGCATTTTTAAAGTTTATTTATCTATTTACACACAACCTTGTTCTAGAAATGGTTTAAGGTGGCTTAAAAGAAACCATAAAATATATCAAGAAATTAGTGACAGAAGAGGCAGAAATGAAGCTTCTGTAGAAATGCTTATACAATCCTATCATTGACACCGGGTGGACCACGGATTTGGCTCTAAGCTTTCTCACAGGCAGTCAGAAAAGGAAACTTAATCATTTGCAGTGTCCACAAAACAAAAACAAATCAATTACCCAGGCAAAGAACTGTTATTCGCAATACTGAGACCAGAAAGAAATTTCTCTTTGAGAGGCTTCATAGAGATGGTCAGTGTATGATGTCATCACCAGTATTCTCGGTAGCAACCTAATTGAAAACATAAAAGATAAATTTCACAGGGCTTTTCTTATTACCTTCAACATAACAGATGGCATCACAGCAACTTGAAAACCGGGAAAGCCATTTTATCATGAGTTTGAGGGTTGGGGGTGAGCACAAGGTACTCCTATCTCCCCTCTGCTAGGCAAAACCAAAGGTAAGTTTTAGAACAACGGGATCTAATCCAGTACCAATAATGGTTTCAGAGAAATTCTAAAACCTCTAAATTTGTATGCATTTTATGAATAGGTAAGTTCATTTTTCTTAACAGAGAAACCATCGTGTATCAGATCCTCAATGTACACAAGCAATTCACAAAAGCTAGGTACAATTTCTAGAAAACCTAGAGGATTAATCACGCTACCTTTCTCCTATTCTTCATATTTTTCCCCACAGCCTAGCTTTCCTCCCCACCTCCCACTCCTGCAAAAAGAACCTTTTTTGTTTCCATTTGATCTCACAGCATAGGCAAGCTTGTCAGCATGGTTAAAAATTTGCGTTCTGGCTGAAGAAAGAAGCTTGAGCAGACATCTTGATGCTGGGTAAATGCAGACGGGTTCCTCAAAGGCTGCTGGGCACTGCACGGGAGGCTCCAAGTTGTGCTGCGGGGTGAGCTTTTTGAAGAGATACTCACCCAGCCCGGCCTGAGGGCCAGCCAGCCTGCGGAGGTTGGTGAGGTGGTCGCCCATCTTCTTGATGACTTTCATCTCCTCCTCTAGGAAGTGGCTTTTGAGGAGGTCACAGAGACCGGGATCTCCGTTGGCGGCACCCAGGGCATGCAGATCCAAAAGGGCCTGGTTCAGGTTCTTCTCCAAGGCCATGGCGGCTTCCATGGCGTCCACGCTGCCACGCCACCCATCTTGGGACAGCTCTTGCCAGTCCTGAAGGAAGGGGCAGCCGCTCCACTGGTTTCGCATCTTAAAGAGACGGTGGGCGCCCTCACGCTTCTCCTCAGCTAACTCTTGGAAGAAGCGGCCCATGCCCTTCGGAGCTACATCGTTGCCTCCTTCAAAATAGAAGCGAAGAGAGAGGTAGGTGTAGGAGGCCTGCAGATGCAGGTTCACCAGGCGCTGGAGTGCAGCCTCCATCTGGGCGGAATAATTCTGCTGGATCTGGGTGCTCATGGTTGGTGAGCCGTGAGGAGCGAAGCGTAAAATATGGTGCTTGAGGGTCTTGGAAGCACGGGAGAGCAGAGGATTCCACCGGAAGTTGTAACTGAAGGGGAGGGCCTAGAGGTGAGAGGTTGGCAGGGATAGGAGGAGGTAGGGAAGGGCTGGGGCTACCCAGTCTGTTCAATCCGATAGACAGTTCTAGAGGGCTGCAGGGTGAACTCTAAGTCTAGTTTTTGATAAGAGTTTAATTCTTTCTTTCCTAATTATTAGAAAGGAGTTTTTACCTCTCATTGTGCCCCGTTTCTTACTTACAAGATGAGGTAAGAACGTTCAAGGTTAAGAATGTTAAGTATCGATAGTGAAATGCCTCCAGTCTTCATTTGTGACTTAAAACTCCCTTGTTTCTTATTTTATAGAGTCTATAGGAATTTATCGTTTCCTGCTCCTAAAGCCTCGTTTACAGGGTGACTATTAGTTCCAGTTTGTCCAGAGCAGTCTTGTTGTCCTGGTGCAATTATTAATAGTTTCCCCTAATAAATAAATAAAATAGTATCCCCGTTCACACTCAAAAGGGTCCTTGTTTGGAATATACATTACATGGTCACCTTACTTATTATTATTAAGAAGGTCAAAATCTACACTATCGAATGAGAAATGGATGAGCTTCTAAGACATTGAATTTGGACATAATTCATTTCCACTTTATTAATTAATCATACCAGTAAGAATCCCATCATAAATTTTCTACTAGTCAGGCTTCATTTTTTCATGTGTTGATGCATTTATTCCTTCTAATAGAAGATCTACTGGATACCGTTTATGTGCCAGGTGTTTTGTTAGGTACTGGTGGCTTCTTGTGATTACCCAGATATTCCACCATTAACTTAAACATGTCATGTGAAAGGGAAGTAAAGATGAAAGTGTAGACTTATAAATCCTACCACAATAGAAAATAATCCATACAGGATGAGTTAGCTATTCTCAGTTGGAAGATGAGGGTAGAACTAGATGATCTCATAGGGTCTCTTCCAGGTTTGTGATTTCATGTTTAGCATTTTATTTTCCTAAATACCACTTGCCTGGGGCTGTTTCACAATTAGAACACTTTAATGTGTTTTCTGTCAAACAGGAAGGCATATGCTATTCAGGATAAACAATATTTGAACCCAGAGAGGAAAGTTTGCACTCAACCTTGGACCTACTTCTAAATGAAAATAAAAATTCATTCTCTTGCAGCTACTTTCTTTTTTTTAAATATTTTTAAATGTTTATTTTTGAGACACACACACACACACAAACACACACACACAGAGGCAGAGAAAAAGGGAGACACAGAATCTGAAGCAGGCTCCAGGCTCTGAGCTGTCAGCACAGAGCCCGACACGGGGCTCAAACTCACAAATGGTGAGATCATGGCCTGAGCCGAAGTCGGATGCCCAACCGTCCAACCCACTGAGCCACCCAGTCTTTTGCAGCTACTTTCAACTTTTATTTTCTATGTTGCTGGAAACTGACATGTTAAAATTTCAAAAAGAGATCTGCAGTCTCCGTTCACTGCTGAAGCCAAAATATGGGCATATATCCTGTAAATTGTAAATTTTTTTCATGGAAGGTTGTGCCCAAAAGTATTCTCATACTGCATTTGGAATTTGCAAAAACTGTTAGAATTCAGGAATAGCACATTTTTCAACCCTGGGGGGAACGGGGTAAAACGGAAGTAGTTGTGCAGCCTTTCTAGTCTTAGTTCTAGAGCAAAAAGAGGAGGCTGGAGGTTAGGAGGGAGGGGAAAAACAAAAATTCAAACCCAAGAACAATCCTCACATATACCCAAATAGGAAAGAAATTATACAAGATGGAATACCCTCCAAATGATTGCAAAGAAAATGTTCATTTTTTACCCTGTGCATTAACCCTTAGTCATCATATTGACCTTGTAATAAAAAATGCTGGGCTTAGAGAAAACTTCAGCATATAACATATTATCTGTATTATAACATGTCAGGCTCATTTAATATATTTCAATTTCCTATACATTTATTTGTTCTTCTTGGAAAAGAAAAATGTCTACATAAACCTTCTCAGATGAGATCATTTTCTGCCTTGTGCACAATTTGACAAATATTTCCCTCATCATGTTAGAGAGAAGACAGTCAGTGTTGGAACTGTGCTGTGATAGGTGGTCAAGCACATAATTGTCAGAAGCAAGTCAACGTGTGCTCAAATCCCAGCTTTGCCACTTACTATGAGTGTGACCTTAGGCAGGTAGCATAAGCTCTTTGAGCCTCAGCTTGCTTTCTTGCCTATAAAATAGGACTGTTAATATCTCACAAGTATACCACAAGGATTAAATTATATAATACATGAGAAAACATTGCCAAACAAGTAGAAAGCACTTAAAATAGTGCTGTATCATTAATGAATTTTGCAGTAAAATTTTGGGGATCCTCTCAAATCCTGGTAAGTATCAGATTCATATCCCAGTAGGTTTTTGATCCAAGCGTCCTCGCTGCAGACCTGTTTGGCTGAATCACTCTTCTCAGTGGCAATGTCCTTTTAAGTATGAAAGCACAGAGGCACAGGCTTGGGTGCCAAAGAGCCAATTCATTTAAAACACGAATAAAACCAGCTTTTCTTACTTCCCATGCCTAAGTGAGATTCAGCAACACCTCTTGAGGTCACTTGTGGCTCTCTCAGCTGTGGAGGGAAGGGGAGCAATGCCTAGGCAGCAGAAGTCTCTTCATTTTCTCATTTCTCCAGCCCAAGATCATCATCCACTGTAGCAAGAAACATCTAATGAACATCTACTTTATAGGAGAGGTAAGATTATGGAACATCCCGTGTGAATAATAAATTCATCTCCTCTCTCATTCCAATGTAGACTTTGTGGAATGCTTAGGTCTTGAGTCAGATTCCTCAGAAACAGACCTTGAAATGAGGATTCCTGTGCAAGTGATTTATTGGGAAAGTGCTCCCAGGGGAGACCAAAAGAGAGTGCAGAAAGCAGCACAGAGAAAGAAAGGAGGCCAAGAAGCAAGGTTGCAATTTCAGGAAAAGTCTGAGCTTCCTAATAATCTCAAGGCTTATTAGCTTTGGAGTGTAAATTACACTTAGTGTTTATTTCAACATGGGGCAAGGCAACTGGATTTTCATAGTCCTGTCCATTGGCTATGGGGATCCCCAGAGAAATATAAATTCCCATGGTCTTTATACAGGTGAAACAACTCCAGTATCTCAAGGGACAGCCAAAGGTCACAGGTGCCAGTCATTAGCAGAAAAGCACACCAGAACTGGGTGCTGAGCACACCAAACTGCCAAAAGGGATCCGATAGTATTTGGGCAGGGCATGTACAGTATCCACCACCAGCCTGCTTCTCTACTTGACCTTGGAAGGTACCGGAGTACAGTGGAAATGAGAAACCCCAATTTGTACATTTTTACCATGAATTCAATGGATAAAATAAAGACTTTATACTGTATGTATACCTCTTTGCTACTTCTATTTACAGGGAATATAGGGGTTTTAGAGTCTACATCTTAAATCTCTTCTGGCATCGCTGAAAATCTGTAACTCTCTTCAGGTGTCTCATTTTCACATATTCAAGGCCCAAATAGACCCAAAGCTCCAGCTAAGAAACTGTTTGCATCTTTTATCAGGCCCTCTACTGTAATTGACAGCACTCCCTATATTGGAACCGCATATTGATTTGTTTAATAGCTGCACAGAAGTACTTAAAAGTGAAAACATCCCTAACAACGCAGAAACTGACAGGCTGTGAAATGGCTGCTTAAGAACTTGTCATCCAAACTGAACTCACATGAAAACTGATGTTAAAAAACAGCAAAATGGTCTCTGTTGCTTGTCATTTTTCTAAAAGGAACTGTAAGGGGTACAATTTAGTTCTAAGCTGTTCATGTACTTTAGACAAGGGACAGCTTGACACCAGGCACAGTTATAAAACGAAGAGTTTCTAATTTTTCTCTCCCACAACACGCGCATGCACACACGCGCGCACGCACACAGTCTCCTCCTCATTCCACCTGTAACCCCCACTAAACCCTGAAGCACACTGAGAAGCTTGTCCACAGCCTAGCCCAACAGGTCTACCTTGCAAAACCTACCCTCCCTGTACTTCCTGTGGGTACCTCAAACAAGCAGTGGTTCTCAGCCAGGGCTGATTTTGTTCCCCAGAAGACATTTGGCAATGTCTGGAGACATTTTTGGTTGTCATAATTAGGGGGAAGGAACTACTGGCATCTAGTGGGTGCAGGCTTTTGTGATGCTATGAAACTTTCTACAATGCCCCAAACATTCTACAGCAACCTGCAAGAAATTATGCAGCCCAAAATATCAGTAGTGCCGAGGATGAGAAACTCCGTGCTAATGGGTAAATAATGTTGGTGTCTTAGTTTGGGTTACCCTAAAAGCAGAACCTGAGATAAGAATCTGAGTACAATGAGTTCATTTAAGAGGTGATCCCTGAAAACATCAGCAGGCATTAAGGTAAATGAGACAAGGAAAAGGAAGAAAACCAATAATGGCTGTGTTAAACAACAGGTTACTCCTATAGGCAGCTAGCACTCAATCCTACTGGGGAACTCTGGGGGACTATATGAGGCATGCTTTGGGGCTATCCTGAACAAGAACAAAGAAGCTGGAATATTTATCTTCATATCTTATCTGTTATTAGCTGAGGACTGAGGATATTAACTTTCTTGTACTTCCAGACTACTCTTTGAGAACCAAAAGAATGCCCTCTCAGGTAGAGAGTTTGTGAGCTTGTGGCAAGAGCCCATGGACATGGAGCAAGAGCCCATGGACATGTATGGGAATGGTGAGTGCTGAGTGAGTATGGACAGGGGACCAATGATGTATGCTGGGGTTGGTCGTCCAAGAAAACACTCATGGGAATATATCTTCAGTTGCTTTTTCTGAGGATAATGCTTTAGCCAAAAACATAATTCTAATCGTGACCACAGTAGGTGTCCCAGATGACAAGCAAGAGTGACATGTTTTAGAGAGATCTTAGTAGAACATGTGGTTGGAAGGACTCTTAGAAGCCATGTGTTCCAGCTCTGTACCAACGCATGCATCTCCTTAGAAACATCTCTGACAAATAACCATCTAGTCTTTGCTTGAACACACCCAGGTTACCAGGAACACAGTAGCTCATGAGGGATACCCATTCTATGTTCAAGAGAGTCACTTGGGAGCCAAGCAGACCTGAGTCTTGAACCTGACTATTCCATTTTTTTCATTTTTTTAATGTTTATTTACTTTTGAGAGAGAGAGACAGAGCATGAGTGGGGGAGGAACGGAGAGAGAGGGAGACACAGAATCCAAAGCAGGCTCCAGGCTCTGAGCTGTCAGCACAGAGCCTGATGTGGGACTCAAACCCACGAACTGTGAGATCATGACCTGAGCCGAAGTCAGACGCTTAACCGACTGAGCCACCCAGGTGCCCCAGAACCTGACTCTTCTATTCAATGGCTGTGTAACTTTGGGCAAGTTACTTAACCTCTCTGAGTCTTATTCTCTTTAGCTATAAAACACCAGTAATATTATCTACCTCTTAAGATTATTGTGAAGATTAAACAAGAGAATACAAGGAATTTTTTAAAGGATTATTTATTTGAGAGAGAGAATGGGAGAGAGGAAAAGAGAGAGAGAGAGAGAGAGAGAGAGAGAGAGAGAAATGTCAGGGCAGAGAGCCCGATGTAGGGCTGGAATTCACGAACCCGTGAGATCATGACTGGGCCACCCAGGAGCCCCAAATACAAGGAATTCAATACAACTTCTGACACATAGTACGTGCTAAATAAATATTAGCTGCCTTCACTCCTTTTCCTTCTCCATCCTCTCAAATCTCTTGTGTCAGCTCTCTGTCTCACAATAAGTTTGATCCTTTCATTCTGGTTCTGGCTTCCAAAAAAATATAAAATAAGTTAATGCCACCTTTCCATTAGTCTAAGACCCTCTTTCTCCACTGAAACGGGCCTGGCTTCTTCCACCACTCCTCATGCCACCTGGCTCTGTGGGCCTCTACTCTCTGGTCACTCTCCAAAAGCAAGTGGAGTCCCCCCAAGGAGACAGCTTCAACCACATGGTTTACCTGGGATGAAATACACTTGAAGATCACATCTTTTTAATTTTGATGCATGTAGATCAAAAAGGGCTCTTTATGAAATAGTGTTCTCTTTTAACATAAAGAACAGAATCTGTGTAGTCAGGAAAGCAAGGCAGGAAACGATTTGCTCTTTCCTTATCATGCTCCATTTTAACTCTTACAAATGTTTCTTCCAACCTGTACTTGCCCTTTAGCGTCAGTGATAAAAAGTACTTTGTTACTTTTTAAAAGTAAAATTTTAATGTTTCATAGAACGAAACAAGATTCATATTCCAAATAAGATGTGGCATCATATTTCAGAAGGGCTGGCAAGTCGGCCCTTCGTGGCTGCCAAGAAGTGGGTTGGACAGACCCAGCTTGAGCTGGAAAGAACATCCAGCCTTGAAATCCGAAGTGGCAACTTTTGCAGTACTACTCTCCCTTTCCCTGCTTGAAGCCCCTCAATGCTCCTTCTGGTCCCGCTGACATCTGGCTGGAGAAGAGAGTCACCCAGCAAGAGATCGTGCTTTTCATTACCTATAACATGATCTCATTTTTGTAAAGATATGTGTGTATATGTATATGTGTGTGTGTGTGTGTAAAGACAGATAGCAAAATGTTAGCAGTGGTCTGTATCTTTGTGTGACCAATTTTTTACTTTTTTGTTTCTGTATCATCTGATTTGGGGGCGATGAGAATATACTGAAATTTATTTCAGAAAAATCAGGGAAAAAGACCTGTTTCTATCTTCAAAGAAAAGGAAAATTTTGCTCTCCTGTCTCAAGTAGGTCATATGATCTCGGTCCACAGAGCAATGAACAGGACTCAGTGTCGTCTCCTGAAGCCAGAGCTAGCCTGATGCATAGCATTCTCCAGCCTGGTAGGTACCCAGGTACTTTGCAACTGAGAAATTAAAATTCAGGAAAATGAAGGGCTTCTCTCTCATGCCCCCTCCCCTATTCCCTTGGGGCTTCAGTGGTACTCCTTCTACCCCCTACTAATCACCAACAACCCGAGGTTCAGTCTGGGGACTGGGAAAAAAGGAAACTCCCTCCTGAGGCTGACCTGGCTCATAGGGCAGGGATGCTGCCTTATATTTCCTCCTCATTCCCTGCTGGGCCTGGCAGTCTGATTGACACAAAGGATCACAGATTCTCAGGGGTGATGATTCCTCAGAGGTCATTTGATCCCAGTCCTTATCCCCATTGTCAATGCTTGATAATTACCTGATCATTAACAAGTTAAATGTGGCTACTGGTCACTTTGGCTACTCAAGAGGTTTGAGCCCAAGAGTCAAGTGTGCCCAATTCACTCAAACACCATCCCCAGCCAGTCCCCTCTGCCAATGGTCTAGGAATACAAAGACATGACTCGGCACTTATGCCCCCGTGAATGGGACAGGAGAAGGGGCCACTGACCCATGGTGGGAACAGCACCAACAACAGGTCCCATTTACAGCTTCTGGAACTGGCAATGGCTGTATGTTTGGCATCAGTGCAAATCTCCCCTCCCATGATCCCTCTGCCCCCTCCTCAGGGTGTATGCATGGGGCTGCAGGCCAAAACACAGCACTGTTCAGCAGTTCGAGATAACGAAATATCTATCTGGGCCTGACTCTCTATATAAGCACCAGATGGTAATGATTAAAATTAAATTAAATTAATGTTTGACAGTCCGTGAAGGGCATAAATTGCATGGTGTGCTGGTTGTCCAATCTGTCATCTTGTTTCCCTTGGCTCAGGTCAACAAACAACAGCTGAAAGCTGCCTCTCTGGGTCAAACAGTAGCTTATTTCTCTGCTATGGAAATGGCTGCTCAGTTTACTAAGTTGAAGGCTCCTATGCCGCCAAAACCGTGATTAAGACTCCTTAAAAGGCAGAGAATTCTGTCTTCTCCCTACAGTCTCCAGCAACCATCTCCCAAACACGCCATAATGGCAATCATTGGTTAGAATTCAGAAACAGGGAAATCTGAACCTGGCCTAAGAGCAAAACCATTGCCAAAATCACAAAGCAATTTCCAGCTCTAATGACGGCCTTCTACACGCACATGGTTTCTATAGCATGTGGGCAGTGCTGACGTGTTATCAAATTGCAAAAGAATCCATGGTATTACATTTTAAAATCACCCATCTGCCAAGTTCTCCCTTCCAAAGAACTTTCCGATTCAGACTTTTGCTCCTTCCCCCTGTGTTATTCAGGAATCGCTGTTCCAATATTTACACTGTCTTTCTTCCTATGTACAACCAAAGTCCCACTTCAACCTTTGTACTTTTGCACAAGAACTTTAACGGAAGTTTCAAAATGTTTAGCATATATTCTTTGGTGGCAAGGATTTGTTTCTCTATGTGTCAGCCAAATAGAACAAGCAAATGAGGCACGCACAAGGCGGTGGAAGCCGGTTTGTACCACCCAGATGGCCCTTCAGGAATCAAACACTTATCTCCCCAGCTGCCTGGTGCACCGCTGGCGGGCGGCCCTCAGCTGTCAGCCCACTTTGGAGATTGCTTCTGTTGAAGACAACTGCCTCACCAAAGATCTCATCTCCTTCTGAGGGCAGCTCACGTATCCCAACTCGGGACGGCTCTTAGGATCCTTCTTTCCCTGCTATTTTGTCTGCCTGGGCTTGTGATCCAGGTTATTGCCTGGGTCCTCCCACTTCATTCAGGTCTCTGCCCAAATGTCACTTCATCAGAAAGGCTTCTCCTGATCGTTTTTTCCCAAAGTAGCACACACTCCGCCCTTCTCCACAGCCCCACCTCCATAGCGCACTGTGCCTTTACTGTGCTTTTGTTTTCTTCACAACTCTTTCCTCTACCTGATGTTATTTCGATATTTATCTATTATTTGGTTTATCGTCTCCCCACTGGAATATAAGCTCTATGATGTCTGGGACTTTAGCTGTTTTTTTCATTTCTTTATCTCTACTATTTAGAAAAAGTGCCTAGCACATATATAAAGGATAAATACTTGTATTATTTTGCTCAGTAAATATTTGTTAATCAACGAATAAATGATTAGTCTCCTAATATCTTAGTTACTTCCTAGTATTTACACTGCCTAGCTCTCTCCCTCCACATCCTGAGAAGCAGACTCCTGCCAGGGAAGCATAATAGTCAAGAACATAGGCTTTGGCATTAGGCTGACTTACTCCCTTAGTTCATACACGATTACATACCTCTTTAACATTTAGTAATTTTTGAGAGAGAGAGAAAGTATGTGCGCATGAGCAGGGGAGGGGCAGAAGAGAGAAGGAGACAGAGAATCCCAAGCAGGCTCTGCACTGAGAGTGGAGAACCCGATGTGGGGCTCAAACTCAAGAATCATGAAATCATGACCTGAACGGAAGTCAGATGCTTCACCAACTGAACCACCCAGGTGCCCCGCGATTACCTAGCCCTTAAGCTGTGTCAGGCATTGCTCTCGACACTTTAATATTAATGTATTTAAGGCTCACAACAGCCATAAGAGTAGGTATTATTACTATTCCCTTTTTACTGATGAAGATATTGAGGTTAAGATAGAGAGGTTAAGCACTTGCCCCAAGTCACACATGTAATAAGAGTCAGAATTTGAACCCAGAAAGTCTGTCTCCCAAATCTGCCACTTAACCAACTGTGTAATTTTGAGTAAGTTCCTCTCTGAATCAGTTTCTTTGCCCATAAAAATAGAGATAATAATGCCTACCACACAGAGTTGTAACCAAGAAATGAGGTGTGTAAAGTGCATAGCAGGGTTCCTGATTCACACAAATACTTAATAAAGGGTAAGTGTTATCATTTTCCCCCTGCATCCCAACAGACTGCATGGACATCCAAGTGTCACCCCCACTGGACTTTTGTTTCATTTTGGATGCCCTATATTGACCCTTGCTGAAGGTCTTGGATAATATATATCCACTCACTATTCTAATGCTCCATGGACAGCCCCAGCCTCTGTCACCTCCTCCCTCGACTCCACCATAGCTTGCCTTACCCCTGTAGACAGACCTAGGGCCAGGTCCAGAACACTTTGCTAATGTACTGCCTTGTCAGATCCCAGAATAAAATGATTGTTTGAGGCAGAGGCAACAAAATTCACGTGGTGTAACTTGCCTTTGACAGCTACCCTTACAGTTCTCTGGGGTTCCCACTACCCAGTATAATCACTCAGATGGGCCACAGCCCAAATTTGATCAGGTATAGTAGCCACTTTCACATTTTTCCCAGACCTCTCTTCAAACAACTCCTTATTGTCACAGCTGCTAGGAGTCCTCATGGCAGACAACTCTTAGCTCTCGGTCACTTCAGGGGTTGCCTCAAAGGCAGTTTCCTTGATGACCTTCTGAGGCTGATATCCAGTGACAAATCAATGTAGGAATATAAATTCCTACCATTTTGGCCCAAATGAGGACAACTCTAAAGGGCCATTGGAACTCCAGAGCTACTTGTGGGTCAGCCGAGGCTACTGTTGGGCCTGCATCACAGCTCAGCTTCTCCCTGTGCCCACTCCTGCTTGCTTTTTCTCCTTTTCCCAGGAGCTGATAACAAGGGCATGCCCTGATAAGCATCCTGCCTCCTGTGCTCTATCTCAGAGTCAGCTTCCCAGGAAGCCCAGCCTACAACACAAGACCTAGTCAATTCACTCATACTATTGTCATGGTCTCTGGATTCTTCCAGAAACTGTTAAACCCAGGAGACAAAATGGCCTCCTAGGATTACATCTCCCTGGCCAAATCCCCAACCCATCCCCATTGTTTTTCACTTTTTCTCAGAGGCACGTCTACTCTAGCCTGCCTGCTTACAGAAGCATATAAATGAAGCCAGAAAAATGATCTTCCCTGATGCCTATTAATCAATTTCTTGCCTACTGTTCATTGCCTCAGCTCAGGGCTGCTCTTTCCTCAAGGAAATGAGACAGATGATCATGGGTTGCCACACAACACTGGTTCTTTACTTTGACCTCTTGAGTCCTAGGAGGATTTATCAGCAAACAACAAGCTCATTTAACTATAAGTCAGAAGCAGACAAAGAGTCAGTCATTAAGGGAATATAAACAACTAGGTGTTTTACCCATTCTGTAAAGCTGATATATTTATAAACATGCCCTTGGGCAAGGGTCAGCCTCAATGATAGCCCCTTTGGAAGTAACAAATCCCAAACCACTTATTTGTTATGTCTATAGATGACATTTTGATCTGAGTAATCATTAAAATATCTGCACTTTTAATGGCCTATAAAATCTTAACATGCTTCCCTCTACCAGATTTCCCACAGTGCAACTGGATGAACCTCATAGCTTCCATTTGATCTTCAAGAATAGATAAATCACTGCTCTATTTAAGTGTGCAGCGCTGTGTTTGATAAGTTTCATGAAGTATAAAAATGCGGCAGCGTATAAATGGGTTTTTTTTTTTAAGATTTTCTGTGGGAAGATATTTTATGTCAGTAAGTAGGTCTTCCTAAGTAAATCCTTTGCTCTCACAGCGTGCAGCCTAATTCTTACAAGGGAATTAAAAGAATACTTGATAGTCTATTGGTTTCTCATGTTAGTTTTTGTTTTATTATGTCCCTTTGGAAATACTGTTTCGTTTTGATCTAAGACTCTGTCTAGATATCCAAAATGTAGCTAGTATTATTAGGCAGGCATGGATACTGATCAATATTCTGTCCTTTATAGTGAACGGTGATATGATTGATGCTGACCTCAATCTGTATGGACAATTACAGCTGTAAAAACAGATGCTATTCTCCCAGGCCCATCCCAGCCATATGCTTTGATTCATGGTGCTGGGCACTTGGCAGAGATGGGCATTTTGTGTAAGTCAGACTCTGATACCCCTGGACTATCTGAAGATTATTTTTTAAAAGTTATGATTCACTGCTGGTGGGGCTAGCTGCCTGTGTTGCCTCCTAGGATTCTACAGTTCCTATGGCTCATGCTCTGAGATTTTGCTTTTGTGCCCCAGACACTTATAACAACCTTATTTCAGGCTCCCCATAAAGTAGTTACTTGGATCACTGGAACAGTGAACTCATAGAGACTTTTAAAAAATATCTGGTATTTTAAAAATCATGGTTGTGAACATCACTATAGGGGAAACTAGTGCAGTTTAACGTCTTCCTATAGGAGCTTCAGATTTATTGGGGGAGACCAATGAAAACAGAATGACGTCTGCCATCATCGAAATAGGTTGGATTGAATGATCACTCACATAACCTGAAAGTGAATCATGGGGGTCCTTGTTAAAATGCAGTTCCCATCACAGATCAATTGAATAAGAACCTCTGGTTTGGTATTGATATCTGAATCTTTAACAAGCTCTCCAAGTGATTCTCATGCACACTAAATGTTAAGAACCATCGCCCCAGAGATGGATTTCAGCCTAGGCATGTTTCCTGCACTGCCACCATTAGTTAGTGGCTCTCTGTGTTTTGGAAGGAAATGGAAGCCTTCAGTGACAATTATCATCAAAATGTGCAATTAATCACTAAAATGATGATGTTTCTGCCCCACCCAGAGCCCCTTTACCAGTATAGTGTACCCATTCTCGGTTGCTGACTCCATCTTACCCAGAACCAAGATTGGCTCTATTTATTTGCTACTTAGCAGCTGTAAGTGTTAGCTGATAACAGCTCACAGCTGCACTCTTCTCTGGAGAATTTTTCTAAACTGATAGGAGCTACCTCATCCAGAGATGCCTCACAGGGAACATACCTACCAACACAGCAAATGACTGACTGATATGAAGGAACAAAAGACCAAATCCTTTGCCTCAAGGGAGACCACTCTGTGATATCATCTTTGCTCTGAATCCTCCATAAAATCAGGGTGATGCTAGACTTCTGTTGAATCCACTTCTTTGCTTAGTCTCTTCTGCCATTCCTGCTTCCTTCATGTCCTTCCTTGGTGGTTCCTCCCGAGAACACTCCCTCAAGAGAATCCCTGTCTCATTCTCTGCTTCTAGGTTACTCTACTTAAGTATTGTTATTCAGAAGTTGAGGAGGCTTTTCCAAGAGGAAAAAGTTATAGAAATAACAAAAGAGGTTCTGTGAATAAATACACAGATATATATATGAAACAAATAGGAGATTCTGGTTCTAAGTAAAAGGGGGTAACTTTTTACCTAAGTAAAAGGGGGTAAAAGATATACAGGGTAACACTCTGTATATCCCACTCAATGCAGCTATAAAACCTGGAAAGAATGCATAAGGCAGCTAGTTGAGGACACTGAAAAGTCCACAGTAGCATGCAGATTGGGAAATAAAACAGACCAGAATCAAAAGTACTACCAAACTGGTGATGAGTTTGTTTATTTTTCCTCTGCTATCCCTGGCTTAGACTCAAGGCAGACCAAAACCTAGAAATGGGAACTAGGGCATGGACAAGAGCTCCAGGAGAAGCCCACTAGTTTTGTCTGGAAAAGGAGGAAGAAGGTCTCTTGATGTTTAGAGAGAGTGGGGGAAATCTCTCAGGCTTCCCGCCACCTTTTCTCTGTTCTCTTGCACTCGAGGAAATCCTAGAGTAGCAGCAGCAACAGTAGAGACAGCACCAGCAATGGGGGCCTATAGATGCCCAAAACTCTGAGGGAGGAGAACCATTATGACTGATCAGAAGACCTGTGTCCCAAGGGGATGTGGCCAATTCCCATTGCTGTTTTTCTCTCTCTTCCCTCCTGCTGCTTGGTCTTAGACATAGGTACAACTGTGAGAAATGCACAGCACAGCATAGTAGCCCAAAGCCCATCTTTGGGTTAGAGCCTGGAAGGTGAGCCCCAGGGAGGAAAAAGGAATGGGGAAATGTTGAAGAGGGTAGAACTTAGGAAAACCAACCCATAAAATTGTTTATTAGTGCCTAAGCTCAGTCTTTAGTTGTGTGTATATGAATCTGACCCAAAACAATACAACAAAGATTTTGAGAACTGAATTATGGGCTAGAACACTGCCCAGATCACAGACTGGCCACTGGGTGGCCACACATGAGATAGAGTCGAATAGTGCTGCAAAGGCTTTGAAACTGAACTGACGTTGGAAACACAACCCACAGATGGCTGGTTGGAATGTCTGGTTTGAACTCAAACCAATCGTCTGTTAAAAATATCTACATTCCCCATAAGATTTAAACAATACCCAGAAACTCATAATGCAGAGTCTCCCAAAATATCCAGGAAAAAATCTAAAATTACTGATATTGCAAGGAACCAGGAAAAATCTCAACTCACACCAATGCCAAGATGACATGTTGGGATTATCAGACAAAAACTTTAAAGCAATATTATTAACATGTTCTAAGAAATAAAGGAGAACACCCTTGAAATAAATGGAAATATAGAAAGTCTCAGCAGGGAAATAAAATATATAAAGAGATATCAAATGGAGGTTTGAACTGAAAAATACGATAACCAAAATAAAAAATTCACAAGATGGGCTCAAAAGGAAAATGAACATAATAGAAGAAACAGTGAATTTATTGGTATATTAATAGAAATAATCCAACCTAAACAACAGCGAGAAAAATATTGAAAAAAATAATAAGCATCGCCTCAGGGGCCTGTAGGATAATACTAAAGGTTTAACATGTCATTGGAATACCAAAGGGAAATGAGAAAGAGTATACCATAGAAAAACTACTTGAGGAAATAGTGGTTAAAACCTTCCCCAAAGTGGCATAAGACATAAACCTACAGACTTAAGAAGTTCAATGAATCTCAAATAGTATAAACCCAAAGAAATTACAGACACATCATAATCAAACTGCTAAAAAATAAATACAAAGTCTGGAGAGCAGTCAGAGAAAATGATTTTTGTTATAAGTGTCTAACCTTTTTTTTGCATATGGATGTCAGTTTCTCTGGCATCATTTGTTAAATAGACTATTTTTGCTCCATTGTATTGCCTCTGTTCTCTTATCAAAGATTAGTGGACTATATTTATGGAGGTCTATTTCTGAGTTCTTTATTCTGGTCACTTGATCTATTTGTCTATTTGTCCACCAAAACCACACTGTCTTGATACTGCAGCCTTAAAGTAAGTCTTGAAGTCAAGCAGCACCAGTCCTCCGATTTTGTTCCCCTTCAATATTTTGTTGGTTATTCTGAGTCTTTTGCCTCTCCATATAAATATTTAGAATCAGTTTGTCAATATCCATGAATTAACTTACTGCAATTTTGATTGGTACTGTGTTGAATCTATAGATCAACAGATTGGAAAGAACTTACATCCTGACGTTATTGAGTCTTCTTTATCCATGAACATGGAATATCACCCATTTATTTAGTTCTTCAATTTCATTCATTAAAGTTTTGTAGTTCTCCCCATACAGCTCTTATATATATTTTGTTAGGATTTATACATTTTGGGGGGTGCTAATGTAAATGGTATTGTGGTTTTAATTTCAAATTCCACCTGTTCATTGCTGGTATATAGGAAGGTGAGTAACTTTTATGTATTAACTTTGTGTCCTGAAATCTTCCTATAATTGTGTATTTGTTCTAGGAGGTATTTGTTGATTCTTTTGGATTTTCTACATAGACGATCATGTCATTTTTAAACAAACACAATTTTATTTTTCCTTCTCAGCCTGTGTACCATTTATTTAGCTTTCTCATGTTATTGCATTAGCTAGAACTTCAGGCACAATGTTGAAAAGGAGTGGTAAAAGGGGGGACATCCTAGCCTTGTACCTGATTTTAGTGAGAAATATCCAAGTTTCTCACCATTAAGTATGTTCGCTGTAAACTTTTTGTACATAGTCTTTATCAAGTTGAGAAAGCTCTCCTCTGTTCTTAGTTAACTGACATTTTTTATCATAAATTGGTGTTGGAATCTGTCAAATACTTTTTCTCTATCTATTGATATAATCATGTGATTTTTCTTTTATTAGTTAGTTGATATAATGGATCACATTAGTTGATTTTTGAATGGTGAACCCGCCTTGCACCACTGAACTAAATCCCACTTAGTCATGGTGTATAATCTTTTTACTTTGTTGGATTTGATTTGCCAATATTTTGTTGAGGAGTTATGAATCTACGTTCATGAGAGATATTTAGTTTTCTTATAATTTATTTGTCTAGTTTGGATATTAAAATAATACTGGTCTCATAAAATCAGTTAGGAAGTATTCCCTCTGCTTCTATTCTGTGAAAGAGATTATAGAGAATTGGTATAATTTCCTCCTTAAATGTTTGGTATAACTCACCATTAAACCCATCTGGGCCTGGTGCTTTCTGTTTTGAAAGGTTACTCATAATTGATTCAATTTCTTTAATAGATATAGGCCAATTCAGATGATGTGATTCTTCTTGTGTGAATTGTGGCAGATCGTTTTTCAAGGAATTGGTGCATTTCATCTAAGTTATCAAATTTGTGAACAGAGTTGTTAACCTTTTAATTTCTATGGGATCTGTAGTAATGTCCCTGTTTCATTTCTGATATTAGTAATTTGTGTCTTTTCCCCTTTTTCCTTAGTCAGCCTGGCTAGGGGTTTATTGATTTTATTAATCTTGTCAAAGAACTAACTTTGGCTTTTGTTGATTTTATCTATTGATTTCCTGTTTTCAATTTCCTTCATTTCTGCTTTAATTCTTAACATTTACTTTATTTTTTAAAGTTTATTTATTTGGGGGGGGGGGAGAGAGAGAGAGAGAGAAAGCAGGGAAGGGGCAGAGTGAGGGAGAGATAGAATCCCAAGCAAGTTCCACTCTAGCTTAGAGCCTGACACAGGGCTCAAACCCATGAACCGTGAGATCATGACCTGAGCCAAGATCAAGGGTTGGATGCATAACCAACTGAGCCACACAGGCACTCCTTAACATTTATTTTATTCTGCTTACTTTGGATTTAATTTTTTCTTCTTTTTCTAGTTTCCTAAGATGAAAACTTAGATGATTGATTTTAGATCTCTTTTTTTCTAATATATGTATTCAATGCTATAAATTTCACTTTAAGCACTGCTTTCAATGCATCCCACAAACTTTGATAAATTGTGTTTTCATTCTCGTTTAGTTTAAAATATTTGTTATTTCTCTTCTGATTTCTACTATGGCCCATGTGTTATTTAGAAGTATGTTGTTTAATATCCATGCATTTGGGGATTTTCCAATTTTCTTTCTGTTATTGGTTTCTAGTTCAATTCCACTGTGATCTAAAAAAAGACATTATATGATTTGTATTCTTTTAAATTTGTTAAGGTATGTTTTGTGGCCCATAATGTGGTATATCTTGGTGAATGTTCCATGTAAGCTTGAGAGAAATGTGTATTCGGCTGTTGTTGGATGAAGTAGGCTATAGACATCAATAATATCCAGTTTATTGCTAGTGCTGCTGGGTTCAACTATGTCCTTATTGATTTTCTGCATATTGGATCTATCCATCCTGATAGAGCGGTGTGGAAGTCTACAACTGTAATAGTGGATTCAACTATTTCTCCTTACAATTCTATCTGTTTTTGCTTCATGGTAAAAAACTTCACTTCAAAGAGAACAGTTTGATGCTCTGGTTAAGCACATACATGCTAAGAACTGTTATGTCTTCTTGGAGAATTGACCACCTTATCATTATATAATGCCTTTCTTTATTCCTGATAATTTTCATTACTTAGTAGTTTGCTCTGTCTTAAATTAATATAGCTACTCCTGTTTACCTTTTTAGAAATATTTATTTTTGGGAGAGCACAAACAGGGATGGGGCACAGAGGGGAGACAGAGGATCCAAAGTGGGCTCTGCACTGACAGTGTGACAGCAGTAAGTCTAATGTGGGGCTCGAACTCACAAACTGTGAGATTGTGATCTGAGCCAAAGCCAGACGCTCAACCTGAGCCACCCAGGTGCCTTCCTCCTTTCTTTTGATTAGTGTTAGCATGGTATTTTTCCTCACTATTTACATTTTTTATTATTGAAGTATATTTATTATATACAGTGTTAGTTTCAGATGTACAACATAGTGATTTGACAATTCTACACATTATCTTATGTTTCCATCATGAGCATAGTTACCCATCTGTCACCATACAATGCTATTGCATATTACTGACTATATTCCCTATGCTGTACTTTTCACCTCTGTGACTTATTTGTAAGAAGTCTGTAACTCTTAATCCCCTTCACTTATTTCACCCATTCCCCCTAACCCTCACCCCTCTGACAACCATCTTTATTCTCTGTATTTATGAGTCTTGTTTCTGCTTTATTTTTTAGATTCTGCATATAAGTGAAATCGTATGGTATTTGTCTTTATCTGACTTATTTCATTTAGCACAATAGCTTTTACATCCATCCATGTTGTCACAAATGGTGAGATAGCATTCTTTTATAGTTAAGTAATGTTCCATTGTATGTGTGTGTGTGTACACACACACACACACATTTCTTTTTTTTTTCTTTTTAATTTTTTTTAACGTTTATTTATTATTGAGATACAGAGAGACACAGAGTGTGAGCAGGGGAGGGGTAGAGAGAGGGGGAGACATAGAATCTGAAGTAGGCTCCAGGCTCTGAGCTGTCAGCACAGAGCCTGATGCGGGGCTCGAACTCACAAACTGCGAGATCATGACCTGAGCCGAAGTCGGTCGCTCAACCAACTGAGCCACCCAGGTGCCCCAAAACATTTCTTTATCCATTCATCTATTGATGGATACTTAGGTTGCTTCCATAATTGGCTATTGTAAATAATGCTACAATAAGTACAGGAGAGCAAGTATCTTTTCAAATTAGTGTTTTCATTTTCTCTGGGTAAATACCCAGTAGTGGAATTACTGGATCATATCATAATTCTATTTTTAATTTTCTGAGGAACCTCCATACCGTTTTCCACAGTGGTTACCCCAATTTATATCCCATCAACAGTGTAGGAGGGTTCCCTTTATTCCACATCCTCACCAACACTTGTTATTTCTTGTCTTTTTGATTCTAGCCATTCTGACAAGTGTGAGGTGGTATCTCATTGTGATTTTGATTTGCATTTCCATGATGATTATGGCTATATGTTTTCTTTGGAAATATTTCTATTCAGTTCCTCTGCTCATTTTTTAATTGGATTATTCTTTTTGTGGATGTGTTGAGTTGTATAAGTTCTTTATATATTTTGGATATTAATTCCTTAGCAGATTTATCATTTTCCAATATCCTCTCCCATTCAGTAGTTTCCCTATTTATTGTGTTGATGGTTTTCTTCACTGTGCAAAGGCTTTTTATTTTGGTGTAGTCCCAATAGTTTTTGATTTTCCTTCCCTTGCTTGAGGAGACAAATCCATAAAGATGTTGCTTAAGCTAATGTCACAGTTATTATTGCCTATATTTTCATGACCTTTTTGTTTTCAGGTCCCACACTTAGATCTTTAATCCATTTTAAGGTTTTTTTTTTTGTATATGGTTTAACAGAGTGGCCCAGGTTCATTCTTTTTCATGTAGCTGTCCAGTTTTCCCAATGCCATTTACTGAAGAGAATGTCTTTTTCCCATTGTATATTCTTGCATCCTTTGTTATAGATTAATTGACCATAAAGATGTGGGTTTATTTCTGGGCTCTCTATTCTGTTCCATTGATTTATGTGTCCATTTTGTGACAGCACTATATTGTTTTATTATAGCTTTGTAGTGTATCTTGAAATTTGAGACTGTGATGCCTCTAGCTTTGTTCTTCTTTCTCATGATAGCTTTGGTTATTTTGGGTCTTTTGTGGTTCCATATAAATGTTAGGATTATATGTCCTATTTCTCTGAAAAATACTATTAGCATAGGGATTGTATTGAATCTGTAGATTGTTTTGGGTTGTATGAACATTTTAACAATGTTAATTCTTCCAGTCCATGAGCATGGTATATTTTTCCATTTGTTGGTGTCATCTTCAACTTCTTTCTTCAATGTTTTATAGTTTTTAGAGTGCAGGTCTTTCACTTCTTTGGTTAAATTCATTCCTAGGTATTCTATTCTTTTTTGGTATAATTATAATTGGGATTGTTTTATTAGACCTAATGAATGAATTTGGTAAAGTTGCCAAATATTAAATCCATATACAGAAATATGTTGAATTTCTATACACTAATAATGAAGTCTCAGAAAGAAATTAAGAAAAACACTCCACTGTTTGCTTTTTAATCTATATATGTCTTTATATTTAAAGATTTCTCATATAAAACATAGTTTTCATGTTTTTGATCTACCCTTATAGTCTCTGTTAATGGTACATTTAGACCACTGAATTTAAAATGATTATTGATATAGCTGGACTAATGTTTATCATATTCATTACTGTTTTCTATATGTTGCCATTGCTCCTATGATTGTCTTCCACTCTTTTTTCTACCTTTTGTGGTTTTAATTGAGATTTTACATGATTTTATTTTCTCCCCTTTCTTAGCATATGTTACACGTATTTAACTTTTATTAGTGGTTGCCCTAGAGTTTGCAATATGTGTTTACATCTAATCCAATTCCTCTTTCACTGTACCACTGTAACCTCTGTAACACTACAATGGTCATGTAAGTACTTTATAATAACAAAATAATCCTAATTCCTTCCTCCCATAACTTGTAGTATTGCTGTCATTAATTTCACTTACATATAAGCATACGTAAGCATATATACACACACACATATACGTATACATGCAGATAAGTATACATCATTGAATACATTGTTGGTGTTATTATATTGAACAAACTGTTATCTGTTAGATGAATTAAGAATAAGAAAAATAAAAAAATATTTTATCTTCATTTATTCCTTCTTTGATACTCTTCCTATCTTTATGTAGATCTGAGTTTCTGACACATGTTATTTTCCTTCTTTCAAAGAACTTCTTTAACATTTCTTGCAGGAAAGGTCTACTGGCAACAAATTCCCTCAATCTTTGTTTGAGAAAGTTTTTATTTACCCTGTACTTCTGAAAGATAATTTTTCATGGTATAAAACTCTAGATTGGTGTTTTTCTTTTGTCTCAACACTTTAAATATTTCATTTCTCTCTCTTCTTGCTCACATGGTTCTGAGAAGTTGGATGTTAATTCTTAACTTTGTTCCTCTATTAGGTAAAATGTTTTGCGCTTCTGGCTTCTCCAGAACTTTATCTTTATCTTTGATATTTTTTTCAATTTGAAAATGATATGCCAAGTTGTATGGTGCTGTGTTTTTTGTTTTGTTTTGTTTGTATTTATGCTGCTTGATGTTCTCCAAGCTTCCTGGATCCATGGTTTGGTGTCTGACACTAATTTGGAAAAATTCTAAGTCACATTGTTTCAATATCTCTTTTGTTCTCTTCTCTGGGTTTTCTGGCATTACCATTACTAGTATGTTACCTTTTTTGTAGTTGTCCCACATTCCTTGGATATTCTATTCTGTTTTTAGTCTTTATTCTCTTTGATTTTTGGTTTTCAGGCATTCCGTTGATATATCATCTGGCTCACAGATTTTTTTCTCAGTTGTGTCCAGTCTACTAATAGGCCCATCAAAGGCATTCTTCATTTCTGTAATAATGTCTTTTATCTCTTGAATTTCTTTTTGGTTCTTTTTTTAAGATTTCCACTTATCTGCTTACAATGCCCATCTGTTCTTACATGCTGTCTACTTTATCCATTAAGGCCCTTAGCATATTAATCACAGTTGTTTGAAATTCCCAGTCTAATAATTTCAAAACCTCTGTTATGTCTGGTTCTGATGCTTGCTATGTCTCTTCAAACTATTTGTTTTGCCTTTTGGTGTGTCTTATAAGTTTATTTTTTGATAGTCAGATATGATGTACCAGATAAAGGGAACTACTGTAATAGGTCTTTAGTAATGTGGTGGTGAAGTGTGGGGAAAGGGAAAGCATTCTATGACCTATGATTAGGTCAGTCTTTTAGTGAGCCTGTGCCTCTGGACTATAAACTTCACAAATATTTCTCAGTTTTTTTTCTCCCCTCCTGGGTGGGACAGGATGGCGAGAGTGTTCTGGAGTTGGGTATTTCACTTCTTCTGCTCAGTTAGGGTCTGAATTAATTCATTTCCCTTGAGGATAGGCCTGGTTAAGAACAGCATGTTCTAGCACATTTCAAAATGGTTCCTTTTCCCCTTCCACTATTGGAAGCCTGAGGGGATTTTTCTCTGGTATTTACTTTAGGAACCTGGTTGAGCTTCTGGAGGTAAGTCTCACAATACTGTAGGATTTCCCCCATGAGTGGGTCCCTCTAGGGTTTTTAACTCTCAGAGTTTTCAACACTGAGCCTTTAGCAATTTGTCAATTACAATTCAGATCTCCCTACCCCAGCACTGGTCCCTACCGTGGTTTCTCCAAGTTAGTCTCTGTTCTAGTAAGCTGTAAATCCCTTTATTTGCCTTTCTGTCTCCAATGTTTGGGACAGTAGCTTGTCCTATATCCTTCCTTCTCTTATGGATCCAAGAAGAGGTGATTTTCCAGTCTGTTCAGGTTTTTACTTGTTAGAATTGAGTGGTGACTTCCAAGCCACTTACATGTGAAACTGGAAACCAAAAGTCCCTTGCCAGCAGAAAGTTTCTGAAAGAATTGCTAAAAAGAAGTTCTTCACACAGAAAGAAACTTGGAACTAGAAATGAAAGAGCAACCAAGTGGTAAATATCTGGGTAAACAGAATATCCTCTCCTACTGAGTTATTTAAAATATATTTGACAACTGAAAGCAAAATTTATCACATTTTTCGACGTGTTTTTGATGAGTTTTCTGATTTTTCTGATGAAGTTTTTGATATATGTAGATATACTACAAAAAATGCAACTACAATATAAAGGGTAAAGGGACCTATATGGTGCTAATATCTTTCCACTTAAAATACTAAAATATTTATTCTGAATAGACTGAAAAGTTGCATATATTATAATCTATAGAACAAACATTAAAAATACTATATAAAGAGAGTAAAAAACACGAGAAAAAATAGAATATTAAAACATGTTCAAATAATCCAAAAAGAGGCAGAAAAAGGAAAACAAATAAAAAACAGAGGGAACAATCACGAAACAATAAAATAGCCTAAATGCAAACATCAATAATTACATTAAGTGTAAATGTAAAAGTAAGAAATTGTCAGAATGGATGAAAAAAATAAAAAGACCTGAGTGTATGCTATCTACAAGAGACTCATTTCAAATATAATGATGTAGGTATACTGAAAGTAAAAAATATTAACTTTTATGCAAATATGCAAATACTAATAAGTGGAAAGATGGAGTGACTAGTAAGAACTACAATAGACGTTTTGGCAAAGTGGCACAATGCTAAATCAAAGCTACTTGTCACCAATAATTCCTTAATAAATTATTTCCATTCTTTTCTTGGGAAAATTGTGATTCATCTCACCCAGAGACTTTCCAAGCTTCTAGATGCTAAAAAGCTGCCAACCTTTAGCTGGACAGCTTTTTTGAATTTTCATGGGTTTGAAATTAGAGTCTTGCTGACTGCTCTAATCTAATGCTTACTGTAAGAACACAAGACATAACATCTTTCTCCTTCACTTTCCCAGTTAGGTGCAAGGCAATTTTCCCGACAGATCTCTATTTCCTCTAACCAGAATAGATCTTTTTGTTTTTTATTTTCATTTTACCTCCTCTGTAGTACAAAGCTTCACACTTCAAAACTATAAGAAAACTAGGTGGCCATATAACTAACATCACTTGCCTGGAGTCTCATTTGTAAGTTAAGAAACTTACAGCACTTGAGGTGGCTGGGTGGCTCAGTTGGTTAAGTGTCTGACTTCAACTCAGGTCAGGATCTCATAGCTTGTGAGTTCAAGACCTGTGTCAGGCTCGGTGCTGACAGTTCAGAGACTGGAGCCTGCTTTGGTTTCTGTGTCTCCCTGTCTCTCTCTCTTGCTCTCTCTCTCTCAAAAATAAATAAGCATTAAAAATATTTTTAAAAACAAGATACTTATGACACTTGTTGTGATGAGCACTGGGTATTATATGTAAGTGATGAATCACTAAATTCTACACGTGAAACCAATTTTACTATATATGTTAACTAGAAATTAAATAAAAATTGAATTCAAAAATGAAAAGTTGGCCATAAGTAAGTAGATACTACACTGAAACCTTCTTTTGTAAGAATCGTTATTCAGAAGGATAATTTTCTAACATTTCTGTCATATCACACATAAAAAGTGGTAATATTTGTGATGTTGTGGGATAAGTAGGAGGACAGTGCTCATGCCCAGCAATTGGCTGGAGCCATTTAGTTCCTCTAGGATGCACTGAGCTGTCCTGAAGGCTGTAGGGAACCAACACGCTGGCACATCTATAAATCGTTTGTGGAGGCTGCAGTCAGGAGGAGGGCACTATTGTAGCATAAAATGCAGAATCTTGCCATAGCAATCCTTGTGGACTTCCCTTTTGAGTTTCCATAATCCTCGGTGTAATTGTACTTAGTCTCTTTTACTTTTTAAATACTTCAAAAAATTGTAAGTAAAAGAGAACATTAAATAATGTTACACAGTGGTTTCTTCACACTTGAAAAAATCAGTACAAAGCTATGTATGCTAACTTCCCATGGGAATGATGGGCAGAGAAATGATAGGGATTTTGGACTGGTTTCCTAAATTCTGGAATATTACAGATCGTTTCTGATTTTAGTTTTCTGTTATATAATGGAGATAATAACACATATGTGATATGACTTGTGAATATTAAGATGAGACGCCTTATGAAATGTGCTTAGCATAGTGCCTGGCACACAGTGGGTACTCAATGAACACAGCTTCCTCCTCATTTTCATTCCCTAGAGTAATTTTTGCTAAAGAAATTGAAAGTAAAGAGATATGTCAGCTTTGAAGTCTCTCAGAAGGCTTTGTGGAGGGTTATGTAATGATCTTGGCCTTGAGGGGAAGCTGAGATTTGATGGGCAGTGAAAAAGAAGAAAGGCCTCCCAGGTCCTGGTAATAAGATGGTATGGAGATAATCTTTGAAGTCTCAGGCAGCCAAAGGTAGGATTAATGAATAAAGAATACTTGGTAAGTAGAAGAGATATTGATTTGGAACCTAGCCTCAAGGAAACACAATGAAAAAGTCTTACTTGTGTGGGTGTGAGAGTTGATTCAGGTTAGCCCATGACTACATGGTGAAGTAGGCAAAATTTTCCTCCAGTGCTTTTCCTAAATGACTTTGCTCTTTTCTTCTCTTTCAGCATCACTTCTTCCAAGGACTCCATTATACTACTTATGCTCAACTATCACCTATTTGGGAAGAAAGTGGGCTAAAAATACCTAATTCATACTAAAGAGTTTCTGATCTAATAGGTTAACCCTTCTAGTTCATCAGAATTTTAAAAGAGAGTCTTGGATTGCCTTATGATTAATCAAGAGAAAAGCTCTCCAGTGATTGAATTTCCTGAGTAGGGAAGATATTTTTGATTATAGAGGCTACCCACTCAAATCATACCACAAAGATAACTTCCCACTCCATCTATGGGTGATAAGGACCCTAATTAGTAGACCTGGGTATGCACAGTCTAGACATAATCATGCCTTAATATCAACATTTTAAATGAGGCTCTAGAAGAATCTGTCTGAATTACGCCTGAGTGTCAGGGCTGAACAGTCAGGAGAAACACTACAGGGATCCCTGGATGAGCAGTCCAGGGTACAGAGAAATGGAGGAGCAAGCAAGTGAGAAAAACCAAGACCCAAAGTAACAGTATTAAATCCAAAGGGGGCAGACACATGATTGCCAAGCATCCTCCAAGCTTTTGGAGTTAGGGGAGGTGGGGTTCAAAATAAGAACTGGCCAGGAACAGCTGTTGAGTTCAAGGGGTTATAGTGACCAGTCTATCCATAACATCCATGGCTCATGTTTCTTATTCAGAGACTGCTAGCTGTGACTGCCCACTGGATTAGTTTGAAAGGTTAAAGGCAGAGTGAGTATAAAGGATGCAGCAAAGGACCTGTGATGCTATGGGAAATTTTTAAATAACTATTAGAGAGGAATTGGTAGCTATTAAAATACAGAAGCTATGAAGCTATTAGAATACAGAAGTTATGGAACATGCATCTAGAGGAGGTAGTAAAATCACAATTTAAAGACTCATTAGACACCCATTCATTTTTAAGACAGGATTTAAGAAAAATAATGAGATCTATCTTGTGGTAGTGCTGAGATATGAGCTAAATGACCCACGAGAGGTCTCTTCAAACCCGAGAGATTCTGGTTAAACGTTAGAATCCACCTGCTGTAATGGAAATTAAATCCAATAAGCATTCTCCTCGGAAAAACATTGCTTTATATGAGCAATGCTCTATTTGCTCTTCTATTTCTTTCGTTTCATCCCTTCCAAATTAAAAACTGGCTCAAACCTATCTCCAAAGTAATTTTCTTGATATTAACCCCTAAGAACAGGATTCATAGCCTAATATACCAAGAATGGCAAATAGACTTCATTTTGATAGAGGTTTCCTGAACTTTGTGTTGAGAAATATTTTGAAGCTGCATTCAGAGGGCTCTGTCTGATTAGCAATGCCTGCCCTGCAGGAAGAAGGGATTAGAGTGTGCTTACCAGGTGTTTGCTACTCCTGCAATATAACAACCCAAGGAGTATTTATAATTAAAAGCAATAAAAAGATAATCTAATATTTTAATATTCCGAAGCATATATGATCTCACAGGTATCAATGAGATTTGGTGCAGGGTATAATGGACTCCTTCCAAGTACTGTATATGGAAATAAGGGGCTAGTTATTGTTCAAAAGAAAAGATCCAGCAGAAGAGGAAAAGGCATGCACCAAGAGTAAACTTTTTGCAAAACCACTAGCCTAAGGCTGGAACCCTAAGAAAAACATGTAGGTATGATTTAAAGAGAGGAAACAGAACTTGTATTTTTATGGCCATATAGTACACTGCTTGGCCTAATGGAGGACACAGATAAAATTCTCCTAATATTGATCACAAAACTGATTTTATAGGCATAGAGCTGAACTGTAATTGTCATCCATTTCCAGAGCCATCTTGTTAATCACATAGCCATACTGCCTAAACTCGGCTGGAACCCGCCCCTTGCAATACTTAATAACTTGTATTTGACAGTCCAACCTACTCAGCTGCCTAATGGCCTTCAGGGTCCAGAAGGTAAATCTTGCTGGTAAAATCATTTCGGTTTCCTCAGGAGCTCTTTCAGGGGATTCAACCCAGAATTTCTCAGTCCCGGAGTCAACCCTCATATCCCCGCTCCACCATCTAAAATCGTGGAGACCGTATGTGGTTCTGGTGGCTATGGTCATGTGGAAGGCTCCCAGCCCAGCATGGGCCTTGCATTTTTCCATCCTCCAATCTGCTTTACCTGAGATTAGTCACAAGGGGTGTCTGTGGTAGTTGGGGGTGAGGGGCCAGGGGGAAATGAGGGGATATTGCTTGAAATATTATTGGAACTCAAAGATTTATTAAATGAATAGTTGCATGAATGAATGAATGAATGAATGAATGGAATTTGGGGGACCACCTTAAATAATGGGAGGAAAAGTGTCTTCTAGCCTTGGAAAAAAAGGTATAGCAAGTCAGAAAAATAAAACCAGGCCACTGTAGATAAGACTGGTGCTTTCCTATCCTACTATCACCAACCATCCTCCATCTAAGACAGGAAAACTGAGATATCTTTGCACAGGAGAATTCTCTGTCAGTGGGAGAATCCCATGACCAAAAGGTTAACCTTCAAAATAACAGGGGGAAGTTTATGCAGACTTAATTTGGCAGCACTTAATCTTGTAGTTCTCCAGCATGTATAGTATGGAATAAGAGGGCAATGCACAACATCATTAAAGTGTACTGCATGTTCTAACTTTGAACCTGGGCTAGGACAAACAGACTTTTTTCTCTTTAACAATATACTGGTATGTTAAGAGAAAACAATTTCTAAATCTCCAGAGCCTTTAACAACTTCATTTGAGGAAACAACCGTGCTTAGTTTTAGTGACTATAGATGAACTTGAAATTGTTTCTGAAGAAGTTGATTCTGTTTTCAATTTAATCTGTTCTGAATTGTTCGTTTTGGATTTTAAGCTATGCTGCTATTGTCACTTTTATTTAAAAAAAATTTTTTTTGATGTTTATTTATTTTTGAGAGAGACAGAGACAAAATGAGAGTGGGTTGGGGCAGAGAGAGAGAGAGGCATAGAATCTGAAGCAGGCTCCAGGCTCTGAGCTGTCAGCACAGAGCCTGATGGCAAGGCTCGTACTCACGAGCTGTGAGATCATAACCTGAGCCAAAGTCGGACGCTCAACTGACTGAGCCACCCAGGCACCCCACTATTGTCACTTTTAAAGAGAGGGAGACTTTGGTGGTGTTTGACCATCTAAGTAAATTAGTGCATAAGGCTGTATGAAACTGGCTGTGTATAGGCTTCATTTAAAAAGCAACTGGGGCACCTGGGTGGCTCAGTCGGTTAAGCATCCAACTTCGGCTCAGGTCATGATCTCACGGTTCATGAGTATGAGCCTGAAGTCAGGCTCTGTGCTGACAGCTCAGAGCCTGGAGCCTGCTTCGGATTCTGTGTCTCCCTGTCTCTCTGCCCCTCCCCCACTTGCTCTGTCTCTCTCTCAAAAATAAATAAACATTAAAATTTTTAAAAAGCAACTGTGCAGAAGGCATACAGTCTTAAAAATAAGTGGTGTTTATAATCTGGCACCAGAACAAATTTTGCCTTGGCAAATGCCAATTTTGCTTTACAATTACTTGGGCAATGCTTCTGTCTTTTGTCTCCATTTCAGCTATTTATATGCAAAATATTGTTAAAAGTGAAATTAAATATGTAACTTAGCCTCTTCTTAGGTTTTGATTATCATTCTAACTGAAATAACTGTCTACTTGGTGAAGTTATATGGAAGAAAAGGGCATTCTCAGCTCCACCTTACTCATTATAACAGACTGTTGTCAACTGAAAAAACATACTTCATACCACCAGCCCTGCTCTACAGAGGGAGCATGTTTTGAATCTAATGCTTTAAGTGGGAGAAATATGAAATCATGTCATCTGGTAATGAGAATGAATTTTCATAGAATTCAGAATACCTGGATATTCTGTAAGGCAGGCTACGTAAGTGCCAGGAAATTAAAGCCCTCGTGTCCTAATGGATGGGAACTGGATAAGCACACCGGCTCTCAAGCCTTTCAGGTGGGATAACTCTGAGGGGCATGTCTGCGTCATGGTTAGCAAACGACTTCTGCAAAGGGTCAGATGGTAAATATTTTAGACTTTGCAGCCACATGGCCTGTGTTGCAGCTATTCAATTCTGCTGTTGCAGAGTGAAAGCAACCATAAACAATTCAGAGATGAATGATCGCGGCTGTTACAATAAAATTTTATTTATGGATGCTGAAATTTGAATTTCACATAATTTTTATGTGACACGATTTTTGTGACTATTAAAAAACATAAAAAGCCATTCTTAGCTCACAGGCTCGGTAAAACCAGGCTGCATCTGGCCCACAGGTTGTAGTGTGCCAACTCCTATTCTGCATTACCTTTTGAAGTTTCCCTCGGGATTCCACAGTGGTATCTTACTACAAAATTCACCCTTTATTGCTTGCCTTATCTTCCTTGTCTTGCTTCCGCTTTCACCTGGCAGTATTCCTGGGAATAACCTCCCAAATAAGCTGCTTGAACTTGGATACTCGTCTTGAGGTCTGTTTCTGGGAGAAACAAAACTGAGACAACCAGCTTGGCTGATTCATCACTGAATTGAACATTCATGGCTTTGGCACCATGAAGACCCCCAGGAAGACTCCTGCCTCGGAGTATATTTAAGAAAAGGCTCTTTTCATTATATTCTCAGACCGACAGTGCAGTGCATTAAAAATGTATAACCTTTGCCATTCCAGTCTTGTGACTTGTACCCGAGATAAAACCAGGAGTGTTAACACCTGCAATGAGCCCAAGGCAGCCATTTCATCTTGGATCCGTGGCTTTCAAACCCTCATGCTGGGCTTATCAGCAGTGAGGACATCAAGGTGCTTCACAGCAGCATGTGTTGGTGAGTCAGAGTCAGCTGAACCATGTAACAGTCCATAGGAATCCAGGGGTCTTGGGTGTGATAATAACCACTGAAGCAATCTCTGGAGCCATGGGGACTTATGAAATGGGTTTCCTCCCCAAAGCTCCTTGGAAACAACCAAAGGACTGAATTATTTGTAGATCAAGAATAGCAGGTGAGTAGATGGGGAATTCATTTTTTTCTTGGTCCCATATTGCTCATTTTAGGCAGTAATTTCTTTCTTTGCAAATTGAAAAAGCTTTCCTCACCCTGTTCTATGCTATTCCAGATGGCTATACCCTCTCAACCTGGCAGGTGCCTGCCTGTTGGCGTGAGGCTATGAACTTACTAAGTATGACATTTTCAGATCTTCAGACACAAATGAAGCAATGTAGATTCTTTTATTAATGACAGGCTTCTCTAATAAAAGGACAGGACATGGCATGTGCACTATAAAGAAATCATGAAGTTATGTCTGGCTCTAAAGTGCCAGGGACCTGTGCATCGCCTAAAAATTGATTAATAGACACTGATTTCCTCTAGTCCTACTTGGTATGCAACATACAACAAAAATATAATTGTAGACTTAAAAGAAAAAAGCTGACATTCTAGAACTAGCTCTGGGGTGTTTGTGAGTTCTAACAAAACCCTTCAAAAATGTGTTTTAATTGGGTTTCCATTAGTAAGTCTAATCCATTGGGATTCCCTAATGACTGAGGTAAGTCTTAATTCCCTTTCATCATTATTTTCTCTCTTTCAGTTCAAAATAGAAAGGAAGAAGTTCTCTTTATTAAGATGTGAATTTTAAATTGCGCTTCAGTCCAGCAAAGTAAGCTATCACTGGTTCTTTCTGAGCCTAACCCTCTGGAGGGCTTCATTTTAAAATTCAAATACAGGGAGATTATTTATCAGTGCGGTTTTGGCAGTAACATAATTGCCCCTTGAAGAAAACAAATTGGCAGGCTTGCAAAAGAGGAAGTGATTTTTATTTATTTATTTATTTTGTATGGGAATTAGGTTCTGCAAACAAATGCCTCTGACTACTGGGGCTTAAAAAATGCTGTATGGTGTTCCAATGAAAAAGCAACATGAAGCCAATGAATGCCCATGGTCTCATGGTGTGGGAAGTGTAGCCATGGTAATAAAAACCAAAGTGCCAGGGAGTAGCAAACCAATGCCCAGATCCATAAGCCAGCTGAAATTTCTACCCTAGGCTCCGCATTCCTGCTTGAAAAACACCCCCTTCTTGATCAGATACACAAAGGCATATGTCTCTGTGGTATAGTAGGATGCAGCTATGGTAGAGTAGAGAGTCAACTGGCTCAGGTATGGAGTATCCGGGTTATCTTCCTGCTTATAACAGTCTCTGGGTCCATATGCTGCAGGCAGAGGAGGAGGAGAGAAGGGAGCTATTTCTTCACATCAGCCAGCGTTGCAGCTCTGGCAGTTTTTCATCAATTTGCATACCCAGGAACAGCAGGTATATTTCAGAAGCATATGGATCACTGCCCCACCTCCCCAACACACACGTACCTCCACCTAGGTCTCCCTCCAGGCCCACTCTATCATATACATTCCCATCTGCTTTTGGATGCCGAAAAATTCACAACTAAGGATTTATTCCTTGGATATAAGGCCTTGTTTCTTAGTAATGTATATATATAATCCTGGGATGAATACCACCTTAACTCCTTAGCTTTTGAATTTAAACCAACCCACCATGTTCACTGAAATTAACTCCTTCAAAACAGTCAGAAAATTAAATTGAATAAGCTCTATTGATCACTTACACTTTACTGAATACGGGTAGGGAAAGGATTAGGCAAAGAAAGATTTAAAAAGGGGGACACTGTGGGATCTCCATAATGATCAGGTCAATGGAAATGAAAACTGCCATTGTTCCATTCAATCCAACCTCTCATTGCCACAAAGAAAGATGATTCTACACAGGTGTTTATTCTTTATACTTCCTAAGGTATATTTTTTCTGTGAATGAAATATCTAATAAAGTACATTTTAAAAATAAGATTCAGATGAAATACCCTGTTTGGGAATGCAGAAATGAAATTCATCAGCAAATTCTTCATAATTTAATCTATTTGGCCAGTAGAGATATTGTTACATGGCATGTCTCCAAGTCCCCAAGCTTATTTATATCACTTTGCTATCCTCATAACATCTGTGCTCTTAGGAGAGTAGGAATATATTTAAGCGAATACTTTTCTGTTCAGTTGGGAGGAGATGCATAAAAACATGGAATTGTAAGAACTGCCATATCGTGATAGTGTAGGGAATATAAAACGTTCATCAACAGTTGCTTAGAGCATGACTTGGAGGACAAATTTGGTCATTTTATCAAAATGTCTCACTGACAGAATTTAATGTAGTGGTACTTTTTCCAGAAAATTATTGTATAGGACCACCCTAACAGACAAGGGAACCAAGGTATAAGATATATGGGAGATACAAGGATATTCATCATAACATTGCAAATGTGGCAAATGCTGGAAAAATTTTAAATGTTTGTTAGTGGGCTAAAGAAATCATGGTTTATTTGCATAGTAGAATGATACACAACCACTAAAAAGAATTAAGTAAATTTATATGTACTGATATAGAAAGGCACCCAAGATACTTCATGAAGTAAACTGTAATGCATGCTATCATACATATATTTTTCACAAGGCAAAATGGACAGGCACCTATTTATGCGGTTACCTCTGAGGAGAAGGATGTTGTCAGGGGAAATTTTTACTTATCACTTCCTAGTTCTGAACGGTTTGAATTTTCTTTTTGGAAGTGACAATTCATTACATGTATAAAATAATAATAACAAAACAAAGAAAAATTAAAAAGGGAAAATGATGAAAATGAATTGTCCTCTTGGGAACATTCCTAGATACCATTTGGGCCTACATTCTTTCTTTGATGGTGGCCATACTAGATTAGAAAGAGGTCAGAATTGCCTTCCCTAGTGTGCCCTTAACAGGTTATAGATCTGCCACCACAAAGTAACACCTCTCCTATTAGAATCTGTATAAATTGCTCATATTGCTTCTTGGGGGTAACAAGTTTCATAAATTCATTGCCTCTACTTCACACCCCTATCAGGGGTGCTGAGGGGAGAGGCCTCTAAATTTAGTTCTTTCCATCTTCAAGAGCTGCTGTAAGGTTTGACAAATAAGTTGGTGTTCATCCCTCCGTGTTTCTCACTCTATCTCTTATGCAACCTTGCAGAAGAATAAGAAATCTTTTAATCTGCCTTCAATAGGGGGGCTCCCTATTTTCCCAGTCATCTTAGCTCCCCCGCTCTGGGCACTTTTCAGCTCCACCATGAATTTTTTGGAGAGGTTTCAGAATCAGAATTGCAAATGGTTTTCTCAGCATGGTTGTGCAGGGATCTCATACAGTGTTACCTGTTTTGTTTCCTCTGCCTTCTTTCCTGATCATCCCACTGCCTGGCCAGCCTTTTGGAACAAGCTCTCCCCACTCCATTTAGCCATTCTTTTCCCTCTGCAAGATACCAAACCTCCAAGATGAAAATGGAAAAAGTTCAGATGTTTCTAAATAATGGAATTCCAGAATAGAATTCAACAGGTCATTAGATATAATCTTGTCCAAACCTCCCATTTTATAAGCGGGGGAAACTGAGGCCCAGAGAGGATAAGCAAGGATTCCAACTCAAATCTCCCAACTTCCATGCCAGCCCTCTCTCCATTTCAGCTGTGTGCAGGAGAGATATTGGAAATATTTAATAGCTGTATATACCTCAGGCACCAGGCTGAAGACCCACCCGAGCGCTGAGGTAGGGTCCTGAAGGCACCCTGCTGTGGTGGACAATAGCTCTTTATTTGCCTGATCAAGGAATGGTTTGTGGGTCTCTAGGGGATGGACAGAGGTTACTGGACTGGTGGATAGGGGGGCTTGTGGAGCACACAGCAGCATCTCTTCACCAACCAATAAAGAATTATTTCAGTATAGTGACTGGGACAGTCATCCAAATGTGTCACAGTTGTGGGGCATTTGTGTCTATATGGTTCTTTGGTCTAATTTAGATAAAACTTAGGTATGTATTTGTCTTCGTTGCAGTGCTTTGATGTGTAAAGACTCAGTCTCTGCAAAGTGATATGCTGTAAATCTTTCAAAATATAGGCATCAAGAAAATAACTTCCAGGTACTCTGAACAATACACATAATTAACCAAAATCTAGGGGTCTCACACATCCAGCAGCATTAGAGCACTGCAGCCTTTCAGTGTCACTCAAAGATGAAATATTTAAATTGCAAAACAGACACATCCGCACAGAAATGTGAGCGCTCTAAAAATGTATGAGCTGATGCTTATCTGTCTTCAAGGAAAAATGAGTCACAGCAATGTTTCCCTCTGTGCAACTGATTTTAAATTGTGATTTATGCGGTTTAAGAGCAGCTAAGTAGCCCTTGTCAGTAAGACTATCACAAGATTGTTTGATGGAGACCACTTTGTACAAATTACCTAATCAATTCAATTCCCTATCCTCAGAGCAGAAGAATAGGGAATACCCAACCCCAGGAACGGGTGGGGGTGTGTGCATGCAGACGCTCTTTGTTCTCTCACTCAGCGTTCCTCTCTGCAGCTCCTCGGGAGGCACTACACAAGACACGGTGTACATGAAAGCTAAACAATAGGATGTGCAGGAATGTTCCCCCTAAGAAGCCCACCGAAGACCCCCCACCCCTAACGTCTCTCCCATAGCTTGAAATCCTGACATTCCATTTGTCTCTGGCAGTGCCCAAATAAACAAAATGATTCTCGATAAGCCAGAGATACTTACATCTCTTGTAAGTTTCTCCCCTGCGGGAAAATGGGACTTAGGTTCTTCCCCAAATTTATTTTCTCATCTATACATTTAATGGGTTTCAAAAATATCAAAAGTTAAATCACACTTAGTCATACTTTTAAAGAAATAGTCTGTATTAAAAATAAAAAGACTAGATGAATAGAGGTATGGAAGAGGCTTGACATAATATCTGTTGGATGTTGAATGAAAAATTAATCAATATGTCAATTATACCTCAATATACAATTTACAAATTAACTCCCAGGAACTTGCATATTTGAACTAGGGATTTCTGATACCAAATTTTGCATCCTATAGGATACAGAAAAACAAAACCATACTACATGCACACACACATACACACACACGAGCACATGCACAAAAGGGATTTGTTACAGGGATGCAACCTCACACAATTGTGGAAGCTAGTTAATCAGTCTCTGTAAGATGGTTGTGTTTGCTTCTGATGCTGAAGCTTAAAGTGCACAGAGTGGGCAGTGGGTGAAGGGAAGATGGATATGCAGTGACAGAAAGCAAGAATGAGCTGGAACCCACAAGCACCAGCTGAAGACCTCAAGGAGGGGCTGAAAAACCGTCAGTTTGTGTCTCTAACCTTAATGTAATGGCTGCCCTGTAGAAGCTAGGGACCCTTCATCACCGAACTAAGCTCACACAGCTAGCCCAGGGATAGAAGCGGCTGAGGGAAGAATTAGAGGAGGGTGGAGCAGCAGAAAGCCCAGCTGCTGTGTCACTGCAGTAACAGATCAGTGATGATGTGTGTGAGCTACAGAGTAGCTGTTGTTCTCTTCTTCCCTCAAAATCTCATAACAGTCTCTCTTTTGGCCCACCATAACCAGGAACGTATAAGAAAGGGGTTTCTGAAATATGTCGTTCAGCCTAGCAAAGTTGACACAGTGCAAAGCCCCCATACTAGTCACTGTACTCGGGGAGAGGACAGAAGTGTTAACAGATTTCTGAGTCTCTAATAAATAGAAATGAAGGTATTTTTCCAGCAGGGCAGAGAAGAGGGCAAGGGCACTGCAAGGAGAGGAAAGAAGGTATATATTTGGTTAGTCACCCTCCCTCCTTCCATAATTTAAAAATGTGTACTGTGATGTTGGAACTCCTATATCAAGAGATGTGGTCTATGTTCCCTCCCCTTAAATCTGGGAAGGACTGTGACTATGGCAAAAGTGATGCTGCATGGCTTCCGAAGTTAGTTCAGAAAGGGTACTGAATTTCCACTAAGCTCTCCATCTCTCTGGAGGTTCTTATCATCAACTCAATCCCCATGTTATGAGAATGCCCAACCCACACGAAGACATCATGTGTAGATGTTCTAGTTGACATCTCCAGCTCTGATCTCAATACCAACCAACCAGCATCAATCTTTATATATATGAGCCTTCAAATAATTTGTGCCCCCAGTCTTTAAGTACTGCCCCCCAAATTGATGTCAAAATGAGGAAGATAAGCTATCCCCACTGAATCTCGCTCAAACTACAGATTTGTGAGCAAAATAAATGTTGTCATTATTTCAAGCCGCCACATTTTGGGGTAATTTGTTACACAGCCATAGTAACTGAAACAGGTTCTTTCCTGATAGGGTATATAATGACTAATACATAGTTATATGGAATCATACATAATTACCTAAATCATTTTTCTATAGTATTAAACCCACTGACTTGAAGCTAAATTTTTAATTAACACTTTTGTATAAATAATGGTATGTTTTCAACCTTTTATGTTGAAGTAATTGTATATTTGCATGAAATTATAAGAAATAATACACACAGATTGGATATACTCTTCATCTAGTTTCCCCTAATGGTGGTAGCATCTTACCTAATTAGGGTACGATATCACAACCAGGAAATTCACATTGATACAATTTACCAATTTTATTCTGGTTTCACCAGTTTTATACACAGTCGTGTGTGTGTGTGTGTGTGTGTGTGTGTGTGTGTATTTAGTTCTAGGCAATTTTATCACATGTGGTTTCATATGATGACCATCACAGACAAGATCCAGAAAAATTCCATCACAAGGATCTCGTAAGAACCCTTTATAGCTACAGCCACCTCCCTCCAACCATTACCAATACTCCTAATCCCTGGCAACCACTAATCTATTCTCCATATCCATGACTTTTTCATTTAAAGAATGTTATATAAATGAAATCATACAGTATGTAAACTTTTGAGACTACCTTTTTTTTTTTTTTTACTCAGCATAATTCCCTGGAAATCCATCCAAGTTGTTGTGCATATCAGTATCTCATTCCTTTTTATAGCTGAGCAGTATTTCATGATATGGATGATGTCCCAGAGCTGTTTAAGCATGTACTCAATAAGGAACAATTGGGTTGTTTTCTGCTTAGAGATATTATGAATAAAGCTCTGTGAATATTCGTGTACAGCTTTTGTGTGAAAACGAATTTTCATTTCACTCACACAAGAGTGAAATTGGTGGGTTGTATGGTAAGCACAATGTTTAGTTTTGTAAGAAACTGTCACACTTTTTTCCAAAGTAGCTGTACCATACATTCCCATCAGCAATGTATAAGTGATTCAGTTTCCTCTGTATCCTCACTAGCATTTGGTGATATCACTGTTTTGAACTTCAGCCATTCTGATGGGTGTAGAGTGATACAGTGATATATATTTTGTAATATGATTAGACCAGATGCGCATAAACTCTGTTTGTATCTAACTCTTCTTGCTTACACCAGGGGTATTATATTCTTCAGGGTCTCTAGGCCTAGTGCCTGCTAAGAAACTGCTCACTCTTGTCAAATGTTGGGAGGACCTCTTTTTTTTTTTTTTTTTTTTTTTTTTTTACTATCACCTCTTTCCCCCTTGACCATCCTCTTTGAAATAGAGAAGTGAATGAGTTACTTGGGGTGTATAACTAATGGCTGGCTTTACTTTCTTAGAAGTACAATCATTCCTAATATACATGCAGAGGCAAAATACATTGCTTTGTTCCAAAAAAATATTTAAATAAATCCTCTACAACAATATCCCTTAATGAGGAATGAGGAGTTCAAGACGAAGAAAGATAAGGACAGAGAAAAGATGAAATCTGGAATAAAATTAAATATATAAAATGCATAAAGTCTTTTTCCATTGAGTCACAAATTTGTGCATTTGTAGAGTTAAGAGGGTGATGTGGTGAGTTATTTAGTTCCTAACAGTCATTAGGAGATACTAAACCAGTTGTGAGCGAAGCAGATTGGGAATAAGCCAATACGGAGTAGGGCAATGGAGCTGTGCTAAAGTGAAAAGTGCGTGTCCAGTCTAAGAGGGCGGCCACTTCTCAGCTTTAGCTGATATTGCCATGAGGAAAGAGTAGACCCAATGTTTCCAGATTTTCAAATTTTTTAAGAGCCTACAAGGTCAGATGTGTAGGGAGTTGTCTCCTGATTTTTAATGTACTAACAACTCTATCGGTTAAAATACTAGCTGAACAAAATGCTTTTGTGATCCAGAGTTGGCCTACCACTGCCAACTGGAAACCTCTGGCCTGGAAAAGTAGACAGGGACATCTTATGCAAGGCAATCCTTATAAATATGACCTCTCTCAACTTAGCTTTGGGTAAATATTGAACATCACTGGGCTGGTGGTTATGCTGACGTGTACAAAATACAGACTGTCTGTGTCGGTCAATTGTGGTGTCACACGCTTTCATAGTTAGTCAACAATAATAAAAAAGTAACCAAAGACTTGAACAGGCACTTCACAAAAGATATCTGAATTGCCAATAAGCATAGCAAAAGTGTTCAACATCATTAATCATTAGGGAAATACAAATTAAAATGACAATGAGATAAAACTATATACCCACCAGAATAAAAAAATATCAAAAACACTGGGTGTGGGTAAAGATGTAGAGCAACTGGAACTCTCCAACATTGCTGACAGGAATGCAGAATTTTACATCCTTGTTGTTTGTATTAAAATGTATTATATTGCTTCTTCGTGACCAGCAATTCCATTTCTAAGTATATATTAGCCAAGAGAAATGAATGCATAAATTCATAGAAAGACTTCTATAAGAATGTTGAAAGTAGCTTTATTCAGGCTAGCTATTCACTGAAAATATTCCAACAACAGTCCATCAACAGGCAAATGGATAAAAAACTCCATGGCATATTCATACAATTAATGAGCAATAAAAGTAACTCATTAAGATGCATCCAACAACATAGACTAACCTAAAAAAAACCACAGTAGGTTGAGTGAAAGGAGCCTTACACAAAAGACTGCATATATGAGTCCATTTATATGGCATTGGAGAGCAAGAAAACTTATGGTAATTTAAAAACTGGTTGTCTCCATGGGTGGAGGAATTGACTACAAAGGAAAGTAAAGGATGGTTCTGGGAGATGTAAGTGTTCTGCATCTTGAGCTGGGTGATAGTTACACGATACATACATTTGTTAAAGTTCTCCAAACTGTATATATAAGATGCTTGAATCTTGATGTATGTAAATTATACCTCAGTAGTGTACTAAAATAAGAGCTCAGTCCTGATAGAAAAGCTGTAGAAGTGCACTTCCAGCCTGGTCCAACTAACCCATGCAGCTTCATACAGGGGAAAAAATGTCAGCCTCCATATTGGCATGTTATACTTGGGTGCCTATGCTGGGCCAATTCCACACAGAGGTGGTAAAGCACACATACAGAATGACTGAAAGGGAAAATCTTTCTTTCCCAAGACAATACCCATCCTACAGAGAGACAGCACATGCTAGCGGTTAAGAAAATGGCTTTGAAGTCAAATAGCATAGATTCAAATTCTGGATCCCCCAAATATTAGCTGGGTGACCTGGAACAAATTAGTTCACTGTTCTGAGCCTCTTATTTCACATCTATAAAATGGGCACAATAATGCCTTCTTCAAAGTGTTGCCATGGGGGTTTTTGTAAAGTGCTTACCTAGCACAATGACACACATAGCCAAGTATTCAAAAAATGGTAGCATTTTACTTGACAGTCTTATGAGAACCAAATATCTGAACATTTAATCTTCAAGGCTTGTCTACTGCCTTCTTCCTAAAGATCTTTTCATCATCCTAAGACTCCTAGGAAGAGTAACACACCAAGCTCTTAACAGTGCAAGTTACCTTTGGTAAGAAATGGCTTCCTCAGATTCAAGAAGGGTGGGTAGGTTGTAAAGTAATTTACTTGGAGGTAGATGTAGGAAAAGCCCTGCTAAAGGAGAATGTGTCATTTAGGATTCCCTGTTTACAGGTAACTGAAACAAACTCTGATTAAACTGAAGGCAAAAGATTAGAAAGGCATGCTGGGGAGCCTGCAGAAATCAAGGTCACTCTCTAGGCCTAGGGCACAGAATCAAAAATCACCAACTCAATGCAAGAAATGACTAATCAATGCAGGACCTCTGTTTCTGGGCATCAATTGCTCAAGATTCAAAGTCTTAGGAGAGACATCATATTAGCCAAGTTCAGGTCAAATTCTCCATGCTGGCTCTTAAAGTGGCCAAGTCAAGGGACAACTGAATGCCTTTGACTTCCAAAGGGGGAGGCAAGAATCTGGCATTATGTCACACCTCTTGGTGTGACCACCCTAATGAGAGACAAATATTCCCCAAAATAAAACTGGACAACTCTTGGAAAATAGCAGCTGATACCGGGCAGCTGAAAACAATAAATATCTACCAGAAAGAACACAGGGCAGAGCAGTGGAGGGCAGAGAAGGCCCTTTTCCCCCTTCTCAGCTGCTTCTTAATTAGCTGTATTTGGAACTTAATGACCTTTTCAGTGATTCCATTATTAAATTCATCTCAACAACAGCTCTGATCGGCACAGAGGGACCATCCATTTATCTCCTCATTAGTGACCTGTTCTGTATCTCATTGTATTTCTTAAAAGTCTAAGTGCTTTCTGTGAAGGTCAGCAAAAAGCCTAGAACAAATACTGAAGAGTGTCATTTTGTGGTACATATTTTCATACATATAAAAGTTAAAAGATTAGGGTGACTTTTTGCACAAATCAGAGGAAAGCAACTGTACTAGCAAGATATACACAGTAATCATCAGAAGATGGAAATATGGAGAAACTGACTTTTCAGTTCATGTCAATGTTACCAGAATAAACATTTCACTTTCACAGAAATATTACTTTGGCATTGCCCATTCTGGCCTGCTAGCGAAGGAGCCAAAAATATAAATTTGATAATTGTAGTATAACTAAAGCTTATTTTATTTTTTTTAATTTTTTAATGCTTATTTTTGAGAGAGAGAGAGAGAGAGACAGAGTGTGAGTGGGGGAAGGGCAGAGAGAGAGAAAGGGAGACAGAGAATCAGAAGCAGGCTCTAGGCTCTGAGCTGTCAGCACAGAGCCTGATGCGGGGCTTGAACTCAAGAACCTTGAGATCATGACCTGAGCTGAAGTCAGATGCTTAACTGACTGAGCCACCCAGGCGCCCCTAAAGCTTATTTTAATTTAAAAAATTTCCCCAGTCTTTCCTATATGCATTTTCCACAGCTTGAAAGAAACCATGTACTGCCATGCTAAAATATTTATTCTATGTTCAATAACTTTATCACCAAAGTTTTTAAAATTTAGTTAATGTGTGTTTTATTAAGTATTTGTAAATGTTGACAATGGCCTTTTTAATTTTGGTTGTTATAATGGCATAGCTTGCTGACTCAGCTTGGAATCATTTGACCCTGTCAACCAGTTCCAAATATACTTCAGCTCCTTAGGCATCTTTACTTAGTAAAATCCTTGTTTTTACTATGACACCAAACTGAACAAAACAGTATTTTCATATTGTACCACAAAACAACTCTGTATTCAGTGTTGAACTTTTTAACTAAATTTTCAATTTAATTAGTAATAATCCCATTTTTTCCCTTTGACAAAATGAACTTCTAAAAACTTTGATTCCCTGAATTGAGTGAAATAAAATTGAACCATCATTGATATGAGCAGATTTTCCATTTTAAGCTTCCAATATCACTGATATAAAACTGGCCTCACTTAATTCTTTTAGCATTTCTTCTACTAATGGAGCTAACACAATAACATGTATCATTTCATTTTTAATATGTGTAAATGAAAACTTAGAATGAAATGAATGACATTAATTTAGTAAAATGAATATTTGATCTAAATGAAAAGTGATGTCTTACAGAGTGATATATAAATACATCTTCTGAAGATGCACATGTTAAACAGAAGTCCTCAGGCCCAGGCTTCTTAAATAAAGTATTGTCTCAAAATAGATATTTATGTATCCCACAGATTCATACCCCTGGATTTTATACAGTCCATTATATTATTTTGGCTCCCAAGGTGAACGGTAAATGTCTTCAAAAATTTTGTGCAAATTATATACCCATGATCAACTTTCTTGACAAATGGAAATTCAGTAGTTCATTGTCATTAATAATCATGAATTTCATTTTTTAAGCCTATTGGGACTAAAAGGGTTCATTGCAAAATAAAAAGATTACTAAACAGTATAAAACAGTTGTTTATTAGCATCATACAATAAATGACAAAATTACTATATGAGAGTCAAGCTAATCTCTCTATTGGGTTTGGCAAACTACTACCTATAAGCCAAATCCAGCTCATGACCTATTTGTAGAAATAAAGTTTTATTGGTGCACAGACTCGTTGATTAATGAGTGTTGTCTATGGTTGAAACAGGCACCACATGACCCACAAAGCCTAAAATATTTACTATCTGGCCCTTTAAAGAAAATATTTGCCAACCTTTGCTCTATATGTAACACAGCAAGGCTGGTCAGCTTCTATTTCCTGTACATATTTTATACGCACCTAACCCGGGGTTTCTCCACCTTGGGACTATGTATATTTGGGGCTGGATACTTGTTTGTTGGGAAAGAGGGGGCCATTCTTTGCACTGTGGGAGGTTTAGCAAAATCCTTGATCTCTACTCTCTAGATGCCTCCCATTTGCAACAACCAAAAGTGTCTACAAGACATTGTCAAATATCCTCTGGTGGGCAAAATCACCCGCAATTGAGAATCACTGACCTAAACTGTAAGTTCCCTCTGATCCCAACAATTAGGACCTGACAGTTTCGTGCATCTTGCAGGCTGTGGCTTAATACATAACAACAGACTGGTACTTCATGTGGCCAGCCAGGGCAAAGCAGTGTCAAATACTTTCCCCACTACTTTCCAAGGCCAGTGGGCGTTAGTTGTTTCTCTTCACTGATGAAGCACACTTCATCAAATCATTAAGTGCCCTGCATTCTGTCTTTGGAAAGAACACATTAGTTACTTTGTGTCTAGGAAAGGTCAGGAAATGAGCACTGGGTTACTGCTAACCGTTTTCAGTTCCAAGTATGTGTTAAACTGAGCACTTGGTTCACTGCCTATATATCTCACCCACTACTAGAGAAGGTATGGCACAAGCACTAGGTATAAAGTTTCAAACTGTGAACTGAGTGAAAGAATAGGCAATGCATAACAAATCCACTACAAAATTCCTATTTTCTTATCTTTGGATTCCTTCACTTGTATTGCACCAAGAAACTTTTAGCATCTTGACTTCATTTACCCTGGCCCCCTTACTGAGTTCAACTGAACAAACCATTGGAATCACTTCTGGCATCTTAAGCTAGCACAGTGAAATCAGAATCTCCTTGTAAGAGCTTCCTAAATAATGAATTTAGACTGATCTAGTGTTTTGTTCTGCCTTCCTTCCTATGGCATTCACTGAATCTATTGTGATAACACAACATACATTAGTAAATTCACAATTTGCCAACTGGAGCTAGCTTTGGTGTGACAATACTCAGAAGCAGTTATCTAAGAAGTCAAAAGAAATTTTCTATCCTTTTAAAGGCAATTTTCTCGGGGCGCCTGGGTGGCTCAGTCAGTTAAGTGTCCAACTTCGGCTCAGGTCATGATTTCACCGTCTGAGGGTTCGAGCCCCGCGTTGGGCTCTGTGCTGACAGCTCAGAGCCTGGAGTCTGCTTCAGATTCTGTGTCTCCCTTTCTCTCTGCCCCTCCCCCGCTCGTGCTTTGCCCCCCCCCAAATTAAATAAACATTAAAATTTTAAATAAACAAACAAACAAACATTTTTAAAAAATTAAAGGCAATGCTCTCAGCAAGGTTGTTACAGAGTCTTCAAGGAATGAACAGCTTCATCAACCAGGAGAGGAAGGAAGGCTCTGTGGGGTTTGGAGTACTTAGTTATCTGCATTCTACATGTCTCCATTCCAATTCTGGGGATCCTACTCTCTCCAAACACAAATATAACTTTTATGTAAAATATCTAGTAAACCAATGTTTTTTATACAGCAGCCTAAGAATAAAAATTTGAGTTTTGTTTCAGCTGTCTCAGCCTAGAGGCAGCATGCAATAAGAGATTCTTTGAATAAAAATCATCGAAATGCCACAAATTTCTGCTTTTGCCTTGCTCTTTTCTTTCTTTATATTGTCAAGCTCAGCTAGAAGAGACTGACACTATAAAGTTTGAATTCCTTAGGCCTTTCATATCATTCTAGTCCAACTGCCCCTATCGCCCTTAGAACCTTACCCCAAATGAGCATGTTATTCCTAGTGAGCAAAGATAATAATTTAATTGGCTTTTGTTGTTGTTGTTCTTGATCAATGCATGTCTTGGACTAACCCAGTGCCAGTGGTTTTCAGAGATATCAATAACAATTAAAAGAGATAATTAACCTGACATTTCCTTTTTTCTCCTGAGGATCTGTTACCTGTAGCCACTTCCTATATGACTTTCTTGATCAAGTTGACTATTAAGTAGAAAAGTCACTCATTAACGCTTCGAGAAATTGCTCAGAGGGCTAGAAGCTAAACTTCCCGGAACAGAACTCAAAACCATACCGCAAGACAGACTTGAAAAACTACTGCCACCAATCACTAGAGGAAGTCCTCATGGCTGCTATCCTGATGCCAGATCTAAGGCAGACACTCAAGTTGCCAGCCACCAAGAAACTACCATCATTGCCACTACCATTGGTTAGACACCGCTCCAGATGAAATGGAAGCATCACAGACTGCTCACTTATAAACCGATGTTCACATCAGATTGACAGGGTCTAGGTCACACTCCTGTATACTAGATGCAAGTGGGGCTGTGAATTTGAGGTTTTACCCCTATGTTGGGGGACCTGGACTCAGGTATGGGGATTTCCTTTTTCTGTTTATTTACTGGTGTGTAATATACCATCCAAAAATGTAGTGGCTCAAAGCAACAACATTTATTTTGCTCACAAATCTGTAATTTGGGCAAGGTTTACAGGGGGCAGTTAGTCTGTTTGGCTCAGTGTAACTGGGGGCTAGAATCGCCAGCAGCTCATTCATTTACATGTCCAGTGACATGTAAAGCCAGTGACATGAAAGTCAGGCTGGCTTTCAGGCTGTGAATTTACCTGAGGCCATTGACCACATACCTAACATAAGGTCCTCTCCACTAAGAACCAAACTACTTACTCCTACACAGCTTACTTTCTAAACTAAACTGACTTCACTATTCCATTATATTTGTTAACATGACTTTAATATTCTAGTAGGCTGTTGTCCAAGAAGATAAATTTGCAAATAAAATTATTGTTCTTTATAGGAACTTTCTGAAAGACCTATCACTCTTCAATAGAAGAGTTTATACACGCCTTCAGCCTCAAAATGTTCACCTTGTTGTGACCACCAATCCTATGATTCTTACCCAAACCTAGTCAAGCCCCTATACTGAAAGACCCACTTTAGACCAACTCTCATAATATATCACTAAATATATTGTCTTCCCTGTCTGAGACTCTCAGATTCCATTAGGTAGTGTTTTAAGCAACATGCTCAGCTTTGTCTCATCAATGTGTTGTTCTGGTGGTATTTGGGAAGCCAGAATTTGACACCATGGGGCCTGGGCTTCTTAACAACATAATGATTAGGTCTCAAAGGTGAGCATCGCAAAAGAGAGAGCTATGTAGAAGTGGCATGGCTTTTAATAATCCAAGGTCAGAAGCATCATTTCATTATTATTTTTTTATTTTACAGAGAGAGTGTGTATACATGCAAGCAGAGAAGAGGGGCAGAGGGAGAGAAAGAATCTTAAGCAGACTCCACGCTAAGTGTGGAGCCCAATGTGGGGCTCCATCCCATGACCCTGAGATCATGACCTGAGCCAAAATCAAGAGTTAAGATGCTCAACTAACTGAGCCACCCAGATGTCCCCATTTCTGCCACATTCTAGTCAATGAGGTAATCACAAATCCTCACCTATGTTCAAAGAAAAGGGGATTAGTCTTTCCCTTTTGATGGGAGGGATCACAAATTTTCAGATAGGTTTTAAACCATCACATTCCCCAACTATTCAAAGACTATCCAAAAGCTAATGGTCAGCTATGAATATGAGAACTATGATGGATACCCTCTACAAAAGGTGTCCACCAAAATACTGACAATGTTTAGGTTAGGGAATAGAATTACAGAAGGATGTTTCCGGCATATATTTTCTGAACATTCATCAAGGAACACATATTCCTTAATTTCAAACTAAGATATACAAACATATCGTCAAATCTAAGTTTGATACTTAAGAAAAAAATGCAGGATAAAAAATCAGAAAGAATACCTGTCACCTGAAGTTTAAAAACGTTTTAATGGCTTTATTGAGATATGACTTTATATCATAAAATTCACTTGTTTTAAGTATACAATTAAGTGCTTTTTAGTAAATTTATAGTTTGTAACCACCACCAAATTTCAATTTCAAGATATTCCCACCACCCCAAGAAGACCCCTCCTTTTAGTTAATCCCACTTTTAGTCATTCTCCATCCTCCCTACTCCCGGCCCCAGGCAACCACTACACAATTTCTGTCTCTATGGATTTGCCAATTCTTGTACAATATGTAGTCTTTATGTTTGGCTACTTTGCCTGCACAAAGAGTTTTTGAGGTTCATCAATGTTGTAGCATGTATCAGTCCTTTGTTCTTTTTTATTGCTGAATAAAATTCCATTGTACAGATATGCCACAATTTGTTCATTTGTTGTGCAGAAGGGCATTTGGACTGTTTCCGGTTTTTAACTATTATAAATAATGTTGCTACTAACATTCACATATGTCTTTGTGTGAACATCGGTTTGATTTTTCTTGGGTAGATACCCAGGAGGATTGCTGGATCATATGGAAAATGTGTGTTTCCCCTTTTAAGATACTGCCAAACTTTTTCCAAAGTTGCTGTACCATTTAATATACCCATCTGTATTAAGTTCTCATTTCTCCATATCTTCCCCAACACTTTTTCATGTCTGTTGCTGATTGTAGCCATTCTTGTGGATGTAGGGTAGTGTCTCATTTTGCTTCTTATTTGCATTTCCCTAATGACTAATGATATTGAGCATCTTTTCATGTGCTTATTATCCAGTTATATGTCTTTTTTGATGAAGTATCTATTCAAGTACTTTCCTCATTTTTAATCATGTGTCTTGTTATTGAGTTGTAAGAGTTCTTTATATATTCTAGATATAAGACTTTAATCAGATATATAATTTGCAAATATTTTCTTCTAGTATGTAACCTTTCTCCCAGTCAGGAACCTAGATTTTATGCTTTCGGTAGTATAATTATCACCAATTATTTGATTTTGTGCATGGAATGTACCACATTTGAAGCAAATTAAGTTAATGAGAAGGTGTGCTCTGGAAGAGCTCTGTTTCTAAGGTTTGAAATTGAAAAGGCAATTGCACTTGCCTCTTTTATCTAGAGATTGAGAATCAAAGCATAAGAGCATATTTTCCAAAATGATAAACTAAGGGGTCTTTTGAAATAAGCATTTGAATAAGCATTATTCAACGATAGTAGTCCTAGATTTTAATGTCACAATTGAAATGTAAATCATTTTAACATTTTATCTGCATCTGGCATCAATGTAAAATAAAGCAGGTGGCTCAATTCAGCAAACATTTAGTGAGCATCTGTTAAATGAGGCCCTGTGCTAGGTGTGGCAGGGAATTTAGGGATGAGAATAATTGCTTAACTGTAGTTTACTAAATGAGGTAACCTCTCACCTAAGTGGCGAGAGTGCGGGACAATTTTATGAGTTGCAACTGATACATTCAATTCTGTATTCTACCAGTGAAGAGTAAAATTGTATAAGAGGATATAAGAATGAAAGTCTTTCTGCCTCAGTTTTGGCTGAATCCCCAAAGGACGAGAAAAGCCAGTAAATTCCAAATACGTTCATGTGCCCAAGGACTTGTGAAGAGAATGGAATAAAAGTAATGTTTTTCAATCCTTAGCACATCATCTATCTTGAAGACACATAATTGGCTTCAAGGGGGCTGCTCAGCTTCACATGTGCCTCTGGGTTTGGGAGACTGATGTCTGACACTCTGAGAGACAAGTCCAAATGTTGTGAAACATTCTTTTCAATTATTAGTACATTTCCTTATACAGAGGGGAGAACTGAACATGTGCATTTTACTGTTTTACCTCCAGCTTCGACAAAGTGGGTATTTTGTTTCATTGCTTGTTTATCCTACCAGTGTTTGAACATAAATATTCATATTTCCTCCTTATTTTACACAAAAGTTAGCATATGCACTATACTGCATCTTGCCAATTGTACTTAATATATTTTACAATTTGTAACATATCAGCACATAAAATCAGCCTCAATCTTTTCATATATGCATAGCATTTTTATTGTGTGGATGTATCATAATTTCTTAAACCAATCCTAACTTGATGGACATTGGATGGCTTCCAAGCTTTTAAGTAGTACCAAAATTAAAAAAAAGCAACAATGAACAACCTTGCATATACATCTTCTTATATATGTGGTAGATGAATGTTCATTTTGATGCCTGTAAAAGGTTTCCCGGTCTCCCCACCTGCCTAGAGACCGTATATTACCTATATAATCCATTCAGCTATGAAGCAAACACTTGACAGAGTAAGTGACATGTACATGCACATATGTACATGTCCAGAAGTATAATTCCTGGGTCCCAAACTGCCTGTGTAATCTTGATGAATATCGCCAAATTGCCTTTCATAAGAGATATGTACTATTTTCCACCAGACATGTATATGGGTGCTTGTTTCTTTGCATAATTTTCAGTGACCTCAATTGTTTACTAAAACACACACACACACACACACACACACACACACACACACACACAAAACAAGAACTACTTTTATAGTCCCTCAGCCAGAATCAGGCTTTATTTTTCTTTTCCCCCTCTGTGTAGGCAAGTTCATTCTCCTTCTAGTTTGCACTCAGGCTAACCCAAGTGCAAATTGGTTCTTTCTGAATACAGGCCTCAAGTTATTACATTTCTAAGTGTCTTTTCTTCTGGTTTCTGATACAATTTGTGTCACGTGATACATTTCCTTTTAACTATTTCTTAAAAATTTGAAATATTTGACCCATCAGGACAGAGTGGTAGTAGTTCTAAATGAAGAGATAAGCTCATGTTAATACAAACTATAAAATCATTCCACTTCCTTATTCAAAGAAGAATGGCCCCTCAAGGCTGAATATTATCAAATTCTACCTTATTTTTAGACATATTACCAGTTTGTGAGATACAAAAAACTAAAAACCCTCACACATTTAATCCCAGCCACCATTGATTGTATATATCAGCTATTTTGATAAACTATATGCTAGAAAGTATTAGTCTCTTTTTACCCAAGATGAAGAGAATGAAAATGCACTATTTGCTTAAGGTCAAAAAGCCAATGGATGGTACAGGAAGTAGAATGGTGGTTGCCAGGGGCTCCAGAGAGAGGGGAATGGGGAGTTACAGTTTAATGGGAATAGAGTTAGTCTTGCAAGATGAAAGAGTTCTGGAGATGGATGGTGGTGATGGCGGCTCCAGATGCAGTGAACTATAAATATACTTAAAAATGGTTATGGTGGTAAATTTCATGTTATGTGTATTTTATTACAATAAAAAAATCGGGGGTGGGGGAAGCCAATGAATAGTGAAGCTGAATTCGATTTCATTTCTATCCGATCTCTTCTTTCTACTCATAGCAATGATTATCCTCATGTTACAGATCAGGGGACTAAGGCCCAGAAGGACTGAATTGACTTAAGTCCCATAACTCTCAAGTGTCAGAGTTGGAATTCAATCCAACAGAAATGATTTTACAACCAGAGGCTAAGCATAGGAAGTCAAAATAAAATCAAGGGCTCATCTAACCACTCGGGGTCGGGTAATCTTGAGTTAATCACTTCACCTGTCTGGGCAGCAGTTCACTCAATTGTAAAATAAAAGGACTGATACAGATCAGAGTCGGGGCTGTTTCTCAATTCAACGTTTTTGACCATGACTTATAGTAAGACATGTTTTATATTGACCCAGCATGTGCACGTGTGTGCGCATGCACACATACCACCTCACCCTAGGTGGGATTTCCCAGAAGCAGACCTTGACATAAGGATTCGAGTGCAAGTAATTTACTGAGGATGTGCTCCCATGAGAAACTGGTAACTGGTGTGGGGGTAGAAGAGGCAGAGCAGGAAAGGAATAGAAATCAACCCACGGTAAGATTTCAGCTGAAGTCTCAGCCTCAGCCTGACCCCATGGGGAGCTCTGGAGAATAAAATATAGCACAGAGTTTGATTCACCTTGAGGCAAGGGAGCTGGGCTTTCACATTTCATTCCTAGTCAGTCACTGGTTACAGGCCACCAGAAAGATGTAACTTCCAGGTATTTCAGCCCATGGTACCTGTTGTAGCCAGACCCTAAAGGTGGCCCCCAATGATCCCTGTCTTATGATATTCACACCTTCGTGTAGTTCCCTCCTAATCCTGTTCCATGGCCAGTCTGTGTAGCCAATAAAATACAGCAGAAGCGATGGCATGTCACTTCTGAGATTAAGATATAAAAGACTGTGGCTTCCATCCTGGATTCTCTCTTTCTTGGATCACTGCTTCTGGAGGAAGCAAGGTCTCCTTTTATGAGCAGTCCTATGAAAAGACGCATGATACAGACTCTCATAACAAGGAACTAAGGCCTCCAGGCAACAGGCAGCCAAGAACTGAGGCTTGAGTTTGAAGGCAGAGCCTCCAGCCCCACTCAAGCATCGAGCAGGCTGACTGCAGCCCCAGCTAAAGGGCTCCACTGTGCTCCTGGGACACGCCCCAAGCCAGAAGCATCCAGCTAAGTCGCTCCTGGTTTCCTGACCCTCGGAAAATGATGTAAGGTAATAAATGCTTGTCATTTCATGTCACCTGGTTTTGAACACTTTGTTAGGTAGCAACAGATAAATAATAACAATACATTAGGCTAATGTGCCTCCAGTAGCTGAAGGGTAGTTTCCCAAGAACTATAGGGAAGATTGTTTAGAAGAGAAGCACAAAGACATGGAGGGATGGGCAGAACCAACAAAAGAGACCTGAGGGGATGTGGGCAGGACATCAATCACGTCTGCTATTATTTTAAAACAAATGTTTCATGAAACAATACTTAACCTTACTACATGCGATGCATTTTGATAATTTCTATCTTATCATATTCTCACTTGCTTTATTTTTTTTTTAAATTTTTTTTTCAACGTTTATTTATTTTTGGGACAGAGAGAGACAGAGCATGAACGGGGGAAGGGCAAAGAGAGAGGGAGACACAGAATCGGAAACAGGCTCCAGGCTCTGAGCCATCAGCCCAGAGCCCGACGTGGGGCTCGAACTCACAGACCGCAAGATCGTGACCTGGCTGAAGTCGGACGCTTAACCGACTGCGCCACCCAGGCGCCCCTCTCACTTGCTTTATTAAATGACAGAAGTGAGCCCTTAAACTGATTTCAAAATCCACTAACAGGTTGTGAACCGCAGTTGAAAAACAGTGAACTTAATCATCTTTGAGGTCTCTTTTGGATCTAAACTTTCATACCTCGGAGGCAGCATGGTGTTCTTTTAAGTTCTTTTTAATGTTTATTTATTTCTGAGAGAGAGACAGAGACAGAGTGGAGCGGTGGTGGGGCAGAGAGAGAGAGAGAGAGACAGACAGACAGACAGACAGACAGACAGAATCTGAAGCAGGCTTCAGGCTCTGAGCTGTCAGCACAGAGCCCAGTATGGGACCCAAACTCACGAACCGCGAGATCATGAGCTGAGCTGAAGTCAGACGCTTAACTGACTGAGCCACCCAGGTGCCCCACAGCATGGCATTCTTAAATGAAGACTAACATGTATTGAGCCCCCATTATGTCAGAACTGTTTCTTTTTTTAAGTTTATTTACTTATTAAGAGTGGGGAGGAAAGGAGAGGCAGGCTCCACACTGTCAGAGCAGAGCCCAATGCAGGACTCAATCCCATGAACCGTGAGATCATGACCTGAGCCAAAACCAAGAGTCAGATGCTTAACTGTGCCACCCAGGTGCCCTGCCAGAACCGTTCTTCACATACACTGCCTCGTGGAAAGACAGTAAGGTAGGTACTATTAATATCCCCATTTTACAGATGTGAAGACTGGTAAATGGCAGAGGCCAAAAGGAAACCCAGGCAGCCTGACTCCAAAATCTACCATCAAGAGTGCAGGCTCCTATGCCAGATTGCTTGGGTTCAAATCCTAATCCAGCTGATCCCTATATGTCTCTAATTTTGATGATGATATAAGCCAATTACTACAAGCCAGCAGTCTACTGATGGGGATACTTCTAACAAAAAATGTTTAGAGCCAGGGTTCTGTATGTCAACTGAATTCAGAGGTTAACATCGATAATCAGCTCGATGTTCTGCTCTGCTTTACCCATGCTGGCCCAGTCTTCACCTTAAATATAGCCACTTGTACACTGAAGATGGGGCTCTGGCCTGCGTTATGTAACATCTGTATGCCCGAATATCTAAAGTACATATCACTATAACTAGATAGAAGGAATTTCAATGCACTCATTTTTTATGTATTGGTTCATTAAAGTGCAATCAAATATAATTCTCTAATAAATGAATCTAAGCTAAAACAGATGAATCACAATTATGTAGAAAATATTCCTACTGGAGTCAATGAATGCTAATTAATCTTTGGATTGCAGAAATAAATAGGGTCCAATAAACATTATGATATAAATGACTAAAAATGGTAAAAAAAAAAAAAACAAAAACGGCACAGAAGCTGCATCCCTCCAACTATCACCTTTTTGGCTGAATTCTTCTAAGCCAAGTCTCCATTAATTACACTTTTATGTCACAGGAATGCAGTATTTATAGGTATTGAAGTCAGCATAAAAGCATGATATCCTTTCAATTAAGATTATCAGTAACCAAAGATTCATGTATCTGCTGAATTATCTAGAGCTGGACACATGCAGGGGATACATGTCAAGAGGATGTTCCGGCAGCCGCTGAGTGGTAAGGTGACTTAGAGTATTTAGGGAGAGGACAGAAACCAAAAAAAATGGTTTATATACGACTTCACATGCTACTGCATGATTGTGGACTATAGGGCAACAAGAGTGACTGCAACCTGGCTTGGAATGCTTTTAGGAGAGGTAAGACCCTGATTTCTTGTCAACCATTTTTTTGAGGAAAAAAAAAAGTCACATTGAATATATTGCTAAAGGGGGAGTTACAGAAGGTATCATGACTCCACCAGGTTGAATATCAATCTAGATGTCCTGAAAAATTAACAATTTGAAATTTTTTCTAATTATAAACTTTTTTAAATGTTTATTTATTTTTACTTATTTTTTGAGAGAGAGAGAGAGAGAGAGAGCACGTGCACAAGCGCGAGTGGGGAGGGACAGAGAGAATGGGAGACACAGAATGTGAAGCAGGCTCCTGGCTCCGCAATGCCAGTGCAGAGCCTGACGTGGAGCTCAAACCCACAAGCCGTGAGATCATGACCTGAGATGAAGTCAGATGCTTAACCGACTGAGCCACCCAGGCACCCCATGAAATTTTTTCTAATTATAAAAAAAAAGCAAAGCATGCTTTCACAGAGAATTTAGCAAATGCAGAAAAAGTAAAAAATAAAAGAAAAAAAATCACAAAATGAAAAGATATCGGGATTATAAGATGATAATTATCACTGTGTGTGTGCCTCCAAATTGGCATCATACTATATGTAGTTTTCATAATTTCATTGTTTTCACTGAGAAACATGCTATGGGAATTTGCCTCATTAATTTGATGGCTGCACAGAATTCCATTCTATGGACACTGTAACATTTGTGAATTCAATGGACACTAAAGCATTTGTAATAGAATCCAGTCAAGCAAACACAAATCACTCTATACATCTACAGCAGAAACAACTTAATGCTACTGACTCGCTACAAAGGTATAAAAATGCTTTAAAAAATAAGGAAAAAGGTGTGTATCTATTACATAGCTATTGCTATGTGACAAACCACTGCAAACTTACAGATATAAAACCAGAGTTATTTAAGAAAAAATTCTGTGGTTGACAATTTAGGCTGGGCTCAGCTAGTCAGTTTTCTGTTCTCAGTTGAGGTCCCTCGTACATCCATGGTTGAGTGTGCATTGGCTTTGCTGACCTTGGCTCGGCTCCCTTAGATATTTGAGACCTCAGCTGGGACAAGAAGGCTGGCTAGACTCTGACACACATAGTTTCTCATTCGCTGGCAGGCTAGCATGGGCTTATTCCATTAGCAGTCAGGAGGCTCCAGAGAGTAAGCAGAAGCCTGTGAGTTCCCATGAGGCCTAGGCTGGGGACTATCATAATGCCATTTTCTCTGCATTCTATTGTTCAAAGTAAGAAACAAGGCCAGCCCAGATTCAAAGAGTAGAGAAACAGATTCCACTTTTTATGGGAGGAGTTTCAAAATCACATGGCAATAGGGTATGGAAACAGGGAGAGAAAGAATTCTGGCCAGATCTGCAAACAACTGATCACAGTATGTCCTACCTAGAGACCAGAATGCTGATGCCACTCTTGGGCTGAAGCCCACAAGCTCACACTTAATGCTGACCTGTGAGAGGTACTATTGCTGCTTCTTTAGGAGACGCTGCCATCACTGAGTAGAAACTCAGCAGTCCATAACCTTACTAATGCAATGAAAAGTGCACATAAAACATTCTCCAGGACAGATCACATGTTAGGCCACAAAACAAGTCTCAATAAATTTAAGAGGACTGAAATCACATCACACATTTTTTATAACCACAACAATATGAAACTAGAAATCAATTACAAGAAAAAACTGGAAAAAACAAAAACATGTGGGGGCTAAACAACATGTTACTAGACAACCAATGGGTCAATGAAGAAATCAAAGAGAAAATTTAAAAAATACATGGAGACAAATGAAAATGAAAACACAACAGTCCAAAATCTTCGGTATACAGCAAAAGTAGTTCTAGGAGAGAAATCATAGCAATATAAGCTTACCTCAAGAAACAAGAAAAATCTCAAACAATGTAACCTTACACTGAAAGGAACTAGAAAAAGAACAAAGACCAAAGTTAGTAGAAGGAAGACAGTAATAAAGATCAGAGTGGAAATAAATGAAATAGAGACTAAAAAAGTAAAAATAAAAAAGATCAATGAAACCAAGAGCTGATTCTCTGAAGAGATAAACAAAACTTTAATCAGATTTGTCAAGAAAAAGAAAGGACAGGGGCGCCTGGGTGGCGCAGTCGGTTAAGCGTCCGACTTCAGCCAGGTCACGATCTCGCGGTCTGTGAGTTCGAGCCCCGCGTCGGGCTCTGGGCTGATGGCTCAGAGCCTGGAGCCTGTTTCCGATTCTGTGTCTCCCTCTCTCTCTGACCCTCCCCCGTTCATGCTTTGTCTCTCTCTGTCCCCCCAAAAATAAAATAAACGTTGAAAAAAAAAATTAAAAAAAAAAAAAAGAAAAAGAAAGGACAAAAATAAATAAAATCAGAAATGAAAGAGGAGAACTAACAACTGGTAGCACAAAAATTCAAAGGATTATAAGAAACTACTATGAAAAAGTGTATGCCAACAAATTGGACAATCTAGAAGGAATGGATATATTCCTAGAAACACACAATCTTCTAAAATTTAATCAGCAAGAAGTAGAAAATCTGAACCGATCAATTTCTAGCAATGAAATTGAATCAGTAATCAAAAACCTCCCAACAAACAGAATTCTGGGACCAGATGGATTCACAGGTGAATTCTACCAAACATTTAAAAAAGAGGCACTACCTATTCTCCTCAAATTACTCCAAAAAATAGAAGAGGAAGGAAGCTTCCAAATATATTCTACAAGGCCATCATTACCCTGATGCCATAACCAAAGACAATACAAAAAAGAGAAAACTATAGGCCAATATCTCTGATGAACATAGATATAAAACTTCTCCACAAAATATTAGTACACCGTATTCAACAATACATTAAAAGAATCACCACAATCAAGTGGGATTTATTCCAGGGGATGCATGGATAGTTCATCTGCAAATCAATCAATGTGAATACCACATTAACTGAAGGAAGGATAAAAATCATGTGATCATCTCAACAGATGCAGAGAATGCATTTGTCAAAATCCAACATCCATTCATGATAAACAAGTGGGTTTACCAGGTACATACCTCAACTTACTAGAGGCCATATATGAAAATCCACAGCTAGCATCACACACAATGATGAAAAAACCGAGGGCTTTTCCTCTAAAATCAGGAACAAAACAAGGATGTCCGCTCTCACCACTGCTATTTAACATAGTACTCAAATTCCTAGTCACAGCAACTAGACAAGAAAAAGAAATAAAAGCCATCCAAATTGGTGAGGAGGAAGTAAAATTGCCACTGTTAGCAGATGACATAGAAAACCCTAAAGACCCCTTGGGGCGCCTGGGTGGCACAGTCGGTTAAGCGTCCTACTTCAGCCAGGTCAGGATCTCGCGGTCCGGGAGCTCGAGCCCCGTGTCGGGCTCTGGGCTGATGGCTCAGAGCCTGGAGCCTGTTTCCGATTCTGTGTCTCCCTCTCTCTCTGCCCCTCCCCCGTTCATGCTCTGTCTCTCTCTGTCCCAAAAATAAATAAACGTTGGAAAAAAAAATTAAAAAAAAAAAAAAGAAAAGAAAACCCTAAAGACCCCAGTAAAAAACTAGTAGAATAAATTCAGTAAAGTTTTAGTATACAAAATTAATATACATAAATCTGTTGCATTTCTATACACTAATAATGAAGTAGCAGAAAGAGGAATTAATAAAACAATTCCCTTTACAATTACACCAAAAAGAATAAAATACCCAGGAATAAACTTAACCAAGGAGGTGAAAGACTTGTGCTCTAAAAACTATAAAACACTGGTGAAAGAAAGTGAAGTTGATGCAAACAAATGGAAAGATAAATCATGCTCAGGGATTGGAAAAATATTATTAAAATATCTGCACTATCCAAAGCAATCTAGAGATTCAAAGCAATCCCTATTAAAATACTAATAGCATTTTTTTCACAGAAATAGAATAACCTCAAAATTTGTACAGAACCACAAAAAAAAAAATAGCCAAAACAATCTTGAGGAAGGAAAACAAAGCTAGAGGTATCACAATCCCAAATTTCAAGATATACTATATGGCTATAATAAAACAATATGGTACTGGCCCAAAAATAGACACAGATCAACAGAGCAGAATACAAAACCCAGAAGTAAATCCAAATCTATATGTTCAACTAATCTATGACAAAGGAGGCAAAAATATACAATGGGAAAAAGACATTCTCTTCAATCAATAGTGTTGGGAAGACTGGACAGCTACATGCTAAAGAATGAAACTGGACCACTTTCTTACACCATACACAAAAACAAACTCAAAATACATTAAAGACTTAAATGTGAGATCTGAAATAATAAAACTCATAAAAGAAAACATAGACAGTAATGTCTTTAACATTGTCCTTGGAAACATTTTTCTAGATATGTCTCCTCAGGCAAGGGAAATAGAAGCAAAAAAGGTCTATTGGGATTACACCAAAATAAAAAAAAACTTTCGCACAGTGAAGGAAGCCATCAACAAAATGAAAAGGCAACTTACTGAATGGGAGAAGATATCTGCAAATGATATATCTGATAAGGAATTAATATCCAAAATACACAAAGAGCTTCTACAACTCGACACCAAAAAAACAATCCAGTTACAAAATGGGCAGAGTACCTGAATAGACATTTTTACCAAGACATCCAGATGGCCAACAGACACATGAAAAAATACTCAACATCACTAATCACAAGGGAAATGCAAATCAAAACCACAATGAACTATCACCTGATACCAGTCAAAATGGCTAGTATCAAAAAGACAAGATATAACAGGTTTGAGTGACGATGTGGAGAAAAAGGAACCCTTGAGCACTGCTGGTGGGAATGCAAGTTGGTGCAGCCATGGTGGAAAACGGTATGGAACTTCCCCCAAAAAATTAAAAATAGAATTACCATATAATTCAGTAGTTCCACTACTGAATATTCACCTGAAGAAAAAGAAAACAGTAATTCGAAAAGATATATGCACCCCTATGTTTATTGCAGCATTATTTACAACAGCCCAAATATGGAAGCAACACAAATGTCCATCTATAGATGAATGAAAGAAATAGTATGTATTCCCATTTGGTTGAGATATGAAGGGATTATTCTTAAGTCATAATTATACATTTTTGTATTGTATCCCCAAATACACAAAAGTTTTATCTGCCTTTCCCTATGTCCAATAGCCACAGGATAAAAAGGAAATCCCAACAACAATTTTTCAAAAAGCATTTCTAGGGTTTAGCCGCTATACAGTGTTTGGTTTTAATAATTTATTTTTTTACTATAAATGTAATACTGCTTGTAAAAAAATCAAGTGAGCATTTTCAGTGGTGAAATTCCATTGTAATACAACTCACTGCTCAAAGACTGTCATGTATTCTCATCCTGATTTTTTTGTGTGAACATTCTACTATATTTTATTTTTATACTTAGGAGTTTATAATTCTCTCCTACAAGTTGTTTTTATAACTAAAAATTATATATTATGTATTATATTTTGATGTATTATATATATACATTTATATACAATATATATGTATATATTATGTATTATATTTTGATTAAATATATTTAATATTAGAAACCTAGCTCATAAAATTCTATAGTATAGATATGCTAAAATTTATTTTATGGTTCACCTTCCCCAGTAGAGTATACTCCCTGAGGACAAGGACCTGGTTTGGCTTGGTCACAGCTATATCCCCAGTGCTTAGAAAAGTGTCTGGCAAATGGTAGGCGCTCAAAAATTTTGTAGAATGAATGACTGAATGTCAAAACACTATTGATGAAGAGTTGTATTCTTTTTTACTATTCCAGTAATGCATTTTGCAATTCCTAATCTTCTAGTGGTATTTTATACATCTATTTATTTTTGTAGGGTAAAATCATAAAAGAAAACAAAACAAAACCGAAGAACTTCAACCTCTCTCAATTTCCTCCTAACACGTTCAGGAAGTCCCCAGTGTGAAGGGAGGTGGCACTTGAATTTATAAATCTGGTCTTCCCAGCTACCACCTTGTGCTGCCACTCTAGTCTCACCAATGTAGTCCTGTTACTAAATGGCATTGGCCTTTTCCTTCATTTTGGCTTGTGCTATTTGAGGAGGTTGTCTGAATGTCTTATGTTTCCACCCCATGTTCTGAGATATTCAACTGCTAGTCTGTCAAAATGAGAACAGTACCCTTTGTCCCTGCTAAGTTTTCATGCAGCAGGCTACATCGGCTATAAAACTTCATGTTCTCAGTATCTTCATGAACTTTTTTTTTCTCATTTAGCTTTTTTTTTTTTTTTTAACATGTGCTTCTTCCCCAGGCTTGGGGGTAAATCCATTCAAGGAAAAAGCATGATTCATTCTACATCCTCCTCCATGTCCTATCGAGCTGTCCTCAGAACAAACCTAACCCCCTGATGCTTATGAAGGTTTCTTAAACCAAATTGGCATACTTCATATCTCTCCTCTCTTTGGGTGCATGCTTTCCTGAGTGGCTTTTGCAAACATACCTTTCGCAGGTGCCGTCTCAGTCATGCAGAAATTTCTGATACCCAGGGAGAAAGTCATCTTGGTGTTCAGGGAAGGACCCTGGAAACACAGAGATATATTAATAAATATAGAAATTTAGATGAATGGGGGTGCCTGGGTGGCTCAGTCAGGTAAGCATCCGACTCTTGATTTCAGTTCAGGTCCCAATTTCACAACCAAGAGATCAAGCCCCATGTCAGGGTCCACGCTGACTGTGGACCGGGTTAGGATTCTCTCTCTCTTTCACTCTGCCTCTCCCCTGTTTGTGCACACACCATGCATGCTTGCTCGCTCTCTTGCTCTCTCTCTCTCTCAAAATAAATATCTTAAAAAAGAAATTCAGATGAATGCACATACACTCAAATTTCATCTAAGCAAGTTTTCAAACAGTTCAAGGTTTTCTGCCTATTAAGTCCTACAACCTTACTGTTTTAAACTTTTGATTATATATGATTATTTCAAAATTCTGAGAAAGAGAATAAATACAAAAAAGAGGAAATAAAATCCTTTATAACCTCACCGGCCAGATCTACCAGTGTGAAAATTTTATACACGTTTTTAAATGTTATCTCTATGCCCAAGGTGGGGTGAACTCACAACCCCAAGGTTAAGAGTTACACGTTCTACCAACTGAGCCAGCCAGGTACACCAATTTGTACACATTTTCTTCTAATTTCTTTTCTATATGTTCTTACATAGTTGAGGTCATATTGCATATATATTTTTTGATGACTTTTTCTTATTAGAACAAAAAATTTCCCTTTGTGACTATACAAGTTCTTCATACACATACTTTGTAATAACTGTAAACCAGTCCCTTGCCTGGATGTACCATATTTGGGGATTACACATTTTAAAAGCTGCCCTCCAAGTTTACTGAAACTAAAAGTCATATTCTGTTCCTCCTTTTCCTTCATTACCCCAATCCACTGGGTCCTAGAGGCTGTGTATTCTTTTTTTAAATTTTTTTTAACGTTTTTATTTATTTTTGAGACAGGGAGAGACAGAGCATGAACAGGGGAGGGTCAGAGAGAGGGAGACACAGAATCCAAAACAGGCTCCAGGCTCTGAGCTGTCAGCACAGAGCCCGACGCAGGGCTTGAACTCACTGACCGCGAGATCATGACCTGAGCCGAAGTCGGACGCTTCACGGACTGAGCCACCCAGGCGCCCCGAGGCTGTGTATTCTTAAGCAGGTTCTTTTATCCACACCAGGGGTTTCCATCCCAACTAGAGCATCTGTGGAGCTTTTAAAAAATACTGATCGCTGTGGCCCCACCACAGACCGGGTCAATCAGAATGTCTGGGGGTCGGCGCCCAGGCATCTGTGAGTCTGTGAGCTCTCCGGCAGATTTTCCTGCTGCTGGAGTGGAGACACACTGCTCTGGCACCTCCTCCAGCCTCACTGCCATTTGCCGAGGTCTAGCCCACATCAAGTCCCAGGCAGGTGACTGCAGTTGCTTCCTAACTCCAGTTCCTTTCCTGAATGCTGGTCAGGTCACGTCACTCCTACTGAGAGCCCCTCCGATGCTCTCTCCTGCCTACACAAGAGTGTAACTTGCCTGGGCAAGGCTCTCCTCCCCTGCAGCCCTACATTTCTGCATCCTTTCCCACTCTATGTCCTCTGGCGCACCTCACCACTCTTCTACGTGTTCTTTGTTTTATTCCTGCTGTGCCATAGCCTGTAAGGATCTCCTTCTCCTTTCCTCAATCACCGCCATTATTTTAGTCACACTTCAAAGTCCATCTCAAACATCCCACCCTTCTTCGATCAGTCAACAATCATCTACTGAGTGACTACTGTGTGCCATCTATTTGGTCAGCACGTTCTGAGTTGCTACTTCATCTAGGTGGTGGGGATGCAACAGCGAATACAACAGACAAAAAATACCTGCCACGTGGAGCTTAGTGGGGGAGGCAGACAACAGAACAAAAATGCGAATAAGAACGTGGTAGGTAAGTGCCACATAGGGGATTAGAACATATAGGACTGGGTGGCTATTTTCATCTGAAATGGCCTTTCTGACGAGGTGACGACTATGCTTAGGTCTGAATGGCAGGAAGGAAGGGAGCAAGCATTCAGAGTCCGGGGGCAAAGCGTTCTAATGATGGGACCAACCAGCATGAAGGCTTTCAGGTGGAACCAAGTGTGATTGAAGAACACAGAGAAGGCCAGAGAGGCTGAAGCACAGGGGTAGAGGGAGAAATTAACAGGAGAGGACGCCGTGGCCAGCTCATGTGTGCTTACTAAGTCAGGGCAAAGGGCTGAAATTTGATTCCTTGTACAATGATGGGAAGCCACTGGAGGGTTTTAAGCAAGAGAGTGACATGATATGGCTTGTGTTTGAATAAGCTCACTCTGGTTGCTGTGTGAACAAAAGAATAAGGGGGTGACGGTAGCAGGGACCAGGGAGGAGCCTTGGTGGGCAGTCCGGATCTCCTTGAAGTACTGAAGTTAAGGCAAATGAAACTCAAAAGCTCCCCTTACTTCAGGCAAAATATTAAAATTCTTATTATTATCTACTGGGGCCTGGATGGGCTGACCTCTCTCCAGCCTCCCGTATGCTGTCTTTGCCCCTGCTATTGAGCCTTGCTGACTCTGTCAGCTCTCCAAATGCAGCATTCCTTCAGGCCTCAGAGCCTTCAGGCTTGCTGTGGTTATTTGTGTGATAAAATATACATAACATAAAGTTCTCTATTTTAACCATTTCAAAGTGTACAATTCAGTGGCATTGAGTACATTCACGATGGGGTGTCTAGCTCCAGAACTTTTTCATCACCTCAAGAGGAAACCCTGGAACTGCTAAGCAGTCATTTCCCATGGCCCCTGCCCCCAGCCCAGGCAACCACTAATCTGCTTTCTATCTCTGCACTGGCGTGTTCTGGATCGTGCATACAAATGTAGTAACACAGCAAGCGGGCTGTGTGTGCCGCTTCTCTCACTCAGTAGCTTTTCAAGGTTTACCTACATTATAGTGTGTGTCGTTCTCATTCTCTTTAATGGCTGAATAATATTCCCTGGTATGGATCGACCACATTTTGTTGATCTGTTCGTCAGCTGGTAGACGTTTCGGCTGTTTCCACCTTTCAGCTGTTGTGACTAGTGCTGCCGTGAACAGTCATGTATAAGCTTCTGTTTGAACACCTGTTTTCATTTCTTTTGGGTCCATACCTGGCAGTGAAATTGCTGGGTGATAGGGTGGTCGTGGTTGTTTTGAGCAACTGGAGATCAGTGAGTCTTAAGATGTTACTAGTTTCCTGTGATTGCGCTAACAAAGTACCACAAAATGGGCAGCTTACACGACACAAATTTATTGTCTCACAGTTTTGGGGGCCAGAAGTCTCAAATCAGAGTGTCAGCAGGGCCATGGTCCCTCTGAGGCTGGGTAAAACTGTTTCTTGCCTCTTCTACTCCTTGGTGTTACCTGGCTTGCAGCTGTATCATGCCAACTGGTCGTATGCCCTTCCCACGTGTGTCTCTGTGTCTTCACACAGACCCCTCCTCATGTCTCTTCTTCTTTTAAGGACACCAGTCATACTGGAATAAAGGCTGACCCTCCTCCAGTATGACCTCATCTTAGCTTAAATAATTGCACCTGCAACAACCCTAGTTCCAAGTAGGGTCCCATTCTGAGGTAGTTAAGGTAGAACTTCAACATACCTTTAGGGGGACACAGTTCAATCCATGACAAACTGACAGAAATTACTGTGCATCTGAATCTCCTAGGGATCTTGTTAACATGGGCTTCGTGTGGGGCCTAAGGTTCGGCATTTTCAACAAGCTCTCCCAGCAGATGCCAGTGCCACTAGTTCAAGGGCAGGGTGACCAACTTTTTCTGGTTTGACAAAGACTTTCCTGGCTTTAACAATGAAAACCCCGAGTGCAAGGAAACCCCTCAGTCCTGGGAAAACTGGGATAGTTTGTCCCCCTATTGTATCACCCAGACCATAATTTGAGTAGCAAGGATTTAGCTATCAGCTGTGTTAATTTACCCAAGAATTACATTATTGAATATCATTATTGAATATTTACTTTTAATTCAATGTATTATTGAATATTTACTTTTAATTTGTTTTTGCTGGAACAGTCCACATTTTCAAGAATCTGGACCTAAAAGGTATCCCTAGAACGCTCAAAACGGAAATCGTTGACCTGATGGACGCCGTCTGGGAATATCACGCGTTAACTCATGAAATTATCTATGATGCTCAGCAGTGTCCCTGTTAGCTTGGAAACTGAGATTTCTGACTCCGTTACAGAGTAATTAGGCATGGGCAAGACCTTTTGAGGCTAAGGGTGGCCACGGAGCTTGAAGTGTTCACTATCCTTTTCCTGCTGCTGCCTGGGGACTGTAAACATGTAGGAGAAAGCTTTCTGAAGTTGGCTAAAGGCCATTGCAATAAGGACAGTATCCCTCAACTCTTGATTCCTATCAGGACCACCTGAGACCTCACCCCACAGCAAATGATTCAGGCCACCTGGGATTGGGCACAGGCAGTCAGTGTTTTGCTTTGCCTTTTTAAAAATAAGCTCTCCAGGTGATGCAAATGAGTAACCAGCGTTGAGAATAATTGTTCGGGAACTGCCTTTATAACACAAACCTTGCCAATCTGCTCGTAATCTTTTTTTTCACCTGAACCCATATCCCTCTCCACTCCCCTCTATGCCAACATATCCTTTTGTTATGGTTGATCATTTCCTTAAGCAGGTTCTCCTCTTCCTCCTGTTTGAGTCCTGTTTATACAATGACCTCACTGACCTCAGACCATGTTCAACTTACTGGAGGTAGTAATTATTCCTGCAACAACTGACCTTGGCCGGCTTTCCTCAAGCCTACTGACTGCTTTTTTACTCTTTCACAAAAGGTGTCCTTAACATTATCCACGGTAGAGTTAGCCTGAGCTAGTGTTGCTATTTTGACCGCAGAATCTCTCAGGAATCAGGCTAAATCTCCCACAGAATCTGTACTGTGTGTTCCTCTACAAACCAGCCACAGGAAATCAGGGTGGAGTGTACATTATTTTTTTATTGGGGTATAATTCACATGTCATAAAAGCCACCCTTCTGAGGGTACAATTCAGTGGGTTTTAGTATGTTCACCAAATTGTGCAACCATCACCACTAATTCCATAATATTTCCGTCCCTCCAAAAAGAAACCCCCTACTCATTAACAGTCACTCTTTATTCCTGCAGCCCCTCCCCCTGCAACCTCTATTTCTGTCTCTCTGGATCTATTGTGGACCTTGCCTCTAAATGGATTATTCAACACTGGTCTTTTGTGTCTAGCTTATTTCACTTAGCAGATTTTCAAGGTTCATACATGCAGCATAGATAAGCAGTACTTCATTCCTTTTTGTGGCCAAATAATTTTCCATTGCATGGATTTACTACAGTATGCTTATCCATGCATAACTGATGAACATTCAAGTTGTTTCTGCTTTGGGGTTACAATAAACAGTGCTATGATCATATGTTTTCATACCTTTTGGGTACATATCTAGGGGTAGAATTGCTTGGTCACACAGTATCTCTTATGCTTAGCTTTTTGAGGAAGTTCCAAATTGTTTTTGAACATTATTTTTTTGACCTTGATACAGCTCTCTTTCCTGGGTGTGAGGTGGTTTGTTGGACTTGTTAGGGTGGGAAAAATGGTTCTCAGGCATTTTAAACATTTTTTTCTGTTATCTGCTAAACATTTTATGTGCAGGAAGAATGGTACCTTCGTACAGAAACATGCCATTCAGCATCATTTCAAAATGTGACCTCTAAAAAATGGCGCTCCTGCGGTGGCCAGTCTTTGGGGTGTCTGAGCTCCCAGGTTCCTGACCATCCCTCCAGCTGTAACTCCGGCCACCTGTCACAGTCTGTTCCTGGCACAGACAAGGCTTGCTTGTTCCAAGGACACGACTACTGGGCCACTTCCATCCGAGAAGGCCTGGTGGGGTGTCTAAATGCAGAAACGTGCCCGCTTTTCGGGGATACCCATAAAGCTCGCGTCGCCAGGTGCACACAGCCCTGCAAATGTAAAAGCCTTACGGTGCATAAAGCAGAAACTTACGTGCCTCGGTGGCCTGGAAGAGATTGTGTTGACCTCCGACCCCGCCCCCAGGCTCTTCCATTCCCTCCCCGCGGCCCTGCCCGGCTCTTCGCCTCGGGGGGCGGGGGGGGGGGGTCTGAGCCTGCGCGGGCTTGCCCGCGCGGGCGGCCTTCTCAGCATGCGCAGTCACTGCCAGCCCAACTCCTTAAACGGGCGCCCCGCGGAATGCGCGCTCACGCACGCGCACGGCCTCATCTGCGCGTGCACGGAGCCTCTCGCGGCACGCGCCCCCGCCCCGCCCCGCCCCGCCTCCTCCCCCCTCCCGCGCGCCCGCCCGCCGCCCGCCGCCGCCGCCGCCGCCGGAGCTCTGTAGTATGGCATCGAGGAGAATGGAGACCAAACCTGTGATAACCTGTCTCAAAACCCTCCTCATCATCTACTCCTTCGTCTTCTGGGTGAGTGGCCACGCCAGGCGGGTGGCCGGGCCTCCGGCCGTCCATCCTTATAGTGATGCTCGGAGAAAGGAAGAGGGGTGAAAAAACCCAAACCAAAAATCTAATCTCGGTCCCCTGCTTAAGGAAATAGGTTCAGGGGGTTGGGTTGGGGTTGCAGGATGTCGGGGTGCAAGCTTGGGGCTGCTGGGACCCTGGACCCCGCCCGGCGCGGGCTGCAAGGGGCTGCGTGGTGGCGGTGACTGCAGGTTGTCGATCTTTCCAAATTTGTTTTAATGCGCTGATTTATTTTTTTAAGCTCGCGGGATAGAGTCAGCCTCTAGGGAAAGTTGCGGCTTTATTCCTCTATTTTCCTCTCTGGACACCCCTCCCCGGCCTCCCTTACGATCCTGTTCGCGGTGTCTCTGGGAGCTAACCTGGCTGGGAGAGGGCGCGGGAGTACTGGGTTTGATCCCAGATTCCCGGTTATTCCCAGCCCCGCGGGGCTGCGGGAGGGAGGCGCCAGGAGTCCTGTGCCTGCCTGGCTGGGCAAGGGCGACCAGGGCCCCCCAAACGCACTGATGGGGAGAGGACGCTGCAGTCGCACGGAGACGCACTGACCTGAGAGGGTCTTACATAAACTAGGGGCATCTTTAAGCTTTCTCAGAGACCCAGGAGGTGGGTCTTATGACCCTTTTCCCACTCCCCTCCACCCCTCCACTCTTCATCTGGTCTTTCGGTCATTGCGTGTACCCAAGCCGCAGAGTCCTGGGGGAGGACCCCTGCCACTTGGTGACAGCAGTAGCGCCCCAACTCTACTCCCCACCTAACCGGTGCTGCTCCCAGTCCTTGAAGCTCAATGCAGAAGGGTGACGTCAGCCCCTCAGCTGAGGCCTCGGGGGGCTGCGTGGTGCACCTCGCGGAGGGATGCGCCCTTCTGCGCGCGGGGGTAGGTGGAGGAGGAGGGGGGGCTCAAGGCTTGTGCCTTACCTCATCCTGTTTGGCAATTCGTGGGATCAGTGCAGGGCTGACACTGCAGTGATTCACTTGAAGGGGTGGGTGGTACCTAAAGACCGTTCCCTGTTGTTTCTCTTTCCATGTAGAAACCCCCTCCCTCCCCAAGTTCTGCATTTCCACACCAAGCCACAGCCACTCTGCAGGAGAATGAATGTCTGTTACCTCCTTCCTCCCACCCCAATAATAATTTGGGTCATTTCACCTTCCCAGGCAGTCATTTTGAAACCTGAGGCTCTGTAGAAAAAGCTAATCCCGCCTTTGGTCATTTTTCTCCGTGTCACCCCCCACCCCAATTAGCCCTCATTCTGGTTTGAAACTGGGCACAGTACCGTATGAGACTCGGGTTGACGGTGAGGCAAGCTGTTTGTAATGACCAAGGCAGGAGCTGAGATTTATTAAGGATGAAAAAAAAAATCTCTAATGTGCCCCCCCGCCCCCCCCCCCCCCCCGCTGGCATTTCCTTGTCACTGGCATTGGTGATGCTTCAGATCCAAGAAACTGTGGACTCTAGGGACCGGACATTCCAAGAGATCTGCAGTAAGATAGGATAGATTAACTGGTATATCACACAAGGCAGACACAGAAACGGACTTTATTTGGACTGAAAACGACACAGGTTGAAAATTTAGCCGAAACTTTCCAGTAGCCATTCCTGGGAACTGGTTTAGCCTTTTATTTATTTCCTTAAATCTCTGTGTTTGGCACTTTAGTATTTACTTGACTTCCTATTTGTTACTGGAGTAAATCATATGGGTGATTATTTTGAGCTTCCTGAAAAATAAGATTTACAGTATATAGGGAGTGTTCTTCGGCATCACTGCAGGCTGGTACAGAAGGGAGTCTTCTAGACTGAGGCTTTTCATATGATCTCTTTAACTCTTCTTGCTTACCTCCCGCTCCCACCCCATGCATATAATTACTTAATGCTCCCTAATAAATCGTAAACAAGCACTGTATTTTATGTCCCCTGACGTTCGTGATACCTGCGTTCTAAGTTTTTAATAATCTCAAATAAAACGTTTACCTGGAGCATTTTCAGTAGTTTAAATAGCATTCAGTAATCATTTCACAACCAAAAGAATGAGATCTCTCCAGATTCAAGAGTATTTTAAATAAGACATTGTCGTTAATAAAGTGTTGTTCAAATGTCATGTTTCCATTGTACTTTAAATGCTGGTTGTTGTTTTTTTTATAAAACACCTTATTGAAATGTAATTCAGATACTATATAATTTACTTTTTTAAGAATGTACAATCCAGTGGTTTTTAGTATATTCACAGATAAGTGCAACCATCAGCCCGGTCAGTTTTAGAACATTTTCATCATTTTTAAAGAAACTCCATACGTTTAGCTATTCTCCTCCTCTCCCTCCCCTCCCCAAGTAATCACTAATCTAATTTCTGTCTCTAGATTTCCCTATTCTGGACATTTTATATAAATGAAATCATATAGTATGTGGTCTTTGGTGATTGGTTTCTTTCATTTAACGTAACGTTTTCAAGATTCATCCATGTTCCTTCTTTTTATTGCCAAATAATACTGCATTGTATGACTATATCACATTTTGTTCATCTGTTTGTCCATTAATGGGCATTGGGGTTGTTTCTACCTTTTGGATATTGTGAATAATGATGCTATAAATGTTCACATACAAATGTTTGTGTGAACATATATTTTCAATTCTCTTTCCTGGGAATTGCTGGGTCATGTAGTAACTCTATGTTTAATTGTTTGAAGAACTGCCAGACTGTTTTCCAAAGTGACTGCACCATTTTATATCCCACCCCCCACCCCCAGCAGTGTTGGGGGGTTCTGGTTTCTCCACGCCCTTGCCAACATTTGTTATTATCTGACTTTGTGATTCTAGCCATTTTAGTAAGTATCTCATTGTGGTTTTGAGTTGAATTTCACTGATGAGTAATGATGTTGAGCATCTTTTTATGTGCTTCTTGGTCATTTGTATATCTTCCTTGAAATGTCTATTCATATCCTTTGCCCATTTTTTATTTGGGTTATTCATTTATTATTGAGTTGCAAGTGTCCTTTACTTTTTGATTCAAGTCTCTTATCAGATATACCATATGCACATATTTTCTCCTATTCTGCGGACTTCCTTTTCACTTCCTTGATGGTGTCCTTTGAAGTACAAAAGTTTTTATTTTGACAAAGTCTAGCTTACCTATTTTTCTTTTGTTACTTGTGTTTTGGGTGTGCTATCTAGGAATGCTTTGCCAAATTCAAGATCATGAAGAAAATGCTATTGATTAGAGTGATTTATCAATTCAGTAAATACAGTTGACAAATTTATATCTAGAACTATGTCTGGCACATTGTAGGCACTCAAATATCTGTCAAAACTTCTGGGATTAGGTTAGGTAATTAACTAAAAAGATGACCTTAGTTCTTTTAAGTGGAAGATGGAGGAAAGATTAGTCAGAATTGTTTCCTTTGTGTTCTTTGTGAATTGCTTTCATGGGACACCCTCTCTTCTCTTCTGTTTAGATTTAGGACCGGAAGACATTCGAACTTAAAATGATGGTAGACCAGTAACATCAAGAGGTGGATGCACCTGAGTGTATACTAAAGCAGAAATCTAATGTTATGGAAGAGAGATCTTTGTTTTATCTTGTCTCCTCTTCTGTCTACAATCATTCTCCCTTTCTGAGGTATTCCTCTAGAGCATTCTCCCTTTCTGAGGTATTCCTCTAGAGCAATGGTTCTCAACAGGTGACATTTTTGTCCACCCATCTCCTGACATTTGGCAGTGTCTGGAGACCTTTTGGGTTGCAGCTGGGGTTGGAGTGCTATTGGCATCTAGTGGATAGAGGCCACAAGGGCTGCCGAACATCCTATAAAACACAAGACAGACCTCACAACAAAGAATTACCTGGTTCAACGTTAACAGTGCCTGCAACCTCTATACTATTGGACTTTATACAGTAGTAAGTCCTACGAAGAAAAATAGAGTCTTATGCAAAATTATATTTAGTAGTGTTTGGAACCGCCAAACCAGAGCATGCTCAACACAGTCCCAGGTTAGAGGAAAAACAGTCTCTATAGTGCACTGTAATTCTTTTTTGAAGATAAAAGGTAGGTAGTTCTTTATATGATAGTGTCTAAAAGGATAAGATGATTTGTCTTCCAGTAAATGACATCACTTGAATGCTAGGTAAATGGATCATTTATTTTTCCTGGTTTATATGTCTCATTTTCAGATTTATAGAAGAGGAGGAAAAAACACACCTAGGAGTAAGTTATCCTGTGCTTCAAAGACTAGTAAATAGTGCCTGGCACATAATAGGTTTACTCAGGAAGTACTGAATGAATGAATGAATGAATGAATGAAATTTTATTGACTACTCTTAGGCTCATTTATTTATTTCAATTTACCTTAATTTGTATATTAAAGTAATTGGGAGACTTTTCAAAACAGTCTCCTTTCCAGTCTACCTGTGGTAATTTAAATGTGTTCCTGACATTAATACATACAAACATGGGACAGAGGACTTTCTAAAGAATAGCTTATCCTAATGATAGTTCAGTTATTATATTTTTATGGTCAGCTAGTTTCCCAGACATTTTAGTTATCTAAAATTTTCATTGGAATTTAATGTCTTAAGCTTGAATAAAAAAGGTATCTATTTTGTCCTAATACAAAGCAAAATGTCTCTTCTTCATGACAAATATAATTATTTTCAACAAGTGGGACAGTTTTTTAAACATGCCACTTATTAGGTAAATTCTGTTTTGACTTATAATTTTTAATGTATTTTAGACACTCATGTGAGTTCTAAATCCACGGCATCTAAATCCACTAAATAACGTGTGAAGAAAAATATCCTTCACTTCATTCCAGTGTATATTAGATTTGATTTCTTGGTTAAATATCCAAGGACCTAATTAGCTTATCAGTAATGCTATCAAACTGTCTTATTGAAAAATATGAGTGCTTCTTTTTTTTTTTTTCACTTGATAAGCATCACCAATCTTTTTTGGGGGGAGGATTTAAACATTTTTTATTTTATTTTCGAGAGAGAGAGAGTGTACAAGCGGGGGGGGTGGGGTGGGAGAGAGAGAATGAATGAATCTCAAGCAGGCTCCATGCCCAGTGCAGAACCAGACATGAGGCTTGATCCCACGACCCTGGGATCATGACCTGAACCAAAATTAAGAGTTGGATGCTCAACGGACTGAGCCACCCAGGTGGCCCCCCTTTTTTTTTGAGAGGAATTAAAAGAATAATGGTCAAAATATTTTTCTTTTTTATTTTATCATCTAGAAAGTTTAGGTCCTTAGGTTAAATAGAGGAGAAAAATATCTTAATGAGAATTCCCTAACATTTTACTAAGTGTTTGAGTTTTGGCACATACTGAAGTTCATACTTACTATTTTGCATGTGTGTGTAATTCAATAAACAGTCATTAAAGGGCTTTTATATGCCAGGTATTTCAATAGAATGTTTACCAACTTTTGCCAGCTGCTGCTTTTAGCGTTTTACCTTCATTTTTAGGTAATGCACTTATTTTACTACTTCTCAACTAGTAGGTGTTATATATTGTCTTCCCACTATGGAAGATGAAGATTAGCTCTCCTACCCCTTTCTCCCACACTCACATCCTTTCTCTATTGGGATAGACCCCAGTGTATTATTTATCATTATCATATATCATTCTGGTTGGAGCAGGAGCCAGTGGTTACATTAATGTGACTAGGTAAGCCTATTCATAGATGAGCCATTTAGTGTGTATATTATGATTATGTGCACAGCTTTTTGTTTCCTCTGTTAAAAATTGCCTTGTTTTATATCCTTTGCTTGTCCCTCTTCCGTGTTTGCTCCTAATTTAGCCCCAGACTCTCCCCCAAGAGCTGTGTGTCTTCACTCAGTATGTTTAAATACTTCATGAATCCTATCAGCTCCTATCAGAGACCTTTCTCCTAGAGCATTCTGACCTTTAATCTGGACTAGTGTTCTCTGGCCCTTTGAAACAGCCAACATCATTATAATCTCCCTTTACCATCATCCTGGAAAATCCAGTCTCCTTTTATGTTGGATCCTCAGTTTCCTATATGTCCTGTTTTTCTTGTTCTTTCATTTTGTTGGGGCAAATCATCTAGTAACTTTCTGGAGAAGGATGCATGGGTGGTTAATATTTGAAGTCTTGCAGGTGTGAAAATCTTATTTTTCTCTTGCATTTAATTTGATAGTTTGAGTATAGAATTCTAGCTTATAAATCATTTACACTCAGAATGTTACTGTCTCCTCTCCTCCTCCCAGTCTTCTTACTCTTTTTACTGTTGAAAAATCAAATGTTAGTCAAATTCTTCTTAAATTCTGCTTTTTCTTCTCTGAAAGCTTTTGTAAATTCTTATTTTTGGTGCTCTGAAATTTCATCAGAATATTTCTTGTTATATATTTATTTTCATTTCTCTCCTGTGCATTCTTTCAATCTGGCAACCGAGGTCCTTCAGTTTGGGGAAATTTTCTTGAATTATCTTTTTGGTTACTTTCATTTTCTCTATTCTCTCTCTTTCTTTGAATGTACCTTTTAGACAGATTCTCTAATTTCTTTCCTCTCTTCTACCTCTTCATCATTTTTTAAGATTTTATTTTTAAATTATCTCTACATGCAACATGGAGTTCCAAGTCATGACCCCAAGATCAAGAGTCACATGCTCCACTGACTGAGCCAGCCAGGCACCCCTACCTCTTCACCTTTTTGCTCTACCTTCTGGGACATGTCACCTACTTGATCTTGCCTGCTATTGAATTTTTCATTTGATTTATATATTGATTCCTAGGAGCTCCTTTTTGATATCTGAATATTACTTTTCCTATCATCTTACTCTTATTTCGAAAATGTATCTTTTTAAAATCCTTTTGGCAATACTGATGATTTTTTTTTTCTAAGTTTGCTTCTTCTGCATGGTTTCCTTCAAACTTCTCTGTTTTCTGGCATATTACAGACTTACCTCAAATTTCTGGCAACCTTTTGCTCTTTGTTCTGTGCGTGTTTAAGAGTAGAACACTAAAAAGCTGATTGGAAGCCCCTACTATATTAAGTGGGAGTTTGTTGATTTTTAAGTTGGGTGATTTGGCTGGACAATTGAGTTTGGAACCAAGGTAAGTATCTTTAGGTCTTTTCCCTTGGCCCGATCAGATTTCCTACAGAAGCATCTTCCAATCATCTCTTTGCATGGAGAAGATTAGGAGGATGGGAATCCAACATGGTGGAGAAGTAGGGGGACCCAAAGTTCCCTTGTCCCTCAAACACAGGAGTGTTGAGGCCAGAGGACTTGGAATTCCAAGAGACCAGGCTGCAGAGCAACAGAGACGTCTCCAGGGGCCCACGGGGACAACCTGGCAGGCCATAGGGTTACTTCAATGAACAAATCAAAGCACACCTGGTGGAGGGTCCAAACCATCACTGCGAGTAGGGTAATAAAGCAACCAGAGTTATAACAACAGAAAGCATGTAACACACTCCAAAAAACACCTGCTAAAGGGCTGGGCCCTGGACAGTGTATGACCTCTCTTTAACATAGTAGTGCTCACAGGTGCAGGACACATAACAAGCCTTTAAAGCACATAAGGGACAGAAAACTAGCCCAAATGACAAAATGGAAGAATTCCCCTCAGAAGAAATTCCAGGAAGGAATGACAGCTGAAGAATTGCTCAAAACAGATATAAACAATATATCTGATCAAGAATTTAGAGTAATAGTCATAAGATTAATCACTGGGCTTGAAAAAAGCATAGAAGACAGCAGAGAATCTATTGCTACAGAGATCAAGGAACTAAAAAATAGTCATGATGAATTAAATGCTATAAATGAGGTGGATGAAGAAGGTTAGAAATTTGGGTGTCTTCACATGCAGTATATAAAACTTTGTTAAGCCCCTATTTTAAGTATACAATATATGTCCACTGTGCTTTTGTTCCACAGTTCAGAGACCCTCTGTTTCACCCTCCCTGGAAAATGAATCTGAGCCTATGCTGGAATGGGAAAAGGCTAGAGACAGAAGTTGGCAAGGATCTAATTACTTCACAGAAAGCCTTTTTTTTTTTTAACCAGATCCTCCTTATTTTAGCCCCGTTTCATCCCCAGTTCCAGGTGCGCTTGCGTGCAAATATTTTGTTCTTGGCTTTTCTCATAGCTGCCGTAAGATTTGGCTTTTTCTCAGCTTTCAAAATGTCATTGTGGTTGTCTCCTCTTCCATTCTCTTTGTTATTGTGGGTTTTAAAAATCCTTTTAGTGTCACTTCGGTGGAGTTTTGGGAGATCGCCAAGGTAAATGGATGTGTTCAATCCATCATCTTTAACTGAAAGTCCTTTATATTTGTATCTCTTCATTGCATGGTACTAATTAAATACGTAGTTGATTGTGAGTGATCGACTGGAGCATCTAAAATGGCGATAGTTGGGCTGAGCTAGTAGATACTGGTATCTACTTTTCAATTTTTACAAAGCTTTTGGATGTCAAGGGGAGTGTTCTGGGGACTCGAGTTGGACTAAATGGAAATGAAGCTCTGAAGGTTGCTGCTGCTTTTTCTGCTCCTTTCTTCCTGTCAGGTGAAGGCCTTTGTGTCTTCTGACCTAATTCAGACCTTGCTGAATTAATTGAACGTGGAAGCACCAGAGTTCAAAATATGATGTTAAACGGGTTATTGCTCGGCTGTCTTTCTGTTATGACATGATAACCCTTCATGTTTATTATAGGATTTGTACGTTGTAATCTGAAGAGTCTCTTCTTAATCAACTTCACTCCCCATATGCAGTATGCAGTTAGGATATGTGCACTACCTTTTATAGGGTTTGGGGAACATTAGTCTTTTCCACTTAGTAGTTGCTTAGAAACTAGCTGAAATTTTGTCCAATTAGAATGAAATAGTTTCCTCAATTTTAATTATAGCTAGAGTTCTTGATGTGCCCTTACCATGAGCTCTATTACTTATGATTCATGGACTTGTTCAGCGTTATATACTGTTTTAAGTAAGCACCTCAGAGGGTGCTGAAAGTTGAAAGTCATCTCTGACTGCGTTTCTTTGCTTAAATGTATTAAGCCCTTGACATGGGTGACTAATGCACTGCTAAACCAATTTGAAACACACTTTAAAAATATATCCTTATATCTTTTTCTCCTCTGTTCCCATCACAGCAGCTTCTGATTTGGGTTATCTCCTCATGGCAAGCAGATCGTTGGATTACTCTTCTTAAATTTATTTTTTTTGGCTGTTATCCCCCTTGCCATGACAGAAGGCTTTTCATTTTTGGCTCAACATTTTGGCCTCTTTTATATAGATCCTTAATATCCGTCAAGTAAAGGACATAGTGGGGAAAAGATAGGAGAGGGTTTTTCTTCGTTTTCCCTTTTTATTATTTGATCAGTTGTGCAGGAAAGCATGTCAAATAGTTTGGTGGTAGAATTAAGGATCACAGTTCTATTGTGGAAGATTTTCTTTAGTGCTTTCTGGAAGGCACAGTGGGCTTTTTCATCATCGTTTTAGGAGAAATTACATGCCTTTTACTAGAAGATGCAGTGAGTCAGATACAGATACTAGTTGAACAGTCTAGATCAGTGGTTCTCAACCCTGTATGCCCATCAGGATTGCCTAAGGAGACCTGAAATACATGCTTAGGTTCCCACCCTAAGAGATTCTGATTCAGTTGGTCTGGAGTTGGGTAGCACCATTTGGATCTTTCACATAATCTCCTAGGTGATTCAGCTGTTCAAGTAGGATTGAGAACCATTGATTCCAAGAGAACTCAATATATAATAGCAAGCCTGGTTCATCTCGACTCTTCTGGATCTGGAGGTAGCTAGGGGATATCTAGCTGTTGAGTATCTAGCATTGGCTTATTGATTTGTTCTGCTTTGCTTCAAAGTCTGAAGCTAGGTTTCCAGTGTCTCTTGGTAAATCAAAGTGACCTTGTCCCTTTGGGAGACCCTGCTAGCCATACCTAACTATAGGAGCGCTTATCAGAATCACTAAGGGACTTTTAAAAACACAGATATGTGGTCCTGTCTCCTGAAGTTTTTATTTTAATGGGTCTAGAGATTGGCCTGGTTATGTATTTTTTAAAACCACTCCCAAGGTGATTCTGATTTCTGGGATGTGACTCTAGTCCACAATGCAGTTTGTTATAAATTCTTACCATATGAATGCTTTCCTGTGGTGTGATCTGTGGTACCATAAAGCTAGCTTGAAAAGATTCCACAAGCAAGACATAGCCCAAAGGTCTCCAATTGAACTCTTGGAGTTTGGAGTAGTTTCATTTCCTCGAGGGAATCTATTTCTGTTCACATTTGCACTGAAAAGTTAAGAAGCCCTCTGCCAAGAGATCAGACTATTATCCAATATATACAACAAAAAGTGAAGTAGGAGAGAGAAGTTTATGAGTAAAGTAGATTTCTGATCTTTTATGGGAAGTGTGGTGGTGTTTGGGGGTTGCTCTGGTTACGGAGGCATGAGTGGTTGACCTTGGCCTTGGAACCATTTGGGTGAGACTGTTGTTGATTGACTCCAGAAAATGTGTTCACTGCAGTGTCTGCTGCTGCTTGGTTGGACTCAAAGTGTGTGAGGCTGTCATTGTAACTGGCTTTCAGAAGAATGATCCCTGAAGCAAGTTGAGTTGTCACTGATAATTAGACTGAGGTGAATTGTCATTGATCAAATAGGTTTGAAAGTGGGTACTGGTGGTTGCTAGTTACGATGCCTATTGAATAATCAACTTGCTTCTCCCCAGAAGTATAGAGACTTTTGTTCTCGCCTCAGACTGCCACTTCTTGCTTGGCAATGAAAGGAAGTTGCTTCTGCACTTTAGTTCCCACTCTCCAAACATTGTCATGGTGTTGTACAGAATTCCTGGGTCAGTTAACTGTTCTAATCATTCCACAAAGATTATTTTAAAGTTTATCGTTTCCAGGGATTGTTCCAGGACTTCCCAAAGGTAGATTCTGTTGCACTGAAAAGGAACCTAAAACTTGATAATGAGTCTGAGTGGTAAATGGTCCTTTCACATCCTCATCATTACTTACGTTCCATTTCTATTTCTGATGAAACTTTTGAGGATTTATTGCTTTGCTCCACTTCTGTTTCATATTCAAAACTGTACCAGTCACTTGGTATTCTTTTAACTATTGCCCTCTGTTGTAGGGGGCTTGAAATCAGTCCTGTGGTAAGCCTTGATTTGGAGAGTTGATGTATGGCCTTAGGCAAGCCACACAAGTGTTTCTGAGCCTCAGTTTCCTCTTCAGAATTGAGATTTGTGCTTACCCACCTTAGTCAGGTGTTGAAGGCTAAATGACATTCAAGTGCTTTGTAAAGTGTGACACATACACATTTTGCCAACATTATTCCTTATGGTGTAGAGTGTTGCTTTTTTCCTAATATCTTGCACATGGGAGGTATTATGTCAATCTTTGTTAAATGAGTAAATTGATCAGAACTCTCCCAATCCTGAAAATCAAAGATGATTAACTCTTTGGATTTTATAGTTTGTGACTAAGGAGAGCTGGGATTGCAAAAGAGTTTGAATAGGAACCAAAAATATAGTGAGTTTAGGTTGCTGAGTGTAGCTGTCATTGAGATAAGGATATTCTTACATAGGATAAATAAATATAAATCTGTCACTTAAAATTAAACCAAGTATTGATGACTTCCCTTATTATTTTTTTAAATAAGCTTTTAATTTTAGAACAGTTTTAAATTTACAGAAAATTGTGGAGATAGTACATAGTTTCCATTTATCGTACAACCAGTTTTTCCTATTATTAACATCTTATATTAGTATGGTACCTTTGTTACAGTTAGTGAACCAAAATCAATACATTATTAACTAAAGTCCATACCTCATTCAGATTTCCTGAGTTTTAACCTAATATCGAATTTAGGCTACTATATTACATTTAGTAGTAATGTGTCCTTAGACTTCTTTTGGTTGTGACGGTTTCTCAGACTTTCCTTGTTTTTGGTGACTTGACAATTTTTGAAGAGTAGGGGTCATATACCTTGTACAGTGGCCCTCAGTTGGGATTTGTCTGATGTTCTTCTCATGGTTACTGGGGTTACGTGTTTTGGGAAAGAAAACCACAGTGGTTAAGTGCTATTTTCATCACATCATATGAAGGGTGCCCACTAATAAGATGACTTATTGCTGTTGATATTGACCATGATTATCTGACTGAGATGGTTTATCAGGTTTCTCACTGTAAAGGTACTCTTTTTCCCCATTTCTATACTGTGTTCTTTGGAAGAAAGTCACTATGCCTAACTCACACTTAAGGATTGTGGAGTTATGCACCACTTCCTTGAGGGCAGGGTATCTGTCATTATTTTATTAACAGAGACGATTTCCGTTCAACAAATGTTAAAACCAACAGTAAATATTTGTTCAAAAAACAGTAAAATATTAAAGACATTTGAGTTAGTTGGGAACTAGACAAGGATTCTTGCTTGCCATTATTATTTATGATTTTGGTTTATCTAGCCACTGCAGTAAAATAAAAACAACTTAATGTTGGATCTTTTCATGGATACAATTGTTGTATACTAAGAAACCCAATAGTTTTTTAGTTTAAAAAAAAGACTAACAGAATTTGGTAAAGTGGTGGGATACAAGATAAAAATACAAAAATTAGGGGCACCTGGGTGGCTCCATCAGTTACGCGTCTGACTTCAGCTCAGGTCATGATCTCACGGTTCATGAGTTCAAGCCCTACATTGGGCTCACAGCTGTCGGTGCAGAGCTTACTGAAGATCCTGTCCCCTTCTCTTTCTGCCCCTCCCCCACTTGTGCTCTCTGTCTCTCTCAAAATAAATAAACTTTTTAAAAAATACAAAAATTACTTGCTTTTCATTATTTTAACATAAGCCTTAGAAAAGGAGAGGGAGGAAAAACTTCTGGTCTTAGTAGCAACAGATATCATAACTACTTTAGAATAAAGCTAACAAGAAAGGCAAGGCTCTTTTTAAAAATTTTATTTATGTATTTATTTTTTTAATTTACATCCAAGTTAGTTAGCATACAGTGATAATGATTTCAGGAGTAGATTCCAGTGATTCATCCCCTAGGTATAACACCCAGTGCTCATCCCAACAAGTGTCTTTCTTAGTGCCCCTTACCCATTTAGCCTGTTCCCCCACCCACAACCCCTCCAGCAACCCTCAGTTTGTTCTCTGTATTTAAGAGTCTCTTATGTTTTATCCCCCTCCTTGTTTTTATATGATTTTTGCTTCCCTTCCCTGATGTTCATCTGTTTTGTGTCTTAAATTCCACATGAGTGAAGTCATGTGATATTTGTCTTTCTCTGACTAGTTTCGCTTAGCATAATACCATCTAGTTCCATCCACGTAGTTGCAAATGGCAAAGTTTCATTCTTTTTGAAGGGCATGGCTATTATATGAAGAAAACTAAGGTTTTATTGAAGGATATACAATGAGATCTGAACAGATTAAAGGACACTGTGTTCTTGAATGGGGAGATTGAATATCATAAAAATACCAATTTTCTAAAAATGTGTTTAGAGCCATTCCAAGGAGAATCCCAACAGGACTCTTTTGAGGGGTAGGGGTGATACTGCTAAAATAATAATGTTTATGTAGAAGAATAAATGCCTGAAAAATCAAGAGAAATTTTGGGTGAAAAAAGAAGTATGTGCCTTATCAGTTATCAGAATATACTCTTGTGGCAGACATACTATAATATGGCTGCCATGATTCCCACTTCCTGGTATTCATGTCCTTGTGTAATCTCCTCTATTTGGGTATTAGCAGGACACATCACTT